>NC_132894.1:26680624-28130624 GCF_030463535.1 Salminus brasiliensis
TAAGAATGAAAATCCAATTAGTCCTGTGTGAGGTGAAGAGTTGATTACTGTGATGACGAGAGAGAGGGAGAGAGAGGGAGAGAGAGGGAGAGAGAGGGAGAGAGAGGGGAGGAGAGAGAGAGGGAGAGAGAGGGGAGAGAGGAGAGAGGGAGAGAGAGAGATGAGGAGAGGGAGAGGAGAGAGGGAGAGGGAGAGAGGGAGAGAGGAGACGGAGAGGGAGAGAGAAGAGGACGGAGAGGGAGAGAGGGAGACGGAGAGGGAGAGAGGAGAGAGAGAGGGAGAGGGAGAGAGAGAGAGAGAGAGAGGAGAGAGAGAGAGAGAGAGGATGAGAGAGAGAGAGAGAGGGAGAGAGAGAGAGAGAGAGCAGAGAGAGGAGGAGAGAGAGAGAGAGAGAGAGAAGAGAGGGAGAGAGAGGAGAGAGAGGAGAGAGAGAGGAGAGAGAGAGAGAGAGAGAGAGAGATTAAGGGCTTCTAGTTTCAGTGCATGTTTGAGATCTCCTCTGGCAAGTCCAAATTCAGTTAGTGAGTGTGTATAAGCATGTGTGTTTGCTCATGCGTGCATGTATGCTGTCTGTGAGTGCTCATTTGTTTGCGTGTGTGTGTGTGTAAGCTGCGCATGGTAGGCTTAGTGAGTAATGTGCATTGGTGTGCAGTCTTTTGTGGGGGAAGCAGAGGCTGGTTTATAAAGGCACTCTTTCAGTCAGTGCAGCAGAGAGGCGAGACTGCCTGGCTGCCAGATAGCATCAATAGTCTTCAGGGGGGCCACTACCTCTCTCTCTTTCTCCTCTTTTCTCTCTCTCTATCTCTCTCTCTCTCTCTCTCTCTTTTGCACACTCTCTTTCGGTCATTAAAACCGTATGATCTGATGCATTATATGGCCTAGTATAAGACCACTATACAGCACTATAAGGACCACGGGCAATTAATGTGGAGTCATAAAACAATGAGGGTAGATGATTATTATTATTATATGGGCTACACACTTCAGCACTCAGAGGCAAACCCCAGTTCTGTGTGTTTTGTGTGATCTACCACTTTGTGGGCTGAGCTGTTGCTGCTCTTACACACTTCCATTTTACAATTAAAGCACTTGTTTGAAAGAAATTTCACAAATCGACTAAAACTGGTGTCATCCCTATGCCACATTAAAAGTCACTGAGCTCAGGAATAAGACCTATTCCACTGCCATTGTTTATCTATGAAGATCCTTATTTTTTATTATCAACCCATTATTATCAATGGGTGTGGCACAGGGTGTCTACATATTTGTCCATATAGTCTATCTTATATGATGCATATAACTGGTTGTGATAATGTCCATAGTACAAGAAAATGTGTATTCGATTTGTATGTGGCTAAGATGATATGCTATTTGTACTTTTAGAGCTGTTAACAATAGTACTCACTCTAGTACCTCACTGCTTGTGTACACCTGAGTGACATTATTTTACACAAATGAACAAATGAACAAATTATGGGCTTCATATAGTAAAATGTCCTGTAGCTATTTTAAGTGTGCTCAAATCATACCTACACGTATCTTATGTTTGTTAACTTTAGAATGGTAATGTTATTTGTTCCTACAGTCTACAAATCCAACTGTGTGTGTGTGTGTCTGTGTGAATGTGTAGGTTGTTTCTCAAACCATCACGCTGGTGGACCTGTCCTGCTACAGTTTAGAGGAGGTGTCCGAGTACCTTTTCTACAGCCAAGATGTTACACATCTCAACCCTACGCCACAATTTCATGAGTTTGGAGGGTCCCTGGAGGACTCTGTAACTTTAACAGGTAAGGAAATACAGACCTGTGTTCTTCCCCACATTCTGCCTCTAAACATGGCCCCACACGTGTGTAATCCAAACCTGGTCGAGACTGAAGAGCATAAACAAGTCATAAACTGTGTTCTTGATTAACTTGACTGAGGACTGTTAAAACATGGCCCTGCTCGTGACTGTTATTGTAGCGGCATAGTGTTGGTGTTGATAAGATAACAACTACACTGTTGCTCAAATGACCTTTTACATAATGGCTTGATAAGCTGTAAAGCCTTACATGGATGTACTTATGTAATGCCTGTTCCTTTTTGGATGCTAGTGTTATGGCGGTGATGGTGACTTTACTGTTCTGGGGTGCAGAGGAAATAAAATGGTCAGTTCATGCTTGACGCCTGACAAGAGGCACTTGGCTCACTGACTGTCTGCTCTGTGCAATGGGAATCTAATAGAATGGTAATCTGTGTAGAATATGGTGGTATTAGTGGTTAATTACAAATTTCTCTCTAAACAGGACTTGGGAAAACAGACTGTGTTAATGCGTGTGTCTGTGTGCTTAAGAGCTGTTCTGCTTGTGGCAGCTTTCACACATGGTTGCTCTCTCTCTCTCTCTCTCTCTCTCTCTCTCTCTCTCTCTCTCTTCTCTCTCTCTCTCTCATCTCTCTCTCTCTCTCTCTCTCTCTCTCTCTCTCTCTCTCTCTCTCTCTCTCTCTCTCTCTACTCTCTCTCTCTCTCTCTCTCTCTCTCTCCCCCTCCTTTCTCTTTGCTCATCTCAGCTGTATGGTATATTTAGCAACTGTGTGTGACAGGAGTCACAGGGCACAGTGGTCATCTGTGTATGTGTTTGTGAGGTTAGGCAGAAACGCCTTCTCAAGCAGCTAGCTTTAGCACATGTTGTGACTCAGGCGGTCATCTATGACCATGAAATAGTTGCAGATTCTCAGAGTTGAAGAGTCATAACCTCCACCCTTTTTCACTCAGAGCTACACAGTGTGAAAGTGTGTGTCTATATGTATATTAAGACTATGCCAACAATATATCTAATATCACACATTCTTGCTGATAAACACCAGATATTTAATAACTTTTATTGTTTTTATAAATTCAAATAAACACAGAAGAGACACAAAATTATATTAAGCAATGTAAACTACAGTATTTATTCTATATTATTATTGTTATATTGTCTTTGGGTGGTCGTACTGTTGAAAAAAAAAAAAACATTAGGAACAGCCATGTTTTACAGAATTTTTAGTGCACCTAGAAGGTGACACACTTGGACGGTCTTTGGGGTAGAGAAATATGTGATGATCAACCATCCATCCATAAATGGGCCCATGCGTGAGTGCCACTCTTATATCCAGGGCACAAAAGCCAACTGACATTTCAGGTCAGGTCAGGCAGGCAATGCAAATGAAAATTGCCAGCTCATGCCATTAAAACGAGTATAATAAAGCCAGCACTGTATATTTTCATGAGAAAGGAACAGTGGAACAGTTTTATTGTAATGACAGTATTTCTACACCACTGAATGTCACCAACAGTATGGGTTAATGATTGTGTATCTTATCACTGCTATGCCAGCTTTACACATGGAGGAGGGCTGTGTGTATGCTTGCAGGTTTGTCCAGCTGAAGAGCCTGAATTTGTCTCACAATCGGCTGGTGTGTTCCCCGAAGCTGTGTGCGAGATCCAGACCTTGTCTGAACTCACTCTTTCCTGCAATGGACTCGACTCCATTCCATCTTGCATTGGCAACCTCCAGAGGTCAGAACACAAGTCCGTCCCTTCCACATTGACACAGCCCCCTATTCATGCAGTATATTGAGTTACAAGTCCTTTTAGAATAAGAGCCCATCACATGTCAAATGATTTAAAACTATATGTACAGCCAATGATCACTATACAGGTCACACCCCTTTTCATAAAAACAATATGTCTTTGAATATGTTTGGCTTGCAGGTCATGTGGAATATTGGCATTTAATGAGTGGTTATGAGTGGATTTTAAATATACTTTAAAATTTGAATAATCATATGCAGGACGTTAGGTACTGCATGTCAATCCTGCCATGAGAATTTTTTTTCTTTTTTTTTTTTCTTTTTTTCTAGAGCTCGTGTGCTCCTCACATGAGCCAATCCCCTGTCAAACAAGAATTTTTTTTTTCTAATTGAGCCAGTGAAATGTATTAAGCTCAGCTGTGCTTGTTATGCAACCAGATTAAATCAGGCTTAGAAATCAGACCAGTTTTAATGCTCTCAGCTTGGCTCAAACAAGAGGGTACTTAACACAAAGAGCATGAGTGAATTTCACATACAACCAGCGCGGTCTTCCATGTTTCTTATAGAGGGGTCGCAGAGTCTGTCTGACTAGAGGAGATTAATATGACCCAGAATAAAGTGAGTTTGACATGTCTGTTTGTTGTCCAGCCTGCAGACACTCTGTCTGGATGGGAATCACTTGAGCTCCCTGCCAGAGGAGCTGGGCGGCCTGTCACAGCTCAGTAGCCTGGGGCTCTCCTTTAACAACTTCCCCAACGTCCCTGCTGTGCTAGAGAAGCTTGGTGCCGTGGACAAACTGGCCATGGCTGGGAACCGAGTGGA
Organism: Salminus brasiliensis; assembly: GCF_030463535.1. NCBI lineage: Eukaryota > Metazoa > Chordata > Actinopteri > Characiformes > Bryconidae > Salminus > Salminus brasiliensis. The sequence continues at coordinate 26,684,999 of NC_132894.1, forward strand.
CACTCTGGAGCTTAGCAGCCTGCTGCGAATAAAACACATCAAGAGCATCGATTTACGGTGAGCCATCAGAAGCTATTGTCTTTTGTTATTTCTTGCTGCAATCTTTATCTGTCATTTGCTACCTCTGACTCCATTCCAGTTCTCAATGTCTCTCTTACCTGTCTCTGAGTTAATACGCTTGTCAGTCTCTCCATGCATAATGTAGGATCAATATACAATGGTATCGTAACAAGATCACCCATTGGTCTATCACAGGCAGAGAGACTTTCTAGATTGAGTTTGTTCTACAAAGTGCCCTTGCCTATTCATTTCTGACTGGCCATTTTTAAATAAAACGGTCCACTCATCTCATCTGACTTGTCTTGTATTTTCTTTATTAACAGTGTTTGATCCCCTTGGAGCTTTCCGTTACAGACATTTTTCATTGTATATCATGGTCGTGTGGTTTCATTGTTCTATTCGGCCTTAGCTCCTCATCCGGAGAGAAGAGTTATTCTCTGTGTGGGATTGTGGATTTACGGGGACCTTGCTGCACCTGTGGTGGATCAGAGCCCCAGCCAGACTCATAAAGAAGATTGGTACTGCTGCAGGAACACAGAAAAAGAGTGCACTCTCAAAAGACAGCAAAGGAGAACGAGGGTGGGGTAGAATTTCTACCTTCATGAAGTATCAAAGAGTAGACATCTAAATCTAGAATTCATCCCCTGACTTTACTATTCTTAAAAACTCTGTATATTCTACATCAGCACCGATATTCAATAGGGAATGAGAGGGCACACAAAGCTAAAAGCAACAGAAAGTTTAATACTCCTCCTTATCAATTGGTAGAAAGAGAACTAAGTGCATGCCATCCTCTCTCAGAACAGAATGGAACTTCCATTGCACACTCCTTTACCCGTGTTTTTCTCAACATGGTCTTCAAAGGACATTGAAACCACTCCAGGGGAACATTTTATTTGCAGTAGAATCAAAGACTTTTGTCTGTCAGTTTGAGGATTCCACACTTTGCCCGAGTCATCTGTTTTGTTTTTTGGTCTTCTATTGTGTATTTTTCTGTTGGTGTGATCCAATTTGATTCTCTTCTTCTGTTTTGTGTTACGTGGCACAAGGACGTGAAGGTTTATCAAAAAAGTACATGCACTTGTTCAATCATGTGTGCTATCTAAAAAAAGGAGATGCAGTAGGCTATATAAAATGTGGTGATAAATATCTTCTCAGCCAGTCATATTATTTATTTTATATAATTAAGTGACTGTGCTAGGTACAATAGCTTAACACGATGGCTCATTCTGGCAGATGCAAGGGCGCTTCATGGCAGAAGAGATTGGTTTAAGCCCAACATAAGTAAATATTTGCAGCCACCAGGAGATTTCCACGATTTAAAGTGAGGACAACATGGGACAATGAAAAATGCGTGAGCTGCTGCACAGTGCAAAACAAGCAAATTAGTGATAGAGACTGGAAGAGGGTCTTTGAACAGGATTATTTAGTGGAACACTGGAACGTAGAGGCACAGGTGACTACACCCATGATGTGTGTAAGATCAACTACCTTTGTTCCACCATTACCACCAACCTTTCCCTCAGCTTGACAGAGCTAAAAACAATCATGACTCATCTGACAACAAGAGTCTTATTCTGCCTTTGCTGCCTCACAAGAATCCTGAGCATTACATGGCAGTACCACTTCCTAAACAAGAACGTTCCAAAAATAAGTAATGCAGTCAGATACGACTCTGATGGCTCGGTCACATTAGATGCATGGCGAATGGCTGAATTCAAGACTTTGAGCATGGAGAACGCAAATGGCAGGGGGAGCAATGAACTCCTCCACAGGCTAGCAATACCTTTACGTACATAAACGTCTACAAGACTTCCAAAATAGGATTGTATAGCCACAACGAGAGCTGCAAATCTAAACAGGGAATGCATTCAATTCAGTTTAAGACAGATGCCATCATATTACACCCTTATCCCTGCATCATGCAAGGGTGGCTGTGGCTAGGACAATGCAGGATCATATTTAATCATATTGAGCAGCATAATAAAAGAGTTATTAGTAATCATAAGTATTTTCTGTCTCAACTATGGTTATCAAGGACATTTTTCTCTGGGCAATCAGCAGATTGTTATTGAAGAGTTTGCCTTGCATAACCTCACTTGCATATAACGTCCATTTAGTAGCAATCACCCAGCCCCCCACATCTAGCCTCAAATATACAGCCCTCAATCTCTTGGTGCCTTTTTTGTGTTCCAGGTTGAATGGACTTCACATTGTGAAGAGTGAGACTCTGGAACCTATCAAGCACCTAACCCAACTTGACCTGAGGGACAACCGTCTGACCTCACTGGACCTGAGTGCTGCTTGCAACCTGGAGACACTGCAGTGCCAGCGCAACCAGCTAGGGGCACTCACACTCAGTGGCTTTACTCTGCGCTCTCTCCATGCCAACAACAACCGTAAGTAAAGCCCTGCCATGATCTCAAGTTTACGCTCAAGTTTACGCTGTTACGCTACTTAAAAAGATGTGCTGAGGTGCAGTATCTTCCTAGGTCTGACTACAGTGAACATCTATCCAGTTCCCAACCAGATGACACACATGGACTTGTCATGGTAAGTTAAAGCCCAGCTCCTGGTAATGGCATGTTCTGATCTGTGTTTGGCATTTTTGACAGGTGCTCAATATGCAGCAGACAAGTCCTCCAACCTGCACTTGTGGACATAACGACTTGATGATTTGATTTGATAGGAATCTTCTAGAATACCTACCTGACTGGGTGTGTGACAGCAGGAAGATTGAGGTGCTGGACGTCTCTCATAATCTGCTTCTAGAGCTACCTGCAAGGTCAGGGAGTGTGTATATATATATATATATATATATATATATATATATATATATATATATATATATATATATATATTTTTTTTTTTTTTTTTTTTGTAGTCCTGAGCTGTCTGTCTTGCTCTTTCCTTCTTTATCTGTATTTTAGTGTCTGCATTTTATAGTCATTTATTTGACAGTGTATCATATAATTATGACTTACATTGGTTAGAATAAGAGTCTGGCCAGAAAACCTGGGCACTGCCTGCCATCGGTCAAATGTTTAGGCAGCTGTAACAGTAACCGCCTGTAACAGTACTAAGGTGGAAGGGTCACAAGGATGAATGTACTGCCGTTTTCATCTAATTCCTCACTGACAGCACATCCATTTGCATGTGAATGAGTTTGATTCAGAATGAGATAATGTACAGCTGGATGCTGCTGCCCTGTTTAGGACTGTGCTGTGTTGGCATTTTGGGCAGTTTGAAAGAAAAAAAAAATGAATGAATTGGTTACTTTTAGTTTTGGTGCCTAGGTTTTAGAAGTAATTAAATGCACTACTCTATCAATCGTATTTTTCTGTCAGTCAGGACATTTCTCTTGTTTTCTCTCTCTCTCTAGGCTGCTTAGTGGTCTGAGTCTGCGGAAGCTACTGGCTGGCAGTAATGCACTGCAGAGACTGCCTGACCTACTTGACCACATCCCACTGGAAGTCCTCGACCTGCAGCACAACAAGCTTGGCGAGCTCCCGGAGAGCTTCTTCTACAAGGCCTTAAAGTAGGTCATTCCCTTCTGTCCTGTACACCCATCCTATCTACTCTCCCTCTTGTTCAGACTCTCTGCCCATTGGCCTGTTTTTATTTTTCTCTCTCTTCTCTCTCCCTCTCCCACTTTCCTTCGATCCCTCTTGTTCTCCCTTGCTTCCTTTCTTTCACTCCTTTGCTATCTCCCTTCCACTTTTCACCCTCTTTTCTTTCCTCCCTCTTTCTCTTTATCCCTATCTCCCTTGAACCCTCTTTTTTCCCCTCATTCCTTCCTTTCTCCATCCCTTGCTCCTTTACCTCTCTCTCCCTCCCCCTCTCACAATGACTGTGACAGATGCTGAAAGAACGGCAGCTGTGTCTATCTCTCTACCCTGTGGCCCTGTGGCTCTGCAGTGTGCTCCACTGCCCTTTTGCAGCACCAACAGAACACATAAATGCATGGGCAGCAGCCCAGAAGACGGCACTAGGCCTCCATCTTATCTGTAGATAAAGCTAGTATATTTGGAATAACAGTGTAATGTACTTTCAAATCACTAGATATAGATGCCCTGTGTCTGAATAGAAGGAAGTAAACCCAGGGTGTGGTGGTGTAATATGAGCTGAAGAAGCAACTCTTCCATTTTCTTGTGGGCTGAATTACTGGTCAGCCTTGAAGGAACCAAAACTGATGCCTGAGTCTTTTAGATCGCTGGGTGTTTCAAAGCATCTCATTGCTTGAGCCAGGATATTTCTCTCTCTAAGTGTTTTCAGATAGCCTCCATTAAGTGATTCAAGACTATTGATTTTTCCATCTGCTTCATCCTAGGATGCTTGATGAGAAGACATCATAAAGACATCATAAATCCTAACCCTTATTATGTAGAACTTTAGTGGTAGAAAAATAGTCCATATTATAAAATATATTCCTAATATTTCTGGGTGTTTCTTTGTCTTTTTCACTCCTAGTTTAAAATACCTGAATGTGTCTGCCAATGCACTGGAGACAATCCCCCCAAGCAGCCAGTCAGAGGAGAGCCTTAGCACTCTCCAAGAGCTGTACCTTACAGGGAACAATCTGAATGAGAACTGCGCTGCCCTGCTGGTGGGACATCAGAACCTGCGAGTCTTGCACATGGCCTATAATCAGCTGCTGTCGTTTCCTGCAAGGTATATCAGGGACTCTTAAAGTTTTCTGTACATTGTCATTTCAAATGAAAGATTGTGTTTTTGCTTAGATAAACTTCATGTCCTTTTTCCTGACAAAAATGTTTGACATAAAGAATAGTGTTGAGTTTTCAAAAGGCAGTCTTTTACTTAGCCTTATCTTTGGCACTGTGATTATGTTCTCAGTAAGCTGAGTAAGCTGGAGTTGCTGGAAGAGCTGAATCTGAGTGGTAACAAGCTGAAGACTGTCCCCTCCACTGTGTCCAGCTGTAAGAGGCTGCATACCCTCATCGCACACTCCAATCACATTAGTGTCTTCCCTGAGGTTCTTAACCTACCTGAGATCAAGGTCAGTTTGTGTGATTCAAAGATATAACAGGCAAGACTAGACAGATTTTGTTAGATGCTTATCAATACTTGTGTCTGCGTGTAATTTTCAATATGTGTTTTTTACATGTGAGTAATAAACTTAACATTAAAAGTGGTTGAAAAGAATTGGCATGAACACAAATACAACAATACGTGTTTATATGTACTTTGCATTAATATCAGTAAACAGTTTTGTCTGTTTGTTTACTCCATTTCTAGCTGGTTGATGTGAGCTGCAATGAACTTACCGAGATCCTGCTGCCAGACTCTCTGCCTGCCACACTACAAGAGCTGGACCTGACAGGCAACAGCAGTCTTATGCTGGAACACAAAACTCTAAACCTGTTCAGGTATGCCCCTAGGCTCCCCATGGCTATAAACTAATCATCTATCCGTCTCCCTTCTAATGCTTTTGATGCACATTTGTTTGATAAACTGCTTTCAAGTGGTCTCCTATCAGGAAAAACAAGTTTCCAAACAGAAGTTACCACATCAAAGTATAAAGTTGGGTGCATTGACATTTCACATGTATTGTTTTCAAGCAATGAAATGACACAGTACAAATTATAAATGAATGGTATTGGCACTTGAAAGCAGGGAAAGATACAGTGGTTCTTTTGAGGAGGGTCAGACCAATCTGATCAAAACAGACCAAACACGGCCACTTGGAAACAAAGTAGTTTTTATGACTCATGTAGATAAAGAGGTCAGTTTAGTTTCTCCCCTGGGTAATTGTATATGAGGTTAATTCATCAAAATCATATTAAGTAGAGCTACACACTAATCAGTTTCTTTTTAAATCTAAATTGTCTGTAGCTTTAAAGACTAAACAGGATTATGTTTAAATCTCATCCTCTGTCCCTATATCATTCTCTCTTTCTCTCTCAGTCACATAACAACTCTGAAATTGGATCAGAAGCCATCCTTGACTGCAGGAGACTCACAGGGCACATCTACATTGTGGGATCATGGCTATGCTGAGATGAGTGGCCAAAGGAACAAGTAGGCAGCCCTGAACTCTCTTACACATGAAGCTTTTATGCAAACTGTTATCTCTCACCGTATCAGAGTTTGTCTGTAGGAAGTTCTGTCCGTTCGTACAGAAAAGCATTTATGAGGTCATATCCTAATGTTGGACATGAGGGCCTGGCTCGCAGTCTCCGATTAGATCATTCAAAAGGTGTTTGATGATCTTGAGGTTAGAGTCAATGTCTTTCACACCAAATTCTCCCAACCATGCCTTTTTGGATCTTCCTTTGTGCACTGGGGCACAGTCATGCTGGAACAGAAAAGGACCTTGCCCAAACAGATTGTCTTGGTGTGCATTAAGATTTCCCTTTACTGGAATTAAGGGTTTTAGACCAACCCCTGAAATACAATCGCATAGCATTATCCCACTTCCACCTAACCTTTCAGTTAGCACAGTTCAGACAGGCAAGAAGCGTTTTTTTCGTGACATTCCCAAACCCCGACCCATCCATCAGACTACCAGTTAGAGAAGCATGATTTGTCACTCCACAGAACACATTTCCACTGCTCCAGTGTCCAGAGTCCAGTGGCTGTGTCATTTACAACACTCCATCTTGGCACTGGCATTGTGTATGGCATTGTGCTAGGTAATGTACGGCTTGCAGGCAGCTGCTTGGTGTGGCCATTGCGTTACAACAACAGCATGTGGGAGACCAGGGTTCGATTCCCGGTCTGGGTGACTATGCTGCGCTACACCAATAAGAGTCCTTGGGCAAGACTCCTAACACTACATTGGCCCACCTCTGTAATACAAGTAACCTTGTAAGTTGCTCTGGATAAGAGCGTCTGCTAAATGCCGTAAATGTAAATGTAAATGCTTGGCTATGAAAAACCATGCCATGAAGCTCCCGGCCCACACCGCTCTGTAACTCAACCTGCTGTTCCACTTCATGGCTGTGGTTTCTAAATGCTTTTTATTAATACCTCTTACAGATCATGGAATATGCAGATGCAGAGGACATTTCACAAACATGATGGCCTTCTATTACAGTACAATGCTGGAATTCAGTGTGCTCTTTAGAACAATCCAGTCTTTCACAAATGTTTGTAAAGGCAGATTGCATGGCTATGTACTTGATTTTATACACCTGTGGCAATGAGACTGATTGAAATCCCTAAATTCAATGATTAAGAGGTGTGTCCCAAAACGTTTGTCCTCATAGTGTATTTTGACCACAAAAGTGTCTTTGTGATTATTTAATATGTTGCCTGATGCTTAGGCCAAAAATGTATGCTAATAAGAAATATTGACTGATTTAAGATTGATGCTCCCCTAAAATCACCCCACTGTGGTGGAGGTGTGTTATATAAAATTGAAATTCTTCCTGTGGGTGTAAAGCACATTCAATCTTTCATGAGCCATCCACGTGCTGGGCTCCCCCTCAGAGGGGCAGGACTTCTGATCGGTCTCTGTGATTAGTGTCAGATGTCTCTTTTTCTGCTCTGCTTACATTTGTGGGTGCATATTGTTTGGGAGAAAATGTGTAACTGAGACTTTGTGATAGAAGTTACTTTTATATAGCTCAAAGCTCTGCTCTTTCTCCTTGTAGGTTATGTGTTTCTGTGCTGGCAGTGGACCGTTTTGGGGACAGCATGGAGGCAGCATACGCAATCTTTGATGGCGATCGCAATGAGGAGGTTCCACGTCTTCTCCAGTGCACCATGGGTGATGTACTGGCTGAGGAGATCCAGCACAGCAGTGTGGACAGTGTATATATGTGCAACACTTTCCTCACTTCACACAGGTGTGTCATGCCTAAACACATGTAAGCAATAGATAAAGTGGTTAATGAAATACATTGTTCTTAATTGGGCCTCTTATCTACCCTATGTAATGCACAGAAAGCTGGGGATGGCTGGACAGAAGCTGGGGGCATCAGCTCTGCTCTGTTATATTCACCATGAGTCCTCAGAGCCAGGCAGCTACTTCAGTCTGACCGTTGCCAATGTTGGCACTTGTCAGGCAGTGCTGTGTCGGGATGGCCAGCCGCTGGCTCTGTCAAAGGTCTTCAGCCTAGAGCAGAGTGTTGAGGAAATGGAAAGGGTCAAAACAGCCAAGGCTATTATCACTGAGGTAGGACATGCTTTCCAGCACCTGACAAGGGGTTAGTGGTCAGTTCATTTTGCAAATCCCTCATGGACTCCACATGGCCCAACGGTTTAAACTACAACTAACAGTTTTGTTAAAGGACCTTCATTGAATAAAAATATGCTGATCATAATTGCAAATGATTTTCTAACTAAGTATGTGTCTTTTGACCCTTGTATGCTGTAGGATAACAAGGTGAGTGGTGTTACATGCTGCTCTCGCCTGCTGGGTTGCTCCTACCTGTCACCTTGGGTTTTGCCCAAGCCCTGGGTACGCACTGAGCCGCTGTGTGCACAAGACGAGTTCCTGATCCTGGGGAATAGGGCACTCTTTCAGCGCCTGTCCTACCATGAGGCAGTGAAGACTGTGCTGGCTGTCCGAGATCCCAGAGCTGCTGCCAAAAAGCTCTGCACATTGGCTCAGAGCTATGGGTGCCGGGACAATGTTGGGGCAGTGGTGGTGGCTCTGCACATTGGGGAGGACAGCTGTACCTGTGAGCCTCCGCTTACCGCTACCGAGGTCAGAGGAACGCCTGCACTTACTTCTGTCCCCATATCTGTTCCACCTGTTGACCCTGCCACACCTTCCTCAAGCAGCGGCATTGCCTCAGAATTCAACAGTGAGACGTCTGCCTCAGAGGTAGGCAGCGAGGCTGGGTCCACAGCATCTGATGAGCACCCTTCTTCAGGCCCGAATGCACGGCCAGATCGACGCTGCAGCCTGCATCCAGCAGCCACTCTCTGCAACATTGGGGGTCCAGGCAGTTTGGGACCTGGGGCTCACCCAGCTCTCTTTCAACGCCAGCCATCATCTGCCACATTCTCAAGCAATCAGTCTGACAATGGCCTAGATAGTGATGATGAAGCTCCATTAGAAGGCGTTATTTCCAATGGGAGTAAGTTGGAGGTGGAGGTGGACATCCACTGCTGTGCTTTTCAACTCCGCTCTGGACCTCCTGACAGCCCCAAGGAGCTGGACCTCCGCCACGACCCCCGGGGCTCCGACTACAACAACAGCAAAGTGCGTCGGCAGAATAGTGTGGTTGTGTCTGCTACTAATGGCTGTCTTCTGGCTGTATGTGGAAGAGAGATTTCTGACCTGAAAAAATCTCCTTCTACTTCTAGTCTCTTTGGGAAAAAGCTCTCGAATGGCTCTGTGGTGGCACCAGAGGACAGTCACAATATTATTGAGGTAGCACTGGAAGCACCCAAGAAGAAATCTGGTTATTTTGCAGCACCTGCTCAGCAGGACCCTGAGGATCAGTTAGTTGTCCCTGCAAGCCTGGAACAAGATGTTCGGGAGCAGCTGAGGGGCCAGAGTCCTGTGGTTCCAGGACCTCCTGCTCTCTCAACACCTCCCATTAACAGAGATCCAAACTGGGACCACCCTCAGCCTGGTCTCCCTCCCACCACTTTTCAACAGGAGGTCTATGACACTGCCCTGTAGTGGGCGCAATAGTGCAGCACCATTTGACCATCTGTCTGAAATAGTGCCATATCGTGCAGGCAGGCACGACTCCTCTTCCTGCCTGTGGAATATTCCAGTTCCTGTTCAGCTCTGTCATAGTGTGTGAAAGCCCTGCATGTGCTTGTGGTAACATCCCACCAACTAGGACTGGTCTGTGGTGAATCTGAGGAGGAGCAGACATGAAGAACAGGGAAATGCATTCAGATTTCAGGACCAATGAAATGAGGTCTTGGAAAAGATGGGCTGTCCCAGACCAAACCCCACAGCGCAAGCCTAGAATACCTCATAAACAACCTTGCAACCTGACTTGCTACATTGCCCTTTATGCCAGAAGACATTTGCTTAAGCAGGCTTTTATCATTTCAGTTTCTTCTTCACTGAAAGGTTACAGGGGCTAACCATGACCAAAAGGTAAGAAAAGTGCCTTTTGCAGATGGTTGTGGCTCTTCACTGGTCTGGTGTTTTTTCACTGTTACCCAGTAACGCCAACTCTTTCTTCTGCCCTCTTGTGGCTGTTGTGGTTGATTTAACTACTGTTGTCTGTCAGGATGACTAAATCATTCTGATAGATCATTGTCAGCTCCATCATTTGAAAGGAAAACCTTTCTTATGTGGAACAAACATGTTGTGGAGGAAAAAACAAAGCTCTCTCAATTTCGTCTGGTCTCCTCATTGGAGTGTCGATCAACCAATTGAAGCCATAGGGTAATGGAAGATTACAGGCCCTGCCTGTTTGGCGTACATATAACTCTCGGTCACTCTGGAACCCTCTGCACAATGGAAGAGAACAATGCATCCCACGTCATATTTAAACTGTGAAAGGGTCACAGTGGAGTGTTGGTAAGAGTGAGATCAGAAAGGAAAATACAAATTTTGACCTCTATGTGTCATATCACCGGTACATCCAGTTCACTGGGGAGGCATCATCATAGCTCAGTGGCTGAGCCCATTTTGGTGGGGATCAGAAAAGACCTCATTAACTTTGACTGAATTTACTATATGGTCTTGGGTTGCTAGGAATACTTGAAGTGTGCCATGAGAGACTGGCTTAGAGCACCAATCCCTAAAGTGTTTAGGGAAAAAAATACTGTATATACTGATTGAAAATGACTGGGTTATTTTTCATCCTATATCTGAACCGGAAAACTGAACAACTAGTATTGTTTATGAAACATGATGAAATTGAATTTATTCTTTTTTTTTTTACCAAACAGTGTATGAAGTAATACATATGATACCCATGTCATATATTGTGCAGAGTGTGCTTCTGTGTGTGCGTGACACCAAGTCTTATTTCTGTCCCTTAATAATTTTTCTATTTTTTTTTCCTAGAGTAGGAAATGGAAGAGAACTGATACAATTACTATCTTTCAAATCAAGATGATATCTAGTGCTTTAGGTATCTTGAGTCAGAGCGATTTTTAGTTAGAGACCAATGGTGGAGTTTGCCAGAATAGACCAGTGTGCTCCTGGACTGAGGGGCCATCTGGTGGTGATCCATATAAACAGCATTCTTGCATACTGGTTTTGTACCTCTTGGGTTTGAGGAAGTATCCAAGTATACTGTTCTTCTTAATCTAATTCACATCAATTGCACTTCATTTTTATACTGGAAACAGTTTTTGAACAGTTTTGAAATTGTCTTTAAAACTAGATGAAGACAGTCATAATATGGATAAGTAAGACACCAGACTATCCAATTCACACTTACTCTGCCTCGCCTTTGTGTGACCTAACACTATATGTTGCACTGCTAAACACACAAAAGAATGAATCTGTTCGGATCTGAAAGGGACATGCCACTATTTTTCATTAAATCAGATGTTTTTGCACTGGAGCAAAGTCATCTTCTCCATGTTCTACATAGAAGGCTCTTTGACTTCTGTATCAAGACTATGACCCTGACAAAAAGTTATCCAAGTGACCATCCATCCTGATAAGTATTCTTGTGGGATATAAACAGTTTTAAATGTAATAAGCAGGGATGCTTTTACAAATGAGTCACTCTTTGGATGTGGTGACCTTGGATCAGTCTAAACACTATACTAAACACAGAAGGGTGAGGGGAGTGAGATTGGAATTTGAAGCTCACAAACATTCCACATGAACACTAGATAATCCCCTGCCTGTATCTGCACTTTGTTTAAGTATTATGTTTCGTCGTTGCATTTTAATCCATCCATTTAGCAAGACGTTTTTTTGGCATTTTCAGGATTATTTCTGTTCAAGTCGTGCCGACTGCACACTGTGCCAACACACTTTTGTTTTAAGACTTACTGTATTACACAGGTCAGTAGTGTCCTAATCTCTAAATACTTTACTTACAACAGGAAACTGATAGTCACTTTTGCAGAAGTCGCTAATGTGGCTTTGCGGAGCTTTAGCAGGCTGCTTGTGGATTAAAAGACTTTTCACGTATAGCTGCAGACCAAATTCTGCTGTTTTTGTGCCAAAAGGGGTCATTTGTAAAAGGGATGTAGCAACCTAGAAAGGGGGTTTGAGCAACCCAGCATGACTAGTGTATTTTTTTTTTCTTTCTTTTTTTTCCCCTTCAGCTCTGCCATAGCCTTAAAAAAGGTTCATTGCAACTTACACTTCCCCACCTCCATCTCTTAGCCTTGTAGTCAAATGGGCAGTAATCATGTGTAAACACTAATTTGTATGTTAATGTCTCTTTACTCTATATTTATAAGAGCTGTTTCATTCTATTTAGACCAAACACAGAAATCATTTGCTCTGAAACAATCTAATATTTTGTGTGCAAACTGAAATTATTCCCTGCCTAGACTGAACGTTCCACGGAGTATTATATAATTATGTTAAAGCTGAATTCCTGCATTTGAAAATATGACGGCTATTAATGGATCTTTTTTTTTGTGTTCCACATTTGAATTGGGAAAGATCTTGTACTACAAAAGCACTTTGTATATAGTTCAAGGAACCAGTACAAATATTAATATATTTGTGATAGCCTACACTGTATATTAGCTATTTGTTGAAATGCACATGCACTCATAGGCCTTGAGTTGTGATTGCTGTGGCTACTTGTGGCCAAATATTATTCTCTAAGAGAAAGAACTTAATGGAAATATAATCTAATATGTATGAAAAGCGGTTCCATGTTGGGCGTGTTGTACAACTGAGAGAAAAGCATTTGTTTTCAGCTGAAGTAGGAATGGGTCAAAGCTCTCATGAGAAGGGATACTAATGATGCATTGCATTTTGATTTACTGTAATTGTGACAACGAGGTAAGTAAGTGGTGCATTTGCCCATGCAGAAAGCTTGTTAGATGAAGTCAACTGCTTTCACCCAGACACAGTAGCTCAACATCTACAGGCACACTCGATTAACACAAGAAAACTTTCTTTTTGGTGCGTCATAAATGATACACACTAATACAGTACAGTACAAACATCTCCATCTTCATAGCATTACATCACAGTTGGCATGACGTTATCTGTTTACCTTCTTAAACATATATGCAAAACCTTGAAGAATCACCTGTACATATGTGTAACTCAGTGGCTGAGTTTGTGTGGCCTAAAGATTCATACAGGATGATGTGGGGAGAGTATTGGCACAACAGTGTGTGTGTAATGTGTGTTTGAATGTAAATGACCGTTGTTACGCACAGTGCGCTGCCGTTGTCTTATTGCTGTGTGATCTAGCCTTGTCATATAGTTGCTTATGGAACTTTAGCTTTTTAAGACTGCCTGCCTAGGTTTGGTATGTTCAGAATCTGTGTCCTTGTTTTGCCAAGACTGGACCAGTGTCGTACTTCCAAGTGCTTCGAGTTCCTCTAATCATTTGTGCTGTGTGCGTCCCCTAGCCAAATTCCGTTTGGTCTGTCTGCTTTGAGCATTTTCTGAGCGTTTCTGACTAAATTCTAGCCAATATTAATTTGCATACAGCCCGGGTTGAACAGTCAGATTTCACATTTGTATTACCATCAAAGGACGAGATATATGGGATCATGGAAATAGTTAAAATTTGAGTGTTAGTGAGGAATGAGTGGCCACTGGTATATGTTGTGTGCACAAAGTTAAAATGAATGATGAAGAAATTCCCTTTAAAAGCCCTCGTGTAGGAGCATATGCCTACCATGTGTTCTGAATACAACTGCTACTTAGACATGTAGTATTTACGTGCAAAGGCCGTTTATGCTGATGTAAGTAAGTGGGCCATACTAATAGTGTCTGTCTATATAGGTTTATTCTAAGGTGTTTAATTTAACCTTGAAATATGTGAATCCGCTGTCTGTTTTCCTGCCTGTAAGTAACTATACTGCCTGAAAGGGACTGTGTTGGAACAAAGACCATGGGGTTGCTGATGCATCATGTGCATTCTGGGTTTTTGGTTTTATTTTCGAAGAGATTTATTCCTTTGAATGTGAAAATATTTCTTTTTACTCATTTATGAGTTTACTCTTTTCCAAATGGCTTGTTCCGGACACACAGGGGTCCGGAAGATGTTTCCATTCATTTGACATGTGACCAAAGTTTGATCTCGCTATCATTTCTGTACATTCTTTTTTCTAGAGATGCTTGAATATTTTCTCTCAATGCCAAGAAGCTGAGGTTTATTTTTGTACTTCATAGGTTCATGCAAATTTATAGGCCCTTCAGTACAGAATCTAGAATTTAAGGTTCTATGGCAAACCATCACCCCCATTAAAAATTTTTTGGTTAGGATATTAATTATTAATGTATTTAATGTCAAAAGCATGCCCTATATAAATGATTACATGTAATACAAATATATGAACATGTGATTACTTTGTATAAAATGACAAATGTTTATGTTTATAAGGCATTGTTTTAAATATCCAAAGCATAATGTATATGATATTTTTATGTTTTTATTTTAGCATGCAGAAATCTGCTGAAGATTTTAATTTTGTCCTATTTAATGCGGTTAGTTATAGGATATTTGTTTTACTGATTTTGGTATAAGGCCTAAACGCGAGCACTTTTGCTGTTTGTCAACTAGACCTGTATTCCTTTGGATATTGAGGGCGAGTGTTGGCTCATTATTTCATTTGAGATGCTGCTATGACTAGTTTTGAGCAGAAAAGCTGTATTTTTAATTAACTTTTCAGCAAAGTAGCAATAAAAATTTATACTGTGAAATCTGTTTTAAGTCATTTCTTTCAGAGAGGACAGAGTAAACCTACAGCATCTGTGCATCAGTGAAATATGACTTTGCTGTTACACTACAAAATGCTGGGTTAAAAACAACCCAATCTGGGTTATATTTATCCCAGTGTTGAAATGTCTTTTCTTTTCTCAGCTGATTTACATTTATTGTCATTTATTGTCAATAATAATAATAATAATAATGAAAGCAACCACCAGAAATACCACAGTAACCACTTTGAACAACATGTACAATTGTCTAGCAACCTCTTCAAACAGCATAGCAAATGCCTAGCAACCCAAAAGGTTTAACAACTGGAATAGCACAGCAACTGCATAGCAATGACACATCAACCACCTGTACACAGCAACAGCTTAGTAAAAAGATGTAATAGTGAAATATAATTTATTTTAAAGAACAAATCAGTTATATAACAGTTGCCCAAAGTCTTAAGATGTGTATTCTTTACTACAACTTGCTTCACAACAACAAATTTACCAAACTCCAACACAAAGGCTTCTTCTGTTCCTCCTAGGAGTGTAATAGTGCAGGTATTCGCACCGAACCATGAGGTCCAAACCACAGTGTGAACCCACTGCATTTTGTGCACTATTACACCCCTAGTTCCTGCAGTTGAAAAGAGGGTAATCCAGACATAACTCATGCTTTTAACAAAACTGGTGGACCAGCTTAGCTTGACCAGCACAGCATGTTTTTTTATTTGCATTTGATGGTTCAGTTGGTCTATCAGCATGACCAGTTGGTCATACTGGTCAACAACCTTGTCATGATGTTCAACCAGCTTGAACTGGAAGTGGCCTTTTTGATTTTGTGAACAATCAGGACACGAGTAGAGTGCCCCTAAGCAAGGCTTACTTATCCCGAACTGTGGCCTGGCCCTGGAGCCAAGGCTGCCCACTGTACACCAGTAAGTGTGTGTTCACTGCACAGCTGGGTTAAATGCAGAAGGCAATGTCTTACATGCAGCACAAATGGTGACTGAGTGGTTGTTATTTTCTTCTTTAACTACTATTACAGCTAAACTGGCCAACCAGCTCGAGCTGGCCAGGTTGCTGTTTCTTTTAAAGCAGGGTAGGAAGGTACTGCCAGCAGTGTTGTAGGAATGACAAAACCATAGCAACAATCCAACAAAACTACCAACTTGGCTAAACCCAACATGCAGAGCACCAGTCATGAGGTTCATGGAGAGAATAACTGTCACAAAAAGTGTACTGTTAAATTAAATAAGTCACAGAATTTAAGTAAATTTAGCAAAATACTGTAAGCATGTCATTTGTGCATTTATAAAAAAATTAAACAAGCTTTGTATGATCTCGTTTAGATTGGCTTGGACTTGGATTTCATTTGACCATAATTTTTCCTGATGTGTTGCCTGGGTGCAGCAGTAAAAATAAATACATAAGTAAAAATAATTTATTACAAAGAATGTTTATTGAAAGTGTTTAAAAAAAGCTATGCCTGTAAATCTCTTATATAGTCTACATTTAAACGTACTTGTAACATGTAAAAGACATAAAAATACGGGGGGGGGGGGGGGGGTCTGTGACCCTTTTTTTTTTTTTTTTTTTTTTTTTTTTTTTAAACAGTGCTACTGTAGCTTGGAATGCTCACATAAAAGCACTGGTTGATACAGTTCATGCACAGGTGAGTAAAAAGTAACATTCTGTCAGGTGCCATGATATCATGATACAGTTCCCTTTCATTCCTGTTAACAGTGTTTGGCTGGACAATGTAAACAACATTTAACATGGTAAGCAAACATTTCCTTGATTTATTTTTCTATAGTTAAATAGTTTGATTTAATATCTAAACACTGTGGCAGTGTTATAAATCATAATTCACTACCCACAAAAAAACACTGTACTTACATCAACATCAATATCAAAACATCAACCATTTAAACTAGAAGTACCAGTAATAACAGAGGTTATTTACATACCAGTTATTAAGGCACAGTAAACTAAAATAGCTTGTTAAAATCTGAAAGCTTAAAAAATTATTATGTACAAATGAATTACAAACAAAATGGGATACAATTAAAAAGGAAAATGTAGAATATGGCCCATTAAGACCACAACCCAACAAACTCATTCATTTAAATGGTGTGTCATATTTACTTGCAAGTAGTAGAGGGGCAAAATGCAATGTCTGCGGTGGACAGAGGGTAAACAATTTTTTTTGGTATTTAATTGGAAGAAAAATAAAAATATGTTTGCTCTTACTGGGTGAGGGGATAAGGTTAGGTTCACTTGCTGGAGTGCAAAATTCAAATTTTATTTTATTTTTTATCCATTTTATTTTTCTAAACATTTGAATACTGGAGAGAGTTGGGTCTGTGTCCTCTGGCCTTCCTACACAATTGCTCCACTACATACCTAGAAGTCTCTTACAAGTTGTTATCTTCCGCTTCCCTCTGTTGCTTGAGCTTCCTGACTGCTCGGAATGCTCGCACAGCAAGCACGGCACTTAAGAGGAAAGCTATGAAGCCAAGCACCCCAAAGATTCCTCCTGCTATGTCGGTCCCATTTAGACTACACTCAACACCCTTGAGGGCTTTGCTCTTGTACATGTCCTCTCTCTCCTTACAGGTTGCGCTGTTGTACGTCTCTTGGAGCTTGATAAAGTAGAAGGCCACAGCAGGGATGTAACCCAGGCCTATTAGTCCATCCAGTAGAGCCTCAACCAGTAGTACCGCGGGCCAGCGGAAGGGCACTCTGAATAGCCCCAGCGCCAGCATAGCCAAAGCATAAGCCATCAGTGCCCCGCCACATGCCATGCTGAAGATGTAAGGGGGCAGCTTGAGCTGGTAGAAAAGCTCATCGAGCTGCTTTACTTTCGCTGCTTCCTGCGCTGTAAATGCCTGTGCACCCCCGTAATAGTAGTAATAAAGCCCACCCAAGCTGGCAATGTCCTGATATTGTCCCTTGTTACTGTAGGGTACACCAGCACAGATGACGATTAGCATGTTTAAGAGGAATTCCATTATTTGGCAAATGCCTGAATGGTTTCAAAACAAGGATAAAGATCATATCTTAGTCAACAATGAACAACATATTAAAGATCTACATGAATAATGAGCATGTCATTAAAGGGTCCATATAGTGGAATCCAAAATATCTATCTATCTATCTATCTATCTATCTATATATATATATATATATATATATATATATATATATATTTTTTTTTTTTTTTTTTTTTTTTTTTCAGTATGTCAACAAACATTCACTTCGCAGTTGGCATGGGTTTGACTACGGTCTTATAACACAAGCTGACTTTTAGTAATTGGAGTTTATCGCCTGCATGCCGATCATACTGTCAGCAAAGCTTGGATATGTTGGATATGGGTCCTTTAATTCAAGCTCAAATAGGTTGTCAAAATGAGAAAGTACGCATTCTCCTACCTCTGGATGTTGGAATATATCGTAGATTGTAAAGAGCCTGTCTGTGATTTGTCTCATAAGTCGATGTGTCTGTATACCTATATAAACAATTCAATTGTGCCAATTTTAAGGGCCATTAAAGAAAATATTAAATATTTGATGACTTATTAAAAATTAGGATGAGCAGTGTTATTATGAACATGTTTGATAATAGTAAGATATGGTTAGATGTGTATTAGAGCTTTTTTTCTCTCACACTTCATGATGTTCATGGTGATGGGTGTCCTCATAGGCAGGTGTTTTCGGGTGCATATGCGTCCTCCTTTGTTTATCTCTGGGGTGTCTCTCCTCCTCATACTCGGAGCTCCTCTCCTCCCTGTATCTCTCATCACTCCGGTACTCTCTGTCTCTGTTCCTGTCCCTCTTTTCGTGGTAAGGATGGTTCTGGCTTCTGGATTGATGAGGCCAGTCAGGCATTGTTGAATTAACTGTTAAACAATCAATAAATGACCAAGTTAAAGTGATTGAGAGGTGTTAAAAGTAACGTACAGTCACTTTACAAAGCTAGACGGAACAGTGACCTGTGTGTTTGTACTGCAGATCAGGAGAACTTCTCTGGGGAAGCGGCTGGCTGAGATTTCAGACCTTTCTACTGTTTCAACAAGTCGCGTAACTTGTTGAAGACTTGGCTAATAACAAAGAAAAGGGTCAGGTCAGTTTATACCATTAGACATTCTCCAATCGTTCTCACTGGTTTCTGGTTTCAATCGTTTCCCCTATACCTGCTTAAATTGATCATTTAGGCCTTTTCCGGAGGCTAATGAACATTTTCTGACTTCGTACACGTAACAGGTCTGAATAAATCGAGGTAACCCCACATTATCTTCGGATAAAGCATTTTAACACGACTAGTTTAAACCTACCTCAGGACGTTTCTGCGAATTGTGTGATTTGTCTTGTTTAATTTATTAAAATGCTTCCTGTTCTTCTGTTTGTGTTTCTATGCTCCTCCTCTTCACCTGTGACTCCGGACACCGCCTTCACCCAGTTCCTCACAGGGCTGTCAGACTGCTTTAGCTTTAGCTAGTGTATTCATATTAGAGAACCAGTCCCAACAAGTCCAAATCTTATTAATAATTCATAAATTATTATCATCATTATTATTGTTCTTAATACTACAACTAATAATAATGCTAATAATAATAATAATTATTATTATTATTATTACAACAGCTATAGAAAATCAGTTGACATATAAAATTCGAATTCTATCAATTCAGAATATACATTTTAATAATTAGTTAAAGCATATAATTAAACAAAGTACCAACAAAAAACAATTAATTAATGTTAACACGTGGTTTAATTAAAATAATTAAAATAATAATAATAATAATAATATATATATATATATATATATATATATATATATATATATATAAATAATTCCTATAGTCAAGGCTATTTTCTATAGACTAAGAAAATAAATATATATTGTAATATAGGAATACATAGAAAATAAAGTATTAGTAAAATAAAAAAAAATACTGATCAAATATAGCATGACATCTATGTTGTTTTATACATTTTAAATAAAAAAATAAACATTTACCAAAGGTAAAGGTAAACACCCTAAATTTAACTAAAAAATGTTCACGCTTTATTTCTTATCTCTTCTCATTCTTTTAATGTCTGAAATGCAAATATTTACTATGCAAAGTAACCAGTAAACCCACATGGTTTTCTTGGTTTTTATTTGACATGTTTATGACCATGTTTATGTTAGGGACTAGTTTGCTTTATTTATTTGTGTTTTTAAATATGTTTTACAGCACAAATCAGGAGATTGTACATGTACATGTAGCATAAAAATTGTAAATTAGTGTCTCTTGTATCAGGCAGCATATTAAAAATTGTTTTGTGTAATAACACTCTGTGAAGTGGCATTTAACATTTTCAGATGTCTGGTTCCTGAATTATTCTGATTCAGCTAGTGTCTCTACAAAGCATTCTCAATGATCGTCCTCATATAATAACTATTTAATATTGCAGACATCGGATGGTCAAGTATATGTTATATCCTAAAATAACCATGCTTGTTACTAATCTCATCCCAGTGAGCTTACTTCAGCTTGTAGGTTTCAATTCTGACCAGTACAATTCATGAAGTACAATAAATTATTATGGGATTAATTAATTTTACTTGTATACATTACATTTCAGCATGTAAAAATTTGAAGATCAAATGTTGCGCAAGAATAGAACGTTTTATTGGCCACAACTAATACTGTTACTTGTATAGACTGAATTCCTGATATCAAGAAAGAGTAAATTAAGAGCTAAAGTGGCTTTACATAACATTGCCCTCACACTGAAGTTACCTTGCTGTTACTTTAGATGATTAAATGAAGTAAAAGCAGCTGCTGAAAAAAGGTGTAAATGAAGGCCTTAAAAAGAGTACAGGACCTGAAGTTATAGGTGCTGCTCTCCTTTTTATGCTAACTAAGTACTCACTCTTTTGCATTCTTGCATACAGAATTATATCTTGGGTCCCTAACATGGTCCCTAGCATGTTCTGCTTTGGGACTCCAACTGATAAGAAGTAGCTTTAACATACAACACTAAAGTCAGTGAGGAGTGACTAAAAGCAAAGGTACTGTTGCCTACAGAAAATTTAATTGAGCACACAAACATGAGTGATGTGAGGGATTAAATATAACAGGACTAAAATAAGCCTAAGTATAAGGAAACGCAGTATCATTCACACCTTTAGCTAAACTTAAGTGCTGACTTAAACTTAAGTACCTGTAGGTCTAGCAGCAAGGCCCAAAAGCTGCTAGGCAGGGACTACATCGTTGCTGTCCAATGAAAAACATGAATGAATTTATAGGCAAAGGCAAAAATAGAAGTCTGTGTAAAATAAAAGGTAAATAAAAGTAATTTAGAGCATTTCTATTGGTCCATCAATCCAGAATTATTTACCATGTACAGAGCAGCTAGAGGGTTCAAACCATGGAAAAAACTAGAAACAGACAAAACTGGACGTACATGGTTTTCACCGGACAGCAGCAATATGAACCACCCTTTTGTTGCCACAGAAATTGAGATATAGTCATCTATTCAGCCTACAATATTTTACCTCTGTCCATTTACGTTCATTTTCTCAACTTCTGACTGAAGTTGAAGTTTCTTAAAAAGACACAAACCAAAGCAACTGCAAACAGAATGAATTATAATAGACGCAGTAACATAAACAAACTGTTGAACTTATAGGATCTGAAAGGATACAGGATCTGAAATTGAACTTAATGGATAAAGAGGTGTTCTCCAAGGTAATGTAAAATGACCAAGCATGTCCAAAAGCTGGAGAGGTCAGGGTCATTCATGTGTAAAATTGGTCAAATGTGTCTCAAAAACATCAGGCCCAAAATCACTCACTGAATATAAATCACTGTGTATGAGAAACATGAGAATAAAGCTGACTCGGTGAATAAATAAATAGCTAAATCGTTTGTAAAGTTCTTGCTGCTGCGTGTCGGTTGTTAAAATGAGGATTTGCTTTGCCCCATGCGCTGCGGCTACAGTCCCGCTAAGTCCCAGAAGTTTGAATGTGCGCGTCCCCTCCTACCCCGGACGTGAACGAGAGAGTGTGTGTGTGTGTGTGCGCGTGTGTGTGTGTGCGAGCGCGAGAGAGAGTAGAGAGAGAGGCGAGACAAAGATGGCGGCGACGGCGGGTGAAGCAGCGTGACTCGGTGTAGCGGCGGCACACAACCCGAAATAAAACCGCGGCGAGAGTGGCGACTAGGGGAATGGAGGGCATGACACAGTAGGCGACTGCCTGTGAAAGTCTTGCAGCTGCAAAACAGATCTTCTGCCCCGAGAGAATATTCGTCGTGTGGTTGAGGAGAGGGCAGATTTCACCGGGAGCATGGCTTCACGCAGCAACCAGGTAGCGCTCAGCTGCACGAGCTCCGGCTTTCCCCGCAACGAATTCAGTCTTTTTAACGGACATACATCTCGAGATGGGACGGCTGGAGTGCGATAGTATTAGCTGTGCGCTGTGTTTGAATGCGGAGGACGTGTGGTGTAAAATGTAGCTAGCTAGCTAGCTAACTCGCTCATGCTTGTGCTGGAGTGCTCATTGAAACGCACGCACGCACGCACACGCAGCTCTCCAGCGTGGTGCAGGCCCACAGCCTGCTTCCTCACATTCACCACATTCAGTAGCCTAGCTCGCTACCAGGGGCGTTAGTAGCGCCGTTGCGTTGATGCTTTACCAAACCAGGATTCGGCGTTTAGCAGGGAAAGCCGTAAAGCGTTGTTCATCTCTGGTGTGACGTTTTTCTTAGTTGAGCAATGTGGTGTGAGTGAGTGTGCGCCTGGCCCAACTGCAGCAGGCCCGTTCCTGGCAGCATGCAGCTCCAGTTAACGGCCGCTAGCTGGCTAACAGAGCTAATGTGACTAGGCACTGTGAGGATACTCGCAAACTGCATGTTCAGCGAATATATATTTTTGTAAATCAGTGAGCAAACCCTGACCTAATATACTACATCTAATAAGACCACACTGTAACGAGTCCTTTATGCACTGTATTAGCTAGTGTTTTAAAGGAATCGTGGCTGCTGGTCAGGTGGTGGTAGCTAATGACTTGACAGTGTGGTGGGCCTGTTGATTGGGGGCGGGCTCGTTGTTGCTCGTTTTTAGCGATTTCATTCAATATCATTCATTGGCTTAGGCGGTTAATAGAAACCACGACACGCGATTTTTAACGCTTTATGTGGCTGAAATGAAATCTATTATAAACTTCAGCGTTAACCTTTTTTATTTTAGATGGTCTTATCCTGGGAGCTAGCAAGTGAACTTGCTCCGACTGCCAATTCGCGCATGCATTGACGTTAGCTAGCCACTTAGCTAACGTTAGCTAGCTCCCCGCCTCTTCGGGATGGCTCTGCAGCCACTAAAGCCACTGTCCGTTTTTTTCGTTTTCTCGTCACTTGTTCGCGATACGGATTATGATTTTCGCTCAATGTGGAGATAGCTAGTCTGAGAGTGAGCCGTTTTAACGAGGCGGATAACTTGGCTAGCTAGCTGTCTAACGTTACCCTCTTCAGTAGGAAGGTATGCTAGCTGACTCGCACCACAGCCTTGCCGTGTGGTGGGTAATGAGGCATTAAGGGTATTAGTATGTGAAAGGTAAGGAGTTAGTTAACGCGGATCTAGCGCCTTGACAAACAGGCATTTCATTGGATTTCAAGCTTTAGTTATCTTGTTTGCCCTTCAGGTCGAGTTTTCTGTTTCGAATATAAAAAAAAATGAAGTTCTCCCATTAAATAAAGAGAGCCCCCTAATGTTTTGTAGCTCTGAGGAAGTAGCTGCTTAATTATAGCACTGAAAAGCCATCAGTGTGCTAATTTGGTGTGTGAAGTTTCTTTACACTCTCATAAAACGTCCAGTTTTCATATTTGAATGACGATTAGAGTTCATTCATTCATAGTTGATTAAATCACCCACACACTATGTGAGAAGTGGATTACTACGGTCAAGGTAATTTTCATATTGGAACAGCTAACTCTGAGCAGTTATGGTGCTCTAGCTGTATTGTGCCTGTAGTGGAGGTTTTTACTGGTGCCAGCATTGTCACCCTGTGCGTAAATGAGTCCAGGATATGTGCAGTGTTTCAGACACAAAAAAGTGCCCACATGTTAGTTATGCCTACTTGCTGTACTTAAACCACAGCATACAAATTCGTCCAGTTCAGCTCCAAATGGTCACCATTTACAGTAGAAAAATTCCTGATGTCCCTGCAATTCCACATTGTGTAAACAAGTGTCTGCTTCACCCAAGCAACTGCTTGAAATGCATGCATCTCCTGCCTGGCAGATTCTTTTGCAGTGTGTCATGCAAGCTGGTTGAGGTTATGTATCTATTAAGGGTTTGTGACCGTTTCAGTTGGCCATTTCTAGCAGGGATGGAGCAACGCTGAATTGTTTCAGTGTCACATGAGCGGCAGGCAGGGAGGGAGGTGGGTTGACTGTCAGGGTCCTTGAATGAAAAAGCAAACTGAAAAAGGAAGTTAGGGAAACACTAAAGGGTGTGGCAAAAGAACTCGGTTGTCATTTCTTTGTAGCAAATTTAAAAAGAGATGGTTCATATATTTTTTGATTAAGATGTTTTGGTTCTGTTGGTTTGCTGTTACAATGCAGAGTGTGAACCAGCACATATGCTAAATGTGTGCTTGTTTGATTTAATGTTATGCTCTAATGCAGTTGGGTTTAGCCATATGTGGTGAACTGTCTGGTCAGTGGTGGTAAAAAGGTATTAAATAAAAGTGGGACAGGGGGCATATGCGGCAGTGGGTGAGATTGCAAGGTGCACATTTTATCAGTTGTGGGCAATAGTGTTGTAACCTGAAAATCCAGTGGAGCCACTCCTCTCTGCTCCCCATTGGCCTACAGGTGTTTGGTTGTGTGTGTGTGTGTGAGAGAGAGAGAGAGGGTTTTATAAAATTCCATCTCGCCCAGCAGTACTGCGGTATGTTCGAGGTATGACTTTACACGTGAATGTGAATTTCTTTTTAGTTTCATCTTAGATGAAATGATAGTGTTGATGTTTCCACATACTGCATCAGAAGACACAGTTAAGCAATTTTGAGTGACATGCTAAAACTCATGATGGCCCATATTGCGTGTACCTTGCCCCGGTTGTGTCTCTTGTTTCGTGAGTGTGTCGTCACCACAGCATGTTGAAATAATACAGATGGCTAATTTGAGGTAATCCC
This sequence comes from Salminus brasiliensis, assembly GCF_030463535.1. Taxonomy (NCBI): domain Eukaryota; kingdom Metazoa; phylum Chordata; class Actinopteri; order Characiformes; family Bryconidae; genus Salminus; species Salminus brasiliensis. Next base: position 26,710,000 of record NC_132894.1, read on the forward strand.
CTCTCCAAATGACCAGCGAGGGGGAGCTTAGTGTGGTACGTGTGGCATGCCTGCAGAAAGAGGCAAAGGGACATTCTTTCTGTTGTGGTTGTATTAGCAGCCCAGAGGCCGTCGGATAACAGCTCGCTGTTTGTCACTTGTAGTGCCGTTTCAGCAGTGGTCAGTTGCAAAGAGTTACATGTGCTTGAGCTGCACTTTCTTTTTTCTCTGGCTGCCTTTTCATATGTCCAGCGCTCAGCGTGAAGGGGGATTTATCTCCACGTTTACAGAGCCTGTTTCACTTTTCCCTTTCAACCTGTTGTTGTAAGGAGTTAAGTGTGTGCTTCTAGTAACTATTCGCCCCTGTTTAGGTAATCTTAGATTTTCTTATTTGAACAGATCTCAAAACTTTATGCATCTTCATGTTTCATATGCAAGTGTCTTCCCTCTATTTAGGGCTGAATTTCTGCAAACCACTCAGTACACAACAGACTGTTACGCTTGTGGTGCTATTGGGATTAAGTTAATTATAGACTGCTGGGGGAAAGCAGGTTAGTGGCAGGGGAGTGGGGTCACCATTCTCAGACAGACAAAGATTGGATAAGCTTGGTGTGACCAGTTTGAAGAGCAAAAAAAAACAGTTTTGGGTCGTATTTATTCTGGTGGTTTGTCAATGTTGGTGCTAACCTTTTTCTCTTGTACTGTGAAAGAATGTGTAGCTGTATGGATGGCAAGTGGCTTCAGACATTTTGTATCAAATAACCTAAGCAGTACTTCTCTGGTTAAGATGTCTTTCAGTGTTTCCTACTTTGTAGCTGTTGGTAGGTCATCTGGTGAGAAGCTTTATTGTAGGCCAGAGATACTTGGGGTTAATCTCAGTTGGAAGCAATAGGATTTTCTAAAGTGAACTGCAGAAATGCCGGTCTCACTCTGGTCTATGGGTCTAGTGTATTCTCAGGGCACTGCCTTCTCTGGACACTGCTTGTGCCCAGGCGTGTCATGTGAAGTATGTTAGGGATGCAACATCACAAAGCATCCGGCGGTCCTATTACAGCTGTTAAAACAAATGAGAACGCAGCAAGGATTCTGATATGCCAACTCTAGGAGCCTCCCCAGGGGAATGTGAGGTTGATGTAACTTTTATCAATAGGTTTTCCCACGAATAGATGTTCTTGCGGAGCAGGGAGGGGGCAGGTCTGTTACAGGGCAGACCAGTTTTCAAGCCAGTTCTGTTTTGGCATTGAAAACTGTTAAACAGTAAGGTCTAGAAATTGGCTGCAAAATGTAGGCGTATTGATATTTTCCTCAGTTCAGTCAAAAGCTGGCTTTGAAGTTCACTCACTCGCATTGTTTCTCTCTCTCTCTCTCTCTCTCTCTCTCTCTCTCTCTCTCTCTCTCTCTCTCTCTCTCTAAGTGGGGCATGTGGGAGCCATATTGCCATGCTAATGCTACATGACTCATCACTTTTCAGTTAGTGCTTAACTTTTTCCCAAACTGATAATCAAATGATATTGGATTTTCTGACTTTAAGGTTGCGTTTACTTGGACTGTGTTTTGGTTAGCTTTCCTTTACTCACCCCTTTCCCCCTTTTTCTGGGTGATCCTGTGCAAGCCTATGAAACTGGATTGCAGACTAAAAGGTGTTCTCACAAAGCTGCGGCAGTGCATATTGCTGCCTGTAAACTCACCTCAGCATCACATTCACATTTCACACAGCTCCAAACACCTCCAGAAGCACTAAAGCGATGTATGTCAGCGTTCTTGATTTGTCAAAGCAGGCCAGACAGTTGTCTGTATCCAGTATCTGTCATACAACGCATGAATAACAAATGACAGATTGTCCAAATGTATGCAAAATTAAGTTGTTCACGTTTAATGCAGTCTTCAGTGAACAAGAGATTTGACTAGCATTAGAAAAACATTTGAAAAGAGTAGATGCATAATAAAGTGGAATATGGGGACAAACCAGTTTAGATGTTAAATTCACATGGGGGGATTACATTTCTTTATTTAACAGGACAGCAACAGAAATAAATAAAAACTGACATATTAAACACTTTTAAATACTAAACAGTTGAGATGGGTTTTAGGTTGAAATTTTAAAGCACAATGGGAACATCAGTAGTGGGAAGTTGTTTAAAGCTTTAAATGCAAAAAAAAACCTTGAAGTAAATCTGAAAGCGAGTAAAGAGGTGCTAATGCAGGAAGTATGTGTATGCAACAGCTTTTATGCAAATTAAAAGTATTTCTAATATAATGCATGTTCATGAAATGCTAGCAAAACAAGACCGCGTAAACAAAGGAAAAAAGCAATGCAGAACAGGAAGGAAAGAAGAGCGGGAAGAATAACGCACTGCATACATATGTGAAAATTGTATTGTACATATCATTATCATAAGAGGACTAGAAAAGGTTCAACCAAAATTCTAACTGATGTTAAAAATTTAAACTAAGAGAGCAAAGTGTGTGTTTTGGTGTCAAGCCTATTGATCCTAGGTATGCATCTGCATACTTGTAATTATGATGTGTGGGTGTCTTATCTCTAGGTCTATATAAATGCTCCATTCAATGAAAGGTTCTTCACGTTTAGGTGGTGGAGGGGTCTTAATTTTAGAACATTTGGAACATGTGATAATTGGTGTTTGTTTTTTCTTGCAGTACATCTTTGGGGAGTTCAGCCCAGATGAGTTCAATCAGTTCTTTGTGACTCCTCGATGTTATGTTGAGGTAATAAAGGTCATATTTAAAAAAAAAAAATGTTTAATTGGAGATTGTCTGTAGCTGTCATTGATGTATTTTATGTTGCCATCATACAGCCAATCTCGCTAATGGCTTTTTGTAATCTCGTTAGTGTTCACAGAGCTGACATGATGAATATAGATATAGAATATAGAACAATGCTGGTCATCTAGACTTGGAGTTGGCCAAGCAAATGAATAATGCATAATTTTTCATATTTTATTACAACACCATGGTTAACATTGGAATGATCTTGCGTTGTGAGAACAAGTCCAATGTGCATGTCAAAGCATTATATGATGGTTGTTGTATTTACAGCTTTGCTCATGGTTTTCTTGTTTCTTCCTCCTAAATACACAGCTTCCCCCCTTCAATGACAAAGTCTCCTGCGTCAGCCATAACTCAGGTAAGGTCATTGCTTAATGTCCATGCTTTAATTCAGTCAGTGGTTATGACCTCAGATCCCCCAGAAAACTCAGTGATTAAAATTCCTCACGTCTGCCACTTATTTAGGGCTGTTCAGCATCTTGATGTTGAAAAGATTCCCTCTTCAGTGCCTGAGCGCCTTGTATCGTAATCATTGAGAAGTTTAAAGAATGCTCTGTACACTTCTGCCCTGATCTGATCCTGATCCTGAACCAGCGAAAGTGCCAACAAAATTACAGTGCCCTCTCATTACTGTTTATTTACCCTGATTTGTATTAACCATTTAGGAGGTTACTGCCCTCCTGCTGTGCCTTACATAACGGAATCTATGAGACGGCAGGTTTGCGGTGAGTTGTGGGTTTGACGCACAGTGCCTTATTCTTCTTGTTTACGCTGCAGAACTTCAGCCGGTTCTAAAACTCAGATTGCTTTCTAAACTTTGCCTTTTATCAATCTGAAACCCTTCCCTCTCATTTCTGCCTGTTTGATAATCTGTGAAGCTTTGCATGCTTAGATGCCAACAGATTCCTCTCTGACGTATAAATGCATCTGCACAGCAGGCTTGGAGTTGACTTAAGGTTTTTAAGCGATAATTAGCCTTTTGGACATTCTCTGCTAATACCCCTCAAGAGAACTGCTCCAGGGTATAGTGGCAGTCCTCAAGGAGTTCTAACAAACCATTAAAAACAACATTCTTGTTCTGTCAGATATATTGACCCTTAATAGCTGTGTCCTCCCTTCTCTCTTGGAATGAACCCTGTTGAATTAATACTAACCGAGAACTATGGCCATTATCGAATTACTACACAAAAATCAGTAACCCTGTTCCTTTTTTCCTCCATGGTGACTTTTTGGTGGCTTGGAGCTGGTTATTTAACTTTGAGCATTTTTTTTTTTTCCTGAGAATTTTTTGACTTGTAATCATTAACACAGTTCTTAGGATCATTTCAAATCGTCTCTTACTGCTTCACTTCCTTGCATCACAGCACAGCAGCCACTTTTGTGAATGAGACTGACCTCAACTTTGGGGTAATGGGGCAATAATTACTGTTAATGTGGAATAGATGTTTTGGTAGGGCTGACCAGAATAGTGTGAATAATTTTTACATTAGTATTGTCTTTATACAGTATTTAATAGCAACAGCATTGTGGCCTCACTTTCCAAGTAGCCGTTGCAAAGCAGAGATGCCCTAAAAAAAATCATAACACATCAGCACTTTTTAAAATTATCTACAGAAGTTCAGATTTCAACAATCTGGTTAGACGGAGTTGGTCGAACAGTAATATGATTTGCCTTAAGATTTAGGGGAGGGGAAAATTAAGATGAATTTAATATATATTTACTTGACTGTGGGTGAAGTATCTACAAAGCTTATAAATGGTTTGTGAAATCACATGGCAACTGTGGGAAATTACTTCATACCAAAAACATGCATTTTCAATAAAAGGTTTGCATACTATGAAGGCATGGCAAGTTTGATGAATCATATCAAAAATGTGTAGCTTCATCAAAATACCACTTGGTAAGTTACATGCCTAAATCTTAACCGTATAAACCGTTAAAAAAAATACATTGATGTTTTACACTGCAAAAACAAACTTGCTTCAAAACCTGCAAAACACTATTCTGGCCAGCCCTATATTTAAGTACATGGTAATTATTGTTTTACATTACTTTTTGTGATGTTTTTGGTAAGGTTAATGGGAAATTAATTTTGTTATTGTAGTTCTATGGAAAGAAAAGGATGAACAAAAAGGATAAGGATAAGTCATTTGAAACTGGACATGAATCAGTACCTCTTATTTGCGTATGCTAAATGTAATCTGCAGGAGAAGACTACCAGCACATTGAGTTTGGTGTGGACGAGGTGATGAGCTCAGAAACGGTGGACATGAAAGACCCCTTATGTAAAGTATCCAGTACTCTGAACCCTCAGGCTCCTGAGTTCATCCTGGGCTGCCAGCCGGCTCAGAAGGCCCTGCCCACGGCCACACCCGTTGCTGACATTCCAGATGGTGCAGACTTCAATTCTGTGGACTGTGCAGACTCTGAGGCCTCGGCCCTAGACACCCAACAGGCCTGCTCCGACCTGGATGGGGTCTCTAGCAGTCTGGGCCAGCGGGAGCGGAAGAAAAAGAAAAAACGACCGCCCGGATACTACAACTACTTGGAGGGCTCCAGCAACAGCAGCGGTGGGGCTGTGGATGGAGTGGCAGGCTCGGGGCTAGTGAATGGACATGCCCTTGGCGCTTCAGCTCTGCCTTCAGAGGACATGGTTGGCGAGGTGCTGCCGGGGCCGAGTTTGGCCCCAACTGCCCCTGTCACTTCCACTTCATCCACAGCTCTGGGTGCCCCTCCCTCCAGTCAGAGGACTTGTGATAGCCCTGATGACTCCTTGTTGGACTTGACGAGCGGAGCTGCCTCTTTGTCGGACAATAACATTGTGGCTTCCTCGTCGTCTTCCTCTTCTTCCTCTCAGAGCAGTGGGCTGGCGGAGGGGGCCAGGACTGCAGAGCAGCATGCAGAGCCTCTGGCTCTGGAGAGCCCTGAACTGCTGGGCAGGGGAGGGCAAAGCCCCTGCCCGACTTCGCCCCCTCCTCCTCCTGCTGCTGTGGCAACCACTGCACCTGCTTCTGCTACTACTGATGAGGGCCGGCCTGAGGGCATGGGCCAGCCTAACGGGCTGCTGGAGTTGTCCTCTGCCAACGGATCTGCAGATAGACTCCTGGACTCTTCTGAGACAAGGGAGACGCAGCCAGACTCCACTCCTGTCCCACCACCCTCAGACTCAGAGGCACAGCCTGTGGCTGAGCAGGCATCTTCACCCGCTCCAGCATCAGCATCATCTGTGGTCAACCCCCCCAAATCCTGGGCCAGCCTTTTCCACAACTCCAAGCCTCTGCCTGGAGGTCCTCAGGCCTATGTGGAAGTGAAAAATGCACCCACTGTTGTGGCTGTGTCCCCAGCTGCCACTGAACTTCCTGAGAAGGTTTGTGAAACGCGGGAGGGCCCTGTTCCTGTGTCTGAGGATCCAATGGCCCCTAAATTGGCAGGTATGGTATCTACACAGCAAGGACTTATGAGTAGTCAATACAATATTGTATCCTGAAAGCACTTCACTACTTTATATAAAACACTGAATTGTGCTCATCAGTGACGCAGTGAGCCTCAATTAACGGGTTACAGGGTGTAACCTAATTATGAGCCGGAATATAAACCACGCTACTTTAGTTTTTTTTTCTTTTTTTTTTCTCCTGATGGTTTTAATTGGACAATTGCAAAGTAGTTACACAAATTAGGTCAGTTGCCATTTTAGATGTTCGTTATCCCATTGTGTTTTTAAAATGTGTACCTGTGCTGTGCTGTGCTGGCCATTGGGTGGCAGCAGAACTCTTTACAGAAAGTAGGTCCAATGCTTCAGGTACTGGATGCTGTGTAAGACACAGGATTTTTTATACTGATGCTGAGGAGACACTGTAGGATTTTCTGTAGGAGTTTGTTTACTGCTTTAGGAACCTGGCCAGAAAAAATTGGTTTGAGCGAATACAATCTTGAGTGAATTGTTAGAGAGAGGAAAGAGGTTGCTTTTTCATATGAACAGCAGATGGGGCAAATGTGCAGCCAGCTGTGTCAGATGCAGCTCAGTGAACCAGGTCTTGGTCACTTTCTTTGATGTTTGATTTGCAACTAACTATTGACCGAGCGTGGGTTCTCTGGGTCTGACAGCAATGCAGTACCAGACAATTTAGAAAAACTCTCTTAAACTGATTTTACGCATACTGTGTCTGTGGTGTGAGCAACATGGAATATTTGTATTTTTTCAGTCTTAAGCAGCGCAGAATTTAGAGGGAAAATGCAATACAAATTTTATTGTGGATGTGCAGGCATGAAACATTTACCCAATAACTTCAAATCTGTCATGGATATGTAGACGAGGTGTGTGTGTGTGTGTGTGTGTGTGTGTGTGTGTGTGTGTGTGTGTGTGTGGGTTTTCTATTATTATTATTATTTTTTAAAATTAAGCAAAGTAATGTAGACCTGTCCCAATCCAGTTATTTTTCCCCCTGATCGAATCTCGTAGTAGAGTCTCTTTATACTGGTCCGGTCTTTGTGTTTGTTTAAATATTATAGCCACACAGTTTAGATGTGCTGCTAATAAAGTGAAATCATTTAATTTTTAGTCAAAGTTTCTATTATGAGACATTCTGGTCTACATTTGTTTCTAAATACTTTTTCTGTTTTCAGTGGCCGTTTTATAAAACTCAGATTTTTATGTTTCCCTGTAAAATAGTTACTGTAGTAAAATATGCTACAGACTCTAAACTCTTTCATTTACCTTCTGAGAACATCCTCACTGCCACCAGCTTGGCAATGAGGTCCGTTAATGGTGCCTCGAGGCTGTCAAGTGGAGCTCTAAAGACTTGATTTTGATTAAACGACTGATTTCCTTTCATTAAAATATGCCTAGATTTTCTCCAATCCTGATCCACTGGATCGAATCGAGACATCCTGTAAGTGAAGTGACTGATTTTAACTTTTTTAAAAGAAAATGTTGCAGTGGTGTTTTCATAAAGCCTGCTGTACTGCCCCACAGAGCAAATGTTGCAAGTGTAAATGACGCCATGCAGACGCAGTATGTGCCAAACCAGACATGGTCATAAACATATATTCTGAAAGATATGACTGCCTCATCACAAAAAATAGAATTTAAATAGTATTTATGTTTTCAGAACTTCTTGAAGCAGAGGGGAGAAGCAGATGCAGCATCTTGGCCAGTGACCTTTAGAAATCTAGTAACCAGTAATCTGTTTCTTTGCCATCGTTACAGATGCCTAGCCACAAATCTTGTGCCAGAGAACACACTCTGGGACAATATTCATGATGTAGGGACAAAATGGTCAAATTGGGCAATGTCTTTTGGGTGCTTGATCATATTTCAACAAAAATGACTAGTTTTCAGTGACTAATTCCTAATATGGATGTAACAGATCCTGATCTTGAGTAACCCTTGGACAGCTTCTGTGGTTGGTTTTCCTGACAAACAAGCAGTCTCTTCCAGTACTTTAAAGATTGAATGAGTGCATGTGACTTACTATTTCTCTGCTTGGCTGCTTCATCTTTTTGGATGTCAGTAAGCCATAGATATGGAAAAGATAATTTGCAGGCGTCTCTGAAGTTTAAAAAAAACTTTTCCTGGTGCTTTCAAGTGGAATTTTCCATCTTCATAGCAATCTGCTGTATTATTTATGACATGTTAAAGCAGTTTTTCCACAGAGGTAGATATGGCCTTGGTTGAAGCAATGTTTTTGTGACTTTAGCGATATAAACAGTGGGTTTATTTATCCCCTCCTGTTTCTGTCCATGATGCCTCTGTCAAAGGGCTGGGGATAACCCCATAAAGAGAATAATTCTAAATCCCTGACAAGTTGGAAGCTACACAGTTCTGATGTCTTTTCCCTCTAGGAACATTTGGATTTAGAGTGTGATTTTTGAAGGGGTGTGTTTTGATTATTCTGAGATTGTGGGAATTTGCTCATGGATGTTGCTGTATTTATGTGATTGGCTGTCTAATTTTACGTTTAAGTGAATTTTAGTATGCACACCATGACCCAGAATTCCACGTTACCATGGGAACTGTATCCATATGACAGCTTCCCTTCCTAGGCGTGGCACAGTGTCCTCCTCAGTTTACCTGCACCAGCCTCATGTGTGACAATTATGTGATGGAGGCAGAGACTGTTGGGACATCTCCTCTATGTTTTAGCTCTTTTGATGAACTTCAAAATATCTTTTTGCATGAGCTTTTCTCTCGTGTTCTGTTAGAACTTATCGAGAATGTGAAGTTGATACACAAACCAGTGTCTTTGCAACCAAGAGGACTGATCAACAAGGGAAACTGGTGCTACATCAATGCTGTATCCTTTTCTATGCTTTGTTGGGCAACTCTCAATATTGTTGTCCTTGGTGCTTCTGTTTTGTTGTTGTTCTGTTTGTTTTGCCCTTGACTCTAAGCAAAAGACCCTGCAGGCATTGATTGCATGCCCCCCAATGTATCATCTGATGAAGTCTATTCCTATCTTCAGTGAGACGCAGCGACCCTGCACCTCCACACCAATGATGGATAACTTGTAAGTCCTGATACTGTATAACAATATATACCGTAGGATTTAACTGTGTTGACGGGATCTCAAAGTGAGGGCAGTCTCCAGAAAATAGGGCATGTCTGATGTGTTTAAACAGCTGAGCTAACCAGCTTCTCTCTCCTGATTCAGAGCAGTTTAACATTTGCAGTTGTCAGACTGACTGTTTAACAGTCATTGAGACGGGAATGGAATATTTGGGTCCTGCTCAACCCTAGTAGCCCTACAACGCTTCACTATTCATGAAACATGAGCATGACCACTTAATGCAAGTTTCCATTGATGAACATTCTGTGTCTTATCTAGCATCCGGCTTGTGAATGAGTTCAGTAACATGCCTGTCCCCTCCAAGGCCAAACAGCAAGGTGAGTTTCCACTCAGGGACCAGGGCATTTTCACCTAGCCCTTTACATATCTGTATGGAAGTTTTAATCTCTGCTTGTACTTCACAGCAACTGGAGAGAAGATGATTAAAGATATCCGACCAGGTGCTCCCTTTGAGCCCACATACATCTACAGACTCCTTACCCTCATTAAATCCAGCCTTTCAGAGAAAGTAAGTGTTCTTATTTAATTAATTAATTGCTTAAAGTAGTCAGCAGTGGTTATCCACCTGTGGGCTGTGATGGTACTGATTAGGGGACCCTTGTCTGCAGTTGTCCCCCCCCCCCACCAAAACCACAAAACGTGTGTACACATATAGACATTTATTCAGACGACTTTGAATGTGACGTTACAATTATTTGAAAAAAACATTTACAGAATTTACAGTTTCTTCTGAAGGACAAAATGTTTGTGCTGATTGTAATTGGAAAATGAGCATGATCTGCTTCATTTATTTACTAAATAACTTATCTGCACACCAGAGGAAGCCTTGCTTTTGCAGAGTCAGATACTTTTAATGAAGTGAAATCAAAGCTGATTAAGAACAGAACAAAAGAACCCTGTCTGCTGACACACCTGCTGTACTGCAGTATGGAGTACATGCTGAGTCAGAGATGACTTCAGACTAACTGTCAGGAGTGCTGGCTAATTAGTGAGAATCTCTTCTTTCCCATTGCCTGCAGGGTCGACAGGAGGATGCGGAGGAGTATCTGGGTTTTACCCTGAATGGACTGCATGAGGAGATGCTGGCACTGAAGAAGCTTATCTCTCCACAGGAAGAGAGTATGTTCTTTTCTGTTTACTGAACATTCATGGCTACTGACCTTTTTCCTGTGTTTTGTACAGTGCTGTTTGTTCTCAGATTTGTTGTACATTAAAAGATCTGTTTTTCTGTACTTTGATTATGCTTAACACTATACAAGATGATGTTTGGCTTTTCTTAAAGTATTATTTTTGTCAACAAGCAGAGGCACCCATGCCCAATGGGCCAGGGTCGCACCTGAGTGCCGAGGAGGACCCAGCTGAGAGAGAGGGGGAGGAGGGCAGTGAGGACGAGTGGGAACAGGTGGGCCCCAGAAACAAGACTTCAATCACTCGCCAGGCTGACTTCATCCGCACCCCTATCACAGACATATTTGGAGGGCACATCAGGTAGGCTATTAGGACTGGTTTGCTTTTAGTAGAATACTTCACCCACTACTCATTCATAAATCATGTACCCTTTTTTACATTACTGTTGCTACCCCAAGAGAGTTATTAAAAGATGAGAAATCAAATGGCAAAGATGTCAGTCTATCCTTGCTGCCTTGTTCAGCACTCAATATCTAAACACTTGACCCCTCTGGCAGGTAGAACTCTTACTGGCGATCCATTTTTGCTGTTTTCCACAAGCTTATTTTTCTTCCCGCTGCGCTGCAGGGCCATGGCACCAGTAGCGGCTGAAAGCTTCTTTTTGTTGGCTGTGCGCCGCCACATTTGGTAGCAGAGCCAAACAAGCCTCATGCCATCTTCTGCGCAGCCTGCTCTCCTGGCGTAGTGTCCAGCCTCTGAGCTGCTTGCCTGTAGCCATCACAAACCAAGCCTTGAACAGCTGTGTATCTCTCTCTCTCTCTCTCTCTCTCTCTCTCTCTCTCTCTCTCTCTCTCTCTCTGGCTATGCATTGTAACTGCTTATTTGGCTCTGCCTCGCTGGCTTACAAAAAGCAAAAGCCCTTAACCTGTTGGGCCAAAAGGCTTAAATGACATTCACTCGTTGTGAGGGTCGAGCTTGGCATGCTCCATTACTAATTTTGGAGACAAATGGGATGATGTTTGGGTAACCAGGGTAATGCTGAATTCAATTTGAGAAGTTATTTCAAGTCTTGCAAATATGATGTTTTGCCTAGTCTTTCTGGCCCATGTTCCTGGAAGCATATGTTCACTTCTGTTTTTGCTTTGCCTAAACAGTTTAAGCAGCTTGTGTGACCTCTTGAAGTTTGTGAGCAAGCAGAGCTATGTAGGATAGTACAGGAGAACAAGCATTTTTTTATATTTGTTTTTAAATTCATGTTTGCAGATCAGTGGTGTACCAGCAGAGTTCGAAGGAGTCTGCAACTCTACAGCCATTCTTCACCCTGCCGCTGGACATCCAATCGGAGAAGATACGCACAGTACAGGAAGCATTGGAGACCATGGTGGCGAGAGAGTCTGTTCAAGGCTATACCACTAAAACTAAGCAGGAGGTGTGTAACACAGGCCTGTTACAGCAATGCTGTTTCTATCAATTAGTATGCTACATTAGATATGAAAGTAAGTATTTCAAAATGAAGTAACTGTGCTGCCACTAAAAGATGCAGTTGTCTAAAGTATCTATGAAAGTGCTAGCAATAACTTGTGTGCTGTTTTTAGTCCATGTAGTTTGATCTCATTTATCCTCCTCATTGTTTTTAGTCATTGGTAAACAAGGCTTAAGAAAAAAAAGAAAAAAAACTTAAGAGCTTTCTAATGTTTATCTTAAGATTATGTGGCGCTTTTTCTTTTTCCCAGTGAAAGCTTTAGTGAATCCAGTGTGTGTGTGTGTGTGTGTGAAGGTTCACTATATAAGTTGTATACTTTGCAGTCTTACTTTGCAACACAGACTTGCTGACAGTCCTGATTTAAGGATATTTGTGTTTGGTGCTCAAAATGGTGAGACTCTAATTAAGACTTGTTTTGTAAATTTCCTGAATACTGTGGAATGGAAAACATCTGTGCCACATCTGTGCATTAGCTCTTTTGGGTTGTTTTACATTGTGTTCCGTGTTTTGTAGCAGTATTGTGGTTTTATCTTGAGAAATTCTGCTGAGATTGCTAGCTGCCGTAAGAATGAAGCAGCAAGTTAAAAAGCAGAGAGCCCAGCCCTCTCTAACTGCTTTGCGTGAAGGAAGATGATTGAGATGGTGCAAGAGTGTGACTTGTTGCCTCTTCTGTAACTGCCAGCTCTTCTATGTTGGTCTTTAATCCCCCCCTGCCTTTCTTACCCTTCCTATGTTCTTACTGTTTCCGTGGTTACAGATTGAGATCAGTCGAAGGGTGACTCTAGAGGAGCTTCCTCCCGTACTGGTGCTTCACCTCAAGAGATTTGTCTTTGAAAAGACTGGTGGCTGCCAAAAGCTGATCAAGAACATTGAGTACCCTGTTGACCTGGAGATTAGTAAAGGTATGCTTGGCTCTGAGAATGTACACAAGATGAATTGAGTGCTGCTTAAAATGATCTGTATATGTGGTGTGCCCCTGTCTTAGGTTTTTGGGGTGTCAATTTTTGTCATGTTGGGTGTTTTTGGTGCCCCTCCCTCTTGGCTTTTAGCAGTACTTGAAATTAATGTGCAATTGAAAAGTCCTGTTGTGTTAAACTGGAGTCCCCCCCCCATTATGCAAGAGGGGCTACTTAATAACTTCAGTAATGTTCTTGCAATCATGTGGCAGCTAATTCACGTCTATATTCGTCAGAGAAATCTAATCTGGCCACCTTTTGTCAAATGCTTTTAGTTTCACACTCAATCAGTCCAGATCACCAACCGCCCACTTTTACCGCAGCTGCATATTTATTGTTTAGGCCTGGCCTATTCCCTACAGAACTGAACTATTTTATGACCAACCTGTAATCCCCTCACCCGTCTGCCCTCTCTAAAACCTCAGCATTTTTTTTTTCTTGTGCCAGTAACTGAGGGAAGCAAGTGCCTCTTATGGGTATAGTTTTGTGGACTATGCGAAGGTCCACATAGAGGTTTGACATTCCCACCGAATGCAACATGGGCCAAAATCAACAATGAAAACCTGAAGAAAGCCTAGCTTGAGACGCTAGCATTTTTAGCCTGGGTAGTTTCTACTATTCAAAGCAGGCTACATCTTACTCTAGTTAGAGGACAGAAGTGCTGCCAACGTTCTGACCCACTTAGACTCTAGTAAAACATGTAATCTGGATTCAATTTAGTAAGTGCTACGAATATTGCAGGTTTCTTTCCTCTTTAAGGGCTGGTTTACTATTCTCAGAACTGATGACTATGGCAAGTGTGTTTGAAGTAATATATTGCAGAGATGTTGTGCCTCTTGTCTCCCTGTAGATCTCCTCTCACCAGGAGTACGGAGCAAAACATTGAAAGGCCAAAGAACCTACAGGCTCTTTGCAGGTGTGTGGTGTCATTTCTTTATGTAAAATCACTCTATATATCAGTTACAATGCATCTCATTCATTAAGGCATAGTGATTAAAACATATTTTGTTTTTTGTAATGACTGTTTGTAGTATAGGGTAGTGATTTTAAAAGCAAGTCTTTGTTTTGGGTTAATGTGAAAGTCAGGCCATTGCTAATAATGCCCCAGATTGTACCTGCATGATGCAATTGCCTCTTGGGTAACCTAGAAATGTCATGTAGGATTTTCCCTTTTTCCTCTTCCAGTCCCAGGTCTGCAGTATATATCCAGAAGGCTGTAGGTCCTTGCTTACCCAATATTTATTTTGAAATCCTGGGAATTCCCTGTCTTTGCTGCAGTAACAGCCTTGTAGTCTTCTAGGAAGTCTTATGCAGCTGTTGTAATACAGTGAATATTTCACTGCATTTGTGAGGTCAGCTACTGATATTGGTCATCACAAACTCCTTTTTACTTCTGAGCAGTAGTGAATAACTGTTCACTATTTAGAAGTTTCTAGATACTTATGCACCATACTTATGGTAGCACTCTGTGTTGCCTAAATGTATGTATGAACTGATGACTGGATGGGCTTGATATAGGAGATATCTTTTGCTCAGTGCTGTTGGGTTTGGCCCTATAGTTCTAATTAATAATGAATGTGGTTTGAGTGAGGATGATTGCAGGAAAGCTTACCAATCAAGACCTTTCTTGCTCTGTTCATTCGCACTTACTGCTGTTTCCAGTGGCTTGCTTTGCCGTCACACACTGATGTGTTTAAACGCGCGCTGCCCTCCTTTAGGGACCATGGACTCGTATTCATCTCTCTCTGGCTCAGGAGTATATTAGCGCTACTTGTTTGTTTTGACTTCGAAGGGAAAACCTTGCCCTACGCTTGATGGAAACTAGTTTGTACTGGAACACCTGGTTGCTATACCAATGCAGTAAATTTTCCCAAAAGCTTCCTCCAAATGTTATCGTTTTCTGTAAAACCTCCTGCCCTATTACAGAATGGAGAATGAAAAATGTCTCTGTTTCTTCTGTAATGAAGGGCACCTGGCATTCTGTTGTTTGTAAAGGAACATTGATTGGAATTTGTCTTAGGTAAAGCTAGAATTTATCCCCATAACCCAGATGGCCGTTGCCTTCTAGTTAAATCATGAGTTCAATTAGTATATAATGTCTAAATGCACCAAATGAATCATCTATTTCCACACTTAAAGATATAAGTTGAGGATGTGTTCATTTGTGACCATTTTATCACTCTGCAGTTGTTTATCACCATGGGAACAGCGCCACGGGCGGCCATTACACTACAGATGTCTTCCACATCGGGCTGAACGGCTGGCTGCGCATTGACGACCAGGCAGTGAAAGTGATCAACCAGTATCAGGTGGTGAAGCAGACTGCAGAGCGCACTGCCTACCTGCTGTACTACCGCCGTGTCGACCTGCTGTAGAAACCACACACACACACAAACACTGCACTCGTTCCCACATACAGACACACACACTCTAATACCACACACACACGCGCACACGCCTCAACAGGAACACTGCCCAACTTCTCTTGCGAGATTTTTCCTTCTGCTTCCCTCTTCCCCCTTTCGTCCTTTGCTTTTTGAGAGTTTTTTTTTTCCTTGATCCTTTTGTTTTTGGAAGAAGAGAAAAAAAAAATACTTAAAGACTTCCTTAAGATGGAGTTACCCCTACCTGCCCAAACATGCAGACCCCCCCCACCCCACACACGGTAATGAAAATATCTATGAGTGACAAAGGTGGATGCTGCGGAAGGAGGGGGGGCTCCCCAGTAGACAGTAATGACTGGAGACACTTCAATACCTGCAGCCTCGTTTTGGACTGGCACAGTAAGAACTCCAGCTAAGCTGAGGCTAAAACGGAGGGACTGCTGAAGAGAAGTCATTATTATTTTTTTTCTTTTTCTTTTTGTTTAATCTACTTTTTTTAATGGCATAGCGAGAGAGAGAAAAGTGTTTTGCCTTTTATGAAGGGGATTTTGTTGACCGAATGAATTGCAGCGGTTCAGCGAAGACACATGAAAATCTTGAGTACAACCGGAGGCCCTGCACCAGCAAACTATGACAAAACATAAATGTGTAGATCGCAATGTGCGAGTTTTATATCAGAACCCCCGAAGCAAGACACTCTGCTCCACCACCGCTGCTGCCACGTCCTCTCTCCCCCATTCCTCATGATCTCAATGCTCTCAGGCCTAGCTGAGCTAACACTGGAGCCATCTGATTAAAGAAAAACACCAAGCTGGGGAAGAGGTGCTGTGGCGGGCTGAAACAAAAAAAAAAGAAAAAAAAAGAAAAAAGGAAAAAAAATCAGCTTCTTTGTTTGCAAGAACCTGGGTGTGGTTTCTGGGAGTAGAATTAGACTGATTAACAATTTTAATGCGCTTTAGGACAAATTATTTACAAAATGCTTCTGTGCACGTAAAAATATACAATTTTGATCAATAAAAGATCTGGGTGCATATACGTACCTTTTGGCAGATGTTTAAGAGTTTCAAGGATCAGAAAATAATGAGCAATCTGGAAAATAAACTTGTTCAGCTGCCTGGGGAAAGTTTGTGCTGCTTGCTAGGCTTTTTTGTGTACTTCACTTTTACACACAGTCACATGCTGGACAGAAACCAATGATAAGTGATTTGTCAACCCACGTGTTAAATTGTTTAGTGTGTTTTTTTTTTTTTTAAATTCTGATCCTGCATCTTGTTTGCCTATTTCTGTTTCACATCATAAAGGGGTCGTAGTCCAGTGCCTGCCTTGTCTCAGCTGCAAGTTCAGCCATTCCTGTCTCCTAGTTTTTGAAGAGGAGGCTGCCTTAGGATGGGTACACTATGTAGTCTACGTCCCTGTCCGTTGGACAGCCTGCCTCGTGCAGTCAGCCTGTCTGTACTGTACATGTTGATTTAGCTTTGAAGACGATGTGTCGGAGTCATCTTCTGGGTATTTCGTCTTATCTTCAGTGAATGGCTGGTGTTTCCGGAAGTAGAAATCTGCTTCTGCACGGCTACACAACCTGTTAACTCTTGAGTGCACACAAAACAAAATATTTGTTTTTTTTTTGTTTTGTTTTGTTTTTTAAACACCTTTTGATCATCAGTCCTATTCATTGACTGTTTCTTTTTTTTTCATTTTGACTTTTGGGTGTTCCATTTTCAGTCCCACCTTTATCTTTTTTTTTTTTCTTTTTTTTTTTTTTTGTCATTTGAATTGATATTTGGAAAAGTATGACCCAAGGTAAAGCACAACAATGAATAAAGTTGTACAAGTTCTATGCTTGATCATATTTTTTCCCCATCTTTTGGTATTCATTTATTAGCTACAGTTTTCACACAATAAACAGCACATTCACTGGGCATTGAGAAATTTTTTTCAATACAGCCACAATTTCACTGGGCATACCTTCTTTAAATGTTTTCGTCTGTGTGAGAGAGTGAGTGTGAACATCTTGGTCTAGCAACATCTGAGCTGTTGGATATATTTAGTGCTTGGGTGTGAAAATGCACATACAAACCAGTCTTTGAAGTAAAGCGAGGTACCAATGCCTTCTGGAGCAGGTCCCTTGAAAAGAGCTCCTCATGCTGTTCTACATCCTGTTACAGGGCTGTCAGGATGTCTCATCCCCCCCCAAAAATCACAATAGCAGAGCATGCATTTCAGCTCCAATCAGGGCGCTCACTTTTTTTTTTTTTTTTTTCCTTAATCACCTGATTTCAGACTCTGATGCTTCCCTGCGTTTTCTTTGCAGTCATTTGAAAAGCCTGAATTACAGTAATAACAATAATGCACATATGCTAGGCTGAATTATGTTTTCTTTGTGTAAATATGAGCCCTCAGCCATGGCTGATGGTTTGATCAGAGATTTATATTTAATGGCTACCCCTCGTCTTCTCTATAAGCACTTTGGTTTGATTATTTGAACCAAATCTGTCCACAGAGGTGAACGTTACCCCAAAATGAAACCAAAGTATGCAGACCCTATATATATATATATATATATATATATATATATATATATATATATATATATATATATATATATATATATATATATATATATATATATATAATAGATAATAGATATATTCTATTGCCTCTTGTGATTGTTGTAACATAAAATGTAAGAAATAGAAGTATTTGGTCTTGGTTTCATTACTGCGCCACTTGACCTTTTTTGACCTCTGAAAACCGTTCAGTCAATGTTCATTATTTAGTCATATGTTTTAAAAGGTTGATTGTTTAAAAAATTCACAAATAATCCTCTTAAATGTTGGTTCAGACATACCAATGGTTATTTTTGTCAGAATTGTTGCACTCACTGTGTCTATGTTAATATCCCCCCTCACCCCCCCTCTCTGCCACCCTGATTATACATTGTACCAGCACATCCTTGAGACTTTATTTTTCTTCTCTCAGTATAAAAGTCAGGGAAATGTCCTGGCGTATAGCTTCAATGATGTCTTTAACTGTTTGGTTTGTGCTTCCTAACACTTATGTCTGCTGAGAGCTTGACGTGTTGGGAAATCAAGCTAAAAAAAAGTATATGCGATCTCCGATTCTCGGCCTTCAGCTTTTTTTTTGTTTGTTTTTTTTTGTCAACTTTTCAAATAAAAGAGAAACTGTGGCAAAGAGGTGTTTCTACTGTAGTTTGGTCCGAGGACTGTGCTTGGCTTTTGAAACACGAGGCTACTGTATTTGAACAATGTAGTCTTTTCCTCTCCTCTGGGCCTCCTCACTTGAGGAATGTGCACTGTAACCAAAAGCAAACATGAAATAAAGAAGAAACTGATACCTACTGTCCATGTAAGCATGTATTGTGGACCACTAACCCAATAAGATATTGAATTCTGCTCTTTCCCTGTCTGCTGTTTAACATGCCTGCCATACTTCTGCCACTGCCCTCACTCTCTTCTTTGCACTTGTGGCTCAGCTGGCTGCCTGCTAGTCCTGGTCCTGGGTGTAGTCTTAAGGTTAGCCGGCCACGCTGTTTGCTTTCTGGAGCCTGATGGATTGCTGGTAAAGGAGGGTAAAGAGCTTTTTTTCCCCTCTCTCCTCTCCTCTTCCCACCCCCCTGCTGTGTCTCTTCTACACAGTGATGCGGTTTGGTCTCTGCTCCCTCGTATGTAATTAAGTGGGGTATTTTGCTTGTTAATGTCATGATGCTGTTTAAGTTTGTTACCTTACGGGGCTGCAGCCTGTTGAGAGGGGTGGGGGGGTACAGCCACAAATGGACCACCTAAAGGCAGAGAAGTGGCTTTTTTTTCAGCTCCACCAAGAAAAAGATTTGTTTGTTCAAACTCACTTTTATGGTCTTAAATTGATATTTATTGTCAGAATATATATATATATATACACAATCCCACACTCTTGAATAGAGTCATAAATGGAGGTTGGACCACCACTGGGGATGTAAATTGTAATCCAACATGATCTTATTTCACTATGATACAAAAAGCATATGTGTGTATAATTATGCAAGTGAGCTTAGTGATTTTGAGTGTGGTATGATACAACATGGATAGCCACTGTGTATAATTGTGGTGAGAAGAAAAAGCATCTCAGGATTGACAAAATGTCGAACAGGAGAAGACCACATCAGATTCTGCTTCTGTCAGCCAAAAACAGAAAGCTGAGGCTACAGTGGGCACAGACTTACCAAAACTGGACAGTTAAAGACTGGAAAATCGTAGCCTGGTCTGATGCCTCTCAGTTTCTGCTGAGACACACAGATGGTAGGGTCAACATTTGGTGCCAGCAGCATGGATCCAACCGGCCTTGTGTCAACAGTCCAGGCTGGTGACGGTGGTGTAATGGCGTAGATAATGTTTTCCTGGCACACTTTTGGCCCTGTAATGCTGATCAATCATCATTGATGCCACATTCTGTTGAATTATTGTGCATCCATACAATCCCATAAAACATGTTTGAGTTGTTGTAGATGGGAGATTTCCAGTTTCTAGAAATCTGTGTGTTTGAGGTATGCTACAGAACACCTAGGTAAACCAGATTTGGTGAGATTTGGTGGTGTGTTCTTTAGACTGGTGAAATCAACATAGAACTCAGGCAGGCAATAAAGGCATGTTTGAAGCAAAGAAAGGACCATACCAACTGTGAAGCATGGGGGTGGATGTCCCATGCTGTAGGCTTGTGTTGCCAGTGGCACTGGCAAGATTTTAAAGGTGGAGGGAAGAATGGATTCCACAAAATACTGCTGAAGCTAAAACAGAGGATGGCTTCAATAACGCATACCTCATGAATCCACTATAGACTACCTGATTAGACACTAACTAAGCCTTTGAAAGCCTTTGCATTTCTAAATGTTTTTCTTTTGCAAGTCTACAAGAGAATTATACAAGGGGTCCCCTTTTCACATCTCTCAATAGTGCATAATGTTTTCAACCTAGCGAATAAAATTGTTAGATGAGAGTCGGTTCTGTGGCCAACGGTTGATTCACACTTTCCAGAGTTATGACCTGCAAGGAAGTGGCAACCCTCAAATATACAAATAAGTAACAAAAGAAAAAAACATGAAGTAAACCTAGTAAGTTGCCACACAATCTGCCAACACAGCTTGACACAGACTCCACAAGTGTCTGGAACTGTACTGGAGGGGTTGAACACCATTCTTGCAAAAGATAATCCCTCAGTTTGTGTTCTGATGTCTAGAGAACTATCTAACATGAACAGCGTCTCCACAACTGATGGCATTCTTCTTAATACATGCATCAAACCATTCAGTGACACCAATATTCTGTGAATGGCTGCATTGTCACCTAGGAAGAGACCACTCCTATCATGATAACTGATTTGCTGTGTTACTGCTAAAACATTAGGCACTTGAACAGTGTGATCTCTTATTAAAGACATAGATCTTCTCCACTTGCCAAATTGTTCCAAAATTGAGGTTGGAAGCCCCCACTTAACATCTTAAGTCATGCTGGAGAGCATGGCAGGATGTTAACTGCTTGATTTGATCATGTAGCACACCTAATTGGAAGCTCCCGTCACGTTTTTTCACTCATCTATTCAGGTTTCTCATCCCAACTGTAGACTGACATTGGGCATGTCACTTAAACAGTCATTAGAGAATTTGCTCCCAGGTTCTCAAGTTTAGAGCTCATAGTAGCCTTTCAATGGACATACTGGGACATTGGGTTAAAAAATGTAATGCTATGGTGGAGATAATGTAATGTCTGCATTGAATGACCTTCACCAAAAACATGCTGCTGAGGAGAGAGGAAAAGTATAGTTTGGGTTTCTACAACAATACTTTTCCTTGGTGCAGACCATCCAGCAATTTGGGTTTGTCTGTCATGGAGCAGTTCCCTCTTTTTCCCAGATGACTACTGGCAGCTAACCCAGGTTTATTTAAACAAAGTGCTGGCAGTGGAACTGGAATCCCTGCCCATGGCCCTGTTGTGCCTCAGACTTCTTCCTCGTTCTCCATCAGGCTTTATCTGCAGCCTTCACACTTTCACTGTCCATATGTGAGGCTGAGTTGTCTGCATTTCAGCCTTAAAAATTCTGTCTTGAATAGCCTCTCCTCACATACTGCTTCATTTCAGGGGCTCCACAAAGTTCCTCTGAGTTGCTAAGGGAAACATTTATTTGGCCCTCTCCAAATAAATGCCCATGGCTTGACTCACCCCCTACTGCTTTCCACAACTCAACATGTGCTAGGTGGAGGCTCTAGTTGGCACTCCTTGACCTGAACAAAAGGAAATGCAGGACCATCATTGATTACCTAACTGAAAGCAACTATTAATCAGAATATCCTGAGGCAAATGGGCTCTTTTTGGTTTTATTTGACTAGACAGACTGCATAAGAATAGGCTCTCTAGGCTACATTAGGACCATCCAAGTGCCAGTGGTTCACATGTTGAAAGCAGAAACTGGCACCCTCTAGTGGTTACAGAAACCTCCTGAAGAAAATGCTGGCTTTCACATTTTCCAGTGAGTCATGGCCCTAATACAGCAAGATTCTCTCACAAACCTTTTTCACTTGGGTCTGTGACTTTTTTAACCATGAGGACAATTTCGCAAGTTAATACACCATATCCTGCCTGACAAATAAGAACATCTTGTGTGAAGATGTAAAGATGAATATCACATACACTCCATTCACTGGGTTTTCACTGGGCCTTTTACAAAACAGTGCAGTGTTCTCATGCCATAGCCAGCTGGGGAACGGGGCTTTGTGTGTTTGAACTGTAAAGCTTTACTGAGCGTTTCTCTGGAGATAAGTTAAAGAGGTGTGCCGGTCCCATGCTCAAGCTTGCAAAACGACATTCCCCATAATGGCTAACAACTGAGCCTCTCATCCAATGATATAAATCACTGGATTAAGGGTTCCTCTCTCCTGTCCCACTGCTGGCGAGTGATCGTATTGTCACTACTGTAGAGTAGTTATGCTTGGCTTGATCTTCATCCCACAACTCATCCATCATGTTTGCTGGAGAGCATGGGATACAGAATGTGGTCTTCAACTCTATCAACTAACATTGAAACAATCCAGCCTAGGGTTATAGGAGTTAGGGTTATAGCCCTGATGAGAGGGCTGTGGGCTGCACTCTCTTCTACGGATGACCATAAACAAGATTTGCTGTTTTTTTGGAGAATGAAAACAAGTCCGGCCTCAGGCAGTACTCACCTCCAATGGTTTAGTCAAATTCCCATGTCATATAAGCACCTCACATCTGACACCTCACTTATTTGCCACCTCACTTCTGAAGTCAACTGTATAAATGAGAGGTTGTGTACTAACAACCACTACTCTACGAGGAAGTCTTTATACCAGATTTTGGCACATTTCGGGATGAGTATTTGATTGCATTCATGGGACAGAGGAAGGCTCAGGCAAGGGAGCAAAAATAAATAAGTTGTGAAGGGTTGGAAATATATGCAGACTTTTTCCACATTCTAAACTATCTGTAAACATGTTCTAAGGAGAGTTATGAAATAACTTATTTTTTGTGATTTAGTTATCCCCCTTTTAACCCTGTCATCTATCATTCCTGGCTCCACATATCAGAGGAGGGACTGGCTTCCGACCACAAAGCAGAAGCCACCCGAACTCCAGCCCAAAACTCCCCCTAATTCTCCCCCTCTCTTACATTCTTCTCCTAAATCATCATAAGCTTGGTTCAAACTTGCAAACACTGACATAGCTTACAGAGTTTTCATCTATCGACTAAACTATACATAGGTTTAACCTCTTTTCTAAGCTTCTAGGGACCATTAGTATCCTTAATTGCTTATTATTATACATTATTACAAATTAGTAAGCATGTAAATTATATACAAAAGTTATGTAAATTCCTGGGGCCTAAGCATATTCCAGTAGGAGCGACAGCTTGCACCTCTGTCACTTTGCCACTGGATGGCCTACTGGGTCATTCCTTATTATTTCATTCATCATCAATATTTTCATGCAAGGTAAATAGTTTGACTGCAAAAAGAATAGAAAAAAAAAATTTTTTGGATTAGTTCTGAACTGCAAATGTCACTCCAACTTGTCCTAAGATCTTTGGATGGAGCTCCTTTAGTATTCATGAGTAATACAAGATGATAAACTATATGGACAAAAGTATTGAGACACCTGCAGGAGCTTTAATGATGTTCCATTCTAAATCCAGAGGCATTATTATGGAGTTGGTCCCCCCCTCTGCAGCTCTAAAAGGTTAGGAAGTCTGGACTCTTATGCACTACATGCTAACGCACTAACTTTACATAGTCTGCCACTTTGTGGTTTAGTGGCTGTGGTTCCTAAATGCTTCCAGTGTTCACTAACAGCACTCACTGTTGAACATGAAATATGTAGGAACAAAGAAATTTCACAAAGTTGTTGCAATAGTGGCATCCTGTACCACGCTGGAATTTAGTGAGCTCTTTCGTACGACCCATTTTAATAATGTTTGTAATGGCAGACTGCACGGCTAGGTGCCTGATTTTATACACTTGTGGGAACGGGACTGAATAAAACACCTAGATGCAATGATTAAAAGGGTTGTCCCAATATAGTGTAGATGAATTTAGATAATTTTTGCATGCGTATGACCTAGACCAGGACTGGGATTAGGAACCTACAAAATTAGGCTATGTGTTTGTGAAGGTGTGCTGAGGAAGAAGGCTCTCCATGGTGTAAACGAGTCATATATGGTGGAATGACAGTTTGATGATTCTTTGGCACGATATGCCGTCTTGCTTGCCAGCTTTCTCACCAACAACTCAATCCTGTTTTCTAGCTCTTCAAGGCCAATTAATTTGCCTTCCATTGCCCATTGTCAAAACACTTTAGAGTTTATACTGAAGATGCGAAATATTTGGTTGCAGTCCATACAGACACAGGGCATTCTGGAAAGCTGTTAGCTGATGTGTTTGGTCATATTAAATACAATTTACTGGGTCATGGCATTCAAACTGCAATTTGGTTGAAGTGCCATGACTCTTCCCAGCCTCTAAATGCTTCTGACACTTGACTGATGTATGCACCTGCACACACAGGTTCCAATAAATACAGCCTAACTTTTGGAAACAGCCCGCTTTCCCCCTTCTGCCTCCATCAGTAATTTGTCCCCCTTTTGTTCGGTGCAGGTGCTGGTGTGGTATAGCAGGACGCAAATTCTCATCCCTGGTTGACCGTGCACTAGCTTTCGGCTACCATTTTTTGTCTGACTCAAATACTGCCTCCAAGTCCTCCTCTAAAGTTCCAACATACGACTTGAGAATTTGCTGTGAATTTGTCTGAAAACAATCTGTCTCAGGTGTAACAGGAAACATGCTGAATTTCAGTATAACCACATAATACCTTGTCCTTGAGGTATTTAAACTCATTCAAACTAAACTAAATTCAGTTAAATTAGGCCGCAAACACATTCAAGTTCCCACTTGCACATCCCATTTCATTCAAGCTTTAAAGAGTATACCAACCCTCAGCATCTGCTGGTCTTCCACTCTCTCAGCATATTGGAAAAACTAGGGTAACTAGCGTGCAGAGGCCAGGGCTGCGTCCCATTTGCGTACTACACACTAATACTGTAAGGTATGGGCTATATACTAATATATTGCGAGTTTGACAGGTTAGTACACAAAATATTACACAACAACCTATTGTATTGCTATGCCAACATGCGTAGCTGTAAGTTCTCTAGCCGCCATTGCTGCTGCACTTTATCTTCGTTATCCACCATTTTTCTAATAATTGAGTACCTTTCCCTTTCGCATTGCATTGTGGGATAATCGTGTCCAACCACACTCACAAAACAGCTGGTACTAAATATGTATCCTGGATATGTGACTATACTCAACCACTCAAAATCTAGCTGTTATTAGTAAGTAGTATGCAGTTGGTCTTGAGGAGTGTAGAAAGGAGCCAGATGAAACAGTGGGAGCCTCAACATGGGAAAGGTTGCCGGCCACAGCTGCTTAATAGAGGGGAAATGCTCACTCTCTCATCCTCAATCTAGGCAGAATCGGATTTTCAACCTCTCTTGGCGAACCAGCCAAAAGTAAGTTATACTACAAGGTGCAACAAGCAGCAAGTATGTGAAAAAGTAAAAAAAAAAACCCTGTAGTGTTTACTTGCTCTTTAAGCCAGCAGAGTCTGCGCTTTGTGGAGTTGTAATGTAACAGAATGGAGCTGGTGAGAAACACATTTGAGCTGATCTGCAGCAACAAGTTCAGCCATGTGTGAGGAAAAGCATGGCACGCTGTGGCAGAGGTATGAACAGTTTCGTGCCAGCCTTTAAAAACCCTCAATTTCCCCACTGTTTAACCTGAGGCGCAGATCTTAATGGATCCCCTGCGGCTTTTGTCCGTCAGATGCCAAGTCTTGTAAGAAAGGCTGTAATAAGAAGCGCTGTTCTGTAGCCACCACATGTCCCCATTTCAAACTCAGAAACACATAAATATAGCCATAATAAATAAATATCAATATTGATATAATCCAGAAAAATGACCAAAAAATAAATATATTGTTATATTATAAATAGAATATCTTTTTATTTTAATAAAAGTAATGAGAGATGCATGTTTTTGTAGGTATAGTGCTTGCAGGGTTAAGCCTTGTCCTATTCCTCGACTACAGTATTTTAAATGGATCATTTCCATTAAGAAAACATAATCCAGGACTAGCCTTAATCACTGTCTGGGAAACCAACCCATATTAAAATTGAATTAATCCCCTTATTTAATCTAATAATGCTGTTTCACTCATCTTCAGCCATCCGTGCGTACTACTGTAGTGTAAACTGTAACACTATTCGATTTGAATAGGAATCGTGTGGGATTTCCTGTATTAC
Organism: Salminus brasiliensis; assembly: GCF_030463535.1. Taxonomy (NCBI): domain Eukaryota; kingdom Metazoa; phylum Chordata; class Actinopteri; order Characiformes; family Bryconidae; genus Salminus; species Salminus brasiliensis. Next base: position 26,736,146 of record NC_132894.1, read on the forward strand.
TGAAACAGTATTACTGAACTACATCCGTTTTATAACCGTCATCAATCTCTTATTGACACGAAAATAACTGATGTCATCTTCGCAAAAGTTCACATCTGCTGTCGTAAACTGAAAAAATATCGTCCTTCTGTGGAAAGATTTGATTTACATTCTTTGCGTCTTCGTCTCGACGTGTTTCGTCAGAGCTCTCTCTCTCTCTCTCTCTCTCTCTCTCTCTCTCTCCCCCCCCCCCCTCTACTCCCACTCCTTCCCCTCAGCGGGGTCTCCTTCTTTATAAAAGGAGCTGAACGCTCTACTCACTCACTCAGAATCAGAAAGTCCTACAGCTGCTGCCAACAAGCCCAACTCCTCAGACTCGTTTAACTAAAAAGGGAAAGATCTGCCAAGAGAGACTGCTGAGACTGCTGAGCTCCGACCTGCAAGACCCTGTTGGAGTTACTGGGGGAAAGAGCACACTTGGTAAATTCACCTCTTTTATTTATTTTGCTGTTTGCATGCTGTAGACCTTATTCACACTGGGCAATTTAACTGGGCAGATTTTACTTTTGTATTTATTTCTGTTGCTCGGCACTCTTCATGTGTCTGTTGCAGTTCTTCATGTATCTCTGAATTAATGTGTGTTCATGTCCGGCATGTTTATCTGCTGTTTCAACGGACCAGCACTGACCGTATGAATGGTAAGGCCAGGCAATGCCAGTGTGATAGGTGAGCACCGAGTAGACTGAGCATGGGGGTTCATCGTGGACAGTGTAGCTGTCTTTACAGCCAGGTTTACTCTGGGAGAGTCAGAGAGAAGGGGGGGTGGGGGGGGGGTGCAATCATTCACAGGCTGTGTGGTTCAGCATGTAATGATACTCTCAGGTATGTAAGTGTCAGCACTCGCACCATGCTGCCAGAGCACAGGCCGGAACAATTACCACAGCAAGGCCATTTTATATGGTTCTTATAATATCCTGTCTGTAAGCAGTAGGGTGGAAGAGCTGATGCTGACATCAGCTATACTCCTACCTGCAGGTTCCTAAATGGTTCTTGCCTTGGAAGTTTGGGTCTAAGATCATCTAGAACATTTACATTGCACATTATGTGGAGGATCTATAGACTTTAACAAGGAACTTCTACATTATGTGGAGGTTCTATAGACTTTAACAAGGAACTTCTACTTTATGTGGAGGTTCTATAGACTTTAACAAGGAACTTCTACTTTATGTGGAGGTTCTATAGACTTTAACAAGGAACTTCTACATTATGTGGAGGTTCTATAGACTTTAACAAGGAACTTCTACTTTATGTGGAGGTTCTATAGACTTTAACAAGGAACTTCTACATTATGTGGAGGATCTATAGACTTTAACAAGGAACTTCTACATTATGTGGAGGATCTATAGACTTTAACAAGGAACTTCTACATTATGTGGAGGTTCTATAGACTTTAACAAGGAACTTCTACATTATGTGGAGGATCTATAGACTTTAACAAGAAACTTCTACATTATGTGGAGGTTCTATAGACTTTAACAAGGAACTTCTACATTATGTGGAGGTTCTATAGACTTTAACAAGGAACTTCTACATTATGTGGAGGTTCTATAGACTTTAACAAGGAACCAGTGCATTATCTATAAAGAATCTATAGACTTTAAAAACAAACATTATGCGGGAAAAACAGCATTATGGGGAACCACAAGGTTCTTATATGAACCTTAGAGAACCCTTTCTGGAAGTGAGTTGTCCAATGGAGAGGCCAGGACATGTGGTCAGGCTTTGCTAGGGTGTGTGTAGACAGATAACCTAGCCGACCTTTTGCTGCCTGGAAATTCAGTGGAGGGGAGAAATCAGTGGTGAGATGCACATTTATGAGAGTGGAGAAGAAGAAAAGAGAGAGAGAGAGCGATGGAGGGAAGGGGTGTGGTGGCTGGGCCTCACAGAGGACTGTTGCTGGAGCAGTGACAGTGTGTTGACACAGCCTGGGTGTCAGACCTCAAGCCTGTGGACAGAGGGGGGAGAGTGAGGGAGAAAGTGAGCTGGAGGAAGCAGTGCGGCTCCATCGTGTCTCTCTTTCTCTCCTCTCCTCCGAGCGCTGGTGTGCATGCTGACTTAGGAGGAGTTGCTGTTTGACTTCTTAGAGCCAGCAGGCGGTGGCTGTCGCTGGCACATTGGCAGGAGCCCTGGTAGCTGGCAGTGCCCATCAGGAGAGTGTCACTTGTGCTCCAAATTCTCCCCTGAAAAAAATGTCTCCTTCATCTCCCTCTCTTTTTCCTTCTGGCTTTTTTTTCTCTCTCTCTCTCTCTCTCTCTCTCTCTCTCTCTCTCTCTCTCTTTCACTCTCTCACTCTCTCTCTCTATTTCTTTCTTTCTGCATTCTACATACTACATTCTGCATACACATTAGCTATATCATGCCCTTGCTCTTTCTTTCTCTCCATCTCTATTCGTCTTGATTTGACTACACTCCAGGGTTGTCCCATTTTCTCAGTTGTAAGTTCTGTCCGGCCCCACTAATGAGGACGGTCCAGCCTGTGAGCCGTTCGTCTGTTAGAACTTGCCGCTTTAACCCTCACCCAGCAGTTCATTGTTAGAATAGAAAGTTAATGAGATGAATCAGATGCCCAGAGGGCTCGACGTTTCTGCCGCTATGTCAGCAAAGGCGCACTAATCAAGAGAGCTTGGTTAAGCAGCCTGTTGCGTAATCAATATTTGCAACAGGATCACAATGGCTTATTGTTGTGAGGGGCTCTGCCATAATAACTGTAGTATTATCAGTGAGATGAAAGGGGCTTTGGTCCGATTTGAGTGAGTAAGCTGGAAGAAATCAGATGGGATTTAGCGCCAGCAGTGTGATGGACAGGGGTCCGGCTGGCACACAGAGGCGCACTCTCGTTTGATGTGGACTAATGCGGGTGATTTAATTGCCTCAGCAGTGGGTGTTGCAGCAGAGGGGAAATCCTTTGTTGTGAAAGGTAAATGTCATCACGCCAAGCCCATGTAATTCTCTTTAGATTGATGGATGGCATGCGGTGGCTTTTTATGAACAGAGCGTCTGTGTGGAGGGCCAAAAAATGTCTGAGTGAGGCAAATAGGCAACAAATTCCTGATCACAACTGTTGTTTATTGATTTAAGGGTAATATTATTGTTACGTAATATTAGGCTAATATTGGTATTGTATAATATTGCTGGTTGCATGTTCACACGTCATTGCAACAAGAGTGAAGTGTGCAGTGCTTTCTGCAAATTTTTCTTAGGGACTTAGTGAGTTTTTTTTTTTAAATACATTTTGAAGGTAAGTGTTGCATTAATGACCTTGACCCTCACTGAATCCATACTCTCTTCTCAGGCGTGCATCCAGCCCAGCTGTCTGCTGCAGCTCTCGCACACAACAGCCCACCCCAGTCAGCCCTTTAGCCACAGACCACCTCCAGTCTCTCGTCTAGTTGCTGCCATGTCCAGACCGCTTCCCGTGATCTTACTGCTGCTGTCCACCCAGCTGGCCTCCTCCCTCTTCCTGCCTGATTCTACGGAGCTGAGGCGGCTTCTGAGCCGCTATGAGAATGAACTGGAGCCCAACAGCACGGCCTCGGGCTCACGTGTCCGCAGGGCCATCCAGTGGTCAGATCGTGAAGAAATCCTCGCACTTCACAACAAACTGAGAGGAGGTGTCTACCCCACCGCCTCAAACATGGAGTACATGGTAAGTGTATAGGGAGATCAGATGGCTTGTTAGATATAGACTTTTTGTCCATTGTCCAAAAGGAATATCCCTCAGGATGTCTCCTGAATCAAATTCCCCACAGGCAGTACATACTCCTGCATGATCTATGAATCATGCCTACTATGAATGATCTGATAATTATAGTCATAATATTGCAATACTTCAATATATCGATATTTTGTTCCACCCCTAGGTATTAATAACTTACTTTGCTTGTTGACTACATTTAGCATAAGGGGGAAATTGTGTCAGGATATTTGGCAGAAATCAATGTGAGGGAGGCTCCAGGGAGCACATCTGCACATGAAAAGGTGAATACAGCATGAGGTGGAATATGTTCAGCAGTGCTACTAGAGAGGCTTTAATGCCAGCCACTCATGCAGACTACTCTAAACAGCAGTGCTGAATTATAAACAGAGCTAGCCCAGTTTGTATTCTGCGTCATGCGGCTGATGCAGTCACCTCTTCACCGAAGCTAAAGATCTCTCAGGAGAGTCTGTGCTTGAGTTTGACCCAAACGTGAGGAGCAGTGTTGATTTTAGGAGTGTGATCTTGGTTGGAAAAGATGAACTCATGAGAGGAGGCTGCCAGAGTGGCGTTGTGTGGCCTGCGTTACTGTGGACATAATTACACAGTCTGAGCTACATGCTGAAATAGAAAGAGAAGGAGAAATAGAGAGGCCCAGCCAGTACTGACAGCTCTGTGGGCACAATGCATTTACAATCAAGATGATCTGTGATACTATTTGTTTGGTCACACACTGATTGTTTTATTTGATAGGAAACACTTGATTATTTGAAGCAATCAATCCTTAAAAAGTAAAAAGTAAAAAAGCCCATTCCAGATGTCATAGTTCTTCCTCTGTGACACAATGCAGCCAGCAATGGCAAAGTGTTGGCTTGTACATGCTTCTTCTTAGATACATGAAGCACTAGCTGCCACTAATTGAGCATCACAGTAACTGCCAACTTGGATCTAGAAGCCAATTTTAGCAGTTTGGAGTATTTATGTATTTTCTGTATTAATAGCTCAGTTTAGTTGTTTCAGAAGGTCACGATACATAAGAGCATACTTTGTAGTTCCATAATTACAGACTGTAGTCTGTCTGTTTCTCTGCATACTTTATTAGCCTCCTTTCACACTGTTCTTCAGTCGTTCGGACCCAACAGGACCACTACAGAGCAGGTATTATTTGGGTGGTGGGTCATTCTCGGCACTGCAGTGACACTGACGTTATGGTGGCGCGTTAGTGTGTGTTGTGCTGTACAAGTGGATCTCACTGTCCACGCTATTCGACACTCTTCCTAGTTGGTCCAACTTGTAGATGAAGTAAAGTCAGAGACCAAAGCTCATCTGTAGCGGCATAGTTTTGTGTTGGTCAACCTCTAGTCCTTCATCAGTGGTCACAGGACGCTGCCCACAGGACACTGTTGGCTGGACATTTCTGGTTGGTGAACTATTCTTACTCCAGCAGTGACACTGAGGTGGTCTGTAATGATAGAACTATAGTGCTCTATAAATGCTCCTGTATGTTATGCTGAGCTGATATAATGTGATGAGTTCATTTCAAATCTGCGGTGCTTATACTATTCTAATGTGAATGTGTACTATGTAGTATATAGTTTATATAGAGATTTACAGAGTGAAGCTTTGTGGCTAATGTAATAGAAGTCTGTCACCCAAAACGATTGCGTGATTTGGAGGAAAGTATGTCTTGGCCGATGGACTATGTTTGGGCTAAAGGGATTAACCTTGATTTTTGCTGAACCAGTCCTTTAAAATCTCACACTGTGGTTTTGCTTACATTACTGCATGCAAACATTTATATCCTCGAAGCCAGCGGAGAAGCCCTGGGAGCACAGAGTAACTCCTTCATAACATACAAGTCTTCTGGTTTCACTGTTTGTACACAATGATGGAATAAACAGAACCGTTCAGAGATTTCAAAACATGTTTCACTGTTGGGCTTTGCATTCAGAACTCAACACTGCAACACTGTTCTATTTAAAGCACACAGTGTACATTTCAAAGACTGGAGAGGATATAGGTAATCAGTCACGTGTGCTGTTGTTCAAAAACAGAGAAAGGTAAATGGAGCTCATTTAGAATAAGAAGAAATTCAGAGTTTGCCAGCCGAGCTGGACACAGAAAACATGGAGAGTAGCTAAAAGAGCACAGTGTTACATGTGGTGCAGTGTTTGGTAGTGAGGGGGGGATGCGCAGAAGGGAGATTTTTAGTAAATGTGGTCTACTTGGTCCAGCAGGTTGGGAGAAGTCCCCCGCAGGCCCAACTCCATGCCAGGTGTCAGTGAATAAGGCAGCGGTTTCAGTACACTGCACACAGGCTGGAGCTGGCCAACACCTTAACACTGGACACTGCACAGACAGGGGTTATAGAGTGTGTGTGTTTAGCACCATGTTGGAAATTTACTGAGCGTACTGAAGAGGTAGAGGGCACACGTTGGCGGTGGGAGTGTATGAATATATGTTTATGAATGAAAGAGGTGGAAAACCCCCTCCCTTCCTCTTCAAGGGGAAGGAAGAAGGCAGAGAAATGTGTTTAATGCATCCTTGATTGCTGAGGATTTTCAATGGAGAAGAGCCAGGCTCTTATGTCTGTACTGGTGTCTTTATCCTAGTGGGCCTCTGTCCCATCCCAGTTATGATGACAGTGCCTAATTCCAATAAAAAGCAGGAGGGGTAGAGCAATATGGGAATTGTGGGCAGATGCCAATTTCTGATATTTTATAGATATTTTTTTATAGATAAACATCTATAAAATTAAGAAAATTATACAATTATTGTGGATCCCTAACTGTTAGAGATAATTGTGTTCAGGTATGGGACGATGAACTGGAGCGTTCCGCTACACACTGGGCAGAACAGTGCCAGTGGGAGCATGGGCCGCAGGACCTGCTAATGTCCATTGGCCAGAACCTGGCAGTGCACTGGGGCAGGTATGAAAACACATACACACAATTTTTGGTGTTACCATGTTTGTGAGTACTTTCCATTAATTGAAAAAAAAAAACAAAAACAAAAGGAATGACCATGAACAAAACATGTCCATGTGGGGGTTGTATGGGTAGCTCAACAGGAACCTGGAAAGTTTTGTCATTGGGTTCCTTGTTGGCCCCACATATGGATTCCCACCAGGGTCCGTGATGGGACCAGGAGGAGTTAAACATGGGGGCTATCTGGGTTGTCAACTGCATATGGGGCCTAGACAGGGCCTGTCTGAGATTAAGGTAGGCTGTAGCGATTAGGCCTATTTAGGAAGCCCAACTGAGTTCTAATAACAACAGATGTACAAACCCACTCAGAGCCCATGTCCACCTTGAACCCAACTAGCCCAAGTTCCACCCATGTGAGCCCCCCCATAAGCATGTTGGCTGGGATGTTTTCCTGTCATTATAAGGACATTTAGTCCTCACGATGGGCTAAATACAAATCCATGCACATACACACTCACACTAGAATGAGAAATAATTAAGAGCAGAAGGAGAACTGCAGTTCTGTTTTTCTAAAGTATATCTTAATTCCAAGGATCAGCACATAACACTGAAGACACATTTCCTGTAATATTAGTGTTCAAGGTATAAAGCACAAAGGCCTTGAGTTTCTCTCTGTTTACACTGGCTTACACCAGACTTAACTTACAAGCTAACATCTGTTCTCTAAGTAAGAACAGCAGTGAGAGATTCAGTGGTGTTTTCACACACAATCTACATTATGAGACTTCTCCTGTGTGTGTGAGGCAGGGCGTCACCTTCTTCACATGGATCACTAGAAGCCATTTTTCTCTGTCTCTCCCTCATTCTCGCTTCTTTCTCAGCCATTCTCTCCCAGCATGGAGCAGGTGCCCTTCCAGGACTGCTTCCATGCCCATAACCGTTCTCTCTCTTCTGAAGTCAGCAGAGAGTCTTAAGACTTCTCAGTGCCGTATAAAGCAATGTTTACAGAGAGCAGGCATTGGTCAGGGGGATGAGGGGTATTTACACTGGAGAAATAATCTGGACTGAGAACAGATAGTACGTCTGTGTGTTGCGTCAGTAGGCTGCTCTCAATTGAGCGCTGACTAGGGCTGCACAACATGAACAAAATTCTAGTATTGTAATTATGGTGCAAATATTGTTATATCTGCTAGCAAAAGATTAAATTCTGTCCTAATGCTCAACTGAATCTAAAATTCAGACCCATTCAGACTGTCAGAAGTCCCTCATAGCCATGGCACTGCATGCAGAGCCACAGTGCTCTCCGACTTTGACTGATCCTGTGTTCACTCTGATAGGTACCGTTCCCCTGCCTACCACGTCCAGGCCTGGTATGATGAGGTGAAGGACTACACCTACCCTTACCCTCACGAGTGTAACCCTTGGTGCCCTGAACGCTGCTCTGGACCCATGTGCACCCACTACACCCAGGTGAGAGAGATAAAGGCACATTGCAAATCTTATTTCACTTAACTTTGTTGCTTTTGTCTGACTTAATGGTTCATGTTGAGTGAACAGGACCTGATCCACAAGCCCACTTTGACGTAAAAATGCCTCTAAAGGCCTCTAATGTCATATTTAGGCAAATAAATCAGAACATTCAGCCCTGTAATTTGAGCATAGCCTTAGTCGGTGTAGGGCACCTCCCCACGGCTGTCTTAACAAGTTGCATGTGTGACCTGTGCACGTGTGGAAGCAGGTATTCCAAGCCTTTCTGAAAACATGTGAATGGCAGCCATGAACACTGGCGTTCATAAGCGAGAGCAAAGAAGGATGGCAAGAAAATATGTCTGGCTCTGTCAATGGAAGGTGTCACACTTCATTATATCTCTTTATAGGCGAATGAGGGAAGCAGTGTGTCACCATACGAAGATTTCATCTTTAACCCCTTGAAGTCTTGAATTTTGAGAACAAGTGACTTTAGAAGCAAACAGACACAGAGAAAGAAATAGAGGCAAAAAAAAGAGAGAGAGAAAGAGTGAACACTGGCACAGGGTTTTCTTAGACTTTACTTAGCAGCTGGGATGGGTTTGTAAAAACACATACCCTCCAAAAGCAGGTCACAAGCATCTGGAAGCGGTTCTCAGACTGCTGGATTATTTTCTTATTTGACCTGGATTCCTTTGAAGATGCAAAGGAAGAGAGGGAGCTGTGCCAAGTCACCGTATACTGATTCCCCTGCTCTTCTACCCTCTTCCCAGACACTCTCTGATGCTTCTGGCAGAGGCAGCAGGTTTACAGGGGGCTACAGTTCTGCCCTGTTATCTTCTCAGTGTCAGTTCTTTCCACAAGGATCAAACTGCCTCTTAACCTCAGTGTAGGGATGCATGGAGAGAGAGAGAGAGAGAGAGAGAGAGGGAAAGGCACTTGGGCCAGCGGCTTTGCTGAATCACTGTCCCATGGCACACATTGCTGTGGCCTCGTCCTGGCCCCAACACAGGAAGTGCGTTCCTCAAAGAGAGGGAGAGAGGGAGCTCTGCTTTTTGAGGCTCTGCTCTGAGAGACTGCATGCAAACCTGCTGTGCAGTTTAACTGCATGTAAGACAGGAAGCCCTGAGTAAGCACTTCCCATTCATTTGCAAGTCAGACCATAATGTCCCGTGCATCAGTGCACTTGGTGAACCCTGTAGTGCATGTTCTCACCAGAAAAGGCCCCAGACATGCCCCTAAGTCAGTGGCCTTCTCGCCAGCATTCCTCTATTTGTATGGAAAGTGAGGACGATCGTACAAGTTCACAGGAAACTGACGCCGGTCACACTTGGGCTGCAGCTTCTTCCGTTCTGAATGAAAGGGGCAGTCTCTCCTCTAAGCCTCCGTGGGCCCATCAATCTGGCCATGTTGGTCCAGCCAGGGGAGTAGCAGCTTCCTGTTGGGGTTGGAGGATGGAAGAGAGGAATGAGACATACAGATGAAAATTCAAAGAGGTCAATGAGCATGTCTGCTTGCTCAGTGTGTACTTTTAGTTCTGGACCGCATGGCTCATGGTAAAGGGTAGGGGAAAGTAAGAGGGAGGTACTTGCCTTAATCATATTATTTTCAAATGAAAAAGAAACTTTACCAATTTCAGTACATTTAATTAGATTTATTAAATTAAATGCCTAAAGACTGTTGGTACAGTTGAAATTATTGTTATAAAAACATGATAAGATACCATCGGTCAGCAAAAAAATGTGTTAAAAATAAATGTACCATTTTTTGTTGGTATAGCAACGTGGGTGATGCCGCCACCATTAATGTGGTAGCCTTGGGTTCTAGTGCCCTGTTCTGGGCAAGCACATCACTGCATACCAATAAGAATACATGGGCAAGACTTCTAACTCCACATGCGCCTGCCTCTGTAATGTGATTGAATTGCAAGCTGCTCTAAAAAGTTAATCTCCCACTATCATAATTCACAAAATTACTTAAAATAGCAAAACTACATACTCAGGGGTCCAAAGCATCTGCTGCAAGAAATGGTCCTTTGTTTTATAATGCTATATAATTATAAGTATATAAAGACCATAGTAGTGATCAATGTTCTTCCTCTTTTGTAGTTGGTATGGGCCACAACCAGTCGTGTAGGCTGCGCTGTATACACATGTCCACGCATGAACGTGTGGGGAGAGATCTGGGAGAATGCAGTCTACCTCGTGTGCAACTACTCACCAAAGTAAGACCTGTACACTGTCTTGCTTCCCTGACTTTTCATTAATTCACTCATTATCCTATGGTATTTAATCCTGGCCCATTTGGAACTGCATGATTTAATGGTGGGGGATCTGTGCTTCCAACAATTTTGGACAGTAGGAAAGTTATCTGTTCCATCTGCTGGAAAATCTTTGATTGGACTTAGGAAAGAACAACATGCAAGCTGGTCATGTCCACTTTCCTAATGATTTAATTGCTGGCAGGAATTGAGGTGGAATCTTCCAGAGAGCTTGGAGGGTTTGTGATAATGTGCAAAGAACATTACAGCAGTTGGCGAATTGAGTGCTTAATTAAGCATGCAGGTTGTGTAATTACTCTTAAACTGCTGCTGACCCCTTTGGGATTTCCACCAGGGGAAACTGGATCGGAGAAGCTCCTTACCAGCATGGACGCTCATGTTCACAGTGCCCCCCAAGCTATGGAGGAGGATGCAGAGACAACCTCTGCTACAAGGGTAATGCATTCATCTGCAAGATGACTGTTAGCCATAAACCCTAATGACATAGTCTTTAACAATATGTCAATAAAAAATTTTCATATGACAGTGATGATATATAAATAAAGCTCATTACATGGTTCCATATGTCTTTTAGGAGACCCTCAGCGTCCTGAGACTCCAGACATGAATGAAGTGGAGAAGCCCCAAGTGCCAGTACAACCTAGGACTACTCCATCTAAACCTGCAGCCAAGCCTAAACCACAGCCTGCTGCACCCAAGAAGCCCTCATCACCCAAGGTCCCTCGCACCAATTTCCTGGGTAAGTGTTTTTAATTTACATATGTGGAAAACCGATGTTGGAACCAGCCATCATAGATGAACATGAACATGGTACACCATGGTTCCGTATTATTAGCTTTATTTTCCCCTACAGCTCAGAAGATCAAGTGTGAGACCAAAATGAGGGATAAGTGCAAAGGAGCAACCTGCAACAGGTCAGTAAAGGTTAACGTTAAGCTTTCATGAGTTACAATAACAAACTGCATAGATTTTGTACTTAAAGTCTGTTGTTCATTCAGATACAACTGCCCAGCCAACTGTTTGTACAGCAAAGCGAAGGTGTTTGGAACGTTGTACTATGATGTGGTAAGTGACTTAGTCATTGCTTATATAAGCTAAATTACTACTTTCAGAGCAATTGTTTTTCAGTCTAAACCTACTTTTTTCTGATTCTTACAGCAATCCAGTATTTGTCGTGCTGCAATCCACTATGGTGTCATTGATAACAATGGTGGTCTGGTGGACGTCGCAAGAAAAGACAGCTTTCCCTTCTTTGTTAAAGCAACAAAGAATGGTGTCGAGTCTTTAAGGTATGCAGTGTTTTTCTAATTTGCCAGTTGCCCTTTATGGTCACAGAGTCACTCGCTAGTACAGCACTGTTTATGAGCCTGACCTGTATAAAGACTTAATAGCTGTCATAATTTTCCTTCACAGTAAATACAAACCTGGCAATGCATTTATGGTCACGAAAGCGGAAAGTAGGTATCTCTGATTTTCTTGTAAATTAACTGCATGTATATTTCTAATAATTTATGATTCTGAATGAGCAACATTAACAAGACTTTGTCTTTTTACCCACAGTAAAGACAGTGGACTGCTATTCCAATGTTGCTGAGATCTGTCCATATACAGACTCTTTCTCCTACTGCCCAAGGTAGAGTACTTGGACCAAATCTTATGCACTCCTGCGATAATACATATGATTATTCATTTCAGAATCATTTTTGGAAGTTAATATTTGGTAGCTTATTTGGTAAGTTTGTTAACATGTTTTTCTGTCTTTTGTCTTATTCAGAGTTTACTGCCCAGCTAACTGCAAAAATGAGCCTTCATACTGGGCTCCGGTGATTGGCAGCAACATTTATGCTGATGTAAGTAGCTACTACCCATTGCTGTCTATTGCTCCGGGGTGGGGGGAACGAGTCTATTCGCATGAACACTTTAGAGAGCTAAATTGCATGCAGTTTTTGTGGTAGGGGTTCATCGTTGTAGCTAGCAGAACTCTGTAACCTCCTCTAAGAGAGGAGTTGGGGCAGTTGGCATACACTCTCAGTTCCTCTCCCTGAGTCACCACTGGATTATGCTGTAATCCTCCTAAAAGTACTGTGTGGGCCTTTTTCTCACATTAGATTAAAAGCTTAAAAGTCCCACCTTAATCACATTGATTACTCCTGTGTCATTATCTTTTTTTGTCATCAGAAAGTTACTTGCTAAGCTATTAAAAATGTCTCTCAAAGTTTGAGCAATTCATTCGCTCAAAAATTTCCAGGACAGCATGTCCTCTTGCGTATTAGCCCCCCTCCCACCCACCGCAGAAAACATCTCGCCTCTGACATATTCATCTTCATCTTGAGAGTGAGAGTGCCAAAGCACTAAATGGCTTATGTTTGTGTGAGCCCATGACCCTGGAATAGAAGCTTACGTTTGATATGGGTGAACTTGGGTGAACTTGCAGACTTTTGGCTTGTCAATTGCATTCCAGTGTAAAAACCCTGTGTGCTTCCAACTGGCCACAGATCAGAGTTCTCCCTGGGGACTCAAACAAGAACTAATTAACTCCCGTAAACACTGGCCTGAACCTAGTACTTAATGAAGGTGACCATTATGAAAAAGTGCTGTCCTTAATGCCTCAACAGTGGGGTGATGGTACTGATATAGCATATGCGCTCAGATGTGGTGGATGTCACACTCTAATTACTTTAAACGTGGGTAGTGAGGAGGGGTTGGAGGTCTGAAGGGGGCCAGGCACTACTCCAGCAGCCCTGTGTTGCCTTTAAGTGAAGAGTGCAAGAGAGTTCTTGCCTGGTTGGAGCACAGAGGAACGAGATTTCCTTCAGGCCACAGATAAGGCTTGTGTGTGCGTCATGCTCTGGAGCCAGACTACCAGATTGAACCACTGAGCCCAAGCTGGTCCTGCCATAACCGCATCACAGTACTGCATGACCTGTGCAGTGATGTCATCTGTCTGGGTTCCCCTAGGCTGACATCTGACTCTAAAACAGTAGTTCCCAGGACAGGTTCTAGACTGACCCTGACCTAAACATTTAAGAGTTTTCCCTTGCTATAACCCACCTCTTCTGAAGAATGGTTAATTGTCTAGATCAGGTTTGTCATGACTGGGAAAGGGCAAAAACACCAGGGGCAGGATTTTAATGATCCTTTCACAAACATATAAGCTATGTTCTCTTGGAGTGTCTGAGGCAAATAGCATGTGTGTGTCCATGCAGTTGTGACTTATATAACCAATGGCATGAAGGTCAATGGAACATCATCCTGTGTAATTGAACTGGCGATAAATGTGGCATTAAAGGAGGTTGGAGGAGAGGGCAAGGTAACTAAAAGAAACCTCTTTTATGTCCCTGTGTACAGAAATCCAGTATCTGCCGGGCAGCTATCCACGCTGGAGTGATCAAAGCCGCTGGAGGCTATGTAGACGTCTTGGCTCTGGATAAGAGGAAGAGCTACGCTGGCAGTCTGAAGAATGGCATTCAGTCTGAGAGGTACTTGCTGCTTCTCTTTTCTTCTGTTCTGTTCTCCTCTAATTTCCTGAACCTACCTGATTGAAACATGTACATTATGTCCACCATGGGTAAAACTACTTGTACAAATGTACAAATATGTAAATTGCCGAACGTAAGTAAACTACATGATAAAACTGGATTTATGTCGTACCTTTAGCATGTTAAAGATTACTCACTTGAATTAGTTCAGAGCATTACTTTTTTCTGCCTCCTCCCCTCGTCCAGTAATACAGTCCAGTGGTCAATAGCCTCAGCCGGGCAGCTCTGAGGGCCAAGTGTGCTTGTGGCACGTTAGTGGTTTCAGACTAATGATGTGGTTTTCTCTGTGTGCATGGACCACACATGGACTCTTTGCTTACTCTAGTCCTGCACTTCAATGGCGTGTGCAAAGTGCTGTGTGGGCAAAATCAGCTCCAGCCCAGTGAAATCTAATGCTGCACCCCAACATCCTCTCCCAACTCAAACAGATCGATCTGCCGCTCAGCACGCAGAGTTTGGCTGGCCAGACAGCAGGCACAGCTTAGTAAAGTGAGCCAAGGGTGGCCTGGATAGCCTTTTCTCTCCTCAGCCCGTGTCAGGCTGTTGACATGATGCAATCCTTGGGAAACGAGGGGCAACCGCTCGTGTGAACTATGCCTTATTAACAAGAAAATAATCACACGCTCTCCAGTTACCAGCGGGTGGAAAGCTGTCGGAGGCTGACTCAGTGGTTCCCTGGCGTGGATAATTACAGCTGATCTGGAGCCAAAGGCCTCCATTCTATCCCACTGTTCTCCAGCATGGCACAGCCTGAAGGCCACACCAATAATGAATTAATAACAAAGCTATCAAGCCAAGTACAATAGTCAGCCATGGTTGTTGGAAAAAGGTCAATTACTCTGAACAGGACCGCAACACTAGTAACAATGAGCCAGTGTTAATTACAGTTTCCACATTCTTTCGCCCCTATGATTAATCTAAGACATAGAGAAGCTGAAAGCTCAGTGGTCTAGCATATAACATACTGAACAAAAGAAACTCTGGGCTAAAATTTCTTAGAGCAAACCTGAAGAAAATGATCATCATTTAGTGTATTTCCCCGAATACACTCTCATTTAATTGAATTATACATTTAGGTAATGACACTTAATCTGTTATTGGCACAGCCTGAAAGATCTGTTTCTCTTTCTTTCTCCAGTAAAACCCAGACAGAGGGCGGTTCTTTTCGTGTCTTCACTGTCCGAGAGTGAGCACACCAATCTAGAGCTTACCCTCCACTGCTTTAGGGACACACAGGGTCCCGATCTACTCTGGAAAGACAGAACACGTCAATCCATTCAGTACCATGGCCACCTCTTCTATCTTTTCTCTCAATCTGAGAGGGAGAGGACCCTCACATAACCACGGCACCGTCGTTCTCTGCCAACATCAACTCTTCATCTTACTCTCAGCTGGTTAATCCAGGGTTCGCATTTTCTTATTGCCACACACACAATATATAGAAATGGACTGTGGCAAGAAAGGATGATTCAACAGCAGTGCTGGTTTTGTACAATGGTGTTTCAATCAAATTAGTCCAACTTTTTTATGCTATATTTTTTCATTGTTAGGTACCAGAAATCTCATACACAGGAATGTATATCGGTTACACTGTATTTAATCATTTTGTACAGATCTTTGTTCTGTGATTATGTCCAAATCCTTTGTATTCCAGTTTAGCTTAATGCCATTTCTAAGCTTTTATGACCCTGCTGTGTTTATGTAGTGGAGGGCGGCAGGCAGCGGTGGTCCGTGTCTAGGCAAATGTATATTACACAGGCTCTGTTCTTGTGGGTAGAGAAGCCTTTAGAGAATAGACAGATGCTCCGTGTACAAACGAGAAACGGAAGAAGGCAGGTGCGGAAAGGCAAGCTTCCAATGAAAAGAGACCTTTCCTGTAGACGCGCCTGAACTTTCTTGTATCAATAATGTGCAGAAGTTTCAGAGAAGGTGCAAAAACAGTAAAACAGTGTTTGGTTCCAGATGTTGTCAGAGACACTGAATGCACGTAGAAGGTGGCATGGCCATTCCCATAGTCAAGACACTTGCAGAACTTATTATTTCCTTTTTCATCCTAGCTCTTTGCTGAACCACCCACACATTCAGTGGAATAAGATTGGATATTTATGTCCGTGCCCTACGATATGGGCCCATCTGAGACAACAGATTACCATTACAATATAAACTTTTCCCATACAAACTCTTCCCAAACAAAATGGCCATCATTATGTACAAGTAATGGTAACACGGCCCAGAGACACACATAGCTGCCAAGGACACATTTGTCAGTTTAGCTTAGCTTTCAGTTCCGCTCATTTGGGAATGATTTGGAAAAAAACTGTTCACTTAACCCAAAAGCATGTGGTGAAAGGGCCGCTGGCTATCTCAAGGCTTCATCCTTATATGATGTGTTTTTTTTACTGAGTTCACTCAAAACCAAGAATTTGGCTATGTAAATGTAAGCTTCTGTCTCTCCTTAAAGCTGTTCAACAGTGTAGTTTAACTATTACTTCTAGTTCTCCAGCTAGTTGCTTTGCGCTCTCCCTTTCTTTTATTTGTCTCTTTAATTCTCTCTCTCTCTCTCTCTTTCTCTCTCTCTCTCTCTCTCTCTCTCTCTCTCTCTCTCTCTGTCTCTCTATCCATGGGCTACCTCAGTCTTGCTGCAGCATTAGGAATAGGTATATAAAACGTTTAGGGAAATCATAACGTGTCTGTACAGCTTTTGAAATTATGTGTAAATATGTTTGATTTATTATTTCATTTTGAAATAGTTGTGGATATAAAGGAATGTTTTATGGAGATGTATTAATACTTTTTTATTATATAAGTTTTCTTTTATTAAAAGGTTTTACCGTCTGAAAAATAAAAGCTGCAAATGTACATTTCCTTTTAAATAAAACAAAACGTCTTTACAAAAGCTCCAGCAGTGCCTTAGAGATGATTTATGCAGTGGGGCCAAGGTTTGTGATGGCTGGTGTTAAACCCCAGTGATTTGACTTGGCATGAGGCACAGGCAGTGAAAGTTATTTTTGCACATAATTGAAAATAAAGTTTATGATATTAACGTGGTTGATTGTGATATTCTGTCTTGGTTTGGCTTGCTGATCGTTACAAGAAAATAACAATTATAGGCCATTATAGACCACCCAAACGAAGCTAGCCAGCTTTAGGCATTTGTCATAAGCCACAGAACTATATGGTCACACAGAACATTTAAAATATTACAATATGCATAAGCCAATATGAAAACCTTACTCTACAAAAACACCTTAATTACTTCATTACAACAAAATCTCATATTCATACAAATAACAGTACTGTGAAGGTGATTCTTTATTCACAAATAACTAAAATACAAATAAATAACTCCACATTATGATGTTTAATGTGTGTAAAGGCTTATAGATATTATATTAAGATATACTGAGCAGTTGACTAACTGGAGTTGAGATGCCTTGCCACAGAACACTAGCCCTGATTGAAGTCTGTTAAAATTTCTTATTCTAAAATAAGCATTCAGATTTCAGATGTAGATGTTTAGCCATTTTCAATTCCCACCCAGTAGCTGAAAAAGAAAAAGAAATCGGGATTAAAACTGTCCTGCAACCAGTCGCTAAGGGTGTCAAAGATATTCTGGCTTCACTTTTTTAAGCTTTGTTTTGCCATGTACTGGTATTGTCAGCACTAGCCGACATGAGGCATCATGCAAGCTTGTAACACAGATCCAGGGAACATTTTTGCTTTGTATGTTGCAGACAGTTTACAGGAAAGAAGGAGTTTCAGTAAGAGTTTAGAAGCAATTATATGAAGAAACATTTTAGCCTGGTCTAATCCATCAAGATGCCACAGTGCTGTAGAATACACTGACCCTGTTTACACCTGGTAACTTCATGCCTCTTGAGTATTAGGATTATATCTGGATAAGGCCAAGCCACATAAAATGCAAATGTAAACACACCCAGATGCAAATCCCATTGCTCAAACCACTTAAGGAGGTGGTCTGAGACACATTTGAGCCACAAGTTCTAGCAGTGTAAACACATCTGTCTCTCCAAGACGCTAATCGACAACCAAAATCCCTCCCAGTACAACCAAAACACCAGTACAGACATACAATTCTGTCTCACACAGCAGTTGGATTTTAGTCTGACTAACCAGAGATGCATTAGACTACCCAGTGTAAATGTATGTGGCCAAAATCTTATCAGGATACACTCCAGTGTACCAGGTGTAAATGGGGTCATTAATTTAGTATTTGAAGCATGTGGCTTTGGTTGGGGTGAAAATGCTCAGATGCAGTTTTACCATCCTTTTAAGTCTTGCTGGCAATTCCCTAGATGTATGTGAAATGGGTGTAAATATAACAGTCATGATTGTTACCTGTTGTGACCTGTTTTACAACTCTGTTTTACTTATAAGGGTTCTGCTTTTGAAGGAGGACAAAGCAGTGTTGGAACTTTACAGTATGTCACTACCATGTACTGCACTCTCATTATTCAACTATGCCAAGATGAATACAATTTTCCATTTGAGAACAGAACTGCATTATTTCCTGTGATTTTGAGCCTTTCTCTTTATATACATGCATTCTGTGAGATTTTGTCTTCCGATGTCTTTTTTCCCTTTTTTGAGGAATATTCTGAGACGTCTCATCTGCACAGTGGGGGTCATTGTGAAAGGCAGTCATCATGACACATTTTGAATGGAAAGAGTGGAGTAAGGTAAGGAGTTTGATGTACAATGAACCTGGGCTCAAAGAAAGACCTAATATTTTAGTCTGTTTAGTGGATTTAATAAAACCAGCAGAATGAACAGAATGGCAGTTTCCCTCTCTTAATGCTTACTGGAAAGGATGAATTCAATGTATAGCAAAATAATGTTCACAAGACTATGCTAATTGTTTTATGTGTACAGTTTGAGCTTAAAGAAAGCTTTAGTTCTTAAACTTTTGTGGGGAACAGGCACTGAGCAGACACTGATGATGCCAAGGTATCCAATACTGGAAACAAAAGTCGTTTAACCTGAAGGGACATGCAACTCAAACACTTGGGTTAGACCACAGATCTGTGTTTATCGAACTTATGGAAATGTTGTCTAGAGAGCTTTTGTAGTGGCCCTCATGAGTAGGAGCAGTGTGAGTGCTGAGAGCTTGTGTCTTGAGTTGTGTTTAAATCAACCTATAAATGGAGGCAAATGGCAGGTAATGACTCTCGTCTAGGAGAATAGGTATCTGTTGTATCGGTGCATTCCTGAACCACTTGTGCACCAACTCCTGAACTGAACTTCTGTGTCAATCATGAGTGCACCTTGAAGTAGCTGAAGTTGTAGTGTAGTAAGTTGTAGTAACTTGAAGTGTCTGTGTATGTTTCAACATTCAGGGCTGATTTTGTGGACAGGGAGTAAAGCTAGTCCTGCACTACACAGCATTTTGAATTAGGATTTTTCACTGAAAGTAAAATATAGTTCCTCACTTGATTTAATCTCTGTCTGGGAAACCGGCCGATAGCGAAGCTGTTGCTGACATGCACTCCTGACCTGCACTCCTGCTGAATATCCTTTTTTTCAGGTCCTTTACAAATCTGCAGCACTATTTTGTCAAACTGGATGCCTGGATGGTAGTTCCCTGGCATCATCAGACTAACAATAGAACCATAGGCTGTAACTGACCCTGTAGTATCCCTCTGTTAGGTCTT
Organism: Salminus brasiliensis; assembly: GCF_030463535.1. Taxonomy (NCBI): domain Eukaryota; kingdom Metazoa; phylum Chordata; class Actinopteri; order Characiformes; family Bryconidae; genus Salminus; species Salminus brasiliensis. Next base: position 26,755,765 of record NC_132894.1, read on the forward strand.
GGATGGTAATTGTAAAAAGCTGACAACAGCTATTTCACTCCTTATGTCCACCGTCCTAATTAAGCCTCCGTCTCTGTCATCTAATGATTGCTCATACCTCATAATCTTTGCGTCCCCAAGCTGGAAGTAATTTGCAGGGCAAAGTGTTTGGTAGTTATAGGAGCAAAGGGTGGGACAGGATGGAAGGAAGCACCTCTGGGCTTGCAGGGCACTCTGACTGTTATCACAGGCTTGTCTTCCGACTGGACTTTAATGAGCCAGCACTTCCGAAGTTCCTGCAGAGAGCATTCTCTGTGTGCCACTCGGTCTACAGTGGCAATACTGCTGTAACATTGTGCCAATCTTCACACATGATTATGTCCGATATACACAGTGAATCATTCAGCTCAATGATGTTTAAAGAGTTATTGGGCAATTGGTAGAAGGGTACTGGAAGAGGCAAAGCCTTTCTTAAATTACTCTGGCCTCACTGCTTTTAGAGAGTTCTGCTTGATTTTTGTACATGGCAGTTGGAGCGGTTGACTTACTGTTTCAACCCAAACCTCAGAGGGTCATACTGAGAAGGCCAGAACTGAGATCCAGATGCTTGCTAAAACAAACACAATTTAATTTTTCTTTTTGGACCATGCCTATGACTTCTGAATACCTTACACTTTGTTGATCATGGGATACTTTTTCAAGATGACTCACTAATTTACCTTAATTACAAATGTCTTCTCTGTTTATGATCCATTCTGTTATACACTGGAACAGTTTCACTCCTTTCCCTACTTCCTCCATCTCTTAGACCCCAAAGCTATTCCAAACACACAACAAATTGACTGGTGCATCTGGCTACTCTTTGGCTTTGCAATAATTTATGGTATGTCAGTGGTGGGCTGCATGATTAATACCCATAAAGATAGACTTTTTGCATGAGGGAAATGTGCATCCCAAAAGCTTAAGACGATGAGAGCCAGCTGTTGGACTGGGAGTGGGAGATTACTGAGTTATCACTGGGTATGCATCTGGGAGGGAGCTGTGTTCGTGAGGCTTTTTGGATGGGGAAACTTAGGGTAAGCAAATGAATACGCCTCCCTGACACGTGTTGGAGGGAGGAACCACAGCAGAAATACCAAAATACTCCAGACTTCTGATATAAATTAAAATGATAAATTGGTCTCAGATTATGTAAGTTTTGAACTGGCTGTTTTTCTAGTTGGAGCACCAACTGCATTTAGGTTGTGGGTGGGGTGGGGGGGGGTTGCATTTTGTTACGAGGGAGTGTGTAGGTTTGAAGGAATGAATTTTAGATTTAGTGAGCAGGCAAAAGAAAGAAGGTGTGGATGCATCGGGAGGAGTGTGTTGGTTAATGGAAGTTCAGTGCCCCCTCTGACACTGACTGAGTCACTGTCTTTGGCAAGACCACTGACCACATCATAGTCAGTGTAACTCTGTGTCATACAGCATGGAGTATACAGTACACGTCTGGACATCATAACCATTCTACTGTATGAGAGCCAGGTATAATTATGGTGGTCTACACTCACCAAGTGCTTAACTAAGAGCACTATATTAATACTGGATAGGGTCTCTCTTTGCTCTTAAAACAGCCTCAATTCTGTGTGGCATGGATTCCACAAGATGTTGGAATTTGTTTTGCTGATTCTGGTTCATGTTGACATCCTGTAGATTTGAAAATATCAGGTTGGCTACAGTCTGGAAAAAAGCACTGCCACTATGGCCCAGGGGTATGTAATCAGCATCCGGAGTTAGAGAGAGTACAACTGGCCGTGCTCTCTCTCACCGTGCCAGGTGGGAGGATGGAACTCTCTTTTTTTTTATCACTATTAAGCAGTGTTGGCTGACACAGATGTCTGTTAGCTGGTGTGGTGGAGCTTTGGAATTCACGTTTTCCTCCAAATGTGCTGGCCTGGCAATGCCGCTTCAACAGTAGTTTGAAACAAGGTGGTCTCTGGCTTTGCATGTATTGAAAGAGACGTGTTAAGTCCTTAACCTCCTAGTGTCAGGAGAATTGCTATTGCTCTAGGGGGTGTTGCAAACAGGTGAGTTAATTGCCAGTACCAAATTGGGAAAAATAAAAATAATAAATTAGAAGGCATACTGCGCAACTTCCCCACATTTGAAGAAATTTCTAAAGAAATGGCTGAACATGGCCATAAGAGAGAAAAATCACAATTACAAAATCACAGGAAATAATTCTGTTCAAAGGTGCTCTCAAGAAGAAAGGAATTTAAAAGACACAAACCAAAGAAGTGGCCATGGCCAAACAACATGCCCATTTTATGGCGAGCTTGAATGCATTCTCTGTGATAAGCCCAGCTATCAGCAACTCTATCAGAAACTCTTTCATAGCTCCTGTGATGCTGGCAAAGATTAAACTAAAACTTCACATTAAGCATTAATCATAGGAGCATACATGTTAGTTTAGGAGCATGAAATGTTCAGACAAACATCAGAAATAGCTCACAATAAAAAGATTGGGTGAACAGCCTGTGGTACAGTGGCGGCTCAATGGTTAGCTCACCAGGCTATTGATGACAGGGTTGTGGGTTTGATACCTGGGCTCAGCAAGCTGCCACTGTTGGGGTCTTGAGCAAGGCCCTTCACCATCTCTGCTCCCTGACCCGTAGTGATGGCTGCCCACCGCTCTGGGCATGTGTGCTCACTGTCACTGTGTGTTTGATTACTAGTGTGTGATCACTGCACTGCACAGATGGGTTAAAGGCAGAGGCCAAATTCCATCTGTCTAACACAAATGGCGAATATGGTTGTCTTGTCTTGTCTTGCCTATAAAAGAAACATTAGATTTGCTAAGAAGATCGGACTTGGGCCACTTTACCTGCTGTGTGAACACAGCCTTAGTGACTTAGCTTTGTCAAAAAGCTGGGGACTGTAAATTATGGAGAAAACAGTATAGTGACTGAGCAATACTGTCATACAATAATGTTAAGTATAACAATAAAGACCCTACAAACAAGTCTTACAAACAAGCCTTTTAACCTTTTTACCACTGCAGTGAAGGGGTCATGCCAATTAGGGGTCAGAGGTGAGGGACTGTGGAGGTGTGGGGGGCCATCCAACAACAAGACCAGAGGAAATGGAGGGTACCTCCTCAGAAGCCAGCAGTACAGAGTGGCAGCAATAAATCAGCCGTGGTCTGGGAACGCCATTAGGGGGCCACTACAAAAACATAACTGTGTGCAAGGCAATTGGTCAGTGACATTCAAGCCAGCTTGCTCAGGCCCCATAGCTATGACATATGGCAGGTCAAAGCTCTTAACATCTAGCAGTATTCAGCTTATTATTGCAATTTTGTAATTTATCCCAATCCCACTTCAATAACAGCCTGATACAATTTCTACCAAATACTCAAAACATGTTTACCACTTGCACACACAGACAAAAGGGAATTAATTACATTTTCTCAGAATCTAGCTCAAAGTGTTCCTCCCCTACAATAAAGCTGCAGTTAACTGAACATGCAAACACTTGCAAGATGATCATGTACTGTGATGGAGGCTAATTAGCCAAATGCACAAACAAAGGCTTTTCTCTGTTGCCACACAACAAAACAATAAATCATACAAATGTTTATTATTCTGCTCTGTTCTTTGTTAGCTCATGACAGAAACCAGTCTTTTCTTATTTTATCCCCTGGGATAAGTAAATGGTACGCATATGATCTTTGTAAAAGTAGAAACAACACAAACACTGTTGAGGAGCAATGTCTGTCGAGGCAATATTAGCTACAGTACAAACAAATGATGCAGAGCAACACATGCATCAATAAGAATCATAAGAATTTCACCCTGTGTTGTAAATCTTTATTATCTTTGCTGACGCATTTCTTTGCTGGGAAGAGGGCACAGAGTTAGAAACCCCAAGTATTGCATGCTTGCTCAGGTTCCAGAACAGCATCTACAGTTCACTGTTTAAGAGGCTTGGAATTCTGTTTGCCTTTAAAGCGCACAAAGCGTTATTGTTTTTGAACGTATGCCAAGGCCGCTGCTGATGAAGAAGTACAGCCAAGATGGATGAGTTACTGTGCAGGCCTGTTGCAGTCAGAGCATCTGGAAACACATTGTATCCATTTCAATACTGTTCCCTAACACTGTAATACCATGGTGCTAGGTATAAATATGGTAAACATAATTATGAACTACACATAAATTTAATAAAGTCAATCTTACAGGTTTTGGTGTTTGATGTTCCCATAGCATAGCACTTTACCATTTTGTTATAGCAAGTTACCATTTTGTGTATATGATCAAATTTACATCTTTTCTATTTTTAATTGCCCTTAGTGGCTGTATTTTTATAGGCGAAGGCAGGCCAGGCTAAATTACAGCGTCATGGTGGGGTTAGTTGACGGACGTCTTCTTAAATAAATGGAAGCACTTAGTTTGGGATGCTTTATATTCACAAATTGATCTAAAACATTTTATTATTGACATCATGCAATATAATTATTTTTAATTGTGTTGATATCTGCTAATATCTGCTGACCACTTTATGGTAAAAAATTAAATTGTCCATGTTTGACAAAGTCTGTTTCCATTGGTCATATTTTATTTCATTGTAGTTATAATAATTTTGGCTACACAATAATATTGGGCAAAAAATTTAACTCTGTTAGTGTTAAATTAGTGCTGTGAGGGTTAACATTCCCTAACTTTTACACTTTGCTGTGTAACACTTTACTTAACACCTTACTTACCACACCTACTTAAAACCTTGAGTGTATTATTGCGATTATACCACTGTTCTGTTATCACCATGTACTATTTTAAGATTCAGAAACAGTATTTGTATGTAGATTGCTTCCATAAAATAATAATCTTTCTCAATTTTGAAATGAGAAAACATAAATTGTCATGCAGCACTTGTACCCACTTTGATTTATGTTTTTTTTGTGAGGATGGGCACTGATTTAAAAAATGTACAAGAAGTATATGTCAGAATACACAGGGTTAAGTCTTGTAGAGTTCAAAGATGTATACAGGCTCTTGACGATTTGACGTTTTGTTTTGAGGTTCTGTGTGATGGATGGCGGGTCTTTTATTGCTGCCATATGTTCAGAATGGTTCTGTGGTCAAGCCTCAGAAAGGGTCCTGAGAAGACTCTACTGTCATGCATAGGTCTTCTCAGAGCCTAAGCTACACTGGTGTGTTTAGAAATGCGTCTGCTTACCAAGTTAACTTCATGCTATCGTGCAATTTTGACACCACCCAACAGTGCAGTCTAAACAAGGCAACAACATGGTCAGTGTCCCTACAGAGGTCAAGACAGGGGATCCTTACACATCGCCAGACGTTACTTTATGGGTTATCCAGCTTGCACTGTTTTTGCTTCATGAGCTTGGACTGAAGGACGTCAGAGCTCTTGAGATGATGTAGTTGGAGCAGAGAAGCAGCGAGGAGAAAAGACTGGATAAACAAAGCTAGGCAGCGTTATTGTGTGTTTAAACAGAGGTGACCTGAGAGGGCTTGAGCTGGGCTGGTGCCAGCCTCTACAAGCAGCTGCTTTAGAGAAATTCTGTTCGGGTGAACAATGTGCTCCCCTCGCTTCCTCCATATGAGGAAACAAAACAATTCTTGTTGTTCCTGTTGGCTCAGATCTCACTATTACTTTCAAAAGATGTGTAAGCATCTAATGAACAAACTGGTCCAATAATGACCCACCTGTTTGCTACACATGGCTGTTCTAATGTTATGACACAGTGCTGCGCTCCAGAAACACATGTGAGTATACATGCAGATGAACCACACTGAGTGGATCACAACCTATCATCAAGCCTTGACCTCTAAAAGCTCTGGCTTCCCAAAGGCCTGGTCTCCTTTTATGAGGGATTTAAACTGGTATGTTTTAGACATGCTAGTGTTTTCAGTACAAGATACAACTCAGCGTTCACTTAAATAATGTGTTGCATATTAAATAAATGTGAATCCACGTACAGAATCATCCAGCACAAAAAAACAAACAAACAAAAAAAAACATGACACACTCACACAAATGTCTACAGTCACCAATTCGCACTTAAGGGTATAAAAACATTAGCAGGAATCACTCATTTTCCATCTGCTAGCATTAGGATCACCAGGTACACACTACACAATTGTAGCCTTGATTTTCAAGTCGCTGATTATACTTGAAGTTGGCTTGCCTTGGTGGCTATGTGTGAACAAGATGCAATCCGAGAGCTTGCAGAGTGATCATCAATGCCTCGCAAGCCCCTGACAAATGCCGTGCAGATGTAATATCTGAACCCATCGATGAAATCCAGTAGTGTGAAGGGTTGTGACAGGAAGTTAGTGCAGCGACTCCCTACATCGAGGGTTTCTCATCCACATTCTTTCCCTAATTTTCTTCTTTGTGTTTTCACTGCAAATCAGCACGCCAACAACTTCTGTTGCTGTTCTCTTATGAACATCTATTTTGGAAAAAAAAAAAATCTTGTCATTTGTGACCATGTGATACTAGTCAGTTGTGTAGTATGCAAAAAACAACCACTAAAAGATTTCCAATGGCAAGACAACGATCTGATGACTCTGATTTGTGTAGTGTGAACCTGGCATTAAGTGTTAGCAAATGTTGCACTGGCAAACACTTAATTAAAAAGTGATTATTCTGAACAGTTATGATGGTTGTGGTAGTTGAACAGTCTTTCTCATAACTACAGTTATTATAAGATAGCAAGCTCCACAATCTCATTTGTAAAAAGTCCCACATAAAGTCAGTATGGAGTAACATAAGATAAATACAATAAAACAACACTTGCTTAGACTCCAAAACTAGACTCCAAAGAGACATTGACTCTCCTAGAATGGCCTGCTGCTATGGTCCAGAAAATACTTATTCAACATTTTATATACTGCACCGCTCTATATCAAATTAACCCGGGCTAATTACGCTCACTTTGCAATGAAACGTGCACCTGGCCAGTGTCCAAGGGAGAGCACCCTTTTAAGGCTTGTGTACACTGTCCATTCAGATCTACTTTCAGTTTCACGAAAAATATTCTTATTTTATTCTTATATTACTTAAACTGGGAACATTATCCTTAAATTTTCATTTATCTGTAGATATCTGAACTACCTATTTATTGCTCCCCAAGGCAATAAGGCCCGTGCTCAGAATTCTTCATCCACCACTATCACCCGTGTCATCTGCAAGATTGAATTTGCTAATATTCTCCAGATGTCCAGGTTCATACACTGATGTGGTTCCTTCACGTTATGAAACTTTGCCATCTGCAGCTAAGTAACGTGGTGCTGTGTAAAATCCAGGCAAATGGCTACTGTCACGTAGAATACAATATGTGCAGGATTACCCTGCTTGATAAATCATTGTTCTGGTGCTCAGAGCTCTGGCTCTGCTCTGCTAGCAGCGCCTCATAACACAGTTTCAAATGAAGCTCCACAAGATATGTTGTTTATCAGGAACAAATCCTGCATCTTCCACAGCTTGCCCTTTTAACTCTGTTCTTCTAACATTGCAGATGTTTTCTCTTACGTAGCCTACGTCTTGTGTACCCTTAACAGATGACAAGCCAACTGACTGTATTGGACCAGTATACATTTGTCATGATGGTTTTTGACACTTGGACAGATGTTCCATTTAGTTCCCATATGGAAGACAGGTGATGGTGCCCTCAGTGGTTTCAAAGACAAATGAGACTTGGACCATGGAACATACTTCTTGTATGTGCCGAGGGCCAGGCATCAACGCACCCTTCCACCCCTTAAGTTAAGATATCTGCTTTCATTTTGCTGAACGTCGGTTTGTTTCATAGCAATCACTCATTGTGACCTACATTACTATATCAAGACAACATGCAGTTGGGTCGAGAAGTATTTGGACAGTGACACATTTTTGTAATTTTGGCTGTCTGTACCACCACAATGGATTTGAAGGTGAAGAACTCAAGACGTGACTGAAGAGGACACCAACATTTAAGGGCATCAACAAATATATTTGAAATAGTGCCTCCATTTTCACAGGCTCAAAAGTAATTGGACAGTTGATGGATAAACAATTTAATGTCCAGGTCTGGCCTGTTCCCTTGTTTTTTTTATGTGAGGGCAGACTGTTCTGTTAAGGCAAAACATTTTCCATTAAAAAACAGCTTCAAAATCATGTTGATGCTCCACTGACTTATAGGGAGAATCGCTGTTGCTACTCTAGGCTTGAATGCTGCTAACTGCACCATGTAACTTTGGAGAAGTAGGCAGGATAACACTTGTGAGAACTGGGTAATGCATTTATATATTCATATAAAATCCAGTTACTCTGTAATTTTATTCTGTATCTCTCAGCTCCTCCAAAAAATGTGTCCTTTAGTGTTATCTCAAAGCGCAAATTACAATTCCTATCTGTAGGGGGAGCCCAGGAGCAAGAAATGCCAACAATTCATAGTGCTTGAATAGTAGCAGCACCTCTTCACACTAGAGACCAAAAATGACAAGCATTTGTGCAGTAAACTACACCAACTGCAGAGAAGATGAATGGGAATTGTTTCATATTCTAAGGGATCACATTCTATTGCCAAAGATTGTAGAAAATGAAAAACGAAACTAACAGTATAATAGTATTAGTATTTTATGGTCCATGTGCTTTTTCCATGTCCATGCACACCCTGTAATGTTTGTAAACAGGAAACCTGGGTATATATGTGCATTATGTTTATACTTTCCTATTTGTTTTATATGTTAAGGTGCACGTATTTGTCACTGTACTATGTACTTGTAAATGTGTCCTCCGCATTATACCCATCTGTGGTTGTGAACACACACACACACCAGTGAACTAGGGGCAGTGAGCACACACATCCAGAGCGGTGGGCAGCCAACTCCAGTGCCAGGGCCCAACAGTGGCAGCTTGTCAAGCCTGGGTATCGAACCCACAACCCTGACATCAATAGCCCGGAGCTCTAATCTCTGAGATGTGTTGGTGACTTGGTAACCAATAATAACAAATAATAACAAATAATATGTTATAAGGGCATTACTGTTTTCAGGGACAAAGCAACATTTCAGAAGGCAAAATGCACAATTCTGAAATGTATAACAAATCCATGCCAGAGCTAACAGAACAGAGCTAACGCAACCAGAGCTAACAGAGTCAAAATACAATGTCCACATAGCGAGCATAGTTTTATCAATGTGTTACAAACAGGTTTCCCAGGGGAGACTGGGAATCCATACTTGCCATGTAGTTTTTTTTGCACAGATGTATAAAGAAATATGCTATAGATATCATGTACATAACAGTGAACAATTTTAAATGCATTTTATGTATTTAAACTGGAAAACTCACCTTGCATTGTGACATTTTCTACTGAATTGTTCATAAAAGGTTGGTGCTGGAGATGTGCAGGTTGCTTGTGTAACAGAAATCATAAATCTCACTGAAATAATTAAAGAAATATTTTGTACAGTGACAGGGTAATGAACTTTCTTTGGCCCATGTTAAAACAGAAAATGTCGGGCTACAGCCCAGGTCCATGATATATGATGTGAAGGTCTAAGGAGCTGAAAGACAGGTCATGTACTGTATTCTTAATTTACTCAAAATGCAAATCGAGCTGCCCTAGCTTTACTCTTTAGTTCCATTAAAAATATCATGAGGTTCTAGAGTATGAGTGTTACTTAATGAAAGTGATGTGTGTAGCCTGACAAATTGTCTTTTTCTGCATAAGTTTGACCTAAAATGCACCTAAACGTTCATGCAAGACCTAAAGTAGATGAACCATAGAGGAAGAGAACCAAAGCAAACAAACGAGACAAAAATATTAGACCTTGTCTTTTATTTATATAATTATCTGTCAAAAGTATGTGAACCTTTCGGGTAAGCAGATAATTTGAAATTTGAGACAAGTGTTAAGAGACAAGTTAATGTTCATGAGTTCACCATGTGGAAAACACTGAACAACAATAGTGTGCATGGCAGGGTTGCAAGGAGAAAGCTGTTGCTCTCTCAAAAGAACTGGACATGCTATTGGACTGCAAATATATTTTGGTTTAAATAAGAAGCATTATGTTTACAGAAAGGAAAACACTGCATTCCAGCATAAAAACCTTATTCCAACTGTGAAACACGGTGGGGGTAGTATCATGGTTTGACCCTGTTTTGCACACAAGTCATCCTACCAAAGAATGATTAAAGAAGAATAAAGTTACTATTTTGGAATGATCAAGTCCTGACATTTAATCCAATTAAAAGCAGTTAATTGGGGTAAAGCCACCAACATAACAGGGTTGAAGCTATTTTATAAAGCAGAAAGGGGCAAAACTAATTAACATTTACCGGGCTCACAGAGGATTCACATCAAATACTGAAAGGTTTGCATACTGCAATATTGTATAATTTTCCTCAATAAATAAATGACCAAGTTGAATGTTTTTTTCTCACTTGTGTGATTTTGTTCTGCTTATCTACTTTTAGGACTTGCATAAAAATCATGTTGATTTATGCATTATAAAAAAAATGTATAGAAAATTCTAAAGGGTTCACAAACCTTTAAGCACCACTGTACCTCCTCTACCAGAGCCATGTAATGTCAACCCGCCCTCCAACACCAAACCAACCTCCCAACTCAGCAATATGCAACAAATTAATTGAAAAAAAAAAAACATTTATTGCCTCTTTAAACTTATTCTTAGAAAAATAAATCACTAGCACTCTTACATGGATTAAAAACCCATTACCACCATGAGTGAGTGAATCATTCAATGGCAGTAATGCTGCAGTTTCAGTGTAAGAGAAACTGAAGATGGGCCTGCTAATGGAGGCCAGACCATCTGCTCACTTGAATATGTCTCCTCACCCTCACGCTCGGTTTTATTATAAATCATGTTTGCATCTGAGCGACTCTACCAGAATCCTCACATCATCATTCAAAATTCTGTTATTTTCTTAAGGTGTCACAAGGCGTCCCATCTGCACTGCTGTTGGTGGTTGTCCAGGGTTTTTGCCTCTCAGAGAATGTTCTCTAAATCATATCAAATTCATACAAATTCAGCAGTTGTAAGTTTAATAAGTGTATTTATGTTTTTTCAACTTGCTTACTGCCAAGTTACCTAGATAGCTAAAGACACTGAGGCTTGTGAACGTATTTGGAACTGAACTATACATCTTTTGCTAAATTTTTTCAGGTTAAATTTTGACACATAAAATGCTACTGTTTCCATCTGTGCTCACTGTGCTCCTCCAGAAACATTATGAGTGGCCCAAACTGGAAAATGTCTTGTGTGTACTTGGAGGCAGAGTTTGATTTTTTATGTTATGACTGAAAAAATGATGCATTAATAATGTTTTGTCTCTAAAATGTTCTCGTCCATTTCAACTCTGAAATTACAGACACAATGTTCTTAACACAATTTTGGGACATCATGGGCTAGAAGAGTTTTGGAGGCAAATGGGTTGCAAGCGCCACAGAAGAGCTGGCAGCTTCTACACCATGCCACCCAATAGATCCACTCTAAACTGATCTGAGCCACAAATATTTTGATTTTGAATGTGATTTGTGCTTACTTCAGAGACTGTGCTATTATATACAGTTGTATATAAGATGTACTTCTGGTACCAGGTATATTTACATACACTATATAAAAAGACACAATTGTTCCTGTTTAAGTCAATTAGGATTACCAAAATGATCTACCTTAAGATCTATTTGCTAAAGGCCAGAATAATGAGAGAGGGAATTTTTAAAGGCTTTCTGCAAAGTCAAAAGTTTAAATACACTAAGATTACTATGCCTTTAAACAATTTGGGACAGCCCATATGAAGATGTCATATCTTTGAAAGCTTCTGATAGGTTTATTGGCAACTGAGTTAATTAGAGACACACCTGTGGATGTATTTTAAGGCACATCTGAAACACGCTGCTTCTTTGTGTAGCGTCATGGGAAAGTCGAAAGAAATCAGCCAAGATATCAGAAAGAGAATTGTAGACTTGCACAAGTCTGGCTCATCATTGGGTGCAATTTCCAGATGCCTGAAGGTGCCTTGTTCATCTATACATACAATTATACACAAGTACAAACAAGATAGGAATGTTCAGCCATCATACCGCTCAGGAAGCAGACAGGTTCTGTGTTCCAGAGATGAACGTGCTTTGGTCCGAAATGTGCAGATCAACCCAAGAACAAAAGCAAAAGTTCTTGTGAAGAAGCTGGCTGAAGCTGGTAAGAGTGCGTCATTATCCACAGTGACACTGTATCGACATGGGCTGAAAGGCCACTCTGCCAGGAAGAAGCCATTACAAAAAAGATTAATGTCCTGTGGTCTGACGAAACTAAAACTGTTTGGCCATAATGACCATTGTTAGGTTTGGAGGAAAAAGGGGGAAGCCATCCCAACTGTGAAACTGGGGTGGCAGCATCATGTTGTGGGGTTGTTTTGCACTTCACAAAATAGATGGCAACAGGAGGAAAGAAGATTTTGTGGAAATTCTGAAGCAACATCTCAAGACATCAGCCAGGAAGTTAAAGCTTGGGCGCAAATGGGTCTTCCAAATGGACAATGGCCCGAAGCATACTGCCAAAGTGGTTACAAAGTGGCTTAAGGATAACAAAGTCAGTGTTTTGGAGTGACCATCACAAAGCCCTGATCTCAATCCTATTGAAAATGTATGGGCAAAGCTGGAAAGGCATGTGTGAGCAAGGCGGCCAACAAACATGGCTCAGTTACACCAGTTCTGTCAGGAGAAATGGGCCAAAATCCCTGCCAACTGTTGTGAGAAGCTTGTGGAAGGATATGTATTTAAACTTTTGACTTTGAAGGAAGTAATAAAAATTGCCTTAAAAAATCCCTCTCTCATTATTATGGCATTTAGCAAATAGAAATCATCAATCCTAATTGACCTGATTTCATGTCAGACAGTGAGAAAAAATGCATATGTGTCTTTTTATATAGTGTATGTAAACATCTGGTTTCAGTTGTATATATATTAAGCTATTGAGAAGATAAAGCCAACTACTTAGTGTTCATGACTCATCAGTGACTCAAAGTCTTCTTATCACAAAGAAGACCTCACTGCTGTTTATGCTGGTTATGATTGTCGTCAGAAGGAAAGCACCATTGCCACATTCTCGTGTTTCTCACTGAGCTTTAGTAATATGGCCTCTGTTTTGTCGTCACACAGAGCTTTTGCCAATACAAATGTCACTCTGTCTGGACCTCGCTGTCCGTGTGATATTTTTGTCATGCGTAGAACGGATGGATGGTGCGCTGTACTGAAACTCATTGGGTGGTGCAGGGTCTCCTCCCAGCCTTACTGGTCAGGGCTCTGGGAAAGGTTTCTTTCCCATACCAAAAGCCCCTGAGGTAAAAAAGAGACATTTTTATTTGACCCATACAGTCAAGGCCAACAGCACTGGCTTTTTAGCAATGCTGGAGAGCCCTAACAGGCCACCTGCCTCCAAGGCACTGTTTCCACTAAGGAGCTAAAATGTCACAGTCGTCACAGTGTGTTACTTTTTAGACTTGAGGTATGGAACTGCTTGCTTCTGTCTCAGTTTCACTTAATTCCATGTTGCGGAATGTTTTCCCCATGATGATTTGAATATTCTTTCCTTCACCAAGTATGCTCCTGATTTAAGACTCTATCTGTAGTTCCAAGAACCTTTGACACACGTCTTAGGTTTGTATTGCTCTTTTACTGCTGGTTACACAAACATCTACTTATGTGGGCAGTTATTTAAATGTATTTTTGCAAATGCTTGATTGTTAGACAGACAAACGTGGGACTAAGAAATAGTGGGGATAGTTATTAGGAAGAAACTCCACTTTTGAGACCCATAAATTAAGCTTCTGGTCGGTGGTTTCTCTTGACGTCTGGGCTCACTTGTTGACTGTGGAGATGGCTGGCTGTTTGAGGCTGAGGGTTTGTAGTGGCGAACCACTGTTGATACATTTATTTTTTATTTTCCTAAGAGAGAATCAGTCATCTGACATGAGTGCTGAGCCATCGCTGACGTACGCAAGCAGAGGAGGGACCAGCCAGGATGTCCAGTCACTGCCAAAAACCTGTTCCTGGAACCAGAAGCCTTAGTTGAAGGGAACAGAGTCAGGACACCAAGCAACAGAAGCTGTGTGCAGTGCCTCATGGGAAAGAGTAGTGCAGACTGTTCCTTTTTTTTTACAACACACAAACACATTTATAAACAACTTTCAAACACAAAGGTTACACTGAAGACCATACTAAATGTTTCATTATCAGGAAACCTTATTCTTCATTTCCTTCGGTACATCAACAAGACATTCAGGGGTACTGTTGTGACTGATCTTCGTTTTTCTTACATCAACAGGAACTTCTGGAGCACAGTTCTGATATATGTCTTTATGCCCCATGTGGTACATCAACAGGTACGCCTGGGGCACTCTTCTGACGGATGTTCATGTCTCTAATGGTACATCAACAGAAGACACCTTTAGCTGCCTCATTAAATGACATACACATGACCCTTACTTCCCCCTTTCTTGGAATCCTACAGAAATCCCTTGGCTTCTGTAGTTTTCCCTTTAAAGTCTCTAGTAGTTATCTACTGTCTGGAAGAAATGACGAAGGAACTTTCAGTTGATATTCTAGTCTTGGACCTGCTCTCCATGTTGTACCCTGTTCTGCTGAAAGCTATAATACTTTATTACATTCCTTCACTCCACATTTTATATTGCATGTTCATTATCAACAAGAATTGGGTCAGATGTAAAAAAGAGCTCTATGCAGCTTGCATGGATAAATAAATTGCCTGTATGGCTTATTAGCATGTTTTGTATCTCTATAACACTGACTTTAAAAGCTTCTATCTCATAGGGAACTCGAGCAAAAACAGGAAAGCCATCCGTATGTTGCATTGGTACCATGACCGTAAAAAGCCATCACAGCAATTTATGAAGCGACAGATCATTTAAAAGTGCTTGAGGGTGCCTTAGAGGCTCTGAGGTTTTGCAAGCATTTTACCTTTTTTCCCAGATCTGTATGTGAACCTAAAGTTCCACCCTGGTCCACTGAAAGCTGTGATACATTTAGAGCCTACTTTCCATCCACATAGTGGAGTGCATATAGTGGTTTAGTACTGCAGTCTGGTCTTGCACTCGAGACATTTTGTCCGTTGTCTTGACTTGTCTAAGGCAGGGGGAAATGAACCACAACAATAATAAATGAATTATAGAAATTCTTGCATTACAGAAAGTCTTGATATGAGTTACTTTATTGGGGGTACACAGGACTTTCCCCTCCTAGGCCACTGGTATTCATACTCTGACTGATCATTCAGTGGCAGTAATGCTGCAGTTTCAACTGTAAGAAAAACAGTTTTACTCTTTTACTCTTTTGCTCTTTTACTCTGCGATGTTATAAATCATGTTTTTGTATTTGAGTGGCTGCCAGTGTCTTCCAGAATCCTCATGTAATTATTTAAAATTCTGTTGTTATTTCCTCAAGCCATCACAAAGTAATACATTCCCATCTGCATTGCTGTTGGTGGCTGTCCAGTGTTTTTGCCTCTCTCAGAAAAAATCTTCTTTAAATCATAAAAAGTCATGTTTTCTTAGGGAGTAAGTTGTCAGTGCCAGCAGTTGTAAGTTTAAGAAATGTCTTCATGTATGCTGAACTTACTTACTTCTTTTGAATTTCAGTATAAACAAGTTGATCAGTTTTTTTCAGGTTAAATTTTGACACAGAAAACCTGTGCTCACTGTGCTCCTCCAGTAACATTATGAGTCTTCCAAGCTAGAGAGTGTCATGTGTGTACTTGGAGGCATGTCTTGATTTCTTGCAACTGCTGGGCTCATTGTGTAATACACTGAATAAAATGATGCATGTTTTGTCTCTAAAATGTTCTCTTCCATTTTAACTGTCTGACATTACAGACACAATCTTCTTAATACAAACCGATTAGGCAAATGGGTTGGTTAGCATCCACACCCTGCCACCCAATAGATCCACTCTGAACTGATCTGAGCCACAACATGTGATTGATTTGTGCTTCCTTCTGAGACTGCAGTATTATGCTGATTACAATTATGGCTGATCATGATCAATTACGATCACCATGAACCTTTGGTTAATCTCTGTTCTTTACCAGTCCAGCTACTGTTTAAAGATTTATATGTTCCATTTGAAATATGTGTATATACATACTTAAGCAAGTCAATGCCAGATCATTGCGTCTATGTGCTTATTTTAGTCAACTGGAGTGGGAAAATGCTGCATTTAGAAGAGGATGCAATGTAATGAAAGGTTATTGTGTGTAAAAGTTTGCTTTGTGAAAACAAAAACCCATTACAAATGCAAATTTGTAAGTTTATACTACAGATGGAATGGATACTGATCGCTGATTGTCTTTCAGCTCAACTGGCCATTCACCAATACCGCAAGAGAGCAGAACAGGATGCCACATTAATATTTCCTAGGTTATGCATCATCATGCAATGTTCTGATTTGTTCTGTGCAAAATCGCACAGTGGAGATCAGATTGGAAACACAAGTAACAAGGGCTGCTCATCTAGCACTAAAAACTCACTTTGGACATGTTTCCTTTAGCTTTAGCGTTGCTGCTGTACTTTTGCGCGAGGTTAAATGTGATCTGCACTGTGTGCTGTTTGTGGTTAGTGGTGCCAAGCGCCTGCTCCGTAGTTCTATCTAGCGGCTGAACCAAGGAACTGCTGTGTCCAGTGACCAAGGTGCCTCGTGCAAAGCTGCTGTAATCCCTAACTCATGAATATAATCTGATTGGCTCTTAGGATCGGCTAAAGATACATATTGACAATTGACAATTGCATATTTAGGCTGTATCATAAACTCAGCCTATACTAATAAATTGTCAATCAATTTTTCCATCTCTACTCTGCACAGCTTGTGTGATGTGTGAGCTTGATTGGTACCTCTAGTACCTTATTAGGGTGGTAAAGGTGGTGAGGCCTGTGACTGACAGTATTAATTGAAATATTAAGTTGTGGGGCCCAGTGTAATATCTTTTCATGGGGCCAAGAATCCTTTGCAATGCCCCTGCTTGTTGCCTTCTAAATGTTAGACAAGAATAAATTATCATTTGAATTTTAACTTGTAGTATTTTACCTGCTGCTCTTGGAATGGAATAAAATGTGACTTTCCTCCTCATTTCTCCCTCCTTGTTGACCATGCTGCCTTGGCACCAAGGCCTGCTGAAAGATGCTGGGCAGACCCTTGGCTAAGGGACAGCTTACAGGACCCCGCCTGTGTCTGGGCTGTGGGTCTTTTCACCAGGACATGGGCAAGACCTGATGGTTTTGTTTATGTCTGAAATAACCAGGTACCAGACCTGAGGTTACAGACATATGTTTTTAAGTCTCACCTGAGGTGAGACATCAGGATCCCAAAAGAGTTTGTAGCTCAATGTTTACATTTTGTGTGACTTTTATTGCAACGTATGGAAATAACACTTGAGATGTCCCATGCGGTAGTGCACACAGACTACAGCATACCTGTGTGAAAGGACATTCCAAAGGGTTTCTAAGGTTTGCTGTCCTTCAGTTGACACTGGCCTGGAAATTATTAAATTATATTTATTTAAATATTAACATTGAAAAAATTGTGGCCTCCTTTCACTTGCCTTTAAGGAGGTGGGTGTCCCAGGCTCATCAATGCTTGAGGGAAAGACAATAGAAAAGCCATTGTGGCATGTCAGTTTTTTTAAGATGGTTACAAAAAAAAGACATCAAACCTGTACCATAGAGCAATGTAATAAGTTTGCCTTGTCCAATTAGCACTGTTTTTTTGCTACATTACAAGGATGGCCAGGTACATGTATGCTGTTTACTTGTGAGATACACTGCAACAACAAGTCTATGGCAACTCCACCTTGCAACGTACAGGAATTGCTGCTAACATACTGGTGCCAGATACCACAGGGCACCTTCAGAGATGTAGTGAGCTGTTATGGCGGCTCATGGATTACCACATAATGTCATAATATTTTGGTTCATTGGTGTATAGCGTTTGCTGGCTGACTAACTGGAGAATAACCATGGCACGACTGAAAGATTTATCATTGAGAATTACAACAACCCTTCAAAACAGCTTAGACACTATATGGAGTACTAGTTCTGTAATAGGGAATGATTCTGAACACTTAACAACAGTTAACTTCTTCAGTTTTGCATTGGAAATATGTGCATATACCAAGGTATATATACTCATCATAGACATGAATATCATGGCATACATGGGCTTTTAATTATTTATCTGAACTGTTCTTTTCCTGGGACAGACTTATTGCCTGGGCAATATGGTAAAAATGTTATATCATGATATTTAAAGACATTTTTTAAAGACATATTTATGATCATTTTACACAATATTTATTGCAGTATTTTGTCATGCAGACAAAATTCAAAAGTAGCTGCAGATTTTAAAAACAAATACTCTTCCAAACTGAGTGTGGTTATTTTTAGTCTTTTTTCTACTCCATCCGATTAGGACCAGGACTAATTATGCTTTCTGTGATAGCACATGCAGTCATCAGTACTAACGAATAAAAGCATATTGTGTATCACAATATCAAATTGTATCACAATACGATAAAATATCATATTTCCCACCCCTAGGCAAAATAAGTGTACAACATACATCTTTATTAAAAAAAACATGAATTTGGTACATGTAAGTTTTCATATTTGAGGGGTTTTCTGTAATCAACACATACACCCACTTAAATGATTAATTCAGTGGGGCTGAAAGTTCCCAAATGCCTGTTAACTTACCAAGTCCTTTTAACTTCCTGTTAGTGATCATGTGTTGACATTCAAAGGGTTTGCTTGATGGCACTTGCTGGATTGACCAGAATACACTACAATGGGTAAGTCCAAGGAGCTAAGTGGAAATCTGAGAAGGAAGACTGTAGGTCAATTGTCAAAAGTCAACAGGTACAATACTTCATCTTGAATATTTTGAACTATTCAAATCCGCAATGTTTCTTGAAAACCTGTACCTTTAAAACTTCTCCTGAGTGGAAAAGTACTCTCCTGTTGCGGCCTCAGGTGTGACGTTAGAAGCACTGCTTAGTTTTGTGTGGCTTTGCCCTCTAGGGTCTGTGTATGTGATCAGGTGTGTTGGAGGCTCACACCACACGCCACTGCTGCCAAGATCCTATTCCCCTGTTCCCCCATAGCCACTTTTGTTCGCCCCTCTCCATTCCTTAGCCTCTGGAGCCAGCACACAGGAGGGTCAGTAAATGTGGTCTTTAGGAGTGCGCATTTTCACCTCTATTTAGCTGCATAGGCTCAGATGACTACAGCTGAAGAAACTGAGCAGACACAGAAATGTTTATTGAATGTAGTGCAGTTCACAACTGTGCTTTGTAAACTGAACTGTAAACTGACCTAAATCAGCTTTAAACCAGCCTCAGCTGTCTATGCAAGCCGAAACAGAGTGCTAAAGATTTCAGCCTTGCTGGAAGACCCATGTGCAACTAAATGTGTTTGAAAATGGTCTCAAGGAGGAATCAGACTTATAAAGGACCACTTGTGTTCAGTGGTCTTGACTGGATTTGATTTTCCCATTGTATCAAGAATAAAATACAGAGATTTAAATACAGAGCAACAGGTGCTATACCTAACTCAGAATTTGGCAGTTGGCTAACTGGAAGCTTCTAAAAGCCATTAAAGCAATCACCCAGAGTGCTCAACTTGACACTTAACTTAACACTTGAATTGGTGTATGTAATCCTTTGACCCACTGAAAATCTGATATAGTGAATAAAAGCTGGATTTATTAGTGCATTCTCACTCTTGACATCAGGCTTTGGTTTTCAGTATTTGACCTAAATACTTCTGTTCATTGATTAGGCTAAATTTCTTTGCTATTATGATTATTACAATATATATATAGTTATCGGACTGATATTATTCGACAGAGTACAGAACAGAACATGGGAAACATTTTACAACCACCTGACATAATAATAATCACCTGGGAAATCACAACCATCTAGCAACACCATAGCAACTACCTAGCAAAAATTAGTAACACCTTAGCAACCACTTAGGAACACCATAACAACCTCTTGAGATGGCAGTTTCTAGGAAGATGAAAGGCCAGAGGAAAATGTGTTTTCCTTTGAGTCCTGGGTAATTTTAATGTTTCTTCTTGCTCATGGGGCAATGAGTAAATTAATAAATAAATATATGGAATTGAATAAAATTCTTCTGTTCATAAGTTCTCGCTTTCACTGGCCACACTACGAATAGCAGCTGAGGTAGCGACCTAGCATGTGTTTACAACAGAAGTGGGCTTCAGAGCCAGTCTTAAAATAGTCTAAAGTGTGTACAGTTCATTGATGTTACACTCATTGGCCTATGATGTGTGGTATTTGGAAGCCACTTGGTGATGCTCTAGAAGTCATTTGCATTTATAAGTAGGATAAATGCAGAAATAAACCTTGGCATTGTGCATTACTTGGACAGTAAATAAGGAAGAGGGTAGACACGCATTCCTGCTCTGTCACATCAAATACAGCTGCCTCTGCGTCCTCACATAACCCTCCTCTGTTTGGGATGTGTCGTATGCCTCAGCCCAGAAGTCCTCTGGTCAAACACCAGTGGCAGGATGACATGCGGATTCCGCGAGTCATTCTTGGACATGCACAAAGAGGAAGTCTGAAGATGTGATTGGTCCATGTGCTCCAAGAGTGCACTTGATGCCCTCTGCGCAGTCTGCGATAGTTGCCCACAACTTGTGGACTCGGCTGCAATGCCTTTGTTGACATTTAATCAGAAACACACCCATTTCATTTCCTTGGGCAGAAGACAGAAAATGAAGGTGTGAATAGCACCTTGGGTTTAAATGATAAAATGATTGCCTACTTCATTAGGCCCAAAATTAAAGCTATGGCCAAACAAGGCAGGCCAGTGTGTCAGTCTACCTGCTTCCTGCCTTGTCAGGAGACTTTAATTAAAATGATAAACAGTGACCATTTATTCAGAGATGGACTCGTAAAAGGCTATTATTTTCTTGATTCTTTAATAAAAAGCTTTGGCAGAAGTTCCATCAATTTTTATATTGACTCATCCAAGTCAGTGCCATGTCAAACCATGTTCATCTATGCTAATTACATGTCTGATAAACAATGGGCTTTATCTGAAAACTGAAAAGCTTCTATTGATTCTGATGATGAATATGCATTGTCACCATTAGTCATCTTTAATCTTATCACAGTAGGCTCAAACACGATTCTTTGTTTTCGGGAATTAAAAGTCATTAGTAGGCTGCAGGTGTGCACGTCTGGAACATGATGTCACAGGATTGCTAAACAAGGGAAAGGATGATCAGGGTAGATTTAAATCTCATTCTAGATTCAGTTCAGAAGCTGTCCAAATAACAAGTTAGGCTTTACTCTTTGTAGATTCATATCCATCATTTGAATGTGTTTAATTTGGGCTGAACTTGAAATTCTGATTGAAATTCAGGTCGAGGAAAAAGAAACTTTCTCCATGACTATATTTAAACTGCCTGGTTTCCTGTCATAAAACCATTTCACATTAGACACTCCTGTCGGTTACAACTACCTGAGAGAATTGGGAAAATGTCTGGAGAACTCCCCATTCCATCCTAACCAAAGAGACAGAACATGTCTTTGTCTTTATTTTGTTTATTTGCCACGTGTACATAATTTCCACAATGTCAACATACATCAAATATTTAAGCACTTGCTATTTACCATTTATCATTTTACTCATTAAGCTTAATTGTGTTAATAATAATTACATGCACTACTCAAAAGGTCTTTGAGTGTTGCCATAAAGAGATTTGGGAATATCTTTGAAAGAGTAATGTTATCTAAAGGCGTTAATCCCAAAGTTTTCCAAACTTTTACATTGTTTGGAGGTTCTTTAGACTTTAGAAGGGTTCTTCATACACACATTGTATTTACAGAAATAGATATTTGAAGAACAATCCTTTGAAATTACTGGGAACACTTGTTGTGAAGGGCACAACAAGTGTCCACTTTACCTAATGAAAAGGGCAAAATAAGTAATACAAATTAAGTACAATAAAAGTAAGTAAAATAATTACAAATGTCTGTATTGTTTCCTGTTGTCATGTAAGGCTTATATAGAGCCCTGTTGACACCTGCCATTAAGATTGGATAGCATTCTGATTTCACTTTTCCGCTTGAAAAGCTAGGTCTACACACCCCCAAGTGTAAACAAAATGTGTTTTCTGTGGTCAAATTCTGTCAGTCAAGTGTAATACATCTGGTAAGAAAAAACAAAACAAAAGAACATTAATATGAGCAATAATTACTGTGGATCTTAGCTCTTCCTCTTGCTCACACTTACATGTACCATTAGGTGTGTGTAGAGCACTCTGTAGAACCGAAACCGTTCACTCTCTCAGAGCAGGACAGTTTTATGGAAAAAACATTGTGTACAGGACATAAAACTGAAATAATGTATGCTTTGGTGTGCTTTTTACAGAAGAGTAAAATTGAAGCTCATCTTGTTAAGCTGGGGACAAATTCTACAGTGTGTTTATACTTGTAATTTGTATATAATAATATTCGTAGTGTGGCCAAGTATAACTAGTGGGGGGAAAAAAAATAATCCAACTGCTGGATCATTAAAACTGGCTTATTAAATCATGTCGTCTGAATATCAGTATTAAACCACATTTCTGATAATGTACACATGCTAATTTGTTCACCGAAAAAGCTGTACATTTTGACATTGCTGTGACTGTATCACATTTAAATTCACACACTCAAACACACCCTTAATGACAAGTGTAAACAGAATCTGGTCAAAGTATATCCAAACACTTCATACAAAACGCATATTAATGCCAGGTGTAAACAGGCCCTAGGTGTCACAAAGCCTTATGAATGACTCCCTTCAGTAAAGTGTTTGCATTTCTTGTGCTTTTAGTGGTTATTATATGCCATTATGCAAAGAAACTTTTACTTTTGATGAATGTGGGAATGATTACTGCACTCAACTGGATTTATTCAGACTTGCAGTGAGCTCTTTTGCATTACATCTAAGACATTTCTAATAGACTGCATCTATTAGACATTTCTAAAGGACTGATGCGAGAGGAGTGTCAATGCAAAGGAAAAAAAACAATGGGTTTATTTAAAGTTGAGCTATTTATGACCTGGATAAGGAAGGTTTAATGAGAATCAGTCCTGGTTGTTGCTAAAGCATCTCTAAACACTTTAGTTTATGTGCTCTGGTCCATGCCTGTGCTTGGCGCTGGAAAAGCAGCCATATAGAGTCCAATTCCACCATGGTTTTTGAGGGTTATGTGTCTACTGGCTCATGCCACCTCTGTCCTCTTCTTATTCTCTGCCTGCTAAACTCTCGTCTACTCCCAGATTGGGTTACACTGCAGTCATCGCTGTGATGTCATTAGCTGTCTTTGAGCCTTTACTGCTCTGTTATTGTGGGATTTAAGAAACTATACCATCCACTTTTCTTTGATTAAAGAATTAGGGAAGAGACACTTCATTCAAATTAACAGTCTGCTCGCCCACTCTGTTAGTATGCTATTTTGGAAAATGTGCGCATGACGTTCTGTGCCAGACCAACCCCCTCCTTAAGACTTGAAAATGAAAGCCAGATTGCCATGTTTATGTTCTACATTGAGGTGGGTTTCATAATCCTTAACACACATTCATAGCTGTATCTTTGGTCATGTCTTGAGATTAATTTTGACAAGTCCATCAACATCCCATATTTAAATGGAAATTGTTTTTGTACAGTGACCTTTAGTACACTCTTCACATGTCATGTTATAAAAGATACCTGTGGATAAAATCATTACACATTTTCTTCTCAGTGAGGACAAATAATGGCAAACAGAATGCCTTCACTTGGGACAATCAATCATCATATACCATCTCATTAAACATATTTAA
This sequence comes from Salminus brasiliensis, assembly GCF_030463535.1. NCBI lineage: Eukaryota > Metazoa > Chordata > Actinopteri > Characiformes > Bryconidae > Salminus > Salminus brasiliensis. The sequence goes on from NC_132894.1 coordinate 26,779,668, forward strand.
AATCTATGTAGTTCATTGCTAAAGTTAAGTCCACAAACTCAAATCCCCCTCACCTCGGTATATAAACCAAACACAGACATCTTAAATATGTCGCAAGAGTCAGGGCAGATGGCCGTATCCAGACAAATATGACGGCTGTTGCGTTGTTATGAGGATGCAGCTGGGGTGAACGAACATTTCCATAGACTTTTTTATTTCCATCCGTCATCACTCACCCAATTTACACAGCCAAGTGGAACAAAGTGGAGCAAAGATGGTTTGAAGTGACTGACCATGTGTCATCTTGGTTTCAAACTTTATTTTAAACTAGTGTCTTGGCTAAGATTGATTGGAGGTACTGTGTGTGTTCCCCGTTTTGACAACTACGCTGACAACATATTTCCATTGGTTTTGAAGTCGCCCAAACATGTCTGATCACTTGCATAGACCTGAGACCCAACCACATTATGTTCTGAAATGGAAGCGTGCCATTCATTTGAAAAATACTGCAGATAGACAGCAAGTATTCTTCTGCTAATATAGCAAAAGAAAAAGGGAGGTAATGGCAAACTCTCCATTACCCCAGTCTGTGGCTGTGTAAAGATATAGTCTATTTTGTACACAGATATTTTACGGAACATGTACGCTGAGAAGAAAAAGAAAATCTTTAACTTTTGCTCATGAAGAAAACTCGTCTTTGAACCATCCCTATCCTGGTTTGTATCATAGAAGCGTAGGGAGTACTAAAGTACTTTATCAGTACTCACTGATAAACACAGACAAATGACTAACTCTAAAGGAGTACAAAGTGTCTGAATTGAAACAACTATCCTTAATCCTAAATACCGCAATCGCCATCACCTCTGAAACTTACCAACATGATGATCTAGAGCACAAGCGCTAGGGTTCAGTAAGGCCATATGACATATAATTTCCTCCTAACAGATAAAGTCCTGACCTATGTAATGCTTTTGGGAAACTGACGAAGTCTTTTTTGAGAATGACTGAGGATTTGGTGACCTACTAACATATTCATTACCACCACAGGAAAGCTACAGCTAAAAATGAAAACCAGGCCTGGCAATGTCAGACCGAAAGATGAGTCTGTATGGGTATATGCATTCGACACTGGAAATTAGTGCTTGTTTGTGAATGTAATACCTGATGTGCATTCTTTCCACTCGGCAGCTCTCACTGTCTGCCACATTGACTTGACTTCACTCCTTGTTGCTCCCTTCGGAGGCCGTAACCAGGTCAGCACAAATCATTTCACCCAAAGCTCAGAGGCACAGCCAACGTTTCGGCATCTGTGAAAAAAAGAAGGCAGGTTTTGCAGGTTCTGGTGAGGCAAGGGAAGGATTTGGGTCAGTGAGGGCGACCCAAGCAGGCTGAAAGGCCCAGTCTGTGCTGTGCAGGCCGTGTGGTTTGCCGTTTATTCCCTTAGCCCACACCCCTTCACCAAAGTGAACTGGTGAGTCTTAGGACAGGGCTGGAACAGCATGGAAAAGCCCAGCTGTACTGTAGCACTCGGAGACGGGAGCGGAGGAGAAAGAGATGGCGAGAGGCCGGACAGCTGGAAACATGCAAAGCTCCTGATCTTTTCCCAGAATGTTGAAAAATGACTTTTCAGCACAAGGAAGCAGCCCTGTTCAGCTATGAAAAATAGATGACAGTTTCCTCGAATTAATACTGAGGTTGCTTCTTAGTAAAACATGGAATACATCTTTTCACTAAGAAAGAAACAAAACAAAAAACCCAAAGCATTCTATTCTGTTCTGTCTTAAATGGTCGTAGAGGGACTGCACTGGAAGATTGTCAGTAGAAATATGACTATATGAATATACGTTTATTTTGGGTTTTCTCTGATAAAACACCCAGTATCTGCTTTGACTCATTGTATACTCCTTGGACATGTTTATACATCACGCTCCTCAATATCAAGCTCATGGAAAAAGTAATTAATGCAAGTATAAATCAGATTTAGAGGATATGTTGAATTTTCAGCATCCCGGTCAAATGTTTTGTTGAGTTCAAAAATATAAATAATATTTGTCTTCTACAGAGAACACATTTCTCCCTGTTTTGATACACTGTGTTAGTAATAAGTAAGTCATGTTTATTTAACATATTCATATGTTTCATGTTCATATATGAATAAAAATCTAAAAATCTTTTTTCTGCCACCCTTTTGTTCTTTTCCTATCATGCTATAAAAAGTACCCCAATTTCTTTTATTTGTCATTTGTCTTTTACATCGCTGTGGAGGGCTTTTGGTCCACTCACCTTTGCAACATTTTAAGCATGAACTGCTTATTAAGGGTCTTACCACAGCACCCCAATGGGATTCAAGTTGGGACTTTATCCCTCCAAATCTCTAGTTTTCATTCTCCTAAGCCATTCAGAGGTGAACTTGCTTGTGTGCTTCTGTTATGTTATGTGTGCTTCTTGCTGCATAACCCATCTGCACTTGAACTTCAGGTCACAATGATGGGGACATTATCTATATGACAAGTTGTCTAGGGTCAGACAGAAGCAAAGCAACCCCAAACAATCACATTACCACAATCATGTCTGACTGTACCACATCCATGTTTGATGCTCGTTATGGTGGAATGTAGTGTTAGCTTTACACCAGATGTCATGGGACCAATGTCTTCCAAAAGGTTCCACTGAATATTATGCCAAAGGTTTTGGGGGGCATCTAGATGTTTTTTGGCAGCAGTGATTTGAGCCTTGTAACTCTCATGGAAGCCATTTTTGCCAAGTGTGTTTCTTATAGTAGAATCATGTATGTTGACCTTAACTGAGGCCAGTGAGGTCTGCAAATGTTCACCTAGGTTATTTTGTGACCTCCCAGTTGAGTGGTTGATGCACTCTTGGTGAAATTTCACATTTTCGTAATTTTTGGATAACGGTTCTTATTGTGGTTCGCTGGTTACTTTGTTTTGCATCTGTATTTCTAGCCTGCTTTATATTGCCAGACAGGCTCTATTTAAGTCATATTTTGCTAGTTTGGACCATGCGTTCAGCATGATGATTTGGAGGAGATGGTAAGAGACGGGAGAACTGAGAGAACTTCTGCTTGGTGGTTGGAAGCCAGTCCCCCACTCTGATTTGTGGAGACAGAAATGAGGGATTGACAGGAATGACAGTTAAAAGGGAAGAGACAGGGTGAAGGAAGGTTGCAAAGACTGTCATAGACACATAAACAAGGTAAATGTGGTATTTACAGGACAATGGATTGGGAGTAAAGACTCCCAAAATTTGGTTATTTCAAAACAACACTAGCATTAATTAAGTTTGGCTGTAATCATGCCTGGGTGTGGATAGTGAAACTGATCCCAATTGTCAACTGAATTTGGTTAACTGATTGATTTAGTAATCAACCTTCTTTACATTTGTTTTACTTTTTCACATTTTATAAATAAATCTTGATCTGCAATTAATGGAATGATCATTAAAAACTATTCTGTTGCAACTTCTGTTTTTCATATATAAAAATATGTTGCTGCTTATAACTTTATAAGATAAAGACTATACAGTAAATACACACTTCTTCACTTTTTTTAGAACCACATCATTTAGTCTCTCTGCTGTGCTGCGACCCTTAAAGACCTTTTGTGTATTATTTTGTAGATGGTGTCAAACCCTAGGAACTCCAGATCTAAGCTGTATTTTCCTGAGAGAGCGACAAATTGCTTCTTTTTTTTACTATCACGCCCTATGGTACACATATTTTCCAAAGCCATGGCAATGTCTATTGTCCCCCAAATGACACTGAATCCTCTGACTTATGAGGTTGTTTAGTAGTCAAAGATGCCATGCAACGTAGTGCATGTAGCGCAGTGCATGTAGTGGTGTTCATATTTTGTCTCTCTAATTCAGAGGATACAGTAACATTTGGGTTAAAATGTTTGTAACATGAGGTTTGGTACATTTCTGTTATTCAGGGGACGATGTTTGAGGTTTCACCATTTGCTCCTTTGTTCAATATTTATCCAATTCTTTATTCAAGACACAGTAAATTAAATAAAAAATAGGTAATACATGAATGATCTGTATAGTATGAAGCAGCAGTTAATAATGACTATGTTTTAATAATACATCTCACTAAATCTTTCATGCACACACTCTACCCCAACTGCACCTCTCCCTAGTGTATTTGCCTGTGTGCAAGAAGGCCCCTTTCCCTGATGACTAATAAGGCAACATTCTAATGGTTTATTATTCCAATAAATCATATAACTTTAGGCTGACATAAGTGCAGACACACCACATGGAATATGGATTCTGTCACTGTGAGCCTGGACTGTAAGCTTGGCTGTTTACATGAACAGGAGACGCTGCCATTATATCTCTGGTGTGCTTTTACAAATGACTTGGTGTCAGGATTGTAAGATAAGGGTGCAGTTTGTTTGAATGGGGTTGTTGTGTGTGTGTGTGTGGGGGGGGGTGTACTGAATTGAGCTTTGTCAGCACTGACACTGGGGGGATATTACTCATGAGAGGTTAAAGTCACGGTTTAACAGGTGTGTGTGGGGGGAGAATTTCCAAAAGCTCGGTAAAAGATCAGTGTATGTAAATGCCACTATTGTGGCAACTGTTGCCATGAACTGAATATTTCTTATTCTTCTTCTCTATTGATTCTGTAGTTTAGGTTTGAAAATAAACACAAGGGGTAGTGAAGGTTTAGCGGTTTCATACGTGTAAAACACACCTCCTAAACTTCCCAATGAGTCAGACTATCCCTGCTGGAACCTTCTTTTAACAACATTGACCAGGGCCATCATTCTTATTAACTTTAAGCAGTTTGCGTTCTGCTGCTTAGGAAAAGAGATGGAACATGTGAAATCTTCAGAGAAAACCACTGAAATGGAAGACAGAGCAAAGCTTAAGTTAGACTTCATCAAAATGTAGATGGATTAAGGGATAGTGGGGCAGGTTGGCACATCATTAATGTCTATAGAGAGAGGCACTATCAGTGAACTATAACATTGCAATGCTTTTATTCTTTACTGAAACACAATTATAAAAGGTCACAGTTAAATGGTTGTATTATGCACTGGTGGAAGGCATATGGTATAAATTTGATTAGCTTTGTATGCAAGTATTTGTTGTGTACACATACCTATATTGCATAACAATTACTTTTAATTAGTTTTTTTTTTTTTTACATCATCACTCATCACTCTTTTTTTTTATACATTCATCACTCTATGGATCACAGTTTTACCGTTCCGGTATTTCACAGCCCCATGCCATGGGGGCTTTGGACCCTTCTAGCCAACGGCTGGGATTGGTCATGGTGACCTTATAGGCTAATGTACTGCTGCTCCAGACTATTCTTTTGTCAGTGCTTTTCTATGAAGAGTATATAAGCTGTGTGTATTATAAAATGTTCTTATACAAGTGTAATGTTTTTTTCCCCAAAAAAGCATAATTTGTTTTTGTTGAAACTATCTAATGTTATCTAATGTACTATCTAAACATTATTTGGTTAAAATAGAGACAAAATTTCATTGTATGTTTATTATTATTATTATTATTATTATTATTATTATTATGTAAATTGTTTATTGCATTGGTGCCAGAAGCATTACTTTAATTAACAGTAAAATAATTTAATTGCAACTTTATTGTCACAAAAGGGATTTTGGCTAAGATCTTAAGCTTCCATTTGCTGATAGGTGAGTGATTGTAGCATATCCTAACTCATACCAAGACATTTACTCAGTGTTTAGTTCATACATCAAATTATTCAAAACACAACTGTGTCAGTCATACTGCTTACAATGATATGTAATTTGTACACATAATACCAGCAGTCTTTTTCACAATACCAAATTGTGAACAGACCCACATTATGGATTTTGGTTAGTATATGGCGCCCTCTGCTGAGTGTTCTTCAAAACTTCCACCTACAGGTAACTGCCATAGAAATACACAGGAAAACTCAATAAGCTAGTGACTGGGTGTGCCTTGCGAAGAGAATTGTATTGCTAGAGAAGGCATTTATAATTAGAACAGAAATATTTAAACATAGTTAAAAACAATGATTGTCTTAAAACAGCTGCTTTAATGTAACCATAACATATTAACTCAGTGCTGACATTATTCTTGAAGTTACCTATACATATGTTGAGCACTGTCTATTATGTAAGTGCCAATGTTTCGTCTTCTCTTGAACAAGCTCGAAGAGTCTCATTAAGATGCTGTACAACAAAAGATTTTGTGATAAGCTGTTTTTTTTATTTTCACTTACATAGACCTGGTCTGTAAGGACCATGAACTTATCATTCTGCTTATATCCTTGTTCCTGCCACATCATCAGTACAGTAAACAGTATAATAATTGACCCATGATTCCATAAAATGAGCCTCCTTACTGAATAACTGAGGTCTTGTTTATCATCTGTTAATTGCTGATAAATAGCAACATTGTATTGTTATCAATGATCTTCTCATCTCACACCCCTTCTGGCATGTGCTTTCATGATATGTCGCATTTAAAAACAGTCTTGTTGCCATTAAGGTCTAAAGTGCACAGCTGCAATTAAGATTCAAGTCTTTTACTGTTTCTTTATTCAGCCATGGTTAATTATATGCACATCTCTTTGGACAAATATAGAGGAGATAAGTTGTGTATTTTTGTGAATATAAGAGTAAGCATGTTTGTCTTCCCATCTACTTAGAGGCACGTGTGGACAGCTGGCATAGAGAGGCCACTGGGCATCTCTGTTGACATATCTGCAGCCTGCCCGTGTGTGTAGAGCTGGGTGCCAGTCTGTGTGGAGAGCAGGGGAACACCTGGCAAAGCTGCTGGGGACAGAGAGTTTACAATTAAATAAACAAGTTTGACACTCCACACACATGGGCTATTGCTTAAAACAATATGAGACAACAATATTATTGCTATTCGTATTACAAATGTTAATGATGTGCGACAGACATCAACATTCACACATATTAGGGCATAAAGTGAAAAATAGGGCTAAATTGCATTGTTAGGACCATCAAAATAACCTGAAATATAAAAAAATGAAAAGATTAAAAATGAAAGATTTATTTTTGGTTACTAAGTTTGTAATGTTAATCTATTACATTTACTGTAATGTCCCATATCTGGGACATGTTTGAGCCACTATTATTACATTGTACAAATACAGATCTTTTTGTGTGTGTGTGTGTGTGTGTGTGTGCAAGAGCCTGTCTAATATCAGTTAGCTGCGTCAATCGACCTTGTTGCCTCATGGACAGTCAGACAGTTAACAAACAATTTCTGGCTCACATACCATTTTGTGTTCTGAATTCCAGTCCCAGAAATCAAAATGTTGTATTTTTCATATTAACATCTGACACAGTACATAATTGGTAACGTGTTAATGAATTGAATCAGGTCTGCTAGATGAGGGGACAAATGTGCATAGTTTGGGACTGGGAACCACTCATATATAGAAGTTTACCACTTTTTAATATAGTCAACTAGTACATTTCACAAACACAAAATACTAAAATGGTTACAATACTAGAAAAAGAAAACGCATCAGAAAAGTTTGTATAAAGAAATAAAAGAAGGCCTATAAGGATTTATATAAGAATTTATATGAGCAAAATAAAAAAATGAGGTAAATAATGGAAACCAAAACCATAAGAAGGCTGGGAACTAGGGAAGTACAAAATTTAAATATTAATGACAAATTAGTAACATAAAATTATACTGTCTGATACTGTCAAATTTCTGGCCTTTAAGTTAGTATCAGTATTACTCCGAAAAAATAGATCGGTCCCGAATGTTTGCAATATTCTACTATTTCAGTATTCAGGGAACATCAAAAACTTTATGAAAGTGAACCAGTAGCCTTTAAATATCTCCTGTAGATATTTAAAACAATTCAGATATTTCCTTGTACTCACAGGATGGAACAGGAAGGATAACGGATGTGAAGTTCGGTAGTGAGATGTGGTCTGTCTGTAGGTTCCTTGGCAGGGCTCCATCAGCAGATGTGCTAAAAACCAGCACTTCTGAATTTGACCCTGTGAAGGATCAGAGACAGGAAACACAAGCTCAGGTTTATCATCCTTTCTCTACATCTTCATACCCAGCCAACCACTCTGCACCCTCAGTGGATGAACTCTAGCTCTGAAGGCTTAACGTAAACCAGTGTGCTTACACAGACAGAGTCTGACTGTGCACTGAAAGTCGCAGAGGGAGTTTTAGGAGTAGTGAGTCTAAACTCAAAGCAGAAAAGGTGAAATGAAATGAAATGTAAGTTAACTTTCTGCCTCATTAAGGGTCTGATGAAGCAGTTTTTGATTACCGAAAATGAGACAACCTCTTTGTTTTTTAACAAAACATCTTTGTCCTGGCTGATGCTTCATATAATTTATTGCTGCTCTTTTCATTTGCAGTTTTAGCTGTGAGCTGTGATTTGAAAAGGTTGAAAAGGGCCTTTAAACTACATGCTGTGCATTTAACTGCAGATTCAAGGACTGTTCACATTTGTCTGAAATTGTTGCCACAAAGTTCCAAACTGACCTTGGAACAATAGCAGATGTTAAACATGTGCACTAACATCTGTTACCTGCGGTGGCTGTAGCTGACTGTGGTTCGGTTCTCCTTGCTGCTCCCTCGCCTAATAGCATCTCCTGCAGGAGGCTGTCCACGCTGGCCTCTCCTAACAGTCGTGCCAGCTGGAGCTGCTCCACCATCTGCCAGGACATGCTCTGCAGTGGAGGCAGTAGAAGCAGCAGCTCCCCGAAACGACCCCGCTGCTCACAGGTTGCCTCGTCCAGTAGCACTTGGGCCTGGAAGCGTAGCCTGCGCACCATCTGAGAGCTCTCCAGTCCTGGGCAGTCTGATTGAACACAAAAACACAATGGCTTTAAATAGTTTAAAGAACTATTGAGAAACCATAAGAATCTTACTTCAATTCTAAGCACTACTTGAAAGCCTGACCCTGATGGAATTTGTGTATTGACAGTTTGGGGCCTAAGATAGGTGAATGAAAGTGCCTGGCATCTGTTTTTTCCATCAGAACCTCACCGTCCTCAGTCATTTTGGCTGCATTATTTTGCCTGACCTGGCTCTGCTCTTATAATCAGCCTCTCTGGCCAAAAGGCATTAAAGACTAGAACTTGTATATCCTTGCCAGCACCTTCCCAGATATTAATAGTTTTCCACAGAACACAGTGAAACCACAGTGTTCAGACCAGCGTACATATGCCAAGGATGAGGACCAATGGATTCTGGCAAAGCTATTGCTTTGGAAAAGCAAGAAGGTGAGCTAATGGGCACATGGAATTGACCCCTGACTGACCTGGAGCGAAAAAAATTATGGCCTTGAGACAGGCAAATTCTGTGTCATTGATGTCCAGCTCTCTCAGAGGCCTGACCAGCTCGTCCAGCACACGTGCCGCCAGCTTGGACATCTCTCGCTCTGGGCCGCTCACAGGAATAATGAAATCATTTCCTAAGAGAATAAATTATAGCTGTAATCCGTGCTCACAAAGTGACATGCTTTCAAGCTAAACAGGAGACTGTGCTTACCTAGCAAAATGATGTCATTGTAGGGCAGTGAACGACGAGCCCCTCCTAGGATGAGGTGCTCGGCAGCATGAGCTCGTAACAGGCTGACCTGCATTCAAACACAGCACAGACAGTCCATACACATACAAACATTCAGATATATGTACAGAGGTGAGATTTAGGCACCTGCTGTCTGTGTTAGAATGACCAAGACATGCCACACAGAATACTGACAAGCTAATCGATAACTGCTGAGCCCTACTAAGCATGAGTATACTGAGCACATAATCAAATAAACATAAACATTGCTTACCCTGTCGTCCACGGGCAGATCACAGAACTCTGGAATGCGCTTTGCCCATTCCACCAGGAGAAGGAGCTGCTGCTTCATAGATTCACACACGTCGCCCGGGCGAGCTATCTTCTTGGTACTAATGTCACACACCGGGGGAATCAAGGAGATGTACTGCAGAACATCCAAGAGACAGTGGCATAAATGACACTACACCTAAACAGTTCAGCAGTGACGTTTGTGACAGACAGTTTATGACATGACTTTGCATTAGTAGAGATGCCCATAATGCCAGATTAGAAGCAGATTAAACTTCTAAAAGAGAGACCATACCTTGGTCCCATGTTTGGTCTCTCTGGCAGAATCTGCTACACTTGGATAAGACCTTGCTTTGCACTGCTCACATGAAGGGCAGGCATGTGGATTAGACCCCAGTGGAAAACATCCTAGGCTCATTTTGTGCCTCATTAGTCAATCATCCAATTAGTTCTCTATGTGCTTCTTAGGCATGTCATGTGAATGCATGGCTGTTATCACACTTCTGTTATCAATCCCTCTGAATTCTGGCACTAGTTCCAAGCTCATGCACTTCAATTAAACAGGCTGTGATCAAATTGAGTCCTGAGGCAATTCCACCATTCGCAGAGGTAACCAAAGGCAAAGGACTGATCTTGTTGTCTCTAAGGATTGCCTTAATGGCTGCTTCTCTACAAGCTCTTAAAGCATATTCTAGTCGTTCCCAGATCACTTCAACATCTACTTTTCTTGCGTTTTAGTAAAAGGGGAGTCTTGTCACTGATTCTCTTTTTTGTTTTTCTCTTACTGAGCCTAGGCGTACCTGATGTGTGCTCGCCTCGGCTTTCAGAAGAACGCTGATGGTCAGAGTCCCGACTCCTTGGTTCTCTCTTCGACAGCTAATTCGGTCCCGCTCATTCTGTACGGCTGAGGCAAACCAATAAACATAGACAATTTATTGCCTTATAATTCCAAACATATGTGCACGAAGATTACTGTTCTTCAGAAAAAAAGTTTATTATTGCAATAAGGCTATAGTGTCAGACATCTCAATAGCTTGAGTATTTAAATGTAACTGTGTAATTGTTCGCTTCAGCACTTCAACACCTTGTATACCTGGACTACAACTTACTCATTGGTGAGATGACCAATTCAGATGACACAATTGCGACAAATTTAAACACAAAAATTGATTTAAAATTGTTTAAAAAAACAAACCAAAAAAGCTTAACTTTACATTGTGATTGAAAGAAAAGTGCATATAATTTGTAACATAAATTTTAAACCTTCAATCAATGGCACATGTATGAGTTAGGAGACAAGACATTTTATTATGATCTGAAGTCCTTTTTAATAACATTGCTATTGTGAGTTGTAAAGGTTAAATCTGTACAAATTATCAAGTCATGAGAGTCCCTTCCACAGCACTCAGTGGAAAAGAACTGCAAATCGTGTAATGCTTGTGAACATTGGTGGTGAGGCACAGAGCGGACATTTTTTGTTCTAATGAGAGTTTTCTGGCTCTGTTTTAGCACCAGATGTGTGATCTGGATTAGCCTCTTTCTACTCAGTCCTTACACAGTTAGCTAACAAAGCCATATCTGGCAATTAGTGATGAAAACTATCCAGTCAAGTTTCTATCAAGGCAATGAGACAGACAGAAAAACAAGGAGAAGATTCCTCTTGGGAAGAGGTCAACAAGGCCATTTGTGGTGTCGGGAGTCCTGTTTCAATCTAGTCTGTAAATGGCATTGGGAAGGCTGTGAAAATAACCTGATAATTGCCAGACTGCACTGCCAAATCTGTAGCAAGGGATGACTTACAATGTGACTGATAATAATGGGTTCTGCAGCCCCTGTGTGTTTCTTACAGTTCCTATGATTGCTCTTTGGAATCCCCTATGGTGCTTACTCTTTTGTTTAGTATTGGAGTCACAAGATATGGCAGATACTATAAGCAAAACAGGGATTAGGTAGTGAGCATGACAGATTGTAACATTCTGTAGGCAAGTAAGATGAAAAACAGCATTCTGTCGACTGATCTATGAATGGAGAATGCGTATTTATATATGCATATTTAATTATGTGAACTTTCATGAACATGAAAAAGTAGAGTGCACATATCAAGGCTATATTACCATCTCAATACCATACAGTATCAGCCCAGGTTGCATAACATTCTCTCAGACTGAGCAGTCTGATGCGTGTGTTCCCCTAAAAAAAACTCGGTAAATATTTGACCATACTCAGGTATGTTAATTATTGATATGAAAAAGCCCATTCATGGCACTCCTCGTCCTGTTTTTTTTTCTTCTCCTTTTTCGTTATCAACAGCACCCAGAAGGAGATAAAACCTGGCTTACACAGAGCCACTCAATCACTCAGCTCAAGAGGCTTGCTGTAGAGAGACATTGTAATGTACCTTGTCCCTCTTGCTGCCCACCACCTCCCTCCAACCCAGCTCTAGACTGCTTGGCTCTTTGACTGGGACCAACTGCATTATATAATGTGGGTAAATATTATTTGGAACCTTTTAAGTACCATGCATTTAGTACCATCAGACAAATTATCCCTTTAAATATATAAAAACAAATATTTAAAACACAACATCATAATAACAACATAATTGTGATAGTGTGAACTTGGGCAAGGTCCATAATTCAAAAATAACCACAGTTAACAGTTAAACCAAGTTGGAGGGAGGGGGTGGTGTCAGATGTTATCTTTACTGTCAAAGGTTTAGTGCAAGGGCCAGAGTCCAGTACAGTTTGTTGAATTTGCTACTCAAGCAAAATTTCTTCAGCTCAGCAGTTAATTGCCATGGTTAGTTGGCATCTTTAGAGCAGAAAAATCACCAAACTGGACACTACCCCTCCAGGACTACTGTTCTATATTCTGATCTATATTGTCTGATTGTTGATTATTCCAATTAGAGTGACTCTCAACCATGTGTCTCATCTACTATATGTACCACCCAGATTTATTTTTTATTTGCATTTCAGTCTCCATCTAGTCTGGATCAACAAACACATGGAAACATCATATTTCTGACTTTTGCATAATGAGAGTTGGAAGGTATTTGATGAAGAGGAAATCTATAATATGTAGTAAAAGTTGGGCACTTTTTGGTAGATGCACCAGGAGTTTCATTAATGGCCACAGCCAAAAAGATGATGCCAGACTAATGAAAACGAATGATGAATGTCGGCTCCCTGTGGTAACTGTTGATGACAGTTGTTTGCACTGGTTCCTGTCACTCAAAGAGAAATACAACATGAGACTTATTTGTCCCACTTGCACATGATGTCAGACTTATGCTGAACTCACCCTACAGTGTGAAAACCTCAGATGAGTAGACTCCATTTATAATGATTGGGACAAAAGCCCAAAAAATCTATTACTTTTCAGACCTACCTCATTAAGTTTCCTGTTCCTGTTAATTCAAAATTCACTTCAAAATAAATAAAGTCTCCAAAGTGTCATAAGACATATCTCACCTTCTTTCCTCATGCCAGCTCTGAAACATTTTCGCAGCCTACAGTATCGACACTGGTTCCTCTTGTCTTTGTCCACCACACACTGTCTGCTGAACCTACAAACACACACACACACACACACACACACAACACACACTGTAATTCTCACATGTGCCATCCATACAGCACAATCGATAAGATGAAACATTTCATATGGTCACACTCTTAGAATAGGACACGGTTTTGTGTGTGTGGGCATGTAGTACAGCCACCCTTGAACAACTAGAAAATGACATTTCCTCTCATTGTAGAACTGTGAAATCAGTTCCACTGTCTCACGCTCATTTCTGACTGTGCCTGGACAAAGCCTGATCTATTTCTGGAAATATTTTTCATTTGACAAACAACAAGTCTTATCTTTTACTTTTCCCAACCTTAGGTGGCTGACCAACTCTTGATGTACACTACATTCTGAAGTGCAGTCCAAAACCCCAATGAAAAGCCCTGTTACATCAGTGAAATAAAGTACAGTACAAAAGTAAATTTATCTATACAGTAAGCACTTATTTATTCAAAACAGAACCAGGCAAGCCTAGTTTTGCTGAACCACCATCAGCTGCAAAGCAACTTCTTATTAGAAGTCCTTGAGAGTCCTTTAGACTCTTGAGTAATGTCATGTGATTCACAAAATTGCATAGAATGCATCATCTATTATGTTTTATTCAACATTTCATGTGACCTTATCTGATAACAGACTTTTCCTTAGAACCTAAAATTGACACAATAGATTTCAATTACAGTTTTAGTCATTTTTACATATTTCTATTTATTTCTATTTAGTTATTTCTATGTGAAATTTTGAAGCAGCATAGAGTAGGGCAGAGCAAATGAAGCTAGAAATTAATTAATGTGTAAAATTAATTAAAAAATGCTTTATACTACCAATTTATTACACTAAGGGATTGTGTACATGTGGCTAAACACTAAAATGTTTTATTAGACACATCATGCACTGGGTAGGGGCAGATGCCAGTGTTTTAAGACTTAGGAAGTGCTGTGCGCGGAGTATAGAGCCATTTGAATGTGAGGAAACAAAACCTGCACATTCACTAATGCTGCTTCGCAGCTCTCCTCACACAGCTGGTAAAAACAGATTAAACTTACTTCAGCACACACTAATGTGAGTTTTAAATGACAGACGGCAAAAGTGCAATGTGCAGACATAGGTGATAAAATTAAACTAGAAAGACAATACAATAACTACAACTCATTTCTGAGTAGAGGTAGTTATTATAAGGTGCATAGATATTTAAGAGGTAGGTAGTGAGTATAAAGTGCATAAAAAGTCAGTCAGTCAGTCAGTCAGTCGGTCAGGTCAAATGGCAAAGGCCTCATCTAGGCCAGCCCGCTAGGCAGTTTGGCAAAAACACATTGGAACAATTACAAATAAACAGTAGGTTGCGATTTAATGTGTGTGTGTTTGCATAACCACCAATAAAGCCATCCTCATTCAAGCCCATGTATATGGTCGTATCATATGTATATGGTCCTTGAGCAAACCAAAAGTGTTTTTTCTACGGCTCCAAAAACCTTTTTTGGTTATATTTTTGCACATTTATTTTTAAGATTGTGCATCCAGCATCTAGCAGCTTAAGGGGTATAGCATTTTGACTACAGTAATTGCTATGGAGTGTTGTATGCTTTTTTGTGATCTAAGCGAAAATTAAAAGTGAGGGTGACGCATATCTGCATTTGCCCAACAGTGCCAGCAGCCAACAGCAGGAATTGATTGACCTAGTATTGGTGTGCCAACTATGAAAGTAAATTAATATAAAAATAGCTTTTAACTGTGTAATACCATTTTGTTTTATTATTCAATGTTATTTTCAAAATGTTTTTTTTTGTTATCATGATATCTTGATGCTCTTGGGGGGTCCCTTGGTGGTGTTGGGGAACTAAGTGGCTGTGTAATTCGAGTATGCCTTGGGCCGGCTCTGTGAGAGGTTTGAGTCCAGGTGTTGTCATCAACAGAAGAAAAGAAACACAAACCCAAAGAGCAATTTGATATTCAGAGTTAAAGCATGAGTGAAGAAAGTGCTTACTCACAGTAGGTAAAGCTTTATTAATGAAATTTGTCCTTGTTCTAGTCTCACCTGCATGTATAGGCGTGGTTCTTGCGAACGCTTCGCCGGAAGAAGCCTTTGCAGCCATCGCAGCTGTTTGCCCCATAGTGTTTACCGGTGGCCTTATCGGCACAAATGGAGCACAGAGTCCCGCTGGGCTGCTGCAGGCTGGTTGTGGTCACAGGGGAAGATTCAGAAAGCAGTGAATCTGCTTTCAAAAAAATTAAAATAAAACAAATTAATAATAACAACAACAACAACAACAACAACAACAATAATAATAATAATAATAATAATAATAATAATAATATCGTAATAATAATATAGTAATACAGTATGAGTGTGAGTGCTCAGTTCCACATTTTATTTGCATGCTATGATGTCTAATAGCATTAATAAGAAATTAGTACACCCTATGGTGCTTGGAGGTCAAGTTTAGGTAAGTGTGGATGGACTAATCTGGCCCTAGCAGTATGTTATAAAGTGATTAGGAAGTTACAGTTAACAGAACAAGTGAGAATTCTGAGATGGGTCTGAGATGAGCAAAATTAGATATGAGATTTAAACAGTGGATAGAAAAGGGGGATAACAGCCTACTGTAGAATGGTTACAGGGGGAGAATTTGAATCTTATACTCAGCTGACTAATCAGTTTTAATTGGATAAGCAAGATTTTTATACATATCTACACGTAAGGGATTATTATAACAAAGAGTTAAAAAATTAATATACCAAAGGATAATTTGATTTGGGCCTAAATATTTATAAACAAAAGGATACCAGGAGATTGATTTCAAATATATACAAGAGCATCCAAACAACTAAAACATATTCAACTACATACATAAAACTAAAATGGGAAAAAGAAAGCAACACATCAATTCCAGATAAAGATTGGGACATCTGCTGTAGATGGATAATCTCAACATCACACTCAAGACTACTGAGAGACTACTGCTGTACTGCTGTAATGGACAAAGGGAGACACCCAGGAGGGTGATGGAGAAAATGTGGTGCTCAGATGGCTGATCACTTTCATATTTTTGGGGGGCTGTTCAAAACTTTCTTGGAGGATCTTGGGAATACTCTAGTGGTCATATTTGGAATTCAGTGAACCTTTATTTGGGAAAGATGCTTCAACTAGTGGTTGACAATGATAAATACTAGCTAAATATATTGTTGGCAACTGGTAAAAAGACCATAACTAGAAAATGGATGCAGCAGTATCCCCCAACAAGGGCACAATGGATGGGAATTATCTATGTATGCAATGGAGGAAATCACCTATATGTTACAATTAAGGATGAGTTGTTTTTCAAACAGTTACTACATAACAATATGACTGTTGTGCACAATAGTACTATGTTGGACCTATGTTTTCTCTACCCCCCCCCCCCCCCCCCACACACACACACACACACACAAGTTTTTTTGAGACTGTTTATGTATATTAAAAAAAATACAAAAAGTTAGCTTAGTAAGTTAATTAGGTAAGTGTACAAAATGTGTGGGAAAGAGGGCACAGACACAAATGTTGAAAGACTTCCACTATTGTCACATGTCAAATAACCCCTTTTCAGTATCATACAGAATTCTTATTCCTTGAGTGCAACAACAGAGTGACTCTATTTGCATCACTGTCAAAAAGGATGCCAGTGTGTGGTAAAGCAGAACATGCACTGCCTAAGTTGCTTAAACTGAGAAGCCATCTATACAACCACCCTATAGCCTACACCTACACTAAGTTACTGCTCAGGTCAGGATTATCCGCATGTTTTATCTCTACTTCTCTATATTATCTGGACATCATGTGCTCCCACCTTAGCTGATCTTCGTATCTAGCTTGCTAAATTAACAGCTGACTCGCGAGTCTCCTCTGTCAGTTTCGGGCAGGTAGAACTTAATTTTATTTACAAGTTTTATTTTTTTTTTTTTTACTTCGACCAAAACAACATACAACCATTTCAGTGATACTTGCATTGCGAAATAATGTTTCCAGGCAGGCTTAGCCACAACGTGTGCGCGACTGCTGGACAACTTGGACGCCGTGTGGAATCGAATTTAAAGCTTTGGACTCGATTCACAAATGCCTGGAATTGGTGAATCGACTCTTTTTGCAATGACTCACAGCCGTAATGGTGGCGAGAATAGCGGTGGGTGGAAACTACAGAAAAATGTATGGCTTATTTTCACAGCAATGTAGCTTTATACCATATTTATACAATTTATACCATACCATGACAGCACACACACACACACACACACACACAGAAAACTAGCTGAACGTGAGTAAGTTCATTAACTACAAACGGGAAGACTATTAAAGAATGAGAATTGGTGTAATATATGGAATTAACTAACTTAACGTGTCATGCTGACGTTAATGTTTCTGCTTCTGTGTGTTTCTTATCCTAAAGTGAAATCAAGGCATATTAGGACTATTAGGCTCTCATGAAACCTAGTCAACAGCTCTTACAAAATGGCGGGAAGGGGAAGGTCGCGTGACCGAGCGTTTGCTGTGTTTGACCGTTGATAAAGCGCGAGCGCATTTACAGTAATGAATTAATCGCGCTAATAATCAGTCGAAGAAATTAACGAACGCACGAACGTCTGTCTCCACTCTTCAATAAAACAACCACGACATTGTCGGACAAAAATCTGATGGCTGTAAGACGTCTTTTCTGAAAAGAGCGTAGAGAGGCTTCACCAGCAGCCATGCTGCCAGGCACAGGCCTCTGAGGCGCTGCTACTTATTACTTGGAGAAAGAAGAAACTCCCCATTTAATTAAACCAGTTACAGGTCAGTGGAAAGCCGAGGTCTGCAGCCACTTTCTGGCTAATTTTGCGCCACTGGCTCTGTTTTAATTCAATCTCCTTATGTGCCGTAGGCTATTAAATTGCACTCGGCCAGTATTCGATCTCTTCGGGATTGCTTCACGTTGCTAAAGCAGTGACCGCCCAACCCTCTCTCAGTGCAGGCCAGGCGCAGTGGGGACAATGGCTCTCCTCCGTAATGTATGTAAATTACGCACTTAGAGTTTGGAAATTTAGCAATGAGGGATTACACTTTTGTGACTTGAATGCAGCTGGGGTTCATAGGGTAGTTGTATTGAATTAAGAGATTACAATGCATCTGCCACCCAGCTCGCTGTGCCCTGAAAGGAGTACTGCCAGTGGATGCATCTTGCAAAGTGGCAGAGCGTCCCTGATTTAGCAGAATAGGCTCCTAATGATTACAGAAAATGAGATTAAGGAGGAGAGCATGAACAGGGAGAAGTGATTGGGGCTGTTTTGGTCTTTCAGAAGTCAGATCCACAAAGTGATGGGGAGTAGTTTTGACATTGGAGTTGCATTTTCAATGCTCTGCATCATGACAGAATGGCCAAAACATTCCCAAATGTGAAAGAGCTTAAATTGGAGAGCAGTTAAATGCATGGCCTACTTGGCTAGAGCCTCAAAGACTCCAAACTCCCCACTAGTGGGTCGTCAGACATGCAGCAGACAGAGTGCCTCGAAACACAAACCTTTGGTGTGTGTCTGCAGCTTTGTGTGTGTGCATGTTTTGCTCATATGCAGTATCACTCAATCAAAACGACCCCCTGAGAGAACAGCAAAGACACATTCGGTAATGCTTCGGCTGAAATGTAACGTCAGAGGAACTGGAGCAGCTAATTTTCATCTTTTGATTTATACTACTGACATTGGTGTGTTTGGTTCTGTTGGACACATACAGCAGAAATCTAGGCACTTTAACCCGTAGACTGACCTGTCTCCACCGGCAGCACTCTCAAGCTATCAAACTCCAGCATGGTGTAGCTTGGGTCCAAGCTCACACTGTAGTCTGTCGTGCCCAGGTCCAGTGCACTTTCTGAGATCTTCATTGTGCGGTGATCCTGATCCAGCTATGGTTATCAGGGTTGTGGCGCAGACCTTCCAGACGCTGTCTAAATGACACTGATCAAGACACCCTCTCACTTGTCATTCTTGCTGTTTTTCAGAATCACCAGGCTCTCAGTTCAGGCGTCACAGGGGTCCTTTGGTAATACTGTTAACAAGACCTTTGGATCGGAGCTTAACTGGTTTCTTTCTTCTCTGTGCTGATCATTTGTTGCGACTTGCAGAAAGACCATTGACAGGGTCAGAATAGGGGCTACCAGATGTCTTTAAAATGTTTCAGATCCTTCCTCTGACTCTTCTATATCTTTTTTTATACTGTCGTATGTCAAGCCAGCGATAGAGAAGCTGAGATTTGAGTCTGTTTGCTATGCTCTTATCAGTGTGGAGGGAATCATAAAGGGGAGGGCTCGGGCAGGTAAACATGACTCACTCAGCAATAGAAAACAGTAATGTCACACTTAACTGCACAGCTGTGCTTTCCAGCATGACAAAAGTTATGGCCGATACATTTAGACCTCAAATATAGACGTGCACACTGTGTTCCGTGTGCCTGCATTTACCTGTCCACTGTTTTTGTTGTGGCCACTAGAGGCAGTGTCAGCCAAGTCAGACACAAAAGTCCCATTGGTGTTTTTTTTACTGGCATTTTGCCTGTTGTTTTCTGTGATGCAGCAGGAGCTTTCGGTTCACCTTTGCCCCCGCAGCGTGTTTGCTATCAGGCAGTAATGATTAAAGGCGAAATGATAACATGCATTGCAAGATGTCGCTTCTCTTGCATTTCATTCAAATAGATTGCACAATTGTTTGCACAAGGTTTTGTTGTAAATGTTTCAGTATTATATGTTTTTATTCCTGTGTTTTCTGTAGATGTGCAAGAAGCTTACAAATTATGTATTGCCAAATGAATCGGTTCAAGGTTTGAAAACATTTAAGCAAAAATAAATCAACATGATCTGTGAAACATTCCACATAGCTCTGTCACAGTTATTAGGGATGCGTTCCCTAAGTTACGAGGGTGACTGCTGAACAGTGTGGTGGTCCAAAAGTGGAAGAGATCGCTTATTAATGTCCTTCATTTTTAAGAGCATAAATTCCCAGACATCTATAAATTTGTCTGGGTCAAAGAAGGGAAAGGCGGAGAATGCAGGCCAACTTATTCCTCTTTTTCTGTGCGCAAGATATCTGTCCGTTATATCCGTGGAGAACAAATAAGGCTACTCTTCACATGAAAACACATTAGTTATACTTAGAAATACTTAACATGGGTTTCATCATGCTTTTTGGTATTTGTAAGTGAACAGGCAAACTACTATATATAAAAGTGCAGTGGGGAAAGAAGGTGGACGGAAAAGAGGATGGAAGTGACCATATCAGTTTTACAAATTATAACAAATTACATGTCAGGCCACATATGACCATTTTTGGGGCAATATCCATCATGCTTTGCTGTAATGGGCTTTCCTGGGTGAGCGGCATTCCCTCCCTGAATGTCATGCTAGGCCGCGGGTCAGACCTCCCCCGGCACACACTTGCACACTGGCTCCGCTTTAGGTGATTGATGGCTCATAAAAACCTGTCCGTCACAGCACAGTATGAGCAGTGTGCCATAGTCTCCTATCACATTATACCTGGCCCAGACTGGATAAAGCCTATGTACGTTCAGAATCATTTTGCGAGAAGAATGCAATGTATATATATGTTTATGTATATATGGATTATTGGTCATTTGTATATAAATTGTTTATATAAATGTTTATGACAACGTTAACCAATTTTAAGCTTGTAGGTATATTAGGCTTGTTGTAAAGCCCTGAAACAAAAGACAGTTTTTTTTCTACAAACATCCCAAGTGACTTGTTTTTGTAAAAGACCACTAGGAGGAGACAGAGTACAGCGTATGCACCAAAGGTCCTCTTCCACTTTTGTGGACCTTGCAAATCAGACAACATCTGCATACCTTTTCTCATGAGGACGCTATAAAAGGTATAAACTGATGGACACAATAGTTTGAAAAGTCAGCACTCTGCGCTAGTCCTACAGTGTTCGGGTTCAAATGACTGAAACACCTGGCTCAAAGCTGAGTGGGTGAGAATAGTCCTGTATGAGGTGAAAGTCTTTCTGTCAGTGAGGCTGAATTTACTCTTTACAGGTGCACTGGAGGCAGCTCTACCTGTCTGTCTGCGTGCACTTCGGGCTGATTGATGAGGAATGGACGGCCGTATTTCAGAGCCATGGCTTCGGCAGTTTGGAAAGGCAAAGTGTGGAGTGCAGCAGAATAGGCCTTGGCCACTGTTCAGTGCCGTCACACTTCTGCCTGTAATGCTAGTTGGGCTATTAACCAAACATAAATAAATAATGCCACTGGCACTTCTTAGCGAGCGCAGACCCGAGACTTTTAGTGGTGCAGTTCTAATTTCCTCGTCTGGGAAGTCAAATGAAATTATCGTTTGATCTGAATCATTTGCTTGGATGGCTCACTCTCTCTAATGTTCCAGACTTACACGCACTGACACGTAGGGAGACTATGCACACAACTTTTGCTCTAGAGAGTGCTTCTAATGTCCAGGGTGAAAGGAGATGAAAACACATTGATTTGTGGCTCAAACCTTGCCATGAGAAACCCAACCTCACATTATATTGCTGAAACTTTCTTTGATCTCCACATTTGATGATTTCAATCGGCTTCCAATCCTTTAATATTCCTCAAATGCTGATACCGTCTCATTTTCTTATTTTCGTTTCTTCTTCAAAACTATCTTTTCTTTTTCAGGTTTGCTGGGCAGAGGGTCGGCTCTGAAGGAGGCAGTGTAAGGATGAGAATCTGAGGGAGAGCCTGCATGAAATGAATCACAGGAGATGGAGGAGACGTGCACTGCTTATTTCACCTGCAGCAAGGCTCGCTATAGTTACAGGTAATAAGGTGCTAGATAGTATCATTATATTGAAGGGATATGAGGGGTGAAAGTACTGTATCATCTACTGTATTACCTCCATGCTGTACACTTTATGTAGTCTCCACAAAATGCATTTTCATGAAAAGCAATAACTGAAATAATGTACTGTATCATTACTCCTGTAGTACCCTAATGGATAAATCTGAGCATAAAAATAGAAGGCCTGGAGCGCGGGACAGGAATTGCTTTGTGGCATTCAAGGACAAAGATCCTGCGACATGCTGTTTTTTTTCTTACAACACAATCTATGGAATATACTAATTACCAAAAAAAGCTCACAGACCACAACTTTATGCATCTGCTGTAGAGGTCTGAGGAGGGGTTCATATGGACTTCACCGATTGTTGACCTCTTTTAGACTAATTGACTGACAACAGAAAACATTTAAAGTGCAGTCTTCAAACCGTGGTGCACAAAAGTGCTCTTTCTATGAATGTAAGCAAGCAGTGGAGATGTCAGTGGAGGACAGTCTACCTGTATTGATAAGCATTCTGTTGGCTGATAACAGTACTTACTCTGTACAAAAAGCCTCTCTGGAGACTAGCATGTTCTCTATTAGAAAAAATGCAAAGTACAGTCTTTGTAGTTTTATTCCAAAAGAGGCGGTGGATTAAAAAAAGCAGCAAAGATTGGTTATAAAAGCATGGCAGGCATATGATTTAGTGGGGCAATAAAGAATGGAAAGGTAGCCATTCATCATGGAAGCGAGCTCACCAGGAGAGGGGCCTGTCACAGACACCGCCAAGTCCAGGAGGTGGTTTGAAAATGACCCCCCCCCCAAAAAAAAAAAAAAAAAAAAAAAAAAAAAACTGGCTCAGACCAATGTCTTTAACATACATCCCTGTATAGAGAGGAGCATGGGATCTCTGCACTGTCCACTATGCAGCATGGTCACCAAGGGTACTGGGATTACAAATGTATGAAATAGCAGTATAAACCTGGTAGTAATGAGGAGCTGAAAATAATAAAAAATTGATAAATAACCTTGCATTTAAACATACTTTTACTATCCCTATCCTTAAGTTGCAAAAAGTGTTACTTGAACTTGGTCAGAGATTCACCAAAACTCTTCTTTTGAATCAAAAATACAAAACATATACAAATAGAGAAAGTATACACATTTTAAAAAATGAAACTGTTACATGCTGTTGTGTTTTTTTAATAAAATACAAATAATAAATAAGATTAATAAGAATTTTGTTGTATTAAAATTAATGTACACAATTATTTATTTATTTAAAAAATAATAATTGGGTGAGTGGGAAGGGTTAGAGTCACTTTAAGTCTAAGTCTAAACCAAACCAAAAGGTGAAAGTACAAAACACCAGTCAGCCATCAGACATTCACATTGGTTAGACATTGGTTAGCTCCTTGCCGGAGACTAAAAGCTGATGCTCTGCTTGAAGCAGTGTAAAGTTAAGTCATAAAAATGGAACAATAAGAGATTTTGTCACAGATTGGACACAATGAAAAATCCTTCTCTCACAGTGAATATTAAATAATCAAATATATATAAATAAATATCGGTCAGTATTAAATGTATGTGGTAAGGAACTGGCTACATCTAATAATAGAAAAGAAGTGAATTGAGTAACTCAAAATATAAAAGCCATTCATTTAATTAATTGTAATATAATGTAAATGTTTTATTTATTGGAATAACAATACACAGTTTATTACTGTTATAAAAACTTTACTATCTAACTGATATATGACAACAAAACAGTGACTAAAGTGTTTGTTACAGAGTTAAATTAATACTTATCAGTAAATCTTTTGTTACTGGAGAGAAAATATGTATGTATATAGTGGTGATTTTACTGTAATCAACCTTCTGTAAAGATGAACAACTAGAATATATATGACATTAAAATTGTTTGTCAAAATTATTTTGGCATGCAAATGCAGTAACCACACAGTATTGCACAGTAGCTTAAATTAATGATTACACAATTGCATTTAGACTAAATCACAAGTTCCCAACCCTGGCCTTGGACAACCCCCTTCCCAGCACATTTGGTTGGAGGTTTTTGCTGTGACATATCCACATGGCTTGTTAGCTAATAGATTACTTGGATAAGTTGTGTTGGGTGCAGGGAAAACACTAAAATGTGCTGGACAGTGGGTACTTATGGACCAGGATTGAAACTAATAGGGTGATTTTACACATTCTTTATTTTTAACACAGAGTGTTTCATGCTGTATATCAGGGTGTTCCAGTCTAGCATAGTTTTGTGATTTCACTACGCAGAAAAATCATCAAGCTGTGCTAGACTGAAGCCCTCTTGGAGTAGGAGTAAATACCCCAGATGTACTACTGAGATATTGACATGAGAAATATGTTTCCCTGTTTGACCAAGACCAGATCTAGTAACCTAAAAAAAACATTCCTGTGTTTTAGTAAACTGTACACTATATATGTAAAGTATATGAAACAAATAAAGCTAAATCTAAGTCTACCAGAGTGAAAAGTATAAAAGTATACATTTTTGGTCTTCGTCTGCTTACTAAGTTACTCCTCACCTAGTGAAGCTGTTTTCTGTAGCAGCATCTCTACAGGGAAAAAAACCTTGAGCAATTTGAATGGAATTGAAAGTTACAACCACATGCTCTCGAAGGCCTATGTGATCTTTAGGAGCACAGTATTCAGGCTGGAATGTGGATGGATTATTTGATTACACCCATATGTAAAGTGTAACCTTTCCTTTTAAGTTTAAGGGTCACGGTGTCATGGACTCATGCTAAAAATTGCTGCGCCAGTACTGTTCATTAACTCTTATAAACTTCAGTTTGCTACATGAGGGAGAAACAGACTGCTGTCAGCACAGGGTAGCAAACGTTTCCCATGAAGATTTCAGCGTAGTTCCCCGACTGTTTCCTCTGAGGGAAGTGGTAAAATATGGTTTTCTGCTGTCCTCACAGGACGCTTTTAAATGCCAGTCAGCCTGCTTAAACCATTTCTTTGCCCGTGCCTACAGGAGGGTCTACATTCTAAATATGGGTGTCTGAACGCCAGTGGTCTATTTTTCAATTTTCTTTCCACTGATGCTCTTGCCCCAACCTGTCTTCTTCCTTTTCCTGTTTACTCACTTTTAAACACTTAAAAGGAGATGTTAAGCATTAAAGTTCCAGGAGAAAATGTGTAACACCTTTTTGTGAGGGCTGAGTATATACATAACGGCTAATAAAAGGAAAAACACATGCGGGCTCCTCTGTAGAAATGATAAACTCCTTTCGATTCAAGGCCCTCTGTGAAGCAGCCTTTTAATTAAAACCACTTGTTTCCAAACTTGTACTTAATGTTTCCCATTAGTCATGTTTGAGGGATTACAGACAGCTCCAATGAAAGTCAAGGATTAAATTGAAAACGCAGATGTGCGAACAATGCGGCTTGTTTTATTGCGATCACGGCCGATTAGTAATTATGAAATATTTACCAGATTTGACAAGGCTTTCTAATTCCTTCCGCAATTAAAGTTGACTTCTCCCCTTAAAAAAAAAAAAAAATTAAAAGACAGGTTTTGCTTGTGGTGTTTCTCAGGTCTGGGACAGGGGAAGCATGAGTTCAAAAGTTCCTTTTTGTGGGGAAAATGGTTGGGAAAATTTTTCTTCCCACTCCTTTTCCATCATGTGTGCAATTTGTTAAAATTACACAGTTTTGTTTTGCCTTCATGCTCTTTTACCTCAGAGTTTAAATCAGTGTCTGTTGTTTTAATTAAAGGTGACGTGTACCTCCATCATAATCGCTCATGTGACAGACGGTTTTCAGTTTTCAAACAGGCTACAGGATACCTAGTGGCATGAAAGGGCCTCACGGTCAGAGAGTGAACTCTAAACTTATTTAAAATACACGGAAACAGCTAACATGCGTAGGCTCTTTATTGTATTGCTCTAATTCATGTCAACAGCCTTTGCTCGTAAAGAGCAGAGCCATTTCCTGAGATTTTATACTTTTCAATTCATGAAAGAGATGGTTATTGTTTGGTTCTCTTTAGTTCAGCCTTCTTGGACTATTCTGAGTGGTTGGTTGACCTTTGACTGGTAGGTTTTCCCTGTCGTGGAGACTTCCCCTATTGCTGTCCAAATCTCTTAAGGCAGAGGTGAGGGTGCATGGATTCCTGTGCCCCCTCCTTCATTACCCGTTGCCCTCAGCTGCAGCTCCGCATCCACACATGGTGAGCTTGGCAGAAGATCAGTGAGTTGGAGGAGCATGGCTCTACATTAATTAGGCCACTCACGTATGCGCCGCTATGCGAGGTGTATGTCTTTAATTATGTACCCGGAGTTTGACCTCTTTGTTGCGGCATTGTTTTTTTCTTTCCTTTGGTAAAATCCCATGGAGGTTCATAAAATGCACATAAAGCGATGCATCAACAGTGTGTTTTGCTATTTAAAATGCAGAAAGGTATAATTCAGCATAAGCAGACCAGGAAAAAAAAAGAAAATCTGCTCTCAGGTGCTTTCCTCTAGGGTAAGACGAGTGGAATAAGTTGGAGATGAGCTGTGATTCATTTTCAGAACTGCCTCTCCAGGCTTGGGGGAAAAATAGTGTCGGCCTGTAATGGGCAAGTCTTAGGCCTGCTACGATTATTATGAAACCTTTACAGGTAACCCATAACTATGAGCTATATCGCTGCATTGACAGTTCTAATTAATGTGCTGTTTGTGCTTCTGCAGCCTCCTAACTTCATGCGCACAGAGAAAGGATGATTTGTAGGGGAAGGAGAAGGGAAAGAGAAGAAAAGAAAAGTGGAAGAGCAAGGGGCAGGCATTGGGTGGGGGAGAAGAGAAATGATTCTGTGCAACGGGTTCGGAAAAAGGTATGAAAGTAATTATTTTTGCTCTTCGAGATTTAGGCATATTTATGGGGCATTACTGTAGGAGCGGGCTGTTTAATGTTATTTGCAGAAAGCACACATTGTTTGCATCAAGTGCACGAGAAGCCGAGGGCACAGCTGGAAGAGAGACGTGACCTCGCAGCTCTAGCTCTCTGTTGCTGCTCAGCCAATGGCCTACACCGCTTGAGTAAAGCTACTCACAATTAATGATGGAGCCAAGTCTGTAAGCCGACAGCTCCTTGAATTGCCGCTCGTCCTCAACTTCTTTTTGTGGGAGGGAGCTCGAGGCATCAGTACACCCCGTGGTCAGAGAGCCAAGATACGGAATAATATGAGGAAGTCATTCACTTTTGCTTCAAAGAGAGAGAGAGTGAGTGTTGTGGAGAGACGTTGGCTACTTCACTGCACAGTTATGTTGCATCAGAGAAAGATAACAGGGATTAAATTAGAAGAAAATGTCTCTAGTTGTGCTGTTTCCAAGCTAAAACAATACTTTTAATTAGGGGATAATCATTTATTTATTCATTTTCCAATTTTGCAGTAATATAATGTATTTCAGTAAAATTCTGTCATTGGTTTTTCCTTGAACCCATGTATTGTCAGATTTTTCAGCAGTATCGCTTTTGCCTTGCGTTGCAGGTTGAAAGGTTATGTGTGTGGAATGGATTTTTATTCTTTCTCTAAATCATATCATGTTATATTGGACTGTACAATAGACGGTGTGGATGGCAGGGGTGGAAAAGCCATGGTCTTTTTCCAGCCCGACTCCAATGCAGAGTGTAAGTGCTGACTCGCGGGACCCACTTACAACTAAGACATGGTATGCTTTCATCCCGTCTGGCTGAATGGTGAAATAAATAAAAAGAATGGAAAATGGCTGCTCTCCGGGCTGTACCCTTGCTCCCTGGCTCTTTGTTAAAACCCTATCTCTGCTGCTCCATTGCCCCTAGCTACATTAAATCCCATTAAATTCACCTTCATTAAAGCAGCCCCTCTCTCCTCCTTGCGGAGGCCCCTAATGCGGGGCCTCTCAAGGACAAAGCCGTAATGAGGGTGGACTGGATTTAACCTTGAAGACTACAGGTTTTCATTTCCAAATCAATAACTTATGCTTCAAAACCACCACTAGATCCAGGCTATAATTTTCAGGCATTAATTGCGCGGATTATGTTTCTCCTGCAAAACCATGATGCCAAAAAGGGCATTTAAGCTTTAAGCTGCAGTGTACATATTGCATTTAGCTTTGCTGCTCTTTTTCCCTCTGCTACTCTCTTTCTCTCTGTCAGCCTCTGAAGCGTGATGCGAATTGACAGTTTGCAGATTTTCTGTATCAGCGTGCTTTTTTGTGCGTGGGTATGCTTGTCCTGGCAGGAGAACAGACGGAAGATACTATTTCAAAGAGTCATTATTCTGTGTGTAAACAATTAGGTGATATGGGCCATTTTCGAAAGCGAACGCCAAGCGGCAGGCAGGCAGCATGGGCTCGGATCTCTTTTGCACACCTCCATTTGAAATTGCAGGCCAGTGTCGTCATGCACACTAAATAGGTGGAAGGCAAAAGCGACTTCCTTCGGAGTTGTTTGATTTGCACCCAGTCAGTCGTTCACCGGTAGAGAGGGAAGTGGAAAATGGTGAATTATGAATAGAAATTTGAGAGTGGGACATGATGGAAAGGCAGAGGTGGGAGAAGGGGAGGGGGGAAGAGAATACCTAGGATGAAAAAGAGGATGCACTTCTCA
This sequence comes from Salminus brasiliensis, assembly GCF_030463535.1. Classification (NCBI taxonomy): domain Eukaryota; kingdom Metazoa; phylum Chordata; class Actinopteri; order Characiformes; family Bryconidae; genus Salminus; species Salminus brasiliensis. Next base: position 26,808,504 of record NC_132894.1, read on the forward strand.
CTTCCTCTAACTTCACTATACATCCCTCTCCACGGAGACAGACTCTTGTCATCTGAGGATTTCTATAGGAAGTATTAATTTGTCCTGCGGTGATAATTTCTGCTCGACATGTTCATAATGTGAAATATTGGATCTCATCCTGAGGTTGGGGGGGTGGGGGAGGTGATCGTGGCAGCTTAATTTTTTAATCAAATTCCCTCTTAAATGGGGTTTTATTAAATTACACAGCTCACACTGTGGGAGTGGGGCACAGACAGCGGTGGCATAGTGTAAAAAGAGCTGCTCGGGATAATTAAATAAAATTAATAAAAATCCGAAGCCGAGTGAGGAGAATGGGTAGGAGGGGAACCCGGCGGCCATTTCTCTGCCCAGATTCCTCCTTGCTCATCTGGGTCCTTGGGAATGCTCGATGCTGGAATAAGGAGTGGGTGGACCTTTTTTAAACAGAAGAAAGAATCTCTGTGATTACTTGTGGTATGCAATGCAGAGGATGCTTCTATCTCCTTGTAGTGTTCGAGAGGGTGCCACAACTTTGGCTTGCAAGAGGTGATGCAATGTCCGAAAAATGCACTAGTTCTTATGATAATCTTGATTTTTCATTCTTTTTAAAGTGTATTCCACTGTGGACTATTATACACTTCCAAAGCATTTTGAAATGTAATAAAGTGTCTGTCTGGAAATGTTCAGTAGTACTAGTAATAAAAATAAAAATAATATTTATTAACCACACTGAAACACCAAGCACTAAGATGCTTTACATAAACAGCTGTTATGTCTTTAATGGAACTGCTTTGGTTACTAATTATATGTCTGTGTGCAGAGGGGTGGCTCAGGGATATTTAGCACTTGTGGTGCATGTTAAAGGCTTAATTGAGCATGTAATACGTATAATTGGAGGAGTGATGTATTGCTGTTGTTAAGGAAACCTCATAGAGACATTGTTTGTCTTCTTGCCATGAAATTACGTTGACATTTCTTCACTTCTAAAGTGTTTTAAATTTTTTTTTCCTGTTTTTAACTATTTTTCCTCTCTAGTGGGCATTTTACATAAATGTGAGATGTTAAATCTTCAGTCTCATGATTGTTTTTGCTATTTTCCTGTCAACAGTGACATTTTCTGGGCCTGGTGCTTTGGTTGCTGTAGAAGTCCCCTAAGACTTTCACACGCCATGATTGTCACTGGTTTGTGCAGACACTTTTTGTTATTCTTAGACCCTGAAGAGGTCTCTTGTGGTTCACTTCGATACTAGGCCTTTCCTTTCGAGCATTCCCTCCCCCACTACCGTCCCCAGCTTCATATGGAGTTGGACGCCAGCAATGTATCTTTAGCTCAGTGCCCATAGATGAAACTGATATGTGTGTAAAGGCATTACAAACAATCTGCAAGGCCCTGTGGTTTTGGGGTGGGCACGCAGCACTCATGCCCTGACCACAAACACTCTCTGGAGGAGAAGTCGGCTGGCTCTTCATGGCCTGCTTTGTGTGAGAGGCAGCAGGCATGATCGGATCAGCATGTTACACACAAATACACACACATGCTAGAGACCGAGCCAAGGTTCTGGCTCGTATTTGCTTGTGATATGTTCTGTGTGCCTCTTAACTCAAAAGGTTGTATTGTAGCTCACATTTGGGTTCTGTTCGAAGAAGCAGACTAACTCTTTGAGCCTGGATTGTTAATGGTGAAGTTATCACACAACACTGCAGAGCACAATCTGTATTGCCCTGCAGTGTACATGATAAAGAGGGTGAGGTATCAAGGAGGAATGGCAGCCAAATGAGAGACCCTCTCTCTCTCTCTCTCTCTCTCTCTCTCTCTCTCTCTCTCAGGAGCACTCTGGCCCAGGTCTGCAGCAGTGAGGTCTTGTTTGAATTAGTTTACGGGCGGTGAAATGAAAAGCGCCCCACTGTGATGTGAAGGGCCTGGCCTGAAGGCCCGTTCAGAGCATCTCTGGCTGAAAGGCATATTTATATCTTCCAGACCAGTAATTAATCACTCCTGGCTTGCTGCTGGTGTTAGTGGTACAGGATGGGAACTGAAAAGAACACAGCAGTGTGCGTGGTTCATGGATGCTGTCTGAATCCTGTCTTTATGTTGCCTGCAGCCACATAGCCTAACCACAATTAAAATGTTGATGTAATGTTTGGCACGAGAATAAAATACTTGGTGTACTGTGTAGGAATGTACAAATATGACATATTTGCTGTTGTATATGCTGTTGTTTTTCGTTACATTTCTGATGAAGAAGGAAAAAAATATGGTAATGTCCACATTTTATATGTATGAATAATTTTTCTTTTTTTTAATAATTTATATAATATTGTTTTATATAATATTGTAGCATCTATTTTAGGCATGGTGATAGAGCAGTGTAATTTGTTATTTTGTTGTGTTTTTTCCTTTTTCTTCCAAATAGTGCCAATTAACCCACCCGTTCAGAGCTCCCCCATCACTTGCAATGCTCACGACTTAAAGTGTGTTAAGGTTAAGGTCAGTGCAGGGCAAGTATATTACAATGACTGCTAAATATGAGAAGCAGACTGCGAGAATACAGACGCAAGTTAACCAAGCTGTCTTCCTTCCCTATCTAGTTAGTGAGGGTTAGCTTTGTGAAGTTTTTGTGAAGAGGGTTAGCTTTGTGAACTGAAAAATGTGGAAAATATTTTCAATATGTGTTGTTCTGCAATATATATTGCGATATTAAAACAATACAGGAATTTTCAACATTTTTCTCCAGAACCTACCAGCAGTTAATGATCCAACATGTCATGATATTAATAATGCACTCCATATAGCCAAGATTGATATTGGGCAGAGATTATCTGCTTCTGGGAGATATGTCAAAGAAAATTAGAATAGTGTGAATTTTCTTTTTGTATCAAGCAGCAAAAAAGTTGTAGCATGTTGTGTTTGATATAATTTGACGCACCTTACATTGCACGCCCTGCAATGTGACTATTGCGAATGTTTTAAAATAATAGTTTAAAAATAATAGATTTTTTTGCAAATGTTTTTAAATGCAGTAAAGCTGTGCTACTTCTGCCCTCTCCATCTCATCCTTGTGTGTCCTTGGCAATGCACTCATGTTTGGACTCTTGTGTTTTGAAGAAGCAAAGTTTAATATAATAGAAATGCTTCCGAAATACCACTAAAACACCACAATTTCCATTTTCAACATAAAAGCACAGTTCCTCTGAATTGGTGGCCTGTATATTTCATCCATCTTCCAGTGATGAAAAGCAGCGACTGCCCCTATATAAGGAGCTTGAATGATGATGTAAATTACTGCAATAAATGATATTATCCTGATTGGAATTCAGTTCCACAGTGGTACTTTGCCTATAGCTAGTATTTTGCCTGACGATAATATAATTACCATATAATTATCATTTGAGCTAGCTTCTAATATTACTTAATAATTTAAGATGATAGATTCTGCATAGATGGCATGTATTCTCCATTCATGTAGTTGAAAAGCTAAATTTTGCCAAACTGACCATCGGCACCTTCCGGAGCAGAGCTTAGGTATTAAAGTTTCTGATTTATTTGAATGTATCCCAGACATCTTTGCTGTCACTTCAAAATGATATTCTCTGTAGGTTCTGTGTATGTAGCTCATTACATGGTGACAGCTTTGTAAAGCCTATAATTAAGAGCTATATAATGGTTGTATGAAGAGAATGGTTAAATAATGGCAAAGCATTAATAGAGAGGCAAATTATCTAAAATAAAAGGGGGATGGTTTGCTTACATTCTGTAATATTCAACACTGTCAGTTACTGGCCCCAGAATACCAAATAAGCAAGCTTTGTACTTGCATTCTGGCACCTTAAATGGTTTTCCCCGGATACTCATTTAGAACCCAAATCTCTTGTACATTCAGAGGTACTAATTGTGACCTTTATTACAGTTATTTTGTGTATGTTGATTGTCTTGACTTAACTAGTAAGCCTGTCTAGTAAGACACTCTTGTGATTATAATAAGTGACTTGTTGGCAATGTCAGTTTAGCACACTAAATTTGCCTGTTGTGTATATAATGAATTCACTGTGTCATTAGAAACAATGAACTGATTTTAAAGGTAGTACAGTGCAGAACAGCATCTAGATAGAACAGGGTCTGCTGAGAACATTCATGTTCATATTCCAAAATACTTCTGGCATGCTGTCATAACTAGAAGATACTATGCTTTGTCTGGTTTCTCTATTTTATTTACTTTGACAGGTCTGATTGCTGTCCTGCACTCTTATCTTCCCTTGGGGGATGATGGCTTTACAAAAAGGGCATTGATTGGAAGAAGTGTTCTGTACTGTCAGTGCCTTTATTGCATGGTGTTTTGAAGCAGTGCAGTCAATGTCAAGACAAGCTGTCCCTGTGACCCACCCTGGGACCAAAATATGTTTATTTTGGAAAACCGCAGGATGCTATTGTGTGAAGCTGAGCCAAAACGCGACGATCATATTCCTCATGCGTGCCCAAATGCATTATCGATATAAAAGAGCATTATGTGCTACTTCTGAGTTGTGTTACAGCAAGCTTGCGGTTACACTGCCAGCTAAAGTATTTCTTCAGTTGCTTAGTTGAGTCTCAGAGTTGAGTGAGGTTAAATGAAGAAGATGCTACTGTATTGTCAAATGAGGCTGTGGTAAATGACACTGCTGGATGACCATGGAACATTCTACATATCATAGCATTAAACCATAGCCCAGCTGACACTCTCTTCTCATACCCGCTCACGGAAAGCTATTCTTCGCTCATATTTCAGATCTCGGAGGATAAGGTCAGGGATTACAGTAAACTGAACTGATCCGCCCTGAGCTCAAGATGTTGCATCAGTTTTCAGAGTTGCAGTGGCTTTCAAAGGCTTGAAGATGGATTTAATACCATTTTTTCATTACAGATCCGGAAATTCAAGCACTCTCAGCTTGTTTAGTTGTTATGTGACTTTTAAAGGACGTTAAACGACTCTGGAAGGTCCATTTTGGCAGAGTGTCGCGGCAGTAGCTCAAAGTTATTGGTGATGCAGCGCACAAGCCAGTGCTTGTGCCTCCTGGATTTCGGTCTCTTGTTGGTCTTTTTTTCGCCATGTCTGTAACAGCCCAGTGTTTGTAATTCCTGGTTAGGGTTGCTAACTTAGAGACACAGCAACTGAACTCGGTGCTGGCTTTGGAGAAGAGTCCCAGACACTTTCATGTCTCTCTGTCTATTGAACTTTTTAATGCACTGATTTTTTCCAACCCCCTGCCTTTACCCCACTGGCAGTGTGCTTTAATTAGATTACACTCAAGGAATCACCGTGGTTCAGAATGCCAATTTGTGTTCCAGACTGTGTAAAATTTGCTGTTCCACTTGCTGCCAAACAGAGCAGGTGAGAGCAGACAAAGTCCTCAGGCAGACAGAACTGACTACTCTTTTTATATTTATTTCACTTTCTCTCTCTTACACTCTCTCTCTCCTTTTCTACTCATTCGTCATTCAGAAGGACATTCCCTTCACAAGTGGATAAACATGTTGTAAAAGTATCTTAAGTACAAACGTAATCAGGCAAACACACAAGGTGGATGCATATCCTTTCTAGTGGCGAGCCCGAAATAGTTTATATTACAGGTGCAGTGGGCACGTGCACTCTGAGGCCAATTGTGTTGGCAGGCGATAAGAGAGAGTGTGTAGAGTTCGACTGACATGTCGAGCCGTGTGCCTCTGTGTGTTAGGTTAACTCCTAGCCTTTTATTACACTCTTCTCAGGCTGTTTAAATAAGGCACAGCAGCACAGTCTGTCTTGGAAGTCTACAAAACTGACACCTTTCAAAGTATGCGGTATGAGAGAGAGAGAAAATAAAAAAGGACTGCCATCCAGTGCTGGTCTGGACTGGTGCCGGGAAAAATTATAATTGTCATGAAGGATAAACTCTGAAATATCATTATTGCCATGAGCCATGTTGCTTCCAATAACAATCTGACTTTTTATTTAGTCTGTTACAAATCTATAATTTACATTGAGAATAGGGCCTGTGTGTTTGAAGGGACTGGCCAAGGAAAGCATGGGAGAAGTGAACAGCTGTAGGTGATTAGAGGAGGCCTTGGGATGGCCAGGGATTCAAAGTAAACATGGAGCCTTTCCACAGTCAACAACATTTACAAATGTAGAAGAAGGAAGCTACTGAATTTGTGAAGAATGTGCAGCAGGGATGGAAAGCGTGGAAGCATGAAGCCAGCAGATGGCGAAAATTAAAGCCATGCAGCGGAGCGGCTAACGGGACTGTGGGTTTATTCTTCTGACAGTGGATCCCGCCGCGTTCTTGGGCCAGGGGGAAGACTGTACTGGGTCAGTGCTCACAGGTTTACATCTATCCTCCTCAATGCCCTGCTGTTTTCTTTGCATTCCTGTAGGGGAAGTGTACCTTTTTCCTTTCATGGCCATCATTCTCTGTTACATGGGCATGCGATAAAATGTTAATTTTATCCTTAATTAGTGTGTCACTGCAGCTTGAATATAAAACACAGTTAGGTTTGAGATTTGCACAATATATGTGTGTTGTTTTCTGATATCATGGAATTTACATTTCTATCATGTGTTTTTACTCTTAAGCCAAGTTTGGGTGTTTGGGTGAATAACTATACAACTGCATAGCACAACTGCGACCCTCTCTTACTTTATAAATGGTAAAGATTTATTCAGTTCAAGTTGATCTGAAGTAATGAAAGATGAAATGAAAGAAGAAATCCTCTTTGGCCTATGGAGGCCTCCACCTTGTCCCTGATAACTTTTTAATCCTACGGAACTTAAGTATGTGAATGACTTTTTTTTAAGGTCTAATGGACCTGGTAGCAGTCTTTAAGAGGCTGGCCTGGAGGAATGTATCATGCGGCAGGAACATTTATTACTGAGCCGAGCTGCCCCTCCATAATTAATAGCATTGTAATATTTCACAGTCGAACCCATTCTTTTCCCAGCTCTCCAGACATTAGTTGGATCCTTAAAAAAATAGTGAAAGAAAGGGGAACTCAGCCTTTTAACACAAATGGAATATCTTTTTAAGGTCATCTAAGCCATTTTTGATTTGTAAAATGTGTTTAAAAAAATCGGGAGCCCACTGGTTACCTGGGATGCCTGGTGTTGCCACTTTGATTGGAATTTAGTTAAGATAAGAGTGTAGTACACATGCCAAAGCCCCACAGTGACAGATGGAGCGATGGTGTCTGGGAATGAGTGTGTTCAGATTGTCTCTCTTCATGGCAACCCTTATCTAAATATTAGCAACATTTGGTTTGTCAGTAGTTCAACAATTGTTGGGCAGTATCCACAGTGCTTTTTTTGAACAGCTTCCCTTTCAAACCTCCAAATTTCCCCCTTTACTTATTCAAAAGAGGCAGCTATGAAATTTGATCATCTGGCATCTGACTTTTAGATTGTCTTTAACAACGACACAACAATAGGATTAAAAATGCACTTGTCGTGAATTATGAGTGCCGATATGCAAAGGCATTCGATTTGACTTGTAAAACGTGTGGGCTAGGCTGGGTGCGAGGACTTAGGTTTTAGTTTTCAAAGGCCGGCACAAGTTCAGAAGAACGAGTCTTAACATTTGCTTTTTGTTTAACCCCACTGCTTGAAGAAACAAAATACTGCCTTTAACTGGAGGCTGAATCACCTCGTTGAAGAGAGAGCAGGAGGGGGAAAAAAAGCATGGCACACCATACTGTGCCCATTCATTTCACTCTTAATATTTCAAAGTGTCACTAATGTGCATGGGCTGTCCTTTTAAGTTGTGCTTGATGTTTCTACTCCAGATTCTTTGTGGCAGGTTTGTTAGACTGCTGAACTTTTGTGCTGTATGTGTTGGGTTTACTACATATAGGGGTTGCTTTGGATCCATATCTGACTAAATTCATGCATAATAGTCTCATAACATATCGAAAGGCATCATCATTGTGGTTTTTTTTTTTTGATAGTCTGGTTTTCAAACGTGAGTGAAATTTAATACATTTTAAAGTTTAGTAAAGTAAAGTCCTTTAAAGTAAAGGATTTTTTTGCTCTGTGCTGTCTCATGTTGGCCACTATACCTGGTCTGTAATGGCTAAACCAAGATCATGTATTTTTCCTAAAGAGCTACCTCCATTTCTTTTGGAATATAAAGGACAAATACAGACAAATAGCTACAATGTTTAATGTCTGTTGTTAGAGTGAGCTCATCTGTGGGATGAATGCTGTCTTCGTTTGGTTCATTTTGGACACTGTGCCTTGTTTCTTGTCTTAAGCCCTTTGTCGCCTTCTGAGAGCAGAAGGTAATATAGAAAGGCAGAGGTTATGCCTCCGTAACCTTGTCCTCCCTGACCAGCTGCACTGCCGCACTGGCCCTGCTCATCTGGACTGTGGGAGTTTGTGTGGTTTTATGACTTAATGACTCCTGTCGGCTCTGATCAGGGAGCCAGGCTGAACGTTGCCAGCTGTTGTACTTCCTCAAATGCAGAGTCAGGGTGCCCCGCTCACACTGGCCTCGTGGTGGGGATGGAGCCTCACTTTCTCGAGTCTTGGCAGCAGAAGGGTTGGAGAAAGGAGCTTGGATCAGGTCTGCATGGTTGGACGGCATGGGGGTGGCCAGTAACCCACAGGGCACACCCAGGTCACTGCCCCAACAATATGACTGCACACTGTGGACATGGGGAGGTGATAATGTTGAGCCTGACAAGGTGAAAATGACTTGTGAATAGATGCCGCAGATTAAAAGTCCCCCTCAGTTCCTGCTTCTACTTGGATCTGTGGCACTGGCAGTTGATTGCGAAACACACTGCACTGTCTGTTTCTCATTCTGTATTCTGCGGTAAAGATCGGAGTCAAGGGAATGGTCAAAAATCTACGTTTAAAGAACAAAAATCTGGGCTGGCCAAGATCTGATGACAGAGGCACCATGTTAGACCTCCTGCCATGCCCTCCCCCCTTCCCTCCCTCCCCCCTCTGGAGGTGGGCCGGGGTCATTAGTTTTAGTTTTTTGAAGTGTTCGGCCTTTTGATGTTGCCCGTTCTCTTTAGGCAGCCTGGCCTGAAGGATATTTAATATCGCTCCAGCAAATTTCCAGTTAGGAATAATTTGAACTGAGCATCTGTCAAAGGAGCAGCCGTTTAAATACATTGGTCCCGGTTAAAGAGGCAGAAAATGAAGTCAGATTAGACTGAGCACCTTTTCGCGGGGTGCATGAGGGGTCTGGCAGGGGCCAGAGCAAGAGCTGGTGCACAGGAGGGGCTTGATGAAGAAAACGGCCTCGTTCCTATCTCATTAACACCCATGCCCAAAACTGGCAGGGTTCAAACGGGTGCAGCACCTCCCACCTCCTTCTCTTGAGGGCTGCACTGTACACTCTGGGTGTCTTGTGCTTCTTGTGCTTCTGCTGAAGAAGGATTGTCTCAGGATTCTCACTGCCTTGATATTTTATTTACAAATCTTCAGGGGGAGAGTAAGCCAGACCCAGGCCCCTCTTTGCCTCCTCAGACACTGCATCCCCGGTGCCTCTACATCAAAGGTCCCCCCTGTGTTCCTACAGGGTGTGCAGGGGAACTTTTATCAGGGTACACAATCTGAGGCGATCAGTGGTGCAGTGTTGAAAGAGCATGCATTAGGCCCTTTGACAGCTCCTGTCAGGCTTTATTGCAACTGACTTGGCCAGTCTGTTGGAAATCATCTCGGCTTGTCTTTTCCTTCGACCAACAATAATGCAGAGAAAAAAGCTCAAATCACTCTTTGCGCCCATCAGCTGTACACTTTCTGAGAGACAGGAAGTGACACGCCTGGGTCTGGGTGACATAGACGACTTCAGCTGCGCCTCTGCTGTCACCTGTTGTTTTACATGAGCTCAGAGGCAGGGATACTTCATAAGAGTTTATTACAGCTCCCTGCCAGTTGGCAGGCATGGTATATTGGCTTCTCATTTCTAAGAAATAGTCATGACAAGTCTTCCAACGATTACCAACAATAAGAGATTTAATTAAATAACTAAAGACTAAAGATTATTAAGTATAGGACAGGATGGGCTTACTAATTTAATGATTATATATAGATATTACGCAAAAGTGGAAAAAGGTCAGAGAAGAGAGGGTAATTGGCACCCAAGGCTATTTAATGCAATGGAAGACTAGTTCAGTTAGAATTATTGTTTAGTAAAATATGAATGTAAAAATAAGACATAGGATAAACATACACATTGACGCACCACAATGAGGCTGAGAGAAAAGAAGTTTCTAAATAAATAAGAATACATTAAATGCGGTAATACTGATATAGGGTTTGCTGATACAGTACTTTACTATTATATATTATAGAAGAATTGTTATATTGTACTGTCGAAGTCTTAAAGGTTCTGGGTTTATTTTGGTGTTTGTTTTTCTATTGGTTGTACATGTAAGACATTGGCTAAAGGGTTCCCAGTTGCACTGTTCTTAAGTGAGCCATTAAAAGAAAACGGAAAACCCCGTTTTAAAAGCAGTGAGGAACACAAGTGTCCAATACCCCCCCATCCCCCCCACCCTTGTTTCTCCACCTGTATGTGGATGAAGACAGGTTGCGTGAGCAGAGCAGCCCAGACTCTATCTTAAGGGGGAAATAAACATCGCATTAGTTCCAGGTCATCTTGGAAGCGTATGAAACAGAGGAGAGTGGTGGAGAGGTTAGGGGAAGTCCACTCCGGGGGGGAGGCTGAGGATTATTAGAGAGCAGGGACTCATATTATATCCTTCTCTCTTTCTCTTTTTCTCTCCCTCTTCTCTTTCTCTCTCCATCCATCTTAACTCCTCTGGTTTTTGCCATGTGTTGTAAATTAACAGCACCTCTTGTTCTAGCCCCAGTCCAGTACTTTCTCTCTTCATTTTACTAAGGCCGAGTGAAATATGTTTGAGAGCCAGGTTCATGAGCATTTTCAGCTTTGTCTCGCATTCTCCTTCTAAGGAACGTTTGGGATAATATGGGTCTTTGAGAGGTTGTGAAGGGGGATGCAGTAAATCTTTTTTAGTCTTACTTTCTCCTCTCTCATGAGGTTTCATTATTATATTTGTAACATCATAGGAGTCACAGAATGGAATCCACACAATTAACCTTAAATGCCTTATTAAATTAATTTCAAAGAAAACGTCTCTGAAGTGTTAATTATCTACAAATTGTTGCTTCAGAAAGGTTTCCAAAGGTCTGATTAATGGGTAAACGATGCTGTAGGACTTGCTCATATAGTTAACAGCCTCCATAAGTACAGCCTCCTTGTTTTTATGCCTTAATATGAACAATGAGCAGTTCTGTTCAGTTCTTTATCCTAAAATGCAAGACCTAAGTATTTAGTGGTGAATTTTCAGCACAAGGTTGGAGCTTGAAGCGTTGATGGTAGGAGTTAATTGTGCCACCAGAGAGCAAGTGGAAAGAGAGAGAGGGAGAGAGTGCAGCAGAGAGGAACTGGAGTGTTTGATGTGAAGCGAGGCCTGTTGCCATTACAGGCTTTGAAGTGAGATTGGGTGTTAAATAAGCAGGAAATGGGTGGTAGTTAGTCTCTCTAAACTTTCTCCGTTCGCCGTGGCCTGCTGTGGCGGAGAGGACAAGCCGGCGGCACAGGCTGGGCTGAAGCTGCTGTAAGCATGGAGCCAGTCTGGAATGGGCTGTCAGGCTTCATTAGCTAAACTTGTCTCCTTGTCTGCGGAGAGGAACTTGGCCAGTGATTTAAAACCAATCTCCATTACCTGGCCTCCTTTTTATTAACTTCGGTGCCATTACAGCACACACTTGCTCTTGATGGTGTCTCACCTTTAAAAGCTCTGCAGAGTGAGGGTGGGAGAAACACACTGAGATCTTTCACCGGTTGAGGGAGCTCAGGACCCAAAATCTGTAACTTGATACATATTGGTACATATTCACATTTTCTTTGCTTTGATTTCATAAAGACATTTTGTTATTTGGCTATTGTTTAACAAGCTTTCAGTCTCTTATTTCATAGCAGTCGCTTACAGTCTACTGAAGGATGCAAAAATTACCCAACACTGCATAGTATTAAGTGACTTAAATGGATTTAAACCGATCAGTCATAAAGAAGGTTGTTGTGGTGGTAATGTTTTTTGGCCTTTTCAATTGCAGTTAGTGTGGTTCGTTAGAGTAAGTGTAAACGCCGCCTTTCGAACTCTGGTGCACACCAAAGAAGCAGACAGAGACCACCTGAGCAGATGGTTCTTAGTCCATTTCTAAACAAGCTCTGGTGCCATTGTTTGGAAGCATGAACGTGATGATTGTGTTGTAAAGACAGTTTCCTGCTTACCTATTGTTGGTACGTCATGATTAAAATGATAGATTCACAGTCAATATAACTGTAAATATGTTTAGGCTGAGCAGACATTTCTTTCTGGTGTGTCAAGCAATATTTACTTTTATTTTGGTGCTTTAAAACTGGTGTTGAATAAAACAGTTTTAATGTAATAATAATTTGGTATATCAGCAAAATTCATTATAAAGTCTAACATGCAAAACTCTATGCTTGTGAAATTCTGCAGAATTGTCATCTCCTTTGAATAGTAAGTTTTCTTCAGATTTTCTTCTTCAGATTTTCTTTTTCCTTTGGTGTATTGCCTCAGAAGATCAGGACACAGTCTCGATGACCTCAAACTCCATTATGCTGGAGCGAAGTGAGTTCAGGCTTAGCTCTTTCTAAAGAGCTTCAGTAGGTGACAGTTGAGAAGGAGCATTTGACTGCCTCTTACGAGCACCAGGGAGATGGAGAAGGAGGGGTGAAAGGGCAGATGTCTGCCACAGAATTTAATTAGGGAGACGGCATGCTTTGTCCTCGATATCGTTGCTGCGGGCGTTCTTTAATTGCCCCCCCTTCCTCCCCGTACCGAACTCCCCCCAGTGTCTTTTAGGTTCATTAGCATTTATTCCAGAGGAAAGCCTCGATGTTCAGCGATGTCTCTAATTCATTCTCATCACTCTCACTTAAACATGTACACGCTCACTTTGTCACCCCATATTCCTTTTCTTTCGTGTCTTTACATGTTTACAAATGAACACAGCTGCGTAGCTTTGTGTCTTAGTCTTATGCTTGTCTTAACTCCTAGTTGCTCCACTTTCTGACTGACCTAGGATTAGCAGATGCTTTGTGTTTCATACAAACTGAAGACATTGTCATTGATAATGGCAGTTAATGCAGGTACATGTAAGTGTGGTCAGCAAAGTGTATGCCGCATGTGGCCTAGCGTGTTGGCGAAGCCTGGCACAGTAGGAGATAAAGTGTTCTGTGCTCATGTTCTCTCCTGAGGCACAGAGGAGCTCTAGACTCCAGGGAAGGAGAAAAGAGCGTGTGTGTAATAAACAGGAAGTGGCCTGAGGGCCTCCTGCTGTGTCTTAGGGGCTCAGCCATTCCAATATGTATTCAAAAGAGCTGCCGCTATGGGGATCAGCCCCGCCCTATGCCCAGCTTACACACAAAGAGGAGGACTTTACTGGGGATTTCACCCACTGCTCCGGAGAGGCCGATAGCAAAGGTGGATGGTTTTTATCGGTGCCTGCTGGAAGCCCGAGACAATAATGTGATGACTCGGTTAAGGCATACAAAAAGTATGTGCTTGGTCTATGCGCTTGGTCAGTGTGTCAATATATAAGTGTATACAGGTGTGTTGTTGCAGGGTAATTGATCAAATTATGACTACTGACTGATTGTAACTCTTTGAACTCCAGATGTGAACTGATCGGAACTGACTGAAAGCAACTAGTCACTGTATCCCTAGTGCGTTGTGGCCCTTTTGTAGGTCACAGATACTCTAATATTATTCTTTTATAATAATAGAAAATATATATACACTTTATAATCATATTCCTTTTGGAATTTCAGAAAAATTGCTGCTGTTTAGTCATTTTTAAAAGCTTTTTTAATGATTGTTAATATAATCAATAATAATAGCCATATGCTTTTTTAAAGCAAAAAAAAAATGTTTAATGTTTAACAGTATTTGTATCTATTATAGGGAGCTGTATATACAAAACAAACCACATGCAAGCAGACTAGAGATACCACATGCTGCAAGTTGCATTAACTAACACCTGCTTTCACTCAAGAACAAAAGAACACGCTTAGATTGGAAACTGGATCATTCAAATTATAGCACTTCATTAGCTGACTGGTTTGAATAACACAGTGAATTATGAGAGGTTCTCAGATCAATCATGAATTGATTAAACATTTAATGAAATTCAAGGGGGAGTTTTGATTACTTTGATAAATCTCAGTCTATATAATGAGCAATTAACTTTTAGATTCTAGTTGCTTATGGGACAGTGTAGCCAAACAAGTTAATAAAAAGGAAAATTGCTTTTGACATTGAGGCAAATTATGTTTTTTTTAGTCTAAAAAACATTTTTTCATCTTCAGGCTTTAGCTTTGTCAGCTCTATTTAGGTTAGCTTGCAGCGGTAAAGAAGAGAAGGTGCAGATTAGCCTCAGCAATAATACTGCCCATCTCTCATTAAAACCCTAATCGTGCGGAAAATGAGATTGATGGAAATTTATCTAAAAGGTCAGGGAAAGGGAATTTTCTGAGCGGACACAGGATTTAATGGACCGGATTTTAATTTGGCTGCTTCTCCACAACACCCAGAAGCTGCAAAATCTCCCCAGGCACACAAAGCCCTACTCACATGGCCAGCTCATCACTGTTCGCACATAGCCTACTATCTGGTTTCTTCTCGTCTCTTCTCTTCTCTTCTATTCTCTTAACTTCTCTTCTCCTCAGCATGCCCATGATGGACGATACAGGCTGCATTATGGGTTTGTTGGGCGAGCTCTGTTTTACTCATAAGTGAGTGAGGGCAGTAGGAAAGCGATGCCAAAGCTCTGCTATAAAAGACAAGGTCAGGAGCAATTCCTTCCCCACTGTGTCTTACTGTCTTATTTGTGTGATGTAGGGTCTGGGAATAAGATTCTGGGAGACTATTCTGCACCTAGGATTAGCTTAGCATTTGTTCTAGTCCACAGTTTTCCCTTCTTTCATCCCCTCGTTTTATTTCTTCACGCCGAAAAGTTTAAGGCCAGTGTTTTGAAGCGTCTTCATCGCTCTGCTTCTACAGTGGATCTAATGTATTTATTTCTGATAAACCGCACAGTGCTGCAGCGAGCTCAATAAGTCCAACACACAGTAACAGGATTAACCAACACTGTGGGTAAAATTAGAGCCATGCATGCACACTTTATACCACAACTACTTACCAAAAAGTTGTCCTTCAAATCTCTGAACTGTTGTGTGTGTGTGTTTAAGTTAACATTTTGCATTCTGCCCCCAGTTTGCAAAGTGCAGTGACAAACATACAAGCCCATGATTCTGGGCTTGTATTTGCAGTTTGTTGGTTTGCTTTTGAAGTTTGATGTTTTTTCTATATATGGTCTAGCGTGCGCGAGTGTGTATGTGTGTGTGTGTGTGTTTTAACTTTCCGAATGTTTTTGCAACACCGTGGAAAGAGTGTTGAACATTGTTAGTCATCGAATAGCACTGCAGTTTAGTATCTCCCCCCTGCGTGGCAGACAGAGGTGTGGACCAAGAGCCTGCTGTTTTAAAGGTTCATTTCACATCTCCTCCCGAGCCCAGCGGCCTAGGAGCCCAGCCTTTGATTGATTGTTGAGACCATTGATCTAATTTTGAAGCCTTTTGAATTTTCTCTCCACTGTCCCTCCTCTTTGTAAAGGAGTTGAATAAACCTAATTTCCCCGTGCCACATGCAGAGCTTGCTCGACCCGAGCGGGGGAAAACAGAGAGAATAAATAAAGCAGGAGAGGCCTGGAACCAGGCCTTTCACAGCAGCGCAGGATTTTTATAGACTGGATCAATTAAATTTGTCTTATTTGGAACGGTGGGGCTCCGTAACTCGATAAGAGGTAATGCGCTTGAAAATGCCTCTCGCTGGGCGGCCATTAGGCAGGAGAATGTTACCGCTGGAGCATTAACATGCAAGGATTACACATGTGTGAGTCTGACTTCGACCAATTAGAGCCAGGAAGGACCTGTAGAAGGCCAGAAGTGGATGATCACACAGCGTGAGGTCCTGGCCTGCTCTGGCCTGGTGAGGGGTTTAGGAGAGATGGAGAGATGAGGAGGAGAAAGTAGGGGGCAGCGGCTCCATGTTCCTTTTTGCTGTATTATGTTTTGTGTTTCCTCTGTTCTGTTGGTCCTGTGCAGACACCAGCATGGTGTTCACTTTAAAGGCCTTTTCCTTCTACACAAATAAAACTTGTTCTTTCCTTGCTTAGCATTCTAAGAGGCTTGATCGTGGGGAGTTTACTAATAGATTACTGATGTGTGACTTTGTGCTGACCAAGGTCCTTCTGAGCGCCTCACCTGACAACAATTACGACAGCAAAGCTACGAACATTGGGCTGCACTTGGGGAGATGCTGCTCTGACTTCAAGTCTCCAAGGTGTGCTCTTCTGCCTGCGCTCTTTGGTTCATTAGAGGCAGTCTCTAGCCGATCTTCAAACAGACTGGAGAAGTGAGAGTGGTCTAGACAGAGCGGCCGCTGTTTTGCTTTGTCTTTGTAATAGAATTTGGGGGTTCTGTAGGAGAGCTTTTTTAATGTAGCCTTTGTTTACCCAGAGCAATCACATTGGAATTAAACAAATATCTGTGAGCTCTGGGCACAAAGACATTAAAGAATAGATTATGAAAGAAATAAATTAAAATACTGAGCTTAAAATGCATAACAAGGGAAATTAGTTGCTCAAGTGCAAATGAAGAGACTGCCATTGTTGTTTACCTTTAGTATTAGTATTCCCTACTTACACCATAACTTATGTTTAGGTCAGACTGTAATGATCTGTGAGGGTCATTTCAAAGTCTTCAGTTTGTGTCACGTTGGGTTGTCCTCGGTGGATTTTGAGGTATGCTTTGGATTAATATTCTGCCACAAAAGTCATCTTGTTTTTAGATTTTGTGGAAACCATTCTGCCTTTTGTTGAAACAGTATTGCCAATGCCACCGGCAGCAACACAACCCCAAAACATGGTAGATCCACCTGCAAACTTAACAGTTGGCAAGGTGTTCTTTTCATGAAATTTCTTTTTTTACAAGCATACTTTTGCTCATAATAGCCAACTTTCAAATTTGTCAGCAGTACATTTTTCCAAAAGGTTTTTTAGGTGTTGTGTACCTTCAGACATTGAAATTTGCATGTACACAGGTATGTTTTCCCTCTTATGACTTTTCCATGAAAATTAGGTTTGTGCAAGCAACACTATAGACAGTGGAATGGTCCCAGTCTTCCTGCAGGTTCTTTGCAGTCTTATGTGGGTTTTGATTAACCTAGCAGCATAAGGGCAGTTCTCTCTGAGAGTTTTCTTGGTCTTCTAGATCTCATCCACAGTTCCCCTGAAATGCCATTTCTTAATAACATTCCACACTGTAAAAACCACAAGCTGAAAATGCTTGGCCATCGTCGAAGAGCCTTCCCCTCCCTTGTGGGCATCGACTTTCAAATGAAATCTTTTAAAATGGCTGCTTAGAGGAGCCTGTGGTTGCTGAATGTTGACATGAGGTTGGAAGTGTCAGAGAATGTATATAGCTTGTAAATTTGATTCAGCTGACAGTTTCTAATTAAAACCGGTGGCATGCTTCAGGCCTGATTTTCTAATCAAGGTCTGAGACCTTGTTAAAAAAATGTAACACTTAGGATGGCATAGGCCACACTAATGAATTAGATTTTCTATTTTTGTACCTTATAAAAAAAAGTAGTTGTGCGTTAGAATTTGAAAATATTGTATTTAATACTTAATTAGCTATAGAGGCAGAGTGTTTGCTACTTCTCGATTAGAAAAAAAACTGATCAAATGTGTGCTTTGGCAAAGAGTGTCCAAACTTTTGCATACAACTATATAGAGATTAAAAACACACACAGAAAGCTTTAATTCTGCATGCATATACATTTTATTGTGCTTATCATGAACATGCACACATTGTAACTACTCTAGGGAAAGATTTTAATGAGTTTGAAGGGGGCATCACCAAAGTCTCTGAGTGTTGCCACCAAGACATTAGGTATGACAGGGTTAATCAGAGGTTTCTGTTTCATTATGCAGTGAAACAGCACAAAGCTCTACTTTTTTTTCTATCCTTAAGTGTGAATTCACACCATACATGATTAGTCATCTGACACACAATGGTACTGTGCTTTGCATATTCATATAGTATCTGGTAGCACAGAGGAAAAAAGGTCAAACTACAGGGAAATGAAGACAAGGGTAAGCTCTTAAGCTTTTGTCCTGTGTTTGTGTCACTGCATTCTCCCAAACACACAGTTTTATCTGTAGGTTCTTACACTTTGAAAACGTATATACATGCTAAAACCTGGGCATATAGAATTCCATGCAGCTGTCAGCCAGGGGAAAAAAGCATTTCACTTTCACATAATGTTTTAATTATAATAAAGTATAAAATTATTAATTAATTAAAAATTTGTAATTAGTACATTTAACATTATTACAATAGTTAATGTTTTATCATATGTTACTAGATCTGTTCAATTATCGATTTATTCCAATGCTTGTTGCATGCATACATTTTTATATTAACAGAAAAAGTTATCCCTAACAGAACTGAAGGTCTCGTTTGTTGCTTTAATACACTTCTCTAGAGTTTGTCTTCCCAGTTATAACCAAAACCTTTTATCTGCGAAAGCATAGCCATTAGTGCACACATCTATTTGTGATAAGTTAGGGTAAACATAGCCCATATGTGCTTCACTTACATCTTCTCAATATTTTGTGATATTTGGATATGCCCAAAACATATGATGGTGGTCTGCATTTTGCTATCTACAGTTCCATCACAGTTGAGCAATATCACCTACAATGGGCTGTCTGTTGAGGTTAATGTAAAAATATGTTATAAAAATGATGTACTTTCACTTTCAATTTCCATATACTGTTATAGTCAGATGTTTACATATGCTCATCATGGACAGGAATATCATAGCATTATTGGGCTCTGTGATATACATACATCTTTAATAGAAAGAAAATAAGAATTTGGAGGACAAGTTTGAAACCACATTTAGTGTGTGGTTTCAAACGTGTCCAAGTTTTAAACGTCTACCTGATAATTTGAGGTTAAGATGAAGAATTATATGGTAGTCCTTCTTATTATTTCATAAGCTTTGTGCATTGGACTACTTCCACTGACAGCAAAACAGCCCCGGAGCATGTTGCTACCATCGCCACGATAAACAGTCTGTACTTGGTTCCTGGGGTTGACTACCTCATGTCGACTCCTCCAAACATACCTCTGCTCATTGTGGCCAATCAACTCAACCAACTACTCTGCCCATAAAACATTCTTCCAGGAGACTTTTTCTTTGTCTGTGTAGTCAGCTTCAAACTTTAGTCAGACTTGAAGGTGTCGATTTTGGCTCTGGGGTTTCCATTCAGTCCAGGGCGATGTAAAACTTGCTTGACTTTGACACAGGTGTTCCAGCAGCTTACAGTTTATGATAGGCCTGTGCCTTCTTGATTTGTTCCTGACCATACCGAAATGGTTTTCTCTCAGTTGAGATCACACGTTTAAAGATTTAGTACACTGAAAACTAGGTTTTGTAAAATTACTTTGATGAAATACAGTACCGTGCCAAAACCAAATTTCAAAATAGCTATTAAGTACTAACAATCACATTATTCGTTGTTCAGCAGATATGAATAGGGAAGAAAAATAAATAATAAACAAAGTTAAACAAAATTTTAGAAAATGGGACTCCTGACAGTGCAAAACCTGGCAGATCAGCAATGTTCGAGAGTATTTAAAACTTTCATTTTTTAAAGAGAGGAGAAAATTAAGCTCCACTCAAGCTTCAGATCAGTTTTTGTCCATCCTTCTACTGTGAGAAGACAACTCAACACTGTGGGTCTGAAATGATGTGAAGCTGATTCAGAAGCTCTTGCTATAAATAAACAGAAAAAAAGAAGAAATCCAACTGCTGTAGTTGCTAGTGTTCCCAGAACAATGTACTGACCACCCCAGTCCAGACATCAACATCATTATATCTGAGATGTATTTGTTAAGTGTTTGATGATAAGATGCAGAAAACTGTCAAACGTCTAAGAATCAACTTTTAAGGTATGAGGAAAGCTCTGCAGTGTATTACTGCAGAAAACCCAAAAGCAAATCTCCAAAAATAAATCTTTGGCTAGGAAATTAATGGAGTTCCCATCGATTCCCATGTGTGTTTCCTTGTCAACTTGTTTATGTGTTATTTGACCATATCCTTAATTTTGGCAGTGTGATTCTGAAATAAATGTACATGGCTGCACATGCTCCTCATCAGTCATCTATGAAAAAAGTGTTCTAAAAGTCATATCAAAGCCCCTATTCACTGTTACTCCTTCACCCCCCCTTCATAACGGTGCTATTTGATCATTGTCCCATTGTGTGTGGATATGTGTGTGTGTGCTTAACTGTCTGTCTGTGTGCATTAGCGAGTACAGGCGTGTGGTTTGATGAGTATTAAAATGAGCAGAGACACTGGGCTGCCTGAGGACATTTAACAGGGTCCCCCTGCGCCACCAGCCCCTCCTCCGACACAATTACCCCACTCGTGTCTAATTGGCATCGCCGGCTTCTCTGCATGATCGACCACGTCCACGTTGGCATGAAGTGGCAGGGCGGCGCTGCCTCTAAAGCTGTGACTCTAGCTGGTGGCACGCTTAGTTAGCCCCATTTGCCCCGCCACTCCGCTCGCCTTACCTCCCCCTTACATAATCTACTAATGCAAATTTGCCCCGGCTAATTAGCGTCATCAGCTGGTAGGGTAATCTAATCGGACGAGCTAGGTCTCCCTCCGCTTTGCTATGCTTCGTCCCGAGTCCCTGATTTGGCCCGCTCACCAGCCGTGCTCACACACACACACACACACACACTGCTGGCTGAGTGAAAGAGGACGGACAAACTTTTCTTAAGTAGCGCTAAACGAAACAAGGCCACCACATAATAAGGCCA
Source organism: Salminus brasiliensis (assembly GCF_030463535.1). NCBI lineage: Eukaryota > Metazoa > Chordata > Actinopteri > Characiformes > Bryconidae > Salminus > Salminus brasiliensis. Next base: position 26,829,483 of record NC_132894.1, read on the forward strand.
TAGCCGCACTGGTGCCTAGAGATACCCAGCTTGTCTAGACAGTTACAGCACATTTCTTTACTTAAACATTTAATTTGTTTGGAAAGTGGGTTTGACCCCAGTTCAGCAGCTAGCTAAAAGTTAGCTGTTAGCTAACTGAGGCTCTGCACAAACCTGATGAATTTAAACATGAGTTTGGCAGTCCATCTATTACAAACCTGCAGAGCTGAGCAAACAAGCTGACCTAAACACTTCAAAACAAATCTAATGGGGTGAGGAAAAATATTTGGCCTGTCAATATGAATTATAGTTATAAAATTCAGTTTAAAAGCCTTCGGTAGCTTGGTTTGTCTGTACAACACCTACGGTAACAAGCAGTTTAACTGGTTTTATTCAGTACTTTTAATGAAATAAAGCAAATGTAATATTTTACATCCATTTAAATGTCAAAACACTTCAAATCAGTTTCCACCTTGCTGCTCTTTACAGCCTTTTTTTAACTAATGCCACTTTATACAAAAGACCATTTGTGATGAATACAGATGTGTCCTCTGTATGATTGGAGTACCTTTGTTTAATCTTTCCCATAAATGCTGTTTATATTACTGTATCATTTCTGTCTGGTGGGGATTGGACCCTCCTTTGGCTTTCTCATGCTCTTAAGACGTTTTACTTATATTGTCAGCCTTAGCCAGATCTCAGAAGGGGTGTGACCCTGAATTTCTGCAAAGCTGTGAAAAGTGCCATACAAATAAAATCGAATAAACCTGGGAGGTGGGAGTTGCATTACGCAGAAGTCATTTTTTGGAGAGCTGTCAAAAAAGTATCTACGTACATCAGCAGCTAAATGTAAGAGAGTGAATTAGTTAGGGTTACAGGCGAGGTTCATGAGGTGTCTTGCCTCTAAAAATTAGGCTCATGTATGGCTGAACGTTATAAATGTGGCCCCTTGGCAGGCAGCTGAGGTCCAAAGCTAATCCACCTGACAGCCTTGTTCACATGCATGCTGGAGAGATGAGCGCTGTTATATTAGACGTGACCATCTTCCAGATAAACAATCAAATGTAAAATAAGAGCCCTCTCCCTATCATCAAAGTCATAACTCAGTATCCTGACATCAGGGCTCCTAGGGCGAAGGCGGAGCATCGTTAGTGACAACGAGCAGCAAAAGTGTCTGGATTATCAATTTGGCAGTGTTTTCTAGTTTTCCACAGCATGTAAAGGCAAGTGATTAGTGGTTAATGAACGTCTGGAAGATGCTGCTTTGCGACTTGTTGCCTTGTGAAGATCGAGTGGGTGTGGGTGAGTATTTCGGGAATGTCTTATTCATGAGCAAATCATTCTTTTGAATAGAATGTTTTCAGTCAATCAGTTTAACTGACAAAGACAACCATGTGGCCTCCACCTATAACATTCGTGAACACACTACCTTTACACACATGTGCACATATGCCCAAAGCAGTGAGGGTTAAGGGCCTTTCTCAAGGGACCCAACAGTGGCAGCCTAGTGAACTAGATCAGGGTGAACTAGTCACAGTTCTGTATAGATCAACCCTTCTTTATGAAGTGTATATATATTTCAAGTTTTTTGGAACATTATTATCCAACATTATAAAAGTATGTAAAAAAAATCTAATCTAATGGCCCTGATCTACACATTAGCCACTAGCTAACATGCTAGTCACAATACAACAATACAGTATAATTAAGATGCGCTGTGGTACAATGTTATACAGTACCATTTACTGTGTTATGACATCCCCGTTATACGCTGATGAATTGTATATTTCAGTACTTTGTATAGGGAGTATGGATGTCCAACTGGGGTCCAGTTGAAAGAATCTGAGAATTGAACTTTTTAGCATTACTCTCACTAGACTGGCACGCATAGCCTTTCTCTGAGCGCGCTCTGTTGCTGCTGACTGAGTGTTGAAGAAGGCGAGGCATCCACCTCCCCTGCTCAGTCACACAGGAGAGTGATGAGATCAGACTGCACTGTGTGTATGTGTGTATGTGTGTTGGTGTTGGGGTCAGTGAACATGGCGCACCCGTCATGCTCATGCTCTCCCTACTGGCGGTGGCCTAATCAGAACAGTGACACTGTATGAAAAGGAAATGACAATGGGATTTACACACAAAGCGTGGCGTAAGAATATCTAATGTGGTCATTAGTAAGGACATGAATACATAAAAAAAGAAAGTGAAGGAATTAAGTTTGAGTGCATCCAATTTAGCCTGATTGCATGCATTCATTTACATGCGATTATGCCAATAGTGACAGGCCTTTAAATTGGGGCTGAGGGTTTTGCCTGTGCTGCGTTGTGCATTACCTTCAAATGACATGACTTCTAATTTGACATCTTTCCAAACTCTTTCTCTGTCTCTCGCTCTGTCTATCGACTCTCTCTCTCTCTCTAAGTAGTTTACTAAGATCTGTCAGCACTTCTTTCTGTCTTTTCCCTCCTCTTTCTCTCCTTCTTTCTTTGGCACAGCTTTATTTTATCCTTCCTGAAATGTTGTTTTAGTGTGTGCTCATCGGGTGTCAGCAGAGTATATATGTGTGTGTGTGTGTGCAGCCAGCAGAAATCAGTGCAATGTTTAAATGGCCTGTACTGCAGCGGCGACCCGGGTGGTGTGTGTGTATACTGGGCTTATTGCTCAGCAGCAACAGTTGAGGATTTGTGTTGGGACAGCAGCAGCGGTCTGGGAGAGCACGGGTGAAATTAGAGGGGGAGAGCTGTGAAATATTGATGTGTCCATCGCTAAGCCATTCATTATTCATCCTACCTTGAAGGTAGCAAGCGAGATGGCCCCCTTTTCATGCAGGCCCCTGCCCACTCGCATATTGGATCTTTTCTCACGGGTAGAGATTCTGTGTGCCTCTGCTGACATTTGGCTTCACTCTAGCTTTTGATAATTCACACACAGACTGTTTCTATTTTTATTTAATTCTTTTTTTTAATTCTTAGGGAAAAAGTCAACAGTCACACCAGACGTGTACTGGCGATAGTGGGTGGATGAGTGAAAGAGCATGCACTCTATCTGTGTGCACCTGTGTATTTGACCCCATGAAAATGGACTGGGCCTCTTGGTTTCCTGACACTCTGGAACAGAAATATTATTAATAGATGCACACCAGATGTCTTCTCATGTCATTTTCATGATTTCCTGGCCATTGTCATTTTTCTTTCACTATATGTCCCAAGGGACATTCAGGGAAAAAAAGATCCTAACATTTGGATTATTTCTTGTTTTGCAAATATCTTGCACACAGTTTGTGAGTATTGTTTTTCCATGTGAATTAAACATTAAAACGTAACGAGATAAATAATTTCACACTGTTGTTATATAGAGAGGGTGAAATTTGGTCTGCCACGATTAGTTGCCATAGTCGATGACACTGATGCTAAAAATGAGTCTACATCAATATTTTAAGCTGAGGCATCCTTTTAACATTATTTTAATGTTTTTTCTCAGGTCTCTAGAACACTTTCACAGTTCAAATAAATACTTTTACTCATTACCCCTTTGTAACTGCACCATGAGGTCAGTCGTTCCTGGCTCCAGTCCAGTCGGCTGCAGTTTAAAAACATTTGGTTTATACATGCAGCATTGATTTTTAAAGACCCAAGGCATCAAAAGTATGTGATCACCTGAAATTAACATGAAACATAAAGTGTATTGTACACTGGGCAAAGTTTTAAAGACATACCACAGCAACACGAGCACCTGAAGAGGTAACACAGGCATCACCACACAGACTGACTTTGCTGTGTCAGTTTTCGAATGGTATGCAGCCGTTTCGTCCACAGTTGCGTTACTTTGGCCTTGCGTCCCCAGTAGGTTTGAACTAGCTTTTTAAAATCATTGATATGGAAGCTTTTTAAATCTGTTGTTCTTGTAGTCGTTATTAAGGAGATGAATTTGCCTGCCAGCTACTTTAGAATTTCCAGTGAATACATGTCTGAGAGAAAATGTTGTAAAGGCTAGAATCTAGGATTTTAGGTTGATACTGGATAGAAATCCTTATCTAATTACTCAGGCCATTATTTTAAGTACTTTTTTGTGTAGGGAATGGCAGAAATACAGTAGATCACAAACTTTGATGAGGGGTATAAATACCCCCCTGCACTGCTGATTATTATGCTACTGTTCCTGATTAGTTTTGCACTTAATGTGAACTTTTATTTACAGTGTTTTCTAAATAAAATAATTTTAAATGTTCAATTTAACTTTTTGGGAGGAAAGTTTGTTGTTTGGACAATGTAGTTCATAGATTAATCGATAGAAAAGTAGTTGTTAGTGGCAACCCCTAAACAATTCTGAACAGTTTTTTGCACTTTTGGGTCTCTATAGACTTTAAGACAACTATACTTTTATAGACTTTATGATAAAAATGTACAACATTAAAGGATAATAGATTGTAAAGGGAAAGAAGATATCGGATTGAATATAATCAGATACTCAAGGTTTAACTATCTGTATTGGTAACAGAAAAGAACAAGTGGTCTTGTGCCATCTCTAGTTTACATGTGTAAAAGGCCAAGCTACCGAAGAGCTGACTTGATTCTGGCTTCTCCTCTTCTGCAGGACTCTGCAGAGTTCCACACAGGAATCCCCCCAGAGGGGCAAGGCTCATCCCTCCGTGCGGCCGTCCTCCAACGGGAACTCATCCTGGAAGAACGGAAGCAGAGGCAGTGCGGGGATCAGAGCAGGTGGGTTTTGGGGCTTCAAAGCCCTGCTGGTAATCCGGTGAGAGAAGCGGAGAGGTGCTCTGAAACATGCAGAACATCTCCCCGGCTTGAGCTCACAAAGACCCAGCTCAGCTCCAGCTCCGGCCTGCTGCCGCGGCCCCTTTGATGCGGGCCCATCCGGTAACTTCTGTTAGTTTATTTGGCCGCATTTTTCATGTGTAATGTGCATGTGGACCGTCCGCGGCCGCCTTTAAAGAATTTTAAAGGAAATCCTGCTGAAATAACCTTGGACTTTGAGCGCCGTTGCTTAGGCATCAGTCGATTCAAAGGGCTTCGCCGCCAGGTCTTCAATAACACAGCAGCTAAAAGCACTGGGTCAATCTCGGGATAAATCCTGTGGAAAAAAAATACCTAGCATAAGCAAAGGAGATCTTATCAATATTATAGTTTTTTCTTCCCGAGCTGCATAGTAAGATGTGGCGATAGTGATCGATAGATGAACTTTCAGATAGCTTGTTAGAAATGATTTAAATGCATAGTGAGGCTGAGTGCAAGATGAAAAAGCTCCTCTCAGTCCTTCTGAAAATTGAGTGTGAATCTATCAAACCTGATTTTGAGTGCATGGATCCTCATTTCTGTCTTTCAAAAAAAAGGAGGAAAAAATAAACAGAATTTGATCTGTGTATGAGGTATCAGTGCATCTTGAAAACTTGCTGGGAAGGAAAATAACATCAAAAAAGAAGCCTAGAATATTCCCTGTGCCCGCGCACAAGAAAGGCATCTCTGCTGTCGTGTTTCAAGGGTGTTCTCTCCAGCGTGCAAAGTGTTGTTCTGCTAAACTAAAGTGAAGGCAACCGTTCCCGGAGATGAAAGGACACGCAGAGGTATCAAAGGGCTCACTTCAGACCCAATCTAGTCAAGCTGATTTCTGGACTTTTCTATAATGCGGCACATAGAACAGAAGAGCAGGCGCAGGGGAAGATCTTTCGCCCCTACCCCCCCTTGCCTCAATCTTTGCGGGGTTAGTTGGTTGCACTGCGGTGTATGGGAGGGTCTTTTTGTTTTTGTGGTGACCACAGGATGATTGTTCAAATTGCACATGTCTGTGTGTATGTGTGTGCATGCATGTAAGTTACGATATATATGCTCTGATCTGCCATTTCATGCATCCCGCTCTGAGCTTTTCATAGATGAAATGCCGCAGTACTTTATGGCTAGATGGATGTGAAATTTGACTTAAAATGGCTGCAGTGTGGAGTAGCAGTGCTGGGGCTTCAATCCATAAGGACTTGCTCCTCTCCTGTAGCTGTGAAGGGGGTCTCTCTCTCTCTCTCACTCTCTCTCTCTCTCCCCACCCGTTTCTCTCTGCAGCATTAAGATGGATGTGGGCGACGTCTCTCCAGCTTATTTGAATCTGAGCTGCGGTCCAATTTTTATCACCTACGAGGTGGAGATTCAGAGCAGACCTGCAAATATGAAAAGTACATTTGTGCTCCATTCCGGTTTATTCCCATCTGCCCGGAATGCCGGCGATATTAGAAAGCGCGGCAATTTTGGGCCGTATTTTCTGACCGAGCGGTTTGAATCCGGCCCATCTGCGGCCCATTAAATTATATGAAATCACTGGTATTTTTCAAATACATGCTGGGCCGAAAACTGTTAATAAATCTTCGGATGGGCTCCGCGGCGAGGGGAGAGCAGTGGTTACATAAATATGAGTGTTTCGTCAAGGTGATTTCACCCCGTCAGTGGAAATTGCTCTGGTCCCATAATGATGAGGTAAAATTGGCAGAATTAGGGCTGAATTAGAGAAGGCAGGGGACATTTACTTTCACCTGCTGAGTTTTCAGCTTTGGTTGGATCTTAGCTTAATGCAACCCAAGCAAACTCCACACAGCATTTGTATATTACTAGCTATGCTGTAACATTCAAACTGCAGGTTCCATATCACTATAAATATATATGCTACATATATTATATATATATTGGTGATATGAAACCTGCAATTTCAACATATACGTATATATTGTACACGTACACACACACATATATATACATAAATAGTGAGTGTTATATTTTTATTGTTGACACTTTTTATTGGTTTATTAGTTTTATGAATGTATGCAAGAACAATTTTAATTTAATGTAGTTAAAACATTCATGTTTTGGTGAGAGGATGAAAATCAACAGGGAAAAAAGGCTGTATGTCTTGCAATAATCTAATAAAGCAGAACTCTTTGCGCAGCCTCTAATCAAGGACCTGGAAATTGCAGATGGTTTGTATGATATGTATTCCGGCCTCAAACTGCAGAGGGCGCTGTTGTCTTTAACATGTTCATGTTCAGTTCTTTAAAGACTCCACTGTTTTTTGCATCTCCTCATCATGCAGGCCTCCATTTAAAGATTATTATTACCCCATGTATGCTTCTTTTACCACTGCACAATTTTGTTTGACCATACTGTGACACTGCTCTCCACTCTCATTAAAATTGGCTTAAGTTTCCAGGAGAAGTAAGTTGTTTAAAAGGGCTTTTACAGAAATTTCCAAAAGTAAATAGCAAACCTCTTCTGATATCTGCTGTTCCTTAAAATTAAATTATTTTTAATTGAATTCATTATACTTGGAATTTAACCATAGAGTCAGTCACTGTCTGTTAATGTTGAGTGATATATAGTATTGGTATTGGCTGTACACAACGACAAACTGAGTTTAAGTAGTATAGATGGGTAATAATTAGGTAATTGCAATATGTTTTTGAGGGGTTTGAGTCTAAACTGGACATTCTGTTCTGTTACCAGTGGTTTGAACCTTGAAGTAAATTTACATTCATTGTGAACTTTGAGACTTTAGCAATGATCCACCTACCATCTCACGTGTTCCTGATTTGTTTAGATGTTGTAAAGGGACTTTTATTTACCAAGGAAAGAATTATGTGTTCATCCTCCTTTAGTTGTCTCCAATGGTCATCCAGGTTTTTTGGTGTTGCTAAACTCAGTGAATTTCTTCTCTTTAAGAATGTACTGAATCGTTGAAGTGCAATCTTTGTTATTTTTTCCCAGTCTAATGTTGACTGACCACAGGTTGTTCCATTAAACAGCTGCCGACTGCAGATTTTACCCTTGGAATCAACGTCACACCTTTAATCTGCTTAATTTGTCATGTAACATGGGAACAGGCCACACCTGGCCATGTAACTGCTAATCAATCATTTGTTCAGTTATTTCTTGTACTACGCCCTTGACTCAAAGCTGAAAGTGTACACTTCAATTAAATCTTGATTTCTTCCTTTTACATCCACTGTGGTAGTGTACATGATTACAGTAATACAGTGATATGCTTTGGTATACAGTGTTGTGATTTAACTAGCAATGCCTGCAGATGTATTGTCAACTCCTAATGACTGAACTTATTTTATTAGTGTCCTGTACTGTGATCAGAACATACTGAAGTAGTGCACAAAACTGATGATGATACAGATAAAGTGATTGGAAAAGTGGTGACTGGATGTAAATAACGCTGTAGTGTGTATGTGTTGTTGTGGTAGAGGCGACATGGTTAACACTCTACCGCAGCACCATTGACCGCACTGCTCCTCTCCTCTCTTCGTTCACTCGACTATGAAGACACTTCATCATCCCTGACAGTCTGACCACTGCTGCTGGTTCTGATGCGTTCAGCATACCTTCATTGCATCATAAATAAATCAGAAGAATGACTTTTTTCCTCCATCGTACTCCCTTTTTTTTTTCTTTTCTCTTTTTCTCTCCCCTGCCGTCTGCCTTAACCAGGCCAGAATGAGAGGAATGATGGAAATGGTGAAGCAGGTGGGGTTCCTGTTTACTCCGCCCCCTCAGAGATCTGTCACTTATTGTTATTACCGCCCTCACCCGCCCCCCCCAGTCCTCCATTTACATTTATCTCAAAGAGAAGAAATTATTTTTCCTTTTTAATGGTATTGGGCTTCTTGTTATGACATTATCTTGTGTAATTTTAATTTAAATGTCACGGATGTGAGTGATTTTCCTAATTAATGCACAGGAGGGGGATAAGAGAAAGGTCTAACTGGAGGAAAAGAAACAAAACATTGTGTTTTTCCTTTTTTTTCTTCCCCCTCCTTTCCCATTTCTTGTGATAGTTAGGGTGACATGCATTGTTATTGAAGCTGAGCATGAGCCACAGACACTTCCAGAGTACAGCAGGGTTGCAGATTACTGAGGGAGCGGGTGGGGCCGGGGGGTGGGGGGATTGGGTTGTCAAGACACCCCATAAACACCCCCCCCAATCCTCCACTCCTCCATGGGTAGTCTCAAACCTTGTGTTTGTCCACCAGCAACCAATTACCTGGCAATCCTGCCCTCTCTGTGGCGCAGGCGCGCTTGCCTCTGCATGATGGCGTTTTTTGTATATTGAATTCCATCTCCTGGAGAGATAAAGAGCGCAGGAACAGGGTTCTGCCGCTGCGTTAGATAAGTGTTTCTCGCAAACTGCTCCCTACTCCTTCTTCTGACACTGATTGTGGAGAAAAGAGACATTGGGGGTGGCAGCCAAAGAACAAGGCATGAAAAAAAGCTTGAGCTTTGGCCAATTTCATTATGAATCTTTTTTTTTTGTCCTCCTACTCTCTCCACCATGTTTTAATTCGCCTCAAAGCTGTGAGCTGCTAATAGATTAGAGTGTCTTACATCAGCGGGTGCTTACTGGGCTCAAGTAAGGCTTCTCACACTTTGTTTCAGGCCTCTTTCCCATGCTGTTCTATTTTCCGTGCTAGCGCTCCGATATGACAGTTAGTGGATGAGTGGCTCGCTGGAAGATCAGCATTTATTCAGGTTCAGCTCCTCACTCTCAGGCCTATTTGTAACCTGTCCAGAGCCAGAGTCCCCTGCTCCCCATCGCCAGAGTCAGGCCCTGCCATCCGTCTCTGTCCACGCGCGGCAGGGAACAGGCCAGCGCCCCCGCGCCACTCATTGGCTGTGGCAGGAGAGGATCTAAGTGATGGACCGCTCTTCATATATCAAGCGGCCACGGCGGCTGACACAGCGGGACCCGAACGCCCGAAATAATGAGTCCAGCAAAATGTAACAAAGCTGAAAAATGGAGAAGGTGGCTTCAACCTTCCACAGCTTATCATAACTTTTTAGCAGAGCGTCCAGTGACTTCCAGAACTTGTGTGTGGCCTAGTTTATTTGCATATTTATATATATTGCAATTAAATTGAACTTTATTTATAAGATGTATTGTATTTTGTATTACTGTTACTTATTAATTTGTTCATTATGGTGCCATTATTTAAATCAAAGTTATTAATGATGCTGTAAAAGCCTTAATTTATTCAGTGTTCAGTCCAATAAAAAGTGTAAAATTCTCTTAATAGTACTGCATGGTTATCAAGCGTTGTGATACTATACTTGGTATCAGTTTTATGTCACAGTATATGTAGACTGTCAGTGCGAGGCGTCTGATCTCTGCCTGTCTTTCTTTGCGTCCATGTGCCTGATTCTTTACCCTGGGGGATGTTTAGCTTAGGCTCAGCTAGGGACTACTCCCTACTAATCCACCCATCCCAGCTGTCAACGTCTACACTTTAATTAATGCAAGCCAGACACAACGCAAATGTGGTTCTAGTTAGGCAGAGTGAATGATATCCGACTGTTCTGATTCTAATGTGCACCAGTTGGGTTCATAGTCAACCCATAGCTCTGCTTGTAGATCAAGGTCATGGTCTGTAGACCCGCTCTTCCAGCTGTGCACCGGGAACCCTGTGGTGAATGAGGCCAGGGAGGTCAAGTGTGAAAGGTCAAGTTCACTGGCCAGTGCCACCATGCTTTGTGACGGAGGAAGGGAGTGTGAGAGCAGTATGTCCACATTTGAGCGTGTGTATGGAGGGATTAATGTGTGAAGAATTTCACAGGAGTTTGGAGGATGCATATGGAGATGCAATTTGCACACATTTATGAGAATGTCCAAGGCAGTTCTCTAACAAGTCATTGCACATGCATTATGGGAATGTCTTGCTGTTCCTAAAATGCATCTGCTACATACTTACTGTGCTGTATTTTGCTAAGATTCCTGTGGTGTGTTTCTTCTTATAGCATGTGTTTATACTGTTTATATTTCTTACAGTAACATTTGTTTATATTGCAAGTTGTAAAAGCATGTATAAATGTGTTGCTACAAGCATCCAAAAGCTCAGTGTGTTCACAAGAATTTATGAAATGTGAAATACTGGACCTATAAAAGCACTATTATGCACTATATACTGTATATTCATTCTTTGTAGCCCTCTTTTTCTTTCTCTCTAATACTCACTCACTCACTCACACCCACATGCAGCATGAGCCCTCACACACCTGGAACAGATAAAGATCCTTTCATGTTGGTGGGGCTCTCCTGGGGTCAGTGCAGGCCAGTGTACAGAGAGAGTTTTACAAGGCGAGAGCAAAAGCTATTGAAGAAATGAAATGTAACTGGATCCCGCCCGAGATTGCCAGGTGCCACTGACAGAATGGGGAGTTACTTTTTAAAAAATATTATAATTTTTGCTAATGTATTTTTACATTAGTCAGCCAGCCTTGAGTTCCATGCGTTCAGCACCTCCCACAAGCCTTGTTGCCAGTTGCTGTGTTTACTCGCAAAACAGAAGCAATTCACGTCAATGTCTAGCGTGTCATTTTGTTTATTAAGAGTATGTATGTAAAAATCTACATGTGTCAGAGCCCTTCCTGTTTCTCCTCGTTTATCGCATGTTAAAGAGATACAGCAGGCTCTTCAGGAAGCCGTCTTCTCCCTGCATTAACCTCTATCCTCAGGGCTTTTGCCTCTCTCAGACTCTGACATGACACACGCTATTGTAAATGATAGTTTCCGAGCTGGGATCAAACGCGCTCCAGACGCTAAATAAAATCAGAAACGCTTGTTGCCGTGCGGAAACGCACAAACATTAGCGGTGCCACGATAGAATGTGGCACATGTCGCTGGATGTCAAGGGATCAAAAAAAAAAAGAATTCTTTATATGCATATGTAGTGTTGGATTTCATCTGCTTGAGAAATGTGGTGGTGTGCTTGGGCGAAGAACGGGATCAGAGGCGGGACGGCCCGATTCCTGTAGGACTTAATCTGCTCCTTATGAGGCTCGCTGCTCTCCATAAAGCCTTCACCAAGCTTATGGCGCCCACATTTGTGGTTTTGTGCACCATCCTTTTTTTCCGTTGTATATGGTCTCCATTAGATGTGCTTCTGTTGCTTAACGGCTGACTCCTTGAGAGAAAAGAGAGGGCCTCCGTTGCTTATTGGATGTAGTCAGAATTGGAGAGGGATGGCATCCAGTTCACTTGTACTTTTATTCACTCGCTGTCAGTTTTATGATGAGGACTGTCGTGTTTATGGCATTTGGAGGCCTTGCTTTCTTTCTGCTTTTGTGTGTGTGTGCTAGCTGTGGGTCAGACAGAGCTGCTGTAGTCTAAAGTTGAGGTGCTACCTCTCTCGATCGCTCCTCCATTGACTGATCCCTGACACGCGTGTCCCCGTAAAGTTTCCCGTGCAGGTGTAATTCCCTGTAAAATGGCCTGTAATTTACTGGCCTTTGGGAGCATGGCGTCTCTGGGCGTGAAAATCAATAGGACGGTGGAGAGGGATTTGGCGTGGCCTTTCGGCTCCACGCCGCCGAGGCAGCAGTTAGGCTAATTCTGTGATGGCAGCAGGAAAAAGGGGGGATATCTGCCTCTCTATCTGAGACGGATCAATGTTTTACAACAGCATCGTTTAACCCTTCCCCACTAGCATCCATGCCCTGTGTTTTCAGCGACCCCCCCCTTCCCCCCCCTTGAGCCCATTATTATGGTACTGGTGCATTTCTGCACAGGGGCTTGAAGGGAAGACCTGACCCACAGCTATAGCCACAGCCTGCTGAGTTGGAGGCTGGGGGAGGACACCTCTCACCTCTATGCATCACATACTCCTAATGCCTGCTAGCCTTGCCAGAAGTAGCCTGGGGCATACACTGTGTTGCAAACCCCCCACTCCAGTTGTTTCAGTGGGAAACCATGCAGAAAACATGCATTGGATCTTACAAGGCACTACATGTATAATGTATCACATGACATCCAATATAATCCATGAATAATAAAATGAAAGCAACGCTCTTCAGAGCCTCAACAGATCAGCTAATTCTATCATGCAGATCTGCCGTATGACATACATATGTGTATATATATGCAGAATCAATTTCTGTCTACACATTGTTTAGGCTGATGAGTAGAAAGCTTTGACAGTATTTTTCCACTCAAATTTTAATAGAAGTTCCAATATTTACCAGAAATGTTCTGTTTATCTGTTTATACAGAGTATATTTATAACTTACAACCATGGGTTAGTGCATCTAAAAATTAACCATGCTGCTAACATGAATGGATAGATATATTTCCCTTTCCTATACCGATACTGACACCAACAGTGTATTTTTGTAAACGAGATGGTAAGTGTGAAGAACCTTTTAAAGGTTTAACACTATATGACCACTATATAATGACAAAGTAGCACTTACAATGAGATTTAAATTATTTTTTATATTTAGGTGTTCTTCACACTTTTTGGACATACTTTAGGGAACCAAAATGTTTTTTTATGGCACTGGAGATAGAACCTTTTGTGGTACATTGTTTCTAAGAGCATATCATGCAGAGCATGCATGAGATCACGCTGAGATCTTTAAGGTTTGTTGAGGAAAGCAATTTATTCTACATAGAACCACGACTACTTAGTGAACTCTCTGCATCGTTAAACTGTTGTGTAGGATTCTTTAAAGAACCATTGGAAAAAATGGTTCTCTAAGTGAACTTGTATAGCATAAAATAACCAAATTCCTGCACCTAACACAGCACTAGAGATAGAGAGAGTAAACACCAAGTAGTGTAAAGTTAAAGAGTTTCACCAAGAACAGTGCTGTATATTTGGATGGCTATTTTGGTTACCTTTGTAACTCTGTATTTTAGAACAGCGGAAGTTGCTATTTGATGTAGGTGAGGTCAAGATAGCTACAGCAGCAGAAGACCGAAGCGGATCTCTGCTTTCAGCTGTGTGTGAGACGTAGTAAGCCTCTGGCTGGGAGTGAAGAGGAGACACCAGCGTGAGACGAGGCGATCTCATTGTGTCCTCCTGGATTGGCAGCAACAGCAATCACTTGTTTCTGATTTATTAGATAGCCGAGGAAATTAATTTCGTTCTGAAATGCACGGTCGGAAATTAGATGGAGAAACTGTGTGAAAGAATCTACGATTGTCATCCCCTTCCCACTCCCCCTTGGCCCCCCCTCGCTCACTGTCCCTCCGGAGGTGCAGATAACTGCTGATCTCCTCCACGCTATTAATGAAAAACTTATTCTATACACACACCGAGGAAAGGCCGATCTAGCCAAGCGGTAATTAACTTTGCTATCTTGCCCCTCAATCCTGAACGCAGGCTCAGCTGCCCATTAATGCTCACCCAGAACCTTGCACTGGACCCTCAGCTCCTGACCCAATCTGACCTGAGGCCTTATACTGCCTGGGCTAGTCCTTTTAGACTTGACTCTTTGTAGACGTGACTTCTTTGAAGACATGACTGCAATGTCAGAGGCCCAACAGTTGTAGTGTTTACTCTCTGTGGTCAAGTACAAAATCTTTCACAGTCAGAGATACCTTACTTAAGTTGTGTCCTTTCTTTATAGCAAGGATGTGATGGACTGCATTTTTCTAGCTTGTTCTAGCCCACCATTTTCTTTCAGTCAGCGTGCTACAGGGAAAAAAGAAGCACTGTTTTGGTTGGTTTCCATGAATGTATGGCCTTATGTATCATTTCTGTACCATTGCTAAAGAAAACGAAATTTCTCCAGAATAGTAAGTTGCAGGGAAAATTATCTAATAACTTTAACATTAATGTGGACCATTTCTATAGGATATTTTGATATTTTGACACTCAACAACAGTGCATCAACAGTTCTATATAATACTGAAAAACACTTTACTGTTAAGTATGTTGTTATAAAGAAGCTGTTTTAAAAATATGGTAAAAGCACCATCCATAAATGTTAAAAATATTTCAATGTGGCCAAAAAAAGGTTTAAGCTTTTGAATGGTTCTTTATTATCCTTATTATCCCTATATAAAGACATATTGTACGTATTTGTCTGATCACTGTGTTCCAAAACCTGCCAAGGTAGTCATATAAATGCACGTCCAAAGTGATGGACCATTTGTATACAGCCTAGAAATATAGCCTACATTTGGAGTGAAAGGATGTATCAGTTACATCCTACGTTATTAGGACGTATCATTTCAGGCACTCAGTTACCCAAAGGTTTCTGCTCCTGTACTGCACTGAGGGCACCAAAATGCAACAAAAATGCACATTGCAACTCCATGTTCACATTGCAGGCTCCATGTTCTCCCACAATTTCCAGTTTCACTCCACAATTGCAAGGTTGGACCTTTCTAGTAATGTCACCACGCGGTCTGGTTAGACTGTATCACTTGTGTCACTATTAGGCTACTAAGGAGGTGTCTTCATAGGACTGTCCTACCAAGGACCTGCTCCTATTATTATTATTATTATTATTATAACTTTGAGTTTGTGAAGAAAGTAGTTTTATATAGATCCCCAATCTTTGCCTTTGCCTCTGCATGCTCTACATGTTCAAAAGGTTGTAACATCTGCCCATCCAATGTTTCTTCCAAATTAAAGGACATGAATCGGACATTTGTTACCCCTTGCTGCAGTAACAGATTCTCATCTTCAGGAAAGCCTTTAGACTAGATGTCAGAACGTTACTGTGAGAAATGGATTACATTCACCAACAAGAGTTTCAGTGAGGTCAGGTACTGATGTTGGATGACAAATGGCACTTCAGCTCGTCCCAGAGGTATTGGATGAAGCTCCATCACTTCAGAGCACCTGTGCTAAGGGGCTTTATGCCCCACTGGCCAAAGCTTGGCATTGGCCATGGTGACCTTAGGCTCATGTGCAGCTGCTTCAGAGCATCCCGTTCTGTTAGCAGTGCTTTTGGCTGGAGGTTATTCTGTACAAGCTGTGCATGCTCAACTGAACGCCTGCATCAGTAATGAGTACACCTTAAAGTAAGAGGATTTACTGATTAGAAGGGGCGATTGGATACTTTTGTTCTTTACTGTAGTTAATAGCACAAACCTTGTTGTAGCAACAGGCTGCCTTACCCTTCTTTGTATACATTAAAACAGATGTAATTAACCACTGTTTGCTAAAATGTGTATATTATGATGTTTGGTGGCACAGACACTTAGTAGTTGCTGTTCCCATATATCTTGCAGCCAGTAAGCAGATAGACAGGCAGGGAGACAGCTAAAGCAGGATTTCACATCTAGTATACAGCTGATCTGCCAGGTGATCACAAATGCATACAGCCACCTGTCTCCCTGTCTGCTCTGCAAGCTTGCCTGATTGAATTTGAATAAGCAAATGGTACAATGAGCTTTTCTCTGACATTCCACCGCCCTTACTGGGAAATGGTCAAACACACATGCGCAGGAGTACACACACAGACACACACACACATACACATAAACACATACACAGATAAGCCCACGTCTCTCTCTCATGCACACAAACGCATAAAAGAAGCACACCCCCATTCACCACGCTCCCTATTCCACACGCACTCATCCAATCGGATATTTGATTGTTTCTCTCATGCTATTTCTGTGCCTCTCTCTCTCTCTCTTTCTCTCTCTCTCTGTCTCTCTATCTCTTTCTTTTTCTCTGTCTCTCTCCTCTTTCTTTTTTTTTCTCGCTCCACTATCTCTTTCCATTTTCTCCACCATCAAGACTGTTCCTCCATTTTCTCAGAGTAGAATGCAAATTGGTAGAAACACTGATCAGAACTTATTACAAAATGGAGCCTTGCTTGGAGGAGGAATAAAAAAAGAGAGAGAGAAAGAGAGAGAGAAGAGTGCGTCAGTATGAGGAGGAGAGATGGAGGGGAGGGGCCAGGGGGAGCCTGCAGGAGGGGAATGGCGCTCGGTGGCGGAGATGGGAAAATTAGATTTATTTTTTTTCATGGGGTGCAGAGAGATGGGGGATGGGGGTGTTTGGGGTGGGATTGGGTGTAGGCGGGGTTGGGGGTCAGTGATGGTGCCTCGCTGCTTTCTTATCTATGAAGAAGGAGGAAAATAAAAATAATTTGTAAATAGGGTCTGTCCCATGCTGGTCCAGTATGTCGGCTCGTCTGTCTGGACCTGTCCGTCTGTCTGATTCAACCCCATTCTCCTTCCACCCCCTCCTTGGTCCCCTTTGTCCGCTTCACCACAAGGTTACCACACATCTGTATGTGTAATCATATAGTTTGAGTTTGGATGGAAGGGGGTGGGGGTATATTTTTAGGGTGGCTGAATTTGTTCGTCCCTGCGTTGCACGCTACCCGTCTTCCGCCATTACACATTCAAGCTATGGTCCAGGCTTGTCCCGACACCCTGCTGTGACGAATGAATCTGACCTTGGCAAATAGAGAGGCCGAAATACGATCATTTCAGAGTTTTTTTTCCAGATAATTTCATTCTTTTCTCTTCGTATGTGACCTGTATGGAAATGACGAAGGGCTATGTGTGTGTTCGTGCCTGCGTCTATAATGTAGGCGTACATTTTTAGTTTCTAGATTGATTCGTGAGAAATGGAGGTGTCCGCTGCATATGTGAGTCATTATAGGTAATTGAGGCGGTTAAGTCTCTTGTATCTTTGACCTGAGCAGATCATTTCTTGGACCTTGTCAGAAACAATAAAAAAGGTGCAGGTAGTTGAGGAATTCTGTCTCTGCTTTTGCTCTGTGAAGGCAATGTTGTTGTTTTCTGAACGGTTTACTTTGAAATTGGGTGTAAGAGAGTTTTGAACGTGCCTCTGTTATTCTTTGTAAGTTGCTCTTAGCCTTTCCCATGAAGACACTTCATACACTAAACTAATACACTTCAGTCGGACTTTCATGGATAGAACTGAACTTCACACACAAAATTGAAGGTGGCAAAAGGATTCTCTGCAATCTGCCATAGAAGAGCCACTTCTGGTCTCCTAAAAAATAAAAACAATTCTAAAACGTTTACATAACTTTTATGTATAAAACCTCTAAATGATGTCAGGCCTATTATGGCATTGTCAAAGAACCCTTTGTGGCACCTGCTGGTTTAAAGAGTGAAGAACACGACTGCACTGACCACTAAAAGAGGCTGTAAAAATAAAAGTTCTCAGTGGGTCTTGACTTGTAGGTACAGTTTTCTGAGAACCCTTTTGTAAGTAGAGAACCAGAACATTATCTTGAGGTTCTTTCTGAAAATAACCATCATTTTTACATCAGATAGCAGGCATTTAAATTGCCCTGTATGTGTCGCCTTGTCCAGAACAATGCAGTACCTCTGTTTGGTCAGAAGATGGCGTGCCCTGGCCAGCTTTTACAGGTTCTTCCTCCTGCTGGGAGCTGTACTTGTTCACCAGTGACTTGCGACAGCGCTCTTGGCGAGGCCTCTACAACTCATCGTTCTCTGTCTTTCTGTCTGTCTGTCTGTCTGTCTGTCTCTCCAACCCCCCCCCACACACACACACACACTTTCTCCACCCCCCTCGCTCTTTCTATCCCTCTCCCTCTCCATCCAGGGGGCCAAGTCAGTGAGGTGGCAGTTCTAACAAGCTGCCGGGGACCGCGCCGCTCAAATGAGCCAAATCAAAGAGAAAGGGGGGTAGGGGGGATAGGTAGCGCCATGAGCCCCCCGCAGTGAACAGCCATTCGGCAGAATATGAAATGAATTCGTATGGCCTGACATGATAAGCCCAAGGATAACCCTCTGCGCAGTCTGCACATTCACACACATGCACACACACACCCACACGCGTTCCAGACAACAAAAGCAAGGCTGGCCGAGAAACAACAGCCGCGCTGATCTGAGGTCCGCATGAACGCAGCCAAGATGATCTGAAACTAACTACATTAGTGCAAAGTCTATATTTTTGTGTAAGACTCTGCATTCTTTATTCAGGGTTTGGCTTTATTTGTTGTTTTTGAGGCATTAGATGCAGTGCAAGTTGCTGTGTACAAGCTCATGGAGTTCTCTCCTTGTATTCTCTCTCTCTCTGTAGTGTGTATATGTGTGTGTGTCTACACAATAATTCTAATGCAGGCTGGTCTGCAGGCCTTAGATGCAGAGCGCTTCTTGACTGGACATTTGCTGGATCAAGCAGAGAGAATTATTGCTTGCTTTCTCTCTCTTTCTCTCTCTCTCTCTCTCTCTCTCTCTCTCTCTCTCTCTCTCCCTCTCTTTCTCTTCCTCCCCCTCCCTTGTCCGTTTGTGACTCCTCATCTCCTCTCTGTGTTGCGGTCCCTCTATGCCTGTCCCTCTGGGCCCAGGTCACCCCAGAAAAAGCGACACACATACACATACACATACACAGCACACACATAAACTTCCTGCCATATCTGGCAGCTTTAGTCTGTCACCTCCTCACTGCACAGTCACATCATAAACACACATACACAACACATGCACTCACTCACACACACACACATTGAGATGCAGAGCTTTGTACTTCTCCTAAATCCAGGGAGCAGGGGTCTACATTAGGAGAAATATAGGCAGCGTTATCATCTACAACCACAAATGCTCCTGGCGCGTGGCAAAGGCCCATTTGGTTTGCTCAACCAAGAGAGTGAGCACGAAACATTGCCTATAATGTATATGGTAATGGCGCTGCTCTTTTTCGTCCCTGTCTGCGCCATTTCGATGAACTGAACTCTGATTTTACAGTGATCACCACAAATTAGACAATTCCTGTAACACCATCAAAAATGACCCACACAAGAAAATTGTTCTTTTTTCACCAATCTTCCTCTCTCTGCTATGTGTGTGTGTGTGTATGTGTCTGTGTGTTTTGTTTTTCAGCTTGAGCGAGCTTAAAGAATTGCAGAGCGAACATGGCCTCACCCCAGGGCCCTCTGCCTATTCTCCAAGATGCTCTTTCACTATCAGCTGGGAAGACCTCCGCATGCTTAACTAAAGGTAATACTACGTTCCTCTATCTTAGTCTTGCTTGTCTTGTCAGGAGCTGCACAACTTGCATCTTGTATTAAAATGCATGAAAGTCCTTTTGCACAATTAAACCTAAATGTATTAATAAAATTAATTAGCATTACGTATATATATATATATATATATATATATATACATATATATATATATAATTAGCACTATATATATATATATGTGTGTGTGTGTGTGTGTGTGTGTGTCTCATCGCTGCCGTGCAAAGATCTTGGATTTCCTTATTTGCAGTTTTTTCACTTTTTCCTGTCATTTGAAATCTGTAGTTGTTCACCAATAAAAATAATTCAGAATGACTAGGATAACATCTATATTTACATTCGCTTCCATTAAAAGTAGAGAACATTTTTTCAAGTTGCCATTTTGGAAATATAAGACATTTGTGTGCCAGTGACAATATAATATATATATATGTATATATATATATATATATATATATATATATATATATATATATATAAAGTAACGAACCATAGTATTGCAGTAATTGATATGTAATAGAATGTACTATACCTCCAAAATCAAAACACTAAAGATCAATATCACAGCATACCTGATTACAGTAAAAGCAACTTATTTCCAAGCACTGTCTTAAGCTGTGTTTTCCCATTCTGATATGAGGATACTGTAGTCGGAATAGCGCATTTGAGCAGCAGACTGCTCCTGACCTCCAGTAAGGCTTCACTCAAGGGCAGACTGAGGAGGAGGCAGTACAGCATGCAGCCGTCATTGTCACTCCTGGGGCTTTGGCTGTCTTTCTGGCCCTCTGCTCCAGAGTTTTTTCCCATTATTGCCAATTTGTTGTTTTCTTTTTTTAATGTATGAAGTGTTCCTTGTGCCACTTGAATAGGTTTATTTTGCCATATTGTCTGCTCACGCAGTTGGGTGTTAGCGCTGTCTTCCTCTTGACAAGGGCTTGAATACTGTCGTCATCATTCTCATTCAGACTTTGAAAAGTTGGGCACAACATGCAGAGGGGGCTTCTTGGAATTTTCCTCCTCTCAAACAGTATGCGCTCAGGTGCTTATTATGTGCAGGGTTGAATTTAGAATAGCCGACAAAGGGGAACATTGTGGCAGCGTGCCGGATCTGGACTGTAAGTCATTTCTAAATGCTTTTGTGAGCCATGCTGTCTTGCTTGAGAGCTGGAGG
The DNA here is from genome assembly GCF_030463535.1 of Salminus brasiliensis. Classification (NCBI taxonomy): domain Eukaryota; kingdom Metazoa; phylum Chordata; class Actinopteri; order Characiformes; family Bryconidae; genus Salminus; species Salminus brasiliensis. The sequence goes on from NC_132894.1 coordinate 26,850,390, forward strand.
TGTTTTTTTTTTCGCTTTGGTTTTTCTGCCAGGCCACAATGGAAGCAATCTTGTCAGAAAGCCGTTCCCAAACGCTGCAAATGGACAAAAAAAAAACTGGGGGTTGGGGAGTGGTGGGGGCTCTAAATCTGGGGCGATTCACAATCCAACCTGCCCCTGCAGTAACCCTCCTCTTAACTGTGTTAGCAGGGACTATTTCCTCTTCCTAACCCATCTGACTGAGATGCAGGTGATGAGATGTCTGCCACCTCTCTCCTAATCCACAGCCCTTCCATCCAAAACGCATACATCTGCTCCATAATATTAAAAAAGCAGGCTGGCTAAAGTGAAAATTAGGTGAAAAAGTAATTAGTGGTTCCTTAATTTGAGTTTTAGAAATTCTTTGAATATATAAAAACAATGACTGCGTGTCTGTAAGGTACTTGCCACTGCAAGATTTAAGTTTTCAACTAATTGTTGATTATCATAAGAAAAAATTACAATTTAATAATTCTGATTAAACATCAGATTCATAAAAACACTCAAATTTGAAATGTAATGTTTTCTGTTTTTTTTATTTTGGTTTGCACTATTTCATAGAATTGCTTTTATTTTTACGTTCAATACAATTGATTGTTGTGCATAATAAAATATTAATATCAATATCAATTCCTGTTTCCTATTTTTAAAAAATACAAATTATGCTTATTTTTAAATAGGTAATAACTGATTTTACCCTTTTGATTTCGAGATGGTTTACCTTTGTTTTCCGGATCCCGGAGGCGAATGATGGCATGCCACCTGCCCCGCAGTATCAAACTGGGGGGAAAAGCTTTTACCGCTCTTAAATGCAGAAGCTTCTGTGCTTTGGCCGACCTGCCAAAATCAAGTCCGCTTGAACAGAATAAAATCTCCTCTTATGTCCTTAACACACGGCTAGGACCACTGCCCTTGTCACACACCTACCACTGCCGTAAATTCACTTACCTCCATTGTTTTCTGAATTAACTCTGCACCATGGCCTCCTCTCTAATAAAATAAAAGAAACATAAATCGATAATTTATTATTGTTAAATTTCATTTTATATTTATATTTATAAATGTATATGATTTACAGAATTAAAAAGTAATATTTACATATAAATAAATATTTAATTCTTCAGAATAATGTATCTATAATTTTGTTGAGGAAAACATAAAGATAGTCCATGTGATCAGTTGAATATAATATGTTTTTAAAAATAAAGACATATAATAATGACTAATAATTATAAAAATTCCTTTCTTTTTAACTGCAGTATATTCCAGCGGTACAAAGTATTGTCATTTTGTCTGTCATACAAGGCCTTATTGTCATTGTTGTTGTTTGTTGTTGTTCTGCCATGCCCAGCGGCGATGGTGATGATGTGGGGGGTCAGAGGAGCTTTGCAGGGGAGGGGGTTGCGTTCGGCCAGTCACCCTTATTTATTTTTCATTTTCACTTGTCTGGTGACGTATCTGCTCCCTCCATCTCCTGCCACTTCTTTGAATAATAATCAAAAAGCTAGGGCCCCATTTTTTATCGTCCTCTCGCCTTTTCGTCCCATCAGCTGCTCTGATAGCCATGAATCTTGTCACTCATGTTTTTCATCAGGGTGTGTGTGGTAGGGGTGTGTGAGTGCGTGCTGAGAGGGGCCTGGAGATGACCGCTGAGCCCAGACCATCACACATGCACACACGTACACCCCCCTCCTCAACAACCCCCCCACCCCTCCTCGCACACACACATAGAGAGCAAAACCCACATCACTGTCCATTCCGCTCCCAACCAGACACTCTTCAAAACCAATTTGGCCTTACAAATATGATCGCACTCCTAGCATGAATCAACAAAATGAACGAAAAATGGAGCGGGGGGTACGCGTACGCAACCCCGGGTGAACAGAAAAGACAAGTTGTGCTTTAAACAGGGATTTTAGGGGTGATGAACATGGACTTTAAAAGCATGCGTTCAGTTGCATAGCAATGCCCACGCCGCCTTGCACAAAGTGTGTTTTGTTGTACTACAGCCCTCTTTCTCTCCATCTGGCTCCTGCGGGTTGTCAGGTTTCTTCTCCCCGAATTTTCTGCCTGTGCTTCACGTTCTTTTTGTTGCAATTGTACAGCCACCTGGATACTTTGTTCCTTCAACCTGAACTTGACGTTGTTGTTGTTGTTGTTGCTGTTGTTGTGTTATTTCTGCCTGTACAGAAGGCTGGAATGATTTACTTTGACAATGGGCATTTTTTTCCCATCTTCAGAGAAAGAGTCGCTGCCCCGCAGACAGCTGTCGTTTACCATTAGCCATGTGCCATTCTCTGGAAATAATTTGATTTCCTATTTCTGTTTTGAAGGCTCTTGTGATGTGTTTAATGTTGCCCCATGGAAAAACACCAGGTCTGCGAGGCGCTTCACGCACTCGAATATACTTGATACAGTACTTAAACCCGTTTTATATAATCACTTTCCTCTCCCCAGAGAGCTAATTATCTTTTAATTACTCTAATTAACGTCTCCCTTAGCAAATGATTAAGATCATTTAGTCAGTGTTAAATACTTTGACTACCATAAGTTAAGTGGGGAGGAAAATCACTCTTGATTTGTTAATGATATTAATTATGATTAGTTAAGTAACAGGTGTAATTGTGAAAATTCCCACCTGTAATTAGCGCGTTCACATATTTAATGAGATTGATATGGCAGGGGGAAATTTCTAAGTGTATAAAAAGTGTTATGTCTTCATCTGATTCGTCTGATAATTAATTAGTAGCAGAGTCACACCAACAGTTCACATTTGAATAACACTGTTCTCATAGTTTTATCTTTAAATACAGAATCTCTTGATGAGCTCACGTGATTTTAATTGTCAGTGGTGCTAACTGTGCAATTGTATGGAAAGGTAACCGATCAAAAAGGGAAAAATGGGTAAAGAAATTTCTCACAAAATAATGAATAATGAATCACAAATATGAAATACATTCTGAATTATTTAAAATAGGAATAACATTTATTTTATCTAAATGTGATGTAGACAAATACTAATGGCACATGTGGTTGTATAATACAAAGAAACTGAATGGTATGAGAGTGCCTTTAGGATCAGCAGTGACCTCCTGTTTTTATTACTCTGATGAAGTCTTGGAAGGGAGTGTACTTTAAGCTTGACTGTGAGCTCTGCACTGAGACCATGCACAGAATAAAACTGAACCAATCAACACACTTAGGTTTTAGTGGAACTGGACTCTTTTACAATAGGAAAAGTTACATTTGTAAAGTGGCGAGAAATCTGGCAATGTCTGGCACATAATATAGCTTAAGGCTTTGTTAGCTTGCCCATCTCACTCTCTCTCACTTTTCTCTCTCTCCCTCTCTCTCGCTCCATGTGTCTCTCGGTCTCTGTCACAACCTGTGAAATTGTGTTTCAGGAAGATGGATCCGTTTCCTTATATTCATGACACACACAGAAAGCATGCCCCCCCCCCTTCAAATAAATGTGGAGACACTGAGCTTTACCTTTCCATCACAAACTCTCACCCTCACACACTACCTCCCCCTCCCATTTCACTCACATACCTAAACACACACTCTCCATGCCCTAAAGACATATTGCTGGTATTTTCCCCACTGATGACGTTCAGTCGAAATGACGGTCTTAGCTTTTCGGACCGTGATGCGTTACAGCACGCCTCCACCACATCATTTGAATTGTGCCTTTGCTTTCCCCTTTTCAAAAACGGCATTATCGTTTTTTTGTTTTTTTATTAGTCAAATAAACCATATTCTTTTCTCACCGCACAATCTGGACAGTCCTGCGTCTATGCTGCAGTAGTGTTCATTGTGAAACGGTGTTGGCTGCTTGGGCGGTATTACGTGTGCTCCTCCACGCTGAGGTGTGTGTTGGTTTGTGTTCTCCTCCTTTGGGCACTGCTGGGAGAACATGTGCTTTGCAGGTGAAGCTTGACTTTATTTGGCCCAAGAATCGCTGCTGTGTAACGTGACCAGGTGGTGTCTAGAGAATGTTCAGCAGCTGTGGGTGTGTGGAAATGCGTGTGTGTGTGTGTTTGTATATGTGTGTGTGTGTGTTTGCCAGGTCAGAGGGCCAGGAGACACTCTTGGGTGAAGCTGGTAGGCAGCAGCTGAAATAAACTAGATTAATAAAACAACAGAGAGAAAGAGAGAGGGAGAGAGAGAAAGAAAGATAGCAGGACAGAACTCAAAGGAGCCAATAGACCCCTAGCTCCCACTTACTCGCCCCCCTCCGACCCGTCCCCCCCTTTGCTGCTCCCTAATATCAGCAGGAGATGGAGCCCCATGGGCACTGGAGAGCCAGAGCTGTTTGATTTTTGCCTGTGTTTTCCCCCTCGTAACGCACTCCTACTTAACCAGGACAAAGATCATGTGTGGATGAGGTAGATGAGGTGCAGCGGGCCTTCTTCCCTTCTCTCTCTCCCTCTCTCTCTTTCTTTCTCTCTCTCTCTCTTTCTCTCTCTCTCTCTCTTATCTCTCTTTCTGTTTCTTACTGCATTTCTTTCTGTATTTTGCTCTCTCTCTTTCTTGCTCTGTCTCTCACTTTGTATTTTTCACTCTTTGCATTTTTTCTCTCACTCTGTATATCGGTCACTTTCTGTCCAGCTGTCTCTGTTAATGTCTCTCTGTATTTCTGTCTATTTCATTTCCTCTCTTTCTTTCGCGTTCTTTCTCTCTCCTTGTTTGGCCTTCTGTCCCTATCTCAGAGTCTCTATTTCCTTCTTGTTCTTCCTCTCTCTCTCTCTGTATCTCTCTCAGCTCCTACCTCTCTCCCTCTCTCATTATTTGCTTGCCCTGTCTGTTTCCGCTCACCCTCCTGCCCCCTAGATGCAAACTCTCTTACTCTGTCTGACTCCTGCAACACTTTCCTTTTTGCCTCTCTCCACCTTTTTTGTGCTATATTTTATTTTATTTTTAATTTGAAAACCATGCCGCCGCATTGTGTGTTCACAACTGTTCTGTGTAAGGAGGTAGGCTAGTGCTGCTGTGTTGAGGTTATGATGGGCACGGAGACTGAATTCATGTTCCTGAGCTGATGTGGGCTAGGCAGTGCAGGGTCGTCTCCTTTTGTGTATAATCCTAACGCTAAATTCAGCGCTCAGACCTGTGTAGGTCCGTCTGGTGTGTTATTTTTTCCTTGTCTGTGCCGCTGTTCAGCCCCTTTTCTCCTCTCCTCTCTTTTTTCTTTCGTCTGGCTTTAAAAAAGTGATGATAGCATGCGGCTTCCCCAGCTATCTAAGCCCCAAGGCAAGAACGTACACGACTGCTAAGGCACCGGTACCTCTTCCGCTTTCGGAGACAAGCTAACCCCCTCAAAGGATGCTGGAGACTGGAGAGGGAATGCCTGTGAGCTGGAAAAATGGCGAGAGAGAGGGCGGGAGAAAGAGAGATAGGAAAAGAAACAGACTGAGGGAGGGAGTGTTCGGATGTTTGATTCAGACACAGAGAGAGAAAGAGAGAGAGAGAGAGAGAGGGATAGAGGGAGGAAAGAAAGTCCACACAGTCCCCCCTGTTCTTTGTAGAACATTTAGGTTTGACCCTCCCTTGCTTTCTCTACTCCCTCCCACCCCAACACGCCCCCCCAACACATACACACACATGCATACACACACACCCACACGTACACACACATACACACACACACACACACACACTCAGGCCAACTGATCTGCAGGATATCGTAGTCGCCAGCATTTTATATCCACTACAGTAGATGTGTGCTTTTTTTTAATACATATCTCCACTCCATAGTGTGTTGTGTCCATGCGGTCGCAACAGGCAGAGTCAGGGACAGAGGGACAAAGAGGGAAAGAGAGCGCGCGAGAGAGAGAGAGAGGCAGATAAGACAGACAGACAGACAGACAGACAGTGAGAGTTAAAAAGAAATGTAAACAGACAACAGGAGCTTTTCAGATTTGACATGTTCACATGGTGAAAAAAATCCATTCAGATAGAGTGGAGTAGGGCATGAGGTAAAAGCTTTCACTCCTTTTTTTATTTTGGTAGAAGAGTATAGATTGCTGAGGCTGAGAGCTTAGCCCGATCCTTCCCTCTGAGCGGAGGAGAGAGACTGAGAGAGAACTCGGGTAAGTGGTGGGCTTTTTTTTCTTTTTTTTTCCTCCCCTGTCTCTGCACTGCTGATTACGATGCTGCTGATTGATTGGTTAGCGGCTCCGGATTATCATGGGCCGCTCGTCACCAGGTGCCTTGCTGATGAGAGAATGGAGAGAGAGAGAATGAGAGAGCGAAAGAGGAAGAGAGAGTGTGGAGAAAAAAAGTGATGAATGCAGCATCACCATACCTGGCATCACTATATCTCTTAAAGTGAGACAGCTTTATGTATATACATATGTATGTATGTGTGTATATTCATATACATATACACTCATATACGCACACACATGCACATTATCAGTGAAGGATAGAGGAAAGCATATGTATATAGTATGTGGGTATATATAAAAATACATTTTGCAGTCAGTGTTTACTTCTGCGTTTGCCACTGTTTTCACGTGTGTGGTCCCGGCGCCACCCGCTCTTAATTAGCGGGCGTTAGCGTAGCGGGCGCGTGCTGAAGAGGTGTTAGGGAGGGGTTTAAGCTGATGACTCGGGACAGCTGCCTTGCAAGCTTTGCGGCTACTGGCCTTTTTTGTGAATATGCAGATGAGCAGCGCGTGCTCTGGAAAGGAGGGGTGTGTGTGTGTGTGTGTGTGTGTGGGGGGGGTTAGTGTGAGAGCGCCACGCGTTGCTGTGTTTGCACTCTCTCTATAGGGAGCCTGATACTCAGCAGATTGCCGGGGTTTGGTATGATCACCCCTGCTCTGTTGTTGCCGTGCGCCGCCGAGGCAGGAGGAGGAGGAGGAGGGGAGCGAGGGATGCCAGGAGCTGAGAGAGGAGGAGAGGTGGGAATAATAGATAGAGAGATACAGTCAGTGAAAAAAAGGGGGGGATGGCGACTGGAGCTGCAGGGCGTATTTTCACGCCGTTGACAAGACATGATGATTGCTGCCCCCCTTCTCCTCCGAATCCTCCCCTCCCCAAAGTGCACGCAAGCTTTTTTTCAGCCTCATTTGCATGTCAAAGCGGTGGAAGGCTGCGCAGATTAGTATGAGATGACATAATGATGTAATGAATTAAACGCTAGCATTTAGCCGCTACTCTCTGCACAGGGCTGCTCGCTCGGGGACGGTATGGAGGGGGGGGCATGACCATGGGAAATACACTTTCATTTTCTCACCTGGTTCTTCACTCACACTTTTGCCAAATTTTACGCTTTGCCAGTTCACACCATGCCTTCTTTTATTTTCGTGTTCAAGTGCTTTGCATGCTGTGTGGAAAAAAGATAATTTAAAAATAAAATAAATACTAAATGTAATAAAAAGCAAATTACTAGATCTCCTCAGTAGTATTAACAAAATTTAATATCACAATATTTTCCAAACATAGCAGATTATATTTAATTTGGTATTAATAAAGTTAAGGAGCCCGTAATTCTGTAATGATACTCTGTACTAAACAGTTTTAGTATAGTTATTTTAAACCAATGTCTGAGAATCAGTCAATATTGCTATTGCTATGTAACACTAATACAGATACACTTCTATATAGGATATATCGCCGAGCTGCCAGTTTATTTTTAAAGACACATGTCCAGTTTGAGTGTCCAGCTTAGGGGTGGATAGTAGTCCATTTTGCATGACTTTTGAAGTTCTCACACCGCTTCAGTCCCCCCCCCCCCCCCCTTTTTTTTTTTTCTCTGAGACGAGGAGGTTTAGTCTAACTAAGTCTTCCCATCCTCTCCTGTAACATCAGGGGGTTCGTCTGTACTGAAGGTTAAAATCAAGGAGAGAATCATTCCCCTAATAGATAATTCACTGTTGGGATTCGTCTAAGCTCGCACTCCCTGCCTCTCACTACAGGCTCATAAAAAAGAAATACCTTAGGTAAGCTATGTTTCAATTTCAATAATAATAATAATAAAAAAATTAATAAAAGCCTTCTTAGCCGGTCCTCTTAGGAGTAGGAGTGTATTTGGGATGGTGTCTATTTGAAGAGCCGCACTAAGACCATCAGAAAGAAACCCAATCCTCTGTAAATCTGCCTAGGCTGAGGAAGAGGGGTTAGGAGGAGCAGCAGCTCAGCTTCTCCTTTCCCTCTAGCTCTCTCTCTCTCTTTCTCTCTCTCTCTCTTTCTCTCTCTCTCTCTTTCTCTCTCTCTCTTTTTTTCTGGGCATGTCACTCTCGCTCTCATCTCTCTGTTATCCCCTTCCGTCTCCCTTTCTCTCGCCATCATTCCCTATTTTTCGCCCCTTTCTGTCACTCCTGCTCCATTTCGTCCAATTGCTCTGCTCTTCTTCGCAGTCTTTCACTACGTTTCCACTTTTTGCCACATTGCCACTTTTTTTTTTTTTACCCCTCCTTTTGATAGGTGGCTGGAAAATACAGTGAATTTGTACTTTAAGTAAAGTCCTGGACATATTATATCACAAGCTTATCACAATCTTATGATAATATACGTTAGGACGCAGTAAATTGTTTTTGTAAATTATTTTGCTAAAAATGACTTCCTGAATGTTTTTATTTATTTATTTAATTTTTGCTGTATATGTATTTATCTGTTAGTCTATGGTTTGTGCTGTTGAGTGTCCCATTGATTGGTATGTGAGACCAGGCAGTGGTTATACGAAGGTAAAAAAGGCAGAGGCACGGTGGTTTCTCTCCAGCGGGTGTCTCCGTTAACACTACCTGGCGTGTCACACATATCGCCCATAAATCCCTGACAGGCTGAAGTGGCTGCCACTATATAACTGAGTTCATTCATTGCTATTGACCACCTTACTGTCCTGAACTACCCTGCAAAACTTCTTAATTTACCTTATTCTGTTATATATACATAGATAGATAGACAGATAGAAAGATAGATAGATAGTCAATATAACTTACTCCCTTCTTTTTGAATAGATGTGTACAGTACATACTTTAATGCTTTAACCTCAAAGTTGTCACCTTTCTGGACATGATATTTAGTTCACAATCAGTAGTATTGATGCAAAAAAGATCGTAAACCTTTGATGCCTATATATTGTCAAAGAAGAGGAACAAAAAACAGACATTTTCCACTTATATATATAAAACATTTTATTTGATCAATCAGTACCTTTGCAGGCCAGCTACTGACCAGCTTATGTAGTGTATTTATATTTTTTGTAATGTAATAAATAGTAATTATAAATAGTTAAATTAAAACATGTTTGTTCCTGCCTACAACTAATTTTATATAAATAAATACAAATAGCATTGATACAGGTAGTGTGTCACTGGGTTTAGTATTTTTCATATAGTTATAATCCAATACCTTTGGTTTGGCAAATTAGTTACTTAACAATACTTAACAATTAATTATGTTAAATCAGGTGATGGAATTGAACAAATTTAAGGGCTGGTTTGGGTCATCCAGCATGTTCCTCAAACTAGTTCACAAGATATCTACTTTCTTCACAATGGAAAATCATACTTGTACTGAATACTGTATTTAAGTTTTTACAGGTTATATATATATACACTCCACTCATGTGTATATTTTATATGTAGTTGTTTGTTGTGAAAATCCTCCTTCTTGTTAAACTGATCGATTAGCATGTCATCCTTCATTGTTCCAGACAGGTGAATGAAGTGATAATTGAATAATCAATCTGTCTGTGCTGGTTTTTTCAGCAGAATCTATTGATTATATTGCTTTATTGATCAGCCTATAATTGTGTTTCCAGTGCTCTGCAATCTTTGGTGTCATCCGCTCACAATGTGGGTGTTTAAGCAAAGAAGACTATTTAAATAGTATGACCTCATGAGCAGTGCTTTGTGGAGCTAGTGCTTGCAGGGTGGTGTGTATGTATGTGTATGTGTGGGGTGGTGGAGGCAGTGTAGTGTAGCACTGGAGTCCAGGGTAATGAGGATGCACTCTGGCAGCTGGCCTAGAGTGTATGGATGTGTTTGGTTGGAGTAATCAGCTGCATGAGCCCTGTGTGCCCATCGGGGTGTGTGTATGGTGTGTGTATGTGTGTGTGATTTGATGCTTTATGGCTGTGATGCACAAGTTCAGATACACACGCTTGCCCAGAAACATACACACACACACACACTCCCTCTTTCAGACCAGGGTCCTCTGGGACTGCACACTCCACTTCCCTCTTGCACCGCTGAACACAGACCCATACGCATGACCACTCATATCATCCTCTTTATTAAAATATATCTCAAACTTACACGCACACATGCATACACGCGGCGGTGCCTAATCCACATCAGCGCAGTCAACAATTCTCCTATTAGTGTTTCCATGAAGCACAATCAAGATTAAAATAACTCGTTTCTACTTATTGATATTTGGCCAAAATAAATTGATTGCATGGCTCATATTTGTAATGATGCATGGAGTTAACAAAACTCCATCATGTTTATTTGCGCTATTGTTCTGTGGTGTTATTTGTCCTGTAAAAAATATCGAGCACATGGTACACCAAACAAATGCTTTTCCAATATTGCAGAGGAGAATGAATAATGCGGTATCATTTATTTCTTTTAGTGGTGCTGCAGACGTGGCTTTAATTGCATTACTGGGACGCAAGATTTGCTTTGCTTCAGACCACATCTCAATTTAAGTTTTGGAGCCAGTGGCCGCAGTGCCTCAGAAATAATTAATATAAAGCAGGCCTTATTGGGCCAGTGAAATTGCACGTACTAATAAATACATAACGGCAGAATAAATATCGATCGCTTGGGTATATGTGGACAATGCGTGTTTGATTTGATTTCCACACCTTTTTTGTGGGGCCTGTGGGGTGGTGCGAGAATGGAAGTCATTGCGTGTGCTGTAGAATAGCTCCTTCCTGTTTGTGTGTATGTGTGCGTTTCGATGGGGTCCAGACTGGACTCCTAGCTGCTGTCACTCTTTCTCTGCAGTTTTCCCTGGCTCCTCTTCGGTTCTCCATTGCCAATAACGAGGATGGGCAGGAAAGGGCATTATTGGTATTGATCTACCCAGGGGGATCATTAGGCATCACTATCAATCCACAGCTCCGAGCTGCACAGTACCGGCCGCCACAGACATTGCCAATTTGTCCCTATTAGAGAGCCCAGTCTCGGGGTGTCTGCTCTGATAGAGCCGGCCTGCGGCCCAGTACAGTCAGACCAACTGCTTCTGACCTGCAAGTGTTCTGGTCACCTTCTCGTTGGCACACTGGCTGTAAGAGACACATAGATGGCATTCCTTTTGGACTTACATTGCTGGGAACATATACGGATAGGTTTGCAGATTTACAGGAACGTTTGTATGTGAAATGTATGTAAATATGATTGTGACCAGTAATACTGTTGGTATTGAGTCATATTAAAACATATTCATTGGAGCACTTTTAAAAGATTTGCGTACAATTTATAATTGCTGCTACTGTATTGGGGCTGCATTTTTTTTTACTAGAAATTGATATTAAACTAGAATAAATTAAGTAATAATTATCATTTGTATTTTCATGTATTTTCACTGACAGTGTGACAGTGTGATTTTACACTGTCAGATTAAAGAGTGCTATGTAGATTTATCCTCAAAGGTACAAACATGGTCTGTAAGATCCAACTGTGTACCTTAAATGTGTTTTATAGGTACACTATAGTCACTTTCCTGTGGGGACAGTGCATATGTAAAAAAAAAAACCCAAAAAACTGGAGAGCCTCAGAACAGAAAGAATATAACGTGCACAGAATATTGTACAGTTAAGTTCCCCATCTAAAGGTACTTACTTACTACTAAAGGTACTAAAAAACATACTTTCAGTGTGTAGACAACTGTAAAGGTGTTATTGTTGTTACTGCATATGCTACACAGCTTCTCCATGTCTTGAAAAAAACTTGCATTGTAAAACTATTGTAAAAATTCTTAAGAGTTATCCATACTCTCTGAGGTAGAAACGCCTGTTAGATGCTTCTAAGCGGTCTCTTTTTTGTTTGCTGGGCTTAGACATAAGGCACATTGCTTCTTCAACACTGTAAAAGCAAGTCATCGACAATATGAAATTTTACGCTGTTACTAACTTCCCCTGGTATTCTCCATATATTTTCTGTTTCTGTAGTCGTTGCATACAAGGAATAGCCTTCAGTAAGGGCCAATGTGTCGTCCACCTCCAGCAGCAACGCAGTACTACAGAGGAACTGGTCTGCTTAACCCTGCCCATTTACTAGTGTGTTAACCCAGAGCGAAGGCTCAAAGAAACACACACGCACTCCTGCCTCCACTTCTCGGAATGGCTCTTAAGGCAATCAAAGAGTGTTTGGCCTTCCAACTCAATAGCATCTGAAAAGGTAATAGTGAAAAATCTATGCCGATAGATTTATCCCATTCTCCCAGAGAATGTTGATATGATGTGATGGCAGGAAGCCTTTGAGGTGTTTGAGAGGAATTGTGGATTTTTTGGTACGAAGAATTGTGGGGTGTTTTGACTGGCCTGTAAGGATGCCGGTTAGGGCTTGCACAAATATGTGCATACGTGCTGTTGGCCTTTCAGAAGTACACTTGTCCAGATGTCTTCTTTTTTTTCCAGTGACCCCTGATGCCAATGTGGTTACTGTGACACAGACTAACATGCTCAAAGTGTATTCTCTGTGCCACGCAGACGACTCTCACACCAGTAGTATGAGGGGGGGAATAAATTAGGTCTAGTGTATTGGTTGACTGATATGAAGCTTCCACAGCTTTACCAGAGTCATTGAAAATCTCCTCAAGAATACCCTATAATATGTATTTCGTGTTTTCTTAAGACTTTGTGAGTGTTTTCTGTTACTCAAAACATTCTTAACACTTATTTCAGCAATCAGAATCACATCAGCCAGACGTTTCTAAACGTCTTCAGCTTCTAAACAGTGGCATTTCAATATTTGACACTGTTTTCATATCAGTGGGGCCCTAATATAAACAACAGCCACATCACACTTCAACGTAAGAAAATACGCCCACTGTAGATGCTGTTTTAGTATCAATGTATTCCTATGAATTGCTGCTTCATAGTCTTGTGTGAACATAGTCTTGTGTGATGCTACCTGTTTTACTCCATCTATTGAATGACAGTCTGTCTGAAATTAGAGCATTTTATGTAATTAAAACGACATGGAGGCCCGTGTTTATGATGTTAGACTTTATCACATAGACTCGGTCACTGGTGCTTGTTATACCTGACTGAAAAGTAATATCCAAGCCCAACAGCAGCCCTGTCACACATGCCGGCCATGATGAGCCATTGCTTTCCGCGCCGGCATAACACACTCCCGAGAGAGTCACTTCAAGCCGGCCATTTTCTCCCACCTAATCAAACGGCGCCCCGCTTCGAAGCCACAAAAAAGGAAAGCGAAAAAGGTGGGGATGCAAATCTGTCATACACTCAGTCCACGGCCTGTGCGAGAGGTGCTACAGTGTCACACAGTGGATAGAGAATGTTTCAAATGTCCAAACGTCTATGCGGTCGTTCATTTTGTGAACACTTCTGTAATCCTCCTCTGTTTAGGTATGCATTGTCCAACAGAGGGCAGTGTGCACTGCCCAGTAGCCTGGCCATCAGCATGGCTCCGGTGCATTGTCTGAGCAGTGCATACATAAAATAAATAAAAATCTTTTTCTCCACTCTCCGGCTGATTCTTTGTTATTACACACAGAGTGATGATACACTGGGCCTGTTGTCCTTTGTGCTTGCATTATTTTTTTCTCCATGCTGATTTTGGAAGACAGGCGGGCTGTCTGTCAATTGTGTAGTTTTTTCTCTCTATTTAATAGTTGCAATCATTTCTCTCTCTCTCTTTTTTTGTATTACATGTGAACAGTGAAGTGTGTCTTTGTAAGTATATTACATGACTAAGCCCTCAGGTGTGCTCTGTGAAACGCTTCTCCATTTGTTGACATCCACTCATAGACATGTCGACTCCTAACATAGGCTGGAGAAGAATGACTGTTACATTTAACCTGAAGGATGACTCCAACAGGGTGCTTGGTCCGCGTGTGTGCTGTTGGTTTTCAGAGGTAGGCAGTCTGGATGTAATCAGATAATAACCAGGGTCACTCAAAAGCCTCAAAAACACAAATGAAAACATAAATGGAGCTGCTGTAGCTCTCCCCAAAGGATCTATGGCCTGCCATGGTATAGCAGATCATCATCATATTAAGAGTGTATTGTTGTGTGCACACATATGTTCCATCAGATGGAGGTAAGGACGAAGTGAGGTTGAAAAAAGAGGAGAGATGGATGAGGGCCGTTGTGGGGCTGTGCGTGTTTTAATTATACGGGCTGTGTGGCGTTAGCTGGGCGTTTGTGATCTCTCGCTGGCTTTAGCCCTGTCTCATGATTTGAGCTTCTACCTTTATCCCTAAGCCCTTAGCTCCTCTGGCCAAACAAAGAAAAAAGGGAAGGGCTAGGCTGGGGTTTTTACAGCCTTAACTATGCCACGCTTACCAATAATATCCCCCCAATCTCTCTCTTTTTCCCCTCCATAGCGCAGCGTGTGCTAACCCCTTTAAACTGACCCGACGCCAGGCCGCGCTGCATGAGAATATGGTTATTAGAGATTGCGAGTTAAACCGAGGCCCATAAGGAGCGCGGGCACGTTTTCCTCGGACGGGCCCAGCAGCAGAAAAGTTTGAATCACCGGCGCGGCCGCGCTGAAGAAGCAGGGTGAAGCAGCACTTTCTATTTTCCCTTCCCCTCTGCTCTTTCTCGCTCTTTCCTTTTTCTTCCCTCCCCCCCCCCCCCCTTCCTCTCCCTTCTGTGGAGTAGATCATCGAAATGCCAAGCGTTCCGGCTGCATAGTGTCTCTGACAACACTATTGGCTGGAAATGGCTTCTGTGGACAGGCACGCTGGTCACATGACCTCACCCCAGAGCCTCGCTGAAAGAGACTCCTCTAAAGATTCCACATATAGACATGCCGGAGGATTTGACATTTTCTGGCGTACAGTATTTTTGGGCCAAAGATGATTTTGATATTTTTCAGGGGAAAAAGAAGCATCTCTGTGAAATACCGCCAAACTTGAATACATTCCCTTTTGAATGGGAGCTTATGCTGGCAATATTCCTTATTGTGAGACTAGAAATAACAGTTTAGCTCCCTGTTTTGGGACAAATATTGTGATGTGTTTTTATATGGAAAGTACAGTAATAGCATTTTGTTTCCAGATGCTGTCAAGCATTAAAGTGCAAGTGGATGCTGTCTCAATATTTACAGCTCAGTTTGTGCTAATACATCCCACTAAATCAAAACTATGATAGGATTGTAAATAGCAGATAAGATGTACTACATTTTACTACGACTTGATTTATTTCTTTTTTTTTTTTTGCATTTTCCTTAAAGCTGTTCGCACTCGCTTGTGTTTTCATGTTCATGTTCGGGGTGTGTATTTGTGCATGGCCTTGCGTGCACACACACACACACACACACACACACACACACGTGTATATGGGTGTGTGTTTTTGTGTGTGTAATATCTGGTCTGTACTGTATCTCCATGACAACATGCTTTTTGATGTGGGTTCTCTTCCTGACATTTCTCCATTTGGGGAAGATTGTGAATTGCCTCCACTCTCTCCTTCAGCCAGCATGTCATAGGGAAAAAAAAGGTGTTGGGGGGGCACTAGGAGGAATCTAATGGGCGTCTGGACTGATTGTCCTCAGCCGTGGCAGTAGAGACAAAGCAGATGAATTGTGAAATGTATTCGAAGAGATTGGAGACAAGTGCATGTCAGCACCCCCTCCATCTCCAGCCCTTCTACAACCCCCCCCCCCTCTCCTCCCTCAGGATCCCTCCTTCTCTCTTTCCTCTCCTCCCTCAGGATCCCTCCTTCTCTCTCTACTCTCTTTTTGTCTGACACTCCACTTGAAAAAAATGGCATGACAGCAGTGCTCTGTTTGAGCAAAACATTAGAAAAAGAAAAATGCAATTTTGAAACCCCCCTCTTATTCATATTAGTAGTTCCAGCAGATTGTGCTTGATGTTTGTTTGGCTGGATTTTAACTTCTTCTGTAATACATAAAACAATGCTATGTTTTTTATTATTATTGTTTTTTTGTTATTGTTAACTTATATCATTTGAATTAGTGTAAATGACCAGCTCTCATATTGAGAAAACAATTATACATGTCACCAGTGTAATAATTAGGAGTCATTTGGGCAAGTCAACAAGCTCTTGTTAATAACCAATTACAATTTTGCTAAGTAAAGTGGAAGACCAGCATTGCAAAAAAATACAGATGCTTAGTCTGTAAACAGAGATTTTTTTTTGCTTTGTACTAACTCAGTTAGTCTTTCAGCTCCAGCGTCCTCTGCCTTGTGCATTTGAACCTGACAGGCCAGTGTCCCGTCTGGTCATCGTCTGGCCCTCGTCTAGCCCCTGCCCCAGTCGCTGACCCCAAGCTGGGCAGGGGCGCAGTCTGTTAGTCAGCACTGAGGCTTTCCCCTTGTCTGTTTGGGGTGGATTGGGGATTCAGCCCACCGTCTGGCTGGGGATTCTGAGTCTGCAATTTTAAGAGTCCAGCGGTGAGCACCATCTGAATTTCATATAATTCAATTAAACCCATATGAACATATAAGCGTTTTTTTGTCATAAATATTTACATTAAAATGCACATTAGATTTGAAGCTCTGATTAAATCAGTAAGATGTATAGCTTCCTTTGCAAATAAATAGATACATCAGCATTGAGGTTATCACACGTCGTTCCAAACCCAGTAGAGTCCAGTTAATAGTAAGTGGTAGCTCAGCTCTCTCACTTTTTTTTGTTTTCAGGTGAATGTATTTATTATTCATTCTTGCATCAGTGTGTATCTGTGGCCCTCCATATTTGACTATGAATAATGGAAGAGCTCATGGAGCAGAGATGTGGAGGTGTGTGTGTGTATGTGTGTGTGCGTGTGTTTGAGGAGCTGTGACTGGCCACTGCTTGGTCCTGCTCGGCCTCACTGCCCTTAATAACAGTTTATAAATCAAGAGGCTCCTGTCAGCTACACTGCCTTCATTAAAATCAAATGGGAAACTGGCCTCTTCGGATTCAATTTTAATAAAACCAGGTAATCAAATACGCTTCGGAAAAAAAAAATAGGTCATCATTTTACAGCCTCCGAGATGTCCGCCGCATACACTGTTTTGTGTACGCGTGATATTCGTAGGGTCGACCTCCCTCTCTCAAGCACACACACACCCACATACACACCCAAGCATGTATACTCACTGATACAGCAGTATATGCACACATACATGCATACTACTACTACACACACCTTGACAAAGGCCGTCTACACAGTACTCACTGCAGAAAATCACAAACTGAATTATTTTACATTTATTTGCAAAAATATGTGATCACACAAATGACATTTAATTTGTTTTTAATTCATTTTTTTAAATAGAATCACTACTCAGACATTTGAGAAAATGCAATAAACACGATTTTTCTGATATTACATTTTAATTTTAGAATATTCCAAATGTATTTGTAATTACAATATACTATTATAATTAGGCACAATTGTTGCTTATGCTGACTTTCTGCAGAATGTATTTAAATATATTTAAAAAAACAAGGAAATTAATATTAATATAGAAAATAAAATATTCATAAAAATATTTAAAAATATGTATAACCATTGGCTAATTCAGTGTGTGATTAACTGCAATTTATTGTAGAAATTTAGACATTCAAACATTCAGCTGTGTTATATTTGAATAAATCTTCATCTTCAAATCTTCATTCCCAAAATTGCAGTTAGTTTGTTCAGTTGGTTGCAGTGTGTTTACAGCGACTGTAGATTGTAGCCGGGGTTTAGACCCACTGTTTAAAAGGCTCACTGGGCCACAGGGTAATGTGCGCTTCGTGTTCGGGGGGTTTTCGCCGCTTATTTTGGCCGCAGATGCCTCGGTTCCCAGGCCGCTGTGCTGACCGTCCGTCTGTGGCTTTCGGGCACGGATGATTGGTTAAAACCCCAGTTGGCTGTATATCACACACATGCAGGGAGTGTGTCAGAAAATGGGACCAGGGCTGACCTATCAGTCCCCATTCAGTCCCCCCTAAATAACCTTTATCACGCTGCCCCCTCAACCCGCTTCTGCCATTGGAGAATCCACATATGCTGCCTATACATAATCATAGCATTGTGTGTTTTCAACACAAAACCGCTGTTAGGAGCTTAGGAAAAAAAAGAAAAATGGATATAAGCATTTTCAGCACATTTGATTGATATGCAGGTGAACGGCTTATCTATTTACCTATTTTGTTGTCATTAAGCCTGATTTAATAGTTTGCATGTATAAACTGTTTTATTAAACACTTGTTTAATTGAAATAGAAGAAGCTGATTTAAGGCGAAAAGAACACTGTCTCTTTTACCTTAATGTTCATTACAAGATGGAGGCAGGAGAAGCACTCCAATACATCCAGTGTGCAGAAGAGGGCACTCTCTGTCGCTCGCATGGAGTGTTTCTCTCTCGTTTTCTCTCTCTCACCCCCCTTCAAACCAGCATCTTCAAACCCCCCCCCACACACACACACACTCACACACACACACACACACATCTCTTTGAAAATACACAGCCAGAAAAATACAGCAGGTGCCTTATGATGATTATTACTGCTTCAAACAGTCGCAAATATATATATGAGATATGCTAATGCCCTTTTAGAAGCTGTATACGCAGCCCCTTTTTTATTTGGTGTTTTTCGATGGCAAAAGCAATTAATTGCTAGTGCTGTTGTTTTTGTTAGCCACACAAAACGATACCATGCATCTTCATCTTGCAGTTGGACTTTTCGAACTCATTTGCCATGCTAGTTCAGCTTTAGCAGCATAAAGAGAAGAAGAGCTTGATTTGTTTCTCATTTTGTGCTTGTGCTGATGGTTAGGGCCTTCTCTGCCGTTGTTGTTGTTTTTTCTATTTTTCTGCTAACCTGTAGGAGATTCATCTCCCTGTGATCCGCCTGATTCACTCCAAAGGACACACACTCTCCAAAGGAAACTTCTTTTTAATGCATGGGTCAGAACGATTGGCAAATCTCCATTCTTTGCTGATATGGTCTCTCTTTGAATACGAGGGCTTGACGGTGATGTTTGAAAACAGGTACGGCGACGGCGTGCTGTAAATGAAGTGAACCGCCGTCCGTGGGGACGTTCCATCTCATGCCGCGTTTATGTAAACCCTAAGAGAGTTTTAATACGACGCTGCTTTGCCAGGTTGCCTCATTCACTCTTCTCTTTCTGATCTTTAGAGATGGCGGATTTGCCTTTCTTAAGAAATAGTGGTCATGTTTTCTGTCTTGTCTTTTATGATTTTTTCCCCCCTCTTTTAATCTCCAAGGCTCTATTTTCTGCCTTCTCAAAGAGGATGCTAACCCCCCCCAATCACCCACCCACCCCCCCGACACACAAATACACGAAAAAAGAGGAAATAGAATGAAAGCAATGTAATGATTACTGCCACCCCCCCCTTCCAGCCCCACATACCCAGACAAACAATGGCTTCCTGGGTCCAATTGCTCTCGCTCTCTCTTTCTCTCTGTCTTTCTGTCTCTCTGACTCTTTCTCTTTCTCCTCCTTCCCAAGCTCTCTTAGTTCCTGTCTCTTCCTCCTGCTCTCCTCTGCCCCTGCTGCTTCTCTTCCTGCTGCCGGTGGAGGCTAGCATGTTAGCGCAGGCCCCTGCTGGTCTGGGGGAACACAGCGCCTCATATCTGCTCCAGTAGAGGTGCGGGCTTACAGACAAGAGCATCTAGCCACTGCTCTATCAAAGGGTTATCTGGCCTCCCCAGGCGCTTTGACGGGCGGGCCGGATAGAAGGGGCTACAGAGGGTGTGTGAGACCAAGGAGGTGCTGCTGTTGCATCTGCTTCTGCTGCTACTGCTGCTGCTGCTGCGAGCTGCTCCGCGGGCCACAGTGTTTTATCCGGATAGGGGAGTTGGAAACTTTTTGATGCCTCCACTTTGACTTTGACACTTTCATCTCCAGGGCCGATACTGTAACTGTTCCATCATATAAATACACATAAGTAGCGTAAACCTGCTTTTCGTGTACTTTGTTAGGGCCGCACAGTAAGTCTTATTTGCGTCTCTGTTGCAAAGCAAGTTAACATGATACACTCATTCCGAACCCACAAATCCGCACATGCATAATAACAGTACATTTTCTATTGAACATCTGTTGTTGCAAAAAGCATTCTCTTTAGGGTTGTGTAATTGAATGTGTCTTACAACATCATCAAGAGCATTCAAAAACAGACACATTCATGTCTGTATTAGAAAGGCCAAACTCACAGGACAGCCTCACCCATCCTATATATATTTCTCCACTCTGTTCGCAAATAATAGAACAAAAAAGATCAACTTTGTTTACGGCTGAAAAGTTGATATTCAGCCGTTTCTTCCTTTTTAAAGCCAGAGTTTTGGCTCGTCTCTGAAATGTAAAGTGTTTGTGTGTGTGTGTGGCTGCGTGTGACTAGGGGCAGGTAGGCTGAGACAGGACATGTTTTATCGGGGCTGCGACGCAGCAGCCTATTCTTCAGTGCTGTATTAGCGTGTCAAGATGCTCTGCTGTAATGAATTGCCATCCCCAAATTTTTGCAAGTTAAAAAGTGGGAATGAGAGTAAACCTTTGTTTATGTCACCTATCAGCATGAAATATTCACTACTCCGGCAGCTCCCAGCTCGCTGTCTCCCTCCTGCGTGATAAAAGGGATGCCTCCATGTCTTAACCCCTTCCAGCGCTGCCGTGGCTCCGGCTGGAGGACGGGGACAGGCAGCGTGGAAAGAAAGAAAGAAAGAAAAATAAATAAATTGAATAAACTAGCACCACCATATATGTCTTTCTTTTTATTTTTGAGTGGAAAAGCCCACTATCATGCTTTTTTTTCTTCCTCCCCTCACAAGGTAATGTTCAAGCAGAGCATCTTCCCTCCGGGAATTACACGAGCGTTTGACCAGGTGTTTGCGGCGACTCATACAATACATTATTCCTGCAGTGATTGAGGTTGTGTGAGAATTTTTTTTTTAGTGTGTGTGAATTTTTGTTCATATCTACTTTGTGTGTTTTGATTTTTGTGGTTCTTAATACATTTTTTGTCTATAATTTGTTTCAGCATGTGTTTCTTCTGCTGTTGTAGCATTATGGTAGGTGTTCCGCATTTGTGTTCTTTTTTATAAGTAGCAGTGTGCAATGTTGGACTCAGAATGATGGTGAAGTCGTCTTGCTTTTTTTTTGGATGTGTGTATGTGTGTGTGTGTCTGCAGTGCATTTTGCCGATTTGATGGGTGGGTGTGTGTGCGTCGGGTATAAAATGCCTGCGGTTGCCTTGCAGGACTGATGCTTCTGAAACCCACCATCTCTCTGTATTCCCTTTCAACACAAAAAACCATGTCCCCCAGCTAAGGTGCTCCTACGCCGCTTTCACCATCACTATTTCAAGAGAAAACAAAACTGCGCACTGCACTAGCCTAGATACTGCAGGTTGTAAAAGTGTGTTCGCCCGCTTTTCTGAGGTAAACTGCGAGTGTGTGAGCGTGCGGCGTGTGTTGTGCAGCTGTTCGCTGCACTGCGGAGGCAGGCTGTATGTATGTGTATGTGTGTGTGTGTATGTTGGGTGGGGGGTGGCGGTGGGGGCCTGAAGCCTTAGCTTTTCCAATTTTAAAAGCACTGCTAGCCGCGAAAGCCAAAAACACACTAGCATTAACATCCATATGCTGCCGTTATGGCCGTGCTCTGTGTAACCACTCTTTTTTTCTTGATTCATCTGCTGGAATTTGCTGCTTGCTGCAGCTAGTTCACCGTGCACACTACGGCATCTCAAACGGCTAACATCCTTGTGTGTTTTAGCGAATGTGTGACCGCCTTGGCTTGAACTGTAAGGACATGCAGGCAAGAGTTGAAGCGCAAAGCAGACGGAAAAAGGAAAGTGTGTTACATCACATTTTTTTCTGACTTTGAAATCCTCAACAGTGCCCGCTGTTGTGTCTCTAATCAGAGGCTTATTAAACACATCAGTAGCAAGAGGACCTCTGAAGTGGAAATAACAACATAAATATCTAAATGTTGTGTGAGATCGGGGAATGCTGCTCCCGCACAGGTGAACGCTGTGGGGTCACCTAATTGGAAGCCTTTGCATGTAACATGCGACACAAGCGCTCCTCACATATTTATGTGCATATTTACTTTTTAATGTTTCTTTTATTTCTAGTTTTTTTTGCCTGACTAATAATTCATTCCTTTTCACTTCTTTCTCATGTCCCTCGCCCTTCGACTGCCATGTATGGACGTGTTTCTCAGCCATTCTCTGTGTTGTCTGAATGAGATTTGGAAGAGAGGGAGAGAGAGAGAGAGAGAGAGAGGGAGAGAACCTCAGGGTCTGTGTGAGGAGCTGGTTTAAAGTCCTATCAGTATGTTGTGTGGTTCTTATTCTTTTTTTTTTTTTTTTTTTTTTACTATTTTATTTTATTTTTCCCCCTTTCTTTCAGGGAAGGGGAGGGGGTTGTAAGTGGGGGTTAGGGGTGCTGGGCGGTCATAAATATTAGAGGCTGCGGGGAGACAAAGGGGCTAAAATGGAAAGGCTTGGCTGGACGAGGGGACCTGGCCATGTCATGTACCTCAGTCATTTTTCTTCTGCGCTTAGAACTCAGTCAGGGGTTTAATTGGAATCTAGACTTCAAAGCAGCCCCTCAGCCCCTCTCCCCCACTCAAACCCCCACCCCCCCCAACTCTACCACCATCTTTCCCCCCCTCAGTCTACCCTACCCCTCCTCTGCCTTCCTCCTGCCCGTGTCCACTCTCCTGTCTCCGCCGTGGCAGCATACATGCAGTAAAATAGCTTGTGTAGGATCAGTGCACTGCATCCCTACCTGCTATGACTATGTAGTGGCCTGTGCAGCGCTCATGCTCCAGTATTTTTCCACTGAGCGGCGTGTATGTATATATGTAAAGCTATATGTTTAGTCATGCCCATGTCTACATTTGACTACATAGTAGCGATGGGTGGTATAGATACAATTCAGTATCATAAGTCAAATGTATGACAATATCTCGGTGTTGGATTGCATTTAAATAATAATAATAATAATAATAATAATAACATAATATTTAAATGAATAAAGTGAATAAATGCTTCATATTCTAGCAAAATGACTTGAATTGGTTAAAATGATGCCAAAAGAACACTTTGAAAAGTACAGTAAATGTTGAAATATGTAAAGTGTAAATGTCAACTGGCTTTTTTAAATTCGTTTGTTTGCTGTTTTTGTATTTACTTTTTTAAAAAGCAGTCAGAAGCAACCAGTAAACAATCACAGTTTACTGTCAGGCCCCACGTACCGTACCATGTGCACAGAATTAAATTTAAATACACACACACATAAATATATATATATGGAATCGAATGTTAGCATGAATATATTGCTTTTTTTAATCAACAACACTAAAAAAATCTGTATCGCAGTCGAACACCACCACCAGTTTACCATGACAGTACGTTACCAAGCACATTCATATAGAGTCTAAGTGACAAAAAGGGCAGGTGAGAATAGTTTCACTGGGGTGTATGGATATAACTCCTGTTGGCTGTATCTGTGTGTGTGTGTGTGCGCGCGTCTGTGTGTTTGTGTGAGTGACAGGGCACTGAGAGGAGCACTCAGAAGAAGAATGGAAATAAGACTGAAAGACTGTAGTCCAAACACTGGCCCATAGGTGACAGGTACTTATTTCCATGCCTAAGAAGGCTTCATGGCGTGCCCATTCGTCCTCTCCAAACACTCCGAATGACACTTCTCACAAAAAATAAAAGGTCCTACAATGTTGAATCGTTTTCTCCTGGCTTCATGTACAGTACCGCAGCAAGCCGCTTTACCATTGCATTCAAAAAACACACTTCGTCATGAGGCAAGAGATAATTTTGGTCCAGCTTCAGAGCAAGTTTTTTTTTTACTTTTACTAATTGAGTGAATTATCAACATGCAGCACACACTTCAGAAGTGAAGATAGAAAAGTGAAGTTGGTAATAGGTCTGAAAGGGGTGGCGGGGGGGGGGGGGTTGGGGGGGGGCCAGGGTGAGAAAAATTGTCTATAGTGTAATTAATGGCAGGACCGGGTGGTTGATACACAGTAATATATGCACCACTATAATTAAGCACTGTGGTTCTTCCCTTTGAGTCGTTGCAGGGCTTGTTAGCACTCTGGTGGAGACATTTTTGAAACCATACCTGGAATTTAATATGTTTCAAAGATATAATTATAGGTAGGAATAAGAGGACCTATTTTCAGACCTCTAACAAATCATTTTTTTCCATTATACACGGTAAAGGTGTTAATGACGCCTTGTCTTTTTGATTTTGCCGTATGAATTATGAAACAGCTGTATTATTTGAAGTACAGTTAATAGGTGAATTTCAATCTTAAAAGGGAGGGGGCGGGGGATATGGATACCCAATTTTAGACACTTTTTTTTTGCACAGGGGCAAAAGTTTTGTGCTGGAATAGATGTGAAATTGTCCTCAATGCAGGGAAGAAACCTTCATCGTGGAACATTGTTCATACTGTAATGACATGAGGTGGATCAGCTGTGAGTCCAGGAATAGAGAAGAGGAAAATAGGCAGACTTCTTCAGCAGTAAAGATGGGGATTGATAGAGATCTGAGGAACAGTGCAGCTGGCATTACAAGCATGCAGAGTTGAGCGAGAGCTTCTTCTGTTTTACAGTTGACATACTGTCTGTCTATGTTCAGAGTATCACATACATGTGGACGCATATTCACACTGTTTATGGTTTTGCTGCTGTTGCTTAACCCAGAGCAGAGCTGCATGGATAAAAGCGGTTTTCAGATATACCCCCTGATCACAGCATCAGATATCAGATATTTAAGCTTGCATTAATGACGTTAAGGAACCCATGTTTGCTCAGTATTTCAACATCTTACAAATGTGACAGTGGGTTTCGATTAGAATGTTTTTGGTCCTGTTTGTGGTCTTCTGTTTATATTACACTAAAGTGGACTGTAAGCTGTATGCGGCTGGCGTTAACCAGACAGAAGCCACCTTTCCATGAAGCAAAGTTAGTTATTTTATCTTTTTTATAGAATTTGAATGATTTTCCTAATAAAAACAACAAAATATTCTAAATAAAAAAAATCAGTAAGTTACCACTAAATAACAACAAAAAACATCTTGCATACCTTGTATAGAAAAAAAAGATCAAGTAGGATGATATGAATATAACACTTGTTATTAATACTGCTAACTAAAAAACTAGGATTGTTGAGGTATTACATGTATGGATATGTAATTACTTGGTATACAATGAACATTATTTAGAGTTGATTTACATCATGTGCCAGCAAGTTTTGTGTTTGTACGGATTATAAAACATTAATGTCAAAAAGGTAACATTTAACATATTTTACTTAAATAACTTCTAAAATGCACGTGTTTTTACAGATAACAACAGACAGGTGAGCAATTAAAACTTTAGAATCCTTTCTACAGCATTCCCAGCTTGTTTCAACAGCCAGTGAGAAATAATTAATCTGAAATGATCTGGATTTAGCTGCTAATATGTAACGTTTTGCCTGAAGGCAAGAGATTTTAAGCACTTAGTTTGAGAGAGCTCAGTGGTCATTCTTAACACTGGTGTGAATAGTAGTAGTGGTGTTTAAAGGTTAGAGCGCAGTGGTATATGTACTCCTCAGCCCCTGCCCACTCGGTAGCACTCCGGACTTTGTTTCCTTATTATTCTCCCTCTTCCTCTTCTTTGCTCGGAGAGCAACAGCACCGTCTGACAGATCAAGGGATGACATGATGAGAGGAGAAAGACAGAGAAACAGGCCGAATAAGAGAACCCGCACACTCGCACGTACACGCGCACATACACACACACACACAAAAGAGGAGTGAGAAGAAAGAGAAAGCGAGTTCCTTAAATTAGAGAATCCTCCTCAGAGCCGCCCAGCAGGACACTGACTTAAAGGGACGCGACATGTCTCTAGTGCCTCTCACACCCCGACTTACACTCGCTCTCTCCTGCAAAACACACAAACAGGCAGGCTCGCACACACAAGCCCTCATCACGTCTCTCATTTCCATTCGCTTTTATCAAATATGAAAATGGAGGGACCCCCCTGGTGCACCCCAAAAGACCTCGACACAATGGAGGAGGCGTAAAGAGCCCCTTGCTCTGGCTCCAGGAGAAGAGGTGAGGGCTTTTTAGGCGGATGTTAGCTTTCATGATAATTACCTCTGCGCTTAGTCGTGCCAGTGGAGCTCAGTGGTGGTCCCGCAGCAGTGAGAGCAGAGGTGGGGTCTTCTATAGTGGCGTCAGTCCCACTCCCTCTCGCTCTCTCCTAATGTGGCCCCTGAGCGAACAAGCGCCTCCGTCTGAGCGCCACTCGCGGCACAGGGCCCACTTGCCGAGTGAGGAAGCCGCGCGTCCGTCTGTCTTGGCGAAGAAGACGATGAAGATGATGAATTCGGAACTGTGTTTTAGCCAGAAGGCAGATGCATGCTAAGAGTACAGTCACTGTGGATTAGACATGCAGGATGATGTGCAGCATCTGTATCTAACAGTTTTAACTTGGCCATGCTTTTTCACAACTTAATTAAATATGTTGGGCGAAAGTAAAGACAAAATTAAACTGGGATAATTTTTTAATGTTTAATAAAATAAAATACATTTTGTTAATAAAATACCTTAAAAATATAATTATAATAATATACATTTTTTCCCTCTCTCACTGGTTTAAGGATTATTATTTGTTGCAGCATATAAACATCAATAAACTAAATAATTGATTGATTGATTGATTTTCTTTTGTTACAATTTAATTAACTGTTAATTAAAAGTTAAAAATAACAATTGTTTGTGTAGAGCTGCATCCAACTGGTCATCAATGACCACTGTCATGAATATGCACTCTTAGCACTCTTAGGGGTTTTGTACAGTACTGAAAAGTAACAACCATCTGCAGACGGTTTCACACCAGTTCAGACAAAGAACCCGGTTCTCTTTAAATTGATATGTAGACAAGTCATGTAAAATGTGTTGTGTGACTGTATTGAAGATGAGCAGTTGGTTGCCCCCCCTTTTTCACCTTCAGCCTACAGAGTACCCACAGGTCTGCGAGGGTAGAGGCAGAGAAAGCAGAGGAGGGAGCTGTGATCGTTTTCAAAACGCCTCCGGTCTGCCAAGAACACACATACAGACTGCAGTTTAACACTGCACTCTCCCTCTGTCTCTCTCTCTCTCTCTCGCTCTCTCTCTCTCTTCTCTCTCTCACTTACACATACACACACATGCAATCTCTCTTCCTCATCTTAGCTGATACACTCACACATACAGTACCCGTCTCTATTCTAGTACACCAGACCCACTACTGTCCATATACGGTGCACGATATCTATCTATCTTGTATGTATGTACCTATCTGTCGATCTATCTATCTACCTGTCTATCTACCTAGGCATAAAACTATATTTCACAGCAAAAGAACAGCTTCAGATCTGTTCTCATTCTTTCCTCCTTGGTCTGAATTGTAAATTTCAGTCACTTTCAGGTTGTAACAGAGTATTTTTCATACATTGCAGAATAATAATAAAAGTTGATCTTTTCTTGCCTTTGCAAATGATATGACCTGGCGTTAGTTCGCTTGTGGAGATGAAAAAGGCCATGTTTGAATATGTAGCTGTGAAGAGGCTTAGGGCCATTGGCAGAGCTGAGAGGAGAAAGTGGGGAGTGTGACAAGGTCACTCGGAGTGTTAAAGCCGCCTCGTAGCCTCTGGAGCTGGCACAGGCTTATAGTGTGCCATGGCCACTGCTGCCTTCAGCTCCTGCTTATTTGTACAGAGAAGTGTGTGTGTGGTGTGTCTGCATACATATTTGCTATATATGTGATTCGTCTTTCTCAGATTGAGTGAAGCGCATGAATTGCTTTGCAGCTAGCTTTTATTGTTTTTCATTGAATATTTTATTTTAACCCTTATATGCAAAGTGTTATCACTTTTCTTACTGTGATATAAGGTCATAAGTTCACATTCTAAAAAATCTAGTCAGTTACCAGGGTGTAAAAAACATTAATTGTACAGCAGTTGTACTTCATTACTGTACTTAAATGTTATGTTAATAGATTTTACTCTAGAACACTTTAATCAAAGATTGTAGATATGTGCACTTATACATCTTAACCTTTCCTGTTGCCAGGCCAGCCAGACTGCTGTGCATTTTTATTAAAACATCCAAACCCAGTTCATATTGGTGTTAAATATGTCATCACACCTACGTAAAAAGAAGACATTTTGTTTGTTAAAGCATTCATTTTTACTTCAATTGTTTAAATGTTAATAAGTTTTACTTTTTCACTTAAGATTGTTTTGGTTCCATGCTTTTACTCTTTAACTTGTGAAAGTGAAATTTCCATACAGTGCCCTTCCTTTTACTTTGGTATAGTTTTTAGGGCTTTTTCCACTTTTGTAAGTAGTACAATAAAGTTTATTTACAGTACATTTGCATTCTACATAAACAAATGACCACAATATGGCAACTTTCTGTAAAAATAAACTTTATCACATTTAAAACCATGGCAAATAGCTCTTCTTCTGCTTACCAACCCAAAGGTGGAATGGATTGAAAGTTTAGGATTCTGGCAGAATTTCAGTTCAAATTGCTCATTCTGATGACTTTTTTACCTCAGTAAGTGCATAATGTAAAAAACAAAGCTAAATGTAGACCTTTTTCCAATGTAGATCACTCTAAATTCACAATATGCAGTTAGCACCTGCCTGATTAAAAGGTATAGTTGCTGAATCTCTTCTAGAGTGCCTGATGCCTCTCCTCTCTCTGGATGAAGGGGGTTATTATGCAGCCCGTATGAGTGTGCAGTGGAAGCCTGCTCAGGATAACCATGCTTGAACAGCTGCTCTCATCTGATCAAGACTTATGGCTAAAAGTTTGCCTCCTGACTTCATTTGCTCTGAGTGATGCTACGCTAACATCTTTCTTTCTCTCTCTCTCCTCCTTCTCTTTTTTTTGTGATTGAGTGTGGATGAACTAGTGGAGGTGCATTTGTTCAATGAGCCATTCAGAGTCCAGCTTTGCCAGAGGGGCGACATGAATTGTTTGAAAGGAACTGTGGATATGGGCATCTTGTCTTCTCTCTCACTCTCTCGTTTTCTCTTTCTCTGCCCCCCTCTCTCTCTCTATCTCTCGTCCTCTCCTCTCCCTCGTTTCTCTTTACACCCCTGCTGGCAGCGCTCGGGGGACAGTATGAGCCAGCGGCCTCCACCTGGGCTGTGATGTCATGCTGCTGTTTAAGCTCCATTGTCCCCCAAATGGCAACATTAGTGAGTTCTGCCCCCGCTGAAAAAGAAGCTGTGACTGAAGTGCTGCTCTGAGGTTTAGTCCTGTCCAAATTAGAATTTGGGGAGGGGAAAAAAAGAAATAAATAAATCTAGCCTGTTATTCAGCTCTAAGAATAAAGCCACGGAAGTGTGCTAAGTGGAAAGCCATGCTCTGTAACTAATTTAGTGACGTCTCGCCCCCCCCTTTCTTTCCCCCTTTTTTTGCATAAACCTTTGGGTGACTTTTGAGAGAGCTAATGTTTCTGATTACTGAACTTTTTCCTTTCGTCTTTTCTTCTCCTTCTCCCCCTCCCCCCCCCCCTTTTTTTGTGACACAAGTTATTTATGAAATTCCCTGAGCAGCTTAGGATAAATGACAAGAGGCAGCGTTGAGAAGCATGGCCGACTTTAATATCATTAGAATAAGAGGAGGCCTGGTGTACAGAGTGTTAGCAGGAACAGGCGCGCTGGAAATGAACTTGATGGCTTCCTTCTGCATCGCTCGCTGTTGCCTGACAGCGGATGGATTGCCAGATACAAAAGCAGCCTGCTGCCGCCGCCGCATCCTCTGATTTAAATGTCACTTTTGAAATAAAAAAGGTATCGCTCTAGTGTGATTCTGATACAGACATTAGCCAGAGTGGGACGGTTTGAGTGGCAAACCTTGTCTTCAGAATGGGGATGAATGGGGCAAATAAAAGACAGACCGGCGTAACTCGCAGAGGAACTGATGATTATTGCACATCTCGATGATAAACTGATGGCTTTGCAATAATGAGATATTTTCGATATTGTTTCAGGAATCTGGATGCGCACATATTGAGCTCATTCGAAAGAAGGCAGCGTGAGTTTATGACAAAACTTCGCGGAGAATGCGCTGCGCATCCTTAAGTAGGGAACAACCTCCAAACCAACGGTGCCGTTCACAGCAGTACACATGCCGCTCCATCATCAAGCGGTTCAAGTGCAGTTCCACTGCCAAAAAAAGCTAAAAACGGCAAACTTAACACCAAAACGGGTTTGCTCATGTACAGTAAGACGCCCATCCTGGATCGTCACAACACCTGACAGAAAACAAGTGTTTCATCTAAAAAGTTACACAACTTGGAATATTGCTTGCGTTCTTCTATTGCCAGTGCACGTGTCTGCAACATTTGCTTCATGTAGTGCGTTTCATCAGGCCTTCCCAGAACCAATGGCTGTTGAACCAATGTGAACTTCACAGGAAAGCAAAAAACTTAATACAGATTAATGTATCAAGACTGTACTCCAAGTTACTCTGGAGTTTCTAAGTCTGCTGAAGGTACAACAAGCCCTGTTTCAGAGATGGCCAAATGGAGGCAGCATTTTCCACTCCCAGGCAACGCACAACCAGGCACAGACCGTGGCACACACAGATGGCTCTGCTGCTCATCCTTACACTCACAGACAGTGAAAGACTGGAGATATGCGGCCGAAAATACGGGTTTAAAATAAACTGCACCATCGCAGATACAGATAGGCAGCGCCAGCATCTTCACGCTGCCTGAGCCATGCCTGGCAGTCACTTTCTGCAATTGCAGTTTGCTGTTATACATGTAGCAGCTATGTGATAAGGACTTGTGGTGATTTTGTACAATTAGAAGCTGTACTCTGAGAAGTATGCCTTCATTTAATTGCTTTTTGTCATGGGTCTGGAATCTTTTGCCTGTTTAAAAAAGTGCTGTGCTCAAAAAGGTTTAATTATCTTCAAACGAAAGCTTGTTCAAAACAAATCACTGTCCTAGTACTGAATTCACAAAATTATCGAATAGTAAGAGTGAAAAGCAAACTTTTTGATTGTGAATTGATATGCATACCCTCAAACAAGTAGGTGCACAAATGGAAAGTTTTTTTTCCTATATCTTTTTTTTTAAATATTTTTTGTGAAACGTTGGCAAAGCCAGGTTAAAAAAAAATAGAACTCCATGCCAAAAGCTTCATGGCATGAAACCTCTGTGGCCACTCGCTGCTGGCAAGTGCAGTTGAGAGGATGTTCTGAGATCAGGGGTCTGCATACACTGACCTTTATGAAAGAAAAGAAATCATCAATTGCTTGGAGGAAGTTTGAAAGAAGAAGACAGTAAACAATTTAAAATGGATGGATAGAAGGCCAAATAAATAAATACAAATAGTCACTGTTGCAACAAAAGCCGATGCGGCATGGTTTAATGCTACCCCTTTTACATCAAGGCCAGAAATATTAAAAAAGACAAAAACGTGCCGTCCAGTATATTGTGCAGTGTATTTGATTTCGGATTCATTTACATTTGCATTTGCATCATTTTTAGTATTGCAGGATTGTGTTTCTATTGTAAATGTCTATTTCTATTGGTCCAATAATTCTGAAATTCACACAGTATTCTCCTTATTCACGGTCATTTCCTATCAGTGGTATCAAGTGATTGCAGTCTGATGTAGGCTACTGCCATTAGACACTGATTATAAAATGCCTAGCTATGCTAACCTAATATTACAACAGGTTATTTAACACCTTTTAGAGCTATTTAAAGTATAACTGACTATCTTTCCAAGACAACACAAAATATCAGTTTTGCTCCATCTTACAATTTTGCTTAGTTATGAAGCTGCATGTGAGGCTGTCAGGTGAGATGTTAGCCTAAGAGGTAACCTAACTAGAAGTCTGCTTCAACAGAGCTTCATAACCGAGCCATTTCTCTGGGTAAGGATGTTCTGGTGTTGGTTTCATCTCCACAAAATGGTTAGAGCAGACGTATGGAACTTTGGGTGGACGTTTTACATTTTTGTCTTCACCTATGGGCGCAGGTCCTCTTCTTTGGAAGGTTGGATGCCCCACAACACTCTGATCTTTTTTGTGTTGTGTTCATTACACTGTTGTCTAAGCAAAATGTTATACTACTCATTGTATGTGTATTGTTACTGTGCTGTGGTTGTAGTCTATATCAGCTAACATGTAAAAAATAAAGGTGTTTAATGAAAAATAAGGTACATTTTGGGCAAATGCTGCAAACTATTGTTAAAGAAAAGGTTACAGGGAGTGCTGGGCAAAAAGACCTCAAATCAGTATGAATTAATTTCAATTATCTGAACATTTTACCTCGATTATTGAACGATTATATAAGCTGCGCAAGATACTCAGTTGTTTGAATTCACCTTCATGTTTTTTCCATTTTGCAGACTGGGCAGGGGGGTCTACACATGTGGTAGTACTAACAGAATACAAAAATATATGTAATTTTAAAAATAATCAAAATAATCAGCAAGGTTACATTGATTAGAGGTTTTAATGTCAGTGTAGATTCATTTTTAAATTCATTGCCCAGTCATAGGCTACAGGGTTTTGTTACAACAAAGTTTTGTCATATTTGGCATAACAAAGGTAGAAGCTTCTACATATCATCGCTGTTGCAGTTTTTTTCACTTTTTATCATAATGTGCACCTGGCAGTTGTTATTTATATTAGGTCAAAATTTTATGATGAATAGACTTAAATTACTTGGAGTTAACAAGCTTTTTCTTCTGTAAAGTTGCCATAAGGGTTTTGCCTCACAGCAATGATAGATCCCTAAAGTACATACGTCCGATGCTTCCTCTGCATTACCAATGCTATCATAGTACACCTATCGTTGCTGACCATATGATGACCATAAGATCAACAATGAGAGCATAATTATAAGCATGACAGTAGTTCGTTTTTAACGCTGGTAGCCGATTTGTTTGCTCATGTTCTCTGGTTGCAGGGCGGTCCCATCTGTCTAGCATCACAGGGCACCCTGTGTCTTTGTTAGATGGATGATGGACATAGCTTCTGCTTTTAGACCAGAACAGAAAATCAAATCTCCAAAGCTTCGGGGCTGAGTGGCACAGACACAAACACACACACATACACACACGTACACAGCCGCATTCGACCAGACATTGCCGGATGTGATTGGCTGTTGTTTATTGTTAGCTGGTGCAGCATGTGTGCTCAGGGCAAATGTGTATATGTGTGTATGTGTGTATATATGAGTGTGTGTCTGTGAGGTCGGTATTGTCCTCCCTCCCCTCCACCCCCTACCCCCACCCTCCAGCTCTATTGTCCTCTCTGCTGGCCACATTTGAACTTAATATTCCATGAAATAAGGCAGCCCATCAAGCCATTGTAATCGCATCAGGTTAATAGAAGTAGTGAAATTATTCGCACTCACTCACTCACTCACTCACTCTCGCACTCTTTCAGACTCCCTCACTTCGTACACTCTCGTTGGCGAGGCTGCTTGAAATCGTACTGTGTTGTATTATATATTTCTCTCTCTCTCTCTTCCTCTCTCTCTCTCTCTCTCTCTCTCTCTCCCTTTCTTATTATTAGGAGCCAGACTGAGTGGCTAACGCAGGGTCTTTTCACCAGGCTCCGACAGCTTTTCAAATCCTAATAGGCTGTTCATTTCTGAGCTCAATGTGTTTCCTCCCTCTCTCTCTTGCACACAGTGCCTTGTTTTTGCAAGCTCACTCACTCTCCTCTCTCTCTCTCTCTCTCTTCCTCTTTTTCCCTTTCCCAACCCTTACTTTGCACAAACCTCTGTCGAAGTGGAAGCTAAAGTCAGGGAGCTGTGGTGCACAGCTGTCCTGGAGTGTGTTTGTGCTCAGAGACACTGGTGTGTGTCACATGTAGGCCTGAAAGCTTCCTGCATGTCTTTCCCTGTCCTTTCCTCCTCTTCTCTGTGGTTTAGGTGTAGGTCTTCAGGAGGAGCAAGCCTTAGCTCATCCAGACAATACCAGTGGAAGGGGTAAAAACTACAAGAGCCAGTATAATACAATGCTATTACAATACTTGAGTCAGTGTTTTTTTTTAATCTTTCATTTTACTATCAATTTAGCATAACCATTAGCTAAGCAACCCACACACTGCCAGTACTGGGACACTGAAAGCTAGCCCATGCTTCCTCTTAATCAGCTCCCACAACTGCTGCTAGCACAGCAGAGATACAGTGCACTTGGAGAAGAACGCTAACTGCTACCTCTTGTTACGTCATCTAATCGCAGGCCAAGTCATGTGTGCTCTGTCATAGGACTCCAGGTCACAAGATGGCTATGGCATCACCAGGGCCATAATTTTGTTGCCAGATTTAATGCGCAAAATCCATGCTCCACCCAGCTGTGGTGAAGCTGAACAAGCTTTGCAGAACATTATAAATATCTCATTCAACAAAAAAGTATAGCATTTGTGGTCTGAAGGTGTGCTTTAGTTGAATAGGATTTTTGCCTGCCTTTTACGAAGCTTTTCCTATCTTGCAGCTGTTGCTGTGCAAAAACGTATTTGTTAATGAAACATGGATAGCTAACATGTGAAGTAAAAAAAATAATAAATTAATAATGAATAAAAAAAAAAAAAAAAAATATATATATATATATATATATATATATATATATATATATATATATATATATCTTGAAGCAGACCATTCCAAGAGGGAGTCAATGTCAGTGTCTTAGAGTAAAAATGCTGATCTAGAATAATTCTAGTTCTGTGGACATACCTGTTTGATCCTAGACCAGTGCTTTCGGAAAACGATGTACAACCCCAGGCTGCCAGACAGACAGTCCGTCTCCCCATTTAGTCTGCACTTAGGAAAGACTCTCCTCTTTCACTGTCCTGTCGTTCCAGGAAAAAGCCCAAGCTCCTGAACTTATGAACCAGCTCCCTAAGGTGATCCATATACTAGAGAAGAGAGTGTTCCTAAGCTTGGATTTCATCAATTACATCCATAAACCGCTTCTTTATCAGTGTTCAGGACGCTCTTGTCCACTTTCCTCTGAGTACATTTGTTTTGCCCAAATATCACAGATATATTTATTTTTGAAGGTCTAGTTTTAGAAGGATGAGAAGCTGAGTTTGTTTAAGTGTGTGTGTGTATGTCCTGGGTAAAGAGTGAATTTTCTCATCATTCACCCAAACGAGTCCTCATCCCCGTTTCCCACAGAAATAACAATTAGAACAAATGACCGACTGATTCAGTGTCTCCAACAAATTTTGGTTTCGTCAAATGGGAGAAAATTGCCAGGCTTGAATTAAGAGGGGGGCTTAAGGAAATATAATCAGTGGTCTCAAAATAGTGATTTTTGAAGGGGAAATTATGACCGTAGTGCTATTGAAAGCTAATTTTGGAATAATTACATGGGGCTGTTCTCATGACAGTTGGGAATAATTTGATAATTGGCTTCGTGTTCCATAATTTCATCAAATGGTTGTCATTATGTGTGTATAATCATATTTCTGGCGGTCAGATGGCATTGAGGAATGTGGTGGGTTATGGAGCGCAGAGCGCGGATGGGCCGTGCAGTTCTGTCAGTCTTGTGTGTTTATGGCATTTCTAGTTGAGTCTAATAAAGAAGTGAGTTGAGTACCAGTTTGAACCGTTTCTCTCTGTTTCGCACTCTGAATTTCTCTTTCTCTCTTACCTAGTCTGTCTGTTTTTTACTTTCTACCATATTGCAGCTTTTCAATCTAGAACCCCTTGCTCAGCACATGCCACAGAGAGTGAAGCTCCACCCTCTTTCCCTCATCACTGGGCCTCTGCTTCACAGGAGGCTGGTGGGCATTTCCTGTTGGGCTGCAGCCATGTGTATGCCACTTCCTCTCTCTCTCTCTCTCTCTCTCTCTCTCTCTCTCTCTCTCTCTCAGTATCTTCATGGTTCTGCTTCATATTCCACTCCTGGACTGCCCCACATTCCTTCCATACCTTCCAGCGTTCTGGCCACAGCAAGGGGTAGCACATCCAACGCAACCTCAACCCACTAACCTCCTCGCCCCCACAGTAGCACCCCTCTTGCTGGCCGCCACCCTGCTGGCGCAGCCCCAGTGGCGTGAGAGAGAGCCACTTTTTCCTTAAACAGCAAACGCTGGACGAGGAAATCGACACCATGTGCTGTTTGCAGGTGTACATTCTTTACACCCATTCGTCTACCAAGTTCAGCTGACCTATTCATGCTCTGAGACATAAATGTGTTCATTCTTAGCCACCTCTGTGAAGTGGCCTAAGCTTTACAGGACACTGGCAAAGACCATTTTAACCTATAAAGAAACTGTTGCCCACAACACAAAACACTTGGCATATAATGCACACACTGTTCGGGTTGTATCTCTACAGTGTTAGTTTATAGTTTCTACATAACATGAGTTTAAAGTTACCCACTATGCACCAACAATCTTTCCATGCTAACATTAGCTTGATCACACAACTAACAGCTAAACCTGTACTGTTTTAACAATGTGATCACATTAATAACTAAGTAATTAAATTATATAGTTATAGGAGTGTAACTACAACTACTGATGTTTGTATTAAAGTGTATTGGAACTAGCATGTTTGCTTGGGGCTGTTGTGTTAAATTAGGGCTAACATATTAGCTAGTGGCTAGAGTTTTCAATGGAGACACTATAATAGAGCACTGCTTTTTAAGAAAATATTAGACTTTCAAATGCTGGAAACATTAATGTTATTTTAAGACACTTTTAGTCTCTTCCACTTACTTTTGCTGTATTGAAAGATGTATAGAACTAGACAGCACTGTGTTGCATCATATCACTGAAACTAAAACCTGATGATTTAAGGGAGCTCAAATGGTTTGAGGAAACTGATTACATTTTATTACCTAAAATCATTTTAGATTAAACAGACGGTTTACTTAACTTCCAGCAAAACAAAACCCAGCATTGGAAACTGGATTCAGGGTTCAGATTTGAAAACCTAGGCAGGGGTGGGCAATGGGAATGTGAATCCAGCACATTTTACTAAGCAGAAAAACCATGAATCTGTGCAACTGGTGATTTGCTATTACTACATTTAACACTGAGATCAGGCAGCTACATCACAAAATAGATTACAACTGACCACATAGGAATGTAGCCTAGAGGGAATGACTACATGTGGATAATGGTAGGACATGCAGTATGCAAATAGATGATGCAAGGAATCAATGGGAAAGGTGTGACTTATCAAGGCTCCACTGCCCAAACATAACATGCACAACCTAAAGATCACTGAATTTCATTGAAGCAACTCAGTTCACTCGGTCAGTATAACACAATTTAATAAATTCACCATAACTCAAAATATGCAAAAGGTTGAATGGAGTGTGTATCTTAGCTATTTATTTTTGAGGTATTTAACTTAATCAACTTAATTGATCCCAACATTCTGTAGTATTTATGATAATTAATTCAGTAGGCAGTGCAGCTAGGTTTTACAGTGTACACCCTTAGCTGAGTGGTGTGCTACAGTTTCCCATTAGGTTTAATGGGATTTTTGCCAATACTTTGTAAAGCTGGTCCAAGTAAGGACATTTAGGTTCAATATAGATAGGTCAGCTGGTGTTGCCCCTTTACCGCTGGTGATCCAGTTAATTAAAAAGAGCTTTTTAATCATATTTATTAATTTGCACGCCTTTGCCTTTTGCTATTTTTAAAAATGTATGTTTTTGCCTTTGAGGGCAAGATTGTGCTGGAGTGAAAAAAAGAGATTTTGTTGTGAATCATGAGAGGAAAACAGAAGCAGAGGGGAAAAAGAAGCTGTGTGTGTGTGTGTATGCTGATTTATAGTAGGGCCAGAGTGCGGGGCCCTGAAGGTGCGCAGGCAGTGCTTCAAACAGAGATTGCCGGTGGCCTCTGGTGTGATCGCTGACCCAAGGTGAGGCACTTAGTGATTTATCTCTCCCACTATCATCCCCTCATCTTCCCTTTGCTGCGGCCCAGGATGCGCTCCGTGCTGCCGGGGGCCCGGCATACGGGACGGCCTTTAAAGGCTGGTCTTCAACCCCTGACTGCACCCAAAAACCTGCAAACACTCACTGCTTTGCACTCTTCCCTCTGAAGTCCAAATTTCTAACTGCTTAAGGCTTTGTAGTGGAGATAGACAAACAGAGGCCTCTGACTTGTATATTGGAACACAGCACTGGAGTCAGACGTTAACAGAATAGCGATGTGCTACAAGCCGAATCTTATGTAAGCTGTATATGAGCCCAAGCATACGGCCAGATGGGTGACATTCATTTACTTCAAAGAGGCATATATGTAAGCGGGACAATCAACACCTCTCCCTGTCTCTCTTTCACTGTCTCTTTCTCCCTTTCTTACTCTGTCACATACACACACACATACACTCCCACCCTTATCCACTCTCTCAGCCCCACAGCTGTCTGAAGCTGAGGCCGCCTAATGAGGAAATGTCTTCTCAGCTGAGTGGATTCGATGCCAAGAGGAAAACCTGCGGAATCAGCCCAACAGCTTCATCTGTCCACTGTGTGTGTGTGTGTATAAATATATGTGTGCGCTGGAGTCTGTGTGTGTGTATGTGGCGCGCCTCCGCTCTTGCTCTTAACATATTTCACCGCTTGGGACTGCTGCTGACATCCCCCATGCCCCGGGATCCTTCTGGAGCAGATTTAGAGTGATTTTCAGTGCAGTTATACCTGCCAGTTCTGACTGGTAGAGTTGCCCTGCTCAATGCTCATGTCTTCATGCCGGGAAGCCAACCCAGGGCCCTCTGCTATCTTGTGTGGGGGCTTCCCTAACACTGACTTTTACTGCCCAGCCACACACCTCTCTGCTACCTTGTTGGTCATTACACTCTTGGCAAAACATAAATTGGTGTGCTATTGGTGTTTTCATGTTTTTAATGGAAAAGAGCCAATTAGACAGCCCGAATAGCCACAGTCTACCTTTTTGGGTTAAAGAAAAAACATTTTTATTCTTTCCAACATAATTGAAATGATCAATTCTGATAGTAAATAAAAAGTAACAGAACACCAGGGTTTAGCTGGGTACTGGACTTGAGACCTGAGCTATTATTTTTTAAATATTTTTTAATATGATATGAAATACAATCACAACATTAAACAAAACAGCAAAGAGAAGCTGCTCAATATATAAAGTTAGTCACAGTTAGAGAGTCTTATTTTCTTAACAGAGCTGTTGGAAAATCAGGCTAATTTGACACTGTTATTTGTGGATTTGCATGACAAGTCTGTTGTTCATTGTTAAAAAAGTGGTTATTGCTCATATTGGGTGTTAAAATCGAATGGGTGTTAAAAATAATGGCAGTAGACAGAGGTTTTGGCACTGTTTAGCAGTTGGGTTTCATTGTGTATAGTCTTTTAGTGCCCAAGTCTGTGCAAACAAATCATTAAAAAATCTGTACTGTTTTCAAAGTGTAGTTAAATTGTAAACTAATGCTGCAACAACTAACCAGCATTAATCAATAATACTGATTATTAAAAACAATGTTGGGAAGCAGTCATGATATTGATTAGTTGGCTTGATGCATGACAGACTGGCATGCAGCAGTTCTGCATGGCCCAAAAAGTAAAAAATGTGGAAAAGCTCTAGATGTATAAAAAACATCTACAGAAACATCAACTCTGTGATTTCTGGTAAAATTTCAG
This sequence comes from Salminus brasiliensis, assembly GCF_030463535.1. NCBI lineage: Eukaryota > Metazoa > Chordata > Actinopteri > Characiformes > Bryconidae > Salminus > Salminus brasiliensis. Next base: position 26,890,210 of record NC_132894.1, read on the forward strand.
TTAAAATATAGTAAAGCATGTTGTCAGCTTTTCTGTTTTGTTTTTTACTTAAGTAAATATTCTTTACTTAGTAAACGCTCTTGGCCTTAAAACGTAGCAAATTATTGGTTCTCAGGGTCCATAATGCCACAGGGATACAGACATGTATGACAACTGCACGTGTTTGAGTCTGGACACTCGGACACACCTTTTAAAAGGTGCTCTAAAAAGCTTTTGAAAGATGCGCTTTAGTTTTTCCTTTTTTTACATCCAAATTTTTCAATTAACCCACCCACTCACTAGAACTCCCCTTATCACTTGTAAAGATCTCGACACTAGGAGGATGAGCACAAGCACATGCCTCCTCTGTTGTTTTTTTTTGTATTGCCACCAATGCAGCAAATTACTAGGCAGCCAACACGCTCAGAGGAAAACACCTCCCTACCTCTGATACATCAGCTACCAGACGCTTGTGCTGGCCAGCATCACAATGGGAGGGGTGAGGGGAGAGAGCGTTACCTGCCCATCCAGTGAGAGCATTGTAAATTGTGCTCTGGCCGCTTGCAGTCCTCGGACATAGTGTCACCGTCTTTGTCTGCTGAGCCACTTTCCTTCTCTTCAGGGTTTTTAAAACCACACACACTTGTTTACTCACACATACACACACACACCTAGGGGCATTTTTGTATAAACAGTTCACCACATGTTTTTGGGAGGTGGGAAGAAAACGGAGTACCTGGATGAAACCCATACAAGCGGAGAATATTGCAAACATTTAAATACTTTTTCCATTCCGTTAGTGGAAAGGCAGTGGTCAGGTAACCAACTCAACCCAATACAGCACCCATATGCCTGTGCGTCACATATACTTAAAAGCTATTTAATAAGTGTGATAAATATAATCTCACTGACCCTGTTTAACAAAATAATGGCAGACAATGACCATGGCATGACAATAAATTGTGTGCATGCTATCATGTATCATGATGCTTTTATTGTCTTTATGGTTCATATCGTGAAGTTTCTGCCATGCTGGGCACCAGCCCTCAACTTCATTTGCAGTTAGCATGGAGTGATAATTAGCTCCCAGGCCTGTTGTCTGTCACCAGACACCATTCACCCTGTTGTATAGCCTCCTGGAGGGGTGTGTGTGCAGGTTTGTCTGCATGTGTGTGCATGCAACTGCCCACAGGCTCACTTGCGGGGCTTTGTCCATGGAAGGTGCAAATCACAGCATCACACGCCTAGACCGAATGACCTCCTTCTAGACCCTCACAAATAATTCTAAAACTCATACATGCTCCCTGACAAGAGTATAATAGGAACATAAACACAGGTATCTACATTATTGATATAGGCTAATGCAAAATTCATATGACCGCAGAGTTAGTCAGTAAAGGTGGTGGGACAAAACCGAACAACTTGTTTCAAGTGTAATGTGTAATGTTGCTTGCTTTTTTCTATGCTTCCTTTCAAATTACATACTTCATCACACATATTTTATAAATGTTGAAAGGATGCTTTGAAATGAGTAAAAACATGCCACCTTTCGAACAATGCTCGTATTTTGCCCTCCTCTTTGGTTTCATGTGAAGCGATTGACAAAGGCAGTGTACATCTCTGTGACTGTTTCACTTTCTCTCTCTCTCCCTGAACCTTCTGACCTCTGCCTTCGTCAATAATGCCACTCTTCTCCATACTCGTCTGAGCCATATATCACACCATATATCAATTTATATTCCCAGCCATAAAAAAACACGGATTGCCTCCATTTCAGTTGCTCCCTGAGCTAATGAGGCCCTGCAGCCACATGACGTTGCTACTCCCTGCAGTGCAGCAGTCTGGTCTGTACAGGGAGGTTGACTAGGTTGACGAAGAGAGCTGTTCCTAGATCAGTGTGAATGGGATCCATCCATGCTTACTGCTTAGGGAATGTCACATGGTGAGAATAGTTCCAGCGACCTTATTGTCATAGTATCCTTCGTACTTGAGTTTTCCTTCCAAATGTTAAACTGAAGTCAATGTTTTAGGGGCATTTCTATTGGTCTATTTATCATAAAATGTGGCCACATTGTAAAGAACAATTGCCGGGTTGAAATGACATGAAGAAAAGTAAAAAAGGGCAAGTTTTGTTTTTTTTGCATGACAGCGATGATGTGTGTATACTATATGAACACATATAGTGTAGTGATTTCTGTTTTTGAGTGAATGTCAACACAAGTGGAGAGACATAGAGAGCGAGAAAAGCAATAACAGAGAGCAAGCAGGCAGGTGATTCAGCCCTTAAAGATTAGAGGAGAGTGGGGGTATAGTGTTAAGGGGCTGGAGTGGAGTGTAAGGGGGGGGTCTCACCCACCAGGGCACAGCAATATTGTCTAGTATTTGCGCTGTCACTCCAACAGCCCAGGCTGCTATAATTCTTTTAAGGGGCTCATCCCTCATCTTTTGATTAGCGTCAGCGGCCTGGCCCAGTGCGGAGAATCGGCCTAATTGATGCACAGTAATGTATTTGTCAACAGGAAGCGGCCCCAGCTGGCTCTGCCTGATCACTGTCATGGCTGTGCGGCTGATGGTGATTGGTGCAGGCCTGAATGTGGGCAGGGAGTTGTCAAGAAAATGCTTCCTCTTTTGCTTGATAGTTTGCCATTCCTCTGAGTATTTAAAGCAACATTACGCTAGTATTATTTTTTCCTGCTTCAGCGCTCCCCCTACAGGTGGAAAGTGTTATTCACTTTTACTTTACTACATAGCCGGCAGTGAAAGTGAGAGGAACATGATGAGTTATATGGTAGTGTAATATTACAGGATTTTACACAAATTTGACTTGGGTTACGCAGCATTACGCAGTTCTCAATAGCGTCACTGAAGTTACATTGTGCAGTTGCTGACGTGCCAGCACCCGGAGTAGCAATGACACTGTTGGATTTGGGTCCAGGGCACTGTTCAGTATGTGCTGGAACTTCTTATTCTTCCTTCTTATTTTTATTATCTTAATCAATTTTGCATCTGGCATTAAAGTTGTTGGCAGTGAGAACCAGCGAGGTTCACCAGACTGATAGTAGAGGGAATCACATTAAGGCCAATAATTACTCTGAACATTTTGAAAGGTTATATGAATAACTATCCTACAAAAGGTTTTTCACCAATTTATGCAGGCAGAGAACCATTTCAGCATCTAACTAGATCCTTGAGATGTCATGGTTCACTTTTGGTTCACCATTGCTTTTAATCAAGGACCCTTTAAAGAACCTTTAATTAAGATCATAAAAAAACACATTTTAAAGCTGTAACATCTAAGCACATCAACCAGTGCAGTGTTGCACAAGCTTAACACTGTCCATTTGTCTGCAAACACTATCCCAATAATTATTAAGCATCCACACCACACCACCACCTCCATCAGCATTCACAACTGATCAGTTGATCCCCTAATTAGAATAGAATGGGGAGGCATTCCTAATAAAGTGAGTGTACATTGATACATTTTTTTTTCCTCCAATGAAACATCCTCAAATAAAGGCCATACATATATACACACTTGTGTGTTCATATGTAAATATGGAAGCCACAGGTATGTGTGCATATGCTCAAATTTGGGTTAATTACGAAGATGCAGAAACCTCTGTTACTGTACCTTAATGTCCCTCTCTCAAGCCTGGCCAAAAAAAAAATACAGAATGGCTGCTTTTTAGGTGAGCCTTGTCTGATGTGGCCAGTGAGATACAGAGGGCCTCCGCCATTTGGAAGGCCTGCGTGGAGTGCGTGGATGTGCTGTCTGTGGCCCTCACTGACAGATCCCCTCTCCCCACTCCTGTCGCTTCATACTCCACAGCAAAGCAAACATATGAAACATACATATTCATAACCCTTGTGCTGAATGTCATGTTTACCCGTCAAGGTTGTGATTACAATGAACTGTGATCAGGTATGTAAGTGAACCCCCCCCCCACCACACACACACACCTCACCCACTCCGATCTTTCATTTTCTGTAGACCCCCCCTGCGAATCTTACTCTGTCACCTCTGTGAGCAAGCAGCTCAGAGCAGGAGCAGCCAACAAAACCATTCAGCAGAGCAGCCTTTGATTCTCCGCTGCCTCCGTCACTATTTATTCTAATGTTTCCCGCCGTTACAGCGGTAGCTCATAATGAATTCTGATAAATTAAAGGTTTTATTGTTCTGCTGCCATCGCCGTCTTTGATCAGCGTGCCAATTACGGAGGGTAATTTTCTCTCTCTTCTCTTCTCTTAAGATGGCACAAAAGCAAGTTTCCGCCGAGTGGAGAGAGTTGACATCGGGGTGACAGATTCTTTTTTCAGGAAAAAAGAAAAAAATTCCCTCGCTCTTTTTTGTTTCATCATTACAGTTACACACACTCATGATTCTTATTGTCTTTCACCCTTCCTCTCCGTTCCTTCTTAAAGAGGAGAAGGAGAGAGAGAGAACGAAAAAAAGAAAGAAAAAAATCTGTTGACTCAATTGGAGATGTCACAGAGGAATCTTTAACCTGAATAGAAGCGTTTTGACTCTCCTTATAAGAAATGACAGATGAGGACACGGTCTGTCTTCATCTAGGCAAATTTACACAGACAAGTGCGCCTCTCCTCTAACTAGTGCACAAGTCTAAAAATAAGTAAATAAAACAAACCCACTACTGGGGGGCAGATGTGAGGAGGGAAGGGGTGGAATGGGAAGGGGAAGGGGGGAGGGGGAGTTCTGCTTTTTTCATAAACAATATATGAGATGCTTTTTGCAAGTCAGATCCTTAAAGATTCACTGCCGGCTTCGCCTTTCAGTACCTTTTAAGGAGAGGCAAAGCATGCGAAAGGAAATGGCAGGGGAGGATTGTAGGTGGGGCAATGTGTATGTGTGTGTGTGTGTGTGTGTATGGGCGTGTATTAATAAACAGAAAACAACACATTAAAGAGATAACAGTTGACATGAAGATTGTTGTCCCCTCCTCCCCCGTCTTCTGAGTGCAGCCTTCTCCCTGAAGTGGCCCCGGAGACTCCGGCAACTTCAGGCCCGGCCTTTCGCATTGACATTAGCCCACCCTCATGGAGGCTTCAAGAACGTGTGTAAAAGCGCCCGTGTGAGAGTGGCTGGTAATTAGGCCTCCTCCGGCTGTTCGCTCTTATTGGAGTAAGCAGAGATGGGTTGTGACTGGCAGTTGTGCAGTGACCTGTGCGCATCAAAGCGTCCTGTCTTTATTGGGTTGTCTCCTGTCCACACTAATGGCCATAGGGGGGCTGAGCCCACACTTCACCTGACCAGCACTCACAAAGCCCGGTCTCTGGAGCCGACAGGCGGAACAGAAATCGCATTAACCTACCCCAAACCATAACGCATACACACATACACTCTCTCCGGCACAAACACACATAGTGGGCACCTCGCTCGTTTTTGCCCCGTTATCAGCGGTAGGTGTCAGTTTAGCTCACTGTTGTTTACTGGGCCTGGTCAGGCAGGCCATGTGTCACATACACAAAGAAAGAGTGTAAAGTTTCGAGAGAAGACAATGGCAGCCGGCCCAGTCTGGATATCTACATACTGAAGAACATTTTGACAGCTTCTCTGTAATTGTTGATGACCTCATCATTATTTCATAGATCTAATGTGGGTTTAATTAAACAGGATTTCTCAGTTAAACCCAAACTGAGGTTTGTCCAGTGAAAGAAAAGGTCCTTGGTCCTGGGGCGTTCTTTTGTTAGAAGCCTGACTTTGGGTTTTAGGGGGATTGCACCAATGTGTTGAAAAAGGAAAAATAAGCATAAAGCATGTAAACAAAGTCACCCAAAGTGCCAGGATGTGAAGTGGGTCATTGAAATAAGTCAGAGAATTGCTTGCTCTGGTAGTGGTAGGAACTAGACGTATGCAGTGTTGCCTTTGTAAGCTACCTAAGAGAAAGCGATTACATGAAATGGTAACAAACACTTTGTCTGATGTCTGAGACATTGTTTTACGATTGTTCTGTGACAAAGGGAAAAGTGGATTGTTCAAATGTTGATTGTTGATGTCTCAGCAGACTGATTTGTGATCTCACTTAAGTTTCATTGTGAGATCAACTTTGTCACAGATGTTTCTCTTAATATTGCTTAGGAGAAATAGCATTGGACAAAAATGAGAAATCGAAAAAAACGAAAATCTCTTTCCTGTCGTAATTTAATCTTCTTCACAACTCATATTTATTTCTTTTAGAATAAACAGGAATTAGTCAGTAAAGTAATGAACAAGCTGCAGAATTATTTTAGAAGTTAAGGACTTTTGGCTTTGTTCAGTTAACACAAACTCTCCAATCAGCCTTACCCTTTATTCTTCAACCTTTTATATCTTAGAACAGAATGATCCTGTCCTATATTTGTATCTTTTTTCTTTATTAAAAGCTTATTCGTGATTTTTCTGTTTATACTATTCCATCTTGTTACTTCCATCCATATATATTCCACACATTGTTGTCAGATTTGCAAAGGTAGTACTCTGTCTCAATATATATTCAACCATTTCTCGTTCAGGACTAAGAGCCTTTTCAGTGTCACATTTATTTTTTTTGTTTCTTCAGTAAACTGGTTCTTGATTTATTTGACCAAGGATCAAGGACACTGCAAAATCGCTGGTTTATTCAACTAAAACGTCATATATTTGTTAGATGATCAGATATTAAGGGGAATGAAATGACCCAAATCAAATACTATTAATAACTAATTCACAGCATCAACACTGAAAAGGCTCTTAGTCCTGAATGAGAAACGGTTGAATATATATTGAGACAGAGTATTACCATAATCTGACAACAATGTGAGACTTTATTGAGATCTGTACTAAAACTCAAGAGGAGACATGAGTGAGATGACTGAGGCCTTTATCTTAGGAGACACATTTGAGCAGCAGGAAACAAAGTCTCAGCCGAAGTCTCCTTTGTCTTTTCATCTGATCTCAAACAGAGATATGATATGAATGAGCCGTTCAGAGCTGGTTTAGAACCAAAAAAAGGAGTGTGGTTCTCTCGCTGGCAGAATAGAGCCGGATCTAGAGTTCGGATCTAACCAGGCATAATTCCAGAGTGAACATGACATTACATCTTCCCAAATTAATACACTGGAATAAAATATCTTTCTTGTTACACAGCTACAACCAAACAATAACTTCAGAAAACAAACATTTTATGAAAGTGGTTTAAATCTTCCTTTTCTGACATAATTACTAACGGCCTTTTCAACCGCTGTTCTGTGTGTTGTTTGTCATCACATTTACAGTGAGGCTGTAAGCTAACTCAAGTTTTCCTCTTCCCCCAACATCCCGTTCCACCTTAGATAATGCAACAGTTATGATCCGCTGTTGAAATGTACACAATGTAACTGCGGCACTATTTAAGGTGAAATGGGGAGTTAGCTTTGTTTTGGCTGCTAACTGATAATGTGGACACACTTATCAGTTCAAATAAAGCTCTGTTTTGTTCACAAATAAACTCTGTCTAGGGTAGTTTTCAGAAACATGAGAAGTTTGTCTGCAGCAGCTGAGGATCCTGTCTATGAATGGTACCTAGAGGATGGCAGATAGCACTCTGCTAGGATTGGAAGTGAATCAGAACCTTAAAAGCTGATACCTGATCAAAGAAAAAAGCCTGAGTCAGCCGCGAAAGAACATCAGGGATGTCCCGATTTTTTTTTTTTTGCGGCTGATCCAGGCTTTTTTAATCGGTTTACGGTTCTTTTTAGATAGTAAATAAAAGGACATTTTTAAATGTTTTAGAATATTAGTAAGTCAGTAAGTTTCTATACTATTAATTTCTATACCAATCACTGTGTTTAAGTCTGTGACTTATTTTTACATTTTCATTTTTTTACAATTGCATCTGTACAATTGTGAAGGCCAGACTATCACTCCAGTAATTGACTTGTAAACTTTTTTTTTCCAGATGATTTTTTTTTTGCGTGTTTCCAACTTTCCTTCAAATGTGTCAATAACTTCACCGCACTCACAGTTCCGAAACCTAAAATTTGACCTAGCTCCTCCAAGCTCCTTAGCCAAAGTCAGCATTGCCCATTTGCCGCCTGCATGCCATGATTGACAGGGAGTTTAATTTCAATCAGCCATTTTAGGCAGCAAGGCACACCACCAGTTTAATTTCCCAACACTTACCAGTGGCTCCGGGGCATGCCACTGCGTCGTGACTTATGAGTCTTTAGATGCCATTAAAGAGTTCTGGCGTGGTGCCAGGCCTTTTTGACAGCCATATTATCCGCTAGCCCTGTTAGGGCCTTCTTCTCTCACCTATTCGTCTGAATGGGATCAGCATTAGACAGTGAGTGACCTGGATTATGGCCTGTGTTTTCTACATTGGGAGATAGTGGAGGTTATGCACACACACACACACTTTAATGTTTCTTAAACAGTGGAAATCTAGGCCACTGGAGCTGGCAGAGTGATCGCCTGTAGGCTTAGGCCACTAGGCTTAGGAACTAAGAAGAATTAAAAGTACATTAGCCATTGTCGCTGCCTCTTGTCTGTTGATGTTGTTCTTTTTCTTTCTCTGTTAGGTTTTCAGAAAGACCTAATTTACGTGATTCGCTTTATGCCAGGAGGCATGGTTGCTCATTTCCACAGTGCCCTACACAATGCATCCACATAAATCCCTACACTCACAAACCACACACACATATACACATACCATCGACCCCATCACGTTACTTGGGCAGTGGTGAACCCCCCTCACCACCCCCCCTGTGGAGCCTTGTGGCGAAAGGGGAAGGCCAAGGGCCCCCTTTGGCCAGTTTGTTGTTTTTATTTAATGCGCCTCTACTTCCATGTCATATTTTCCTGTCTTTAATTGATGCAAGCCCCAGCGCTGGTGCCCAGTGCAGCGTTGAAAGCACTGCCTCCTCCAGACAGGCCCTTATCCTCCTCTAATAGGCGCTCTCTCCTCCGAGGCCTTCAGCTGTGTCAGGCCACTGCTGCCTCGCTGCACCTCTGCACCCGGACGCTGCTGCGTAGCCCATTAGTTCTCTTTCCAGGCCGCGCTATTCCCCTTGCGCATTCCACTCCCCCCCACCAACTCCTCCCTGGACCCAAGGCCCATCTCTCCTTTCCCTCAACCATATTAGGAGAGATGCTGCCACAGTAAACATTTTTCATGTTGCAGCATTTTTTTTACTCTCTCTTAAAGTAGTCACTCCTTTGTGGTGCAGTCTTTGGAGACATATGATGCTTTAGGTCCCAGGGTATCTCTTTGCACAACTTGTAGCCAACTCGCTTCCATTTGGTTAGTGTTGGCCCCTTAATTCTTTGTATTAATTATTTTTTAAATACTTTTATAACTTAATCCTAGTAGTTGCTTATGGTGCACAAGAGGGAGCACAACACCATGGCCATTGCAAGACGTAGAGTGTATTATTGTTTTGGTAAGATATATTTCTATATTGATGTTTATTATTAGATTTTTATTAGATTATTTGGTTGGCTTATTAAGGTTGGCTGAACCTCAGTATTCCTCAGAGATTCAGTCGGCATGAGATATAAGCCTTGTGGTGGGTTGGGTCAGACAAATATAAAATATAAATAGATCTGTTGTAGTGTCTCATCAACCTCTTAAAAACAATGTAACAAACATCACAACATCTACAGTTTATAAGTGACAGTTCAGTCATTTGAACGTGGACGATACTACCCCATGTTGTCCCTCTTTAATCTGTCCCTCTTAATCATTTTCTATGAACTAATGATTAGTATTAGTTATTAGTATTGTACAGTTTTTTTATTAAAATTATAATTTTTTTATTTTAAATTTTAAATTTTAAAGTCTTTACTAGCTGCTGGATGTATAGCATGTGCCACATTTAAAGCAGAACAAAAATGATGACTCAAACACATTTGTAATAGGAACCAATGGGCAAGTGCTTCAGTCATCACCTTTCCATTTTTTTTCAGGAACAATACAGGAACAGTAATGTCGATGATAATCATGTAAGTTCTACAGATTCAGCCGATAATAGAGTAGGTTTAAGAGTAAATTACCTTAGGTTAGCAAGTCTCTGCATTGCCATGGGTATGTATTTAACAGTAATCGACTTTAAATCCTACCAATCCCTTACACACGTTGTACAGAGCGCTGAAGAGGCAAGAGAACAACAGAGCAAACAGTGTAAGAAAAAAGTCCAGGTGACACCCAGATGATTAAAAGTCAGTGCACTCACTGGCCACCTTTTTGAATCCAAGCACCCCCATGCATTGACAGATCGACAAAGCAGTTTGTTTTACCAAATTTAACAATGATACATCATTATGGCAACTTTTGGGCCAGATCTATAAAATCAATGGCTCCACAGGTTGAGCAGGATTAGTATTACTAACACGCTGAGCGGGTGCTAAAAGCACCCAGCTATGGATCCAAGTGGCGGCTCGGATCAATGGCATTTGTGGACACTGAGCTCAATAACAAGCCCCTCCAACATCGGCTGGATGAAGAAGAAAGGAATAGATGTGTAAAGCAAATTTGTCAGGAGAGGAGCTAATATCCTGTATGCGCCTGGCTGAACATGAGCTCAGGAGCATCTGGACACTAAGAGCGGATGGGGAAAAGGGAGAGAGAGAGAGAGAGAGAGAGAGAGAGAGAGAGAGAGAGAGAGAGAGAGAGAGAGAGGTGGTTATGGATTCTTTTGCTTTAATTGTATCAATACTGTTGTATCAATAGGTGCCATTATTGATAACTTCCTATCATTCATATTGGCAGATGGGATCTAGTGATAGCTGAGATTTTGTGGGCTAGCTTGAGGAACAAAGCTTGTTTCCAGATTTCTTATGGACGCCCCCAGCCATTGTGTGGATGTGTTCAATTCGGTCATCAGCTCTCTTGATTTAACATCATTCAACCTGATTTACCAAACATATTAGGCAGTTGAAGTTAATGTGTTGGAAGTAAGAAAAAGGGGCAAGCCATTTTAACAAGGGTCTAATTATGATGGTAATGTCAAAGCATCTCCAACAGCGAGTCTTGTGGGGTGTTCCCAGTATGCAGTGGTTCAAGAATGGAAAGATTTTGACAGGGAATGAGGCCGTTATGCCCAAGGTTCAATGGGCCTTATTCACGAATATCTTTCTAAGAATTTTTCAAAAATGTGTTGAGAAGTATATGTAATCATTCATATACTTTAATGCAGTTTAAACTGCAGAATTGTTCACAGCTGATGGATGTGAACATGACGGATCCCATTGTCCTTGTAAAGTGAACAAATCCTGAATGAGAAAGCGTAGGTGGGTTTAAAAAAAAAAAAAAAACTCTTCTTAAGAACAGTTGCTGAATGGGGCCCAATGGTGGGATCCATAGAGGTCTCACCTGGCAACTTCAGAATCAGAATCTTTTTATGTTACACATACAAGGAATTTTACTTGGTGAGAGCAACACACGTATGACATGTAAACCCAAGAGAGAAAAGCATACTAAACCAAAAATAGGATAAAAAAGAATAAGTTAAAAGGTTCTAAAAGTAGTAAAGAGCTGAGGGAGCTAAGATAGGTGTGAAATCTGTACTTTTATGTAAGTTCAAAATTATATAAACATTTACAGAAAATGAACATCTGTGCAGCTGTGCAAATAGTCATAGTGTAAATGAGCAACATGTTATGTAGCAGTACTGCGTTGTGGTAAAATCAGTTTGGTTCAGTGAAATTTGGAAACTCATTTCAGTTATACATTAGGTTTACAGACCTAATAGAGTTTGAGGTACCCACTGTAGTTGAGGAGCGCTACAGCTCTGGGAAAAAAGCTGTTAGCATGCCGTGTTGTGCTGGTTTTGATGGTCCTGTGTCTTCTACCAAAGGGGGAGTGTCTGGAAGAGGTGATGTCCAGGATGAAAGGGGTAACAGCTGTAATTTTGTCAGTGCGCTTCTTCACCCTGCTGGTGTAGATCTCCTGTTATGTTGGCATATTGCATCCAATGATCCTCTTTGCTGTTGTGATGATGCGCTGGAGTTTGGCTCGCTCTTGGGAGGTGGAGGAACCAAACCAGATTATTGTGGAAAATTATGGATGATACAGCCATGGATTGGGCCACATGTAAACTAACACTTGTACCCAGCCATCCAGGTGATATTAAAGAAAACTTTGGATCATGCAACCTTCTTCCATTGTTTCAATTAAGGTCCAGTTCTGACTTACTTTTTTGGTGGTTTACATGGCTACTGAGAAATTTGTATCTCCATATGCAGCATGTTGTGGCATATTCCTTACATAACCATCATTAAAGATTTCTGTGATTTCGGTTTCTGTGATTTCTGTCAGCTTGGCCCAAGTGGGATAGCCTTCGAAAGGCCTTGCATACTGATAAGTCTTGAGCACCTTAGACCCTGTCGCCAGTTGTTTGGCCCACCACTGTTAGTAGATTGTCATCACTGCTGACAGGCGTTGTGCAGGTCTTCTCACCTGTTCATTTCTCCTGCATCCAATTCATTGATTATGAGAACCTATTGATCACCAAGAACTTCACATGCGCTGTTATTACGAGATTGTTTGTATATCATAAATTAGTGTTTTAATAATATTTAAAGCATGACCCTTAACCTAATTTTAACTTTAACCTTTTGTCTTTTTTAGTTAAAAAAGTTTTATTTTGAAACAGCACTTTACAAAGTCAGGACCTTGTTGGTCCAGACGTTGAAGGTTTGCTCTGTTTTTCTGTGGTTTTCCTATAACGGCAGGACATTTTTGGCTAGCAAAATGTACAAAAATGTGCATGTTCTGCTAGCGTGGTCCTGAAAAGGAAGTGGCCTGCGCATTTGGTTTTTAGCACACTCAAAGTAAAGATAATCATTGACATCTTCCCTTTCGCGGCTCTGAGTGACTGACATGATTGCAGCAGGACGGACATTTCTGTTCACACTCCTTCTAAGCTTCTAAGTGTATGTGTGTGTGTGTATGTGTGTGAGTGTGTGTGTGTGTGTGTGCTCGCGCTTGCGTGCTTGTGCAGCAGAAGCCAAGAGGTGAGGCGAAGATGCCGTAATTGGATCTGTAAAAGTCAAATTTCCTGTTTGGTGCCGAAGTCCTGACAAGATGACAAAGGATGGTGTGTTTAAAGAATGGAGATGCTTGGCCATAGGGATAGCATTAATCGTGAGGCGAATGACAGCCGGTGGAGAGTGCGCATCTCCCTCAACTCTGAACAAGATGAAACAAAATAAGCATGACCAGTTTATCCCCCTGCTGCTGTTTGAGAACCTCCAGCATCAGACAGGCCTTTTAAAGCCACTCTCAGTGCGCCGCCATTGCTTTAAAAAGCATCTTCTTAAATATCTAGACTTAAAGTACATATGCAGTCCCTTTCACTTGTCAAGAGAGAAAATGCGTTCCAACGCTTTGGAGCAACAATGTTTATCCTCAATGAAAATGAGTTGTGAAAGGAAAGTCAAGCCAAGCTATAGAGCGAAATCAAAGACGGCATATTTAAAAAGACGGCCTCTGATGACCATACACTGAAAAGACTGAGGTTTTAAGTCCTGGCAACCACTTTGTCATTTGTTTGGAAAAAGGAAAAAAGAGAAGAGGAAACAAAACCAAAAAAGAAAGGAACTACGCTCATTCTTAGATCAGTCTAATATTTGATATTTGCCTACAACGGACTACGCTGAAGACTTTGAATTGGATTAATAAGAGAACTTGACAAGGACAGATAAACTGTTTTCACAAAATACTGTCGAGATGATATTCCTTTGCTCTGGAGATAATTTGCTATATTAATTATGAGTTTTACATTTGTAAAGCCCCGGATCAATCACCCACTCTAAAGTGCACGCCGCTCCGATTTGCATATAAAATGCATTTCTCCATTTGTCAAAGTGAAGCTTCTTCTTTTGCACATTTCTTTTCTTTTCTTTTTTTTTTTTTCTTGTTGCCGTGTGTGATAGCCCCGGCAGGCGCTGTTTGCTTTTTGATTCCACATTCAAACAGTGACCAGGCTCTTGTCCAAACAGCGTGGCCGGCGCAGAGGGAGAGGTGGCCAGTGAAGTGTAGGCAAACATCCTCCCCACCCGGGTGGGGGGGGGAGGGTGGCGGAGGGTGGCAGCGGGGCCGTTGCTGCGGTGGGCCGCTGAAAACACAACTCGATGGACTGCGGGGGAAAAAGTGAGAGACAGAGAGATGCGGAGGGAGTGAAAGACACAGCTTGCAGAGAGGAAGTCAGATGAGAGGAGAGAATGAGAGAGAGAGTGTGAAAGAGAAAGAGAGAGGGAGAGAGAGGGAGAGAGAGAGAGAGAGAGAGAGAGAGAGAGAGAGGAACGAAAGGGGGGAAAGGAGAGTTCTAATGAGGGCTCTAACTACTTTGAATGGGGCCAGTCTTTTCACCCCTGTTTTGACAGAGATGAGAGATAGAGGGTGAGAAAACGAAAAAGGGGGCATAATTAAGCAGCCTAATGAGTTTGTGGCTCTTTTGTAAGCACGGAAGGGTTCTTACAGGGAAGGGAGGGCATTTTGCGGCAAGAAAATCTTCTCTTTCAATACTGTCAAAGAAGTTTCTTGCAGAGCAGTTATCACAGCATGTCAAATTGCTCCAGCTCGAGAAATAATTTGGATTTTTTTCCCCTCGCAGAGTGCCGCGAAACAAAAGGCACCCCTCTGGTCTAATTTGCCTTAGTAGGGTCTCTCCGGGTGGGGGGTCCGTGCGGACAGAGAGGGGCCCTGTCTCCTCACTGGAGGATTAGGGGGTCGGGAGGGGTAGGGTGGGCTGGCACGAGGGGGTGATAGAGCCTGCCAGCAATTTCACCCAAAATGCTGCAATTGTCCCCGAGATTGAACAGTGCAGAGCGGCAACGCTCATTTTCCCCTCTATTCATTATCTCTCCTGTATTTACTTATCTTTGTCTCAGAAAGGGGAAAAAAATCAAAGTGTTTAAAAGGGCCTCTTTCATGCAGAGAAAGGTTTTTAACAGCGCACTCGGCTCTGACGTGGCTGAGTTAAAGCTGTGGGAACGCTCACGTTATGAAGACAGTATGAATAGCAAATGAGTACTTTTCCACTTTTCATTGGTATTATATACTGAATTAGATCCTTGATTTCCTCAAATTACATTTCCCAAGGGCCCCCTGTGTAATGCGTTTCTCTCTCTCTCTCTCTTTTTTTTTTGTCTGAGATGTACAATTTTGTGGTGTCAAATTAGTGCATAGAAAATTACACCATTCTTCTCAGAGAAGAAGCCTTACATACTATTTTTACATCATGTGCCACCTCTTTTGATGATTTTATATTTCTTTGAAAATAAATCCCTTCATCAGGTATCCTTGGCACTAGATCATTGGAGCTAATAAAAGCCAGCTTGCTGCGCTGAATTTACATGCTAATAACTGCAGACAAAGGCTGGAGAAATATATCCTGCTCTGTTTACAAAAAAAAAAACTTAATTGACGCTGTCATTTCAAATGAACATTGTAGCCAAAATATTATCTTGTAGTCGTTGTGGGAAATAAAATGAAAAATTGCGAATGATTTACTTGACAATATCAGTGCCAGGCCTGCAAGTGAGATTCAAGTGTTCAGGTGTTCTTTGTGCTGCTACAGTGGCAGAGACAATATCTTACACTTGGGTGGAACAAAGTTTTGACTGTGGAATTACAAGAATGTGACACGTTCGGTTTCCTTTGCATAAAAAAAAAATCTTTGCCTTCATGCGCTTCTTTTCCTCAGAGTGAGGCAGGAGCCAGAGTGAGGAGCCCACTTTGGCATTAATGCAGACAGAAGAGACAGGTGCACTTTCAACACCTAACTGACTCTGAACCTTCCAGTGGCTAAAATGCTGTGGATAGATGCTACTAACTGCGGCGCTAACAGGTGCCATAGAACTTTTCCCTTGAATGCTTTTCTCCAGCATTGAGCGCTCGAGGTGTCCATTGCCCTCAGCAAACTTGAGATTATGTAGTTTAAAGGTTCTCCGCTATCCCTTTCTAGTCCATTTGCCACACACACCGAAAGTCGAACAAAATGGATTTTGGCTCTTATCTTTTCAGTGCCAGATGATTTGTGCTTTTGCTTCATTATTGCATTTGCTGAGGAATGTGTTGGCTGTCTTAGTGAACTGAAGAGGCTTGAATCATCAAAGGCGAACCTTGAAATTGAATGCTGGATAGAGCTCTTTGCATGAAGAATGTCTAACTCTGCACAGGGGAGGCTTAATAACAATGCACCTACTCGATGGAGACTGAAGGCCGAGGTGGTAATAAGTCAAACGAACACAGTTTAAAACATCTCTGTCTCTCAGAAAAGGAAGTGCTCTTCTCTGCCCATGCATGACCCTCTTTAGTTTTGCCTTACTACACATTGGGGTTTGGAAAGCTATGGACGCACTGGAAGGCGTCTAGATGTCTTTCCATCAATGTTTGCCTCAAAGTTCTCTTGTTAGACGGATTAAGCTGACAATCCATCATTTGAGGTCCTTAACCAAGAGAGTTGGAGGATAGATGATTTTGCTTGTTAGGGCTTCTTTTGAAAGCACTTCAGCTCAGTAGATGTGGAGAAGTCCAGAAACAGAAGAAGTCGCGAACTATTGTTAAGCGTTCTTGGAGAACACAGTACGTTTTAGCTTTCTAAAGAGTTTCAAAGCCTAACAAGAAGAAATTCTCTTTTTACCAATTAATTTTTTACCCTTCTGGCTTAATTACTGCTATTTTTGTAGCAGTCCATAGCTGATTTGAAGGAGATAATTAAGTAGGATATTGAAGAGGGCCTCTGGAAGCCCTAGACTGGCAGATCATAACGAGAGAGCAGGAGGAAACGACAGAAAGACAGCAGGAGAGACAGACAGACAGAGACACCTTCTTCTCAAATTATTCTGGGGGGCGAGAGCTCCCGGGCAGCTTATGCTGCTGCCCCTGGTAATTAAATTATAATTTAACCTGCTGACTCCGGAGTGAAAGGGCCCGGCCGGGCTGGGGGTGGGAGAGCACTGACAGGATTTACACTTAATGAAATAATAAAGCAACAGCACCGCCAACCGCAGAGCTGCTCATACAAGGCAGGATAGACCCCGGCATTTACCCAGCCTGAGCTAACCTGCGTGAGCCTGGCCTGTTGGGTGTCTGTCATTGCACAAATGGACGTGCATACTGTAGTCATGTATTTCATTTAACGACTGCACTGTTTGGAGCCTTTCTCTACATATCCTGCTGTATTGAAAGTGAAAATCTGGATTATAGCTTTGTCATCTTAGTCAGTGTGTGTCAATTGTCTTTATTGAAAGATGAAATGTTAGATAATGCAGCATGTTTCTTTTGCTCTGTTCTTTTGGCAATCACGCAGTAACCAGGATGACCATAAATGCATGGGTTCATTCACTTTACTAATGCAAACTATCAAAATATCACCTGCTAATGTGATACCATGATGTATTAAGATAACCTGATGTCCAATTTTAGCAGTTCTGTTCTAGAAACAACAGGACATTTCAGTGGTCAGTCAGTCTAGGCTAGGAACCCTGAGGTATTAAGAGGCACTGGGGAGAGATCAGGACAGAAGAAAGAGAAAATGACATTAGGAGTGAGAAGTCAGGCGAGAGAGACACAGGGAGAGAGTGAGTGATGCGCACCTTAAATTGTGTGTGCACAGCGCCATTTCGAGGCAGCGCCTTCACTCCTCAGAGGAGGCAGAGGTAAGATGGACGCCCTTCTCAGTGTTAGCATGTGTTAGCCTCTGGATCATTAAGCCCCCCCATCCCATCCTGCCCACGCACTTCAAACCCGCCCCCCCCACCAACACTCGCCCTATCATACATAGGCCTGCTGACGGACAGCTCCAGTTAGCAGTCCCTATGAGCGCAGTAAGAGAGAGGAGAATGAGTAGAGCGCAAATGACAGGTGTAGTTAAAATGGTGAGACAGAGTGAGGCTCGAGGACAGAGCGACTGGACCGCAGCCGGAGCCAGGGAGCTCATCGTTTTTTTTCCTTCTTTCTTTCCTGCCAACAGTAATCACTATTGGCCATACAGACTCAAATGCTAACCTCATAGAAGCTAACCTTTATTTATTTTTTTAAGCATGCAGCTGTACACTGTTCAAATTATTTAAATACAGATGTGGCTTACAGTAGTAATTAGTTTGCCTGCCATTTTTTACACACAAACAAGACTTTGCCCTTAGATGCCAACCCACATTTTTTGGTTTTCCACACATTATTGACAGCCCTTATGGACATGTGGCTTACAGTATTTGTTTTTGTATTGCTTGGGGGTTGTACAGGTTTAAAGCTAAGCATACAGAACACATAATATTTGGAGAAATGTCCCTTAGCAAAATGATCAAACGCTTTTGGTAGCTATTAACAAGCAGAATTCTCGTTGCATGTTTGTTCATCCACTTTTCTTAGCCGAATTGCTATTCAGTTCTTTTCCTCACACTGATATGACCTTTAAGTATAGTCCATATATTTCAGGTCAGGACTTTGGGAAGGCAATTACACAACCACCTCTGATGTGTGCTTGCAGTCATTGTTCTGTTATATCAACTGTCTAGCTGATGGTTTGAGGTTGATCTGATGTTCCAGTTCCAGAACATGTTGCTACCACCACCATGTTTACCAGTTGCTACAGTGTTCTTGAGGTTTGCATGCCTCATTTTTACTCTTCCGAACATCTGTTTTCTCATCTGACCATAGAACTTTCTTCTAGAAGGCTTATACTTTGTCCATGTGGTCAGCTGCAAACTTCACTCAAGTCTAAGGGTGACGTTTATGCATAGTTCACATCACACTTTTTTAATGTAAGAAACCTTGCACATGACAGGTTCTACAAAATTTTTAATCCTAGTTGTCAATCAGTTATTACAGCTACTACAAGATTCACCCATAATCCTGATCTCAACCAATGATTCTGTCTCTGAGATCCTGATCTTGCAGAATTTCTCGTAAAACAATTCAATTCCCAAGTTTTACCACCTAGACCAAATAAATTCTCAGTATCCGTTCAAAGCTAGAATCTGTTTTAAACGTATTTATTATGGATAAAAGTAAAAAAAAAAATGTTGGAAAACTTGAAATGTATTCCTAAGATATTGACTAAGATAAGTGAAAAAATAGGTAAGAGGGGGGACAAAAAAACATGTAGCACCTGGATTGGAGGAAATAACTTTTCTATTTGGGCTATGTTTGCATTGTGTTAGGCCAAATACTGCACATCACCACAAACAGTGTAAAGTATGGTGGAAGCAGAATCAGGCTGTGGGGTTGCTTCTCGGCAGCAGGCCCTGAAGGCTTGTTTAGGTAGAGGCTTAAGTGCATGCAGCAAAACATAGGGAAATCCTGGAGGACAATCTGATTCAGCCTGCAGGAAAACTGGAACTTGGGACCCGAAGCATGCAGCGAAAGCTAAAATTATTTTCTGGGAAGGCAGAGTCAAAGCACAGACCTCAATGCAATGGTGATTGCGTGGCTGGACTTGAAAAGGGCTGTACACCTGAAGGAGCTTGAGCAGTTTTGCAGTTTAGCCGAATGGAGTAAAATTACAGTGTCCAGATGTCCAAGCCTGATTGAGACCTATCCACACAGATTCAGTGCTGTGAAGGTGCATTTACTAAATACTGGCATTCTTTATTTTTATTTAATAGGCATTACTTTGTAGAAATCTGTTTTCACTGTTTTTTTATATTATCTTTATATTATCTAACCGCTTATAAAAGCAATAAAAAAAATGTAAATGTGCATTTTTACATCCATCATTAATATTTATTACGTGGCTTTTAGTAATAATTCTAGTTGAATGTGTTCTTCTTAAACATTGATAAAAATCTAGACTTAGGTGGTGAACACGTTATTACTTCCTCAAATGTGCAGTTTGCAGTCGGAATTTGAGTAACTTTGTGACGTGTCTGGTCACTGAAAGTTACAAAGTCCATCATTTCAGATCTTTTTTTTTTTAATCTAATGGCGGCCATTTTGTTTGACTGTGGCTGTCATGTTGCGATAGATGGCCTCTCAGTTCCTGCTCCCCTGCCGCCGATCTGCATCTCTGGCTCTTTTTCCCCCTTCCCCTCCTCCTCTAAACCCTTCATCCAATCTTTCTCCTGCCTTTTTATCTGTGCCTCCCCACCACCTCCAGTCCAGCCTCATGTTTAAAGTAATCAGATTTTCCCAGCAGCTCTAGGATGGCGAAAGAGATGGATACGAGAAGGAGATGAGAGAGGGGAGGAGTGTATGTGCGTGTGTGTGTCTATATATGTGTGTGGAAGCCATACTAGATCAGGTCTCCTGTTGTTGGGTGGCCCTGGGCCTAGCTAGGGTCTCTTACCCCTCTCTCTCCTTCTTTATCTATCTCTAGCTCTCTCACTCTCTCTTTCTTTGGCTGTCTCTATCTATCTTTCTCTTTCACCCTCTCACTCACACTCTCTCTCTTTCTCTCTCTCTCTCTCTCTCTCTCTCTCTCTCTCTCTCTCCCCTGTCTTCCTCTCAGTCTCTCTGTCCCTCATATGCTAGCTGGAAGTTTGAAGTTTGTTGACAGGGTGCTTCTCAACAGGCTGTCTTTTGAGCTCGGTACACTGTTGTCTTCGTGAGATTTCATATGTGCAAATAAATAGCATGTGTGAATGTGTTAAGGAGGTGAGGCATGCCTCGGCTACTGACAGGTACACACACACATTCACACTCACACACACACACACACACACACACACACACACACACACACAATCAAGTGCAGACTTTATGCAGCTATTGTTCTTAGCTGTCTTCCAATACAAGTTCATATCTCCACTGCGAGGCTGAAAAGCGCCATTTTAATTCCTCGCCACCCCCGATGCATTATTATACTCGCTCTGACTCCAGTGCCTATCTGATGATTATTAAAAGGATTACCAATGCTGGAGATATAATTAGCAGTAATGGAGGAATAGCACTAGCCTCTGTCGCCGTAATTATCGATGCAGATCAGCGGGGATTAAACTTCATAATGCAGAGATTGCTCGGAGGCAAAGTGACGTGGTGCTTTTTGATCTTTTGGAATTTGTGGAGTTCGCACAGAAATATGGCAGAGCATAGCAATGCCTTTCGCTCTCTTTATCTCCACTTGACTATTTGAACTAGCGAGATTTCGGCAGGCAGACAGCTTGTCTTCGGGCCAACGACATAACAGAGCGAAAACACTCGCTCCCGGGCCCTTTCTCACCAGAGAGAATACTTGAATGGCAAATGGCTTTATGCTCAAATGGGCTCTGCCAGCCATTTTGGCTCGGCAAGCAGGGAAATTTTCATTGTGCGGCGTTACAAAATTTCTAACAAGGTTCCTAGGACGAGCGCTCCTGTTTTTAATGGCATCGTTCTTTATACTTGTGCTTTTATTAACGCTCCTGCGCTGACACCGTTGACAGCGGCCACCATTAATGTTACACTTACAAGAAATACTAAATCAGTGGAACAATGTGTGTGTTCGCAGGAGGTGTGCCAATTGTATGCTGCAAGGCAGGTATTCATTAACATTTGGGTAGCTGTAGGACAGATGAGTTGGATTTTATTTACTGTCTGATTCTTAGTTAATAAAGAAAACTACTTTTCCAAGACGCCAAAATGATAAAAAGGCCATGGAAGCTGGATGTAATTGCACCTTATTAGCCACTTTATCCACATTTCCAAATATCCAAATTAGCCAATTAACCCGTAGAAGTCACAATATTACTTGTTTGCACATGCTATGTGACATGTATTATTCATATTCACATAATTACTTGATTACATAGTGACATAATGAATTACCTTTTGGTTTAATTTACACTCTAGGTTGACAGGTTTATGTGTGTACTTCTGACTCAAATTCTTGTCAAAATGAAAATTGAAAGTGTCAAAGAATGCATTTATTGAGTATTTTAAGCTGTTCTCTGATGTGTAAATAGTAAGTATCTGACTTTGGTTGGGATAAAAAGCCTATTTAGAACCCTGTTATTTTGCCTCAGAATGAAGCATGCTGATTTTACTTTTACTAAGGGCTTGTGGAAAAAAACAAAAAAAACTGACAAGCTCTGCTTTTATTGGATTTTACGTAAAAGAATGCAACTGCAACTGCCTTCATTCAACTCCTTATACTTCTTAAGGCATATTACTTAGTAACTACAGGGACTCCTGTACAAAACTGGTGGGGCTATTCCTAGGTAATACCACTTTTGGCCACCGGCATGCAGTAGCTTTTTTTAAGGTTAAGCAGCATCTAAGATACTTGATTGAGTTAAATGTACTGCGTGAACTCAAATAAATCTCATATATGTAATTTGAGTTTGTATTTTTATTTTTTTTACTAATTATTCTATTTAACTAATTCTTTTTTCTAATTTATAAGAAATGTGAGTTAATATGAGTTCAACTGCACAGCGTCACAGGTTACACCCATCCTAGGCAGTAAACCAGGGAGATTTAGCAGGATGCAAACGTAAGGGAGGGTATACAGGGTAGGGTGAAGGACAACATAATGAGGGTGAGGAGATAAGTAAGACAATATACCAATAGAGGACGGCAGGAGGGAAAGATTAAGAGTATTAGGTCGCACTGACCAAACAGACACCTGTCAGGTAAATCTGACAATGTGGACCTTGAGAGGGTTAATGAAGCAAATTGACAATCAGAACGTTTACCCAGTGCTACCACCCTGTTATAGTGTTAAATATTCTTTTGACATGGAGCGCAGCTCACTACGTTGTCAGGTTGGTTGTACTTGTACTTGTAGTTTCATGAGGTAGGCCATGTTCAGAAAGACTTTCAGGCTCAGACATTTGGCCGATATCATGAGCGACATTCGGTGCAGGACGACTGTGGGGAACATCTATCTCTATCAGAAATGTTTAACCGCGCTCTTGAAACCCAGGCCATGTTAGTCATGCAATATTTAAATAACTAGGCCGACCAGACTGCTCTGTGTGCATGCACCCGCATGTGGGGTGTTGATGACAGGTCTGGCAGGGGTGAGTATCTATGATCTGATTCCTCCAGTGTCAGTGTGATAGACTCCCACCTCTCACTCTCTCCACACATTGCCTCAGACTGATGGTGTCACTGTGAAAATATATAGGCAGGGAAAGAGTGTGTCTGAATGGCAGCAGCCCTGCAGTGATGTGGACAGGCATTCATTTTAATATAAAGAGTATCTTCATAGCAGGTTGGATTGCATTTACTTGTTGGGGTTAGATTGTAATCAAAAGATCTCGCAACATTGAATGAAGAAACATGCCACTGTCATACAAAAAGTACATGTCTCTAACTTAATAACTTTACAGAAGAAGTAGGGCTAACATTTTCTTCAGTCAAGTCAAAGAGATGGTTCACCAGAAGATCTAGTAATTCCCTCCTAACCCCTTACATATTTGCTTCTTTAAAGTTTGCTTCTTTAGTTTTGCACAGCAGTCAGTGGCAGCAGAAAAGATTTGGGATGTGATAGGGCATCACTGGGTGCAAATATACAGAGGCACGCAAAAAATGGAAGATGAATAAAACTTTTAAAGAGAGCTGCTTGTTAGGCTTGTCACAATAATTACGCTATTGACTAATGATACAATGAATTGACATGACCCCGATCATTTTTGCTGACCTTGATACTGCCCGTGTGTTTACCTGTGTGTACTTTATCAGAGACATCGCAGAAGGGGTCCGGCCGTCATCAGGCAGTATGTTATCAGTCTGTCAGTTTTACACCATATCTCACTCAAACTCTGCCAAAGCTACTGTAAAACTATGTGTAAACCTAATAAGCCTCTTGGGAAAAGCAGAGTAAAGACCACTAACCTGATACACACTGAGAGTATCACCCCAGCCCAGTACAGCGAGTATCAGAACAGAGCAAAACTAGTAAGTATCACTAATGGCACAGGGGAAATTGGTCTGTCTGGGGTGTCAGTGGAAAGCTAAGTTTGTCTCCCTCTTTTCATATTTATGTTTTTATTTATGTTTTGTTTATTTAGGATATTTACACATTTTTATATTCCAATTCAATTTCTGAATGTCCTTAATTATCAAAAGGTTACTATTTAAAAGTGTGACTGCATTATTATGTTATTATATTATCAATATACCAGTTGCATAAAATAGTCTTACAATGACAATAATATCATTTATTACAATTATTTTTAAAAATAGTTACAGTGACAGATCTTCTTGTCTAGAAAGGCAAATAAAAACCCCTGTTAGACATAGAAATACCTTCAGATAGATTTAGTGAACTTGAACGGTGCACTATTCTACTCTGCAGTGTCACCTGCACAAATGTTACCTTAATTAAGGAGTTATCATAAGAAAATCTCTCTTGTGTACTCACCACAAAACTTTAGAAGTTTTCAAAGGAACTTGCCTGATGTATTTTGGAGTCCTGTGGCTTTCTGAAGGTAAAGTAGAACTTTTTGGCCACAATGACCAGTGGTATGTTTGGAGAAAAAGGGGTACAGAATTTCACAAACAATACACCTCTCCAACTGTTGAGCACAGGGATGGATTGATCACACTTTGGGCTTATGTAGCAACCAGTGGCACGAGGAACATTTAATTGGTAAAAGGAAGATTGCATTCAGTTAAATACCAGCAAACTATCAGGCTAAAGTATCTATAATAAAGCTGAAAATAGCTGGATAAATATACTACATTTACAGTGAGCAGCATTGAAATTTTGTGGATGGACCTCAAAAGAGCAGAGCATGCAAGTCAAATATTTGCAAGCAACAATGAGCCAAAAACTTAAACAAGAATTGAATGACTCCTAACTGCAACACAAAGCTTTTACAGGTTATGATATTTGCCAAAGGAGGTAACTACACAAATTTTTGCTTTTTAACTGTTAAAAACTGCTGAACAGTTTAAATAAAAATGTAGTTTCTTTTTTTTTTAACATTTCATTTACATACAATTTGGACTATGTATGTTAGTCTGTGACCTTTTACAACTGCAAATGTTAAACTGCTCTAAATCAGGAGAGAGAAGCTGGTTAGCCTTAGCTTAGTTAACAGGAAAACAGTCTGCTCACCACAGACCACGACTGGAGAGCTGAATTTAAAGTTTTTCCCTGGTTTTGGATTGCTTAACTAGCTCAGCTACAGCTCTGCCGAGTATTAGATAGCCCTGTTGAATAACTGCTAAGCCATCGACACAAGTGATGAGAATAAAGAACTTGTATCTGAGAGCAAAGTCGAGCGACTGGTGTTAGGAGTAAAAGAAAGGCAAATTAAAAGACAGATTCTGCTGTGTTTGGACTTATAGTCAGCTAGCACTTTAAGACATATTTAGATACACTAGTCACATAGTCCATGTTCCAGCTAACTGAGGATCAGATGCCACACGTTTATACGATAAAGCAGCATACCTGAGAGTGCTAAGTGAAGGGAATGGTCTCACTCAAGGAATGTTTTCAGGCACATTTGCTATCCAGGTTTGCTCACATTACCTGTCAGTGAGCTTCCACACTGCTCCCTTTCTGCGGCTCTTTTAAATGCACATGGGGAAATAAGAATGTTTTACTGTGAACTTAGAACAGAAATCTGACACATCAGACATGTCGTAATGTTGAAGTACCATCTTCATTTTGAGATGCTGTCAATTTTTTGAAATACCACGGTATACGGTATTGCCGCTATAACACCCATCCCTAGTTTGGATATGCTAGCAAGACTATACAATGCAAACAAAATGTTGAGACATAGATTTATTGGGGAGACATAGCATAAAGATAATTGTTCTTCCCAGATTATTGAGCTTGGTATCATTACAGTAGGATAACAGGCTGAATGCTGGTCCCATGCAACTTCCTGACGATAAGCAAGATTGAAACGAAGGTTGGGAGTGTCGGCCCTGATGCACTTGAAGAGGCAGTTCTGAGGTGTTGTGGAGCACATTGTCTCCGCTGCGCTGTAGTCACCCTGCTGAATGAATAGCATTTGGTTTTGTTCAACTGGAATTGAGGAGAATAACAGTGACACATAAAAATAACCTGCTTTTTCCAAGCACTGTTTTCGCTTTAAGAATTTTGTTCCTTTTTGTTTGTACTGGATGTTGTAGGGAACACATATAGCTGAGCATGTGCCTTGTTTGTTTGTGTTTTTTTATTAGTTTACTGTCTCTCTCTCTCTCTCTCTCTCTCTCTCTCTCTCTCTCTCCCTCACTCTCTCTCTCTCTTTCTCTCTGCCTCTCTCTCTGTTGTTTTAACCCCCCCACACCCCTTATTCAAAGCTGGGATTTGTTTTTGGCAGTCCCATGTCTTCTTACAGCCTGAGCTATATCGCGTTTCTGGAGTTGCGTTGCAGAAACAAAAAAAACAAAGCTTGCGCTTGCTAAACAAACCCCCCGCATCTCCTCCAGTCGGCAGAACACTCCGGAAAGAGCGGCAAGTGCTTGATATTACACATGCCTTCCCTCACTCACTGCTGTTCAGCTGGGACAGGCTGCACTATGCTAAGAGGACTCTCTTAGTTTAAAGGGAAGAGGTAGGAGGTAGGGTGTACCTGCTGGCAAAGTACGAGAAATGTGTGTGTGTGTGTGCATTTCACAAACTTGTGTGCACGCCTGTCAGTAGCAATGCATCTTTTACGGCATGTTGAATCTGATGAATTTACTGTAGCTATTGTAAGCCATTAGGGCATAGTTCGGTGTCTCCACGGACTAATTTTGGTCGATGTCACCGACACCTCAAAGTACATCCTGTGCTCAGTGCTGCTGGCTCAAGCACTGTGTGCCAGCTCCACTGCTGTTCTCTGTCTCTCTCTCTTTCTCTCGCTCTCTCTCTCTCTCTCTCTCTCTCCGGCCTGTGGCAGGCAGCATCACTCTGATGACCTTCCTCATTTACCTCTAAATGCCTGGATTGCTGGGACATTAGGAATTCCTCACAAAAAGACGTTCATTGTCTATGGCAAGCAAGCTATTATGATAAGTAGACATAATGGCCGTAGTAATTTTTCATCAAACCGGTCCAATATTCCTCTCACTAGGGCTGAGAAAAAGGGAGCTTATTAGGCCAGTCACGCGCACACACGGATGCACCATAATGATGCTTTTATAATAACTTAAAGGAGGGTGGTGCTGGTGGGGGGGGGTTAGAGAATGGTCTCGTTTGTGCCCTTGTCCCGGTGTGTTTTTCTTTTTTAAGTGATACGCCATTGTGCGCCAAACGCTCTTCCGCCCCCTGAAACATAACTTATTTAGAAATAAAGCCAACTGGCATTAATAACGCGTTAAGAGGAAGGGGGGAAATTTGTCTGTGAAATGTTTGAGGGATTGCTGCCGGGGGGGCAGCGAATGAAAATGGCCTCTGGTGCTTTTGCACTGGATGCAAGCTGAGAGGAATATTTCAAATAAGAATAATGTCATCATGGAACAATTTGCAACCTTATAGGGCCATAACACCCACACCCTCTGAGATGCACTTGAGCACACACACATACACACACTGATCTCCTAGGCCTTCAGATGACACAATACGAATGTCCCGTCCCTCATGCTCGGCAGATGATGTCTGATATTTCATCCTTGTCGTTTTATTAAAGATTTAAACAGTTTTGCATCTCCAACAAATACATACTGGCCAATTTCTGTGACACCAGCTCCGATCCTCCTCTGCTCCTGGAGAAAGAAGGTTGAGGCGTGGAGGGGGGGCCTGGCTGATTGTGATGGTATATTACATTTCCACATATGAATTTAATAAATGTAAAGAATGCATTATTTTATATTATCAGCTCTAAAGGGCCCCACTGTTAGATTCAGAGGAATATGACTCCTGTCAGATAAATGGGTGGATGGGAATAAAACGGATGCCATGATGAGCAGGGAAAAAAAGGGAAAAAAAAGAATCTCATGACATTACCATTATGAGTCCTGTGACTATTAGCATGTGCTGTAGCATTGGCTGTTCGTCACAATGTGATCTCCCCTTATTAGTATTAATAATAATGAGAATGTGCTGCTTTAATATATCTGTATGTTCAGGCTCATATTAACTGCTTTTGTGAGGGAATGACATCCTACCCCTTCTAATGACATCCCTAGCTTTTATTTCTCTGCCTTTCATCTCCAGTCTCTCAGCGACGACTTTATCTCCTCTCCTCTTCATGTCATTGTTTTATCAGCTGCCTTTGCTTCATTTTGTCTCTCTGTCTTTCTCTCCCTTTCTACTTACATCTTTCTCTCTCTCTCCCTCCATTCTTACCGAATCGATTACATCCTCGGCTCCTGCGTTCTTCTGACGTTTTTCGCATCTATCCTGCCAAGGTGGCTCTTCCGTTTTTTGCATCTTCTTTTTTTTTAACCCGTCCGCCCTCTACCCCTTACCCCTCTCATGAGGAGTGTCCTTCTGACTCCGACGAACTGTATCAATATCCATGTCACTAGCCTGACACCGGCCATCCTATATCAATAAACATTTTGCAAAGTCCGATTTTGCCGCACCTGAATAATTTATCGTGCATTATTAGCGTCTGTGTTTTGTCGAAACCCAAGCCTGGACAGAGGATCTGGTTGCCGGTATGATTGCCTCGGATCTTTAAGAGTGCACCAGAGAAAGGGAAGAAAGAAAAAAAAAGTGGCCACCAACACAGCCCTGAAAGAAGCAAGGCTTGGTGCTGTTGCTGCAGCGCTAATGGCAGAGGAAGGACCAGGCATGTCTGGAGGTAGTAGAGGGCTGACAGGGCAGGGATAGAGAGGAGCTGCACTGTTGACGTTCTTCGACTCAAAGGCCTGTCATCCATCTCACCCAGCCACTAGCCTGTTGAGCCATGCGGCATGTCACTGTTCCCGGCACCTCACCACCAGCTTTGACCCAGCCTGTCAGCACTGGAGCTGTGTACTCTAGTTTGGCACTCTTGATGCATCCTATGGAAACTGCTGCATTTTTAATTGTGTGCCTCCTACGAAAACCTTGCAGGACCCCTTCTTTCTTCTGTTGTTGCCGATGGCGATACAATAGTATATCATTCTTCATAATAAAGGGATTCTTCAGTCGATTCAGTCAGGTTTGAAGAACATTTTTGAAGCTTTGATAGCTTGAAGGTCTTCCATGTAATACAATTGAAAAAATCCATGACCCAGTGCACCAGAATCTCAGAAGATCACTGGTGCCAATCCCGGGGTCATGCTGCTTGCCATCAGCAGCCGAAGTCTGAGAGAACGCAGGGTGGGTTGATGACACTTTCTCCCCACATCACTCCTAGCATGATGTTGGTCAGCACAGGCGTCTGTTAGATGCTATATCAGAGCTGGGGAGCTGTGCATCATCGTCAGTTCAGAAAGAGGTGGTGGTTGGCTTTATGCGTGATGGAGGAGACGTGCTAGTCTTCACCCTCCTAGTGTTAGGAGCGTTGCTAGTGATAGGGGGAGTTCATGAACAAGGATCAGGTAATTTTTTTAAATTGGGTAGAAAATGGGGTCAAATTAAGAAAAAATAAACAATAAACAATAAAACAACATCACACAACCCCACATCCAAGCCAAGAACCGTTGAGGAACCTTTACTTTTAAGAGTCTTGTGTGTGTGAAAGCAAGTAGTGTTTGCAGTTAAAGCCTTCTCTCCTAGAGCGCCAATCAAGTTGTTGAATGATAAACACAGACAAGAGGCTGCCATCTTGAGGCCTCTCGTTGTTGCCGTCCAAACACGATTAGAGATTTGATGTTGTGCTCTCTGAGGTATCCTAAGAACACTTGGTAGACGGTGCGTGATTGCAGCGGCAGTGCTTGTGTCAAAGCAGATAGAGAACTATCTTAGCACAGAGAAAGCAGTTTAATACATTATCTGCGAATGCCAGAGGGGGCAGCACTCGAGCGGCATGCCTTAAGTGGCAGTGCTGCAAAACTCCATCACTCTGCACTTGCTTGAAAGACCGGTATGCCTGTCTGGAATGACCCTTCAGTCAAGAATCGCCAGTCGCCCCCCATCCATTTAAATGCTTCAATTTTTGGTCGACTTTTTTAAAGCAATGGTTCAGGAGTATCGCAGTCGGTTGTGTTTGTTTCCACTAGTGGGGAGGGGACAAGGATGACTGGTAGCAAGACTTTTTCCCTGAACTTTTGCAATGTAGCAGATCGAACTCAGGCTTCCTGTAGTTTGTGGCCTAATTGATGGACATATTTAATTCTGGAAACTGTGTATGTCTTAAATGTCTGTAAAAGGGACAAGGAACAGGCGTGTGGAATCAGCTGAATACCTGACCATTCTTTTTGACTGCTTATCCAAGTCCTAGGCCACACCCCTGCCTTCTACACTAACATCTTGCTCACTTATTGCTGTCATAAATCATAATGGGGGCTCGATCCTCTGGACTTGCAAGAAGACAGGGTGGGGGGGGGGGGGGGGAGTGAAGGAACAGAGCCTTCTTCTCCTTCAATGTGAGCAAGGCATCTATCCCCTAATTGCTCTTTGGAGGCTAAGGTGAATGCCCACCACCCTGGGTATGTGTGCTAACTGCCATGGATGGATGAAAAAAACAGTCGAATTCCAACAAAAATAGGTCAAAATTATGATGGAAATTTTTGTTATTTTAATGCACATTTTGGGACAATGTTTAAGATTACCCTTGTAGATGACATTGACCTGGCCTCATCCTATGATGGTTTGTTATTTTGTGCTATTATTTAACCATGCAGTTTACTTTTATCTGGGGAAATTTTGAAGGAAAAGCATAATGGCATCGATTGTGATCAAACTGTTGCAGTCTCAACATCAAGCATACACCAAGCATCCCAAAAAAGCGGCGTGGTTTGTTGTTGATTTGAAAGTGGAGTGGATCAGAGTGCGGAAAAAAAGCAATGCCATTTTGAGTGGCTTTGAGGATTTTATGGGGGAAGAAAAGCAGACAAAAGGGACAAAGGGCCCAACTTGTGGCGAATGATCAGCCGATAAAGAGTCAAGTAGCGGTTGTTGTTGTGGCTCGTTCGCTCTCTTTTGTGTCTAAATCGCCAGTGGAGAGTGCATCATGAACTTCTCATCATGGCTGGAAGTGTGTGTGTGGGGGGGGTTGGAATAGAGGGGTGGGGGGGGTTTTGTTGCTGTTCATTAGCACTGCCAGAATGCCTGCAGGCACAAGGAGAAGAGTGAAGAGGAGGTTGGGGGGGGGGGTGATGGAGAGAATGTGTGTGTGTGTGTGTGTGTATGGAAATTGACCAGTGTGCTGTAACTGTTCGCCTTGTGCAGGCCTTTGAAGTGGAGCTGTTCAACACTGCTGCTGTCTTTGTTCTTGATAATTGCCTAAATGATCTCCGCGGAGTGCGGGGCCACGTTACAACTGAACTAATCCAGAGCCTGCCCACTGATTTGACAGAGACTTTCCGTTTCTGTATGCCAGTCCATACAGCACCCCCACCACAGACCCACCCCTCCCAAATCTGCCATTCTGTTTCGTCTCTTTATTAGTCTTACACAGTAGGGGATGTGTAAAAGATGGTGTGGAGGGGGTGGCAAGGGAGATTGTATGTTTGTTGTTGAGATGAGAGTGCTCTTGCACCCCCCTCCTTGCTCATCCTCCCCTCCTTTTTCTCTGTTCTGCATTGATATGATAATAGGCCCCAGCCCCATTTGCAAATCAGGGTGGAATAATTAGTCCGGAGCACTTAGCAACAACAACAATAATACACGCCTCTGATCCAGCCTGAGCTTACCCTTTCTTTGTCGTTTAACCCGCCGCTGGCAATTGGACAAGCCCTGCCGCGCTGGAGCCCCCTGCGAGGAAGAACTGTGTGTGTGTGGTTGGTGGTGGTGGGGGGGAGTGGTGCCCAGGCAGCAGTGCAGGAGCACGGGCAGAGTTCAGGAGGCCGTGGAGCATGGAGGATGGAGCAGAGCCCAGAGCGGAGTCAGGCCTGGCCCCCAGCCTACAGCAGCCCAGAACCCACGCTGGGGTTAAGACTGCAGCGCTGATTCTTCTTCTGCTGCTGCTGTTGCCGCTGCTCTCTCTCTCTCTCTTTCTCTCTCATGCGCTCTCTCTCGCGTTCACCAGCCGGGGCTAGAGGGCCACACGCTACACAGGAGCCGGGCTAATGCCTGTGCGAGCAGCTTTCTCAGATCCTGCAGGGAAGAAAGGGAGACCCTTCACTCCTGACCAGAGAAACATGGCACCATGGGTCTTTACTCTCAGCCTGACATTCTAGAGTTCAGACCCAAGACGGCAGGGAGAGAGAGAAAGACAGAGTGAGAGAGAGAGAGAGAGAGGAATGAACTGAGTAAAAAAATGTAGGTGTGTTGTGGTAGAAGAGAGCAAGTATGGGAGGGGGAAGCCGGCACAGGCAGAGTGAATAACCACTGATATTAAGAGTGTATGAAAGCCGTGTATACGCAGAGTGCAAATCACACTCCCCATGGTGTTTGTATATGGATCCTAGCTACATATCATTAGGCAGGTGCAGCTTTGGGTAGCCAAACTTAAGTTCTTGCCTGTACGTTGGTTAGTCAAATACTGAATTCACAGTCCTAAACTTTTCATTGCCTTTCCTTTTTTAGCCCTAAGATCATACATTACTTTTGCAATCAATCATAGTGATGTACATTAGAATTAGGAAGAATACTTTCATGATTTCTGCCCAAATGCTAAAATCAGCTTATAACACCCCATAGACATTTGAAACAGTTTATAAATAGACGAGTGGTTAAATAATATAATATATTACATAATATGCATAATATATTCAAGTTGCACTCTGTATGACCTTGACTTTTTGTGAGGTTAAAGGGGAATTCCCCTGATTTTCAACATCAAGTCAGTTAACGAGTGACATTTAGAAAGTCTTTCAGTTTTGCCCTGAAATGGCTCATTGTTGAGAAAAGGGCTTTGCAGGTATGATCAGGGGCTTCATTAAATCGGGGTTTACTGGGACGTGTACCCCAGTTATGATTATAGCCACTTTTAACCTACCAAAAATACATATTAGACTGCTAAAGCAAAGGCATTAATTACACTACTAAAGGCATTAGTTACATCAGCATAGGCTTTATTTATGATAGCTGGTAAAAGGGGCATTAATAACAGAAGCTTGCAATAGTGTTATTAATCAGTGTCGTGATACATCCAATATAGCAGTGAAGTCACAATTTCGTTTTATGCTGCAAAGGAAATATTTTATGTAAAATCAATATTACTATTATTATAATAACAAGTAGTTATATGATTTCTAACATTATTATTAACATATTATTAATAGTAATATTCATAATATTAACTAGTAATGTTAATAGTGAAGCAGAAGGGTACAGCTCTGCGCCTCTAAATTCTATGTGTGCTCCAGTGCAACAAGTAGTCTAGAAAGGCCAATAGGTATAATGATAAGTTGTGGCAGTGCTGGCAGTGCAGACAACACAAGCATAGCCATTTTAATTATTAACCGAAATGACGAGTAAACCTACATTTTTATAATTAATCGTAATGATTGTAAAATAGTGGACCATTTTTGTTTTGGTGAGGGAGCTGTTTGAGGATTGAACACTTTGGACATCTGGTTTCTATCACCACCACTGTGGGCAATTCTGTCTCCGACTCCATTCTAGGTTCTCTGCAATGGAGCATTTCACATCACCACTACTATGAATTACATTGTTTACACCTCAATGATTTCATCATGCAGGAATTTTTAAAAATCTGTGGGATTCAAACCCCTTTTAAACCTTACATATCTGAGACATTTAGTGTGATATCACTGAACCAGTGTATATGGCAAGGGGGTGTTGTTAGGCTTGGCCTAGGGTCTGTTGATGAGTGTCATGTCAGTGCTTGCATACCCAGTTTAATGAAGAGAACATCCAAACACCCACCCTTGCTACACTAACACAGTCCCTCCCTGTCCAGGGACAGGGCCAGTGGCAGAGTATCAGGTAGACCAAGGTCCCATATAAAAGCGGCCTCTATGAATTATAAATCATAGGCCACCGGAGCCAGAGCCTGTGGGATGCTGCGAGAGGGTGAGGGGGCACATGTTCCCGGAACAAAGGACAGCCAAGGGAGGGGTCGCGTGTGTGTATTGTGGGTGTGTTTGTGTGTGTGTGTGGGGGGGGGGTGTTAGAAGACGGGGTGTCATTGAAGGAAGGAGGATGAAGGACAGTGTGCTGAATCTGTTTATGTTTGTGCATGCACAACTTTCAATAGGTGAAAGCGGTCTGATCTTTTCAAGTAATAATGGGCTGTGCACACACTCTGATCCATCTTGCCTGTGGAGGCCACATTTTGATGCTGTGTATTTGAGCAGTGTCTTTTTGCAAAACGGATTATTGATTAATCTCTGAAGATTTTCAATATTTAACCAGTATGTCTCTATGATTCAGTGCTTGTGAAACTAAAGTTTTGGTATTTCAGTCTTGCAGAAACTGAGAAGAAAAAAATCAGCCTGTGTATGCAGTGCTGAAATGTTTCTGCGGTGAGGTATTTCTGTCTTTGGAGTGTGTGTGAGTATATGTGTGTGTGTGTTTGTGTGTTTTGAAAGACAGCCCAGCCCGCTCCTGGCGGAGTGCATCTGTGTGGGAGACGGCGAAGGTGGTTCTGCCCAGTCCAGTCCAGTCCGGTTCAGCAAGGCCTGGGTTGGTGGTGGTGGTGGTGGGGGGGCTCCACGTGCCTCCCCTCTGGTCAGCGGGGGGCCGCGCAGTGGCCGCGGGATGGATATATAGTTTTTTGGGCGGCCGTGCTGATGAAAGCTTGATTGATATGGTGTCAGGAGCTCTGTGATGGATTAAATTGTGTGTGCAGACGGCTGTGGCCCCGGCCAGTCATGGCTGTTGCTGCCTTTTCCGCGAGCCACCGCCGTGGCAGCTTTAAGAAAATTTGATTTTCGCAGCTCAGAAACACACGGCAGCCCCTTTTCTCTCCGCTGCCTGACTTCCATTTAGTTTGAGAGTGCACAAGTGATTCTTTATTGGATGAAATCTGCGCTGGATTGGATAAAGTGTTAGAGCGCTGAGCCATCTATCACTATCACTGCCCCAGCTCCAGTTTCGTCTTAAAAGAAAAGAATGAAAGCCCCCCAAAAAGGAAAAAAAAAAAAAAACAGGGTGCAAAAGAAGCCTCGAGGAATAAAAAAAATGCAGACGGCCATAAGATGTCGAGGATTTGAAAATTAACTGGAGGCGTAGAGGAATATTTAGCTTCGGCGTCCTTTATTCCTCCGTCATTAAGCCAGTTTTCTTGGCTAAAAGTCGTCAACCCTTTTCTCCACAGGGCCCAAACTCGTAACTGGTGTGACGGAGGACTGCTCTGTGCCGCCCGCTCTTGAGCCGCTGTCTATAGAGTGCTCTTTAGCAAGAGCTAAAACTCTGAGCGGTGCATTGGGGAGCAGTGAGTTAGCGCTAGCCTCTGCGCTAGCACCTTTAAAGCTTGATCCCAGCGCCTGCAGCCATTTCCTGCCTCCACACTCAGATAAACATCCCCCCAGGTCCGAGCGGAGATGGCCACAGCAACATTCACTCAAACACATACATGTTGTCTCGCACACACTCACTTGCTCGCACATTGTCCCTGTCCTTCAGACAAACCAATTAGCCACTGATGTTTGTTTGCGCTGATCTGACCATATCGCGGCCATCCATTTTTAAACAGAAGGCCTTCTGTCCCCCTCCTTCCCCATTAGTGCTGCGCTCTAAAGAGCAAACGGCTTTAGCTCAGGGCAGTGCTGCTGATGGTTCTTGGTGCAGCTACACACACATCTAGTATACACACTTACAAACATCAACATCCGCCAAAGAAAAAAAAAGAAGCCAGAGTGGAAAAGGAGGCAATGATGGAGTAGGGAGAATTATTTAAAAGCAGCAAACTCCGATGTATTTCATTTAGCCATCTATAATTCATTTTGAAATGAGCTTTAGTTGATGTAAATCTGCACGGCCACGGCCTCTTTTCCACACCCTTAACCCCTAGAACCGGCCTGTGGTTGGAGTGTCCTGAGGCAGTCTCACCATTTTCCCCCACCTCAATAAATCATGACCAGGCCTGGGCAGCACTTACGGGTCGGGCTGGCAATCTGGGGTGAGCCGAGGGAGGCAGGGCCGCACCAAAGCCACTCCGGAAATATTTTATTAAGACTATTTAAACACTCTACAAGCCCTTGCGTGTTTTTAAGTGTGTCTGAGGGTCTCTAAACACAGTCCTCGTCATGGATAGCAGCGGGCAAAGCGAGGCAGGCCTCATTGACTGACACGAATAGTTTGCAGTGAGGAAGTCATCAGATGCAGGTGTATGAACCAAACCATAGCAGCTGGATTGTTTGAATCGTACCATAGTATCTAGAGATTGGAATCGGCACTGATGAGCATTGAAAGTTTGGCGTATATCAGTGAAATGAAGGAAATTAATGAATTATTTCTTACGCATAGCTCATTGTAGAAATTATATACATAAAGTAAATGAATGAATAAATAAATACAAATTTAATTTCTTGACCTTGCAATAGACGGCAAAAAGGAAGGGTAATTAATCAATGCATTATAAGAGCGTCTTTATTGGATGGAATTTGTGCTTGAGAGCCGAGTGCGGTTTAGTATGTAACCAGCTGTGTAATTATTTATATAATTATTCTATTTTAGCCTGACCTTAGCATGACAAAAAGCAATAGCTCTACATGTAAAGATTAAGCATCATTACAGTTAATCCGTCCAGGAGAAACCTGCTGTTTTGGAAATGGTTGTGTACTTTCTTATTTCCAAACCTCCATAGACCTGTGCTGAAGCACTTCTACACTTTGAGTTTGTGCTGAGCCCACATAATCTGCTGGGTGATGATCTTTACATCCTGGCCCTGCGTTGCTTGAATTTGAGGCATTGTTTTCAGTTTTGAAAACTAAACCCATTTAAACAGTTTCAAAGGGAAAAAAACAGGAAGAACATGACTGAATGACTGGCCACCAGTGGCCACATTAATCTTCCTGACCACACTTTTTTCCAACCATTAGGTTTATTTCATGTTTATCTTTCAGTCTGAAAAAATGTCACTTATTTCCATATATTAGGAAAGTGAGTGAGGCCCATTCTCTCCTGGTTAACTAAAGAGAGAGATGATATCTAAGGGTTAGGGCCAGGCTCTCTTTGATACCGCACAGACTATCATTAAAGTGTTGCTGGGGCCCTTAGCTAAAAATCCACTATTCTCAAACACCTGCCCTGGGATAATGGTGAGTACATTTTTAATGCATCATTTTTTTAATAAGTTCGAAAATTGCCAAGACCTTCCAACAAAGGAAAGTAGTGCGCGCCGGAGCCCCGACAGTAATAATAAAAAGTAAGAAAAGTCTTTTCTCTTTGGCTCCTTTTAAGTTGCCAACATCCAAAGACTGCAGCAAACTAGCAGAAGGGAAAAAAAAATCATTACGCGCTTGTTTCATCTGACTCTTTCTTCCTGCGTACAGAGGCAGTGGAGCTGATTAAAGGTGACTAAAATCTAAAACCCACTGAGCTGCTGCTGCCTCTCCTTCCTCCTCTCCTCCAACTTTTATTTTTAATGGAGGATCTGCCCTGAGCTCGTTTACTCAGGAACAGACGGATATAAATGTTTTAAATTTTTTCCCCTTTCTTTCTTTCTTTTTTTCCCCTCTCTTTCAAAAAAGAAAAGGGAAAAGGGAATGGAAGGAGGAAAGGACGGGTAATCGGAGAAAGATTTTAATCTTAATAATTCATAATGCGTTCCCTCAATTCCTCCTCTCTTTCACCCCCCCCCCCCCCCACCCCACCCCTTTTCTGACTGCTGTTTGATGAAGACGCAGGCAGGGGCTTGTGTTTTGGAGCCTGAGCGGTAGGTAAATGTGCCGGGGCCCGACGCTCCGTTAGATGGCCGGCTGATAAGGGCGGTCGCAGGGCAGGGGACCCAAACAGTATTACGCTGCAGGAGTGATGGCCGCCGCAGACACAAACAAGGTTAGCGTGGCGTGAGGGGCCTGAGGGAGGAGGGAGAGGCCAGCGTATCTGACCAGATCACACACCGATTGTGCGCCTACATGGCCAGGGGAAGAGAGGATTTGAATTTAAAGGAGTGAAGATTGAGCACGTGGGCAGCCCCGCAAACAGCGTTGCCACAAAAGGACCACATTTAGACCCCTAAACAAGACTTTTTGTTTTATGTTATAAATAAGAGAATAACATTTTTAAGGCCACATAAGGTAAAGGTTCTTCCTATCAGACTCACAGGTTTAAGATTACAGGTATATTAATAAAGTTATATCATGATATTTCCTAGATATGTCACAGTACCTCAGTATCAGATGTTATTTAAATCACATTAATAAAGTTGTTGAACCTGCATTTCCTGAGTGCTGTGGTTCAGTGCTGTTTTGCTTTTCTTAAAGGGTTTCAAGCTTTTTTGTGCCCAATCTGAGTACCTTCAGACTGACTGACTGTCTTAATAACAATCCAATAATAATCCAATACGATCTTTGTGTTTCTAAAAATAATATAATCTCACAATTTAGATAGAATGTGCTGTTAATAAACACTAGTACAATCACTATTTAACTAGTACCAGTTTCTTTGATCAGACATTCTAATCTGATTTATTTTGTTCGGTAGCAACTGGTTTAAACTCTATAGTGTAGTGTAGAAGTATAGTATATACTATAGTATACTATAGTTTAGTGTAGAATTACAATCAAACTGAGTGGTTTTGGCAGCGCTGACAAAAAGGATTAAAAATAGTCAAAAATTTCCCGGATGAATGGGCAACATATTAACTAACAGACACTTTTAACTGTTGTTGTTGTGGCTATCTGAGCTAATAGCTAAGCTGAGTTTTCTACATACCCGAACTGTCCGTTACGCCTTAAATGGGGCAGCAGTTACGATCTGCTGTTGAAATGTACACATTAAGTGCAGCACTATTTAAGGTGGAATGGAAAGTTAGAACTAGAAGCCAACCTCAGCTTTTGTTTTGTCTGTTAACTGGTAACATGACTGCACATATCAGTTCATTTTTGTTTATTGAAATAAGGTCACCTATGAATTCTGTCTGGGTGTTTTTCAACTGTGAGTTCCTTACTGTGGCAACCAAGAATCAAGTCTGTTAATGGTGCCTAACGGATGCCAGATGGCGCTTTGCGGATTTGGATTAGAATTGGATTGGAAGCTAATACCTGACCCATTAAAAATGCCTGGATCAGCCCTGATCTTGATCCACTGGATTGGATCAGGACATCCCTACTTTATTCTAGAGAAAGTGACAGAGTCAGAGTTGTTCACAGTGGTGGTGATTGCAGTTGGTATATCTAGGCACTGGATGACAACATCGTCCTCCACATAGAAGACTAGGGTTCGATTCCCCAGCTGAACAAGCACACCAATTAGTGTTCTTGGGCAAGACTCCTAACCATACAATTGCCTACCTGTGTAACATAAGGTGGAAGTTGCACTGAATAAGTGTCAGCATTAGGATATGAAGCAAAGATCTGCAGATGTTCCTGTAACACCATAGACAGCTTTTGCTTGATGTTGTGCAGTAGTTTGGCCATGCAATATTAAGATAAAAACCTGAGCATGCATAGCAGTTAACCACATTTTTGTTATCAGTTTTTATTGTTCAAGCTAAAAGTCAGTTGCTGGGTTTTTCCATCAGTATTGGTATAGCCATACAAAGGATGTATCACCCAGCACTAGACGTAAGTGTGTGTGCACGTGTGGTCATGTGTATTGTGAAAGAAGAACGTTCCCCTGCGTAGAATGTGGCTAAGTCGCTCTGCAAGATCATGGAAACCCCCGTTGCTTCACTTCGGCTAACATTTGCTCGGAAACCGAAACAGGCATACGTGATTGCTGTAATTGGCAGCAGTATCATTGGCATTATTACATAGATCAATGTAGCTTCTCCTCTTCTTCAATCAATCTCCAATCCTCTCAGTGCCGGCAGCGGCCACATATTCAAAACGCTGCTCGCTAAATGTCAAACTTAAGTATAATGGCATCCTTTCCTTACCCCCCCTCCCCCATTTAAATGGTCCTATTTTGCCTGTGAGCACATTAAAGTGCATGTTTGGTGCGTGAGATGATGACAGGGAGAGAGAGAGTGAGAGAGAGAAAGAAGGGGAGAATAAGCAAGAGAGAGAGAGAGAGAGAGAGACAGACAGGCAGGGGGGGATCAGGAGACAAGATGGAAAGGATGGAGCTGCACGATCAGATGTAAAACTGTGGAGGTTTTTGACCTGCAGCATATCCTCTTAGCCTAGTGGCTTCTTATCTTGGTCCTGAAGTATCCCTTCTACATTGTAGCACATTTAGAGTATTTTCACTTCTCTAACATAATATCGCTATCCGCCATACCTGCAGCATACAGTCCTACTGCTGCACACAATACATTTGCTTGTAAATTTGTCTTTCCTGTGCTTTAAACCTGTACTGTGTTCCTCAAAACAATCATAATTCTTACCTGATTAGGCTAAGGTCATAGGATGTTAAGCAGGGATAAGCTTTCCAGTATTGGAAACATAGCCTTACGTATGGAGCTTTGACTGATAACATCCTCCCCAGTGTCCACTCTCACCACTGCTGTTTAAGCTCATCACCTACACCAACAGGTTGCTGTTCAAGAGGAGGCAGCCTTTTGTTTGTCTGGAGGTCAGGGTTCAATGGAGGTGAAGGGGGCTCTCCTCCCTCCCCCTCCACTGCCCTCCCTCCCTCCCATCTGGACTCCTGCTAGGAGTCAAGTTCAGCCACGGGTCTGGCTTGGCCCGTCTGGACGCCACGGCCATATGGGGGCATCTGCATGCAGGGGGTGAACAGCTGATTCAGCCCTGACCAGTCTGGGCTAACCTCACTCAGACCCCGGTCTCGGGAGCAGAGGGAAGGGGAGGGGAATCGAGCGGAGGGCAGCCCGGGTGACGTTTGACAAAA
This sequence comes from Salminus brasiliensis, assembly GCF_030463535.1. Taxonomy (NCBI): domain Eukaryota; kingdom Metazoa; phylum Chordata; class Actinopteri; order Characiformes; family Bryconidae; genus Salminus; species Salminus brasiliensis. Next base: position 26,930,920 of record NC_132894.1, read on the forward strand.
TGTGATTTCTTCCAGCAGGGCCAGGCAGGACGCCCGATCCCTTTATACGTGTTGCGTGCAATGCAAATCGATTTCCAAATCAACTTTGGTGGCGAAATAACCCAATTGGTTCACGTTTATTTTTGCATTCTGTTCTTTTATTTTTTATTTTTTTTTGTGAAGGCGCTCATAAAATGCATGCTCCTAGGGAAATGAGTGACAATTATATCAGGGGAACCAGTTGCCTTTGCAAACAGTTTTTTTTCCACATTCAAACACTCTCCAAAAATACTTTCCCCTTATGGGGCTGTCAGCTCAGATCATTGGTTTCAATCAGACTGGAAGAGTCCAAACTTTTATTTCATTTCCTCCATTCCCGTCCTTCCAGCCGCTCTGATTGTCATTATCGGATTGTAAACATGCAAGGGTGGCGGCGATGCGCTTTTGGCCGGAGATGCGCCACTGTGATTTGAGCAAGCCGTTGCTCGCGGGGACCATTAGGAAGGTCTGGCTTTGCCCGAAGGTGCCAGAGGCCAGTTGCTCCGGCGCAGCTCGGACGCAGCTCCGCTTTTATTGTCTATTGTCTGGATGGCCGGCCCTCTCTCTGCTGCCGCGCTAGACTTTTGACCCTTTATTATTATTTTCTCTTTCCATTCGGCTGTCCGATTGCAGCTGCCCCTGCACGTCCAGCCGGCGTTAAAATACGCAGCAGATGCTTTGGGGTTGCCCGGGAATGAATGCTAATGGTATTCTGCTGGGATACCAAATCATTTTCACAGTCCCCCCCACAAAATACATTTTGGAATATATTCAGCATCCAAATGCGTGGAGATGGAAAAATCTATCACTGTTATTTATTTATTTCTTTGGGGCTGCAATTTTTTTGCCATATACTAAGGTGGATATGAAAAGCCTCTTTTTTTTACCTATAGTAATAATGTGGCCCGAAATGATTTTATGATTACTGGTCAGGCTGTGTGAGAGAGAGAGAGTGTGTGTGTGTGTGTGTGTGTGTGTGTCTGTGTGTGAATGACCAAATGACACAAAGCACCTTGAGAATCCCACATGTCCCTTGTCTAGAGCCCATGGAAGTGAAGGTGTGTGTGTGTGTGACCAGTCGCACATGGATCAGTCATGGTGTCACAGTGGCAGTGACTCTAACTCCCCTCTCTCTCTCTCTCTCTCTCCCTCTCTCTCTCTCTCTCTCTCTCTGCCTCGCTCGCTCCTCTCTCCTCTTCCCTGTGGCTCTTAGTTGGGTCAGGAGAGAAGCTGGACCACACGTTCTGCTGTCGGATAACTGCTGGAGTTGGAGAGAAGAAGTGATAGCAGTGGACGGAAGAAAGCTCAGGTACGGCCTTTATTGTCTCTGCAGCACCACGCTGTCCTGGAGTGTCACCTGTACCGCTGTGATTGATCTGCTCCCTCTCTCAGACACTCACACATACACACACACACACACACACACACACACACTTACACAGTTGTACACGTGCATGTGCACATGCACACACGCACGCACACACACTCTTGTGCACACACACACACACACACACACACACACACAGACACACACACACACACACACACACACACACACACACACACACACATACACACCCAGAGCAAACTCACCTTTGCCAACTCAGTCCTGACTTGCATTACACTTTTGACTGATGTTTTGACATTTTTGGCTGTTTTGACATTTGCTGCTGCTGCTGTTGCTGTTGCTGCTTCTGGTGTTTGCACTATGCTGCTTTGTGCATTATCCCACACTTCATTTTTTTTACTGCATGGCTGAAATGATCAGAAATGTTTGTGACTTATTTTTAACATTCTAATGTTGGCACTGGGCTGTTCTTTCTTAGAGCTGATACTTTTTAAAACTTTTTATAATGGCAAAACTGATTTATTTTGCAGACTGTTAAAACTACAGGCCTTTAAAACTACAGGAAATTAAGATGTGTCCTGCTACTAGAACTTTAAAACTATTACATACTATTAATATTTTAGGAACATTAATGCATTTTTGTTACAGTAATGTCAGTTTGTGGAGGACAAACTGAAAGAAGTGGCATAATTTACTGGACCTGTTGTGTTCTATTTAAGTTGATGGACATTGCAGGGAATTGCACACTGATCACTACCACTTTGAAGCACCTGTGACGTCACCTAACCAGACTCACTGAGATTTTGGCTTTTCACTGACTTGCCATGTTGGCAGTTTCTTTGGAGTGGGCAGGCTTTTTTGTAAATGCCATGCAACGTTTTTTTTTTTTTTTCCCTTGGCACAGGTGTCCTTCTGAGGTCAGTATTTTGTGGAGAAATGCACAGAGTGAGGACTAATTGCCAGCGGGGTAGAAGGTTGCATTTTGTAAAAGTCTCTGGCCGGTGGCCTTTCTGAAATACCAGTGGGCCTGTCCGGTTCCTGCCTCATGGTGTTGCATTGTAATTTCACTGTAACTGCATTAGGCTTCCATTTAGGGCCAGGGGCTGGGATGGGTGCGGATGGGGGAAGAGAGACCAGGCGAGGACTTTGTTTTAAACTTAATTCACATGTACGCAGACCCGGGCCCAAGAGGTTAATGGCTAACAAATTAACCCCTCTGGCATTATCTTACAAATAGCCCGCAGCATATGATAACCTATAATCAATATCAGCAATTACGTGTCAGGCGGCGGCTCGTGTCGCTGACCCGCCGCCCATGAAGGGGGTCTCTCCGGAAAGAGGATCTCTCTCTCTTGCCACGCAGTGAGACCCTAATGATGTCATTACCAGGATTTAGGAAAGAACACACACACCTGGGACCACCTCTGTCCCAATGAAGGGCTCTCTTCCCCTTCCCTCTCTCTCTCCTTCTCCCTCTCTCTCTCTCTCTCTCTCTCTTCATCAATAAAGGTTCACTACAGTATCTATGCTTCTGTTAATAAAATGTTGGGTGTTTGAAAATCAGAAGAGATTCTAATTCTAATAAAACTGAATTGCATTATTTAGTTTTTTGTGGCTTACTGGATACTGTCTCTCTCACTCTCTCCCATCCTCTCACTTCATTTCAGCTTGTAACACCTTTCATCTCTCTTTATTTATCTTTAAAGAAGAAGAGAAAACAGACAGTTTCGCTCTCTCTTTTGCCTATTATAGCCTATATTTTTCTTTTTTTTCTTTTTCTCACATCAGCCTTATCAATCATTGTGTAAATCATGTGATCATGGCAGTGCACTACACTGTTCCCTGTGTCCTTCCTCATCTCCAGCGTCATTTACATATGAACTGAACTGTGAAGTGTGGACACTTTTTACAACAGGTGTCTGCACATTAAGTCCTCCTTATTTTTGTACCCCACCTCATCTCACTCAAGTCAGTATTGTGTGCTAGTGATTATTTTAGACCTAAAGAAATATGTGACTTCAGCAGTTGTATTTTTGCAGTTGTCATATTAAACATTAAACAAGAATTATAATGCTACATTTTAATTCAAATATATAGTGTGACTCTACATGCAAAGGCAGAGTTGTTTTGATCATTATTGCATAATTCAAATGTTTGTTTGTTTGTTCGTTTTTGAGCTGCTTTTGGGGGGAGTGGAAATACGTCATTTATATTCAGCACCCAGTGTATGGCCACGTGATAAACTAGCCACATAGGTGAAGGACACTAACAAAAAAACAGGGAGGCCATGAATAATTTCAGAACCCTCTTATGGATGGAAAAGTCATATATAATTTCAGAGAAAGTACAGCCCTGGGCAGTAGGACATTTTTGCTGGCCATATAGGGTTCATCTCCACTCTGGTGATATATGCTTTTGGACAGGTCACACTGTTTATGCTACATGCAACATTTGGATCACATGTGCAATCACATGTGCAGGGTTCAGACATGGACAGGAACATATTCCACTGCACCAGAAAAACACACCTAGATTTTGTATTAAATAGATTTGCTTTGGTTTGTTTAGGCTGCAGTTCTGTGCTAGTTTTGGTTGATTAGCCCAAATGTAGGCTATACAGTGGAAGCACTGCAGTTAAAGATTTACTATGTGTTTAATATGTTTTAGCAATAGTTTCTATTTTAATAAATTGTGCATATTTATGGTAAATATTTGTTTTAATTAAAAATCAGTGTTAATTGCACTAAACCCACCCACAACAATAAGATGTTAAGCACATTTGTTTTAACAATTTAAGTGGTTTAAATGGCTCTTTTCTGCTCTGTGTGATATTATTTCGTTAGTAAATAAATAGTAAATGCTGAAACGTGATGTTTGGTGCAGCTTTAGGGGACGCAGTAGTTTAATTACAGCACGAGCGCCGAACAGCATTAAAGCTAAACCCGTGCAAGTCACCACGTGCTTAAAAATTATTATTACTTAATTAGACGTGTTGTTAATTATTTTAGGCGATAATTGCGATTATGGATTACATTAATAAATGCAGATCCACGTAAAAAAAAAAAGCACAAAAAAGTTATTTAAAAATGATGTACTTATTTGTGTGATTTTAGTTAATTAACATTTAAAATGATTAACATCAGACGTTTTTAATTATTATTAAATAATCGTTAAATTAAATAATTTTAGTCTTTAATTTTACGCCGTAATATTACATTTGTCATTAGAATTTCAAGTATTAACAGTGAAATTGCGTTCAGGTGTTTAAATTAAAAATGTACACTTTCTAATTAATTGGTGTTTTAATTGTAATGATTTAACCACTGTTCTCACAGCAGCCTGCCAAAATTATACAAGTAAAGCAGTTCAACATTTTTTTCGTAGTCCTGATTAGATCCCGGACGCAAGTGTGGCCAGACTTTCCCGTCACGCCTCTGCTGTGAAAAGTGAAATAGTACTGAACGATGCCTAAATAAACGAATTATCCGCTTATTATTCATACCAGTCTATTTTTAAAGCTGTGTGTTTTAAACTTAGCTTTCGTTAGCTATAGCCGCGAGCCTGTGTGTGTGTGTGTGTGTGTGTGTGTGGGTATATGTGCGCTTGTGTGTGTCACGTGACTGAACCGGCCGCTGAATCTTTGGGATCTTTCCAGAATCGCACTCCTGTCCTCAACATTGTCAAAAATAGATCACACCATGAGGAGTGCATTCACTCGGGTAATGTTTATAGTGTAGCAGTCTCTGGTTATAGTGTAGCAGTCCTCAAAAATAAAAATGATTCAAAACAAGAATTCATATTAATATTAATATCAATAATAATATTTTTTATTAAGACGGCTACTATTATTGTTAGTACTCATAATAATAATATTAATAATAATAAAACAATAACGACAGCAACAACAACCATAATAATAATAATAATAATAATAATAATAATAATAATGATAATAATAATGATAATAATTCAAAAATAACCCTACTCCGTTTAATGGGAGTCAACATTGTACTGAATAACCGAGATCGGTATGTATGTTTTTGTTCCGGGTATTTTCTTGTACAATCCGGTTTGTCCAAGCCCTGAGTTCAGTGCTAGGCTAATGCTGCTGATCCTGGCGGTGTCAGCTGGCCAGGGCGGTGGATTTATCATCACCCTCAGTAAACCGCTGTAATACTATTACCTGTATAAATAGAAAGGCGTATTTATTATTTCTTTCAGTTCGTCCTGCGCGTCCTTGAAGTATCTCGTCCCCGGTGGAGCTTTTCGTGGCCCATGATTTCACTGATTACTCCGGTATTTGGTTCCACTGATGTTAATTGATCAATGATCAGGGCTTCTCAGTGCGTGGATAGATTTACAGACAGGACTTACAGACAGGGGTGTGTGTGTGTGTGTGTGTGTGTGTGTGTGTGTGTGTGTGTGTGTGTGTGTTTTAGTACAAACCCGGATCATTAGCCACGATTTGGAGGCAATTTTACAATAGCCGTTTCTGCAGTCTGTCGAACGGTGTGTTTTCGCACTGATGGAGAAATCCATGAGGAAAATGGGATGAATGAAGTTGATTATATATTGGGCACAATCTGATACCGAAACAGTGGGCCGAGCTGTTAGATTGAGCCGCGGTAAACACACGTTTTTGCAACAGATATTACACGCGAGTGTGTCCTCCTGACGGACGGGTCGGTGAAGTTTAAGAGCTCGGTTGCCAGATACAGCGGTTCCGCTCGTTCACTGGAGCGCTGCAGGGCTTTGGGCTTCACTGAAACACACACACACACACACACACACACAGCAGAGAGGAGCACTGACTTGACTGCGCTTCACCTACTCATGGGTCCATCTGCTCTGTAGCCTGCATGACGTGTTGTGCAGAAAAACGACAAAACAAGCTAGAATTCGTTTATTAATAACTGTTTTTAATGCATTCATTAAAATCAATTATTTAAAAAATAATAGTGATGATGATAACAATAAAAATCATAATTAATTAGCATTATAAACACAAGTCTATAATAATATATAATAATAATAATGTAATGATTATTATTATTTTTATTATGCATTAGCAACCTGTGCATTCTGTTGAGCACCATCCACATTCCTGAACACTCTACCAGTGGGTAATTAATCCAGGCAATTAAACACGGATAAAGGCTAATTGTCCCTAATTGGTTCAGAAGGGTTACGTCTAATTATTGCAGCCTAATTGAAAGCCTTTATGAGGGGGGCTGTTGTGTATTCAAAGTGGGCCTCCTCTCAGTGGTAAACACCATTCACATTGAAATGAGCCTGAGTCAGGTTGGCAGAGGCACACGCAGGCGCCTGGCCCAGTCTGCCATTGGGGGGCTGCCTCAAGGATTAACCCGGCCCGTGCTGCGGGTTTATGGGGCTCATTTCGTAGAGGGCAGGAAGAGAGTGGCCAGCACAACATGAGCTCCATTATTTCATACAGTGAGGACATGCCATTTAAATAGGCTAAACATTCAAACAGCCACAGCATTTCATGTCGTAGTCTTGGCTTAAAAAAAGGTCTCTCTCTCTCTCTCTCTCTTTTACATATTATTTATATATATGTATAACATGTTTCTTATGTGAATATATAAATACAACAGTGTAGGTTGCCCTTCCAGTATATTAAACCATAATGTACAATAACAAGAAATCATCACATTGTCACGTTTAAAATGGCAACAGATGAAATAAAACTAAATTCATCATGAATCCTATTGTTATTTTTTTTATTATTGTGATTTTACTGCAGAAGTGCTTTGCACCCTCCTTTCTCCCTTTCATTCTCCCTGCTGGGGGGCAGAGAAGGGCGGGGTGGGGGGTCAGAAGCACTGGCCACGATTAGCCATGCGTGTCGCATTTTGGACCCCCCCCCCTCCCTTTCCATTTCTCTTTGTGGTACAATACACTGACAATCTGACCTAAAAAAACACTTTACTGTCTGCCCTTGTTAGTTTGGCAGATTCACCACAACGCTGATCTTTCAAGATCTTCTTATATGTATATTCAAAAGCATTATGTCCAAATGAAGGCTAATGTGCTGGGTCTGATTGGGATTAAGCAGTGATTGGCTCAGTAGGCTACCTGGCCAGCACCAGGGTCTCTGCCAGTGGGGTAGATACAATATTTATGTGTGCAGAGTGCGTTTGATATCAAAAAGACAGTCTCTCTGGAGACGTCTCCCTACAAAAGCACGTATAACATTAATGAGGACATATTTGTCATCTCTCAGTCTCATCTTAAAAAAGGACTACACTGTTATCTATTGCTGGTCATTTCATCTCTTGCAATGCATATGTTTTTTTTAATCTTATATCAATGGAATAACATAATTCCATGGGAAAAATGTATGTTATTAGTTCTAAAATAATATTCTTTTCAGTCGATGCAATAATTACATGACATTCTCTACGAAGCAGCTGAAGAATCTGGAAACACAGATATTTACGCCAGAGGAAGGCATCAGTGGGAATTAAAATGTATTTAAACGGACAATAACATCAATGTGAGGTATTGATTTGGGGATTTTAAAGGTGTAAACGGAACGGAGTGTTGACGGGTCTGAGCAGTGCATGGTCCGGAGGTGTTTGTGATAAAGGGTGATGCAAGAAGGGGGCTGGGCCTGCTTCTGAATAATCCAGAATGATAAAAAAGGGGGAAAAAGTGAACACTCTCCTGGGGCTGCCAAGGTCAAGTCCATGACCCCTGACCTAAGTAGAGCACTGTCTGAGCGATTACGTGTGTCTGTGTATGTGTGTGTGTGTGTGAGAGAGGGAGGGAGAGAGAAAAAAAGAGAGAGAGAAGGCTGTGTGCTCCTTTAAGCTTAGGGACTAGAGTGTTGTCTGTTTCCCTGTCTTGCTGTCCTGCACCCAGTACCTCTCGGTTTGGTTTTAGCGTACACTCCATCTATTATTTATCAGACTTATTAAAAGTTATTTCAGAGCCGTCAGGTCCTGCCAGATGACCCGCGAAAGAGTGCCTCCAGAGTGTCCAGCATAGCTGATGTCGAGCTGGAGATAAGGAAAAAAATCCAAATGGACAAGCCGGACTTGCTAAAACACCACAGGTTAAAAACAAACAGAAAATACACCTTCAATTATTCAGCAGAGCATGTGCTATTGGAGACATAAGAACTGCTCAATATTTTACAAGAACAGTGCCAAAGCCCAATGAATGTTTAATTATAGCCAGTGCCTGAAATTGGACGTCAAATCTGCTGAAGGGAAAAGTTAGCAATGAAATAATAGGGCATACTGCAATAATGTATCATCAACCAGCGGTCAGAATTAACATACTGGACTCAGACAATAATATCCGTTGTATTTCAGCCTTGATGGATAAGAAAACAAACAGTATTTATATATTTCTAAAATTTGTAAAAAACAAAAAAAACAAAACAAATATTTGAACGAAACCTAAATATTAAATTTCCTTCTCATATTAAAGCACCTTTATGTTTTCACTGAATGATGAGATAAAAATTGTATCAAATGAGCCGTTGTTTTTATACGTGCCACATTTACATTATTTCTTTTTCTCAAACATGTTAAGTTTAGCAAAAAAAACCAGTAATTGCACAATAATGTGTGTGGAGGTGTTGAGGATGTGTTTTTTTCTCTTAGAAAATTAGCAAGAAGGCATCTGTGTTTTGCATAGAATTGTAAAATCATTTCATAAATAAATATATTGTTCTTCTTTAATAAAATAAACACATTTATAGCGTCATATTCGTATTTATACACACACACACATATATATGTACATTTTGTATTTTTAGAATAAATTAAAAAATAGAGTTTTTATGTATTACATATTATTATATGTTATATATTACATTTGTACATTATATATTATAGTATTTTATATATTCTATATATTATCAATATTGTATATATTATCAAAGCATTTTACTGCTAGCTGTACTGTGTTTGACCAACTCCGATACCATTGTTGTCGAGCAAAAACCTTGCATCTCTATTTTTGCCTCTATTTTCTATTTTTCACTTTTCTACATGCGCATCTGGCAGTTGTTCTGTAGATTGTGTCAAAATTTCATAATGAATGGATAAATAAATATAATAAATAAATAAATATAAATAAATATAAATAAAATTCACCCTGACTTGCACTGAAAGTTAAAAAGGTACTTATTTTGTAAATATGTAGTTTTTACGTGACAGAGATGTTATGTGATAGTATCAAAGTTTGATGAGTCGTACAAGTTTGCTTGATTAGAAAGTTAAAAACAATCAGACAATTTTTTTTTCTCTCATGACAATGGGAGTGGAGGTGCGGCGTCCTTCTCTGCCCCCCACCTCATGTGTGATGTTTGCCGGCCTGAATGTTTGGTGTTGAATATTCAGATCTGATTTGCAGATGTGTGAAAACCAGCCGGGCTGTGTAACCTTTTCGGCCGTGATGTGATGTATGCGCACGTAGCTCCCAGCTGTGTCCGGAGTGATGGGGTGGGGGTGTCATGGGTTGGTTGTGGTGTGTGTCTTTGTGTGTGTGTGTGGTGGGGGTTTTGCCAGGGCCGGCCCTGAAAGGTCACAGGGAGGCAGAAGACAGGCGGGACGGCCGGCTGCCATGGCTTTGAACCTAACAGATGGTGAAGGTTAGGTGACGTCCCCTCGCCTGGCCTTTCCTCAGTAATTGAGGATAATTTGAGCACCCAAAGAGTGCAGGCCTGTCCACTGTCGGGCCAGGGCGATGGAGGCGAGGTTAATATGAAAATGATTTTGCATTACTGCCGGCTTTGTGTAGCCGCTCTCTGTCTCTCTCCCTCTCTCTCTCCTGCTCGCTCTCTCTCTCTCTCGCCCTCTCTCTCGCCCGGCCCTAATCCTGGCCTGAGGCTGAGGGGATGAAGTCTTGTCACCTAGGGTTTGGGACGCGACGCCACGGACATGAATACATCTCCAGCCCTTCTATTAAGCAACACTCTGCCAGCACTCATTACACACTGCCACTCAGGCTGCTGGTGGGTTCGGGGGGCATTTTGCAGAGGTTTGACAATGCCCCCGTCATGACCAGAAGAACAGAGGGGCTCTTGTGATGCCCACTGTGAAACCTTGCATAAACACAAGACAAAGACAGGCTCAGACATGTTGAGACCCGAGCTCAGACATATTCATGGCACTTTGCACCCAAAAATAAAGGTTCCTTGTTGATTCTGGGCTTCAGTGAACTCTTTTGGAGAAATCTTACAGGTATAGAGATTATGATCAGTGATGTAATTGTGATTGTGATTGTGGTTCTGATTTTGAAGCCCTTTAAACGTCAAACACGTTTCCTTTTACCTCTTTTAGAAGGATCCAAAAGTGGGTCCTGTATGGTGTTGTTCTAAAGAACCCTTTCTTCATCTTTGAGAGTATTAGAACAGCCCTTAACTCCTGTAAGCATTGTTCTTCCACTTCCTTTAGATGATCTGGATTAGAAAATGTATTCAGACTTTTAATTTGACCTTCTTCTTAGTATTTTTAGTACAAATGCGATGGAGAATCCCATTATTCTAACTCCACACCCCACGATTGGAATATTCTCCTGTTTTTCTTGGACATTTGCTCAGTGCATATAATAAAACACACAAGAATACAGTGGCGCTTCTTCGGTGGTGCCTGTGCAATATCCGGCGCATGATGGAGATCCACAAGCCAAAATAAGAGGAGGTTCCCCCAGCAGCACTCTGTCAGGGGTAACAGTGGGACCAATTCTAGCTGGAAAGTTGCCTCTTTGGTGTGATGAAGTCATTTACAACTATTGATCTGATAGTCAAACTGTGAGCGTTAACCTTAAGAGCCTTGGAGGGAGTTTGTGGGTAAGTGGAGGTGCCCCAGGGACCCCCTTATCAGTGGAAAGTGATCTTAGTGAGACACAATAGACAGAGATGTATTTTTAAAGCGCTGGCATCGCTCAAGCTCTTTTCATAACTCAGCCCGGGCTCTGCGGCGAAAACGGCAGACGCCACCAACTCCCTGGACTGCACTTGTATGCCAAAATATATACTACAACATTACTTTCCAAGCAGAGCCTGTTTATCTGGTCCAGCTCACAACATCACTCCGAAAAAGGAATGTAAGAAGAAAAAACGTGAGTTCTCTGCACTGTGGGGTCTCGAATCAGATGCCAGTTATTCTTTAAGACCTAGATTATAATTTGTTCTGTGGTGCTTGGGTTCATGTACAGAGCCTCAGTCCTCTTCAGGCCTCAGTGTTATTATTATTATTGCAACATTTTCTAAGAAACAACACAAGTCGATTGTGGTGATGTGTTTATCTTAACTGCTCCGTTACATGCCATCGACTAGAGTTTATTTGCATTGTGCTCGTATTTAGGGGTCCAAGCACCCACACAATCATGTGGTTTTATTTGGCTTATAAAACAGACGTAGAAAACTCCTACCTCTGGAACTATAAGCTCATTTTTATAGCAGCTCATGTTTTCAAATACACTGCTCTGCGCATAAGTACAAGAGGCCGAGGGCTGCACTCTGGTCAGCTGTGTGCTGGTGAGAGAGTCCAGCATTGCTGGGTGTGTGTGTGTGTGTATGTATGTGAGAGAGATGGCAGCCCTCCTCCACTGGGTCAGTGTGGCTCTCCCCCTCAGGCGTCGTCTAGCTGCAGGCTCTCTTAATGGAGCATCTCTGCTGTTTCCTCCTGGGCCCGCCGCGCGCTCCTCCCTGGTGTGCGGCGAGGACTCAGCCGTTTAAAATGGCTTCGGTGCTGCTGACCCGGCCTGTGAACACAGCCACAGAGAGGGTCAGCTGGCTCGGGGCTTCACACCTCCTCCTTTAACCTAAAACACACGCCTGCCGCACCTGTGTGTGTGTGTGTGTGTGTGTGTGTATGGTTTGAGATAAAAAGCTGCCAGCTGCACCTTGGCCTGACTTCTTCCACATCTTATTTTGCATCTTCTTTTTTTCTCTCAGTCCGGAAGTTTGTACTTCTGTAATCTCTTAATCTCTGTCCCCTCAGTAATCAGTAATATTCACACTTACATATACAGTCCCATGTAAAAGTTTGGTTGATTTTCATAGTGAAAATAAGTGAATAAATCCTGGACAGAAAACAAACTTAAATGTAAAAATGATTTTTTTTTAGAGGAAATATGTGTTTATTCTCTAAATTTAACCTGTTAAAAAAATTAATTAAACGTGACATATTTACTTTGGCACATTCCATTTACCATTATTTTTGCATGTGCAAACATTTGTAATATGTTAAATTAAGCTACTAAATTGTAATTTTGCAATTAAATATGTAAATTGCATTGCATTTACATATTTAGATGTATTGCATTTATATTTACAGAGACAGAATATATATGAGAAGATGACACTGTTTATTTGGGAAGTAATTGTTTATTGTTTATTTGTTAAACATTATAAAATCGGAATGTATAGAGAAATTTATTACAGCATTCCAATGTTAACTGTTATTATCAATACCTATTTTATCTAACCAAACCTTCATTAAAGTAAATCAGATGAGCTGCTGGTGTAACTGCACAAATCCATACTCAATGTCTTGAGTTCACTGAGAAAAGAGCAATCAAATGCTTCTTACCATTATTACTGTATCCTTCATCCTAACAAATCAAAACCTTTACTAACAAACAAATATGTATCGTACTTGTCAGTGATTTGTGTTTATTTGTATGGATTATATGTTATATAACTGTAGAGTATCTAGAGCTACATACGTTTCCTTTCAGAAAGCTCACACACACATGCATGAGTTGTTTACTTGCATTCATTCTAACATTAGCATGTTTTAACAAATAAACAATAAGGGCCCAAACAAATAGCTTTATTCGTCATCCTCTTAGATATACATACTGTATGTGATACTAAACGAACGGGTGGGTGGGTGGCTAGATGTAGGATGAGTGGACGAATGGATGGAAATTGTGCCATGACATTACAGGTGTATATTAAATATTCTTCAGAAAAATAAATATACAGTATATATACAGACATATAAGAGTCCTTTTCTATATACAAATTTAGTGCAGTAGATGTATATGTAGTATGATTTTTCATTAAGTCTGCCCTTGTGACACAAAATCTTGAGACATTATGTTGAGACATTATTAGGTTTTAAGACATTTGTTCATAAGTAAACTGGACTATATATCTTCTATACACTTTCACAAGTTGTAATATATCTAATATATTGGAATAAATGTATATCCTTTATGTAATACTGATAGTGATTCGAAAGGGTTCATATGGTATGTTGGCTTAGCCGCAGTGGTGTGTGTTGTGTGTTGTCATGCATGTGTTTCCCATTGGCCGCTGGAGCTGGCGATCAGGAGAGGGCTAGAGGTGCGGCCGGCTTCTTTCTGTAATGATCCCCTTATTATTTTGCCTTTTCTCTTCAAAATGGAGAAAAAGGGCATTCATCATTCTGTTGACCCGCGAGATCACGGCAGCGAGCACGCCTTTGAAAAGTAAAACAGAACCTCGCTTTTAAATAAGATAAATAGTAAACAAATCCAGGCCAACCCTTTGAAAGGGCCTGCCAAGAGATTTACCTCGCCCTGTGGCAAATAATATTTCTTGAACTGGGTTTAAATTTCAAGTGTCTTGGGCTTAGAGAAACCTGGAACAAAAGAAAATGGGTCTCCGAACAGCAAATATTATCTGCTGCCGGGGCAAGATGTCAAGATTGCATTTTTGTTGTCTCAAATGTAGGAGCAAGGCTGGTGCATGGCAAATCCCAGAATAAAACTCCATTTATTCCTCTTTATTTGGCTGGAGCCGGATCGCTGCTTTGCTACATTTGTGAGCAGGGTACAAAGACGCAAAAAACAGCATTTATATCTCCTCACAGCATTATCGAGTTTATTTTATGGATGTGGAGGGCTTTTTTTATGCAGGATTGAAAAGATAATATGTACAGTATTTTTATTTGCGCGCACAAAAGCGTGTGGTGTGCTTGTGCATTGTTGTGCATTTCATATGAGGGCTTGTGTACGTCTAGCAGGTAATAGAGGCCATGATTACAGTTTTAGAAACCTATCTTGATCATTTTACAGCCGTGCAAAAACGACAACCCAGATTCTCCTTGGACGGCAGTGTTTTTAGTTCTTATTGCACGTTATTCATGCTGCAGTGGACCAGGCCGATTGTTAGTTTATTCATTTTGCTTCAGGACATCAACATGCACCGAAACACATTACATTAGTTTATTTCTGATTCAGCCTTACATAAACCTGGCATTCATGAACAGCATCTTCAAAGATAAAAGGATAATTATTGTCTACCTGGAGTACTATGTCCATTTGAGGCCAATTACGATGATGACTGCAATAACTGTGCGGCTCATAATAACAGCACATGCACACAACCCCCCACCCCCCCGTAGTAATAACTTTGTCCCTTGATCAGTCTCGAAAAGGGGGCTAAGATGAAAGCCAACACAATCATTTATTTAGCCTCATCAAGGCTTGCCTTCCAAGTTGCCTTTGCAATCTCCATCAGTGTGGACACCATTGCAACCTAGTGTGAGGTGGTGTAGATTACTCGACCCTTTGGGGTTTTTCAAGACGCAGCGTCTTGGGGAAAAAAAGGTAAATAACTTGCGTGAGTCATGTGTCAGTGTCAAATGTGTGCATGCTGTCTTTCTTCTTGGACATGCTGCAGCACTGAGCCTTCTTATAGAATGAAAAAAATCACCAAAGCAATAATAAGCTTTAATAAGGCCTCAAAGTAATCCACTGTAACACTGTTAACCCCTTAAACTGCCTATGGGCCGCCAATGGGCTGGAAGGTCTTCTGTTACCAAAGAATAGCCCCACCTGTTTGTACAGAAGTCCCTGTAGTTACTGAATAATACACCTTAGGGTGTAATATGCCTGGCTGCATTAACGGGTTAAAGTAAATAAATAAATAAAAATATCCCAGATGGTTCTAATTTATTTATTCTTTGCCCTGTTTAGGGATACGTGATATCAGAATGGAAGATAGTATAGGAAGTATAGGAAGATATTTGCTTCCAAACATACATTGGCATCAGCCATTTGTTGAGATTTGTTGATGTTTAAAATCGATTCATCCTGATTTTGGTGAACTTCTTATTATACCCTCCATGCAAATAAACAAACAGTTCTTTTACTCTAAGCAGTGCTGTTGTATGGAACCAATGGGGCCATATGAAACCACCCCGGACAGCTTCTTTAAAGAACCATGTACAACAGAGTTTCCTTCACCAGGGAAAGAACCATTTAAGCATTCAGTTGGTTCTTTGAGCTTGAGCCACGGTTCTATACAAACTCAAAGCTTTTAAGAAGAACCCCTTTTTAAAGGGTGTACAAAGTTCTTTACATTCTGAACAAAACCTGAAAGCATTTGGTGAAATCACTGAATATAGGCCTCTGCTGTGTTAATAATCCCAGGTCAGTGCAGTGACCAGTCCAGTGCAGTGTGTAGTAACTCTCAGTGTAAGGTCGCTGATCTAACAGAAGTGTAGAAGTGTAAAACCTTGTGCCTCCAACTCATAAGACAACCTCGCCTCCCTCACACTGCAGCGGTCCACTGAGAGAAACCTTCTCTTTCATCTCCTCAGCCCCTCTCTTGTTAAAACTGAGAATGAGAGAGAGACAGAAAGAGAGAAAGAGAGAGAGAGAGAGTGACAGAAACAGACAGACAGACAGACAGTGAAAGAAAGCCCTGGCCCCACTATCATTATATTTTGATTTTTTTTTTTTTTTGTGCTTTCCCCCCCTCTCTTTCTTTAATCCCACTGATGAAGTCTGGACAGGCAGAAGCATGCTCTCGCAGACAGCAATTTCGGCGCACCATATGCGGCTCACACGTCCTGCCCTCGCGGGGAGAGAAGGAGAGAGAGAGAGCTAGGGGGAGAGAGAGGTAAAGAGAGAGAGGAAAAGCGGCGAGGGGTGCCGGAAAGAGCTCTGAAATACAGCCCTGGCTTTAGGGGAGCAAGGGGAGGACCAGAGCGCAGATGAAATAGGAATGGTGAGTGGAGGAGGTGTGTGTGTGTTTGTTGGGGGGGGGGTTAGCTGCACCTACTGGCTACTGATCCCTTCTGATTCCCTCGCTCATTCCGGACCCTCGCTATCCATCAAGCCTCCTCCACTTCTGCATCCTGAAACCAGCCGCTTCAATAACACCCCCCCCCCCAAATGTCCCGCATATAAAAACATACGATTTGTGATTTGAGCAGAGCGGACGCAGGTAAACACACGAGTCAGGTACTCACACAAAATGGTGGCTAGCCGGCTCTCTCCAGCCCCCCACTGCACTGTGGTCATGTGACCGCAGAGACAGAGCATGTGTGCCTCTCTAATTCCTCCCCCAGACAACTCGATGTCCCGAGCATGGATCCTAGAGGCACCCCGCAATCGCGAGCTATACGTTAAAGTGTTAACCTGCAGAGGACACATGTAGGTTGCGCTTCACGGCTTTATCAAATCAGCACGTCCACAGAGCACTCTTATTTGTGCCGTATGTGGAGAAGGCGGGAAATGGTTTGTGCCCGAGGAAACGAGGTATGTATCACAGTTTGGTGCATTTCAAATAACACTGCAGCCAACATGGATTGCCCCAACAGACCCCAACTCTAAGACCTTACATAGTAGTTACACATCACCAACTGAGCAGTTCATGATAGTTGCTAGAAAAGATTCCAGCATAGGTCAACATAATATTTTTCTGCCCCATCTACATCCATTAATAACTGAATAACAGCTTTGTATGTCACCACTTAATCCTGTCTGTTTATTGGTCATTCCTGCAGCAATTTCATGCTGATCTGAAGGCTATCATTACTTCTATATGTTAGCATATGGCGAATTATGAAGCTGTTATATTGTGCTACTGAGACATTTGTCTAGAAATCGACCCGCCCAGGAAAGGGGGAGCATCATTCGACAAAAAGACATAGAGAAGCATCAGTAAAGGTGCAGAGGCTTGCGGTTGGGGTGGAGTAGGGGAGACAAAAATAATTAAATTTAGGTCAATAGACCTTGCTCAGTTACATACAAGGGGAGATCCATAATCCCGCATGTACTCTATCTGCTTGCATTTCCAGCTTGCGCGATGCTGACCAAGCAACTTCCTCCTTAAAGCCTGTGCCCGCTTCCCATATACATAATATATCCATCTCGGCCCCTCCTCCTCCGGCACCTCGCTTCAGGCCCCCCCCCCGACTGAAATATGCAGTTAGCTCAGGAGCGATGCTCTTCATTTGTACCTCTCTCCGGGCGAGAGACACCCAGAGAAGGTTACATTTAAACAGTGATTGGGGAGTATATAATTAAGGCCGGGGAGAGCGGCTCGCTCTTTTAGGTGAGAATTGAAGGGGAATGAGAATGACTTTGTCTATTACAGGCCCTAAAGTGAGAGTACAGCGCAGTGGGAGACTGGGTCTCTCTTTCTCTCCCTCTCTCTCTCTCTCTCTCTCTCTCTCTCTCTCACTCTGCCTTAGTCTCTCTGTCTCTGTGTTTCTGAACTTCAACTGAAAGACACTCTGAATTGGGAGTGGTACTGTAGTGCACGGTGCAGTGTGGATGAATAATGCGAGTGTGTGATGTTCTCTGAATCGGCCATCTCTTAATTTCATTCAGAAACGGGCTCTACACACTGTAAATGCAGAACACAAAAACAGTGCCCCATCCAGTGCTCAATAAAAGTTTAATAAAATTATATTTACAGTTGTCAGAGCGCGAAGACTTAGGGATGTTGCTAAATGCAGTCAATATTACGTAATTGTGCAGTGCTTCAGCATTCAGCTTGCTAATGACTTGTTTCCATGTAGATACAGATTCATCAACATGTAGATGCAGCAATAAAACAGTTGTCTGAACTCAGTGTGGTATCAATAGTGCAAAATACAAGTCAGTATTGAAGTAAAATCTCGGAAGTGTAATTACAGATTACAAGATCTGGGTGTAATATTGTCAGTTACTTTGTTTCGTTCAGTTAATTCATAATTACTTATGTGTAGTGTAGATGCTGTAAAAAAAACATTTCATCTAAAGTTGAATGAACCAATATTTACAATTGTCTAGAGGCCAATAGTGTAATTAGGCATGATTGTATGAGGGCTGTGCAATGCTCTGCAACTATCAGTTGCTTAATTTCATTCAACAGTAATTATTAAAACTGTAGATGCAGGAAAAACAGAATCTGGGCCAGTACTCAAGTTTAGTAAATTGATAAATGACGATGCAGAATTCAAGTAGATGAATGGCATTAACAGTGATTATAACGTAATAGTGCAGTGGTCTTTACTTCATTTTAGTCACTGATTCCTAAAGGTGTGGGTTCAGTAAAAACAGAGTTAGAATCGATTCGTGTACTACTTTTCAAAGAATTTCAGTCCAGATCTCAAGATACATAAAACAATGGGTGCATCTCAATTGCATACTAATTACAAATACTATCTATTTTTTGAGTTGGTACTATTTAGTATAGATAAATCCCACAATGCAATGCAAAACAGAAACGGAGGAGCTATTCATGTCTGGAAGCAATGGTAGATAACAATGCAAGCGCAGGGGCACCGGCGGCAGGAGAACTTGCAGTTACTTGTGCTGGAATAGCAACGTTTTGTCACTTCCTGTTAGTACGAAACGGGTTGGTACAGTGATATTTTAAGCACAAACCTTCCAAAGCACTAAGATTAGTATATTGTGTATATTCTATCGCATTGGTGTGTAGGACGCAATTGGGATGCAGCATTAATTTAAAAAATGTCAGCACTTGAAATAGACAATGTGTAAATCAAGTGTATGAAGGATAAACAGCAGGTGTGTAAAGTGTGTAAAGTGCTTACTTTCATTGAAATTCTGATTTACTCAAAAACTGTAAAACAGTAGTGACATAAAATATATTTAAGATTATTACATTTTTTTTGATGTCTGATAAATTGGTATAGACAAAAAAGAACCAATTGTGGCACAAAGAAAAACATTTATTAATATTATTATTATTTAATATTTTGAATAATGCATTTCAATAAATCCAATTAACCAGGGCTAATTATGCTCTTTGTAGTGAAACATAGAGTTGTATCCATCTCAGTGAAGCAAATTGTGACATAATAAATAATAACCTTTGTTTATCGTTTATAATAACGATAAATGTTGCCCAATAACCGCCCAGCCCTAGGTAGCGATATTGCAGAATGCAAGCAGACGAATGCCATTAACAGTAATCATAATGCGTCTGCATGCTGTTCTCTGACTGCCTGCCGTTTCATCTTATTCAAAGTGTAGGTGCAGTAAAAGCAGAAATGAGTCCGACACTGGTGTAAAAGAAAACTGTATTTAGATGTTAAGCGAGGAGCACTCTGCTCAGTACATTACCTAGATGAGAACAACAGCGAGAATATGAAAACTACATCCTTCTGTGAGCGAATAGTCAGGCTGTCACACAGAGGTGGCATAATTTCCCGTGTGCAGTGTGCTTGGACAGTAGAGGGGACCTCTTTAATGGTACACGGAGCTGGGCTTAAATGTCTTTCAGATGACAGGGATGGAGCATGCTGGGAGATTGATGACATTTATGGGCACACACCTATGCAGTCCTGCCCCCAGCGGTCTCGCATCGGGCCACATCACCACCACATTAGACAGAGGGAAATGTTGCATAGAGAGAGAGAGAGAGAGAGAGAGGAAGAGACTCACACTTGCCTGACACTAACATAGCACTTAGCCACTAGCCTGGGGTTCATCTGTATAATTCACTTCATTTGCTGGAGGGGGGTAGTGAGACGTCTTGTGCTATTGATCCTGATATTGACATAATTTGACGCTTCCTTTAAAACGTAATGCTAGACTGGGGAGAGGTGGGAGAGGTACTTAAGGAGATAGCTGTGATCTTTTTCCCATCAGATGTGGCTCAGCTGCTGGCGTGACCAGGCAGGGGCGGTGCAGAGGCTGGGGTCAATGTCAAAGAGCACGGTCAGATACTGACCCCGCTGTGACTCCAAAAGCTTTTACGAGTCATTAAAACCGTATTTGTTTAGTTATGTCTCCAGTTGGTGGTAGAAGTGTTGTTTAAAATATGCAAGCACTTTCAAACAATGAACAAAAATCAACTTTATTTATGGGGCTTTTGCACAACTGTGGTGCTCAGCAGTAATTAGAAAAAATATGTATTGCTGCTACTGTTCAGCTTTCAGTAAAAGAAAAATACAACTGATTAAATAATAGATTAAACATGTAAGTACAAAAAGAAATTTCGAAATTTGATTCAAATTTAATCTAAATTCAAGTGATGTTTTTAAAAGCTATTAAAGGTCTTTACTGCAAAAGAGTGATCAAATATTTCATAATTATAATTATTTTTTACTAAATGAGATTTTCTGACTGTATATGGTGATATATGGCCTTGTCTCTCGTTGTTTACTGCAGGAGGCTTAAATACATCTGTAACACTGTGTAAAAATGAACCCCACTGGCTGTACTTCAGCCTATATCTAGCTTTTACAGTGAGTTGGAACTAAGTTGGAAACTGTGTTCTATTACAGAAGAAAAAAAAATATATGTGACTTATTCACACCTAAGTAATCTAAACCTCCCCTAGGATCAGAAAAAGGTCTTTCCACGGTATGTCTGTTTTATAGAGGGCATAACATATCTAACATGTGTGCCTCAGATTTGGTATCCTTCCCAAAATTTTAGTAACAAGATTTAGCATTGAAGGCCAGTTTTAGCTTTAAGCTTCACAGTAAAACAGGCTAGTAAATACCATGGCATTAAAACTAAGACTGGTGAAAAGTCAAACCACTTTGGCACTTTTTAAGTACAACTGTCTGAGGTTAGTATGATGACCCCTCACACTTGTGTGCTATATCGTATTATGAGGTATTTTGTTTGCAGATCTAAGAGGTGATCGAGAATTAAGATGTGAAATGCTGTGTTTACATGCTGCAGTAACGGTTTTCCTCTAAGGTCCATTTATGACCTTTCTAAGGCCATAATAAATTAGGGCCCCCAATGTAAATGTACAAATGAAGGTACAAAGTATGTCTTGTGAATATCTTCTAATTCTAAGTCTAACTCTAATAAATGTCTGCTGTATATCTCCTCTCAATGTAGAGCGAGGTCAGTAGGCGGTCCTGTAGAATAGGCTGCGCCCTCTCTTTAAAGCTAAGCAACCTGCCAAGCTAAAGCTAACTCAGTAAGCGTCATAGAGAGTGTGCTTGGTTCATCTGAGGTTCATTCATCCAGTTATGCAAGCATTCTGTATGTGTACATTCCCTAGATGCCTATCCAACAGGAAAGTGGTTAAAGGCCTACCCTTCTTTATGGTATCATCAATTATAAAAATGACTAAGTTTTTATAGTTCATCATGCACACAGTGGCATTGTCTACAGCACGGCCAGCATGTGTAGTAAACACTTCACTGAGGACAGCTTCAGTAACTTCACTCGGAAGGCAAGTTATGTGGGTCGAGCGCTCTGCTACACTGTGAGGAGAAGCTTGGCTTAAACCCCGGCTGCGAGGTGCTGTGAGAGAGCACCGGCTGGTCCTTACCATGTATGCAGAGCATGAATCTGTGTAGCACTGCGAGAGAGACAGGGCTTCGCTGGGCTGCTCCTCTGTGAAGGGGCAGTGCAAGGTCTGCAGAGCGCTGCGAGAGGGAGCCGGGTTGAGCAACCGGGCTGTACCTCTCAGTGGTAGAGCTGCACTCGGAGCTGGAAGATGATAACCATAGCAGTAGCACCTGTAGTCCAGATATGTCAGAGCTGTGTGAGGTCAGGTCCAAGATTGAAGCTCAAAGCGAGCTCCATTATGTTGTGTGTCTATACATGTGCTGATAACTCGAGTACAGATGTCAGAACCTCAGTGAACCCTAAAGATCTGTGAAATCACATCCCGACTCACAGTGAAAAGCCGAAAACAACAACTCCTCTGTCTCAAGATCGTGGGCCATGGTAACATAAAAAAAAATGTTCGCCAGTGATGGAGGGCTGTCAGTCACGCACATTCATTAGAATATTATGGCCACATACAGACTGTTCTCAGAAAGGTCTGATGAGTGCATTTTGCTGTTTTTTGAGGAGTGCTTTATCATATTTTGTTTTTGTGTTTTCTCTTTAAATTTTACAGAACTTTGCTTCACATAACCATTAAGTTTAGTATTATACAAACAAATTTAATACAACAAAATGTGTTCCCAGGGGCTTTAAACGTTACATTCAAAAAAGGCTAAGAAATACTGTGGTAAAAAAAAAACTGCCTTCTGAGTTTGCCTTCCACCTTCTTTACAAATGTGTTAATTTGCATTTAAGACTGATTTAATATATATATATATATATATATATATATATATATATATATATATATATATATATTTATGAAAGCATTCAGAAAGCAGTTGGGACTAAAACACTCCTTATGACTTGTATGTGGGGCTAAACTATTTAGATTTTAGCAGCTTCATTTCCATATTGGGCTTGAATGGACTGGTTCATTTTCTTTTTTTTAATAAATTAACTTCTTTAATCCTCTGACTACAGTTCAGACTTGCTTTTATACAAACAAGAGTTTAACTGACGAATAGATTTGAGTAGAAGACGATTAACTCAAGATCATGATGAACTCGAGAAATACTTTACAAATAGAAATACAAGCGTGTCTGCGTGTGTGTCTGTGTGTGTGTGCATGGGTGTGAAAGAAAACAGAGTGAACACACACAGCAGATGCTCTTCTGTGCATTTGTATGGGTGGGTGTGATCCCCGTCTCCCGGCTGGGCTCAACCTTTGCCCCCAAGGGCTTGGTCAAGGCCAGTGCACACATGTTCAGTCCCTGCTTACGGCATGTCCACAAACTCTGATTACCCCCGTCATTAAAAACAGCTCATTTGAGTGTCCTGTCAATCAGAACAGCTCTATTCTGTAATGCACTGGAACCTCAAATGAATGAAGAACTGCAAAGAGCTCTGTTCATCTCTGCATGTGTTTTCAGCTCTGTAGGCGTTCATCATCTCTTAGCACTGGGGGAAAATCATCCGCTTGTGGTTAATTTACCTCTTATTAAAAATGGGTAAATGAGTATATATAAGAAATGATTACATGCAAATAAATATGTATACAAATGATTAATTATTGTAGGTGAGTCAGATTGGCTAGAATGAGTTAGCTGCTTTTACAGGGTGCTTTTACAGGGAGACAGGGTGAAATGATTTTGCAGTATTTTCATCAGTTTCACTTAATGGCAAAGCTCATTATATTCACAAAGAATAAATTGGTGAAGACACACTTGAAAAAAAAAGTGTCATACTTTTTTTATGTTGGTTGAAGTGCTCCTTAATGATGTGTAGATTAATCTGTTGAGAAGGAGGAAAAGACACATTTCCACTTTTATATACAATATATTCTGATAAGGATCAGTCATTAATAGATTATAATAGTTTAATAAAAAAATTAATTATA
Organism: Salminus brasiliensis; assembly: GCF_030463535.1. NCBI lineage: Eukaryota > Metazoa > Chordata > Actinopteri > Characiformes > Bryconidae > Salminus > Salminus brasiliensis. The sequence continues at coordinate 26,954,703 of NC_132894.1, forward strand.
TACCCTTTTAGACAGTATGGGAAATATCCCCATACCCTGGACTGGGTTGGGCTCCCCTTTACTTTCAAAACAGGCTCAGTTCTTTGTGGTGTGGATTCCACTAGAGACTCTGGTCTCGGCTGACGTCACAAAATACCTGTAGATTTTTCAGGTGCACTTTCACGCTCCAAATCTCTGGCTCAACCACATCCCACAGGTGTTATACTGGATTTCCATCCAGTAACCTGTAAGAATACTGAACTCATTGTCCAGTTTGTGAAACCTTTTTTTAGATGTTTTTTGCTTTGTGACATGGTGCATTAGCACGCTGGGAGTAGCCCCTAGAAGATTGGTTAAATTGTGGACCTGGAGGGATGCACATGGTCAGCAACTATACTCAAATAGGCTGCGGCATTCAAGCAATGATTGATTGAAAACATTCGTGACAAGAAAACATTCCCAACACCATTACACCACCTCCACCAGCCTGGACTGTCAACACAAAACATGTTGGGTCTATGGATTTATGCTGTTGGTGCCAAATCCTGACCCAACCATCTGTGTGCCTCAGCAGAAATGGATATGTATTGGATCAGGCTCCATTTTCCAGTTTTCAGCTGCCCGGTTTTGGTGAGCTGGTGTCGACGGCAGCCTCAGCTTTCTGTTTTTGGCTGACAGAAATGGCACCTGACGTGATCTTTTGCTGGTCTCCCTACCGCACCATTCCACATACATTCTAGATACATTTGTGCGCAGAAATTCCTGGAGATTGCATTTTCCCCCAATTCTGATGGTTGATGTGAACTTTACTGTTGGCCTGTATCTGCACGATAGTATACATTGCACTGCTACCGCATGATTAAATGATCAGATCATTGCATAAACAAGTAGGTGTGTTCCTAATGAAGTGCTCTGGGAGTATGAATGGTATAATGTTTTTTTTTCGGTCGTATTAGGCAGGATTTACCACACACCAGCAGTCCGGTGAAAGACCTTTTAACCTATGATTTCTAAATGTCGTTTTGTAAAAACAAAATTTTAAGTGTACTTTTAGCACAGTATGACCACTGAATCCTCCTGCAGAGTGAGACTTAGGATTAGTGAAACTGCTAAGGCCTAAGCTTTTCTTGCAGTTTTCTCATACAGCGAAATTATATTTCACACTATCAATAAGTAATTGTTTTATAATATAATGTGCAAATAAGCTGCTGTAATATGGCTGTAGGCCTGTACTGTATATATAATTGATTTAATGAAATTTGCCAAATGTAATGGGAAATATCACACTTCGCATATAAGCATTTTCTGTTGGATAATATGAAACACTATACATTAGAGAAGCCTAAGAGACAGAAGTTCATTTTCTTTGATTCTTAGATATTGTTTTTTTTTTTTTTAGATATGTGTGATGTATGACTAAATGTTAAAATGTCAGTACAGCTCATGTGTCCTCTATGTGTCCACTGTGATTTCTTCATTGAAATAGGAAACCATTCGCCAAACATTGATATTTTGCTGTTTTTGTTGTAACACTATTTTATTCCATCATTCTGGCATTTTTGGACCTTTTCTGCTGGTCCATTTATTATTAATTTCTCACACAATGTAAAAGGCAGCTGGCATTTAAAATAAATACATAAAAAGGGTCAAAAAAAGGAAACAAGATTTTGAACTATTTCATATTAGTTATCCTCACCTGCTGTTGCTTGATTTCGTAATCCAAAAAGAGAAGACGCGTTTGAGGCTGTCGTTACATTTGTATAGAAAATTAGAAGAAAACACTAATTGTGTCTTTAAATTTATGAATTGTGAGATGAACAGTGACATAAACTAGTGAGGTAAAAATGTCCAGCTTGTTTTTTAGGTTCAGTTCAAAAAGACCTGTATGTTGATTTGACTAAAATATGTTAAAAACAAAAAACAAACTCAGCCTGTATCTTCAGTGTAATAACTTCATAGAAAGAAATGGTTTCAAAATATGGATTAAAAAACTGCAAGATGCTTAATGTTAAAACGTGAATTTTTGACACAGCTGGCATGTCCTTTGTGTAACACTTAAGGAGGGGTTTCCTCATAGAACCAAGCATTTGTCCAAATATTCAGAAAACAAAGAAAACAGCCTGCTGATAGATGAAAAAAATGTGAAATGTCAAAACCTCTCATGTGTTCTTGGTGTAATGTGTGTGTAATGTCTTAATAAAAACACGAAATGGCTGTCCAAACATGTATTTAAAAGAAAACTGTAAGCTGATTTCATATTTGTATGTGAAATGTTAATATAGCTCAATAATACGTGTTAAAATTAGGGTATGGTTTCTTAGTAGAAACTACCAAAAGTTTTCCAAACACTATTTCCTGGCGCTGGTGAAGCCTAATGATGCGTGAGCCATGTACAGTATGTCATCTGTATTACTGCTAATACTTCAGTGAAAATCTGCTTTTGATTCATAACCCGAATCGATATGAACGCAATCTTTCTGTTTAATCCTAAGGGCTTCTCTCTTCAAACGTAAAGCAAAAAAGCATGTTTCTGACAAGAAATTAGATGGTGGCATGCGTGAAAGCTGTGCGGGGCTGTCTTCTGCGCACCATACAATGAAATATTTGTCCCAAAAGCAGCCCTAGAATCATGCAAATTGCGCCTACTCCTCTCCTGTAATTCACCTGTGTATAAATGTTGTCATTTTGTCACATAAAAGAACTGTTAACATCAGAAAAAGTGAGCTAGCAATATGTTATCTTTGTGTCGGAGCATATCAATCACCCTGATGATGTTCTGCACTCAAGATGACTGCACGTCAACAGCTGTTTACCAACATTTTTGTATAAATCAACAAAAAGTAGGTGATGAACAGACAAATGACAAATAAGAGACAAACGCAAGGGGAGGGATGGGGGCCTTTTTTAGCCCCCCGAATTCCTCTCAACAGCCAACAACCACTCCTGGTGTGTTTTTTTTTGGTATTTTTTTTTCTTTTCTTATTTTTTTTTTTGTTCCTCCTCCCATTGTGACGCAGCTTTCTAAGGCGAGCCGCTGATGCCGGCGTCTTCTCTGCGATCTCGCGCACTACCCGTAGGTAATGGGGTGCATCCTATTTGTGCGCCTCCGCACCTACTGCTTTCCCTTTGAAAGTTTTCCTCATGATCAAAGCGGCACTCCCCTGCATTAATAAAAGCTGTTTTGTGTGAGCTTGATTAGCTATAATGCGCCTGTCTGCTTGTCCGTGCCTGATGGGGGGGGGACGTCAGATGTACAAGAGCGAGATGGAGCGGAGTGAGGCTTTGGGGGGGGTGAGGTGGTGGCGGGGGAGATGTAGACAGTGTTGTATTTCAATATTGCTGCCTTTTAAAGGGCGCTGGGGCTAGATTTGTATTGATTTGAATTTGATAATGATTCTATTTGCTCTATTAAATTTGTATATATTCAAGGGCTCAGTTACACCCAGGCAAGAGGGCAGCGGGGAGGCGGGGGGGTTGGAGAAGCCCAAGAAAAACAAATTAGTGCGCGAGGGGTGGATTAAGTTGCATGTAATCTTAGAGGAGGGCCATTGGTTAAAATTATAGGAAGTGTCTGTTGAGTTACTAAGGAGCAGACACAAAGGCTCTGTGTGAGTATGTGTAATGTTGTCCTGAAAGTGTGTGTATGGTGGGTGTGTGTGTGTGTGTGTGTGTGTGGGGGGGGGGGGGGGGGGGGTGTTGTGCTTTTGTGCGTGTACATATCCGTGGATGTGTACAGATGTGTATGTGTGTATCTATGTTAAGGATGTGCACAGGTACTGGAGCACGTGTGTACTGATAAGACACACGTAACTTACAGGCTGACAGGTCAGTCCAACTGTGCTTTTGTGTTTTAGAGGACAATTCCAGCTTTTTTTTTTATTATTTATTATTATTTCTGCACAGGTAAATGAGTTACATGTAAGGATAGTGTCAAAGAATCATTTGCTATGAGATGCTCTGTTATAGAAAAACGTACAGTTTTGAATTGTTTACTGTAGTGGTGACAGGAACTAGTCACACACAGTATGTTCATGGTGGAGAGATACATGCAGGGCGTTCTAAGACAAAGTAGTCCTCAAAAGGAAACTTTTTCCTTTTTCACTACTCCTGTTTCTGTTTCTGTTTTCACCCCTATTTTGCGTTATCAAAATAACATGAAATTCACTGGTGGTTTTAGATAGTAAATAAAATAGCTGCATTTGTGTTGTGGCCCTTTGTTTACATTCTTACAGCTGAATTCCACTTTTAAAGGACTGTAAAGATAGAGGGTGGTTTTGCCTGTTTTCGTGAGTATGTTAATAATTTAGCAGAAAGAGTTTTTTTTTACAATAGTACCATGAATAGAACCATTTTTAGTGCAGTATAAAACCACTGGATGCCCACATGGTTCTTTGACCAGTTTAGAATCAGTTTCTTTGGATTGGTGGAAAACTTTCTGTGGACAGATGTAATCGTTCACATCCCCTTTTTTAAAAAGTGTTTTTCAAAACACGAGTGCCAGTGATCTTGTTGAGCACATGACTGGCAAATCAGTGGTAGCAAGGCTGATTTTCCAGTGAGTATTCTAACTTATGTTAGCTTGGTTTAGAAATGGGATTAGATGTACATGGGGAGCTGGAGTAATGTAATTTTACTACAGGACGTCTGTAAAATGTGGATAAGAACTCTGGATAAGAACTCTGTAAATAAATGATTTATGTAATAATGGCATTTTAGTTTAAAAATGATCATCTATAAACTACTTATTATGTATGTAGGCTATAGGCTACGCTACACAATAACCTACCTAAAGCTGCCAGAAGCATTGCGCCTTTGAGGAATCCTTTGGCTTGTCTTTTGGATTTTAGTGTTGTGTGTCTTTGAGGTTTGAGGTTTGAGGTTGAGGTTGAGGTTTTTCACAGATCTGAATGTCCTAAAGTGTCTGTGTTATGCACGACGAACTAAAAGCCACCTTAAGTGCCACCATACTTGAGGAAAAATGCAGAAAAACTTTTTCACAGGATACGATGGAATATTTATACACAATTTGCACACGATTAATAACACCTGAGGATATTTTTATGGCTTGTTTTACAGAAGGTAAAAGGCATCAGAATCCTTACAGTCCGTCAAAATGACTGACGTTTGGACAGGACGAAAATCACTGAGAGACTCTGGTAATAAGTACCCCATGTAAAACTGATACAACCACTATGATGCTATCCAAAAAGACAACGACTCTTCAACAGCATCCGTGGTATTGGTTTGCTCACTACCTTGTCTGAAGAGACTGCCTCCATTACTCAGGCATAATAAAACCTGACAAATTTCTTGCTACATTAGTGTCCTTTTTCTTTGTCCTTCCCTGTGCTCAGCCTCATGCTCGTTCATTCATAAACTCTTAATGCTTGAAAATCAAAATGGGCCAGAATGCATATCACTGGCTCTGTTTTGAGTCCTCAGTTGTGTCTGTGTTTATGTGTATGTGTGTGTTTGCTTGTTTGTGAGCTGTGCGTGTCCGAATGTGTGTTCAGGACATTTTTTCCCTCGGCCCATGTCACACCTATTTCCTTGCTCATCCCTACAAGTCCATGCACACTTACACTCAAGCACACACACTTAGTGAAAGGTCTGGTCAGCGCGAAGAGGCCAATGGGTCACCTGTTATTAACAGACTTGCCACTTGTAGGCAGCGGTCAGTCGGGCCTGCCAATACCTGTCCGTCCCCATCAACAGCACACAGAGGTCATTATCAGAGGGGTGGGCTTCAGGGCTGCCGGACACACACCTCTGGGACTGACCGGCAGCTTAGGTCAATACCCCTGCGGCCAGTCCGGCCCCCTCCCTCTTCACTCACACATAAACACACACTCACACTCTCTCACATGCTCCTGACACACAAGTCCTGGCCTGCCTCTGTGCTGGCAGGAGGAAATGACTGCCGAATGTTGTGTCAATTCTGAGTGCTGAATATTGAAGGAATATGGCAGGTTCTGGTTTGCACCGTTCCTTTTCTGCAGTTTTTGTCCTGCAGATTTATATTTAGCGATCAGATCAAAGTTAGTCAACCGTTCAAAGTTTGGAATCAATGTTTTCAATAAAACAATTCCCCTTTGGTTGAACATAAACATATGGCATCAATCTAATAGGCTGCGTTCCTTCACAGGTGTCAGATAATCAGTAGGAAACAGTAGGGAAATATGAACAGGAATGTTAGATCGATGAACATAGAACATAGAGTCATAGATGATTCTAAAAAAGACTGATAGCTTTCTATAAAATCGAGAATGGAGTTAAAATATGATGTTTATCCAGAATGCCCTGTGTTTTGTGCTGTTTATTATTTCATGACAACTTGTTGTTCTCAAAAAACTGAACTATGAGTTGATCATTTGAATAACACATAAAATATCAGTATAACATATGGCAAAAACTATTAATATGACAAGTTATTATGAATAAATATGAAAATTAAATTATTCATATTAATCTGATAGCATTGACAATAGTTTTAGCATGTTCACCAAGTAATACTGCTGCATGCTGTCAAATGCTGCACTCTCAGGCTTGAATGCAGCATCCGTTTCACTCCATATACAAAAAAATGTAGCGACATGTAATAATATTGCCCTGCTATTGTTAGCTAGCTAATTAGCCACCCAGGTGAGCTCCCAAAATCCCAATAAACCCTTTTTCTTTAGTCGTAGTTGAGAACTGGACAGGAACTTGACATTACGGAAAGTGTTTAACAGCCTAAATAATTAAAGTGTTATAACTGTTAGCATACCCTTCTAAGTATTAGCTTCAAGCTTGCGATTTGACGGTAGACTGCTAAAACAACCCTAGATACTATATAAAAGTAGCTAAAACTGGATCACTTATATTATATTTAATTTAATATATGTTGCATGTGGAAATCAGAGTTTTTATTGATGTGCTGTAGTCATTTTTTACTAAGCAGGGTTGGTGCAGATAGCCAGACTGTGGGGTTAGTGCTATTTTCACTTAGACACCCTGTAATTTTTAATGGATAATGCAGTGGATAACACCATCTTACTCATGGAACATCCAAGCTTCAATGCCCTGGCCATGGATAATGCCATGGATAATGCCATCGTTAGAGGCGGGAGCAATAAACACTATGTCATGATACTTATACTTTAAATATTTTCATGATATCGCTCAGTCATTTTGTTTTGCCATGGATAAAATGCAGCACTAATGTTAGAATGTACTAAACAAAAAAGGCATGTTTTACTACGATTTATGGTCTTTGTGAGGAAATGCAGTTGGACTATTTTTTAATGTACTGATATTGTTGAGCTTTAGATATCAGATATCATATTTTGTTATGTTGTCCACCTCTAACTACAGGTTTGTGAGTAAGAGTGCCTGAGTTGCTCTTGTGAATGGCTCTAGATAGGAGTGTGTGTCAAATAATGTCCAACGTACTAACACATCTGTTCTGTTCATCTGTTCAACACCAGTTTAAGAGGTTTGTTCCTTTAACTCATGAGGAGTTTTTCCTGGTCACTGTTGCCCTTGGCTTGATCACTAGGGGCTTGGACAGAAGTTGTAAAAAAGCCCTATGTAAATTCACATTCACATTTGAATGTGATTTTTTTTAAAGACATGTATAATAACTGATTTAGCTGTGTCAGGACTGTCAAAACCAATCAGTTATTAGAGTATGAACTTGTCTGCTATTACTATAAAATGCAATTTGAAAAAGTCAAACAATCATTTTCCAAAATTAAGATGCTAATTATTGTTATGATCTGAGCCCAGCAGTTCCATTCTGGTGCGTTTTTGCATTTTCACCATTTCTGTTTTGCATTTTAATTATACAAATCCATAACTTTGAGCAATGTCCACATTGAAGGTAACAACCTTCTGGAAAGTTTTACACATCTGCGCTTTAAAACACATTTAACATTTTTAGATTTCACACCGCCTAAGAAAATATAGCGCATGCATAATTGATTGGCGCCATGATTGCGCGAGTTTACTGTCATTTTTCTGCACGAGCAAGAGAGGGAGAGAGAGGGAGCGAGAGAGAAGAAGTTAGAGAGAGAGAGACAGAGCTCCTGGGGCTGTTTGGAGTAATAGGATGTTGGATGTATAATTCAGCACTGTGTACAGAGAGGCCCCGTAGCTTTCTGTGGCTGCCTTTCTGTGGGTGCTTTTTTATTTTTTTATTTTTTTTCCTAAACATGTATGGCCATGGTGATGGCTCTAATTTAGCATAGAGGCCCAAGGTCAGGCCGCCTCTAATTGCCTGTCATTTTGATAAACTCTGTCAACTCGCTCGAATTTGTTTGTCTCACGTTCTGATTTGTGAAGCAGGGCTGAGTGTCATTAAACAATGGTGTAAACTCATTTGCGGAGTTGTGTGAGTGTTGTATGGGGATGTGGTTGTGACGTCAGGAAACAAACGTGCCGGTGTAATGCTCATTTCCGAATGCGTGTGTCGCAGTGCACTCTTGAACTTGCGACCCATACCAGAAAGGCTGAAGTGCTCAAATTGCTGAGAACTGTAGAAGCTAATGTGCTGAACGGCTGAAAGTCATGAGCTTTAGTCATATAGATCTTACAGAGCACAGTTACTGTCGCTGATCGTAAATGACGCGCTTCCCATTGTCTGAATGAGCTCTATCAGGGCTTTAGGGTTGAATCTGTCTCTTCAGGGTGCAGTTGAAGGTTCTTTAGGCTGTGGAATGTCGTATTTTGATTTGGGGGCTTGATTTGGGGCATTTTGCCCAATTCCCCCCACCCAATTTTCAATAGCTAATTACCCAACCCACTCGTTAGTACTCTAAGCATGTGGCATGGGTGGTGCAGTCTGGCCAGATGTTTGATTTCTGCTTAGGCAGTCTGCACTGTCTGTGTGAGTGTGGATGTGTGTAGTGCAGAGTTGAGCCCTCTGTGCTTCATTTGCCTGGCTGTAACCAAGCAGAGCCTAGGCAGGCGAACGCTGCCCAGTGGGGCCGCCGGACGCTTCACGCCGTGCGATCGACCGAGACCGGAGCCAACGAACTCCGAAACACACCGTTCATCTTCCAGATACAGCGATTCACCCATTTAACCCCACACCTCACCTTCCCAAAGCCTGTCCCACACCTCAGCCTTTACTCACACGCACTCCACCCACTACAGCCCCTACAGCGTTTCTATTCTTCAGTTGGATGTTTGCTATTAGGAGAATAGAAATCATGCAGTTGAGCTGCATTTGGAGCGGTCTGTGCATGACAGAGCTGGGAGCAAATTCAGAAAAATGACAGGGGAGGGTGAAGAAAAGTGAGGAAAAATGAAGAAGAGTGGACGCTGCTTCTCTTTGGGGATTTGAAATCCTTCTCGGGGAAAGGAGGGGGTCCACTCTTTCCTGCTGATCTTCACCAAAGAGCGGAAAGGGGTGCAGCCATTTTTATTCCCCTCTTGCTTTTTTTATCATCTTCAGTGAAGGAAGAGGTGGTTTTTTTTTTGGTTTTTTTTTGCCAGGCTGGATTTCAGTCCCGTAATTTTCTCATCACTCAGATGCAGCCACCTGTCTCTTCCCAAGATTCCCTTCCTTTGTCTCTTAAATAATAAGCCGGCATCCGAATGCGGAATGGGGCACGGGAGAGGAGAGGGAAATGACCAGAGTGAAAGAAAGATGGAAGGTGTGAGAGAGTGCAGAGAAAAAAAAAGTATAAAGAAGAAGGGGGTGAAAAGGAGAAAGAGAGAGAGAGAGGGATATATATATATATATACATATATATATATATATATATATATAGAGAGAGAGAGAGAGAGAGAGAGAATAGGGAAATGGGAATAGGGAAAGGAATGTGAGATAGGAAAGAGAGAAAATGTAGAGGAGAAGAAAGAAGTGAGAGAGAGTACAATGGAAATAACATGAAAATAAAGAAAAACACTCTTCTGTGCAGTCCTATCTGCCCGTCCACTAGCGGCCATGTTTGTTTGGTGGAGGAGCCATTTTGTGGCCTCATTACAGTGAGTTTTATTCAGTGGTGCGGGGAGGCGATGAGCTGGTCACCGCTCATAGGGGCCAGGCGTCAGCTGGAGCATGTGCTGGAGGCGTTGGGGGGGGCAAGTTGGGTGAAAGAGGGGGATAGATGGGCAGCAGAGGGGGGCAGAATTAGACAGAAGGACCCCTGGGTTGGAGGCCATAGCTCAAGTTCATCACCGCAGACAATAGAAAGCCCTTCAGAAAGCAATTGAGCTCTGGCTGCTATTGGCCTTGGTGCAGCCGCCGTGCGCGCACGCAAGGGTCTCTGTCCAGATCCTTCCTCCGCCTTGTTTGTCAGCGTCTGTCTGGCTGTCTGTCTGTCTGGCTAGCTGTTACTTGAATCACAATTTAACCCTCCTCCCTCCACTCACATACTCCTCACTCCAATTTTACTGGAACATGTACAAATACAAACTTTGTATAGCCATCTTCCTGTATATATGTATATATATACATAGTCGTATATATATAGTATAGACTAGCCTAGTTTAGTCATGTTGTGTTTGTAAGTAAATCTGTGTTTGTAAGTAAATCTCTTTGTTGACATATAGAGTGTAAAAACATTCTGGCACAGTGTAAATTCTTAGTTTTTCTTGGTGCCATTGATAAAGACAGAAGCAGATACCTGGTTGAGAGGCTGAGAAAAACTTTCCCTTAAAGTAAAAAGGAAAATGTTTTATTCTTTATGCAGTCGTTTGGAGCACTGCTATTGTTCCTTTCCTTCTGAAATTTGAACACAATGTGAAGAACAACTGCCAAATTCAAATTCTGCCGATAAATCTGCAAAAATGAAGATGTTTTTATTTTTTTATATGACAGCAATAAAAAATATGAGTGATGCTATAGACAAATCTCTCTGAAGTGCCTTTCTGTGGGGCATTCATATAGAACCAGAGAGTTTGAAGAACCTATATACAATTGAAGACTCTCTATATAATATAAAGGCTCTAATAGTGCTAGGCAAAGTATTGTCTATACCAGTATACTTTGAGGTTGGGCTACACTGATATTCCAATGATATTGCAAGTTATAGTTTTTTGGAATATAATGATGTATGATATTAATATATATAGTCTATATATAGCAAACATTGGACACCCCTGGTCATGTGATTTAGATTTTTTAAGTGAACATACGTTCACATCCGCTACAGAAGACAGACTTCTGCACATTCTAATAAATAATTGCAGTTTATTTGCTTAATTTGATCATATTTGCTTAATTATAACATATTGCGAAACAAACAAACAAAAATACCCATTTAGAATATCAATACAAATTGTGCTCTGAAATGTGCAGAATATTTTGATATTTAATTCTTCTCTTCTGTAAAGGATCTGTTCACTGTTTAACTTTTGCATATGATATTGCACATATTGAGCCCTGTATCCATGCTCCAATCTTCATAAAATAGCAGTGTTTCTATGTGCTCTAAAAGAAGGGGATTGTTTAAGGGTTCTTATAGTGAAAGCAGTGATTTTGTATTGAACTACAGCTCAACTCAAAAGATCATTTGAACGCTTAGATGTGTACCCAAGCAGTTCGTTCATATTACTTTTTTTATTAATATTTTTTACATGTTACACATGGTATTCAGGACCTGGCACCTAACTACAGTGTCACTGGGGTCATGGGGCACTTCACTTCAGTTTTAAATAAAAGGAAAAACAACAAGCCTCATCAGTACTTCACTACAGCAGCAGAATATCAGTACTCGTAAAGCAGGTGTTGATTGATCAACTTGATTTATGCTTGGATGTCAGCATGAAAACCATCTGGTACTGGAATTCTACCATATATTCAGAAATATTGTGATACTAATACCAACCACACATTTTTTATTTTATTTTTTTTACTTTCTACTTATAAACAACATCATTCTGAAACTTGTGAAAGTTGGGGTGATAATAGTTCCAGGTCTGTCAGCAGCACAGACACCGACACTGCCAGAAAATTTACCACAGCCTCCTTTCATCCCCCTGCAGATGCTCCTCCACCTTTTAACAGCATAGTCTGGAGTAGTGCTCACATATTGAGACCCCAGCCAGAAAACCCCAGCCATATCTTTGGGATCTGCGTCACAACTGGTAATGCCCTTAGCCATCTCTGAGCTTCATCACATGACCAGAAGTCTGAAGTTCTCTCTGGACACTTCTCTGGACTTGACCTTGCAGAACACTCATTCTTTCTTATTCTATGCTGGGATGTGCATGATAGTCTTTTGTCTTAAGCAGAATTACTAAGAAAGGGCCTGAAACGGCTTCTTCTGATAGTAGATGGCTTTATGATATCTTTGATATAAAGCACACACACACACATAGCACACATATTGTATAGATAATAGCTGGTTTCTGTGCTAAATCTGAGCAAGAATGTCTAGACAGAAAAAAAAGAAAGCTGAGGTGATGGGACTAATGAAAAGGCAATTTTTGCCCAGGCAAATTATCTTTTTGAAATTAATACTTAATATTTTATTATTGCTATATATATTTAATGTGCCCTTTGCATTTTTGCAAATATAATGTATCCGTCCACATTCATTCCGCTGCCTGGCCTTGATGAGTACTTCAAATGTGAATTAAAGCACTCCATTTTTTAAGAAGAAAATGAGTAATAATTCAGAAATATTAATAATATATAATAATAATGCTATTCAGGAGAATTGAAAGTTCAAAAACAGCAGGAAAGGATGGAGTCTGAGAAGAGGCGAGCTCATTTGGGCTGGAATAGTTGCAGCTTGAGTGCCTTTTGCCTGGATGTGTAAACACTGCTTTGGCATTGTGGAGGCTGGGTTGTAAACAGTGGTTTTGGTGCTGGGGATTGTGGTCAGGAGACTGGCCGAGGCAGGGTCATCCCCAGTGTGCTCGGCCACTTTCTTCTCCTCTGAGGCAGCTAATTGAAGATGAGCGTTAATAGGTCTCCTCCCTTTACTCTATCTCTTTCTCTCTCCGGCACTTGTACTTAACCCATTTAAAAGTCACCACCAACACGGGCCTTCTCATTAATATTAATTGCCCTCCGTGTTAATTTCAGCCAATCTAAATCACTGTGCGTTTACAGGGCGCTGAAGCTGACAGCCTGCTGAGGGAGTCAGAGCCATGCCTCGATCCTTTTATTTCTCACTCGCTCTTTTTTTTTTTTTTTTGGCCCTTTACACCCCCCCTCCACACCTTGTCATTCTTCATCTCTCCTGCTCCTTCTTTTGCACACCCCTCACCCCTTTTTTTACCTTCACACATAAATAGTTCTGGAAAGGAACTAAGGAAATGATTTTTTTTCTAACTAGGGCTTTTAAAACTAATGTATAAAAATTTGGATTATTACGATAGTATTAAAATGATTGAGCTGGGACGGTAATGTCAATAGAGTCATTTACCTGTTCTGCTCCAAGGCTTAATGGACCTGCCGAAATGGCCCAGGCTATTTCCTCTGGTCCTCCAGCGGCCTGCCGACCATGGGCTCAGGGAGTTTTAAGAGAGAAAGGATTGAAGAGTTTTGGGGGTGCTTGGTCATTGAGACATATGAAGGTCTTTAAATGACCATGTACAGCTTTTCCTCTAATCTTCTCTTTGTGTGAAACCTCAATGCAGATAAGCAGTATAAAGCTTTTGGGAATGCTGTATATCGTTCTATATAGTGGTATGCATTTTTTTAACACAGTTTTCATGACAGTCATTGAGCCTTTATTTTTTTTGTTGCATTGGTTTCTGGTTGAGAATGGTTTCTGGGAGACTGTGTATCTGTTGAGTAAAGTGGTTGAGAAATGAGTTAAAAGGGGGGGTGTCCTCATAGATTCTCTAGTGAAGGCAGTAGTTCTGTATGGAGTGTCAGTGCTTAAATGGTTCTTTGCTGGTTTAAATGGTTCTTTATATACAAGGACCAAGTCTTTAAAAAAGGGCCAAAGAATCTCATCAAATGGTTGGTTGTCTGGTTAGAAAAGTGGTTGAGAAACAGGTATCTGAATAAAAACGTAATTTAGAAGAGAAAGTGGTTTCAGAATGGGGCTTGTAGGGCAAATGTTTAAGGGTTTCTGATTAAGAACATGATGTAGAATTAATGCTTCTGGTTAGGAATATGGTGGAGATGGGTTTCTGGTTAGAAAAGTGGCTTAGAAAATGATTTCTGGCTGAAATTGTGGTTAAGAAAATGTATCAGAAAGAAGTTTGTTGTTAGAAAGTGGTTTAATAAAAGTTTTTTCTGGTCAAGAATGTGCTTGAGGAAGTGATTTCTGGTTAAGAGAGACGTTTAGAAAGGGGTGTGTTGTTATTAAGGTGGTTTTAAAGAGGCTTTCGGCAGAGAATGTGATTGCGAAAGGGTTTTTGACCAAGAAAGTGGTTTAGAAAGTGGTTTATTCTTATAAAAGTGTTTTTGAAAGCAGATAATTTTTAGGAAAGTGGTTTGGGAAGTGATATATTGTTTAAAAAGTGTTTTAGAAAGCAGTTTATTTTTAGGAAAGTGGGTTAGAAAGTGGTTTATGTTAGGAAAGTGTTTTAGAAAGTGTTTTTTTAAGAACATGTTTTAGAAAACGCACAAAAGTGGTTTAGAAAACTATTTATTGTTAAGAAAGTGTTTTTGAAAACAAGTTATTTAATAGGAAAGTGGTTTAGAGAGTGGTATATTTAAAAAAAAAAAAGGTTTTTGAGCTGATTATCGTTAGGAAAGTGGTTTATTTTAAGAAAGTGGTTTATGGTTATGAAGGTGTTTGAGAAAGGAGTTTCTGGTTCAGGAATTTAGAATTTTGCTATCTGGTCACAATTTCTGTTTACCCTTGGGTCGATTGGGGCCTGCTGGGCAGTTTGGCAGATTGAACCTAGAAATGCAATTTTTTTAGTGCTCTGACCCAGCTGAACTTCTTTGACCAATTAATGCGCTACTCTACTTTGCTCTAATGTGCTAGTTTTCATTAAATGTAATATGTTGATGCTCAAACTACTTTTGTGCCTCACACGTTTTGTACTGATATAGTTGATGTTAGGACGTTTTTATTATTTTTCACAAGGTAAACATTTCCTGATGAATAGACCAATAGAAATGGTCCAAACCTACTTAGGACAAAATCTTGTTTGCTTTCTTTTTGCTTTTTCTATTATGAACTTGTCATTTCAGAAACTAGAGTGACAGTATAGGTCTTTGATGATTCTTATACCTTGCCATAGATATCTGCAACACATTCAACTTGTAATTTGTGTTTTTACAAAATGCAAGACATAATTGTCCCAACTCTCTGATGGAGTGTTTCGATAAAAGTGCTTTAGACATTAGTTTATTACTGGCCAGTTCTTAATGTTTGGGTCATAAGCTTCTATATTGCCGCTGTGTGGACTCTGGGTTTGACTTAAATGAAAGTGTGGACCAGTGGAATAACATTATTCTCAATTTTAGATGTGGGCAATAACACACATACACACGCGTGCAGACAGAATGAATTGAAGTCGTTTTGATGAAAAATGAGGGGCAGGCAGATTTTAGACAGCTTGGAGAAGCTGGCGGTGATGTCATTAAGCGACAGCCCGGCTGATAAGGCGTGAGGCGGCCCGACTGAATAAATAAATAAATTAAATTAATATCTTATATATTCTTTTCACCTCCCTCCAGGGCTTCCCAAATCCTGACCACTCGCCCCTTCCCCCCTTAACCCCCCAACCCCTCACCCCTTTCCCTGCTGACACACTCCCCCTCCAATCCACCCACATATGGAGGAGAGAGAGGGAGCGAGAGAGGGAGAATTTGAATGCCGCTTGGCAATAAATAATAAATTTGACTAATACACATTGAGCTTGAGTCACCCTTTAGCACCCCCCCCTTCCCCTGTTGTCCTGAGGAGGGGGGCTTTCCCCTGCACCGAGAACAGTAGCGGTGTGTGATAATAGGCTAAAACAACTAGCATGAGAGAGAGAGAGAGAGAGAGAGTTAGGTAGAGCGTCTAAGCATGTAAGCAAGAGAGAGAGAGAGCGCGAGTGGCAAGCCAAGCATTTTAACTCATCCACGTGGATCACCCTAGTAGACTGGGAACAATCCTTTGTCGAAATTGTCTTTCTAAACATTTAGAGAGAAGCGGAGAGAGACAGGACAGAGTGTGTGTCTGTGTACGTGGATTTGCGCGTGTGTGTGTATGTATACATGTATGTGTGTGAGGATCCTCACGTTGGCTGCTTACCCTTGCCAAGGTATAGAGAGACTTCCGAAGAGCGCTCGTGTGCGTGCATGCGCGTGTGTGTGTAAGTGTGCGCCGGAGCCGGCGTCTGTCTCTTCAGCCAGCCAGCCAGCCAGCCAGCCAGCCAGCCTGCCATCCAGCCAGCCAGCCAGCTAGCGAGTGGGAGAGAGTGCTAGCGCGTGTGTGAGTGTGTGAGTGGGAGAGAGAGAGGAAGAGAGAGAGAGCAAGGGGGGGTATTATGCACTCTGGATGTTGCCTCATGCTTTAAGCGGCCAGGTAGTAGCGCGCCGGCTCCTCTAAATAAGCAGCGTATTCACACAAGCCCCATCAGGACAGGAGGCAGGGCTGCAGCCGGGGTGTGAAATCACACACGCACATACACACACACACGCATACACACACTCACTCACTCACTCACACACTCAGTGTCTCAGCCAGTAGCGCTCCACTACTGTAAGCCACAGCAGCAGCAAGCAAGCGAGCAAGCAGCCCGGAGGAGGAAAAAAAAGTGTGGACTGGACGTCAAGGAAGGGGAAAGAAAGGAAGGGAAGGAAAGAAGGAGGGAAAAAGAGAAAGACAGAAAGGTCAGTATGTCGCTTTCTCTCTTTCTGCTCTTTGGAGGGAGTTTTGTGTGAGTGTGTGTTTCAGTGTGTGTGTGTGTGTCTGAGGAGTAGAGTGTGTGCTGGGTAGCACTGGCTGAAAGTATTGATTGTGCAAGAGTTTGTGGGAAGTGCACTCTCTCTTGCGTTTGATCCTGCCAGGTGGGAGCAGGTGGGGAGCACTGTGTGTGTGTGTGTGTGTGTGTATTGGTGGTGGTTTGGGGGGGGAGTGTTGGAGGGGTGTTGTGTGTGTGTGTGTGGGGGGGAGGGTGGTCTGGATCCTGGAGCAGGCCAGCTGTGGTGACTGGTGTGTTTACAAGCACAAGTGCATGTGTGTGTCCACTACCTTTACAGCGTGCATGTGAAGCATGCGAAGGAGAGATCGCCTGTTTGTTAACGGCTGGGCCGCCAAGCATCCTGGGTCAGAAAGATCCAAACGGCAAGTGCAAGTGCGATTTTGGGGGTGGGGTGGTCAGGGGGCAAATTCTGGCAGCCCGCTCCTCCCTGACTGGTCAGCAGCATCACTCAGGGCCAGAGAATGAAGCATCAAGGGTGGGTGGTAAAGGGGGTCGTGCGAAAAAAGAAAAGAAAGAAAAATAATGCACATTTCGCTCCCCAATGTCTGCAGTGACATACACGCCAGATCTGTGCACTTTCACACTCGCCGCTCAGCCAAATCACATAGCGGGTCACTGCGTCTGTGACCCAAACACGTGGGCGAACATGCGGGCACACCGCTGTTTATGCTAATTTTGCCACGTTTACACGCCAACCTGCTGTAGGGTTGAAATTGTGTTGACTTTTAGAATTTGCTGCTTTTTCTTATTATATTTATCGCATTAATTATTCTATTTCTATACTTTTATATTCGTTTTGCTGTTAGTTGTTTATGTCTGATTGCTTGGTGAACGCTCCCTAGTGCAAAAGTTTGAATTCATCAAATTTTCTGCTTTTTAAACATATGTGTATGTTTAAAGCAAGTTCCAGGACTATCGATCGTAAGGTCTGGGCTTGGTGTACGAATGAGTGTATCTGCGTACCGACGCCTGATGCCACACACATATGCACCCACACGCCGAAACTAGAAAAGCCGGGACGAGCAAATTGTCAGCAACACTAAAGATATCAACACAAACATTTCAGCCATCCATCATGGCTGTCGCTGCGTTTCTGCGGCGACAGTGATTTATTCCAGCGCTGGAGCCCATTTGAGTCGCGATGGCCAAATAAGCAGCAGCCGGCCTGGCTGAAGGACTGCACACACTCAAACGCACACCCTGGCAGGAATAGCACATCTACACCTAGACACCTCGTACACGAGAAAGCAACATACACTCTTCCGGCTGGGCTCCAACCTTACCAAGCACTACAATGCATTCCCTGTATTTGTCGCAGTTCTGGTTAAACTGCTATTGTTATCGGTGTACAGTGCAACCAGATTTTGTGCGGAATAATAATATAGCGGTCCAAATAGTGGAGATTCTTGGGGATGGAATAAAACATGCTGCTTCCAGACCACATGGTGTGCTGTGGTGCGTCTGCTCACTACTAGACAGCGTGTACAGAGATACACAGAGGGCACTTCTCACACACACTCCAGCACACTCCAGCACACACATGCACATCTCAGTGGCCTCGCTGCATCAGGAGTGATTTGGATTTGGATGATGTCTTGTCTGTGTCTGTATCTCTGGTGATAACTAAGGTCCCACTGCTTTTTTTTTATTGTGCTTGATTCTAACATTCATAGAATGATATTCATATATCTTACTGCCTATCACTCTTCTTAATGTGCTTTTGTACTCTTATACTGTATAGATCATATTCAGTAGTGCTGGGTGATGCATTTGATGCATTAACTGTCCCAGTATACTGACACCGCTGCCACACAGCAATGATTATTAATGTATAATGGCTATTAGATAGAATGCATTTCTGCATTGTGTGCCGTGAAACAGTAATCACACTCCTGCTACTGTACAATGTAAGGTGAGTTGAGTGGGACTGTATGTGAAGTTGAAGGTGATTTGACTTTATCTCAGGTTAGTAACACACTGTTTTAGCTTAGTGGACCAATACTCAGCTTGGGTTCATTTGCTTTATTCATACTAGCTTAAATATCACCTGATACTGTGATATCCTTACACATTTGGAAATGTTGTGAGATGGAATTTTACAGGTAACAACAAATTAGCACAGATGCTAATGCTATTTTTGGGGGGCTTTACAGTCTGGCAGAATGAAAATGAGCAGTACTGGCTAATCCAATAACAAAATAAATAAACAACCCACCACTCTACTCAATCATCCCAGCTGACCACCAAGGCCTACAACAAAATGTCTGCAATGCTCTATATGTGTGTGTGTGTGTGTGTGTGTGTGTACTAACCTGTCACAACATCCACTAAAATGGAAAATTTTGCCTTTATATCTTACATGCTAACGTGAGTTATCTGTAAACATGTTTGTATCTAGAAATGTGTGTACGTCTGTGTAGTTCTATATGAATGTGCCTTTATGGCTATGTGATGATTTATTTAGATGTGTGTGTGTGTGTGTGTGTGTGGTGATGTGGTGGGCTTTATGTGTTTGGCCGGATGTTATCATTATCAATGGCCAGGATCTAAGTCTGGTCTGCTTGTGCTTTGTTGTGAAAGAGAGAGAGCATTACAGATCTGAGATCTAGGCACCTCAGTTCAGGCACACACACACACACACACACACACATACACAGGTTACAGCACACTAAAACGGACCAATTTCACAAGCAGCGCTGTCTCCTTCTTAATAAAAAGCCCAGTGCGTTCACTTATGCATCACTGAACTGTACTACTGTCTCTTATCAGCTGCAGTATTTGAAGAGCAAAAAATATATATTTGAGGAAAAATAGATATATTCCTAACGTGTCTGTCTGAACAAAACCTTCTATCTTTATATTAAATGCCAGCTGTCCCCTTCTCCACATTGTGACAATTTCATAATGAACTGACCCAAAGAAACAGTCCAGAAATGACTACAATTAATTTAGCATTTTGCAAGTTTCCTGTAACACTGTGAGGATTTTCCCATGCAGCTGCTTCATGAAAAAAGTACAGCTGTGATCCTAAACTGCTGGACAGTGCATTTTGTCACCACCTTAACTAAACACAGTGGTCACTTTAGGCATTAACAAGCTGAATGAATCAATCAGTGCTTAGCTCTGTTCCATGATTAGAGTTCAGAACCTCTTCTGTAAAGTTACTATTGTGGAGGTTATGTTATGATCATAAAAACGCATTAAGCTGAATTCTTAGTAATTTGTATTAGTTCATATAGATTAATATGAATATATATCTAATTATAAGTAAATTATATATTCATCTGAGCCATACATATTGAGAGTAAAGGGCAGCTGGTATTTTCTGGTATTCAAATAAAAAAATACAAGCAAAGTTACAAGGTATTTTGATAACTGTCATAATTCGTAAAAAATACATCAAATACAACATATTGAAGACTTATTTTAGGCCTTAATGAGAAACGCTTCACTTTATAACCCAAATCTGAACAATAGCAGCTGGAGAATGCATAACCATCTTACATATATGTGTTTACGTACACATTATATATTTTCAGTTCATAACTGCATGGATATTAGAGAGCAGAATGTCCTGTGGCCTCTGTACACACCTAATTTTAAACACGAAGTTTCTCCTTGTCATATTCCTCCTTTTTGTGGTGGTGTGTGTGTGTGGGCCCCTGCGCTGTGGTAAATAAGGAGATTTTGGGCCTTGCTCTGATAACATGGCCCAAAACTCAGCTCTGCTCCTCAAATCCAGGATTAATGCCAGCTTTAAGGGTTTAACATGGGCAGCCATTCATACGGGCGTGGGATTGAGTGGGCTACTTCCGTCCAGCCATTCACAGAGGCGTGGAATGGAGTGGGACAGCGCCAGCGGGCGAGGAGGGGGAGAGGCTGAACCGGGGCCTACTGGACTGAACTGATTCACGTGCCCTGTACGGAACATTTTAGAATGGGTCTTCCGAACAGAGCTTGACTTGTGTGTGAGTGTGTGTGAGAGACGAGTGACATAGAGACACAGAAAAGAAAAAAAAAAGAGAGCGCGCGAGAGAGAAATGGTGATGTCGGTACTGCATCAATGGGAAAAAGGGAAAAAGGCTTGTGGGAAAAGGGATCCATGACACACACACACACACACACACACACACACACACACACACACACACACACACACACATATATACAGCACCAGCATAGCCTCCCTGGCTATCTCAGGTATGCCAGCAAAAAAATGGTGTGTGATTTTCAGAAAGACTTCTGGATTTGGTTTGGCTGTTCTGTAGGCAATAACAGCACCACTTTACGTCCACTGCATTAATTTACACATAATTAATACATTCATTTCATACAAATGTCACTTCTTTTATTCAGCAGTTTTCAAATTGTGTTTGATTGTAATGAAATTTGTATCATTATAAAAAGACGAAGCACACGAAGCATAAATGTTTTTTTTTTATTGTGTGTATATATATATATTATATTCATCAATAATAACTTGTAGTAAATCAGTCTGGCACACTACCCAAACTTATAATTCAGCTTTAGTGATTTTCTTAGACCTAAATTAATGAATTCATTTGATTGTTTTACAAGGTATGTTAATTGATTATTCAGAAATGACCACCAATAATAGTGATAATGGAAAAATAATTAGCTTTATACTATTATGAGTGTCACTGTAAAATGGATCAGCAGCAAAGTAATTAAGTTGCAATTGTTTTTCTGTTTGATTGCAAATTGTAATACAGTGTAGTGTTAATTGCTATAGGTAGTCCCCTAAAATGACTACCTATATTCTGCATTCTGCATACGGGAATTGTTAATTAAATTAGAAGCTTGCATTAGACCATTAGGCTTAATATTTGCATATATATTGCATATATATATATATATATATATATATATATATATATATATATATATATATAAACAAAAATCAGTAGACTTTTATTTTGAAATTGTTTCTCATAATAATTTTTAGAGGTTTTTTTTTTATACCAGTTGCTTTTATTTACATATACATCAGTATACATTTTGTGTTCTAGATACCTGTCCATCCATTTTCCTCCATCTTTGAGATTACATGGCTGTTGTTTATGCCTGTGAGCTTGCGTCCAGCGTGCTGCATCTACTAGAAGGCACCCCATTGGCTCCATTAGATGAGTGACACCCATTCTGGTCCTATGAGATGTGTTGGTTCATGCTGACAGGGACGGAAGAGAGCTGGGGATTGGATGCTGGCTTTCCATGTGTATATGTTTGTGTGTGTGTGTGTGTGTGTGTGTGTGTGTGTGTGTGTGTTTACAGGCATCAGCACAGGCACAACAATCTCGAAACATCCGCCTTCTCAGTCAGTGCTCTTCACCGCAGGGCCGGGAGATAAAAATGGACACCGGCAGTTTGATTTAGAGAGACTTCAGATGTTATGCTCCTTATCAGAGAAATGAAAAAAAAGTGAGGGAGCGTAAGCAGAAGGTGATTAAAAGGGGGGGTGGGGGGTGGGGGGCAAGGGAGAGAGTATAGGTAGAGAGAGAGAGAACGGACTTGGTGTTTTTATGTTTCCGATGTTATGCTGTTTATGCTCTCTAAGGACTCTGAGGGCATGATAGAACACATAGAGAGATAGAACACTGCAGTATTTTCAGATTACAACCACACACACACACACACATGCGCGCACAGCAGATGGAAAAAGTTGCCATCTCCTCTGGATTAATCTAATTACAGCATTGCGCTTGATTCACGCCTCAGACCCTGTCATCCCTGCCACTTTGGCTGTTGTTGTTTCTTTATGCTCACTCCCCCCATGGCTGAACATCGGACCCCTTATTAGTCATATGTGCAAAGCCCATCAGGGAGGATGAGGAGCGAGACGCCTTTTGGTCAGTTAAGGCTGGCCGTCCATTACACCTGATTACTGCAATCACAGGGCCGCTCTTCATCAGCCTCCCTGCGACTGCAGCATCCTTGTGCTCATCCGCTGTGTCACTAGCTGCTAAAGAGGAAAATGATTTTATTTTCTTTGTCTTCCCCTATCTAGCCTCTTTTCTGCATTTATTTGAAGAGAGAGAGAGAGAGAGAGAGAGAGAGAGAAATAGCTTGGTGCTTTACGGTGGAAAAGCGCTTTCGATCATTTGTAGGCCAGAATCATACATTAACTGAAAACACATCCAGTTAAAATATGATAATTCAATCCCGCTCTGTTTTTATTAAATCTCGCCTTCCGAATGGGCCGCTCTGCCTGATAGCGCTGTTATTGTTTGTGTAAAACATGCTCGCTCTCTCTCTCTCTCTCTCTGTCTCTCTTTGCTATTTCTATATCTTTCATGCTCTCTCTCTCTTTTTCATTCTCTCTCTCTCTCTCTCTCTCTCTCTCTCTCTCTCTCTCTCTCTCCCTCACTCCTCTCCCATGCTCTCTTTTCTATCTTTTTCCCATTTCTCTCTTTTGCTCTCTTTTCTATTCTTTTCTCCCTCGCTGTGCTGTCTCTTTCTCTCTCTCTTTCCCATTGACTCTCTTGCTTTCTCTTTCCTGTTCCTGTCTCCCTCTCTGTCTCTCTCTGTCTTTCTCTCTCTCCCCCCAATTTTTTCTTTCCTATTCCTCTCTCTTGTCTTTTCTCTTTTTATGAGTGAGAGAGACATGATGTCTCCCCCTGTCTCTCTTTATCTCTATTTCTCTCTCTCTTTATCTCTCTCTATCTCTATCTTCTCTACCTTTCCTGCTTTCTCTCTCTGCCTTTTCTCACTCTCTCTCTCTTTCTCTCTCTCTTTTTGCCCCTCAATCGCTATACCTCTTTTTCTCTCTCGTTGTTTAATTTTCTCTCATCTCCTCTTTCTTATCCCTTCCTTCATTTGTTCATACTGTCTTTCTCTGTCATTCTCTCTTTTTTTTCCTTCTATTTCTCTTTCCCCGTCCCCCTTTCTCTCTCTCTCTCTCTCTCTCTCTCTCTCTCTCTCAAGTCAAGTCAAGTCAAGTCAAATTTATTTGTATAGCGCTTTTTACAACTGTTGTCGTCACAAAGCAGCAGTCATCTCTCTCTCTCTCTCTCTCGCTCTCTCTCTCTTTTGGTAGGTGACAGTAGCCAGTATGGGAAGGTAGTACATCAGGAAGGACAGAAGTGAGAATTTCTCTGCATGCTAGGTTTTTGTGTGTGTGTGTGTGTGTGTGTGTGTGTGTGTGCACGCATAGGACGTGATGTGTGTGAGAGAAATGGCGGCCGGTTTGGTGTTCCGGTGTTTCCTTTCTGCAGGTCCTGCAATGAAAAAAAGAGAAAAAGAGAGAGAGAGAGAGCCTATTTATTCCTCCGCCCCTTCATCCCCCTCTCCTGTCTCCAGCGCCGGAATATAATCCAGTGTCTCCTGACCTTCAAATCACGCCGCGCCGCAGTCATTTCAATTCACTGGCCACTAGGAGCGTGAAATGTCCTCTAGTCCATTTCCCTCTCTCAGCATGGTCTCCTCTCCCCACTTCCTCTACTGCCTCCCACCACACACACATATTCACACACATACACACACCTCCGCATCGCGCTCTAAAGTGCCAGAAAAGACGTGAAAATGAACCATATCAGTGTGGCTTTAGATCTTTCCGTGGCATTTGTTGGTAATTGTTTGGACTTCTGAAATACGCCGCCTCTCAGTTTACTGCCGTGTAATAATATAGACGTTAGAGAGATGCTCCGATACAGATTTGCAAAATTTCTGAAAGCGTTTGCGTTGATTTAATCACCCGGATTGGAACATATTGGTGTCTTTGCTTGCCAGAAGTATTTCAGTCTGCTTTCATGATAGAAAATCAGGAAGATGTTATTTTTGCTTGTCTCCAGCCTTGAGTTATCTCGTCCTTATTTTATAATGAGCACGAGGAGTGATATCCGAACAGGAAAATGCAGCGGTTACGTTTGTACTGATTAAGTTGAGAGATTCAAATCACAATCATATTTTTTATGTCAGTGATCTGTTTCTCCATCTCCTGTGATGATGGAATGGATGCTGAGGTGCTTTGGTCACATGCCAAGCCCCAGTGTGTGTCATGTTAGAAATATATGTTTTTTTTTCCTTTATTTATTGTATTTTATTTCTTTATTTATTTTAATTTTGAGCGAGGGCGTATTTGATACTATCTGGTTATTAAAAATATATTGCAGCACAGGCGGCATTCAGAGCTGCCCGTTTGATGCAGACTGAGGCTTGTGTCATGTGCACTCCAATCTCTGGGGAGCATCACCATGCTGTGAGGTCAAGAGGGGCTCTGAAGACTTGGCATTTCAGAAAGAGAGAGCGACAGAGAGTGAAAACAAGAGAGAAAGTGAGCGAGATACAGAGAGATACAGTGGGGTGGGGGGGTGGGCGTCTATGAATGAATGCATAATATATATATATTTTTTTTTTTCTTTTCATTGCCTCACCACACACTCGGTCAAAACCACTGTATTTAAAAGAAAAAAAAGTGGATGTTTTATTGATCGCCGGCGCCATCGTCTCAGCATTTAAACACACACTGCAGTAGCTTTTGATTCATATTTTATCCGACATAAGGAGTGGAATTTCCATATGCCTCACAACGCAAAGAGCAATTGAGCAGCAAACACTTTTTGTTTGTTTCACACCAAAGCTGGAGCGAAATGGAGGGACTGTGAGGATTTTCACGGCGGGCGAGAAAGATGTGTGTTTTTCACGTGTTCACTTCCTGATTTGGGCGTCCTGCTGTCGGCAGCAATGGGGGGAGTGGGTGGTGGTGGTTGGGTTTGGGTGTTGGGAGGTGTAACCCGTCTCTCTTTGGGAAAAAGACGGAGCCGAGTGATTCCTTCTTCGCTCCTTTCTCCTTCATCCCTCGCCCCTAAATAAGTGTGAAATAGGGATTTGCAGTGTGTCCCTCTCTCTCCCCCCGTCTCTCCCTCTCTCTCTTTCTCTCTGGCTTTTTCTCGAGTGTTCTCCAATACTCCATCTTTCTGAGATAGTATTATTCATATCCAGCTCCTGCCTCCTCTGTTTGTATACTGCCACTGTCTTAACGAAACCCTGTAACGTTTTGAGGTAAAGAAGACAATTCTAACAGTAACAAGATTTTATGAATTCATATTAGCAAAATTATGCACCATGAAATCTTTGCAACATGTCTGCAGAGCATCGCACATTAGGACACAAATAAACAGCATTACAAGTTACAAGGTTTGGTCCCTCTGTGTATTATAAGTGATTCCTAATGAGTATGTAGTTAAACACTGACAGTTTATGCAGTAACTACTGGTGATGTAGTCCCTGTTACAGATGAATTACAGTAGTACAGTTGTAGTTTTAACTCATGTAATACACAAGTGTGTTTCAATTGCTGTAACACACAAAGTCCAGTTCACACAAATATGATGAACCACGATCTGTAACATATGTATCATTACATTAGAGAGAATATACAGTTACAGCTCTTACAGTCAAAACTAAATATCCTAAATATCACTCAGTCACTGTGAGTACCACATTAGTGTCCTATAGTGCATATAGTATAGACACAGGAGTCTATTATCACATACACAATAATAATAACAATAAACAGCCTGGAAATCGTACATATGTGACTAACAGACCATTTCAGGCTTCATTCAATGTGTTATAGGTGCTAACGTAACCTAAACTTAACCCTAACCTTAACCATAACCTCAGCTTAACCTAACCCTAACCGTAACTTAAACTTAAACTAACCCTCACACTAACCCTAACCAAAACTATAACTTAACCTTAAACTAACCTAAACTTAACCCTAATCTTAACCATAACCTAAACCTTACCTAACCCTTGCCCTAACTCTAAACTTAAACATAGTTTAAACTTAACCCTAAACCTAACCATAAAATAACCTAAACTTTACATAACTCTCACCCTTACTCTAACCCCAAACCGCAACCCTAACTCTAACCCTAACCCTTTCCCTAACCCTAGCCCTAGCCCTAGCCCTAGCCCTAGCCCTAGCCCTAACCTAACCTAACCTAACCTTACCTAACCT
Source organism: Salminus brasiliensis (assembly GCF_030463535.1). Classification (NCBI taxonomy): domain Eukaryota; kingdom Metazoa; phylum Chordata; class Actinopteri; order Characiformes; family Bryconidae; genus Salminus; species Salminus brasiliensis. The sequence goes on from NC_132894.1 coordinate 26,981,482, forward strand.
AACCTAAACTTAACCATAGCCTAAATTTAACCTAATCCTTACCCTAACACCCTAACCATAATTTAAACGTAACCCTAACCATAACCTAATCTTTACCTAACCCTAACCATAAGCTAAACTTAACTGTTACCCCAACCCTTACTCTAACCTTAAACCCTAAACTTAGCCTAACCCTAACTTTAACCATGAACTAAACTTAACTTCACACTAACCCTAACTATAACTAGAACTTAACCTTACCCTAGTGGTATTGACTAAACTTTTCAGCAGGAGGAATTGTTCATTAATTACATTTTAGAAACTCTAGAAAAGCAGGCACTGCTATTTTCTCAGTTCTTTGGCTGGGTTGTGTGTATTTGGCAAAGCGGTGCCACCAGTGGACCAGATCTCCCTGTGAATCATAAAATGTGTACAAAATATTGAATAGGACAAATGTTTTAGTGGTATATGTACAAAGTGTATAAATGATCATTAAAGGATCACTTAAAAGTATTGGTAAAATTAAATTTAGTCAAATTCTCATAATTTTTTTGACATTTGCCAATTCCGACAGTTCTCAGAGCCAACAACATTCTGCATTCACGCCATGTTCCGCATCAACCGTCAACAACAAAGCTCGTTTCTCGTTTGCCACCATTAGCCGCAATCATATACAGCAGTTAGTGCATTTGCATATTTTTGACCGTCTCCGAACCTTTTGGCTGGTCGCTAATGCCAATAATGATTTGATCTTGAATCATATCAAGACTCGTTTGAGTGGTATTGACTTGTGGACGGCGGCGAATAATGAGTGTTTACGAGGCGTGCGGAGGCCTGCGAGCGGGAGCAAGTGAATTGACACAGTCGGCATCAATTAAGCGATGAGATCTGAGCATCCGTAATGTCCTGCCTTTGTTCTTCATCTAATAAAGCTGCTCCATGCCACTCCACTCTTTCATTTCCTCTCCCAGATTGCCCTTAGTAATGGGGAGCGGTTATCAGCACTGATGGCTACAGTGCTCTCATGCCAGCTACACAGATGAACCTGGCTCTTTGTAGCTGTCTCACACACACACACACACACACACACACACATAGACAGCCACGTGTAATACACACACAAAGTCAAGTTGAGAGACACCAAAGTTAGTTCCATGAACTCTCTGTGCTTCACTAACAAATACAGCCTTTTGCAGCAACTGTTGCTACCATTGGATCAACCATTGCTGGGATTAAGCCCATTTGGTCTATGAGAACATTTTTGCCACATTTAATGATAATGAATTAATTGGAAACATTTATTTCTAGGGAAGCACAGGTTTCTAGACGTCTCTGCAGGTGCCAATAGGGGTGTAGTAATATATCGAAATATCACAATATAATATTTTGCAATATTGTATCAGTATCAATATTGTATCAACTGTATCAATTGTATCACTATCAGTTTTTAATTAATACAAAGATTAGTGGCAGACTGTTGTTCATTTTGTGTTGTGTTTAAACCCAGACTACTAGATAGCAGCATTGTACTCTGTCTTCAGATCCCATCAGATACTCAGATTTTATGCATATGATCAGATTTTCATACTATGACACTTTTCATAGTATTTTATCTTGCCAATACACAAATGTAGGTACCAATATCTAATATTTTTTATATACATACCTACCGCTCCCCATAATCAGAGGTCCAGATTTCATCTCCCTAGTGAGAGGAATAGAGATTGGTAAGCAGCAGCCTACATAGAGCAGGTCATACATAATATCAGCAAGATTGACCATATTCCGTGAGAGTTAACACTTAGTTGTGGATACCAAACAAACAAGCAATATTGTTATAATGATTTTGTCTTATATGTTCTGATCCACATTTGATTATATTGATTGATATTAGATTTTTAATATCAGTGACTAATAACATTTAGACTTATTTTAATGACATTCTAATCTTGCAGTATATAGAATAATAAGGAATGATGATCATAAACCATCCCATTACCCTCTAAAATGATCTCACATTAAATCAAAAGGTCTAAGTGACATGTCCCTCCAGCCCACCCTCACCACCAGTGCAGATATAAATACATAATTGTTTATAAAAGGAAGAAACTGAAGTCACATCTACCTGGATTAGTATTATGGAGTAATCTTGACTGGTCATGGGGTTTAAATGCAGGTTAATAAATAAAATATAATAAAATCTCAGGATCCTACTAGTGTGAAAAATTGTGCTCTTCTGGATGTGAATAAATAAATAAATAATCAAATATCACTTTGAATTTTTGGAAAAATCTAATCTAATCTAATCTATCTAATTTAATCTGTATTTATGTGTTCATACTATTAGGCTAAATAGGGCTAATTGTATTGAGTAACCAATGTTAGCATGGTGGCTAATTTGTCCTGTTTTTCAACCAACCTGGTTTTGTTAGCTAATTGCCAAAGCCGAGCTCAGTAGCATTGCATTGCAAACTTTAAGTTCAACATTATATACAACAAAATCTAAACTCTAACTTTAATGAACTAGGATTAGTACGATCTTATCAATTTATTTTCATCAAACCTTGCAGCAGTGGCTTTGGAAGAATGTGCTTGTAGGTGGAGCTTGGATTGGTCAATTGATTCCAACTTGGCTTTGGACGGACATCAGCTGTGTTTAGGCTGGTTGCAAATAGAAATAATGGGCCATTTCTGAGCTGAATGCGACAGTGAAATATTTTTTTTCTATGTGTGTGTGCTTATGTGTACGTGTGAGCACCTATGTTCTGCTTGGCGTGATGAGGCTGCAGGGGTTCTGTGTGAGGGGGCCGGCCATCCCTGGCCATTCGTTCTCCCTTGGCCACACTGTCTAATGACTGTGCGGTGCACTTATATACGTTATTGCGCAGGGGCTCTGTCACTCATTAATCATGTGACCTTCTGGGGCGGGCTTAATGACCTTGCAGGGGTAGATCAGCTGGAGATGGCTGGAGCTGGGGAATTAAATTGTTTCTGGAAGTGGCCACGGTCACGACAGCCAATTTATATGACCGCCTTTGCGTGGGGGCCTCTACTCACCCACCTCGGCCTAGTGCCCTGGCCCTTAGGCCTGGACCCTATGCCCCCCCCCCCACACAGACACAGTCAAAGTTACCTTAACATCTGTATCAAGGATTAAATAGTTTTGAGTAGTAACAGCAAGATAGTCCATCTCTGTAATGTGGCATTTAAAAAAAAAAAGTCTGCATTTATTACATTTTGAGCATATGTGTATATGTGTATTGTCCAACCTAGCAACAGTTGCAATGAAAGAAAGTACTTGTGGATAGGGCATGAACAGGTCAGTGGACAGCACGCTATAACTCCCTCTAGATTAGGCATCTCTAGACATTTAAATTGTTAACAAGCTGCCTAGGAACTTTTGTACAGCCAGTTAACTCACTTGTTCATAACTTCCTCTAGCATCATCAATTCTTCCGACACTAAGAGGATAAGGACTTAAAGCATGTTTCATTCGAAACATGCGAAGCCAGTCATTGCCTCTTTTCAAACTGTCACCAATGTGGCATTGCTGGGCAGCCGACACACTGCCCAGCTTCACTGCACGAGCTAACGGATGCCTGTGCTGGTCATCATCACTTAGGAGTGATGAGGGGAGAGAACACCATCTACCCACCCAGAGAGAGCACAAACAATTATGCTCTCTCTGACTCCGGTTGCTGATGGCAAAGCAGCATGGCTCGATATTTAAATTTGCAACCCCCTGGCTATAGTGGTAGCGCAATAGACTGCAGGAGCCCAGAATTCGATCATTTGACAAGCTTAGGACCAGGGTGAGGATTAGGTATAGATTTAAACATAGGCCAATCATATGGGTGAAAACTCTTGACTGAAAATATCAAAGACATATCCAAAGTGTTACTCTCGTCAAAGTCAACTCTATGGAACTCTATTTCTCTGTTGTTTAGAAACAAGACTGCTGGTGAGCTTAGCAATTGCAAACAACCTGGTAGACCAAGGAATACAGCAGTACTGTAACAAAGTTTAAGCTGCTACAAGAAGAAAACTATTGAATGGACCAAGAACATTTTCCAGGATGTAGACACACAGTTGTCGATACCCTTCATAAGGAGAAAAACACTAACATGACCTCAGAGGGTTTAATACTCAAAACGAAAACACTAGCAAGCCTTAAAAAACAGAAAGGCCAGGATATGGGTTGCTAAAAATTGCCTTACCTATACCAGAGAAGTGAACCAGTAGTTACTGCTAGATTCAACTAAATGTGTCAAAATGCAGCAAACACCACTAATGCTCCACACATGATGCTACTAAATAGGAGTGGGCAAAATGTTGATTAACATTATCATGATAAATTACATCACTAAATGCTTTTCAGGCATATCGTGCACTGACTGGCTACACGTTTCATTACAAAGAGAGCAGAATTTGACTTGGTTAGTTGGATTCATTGCAGTGCAGTGAGAAAGAAATGCTGAGTAACAAATGTTTTTGACTAGACAAGTCAATTGGCTAACAGGAAAGCATAAAGAAAGAAACCACACAGAAAACACAAACAGAAGTAGAAAAGAGAGAGAGAGAGAGAAAGAATATATTTTTTATAGTTTTATATATATATATGTTCAAAAAAAGAAAAAAGGGAAAGAAGCCAAAAATTACATTTTTGGTTAATTCTCAATTAACAAATCAAAAGCCTTAGGGATTTGTTCTGCTTTGCCAGCCATGCTGCATCATTGTTGCACAGAAAATGCTTTACACCAGTGATCTTTGAGGTGTTCCCATTTTCACTTGTAAACCCGAACTAAAAACTCATATCTAAAAAAATCATTAAAGCGAAAGCACATCAGAAATGTTCCACTTTTCCAGCTTTAAGCTACGCATTGCTGTATTTTAAGGTAATGTATCATCTTCACACGAGCCCTTATTTTACCGCAACGACTTTATCGAAATTCCAAGACTAGCCCCTTGCATTCACACTTGACCCCCTTCCTAACTAATTAATTATCGGGCAACAATGTTTAAATGCCTCTGCAGGGCAAAGTCTCTCTTCCTTACGTTTCCCCTGATGGATTGACACCAAATGGCAAATATTTTGTTTCTGTCATATTTGATCTTCTATGAATAGCCCAAGCATGGGCTTTTCTAAAGACGCATATTCACAAACCTACCTCATCATCATTCGACTGTTACCAGCTTCTTTAAGTCGATTTGAGCGCATGAATCTTTTGAAGTGCGCTAAGGACATTTCTTCGAGGCCAGAATTTACCTTCTTGAATAGATTGCATAGATTACTGACATGCTTGCAACATTTGAAGTGAAATCCCAATAATTCAGAAGGCATTCCTTGACGCATTCTTTCCGGCCTATGGCACGTGTAAGCGTTTTTTCTTTTAAAGCATTTTTCATTTTTAGCCTTGTCCTTTAGCCTGGCGCATTTCTTCATAACCAGAATAATTACTCCAAGCAATTATAATCCCGCATCCGGAGGTGTGCAAAGTTTAGAGAAGAATTGCGCCCTGTGCCGCCATCGCTCCCCGCTGCAGTCGTAGCATTAAACCATGGGCTTTCTTCTCTGTGACATTAAAATGGAGGGATTTTGTTTATCCGTGCCTTTGTTTATTTAACATTTCGCTCAGCGGGGGGAGTTTTCAGATAGCTTGTTTTCAAGACAGTCCCTGCAGACAGCGAGCAAACACTCCACAGTTTCATCAAACAGAACAATGCTCAACTTTCCCCCCTCAGCGCCACGCAGCCAAATGCGCCAAAGCAGCGTGCCACAGCTGAAGATGATTGAAAATGATTGTCATAATTTTTTGGAGTCTGGAACAATATGAAGGCGAGGATTCTCTCCCTCTTCCTCTCTCTGTCTCCTTTTCCCTCTCTCCTGCCTGAATCACATGAGCGTGCCTCTTCCTGGAGAAGAGCAGAAGAAGGAATCGGGGGGGTTACAGTGCAAAAAAAACACACATGCAGAAGGATAAAAAACATTTCATTTATCCGTGGCAAACTTTTGGCGGAGAGCGTGTTTTTAATGAACGCACTGTTGCAGGAGGGAAGGGAGGTGTGCTTCTCTTTAAGATAGCATCAGCAGATGGTTTGGAGGGAGATGAAAAAAAAAAGAAGTTATTGTACGGAATGGAGAAAGGAACAGGCCTCAGGGAGCGGTGGGGATTCACTACTGAATGAAATGAGCTCTGATTTGGGGCCTGTTTCCTGGACCACCCTGCCACTTATTCTGGAAATTTCTGCACCTGAGTCCACGTGAATGCGCATCATGCGCATAAAGTCACATGTGCCAATTGAGTCGAGCCCTAGTCAGTGTTGCATGCTGTGATCAAACTGCAGATATGTGTGAGTTCGGTACAGACAGTTGTTAGAAGAGGGACAAACCATGAGGCGACAAAACCAAGCTTCGATGCATCCGAACAATGAAGGATATCCCATGCCAGGTAACATGCCCATGTGGGGCTCAGTTGGTGACCAGAAAGTTTTGTCCATGAGTTCATGTTGGCCACCCATATGGATGCCCACCAGGGTCAGCCCCTACTGGGTTGTACACTGTACATGGGACCCATGTGAGATTAGGGTGGTAACGATGGGACTATTTGAGAAGCCCAACTGGATTCCAGTAACAACACATGGACAAACACATTCAGAGCCTATGCAGAGGGGCTGCCGTGGAAAGGGAATGTCCAGCGATGGTTACAGGAGGAATATCACAACATATTCCAACATATTACACAATATGTTCCCCATTCTGTAATAATAGCATAAATTGCATAGTAACAAGTAGCTGATCTGATAAATATTAACTTATTTGCTTTGTTAGTTCATGCTCCTCATCATATTAAGCACCATACATATTAGAACACGAAGACACCTTCTTGTTTTCTCCTAATCGTCCATCAAACCATAACTTTTGCAAGACTTAAAAGTGTATTATGATTTTTGATTTGATATTAACTAATAATATACATCTGGAATGCTGGAAATATGAAACATGGAAATCTTGATTTTAATAAATAACTGGAAAAATTTGCCATGCAAGAGAAATTCATTATAACACACACACTAACGCACCTGTCAGCACCTGTGTGCTGTCAGAAAGGATGAGTGTGTCTATTTCAGGCCAGGCTTGAGGCTCAGCTCCAGTCTCAGCTCAAAGCCGGCAGGAAAAGCCATAGAGTGGCGAGATATAGACCAGAGCCTTCGCCCTTGTTAAATCCCACGTTTTGCTAAACGCTTCTGGAAGCACCACGGTCGCTCCCTTTCTTTCTCTCCCCATTCCTTCCTTCCTTCCTTCTTTCTGTCTTTCTTTCTTTCTTTCTCTACTTCTTCCCCTTTCTCCCTCTCTGCTCTTCTCTCAGGTGAAGGCTTGATTAATATTTTCTGCTGTTGGGTTGCCATGGCAATGAGGTCAGTGCATATGATACTTAATTGAATCTTTCCAGTGCTTTTGTGGAGCGTCTCTTGTGTCCAGACAATAAAAATCTTCTGCTGACGACTCCCGGCAGCCCCTCTTCAGCCCACACTTCCCCCTTTTTGCTCTCTTGCTCGCCGCTTCCTGCAAGCCCTCCTCTCATTTTGTGCTTTTATGCAGTTATTCTTCTTCCCTTCTTTCCGTCGCTCCACCTTCTCTCTGAGAACAACAGTGGCAGGCGGCACTCAGAGCTTCTTCGTTTTTACTTTCATTTGTTGGTTTGTGGAGCTCTCTCTCCCTCACTGTCTCTCGCTCTACTCCACTGATAACTAGCAGCTTCCATCCACTGTTATGCACTTTGTATATTTCTTTATGCATTCTTATGTATTCAGTCTCTCTCTTTCTCTCTCTGTGTGTGTATATATATATATATATATATATATATATATATATATATATATATAAACACATATATTCAAATGTATCTGTAAGAATACATTAATATTAATATATATATCTGTTTTTCTCCCTCTCTCTCTTTTCACTGCTCCTGCTCATCAGCTCCTGTCAGTGCTATTATGTATTTTACATCTCTTTTTATGTATTCTTCTTACTTCCTGCATTTGTTTTTCTATTTCACTCTATCCTGCTGGGAATGGAATGGAAAGATTCTGCAATGTTTAACGTTGTAATACATGCTCATTGTCACCATCTTTCCCCTCTCTCTCTGGCTCTCTCTCTCTCTCTCTCTCTCTCTCTCTCTCTCTCGCCCTGTGGCTTATCCCTGCCTCATTCAGGCTCAGCCCCCCCCCCCCTTTTTTTTGTCCCTTTGCCAGACTGCATTTACATACTCAAATCAGTCTCAGGCGCAGTTGTTAAATTGATTTCAAATGACTCTGATGATTCGAGTGGCGAAACAAAAAGTCACAGAGCGCCCGGCTCCGATACACAATGCCACGGGCCGCCCTCTCCGAGCAGGTGCTCTCATTAATGCTCCTCAAATTGGGGTCCTCCAAGATCGGGACACAAGTGGGAGTCGAGCCTCCACTCCACTTTCCGCGCCACATGGAGCGATACATACACGTACGCGCGTGCCGACCCGTGCTTTGTTCGCACCGTCTTTGACTAATCCGTGACAAGAGGGGTGCACAGGTTCAGGCAGATGGGGAGGAGGCACGGATGCTGAGTGAGACAGAGAGAGAGAGAGAGAGAGAGAGAGAGAGAGAGAGAGTGTGTAGTTGGGATTTTCTCAAGCCTCTTCCAGTATTGGAAATAAGGGCAAAGGGCAAAGGTGCTTCCTCTCTCATATTTAACATTTTTGCCCCTTTAAACATGCATACAGGGCTAAAAACCAACAACACATACTTTCTGATTTTGAAAATATGAAATCACATACATGGAGCATGCAGTAGACACTGCATAATTCAGATTAAGTCACTGATTAGCATTCGGTTTATGTGCCAGTGTTATTTCTGGGAATGCCTGTATTTGTATATAGCACTCCCCTGAAATGCAGTCAGTTAGGGGGAAAATTACCACTTTAAAAAATTGACTATTTCCAAACCTGCCCTTCCACTAATAATGACCACACACCTAATATTACACTCTGTACTCCAGCAGCTAACCAGACATTTCTAATCTTTCTTTCCTCCTTTCATTCTGCCATGATGTGAGCGGGAGTGTTTATCAGAAACAAGATTATTGTATGCTTTAGCAAGAAAATGAACTGAGAGCTTATAAGCTTTGGAGTGGTAATGTAAATAAAAGTATATTACCTCATGCAAAACACCACAATATCCGCAGATGGGCTTGACAGCTGTATTTTTGCGGATGTCACGTCAAGTAAGATTTTAATAGTGAGGTATCTTAGAGTGGCCCGCTATTAGCACCAAGTAATAATGCTACCTAGTCACTATCAAACGCTGAAAGGCCGAGGGTAGAATAGGCAAAAGAGAGACGAGAAAAAAAAAAACAGAAAAAAACCATCAGATTTGACATATGCACTATAAAATAACCATTAGCGGTTAGCTACAATCTGAAGTGACAGTCTATCAATAATGTCAGTCTGAAAATGGGACAGGTTTGTTGCTGCCTCTAAATCATGGGGGAGTGTATGGAGTTGAAAAGCTGGCAGGTGAAGGAAAAGCATTAAAGCGAGATGTTGATGGCAGCGGCGTGAGCATGGGGACACTTAAGGCTCTAGGGGACGTGGCTCTGGCTTTGCCCTGTGCTGATACACACACACACACACACGCATGCACGCATACACACACACACGTACACACTACGCAGAACACGAAGGGGTAATAGCTCAGCGTTTCAACACATTACTCCACTCCACCTTTGCACCCTGTAAATCTAAACTTGCATTAGGTGGTGATACTGTTGTTCATGTAAAAGTGTGTGTAAATTTCTTTGCTTTGACCCTACGGAGGCCTTGAGGTGCTAATGTAACAGAGAAAGCGCACTGATGTATTTCAGCCATCAGCCATTGGTCTGCGCAGTTTAATTATGAAAACGAAAAGGCATTTTGCATCAATCTGCCGAATTTTAATCGTCTACGAATTTAATTTCCTCGCAGTCTATAAAAGGTGGAAATATAGCTCTCTGTCACAAAAGCTCATAATTGCTCTTAATCTTTAATCTATAAAGATGTCAGAGCAATTCTCAATAAAGAAGCACTGTTATAATTTTAATACATGTCTAATAAAGAAGAAGTTTGAGTGCAGAAAGTTGGAGCCCCTTAGCGTACGGTGGGATCCAAAAACTCTGAGATCACTAGTGAAGATGCTTCTCATTACAGATCCTGTTATCAGCATAAAAAATTGAGAGCCTTTGAGTTTTTGTTGTTTTGTGACCCCCTATTTCTCTCAGTTTGGGGGTGCCAATTAACCCACCTGTTCGTAGGTCCTTCAGAAGGGTAAGGACTAGCAAATGCCTCCTCCAATACATGCGAAGACAGCCACCACCTCTTTTCGAACTGCCAGGCAGCTGGCACGCTCTTAGGAAAGCGTACCTGGTCCCCAGCTCTGCCATCCCAGGTAACACATGCCTGAGCTGGACAACATTACATTTAGAGTGATGATGGGAGAAAGCGCCATCTACCCAGCCGGAGAGAGCCCGGCCAATTGTGCTCCCGCCAACTCCGGCCACTGATGGTAAGGCAGAAGTCTATAAGTGTTTAGGTAGACTTCAACTGCTATTCACTACTGCGCATGAACGGCACTGGAATGACGTATTTACTAGTGAGAAACTGGGGGTGTTGTCAATATGTAGAAGGGCGCTGATGGCAGCCGCTGATCATTGTGTTGTGAGCTGGTTGTGTTTTAGTTGTTCAGCAGCCACATCTGTCTCAATGGCATTGAAAAGCCAATATGAGCATATATGAGCTGTTATATGAGCATATATGGGTCTTTGAGCGATGCCATAGAAGAAGCACTAAAGAAAAACTGAAGTAAAGTTTCTTTAAAAGGTTCTCACACTTATACTGTAAATCTACCATTTGAAACTAAGGGTGAAGAACAATATTGATATATCGAGGGATCATCATATGCTTAGTAATACTGTATTGATTCTCAAAAAAAGTATTTTCTCACTGTATAGATTTTTTATTAATAGTTCACATGTAAGAATTGGTGGCCGATAGTGGTTCTATTGTGTTATGTTTAAAACCTGACCACTAGATAGCATGTAGTTTTGTTCTGACCACATTGATCTGATTGCATTAAAAAGTCAACTTTTCCGTCTCGCTTACAGTATTGCAATGTATCACAATATATTGAAATGTAACCCGTGTCATTATAAAACACACAGCCCCTATTAGAAGCCCTATATGCTCTTAAGAGTAGAATTCAGAGTCTTGTTGCAGTAACATGACAAATAATCTCTGTATGTATGTCGACAGAAAACAAAAGTAGACCAAAAGGATTTTTCCCAGAGCGTCCATGTTGTTTCCAAGAAGAAACACAGGAATTTCTGAGTAGGACTTGAAGGCAGCATGCCCCCCTTTTGCGTTAATCACAGCATGCACTTGAGCTCACATGGCCTCCTCAAGTTTGTGCTGAAGCCTCAGATGAGTAAATCAGGTCCATCTGAGAGCCGTCTGACCACGAGCAGCTATGCACAAAGACCCTAACATGGGCACTGTCACAGATTTTCTTTCATGTGAATATTTACCTATAAATCAACAGAATATTCTGTATTTCTTCTGCCTTAGGCTTTTCAAGGTGATCCCAGACTTTAAGACCCCACCATATATCATTCAGCTGTGTAAGGATCAATAGACTGCCCTGTTGGTGTGTGTGTGCGTGTGTTCATGAGTCTGTGAACAGTAACAAATCCCGACTATTTACACTCACGCGTGGCCTCCTAGCAACACACACGCTCACTTACTAACGCATTCAACACAAACACTCACCCCTCCTCACTTGCCCACACCTTCCCCCCCTTTTGTCACATTAGCATAAAATTAGCCTAGGCCATGCATATGAATGGGCTTCTATTCATGAATGAAGTGAATGTGGGCTGGCAGGGCTGAGCAAGGCCGGACCGGCGCCACGTGCCTATTCTCTCCTGCTGGCGTTAAAGTGGCAGCGCATGCCTGCCTGCCTGCCTGCCTGCCAGTCTGTGTGTGTGTGGCTCTGTGTCTATGTGTGTGTACGTCTCCAGCTGGTGTAACAGGCTGACGGGAGGGCAACAAGTGTTTTCCCCCGCATAGCCGTGCTCTGCATCTCCGAGACTTGGCAGCAAGCCTCGCCCGCGCGTGCCCGCCCCCTGTATGCAGATTAAAGAGCTGATTGTGCCAAGGGAGTGGGTGCGTGGAAAGGGGGGGATGCTAATTTGCATACCACCACCAAGGCGACACCCCTCGGATGTAAAACAGCCGAGTGGTAATTAGAGCTGCTTAGCGCTTTTGTTTAGCGAGGAGGCTGCCTCCAGACTGTGTGTCGGAATCTTACTGCGGGCACGTGCCTCTAAAAACCCTCCCCCTTCCCTCCTCACCCCGCCCCGCTGCCTGAACATGCTCACCCCGGTCACTAGGTGGTCTGCTGGCACCAGCCTGGCACAGAGACAGAGAAGTCTCTCCGTGGTTCACATGCCGGTAAGGCTGAGTGATGTGGCAAAAATACAACACCATGATACTTTCTTTTTTAGGATATGTATCATGATATCATGATATTTTTTTTTAACTAAAAAAGGAATGGAAAGAAAAATCTAAATTATTCAATTTAATAATAAATCCCAATTAATTAGTCTTATTTGCTCCAGTTTGAGCAGTTTATTATAGCTGTGTGAGCTGAATGAGCTGTATGTCAAAATAAGCTTCATTGGAATGTGTTTATTACTTTCAGTAATTCGATAACCATTACCCTAGGTTGTTGGTTCATCCATTGCTCTCCTGCGACCACTGCCAAGTGTAGTTGGGTATCACCTCATGAGCAATTTATGAGCTGTATAAATATGTTAAGATGGGCTTTACTCTGTATCAGGGATGGACAGTGATGAAGTACATACAGTATACATTGCTGTATTTAGTGCAGCAACTATTACCCTAAACTACCCTAAAGAGAAAACTAAATGCACGATAATATCTAAAAGAGTACCACCAATTTTTGAATGAAAACAAACCAGTCATAGTGCATCGTTCACTAAACCCCGCCTCTAAATGCAGATCACAGCTTAGCAAGTGTAAGTAGGACTATGAGATAATATGTTGTTATGACAACTATATTAATTAACAGCTTAGATTGTAGCTTTTTCTACCATTTTCTCAATGTAGGGGTGTTAAAGTTTGACATTGACAATAATTAACTCTACTTTCTACTCAAGTGCAGGATTTGTGGACTTTTGAACCACTGTTCTGGTTTGAAGGTTCAGGCTAGAAAAAATTATGTATTACTAATGTATTGCTTTAAGGCATTATTGGTTTGTCAGCATTGACAGCACTACGGATATGATAATGATATGCCAATGTTAGAAACCTGACAATAGACTAACAAGCAATTAGCCACTATGTTACTATGCAATTTATGTGGTTTCCAGACTGTGTTAATGTTTATATGTTAATGTAATATATAACATTTTCATATGATTTATATAGTTTGTTCAGTTTCCTAGCGGTACTGACGATACTAATATACTCGGATAACCCTCTTGTAATGCATTTTGTGCCATAACGATGTCAGTGAGGATATTTCCCATCCTTTCCAAAGCAGCTTGCGCTCTAAACACAAAGCAGCTATTTCTACCTGGACCTTTAATTCGCCAGCTTATAACACACAGCATATCGGATTTCTATGCATTTTAAACGATCCTTTCTGACCAGCACATTGTCACAGCACTGATTTACCGCACAAGGAGGACGAAATGTTTGAATGATAGATTTTGATGTCAGACTGTTTCAGACTGCAATAAGGGATTTGGCCTCATTATCCTATAAGTGAGCCATGTTCCTCCATATCTCTGCACAAGTGTAGAGAAAATGAATACATGTGCATACCTCACATAATAGTCGTGCTTCTGAAGGCATATTTCACATACGCACTGTGGTAATTGCCAGTGCTCTTGAGCTGGAATGCTTCCATGTGTTTCAGATCTATGCATGTCTTTGTACATATAAGAGAGGGTAAAGAAAGAGGTATGTGTGGAGCAGCATTGTACATTGTGGAAATTCTACCTGAATGTGTTCAGATAAGTGTGTCTAAGTGTGTGTGTGTTGCAGCAGGTCTTGGAGACCTTGCACCAGTATAGAAAAACACTTACTGCTAATGCAAATAGCAGGGCAGTATAAATCAGTGGTCAGGCGTGGTCAGGAGAATATGGTGTAATAGTTATTGCGAAATGAAGTGGCGTTCAGATCAATATGCCACTATATCTCACTCTGCTGGAGAGGTGTAAGGGGCTACAGAGGGCTAGTGGAGGCAAGGGTTCTCATAGTAGCCTCCACAGGGCACCATAAATCTGCTCATGTGTGCGGGTGTGTGAATGTGTGTGCGTGTGTAATTTCTCTCAGCATCTGTAATTATCTTAAAACCCCAAAGATGCTTAGAAGCAAGCATGCAGTCTAACATGATATGTAGAGTGTGTGTGGGTGAGAAGGTGTTTTTGGTTATATGGTTTATAAGGGTTCTGGGTCTGATATTTGTCATGTACACATCTGCCGATGCCGATAAAATGTTGATATTTTAGCATAGCAGCGCAATTGCATACTATTTAGAATAAATAAACACATGATTTTCCATGTGATTTAGTGGTCATATCAAAACAGCTGTCTGATGCTGTCATTTTTTAAAGCAAATATTTCCTTTAAAATATTTCCTAGCCTACACAAAGACCTAACAATGTCAGCACCTGCACTTTTTTGGAACATACATAGTAAATCAATTTATAAAATTGTAGACCTAAAATAAAGTTTAGGTCTACAACCCACAATGATAAAGTAACTGATTACAGAGCGTTTTTAGTTCTGTTTCTCAGTTTGATCAACAATACATATTGACTAAAAAAAGTAAATGTGCTGCAGCTGAAATTGATTTGAATTTATGATCTCCTTACACTTGATGTGCGGTGTTAGACCATTGTGCCACTCCAGAGCTGTGAACGTAAAAACAGTTTTAAGTACATTTACCTTACTGTTCTTATCTTACAGATAGTTTCACAGCTCTAGAGTGGCACAACTGTCTAACTGCTCCACAGCTCTGCAGTAGGCTTAGTAGTCTGTGAATATGAAGGCCTCCCCACAATGTGAGGGGGAGTCCTAACCTGTAGATGGGAATAAACAGTAAACAAACACTCACAAGCTCACAACGTTACCATTCCTGCATTGTCTGACCCCTCATGACATAGTATAAAGCCAAATCTGTCTTTGTGGTTACACCACTGTATCGCACTTGCCATAAAGAGAATAACATTCTTTCATGTTGTGATAATATGCCCTTCAGGTGCGATGATAAACTGTTCAGCAGAGCAGTGGTGGAACCAGAATCCCGATACCTAATTAAGACTTCTTATTGTTGATCCTGAAGCCGATGAGTTTTTACCAAGCCTGTGTAATTGCATCTACCCGTTCGATACATTTTATGGTCTTAAAGGTTGCCAATTCAATATGCTCTCAATATCATTCATACATATAAGCTGTCTGTCAAGTGTGAAATAAAATGCATTGGATTTTGCACATAATCAGCGCTAAATGTCAGTCTGCAATGTCTAATGTAGTCTAATTTATCAGCTACTTTACTGCTGTATATGGGTGCGGAAAAAAGTGGACGACCATTGTTACAGTCACCGGATACACCGTCCACAATTGGCATGTGTTCGGCGAAAGGGGCCTCTTGGTATTGTATGCACCTAGTGTGTGTTTGGCTTGTTCATGTATGAATGCTTATGTTGCTCATTGCCAGGGATGTACAAAAGGAATGCAACCATGTGGTCTGCTGGCATCTGCTGCCACACGTGTTAAAGAGAATGGAATAGACTGATTGAAGGTTCCTCCATTTCTGTTTTGTGTGTCCATCAGGTCTGCGAGGAAAAGAGGAAGAGGACTCGCAGGCGGCGCTTCCGAGGCAGCTGGTAAGTCTGTGTGTGCGCGTGTGCACAAAATCCTACGAAAATGAGTTTTTCATCATTGGGTGTGAATTTCAGAAATGGGCCATCCAGAACCTTTCATTGCTTTCTTTCTTTCTTCACAGGCAGTTCTAGTCTTTTTTTTATTATTGTCCTGAGTGCATTTGGCTAGGGCAGTGAATTATCAGTACGGTATAGCGAGACTTGGGCTGGTTCAGGCCTGACAGTAGATCTAGAGGAACTCATTACGGTATTGATCTCTCACACTGCAGCCATCTGCCATATGCTTTTCCTGGGCCCTGTCACTTACTGTGAACTATGGGTAAAAAATGGGGTGTCACCGCAGGACAAAATGTCACATCTCCGCAACAAGTGAAGGAGAGAGTAGCGTCAGGGAACATTTATGGCCCAATCTGTTAGACTTGCACTGTCAACAGGATAGAGGCGTCCTAAAATACCATTCAGCGGTGCGAGCATTCTGAACTTTTGTTTTAGTTACGGAAAGCAGTTGCCACGCCTGAATGGAGCATCTTCATATAAATAAAAAGTTTCTCGCCATGCTTAAAAATACTGTGGAAAAGTTCTCCAAGACCCATATTAAGCCTAATCTAGACTTTCTAATCTACTGGCATTACTGTTTACTTCAGTAACCTGCTTAATCCAGACCTTGGGACCTGTATACACCTGTTATTAGCACCTGTCTCAAGTGGTTGTAAGTGTAAATGAGATCATATGCATCTTTAAAAATACATTTATGATCTGATAACTCACAGTTTAATTTGGAGATGATCAGAGATTATCATTGTTCATCATTGAATAACCTGGCCACTGGTTCTTCACTGGTTTTTCGCTACCTGTCTCAACTTTTAGCACAAATCCATAGCACCTGATGGGATCTTGGGGCTGTAACTCAGGCAGCTGCTAGCTGCTATCCTTAAAGAAGATTGTATTAGTGGTGTTATGAAATAACAAAAAAAGTCTTACGTCCTATAAATACCCTCTCTGCCCAGTTCATATGTCCATCTCTCATTCCTGCCTCCACTTATCAGAGAGGGAGCACTGGCTTCCTACCACAAGTAGAAGCCGCCTGAACTCCAGCCCAAAGTTCTCTAAGTTCTCTCCCCTCTCTGCATTCCCCTATCTAATCATCATATGCTGATGGCAAGGTCCGATCCAGCAAAGCTGCCTTTATCAATTTGTTCTAAGCATTTGGAAATACCTGTACTGGTAGTCGGCAAAGAGTTTGCAGAATATGCTGTCTGATATCAGAGATACTGGTATAGTAAAGCCAGCAAAGACACTGATCATGCAACAGAAGTGACTGTCCACTGCCACTTGTAAGGCTTTCCCTGTATTTAGAACATATAGAAATAGAGGCGACATCTACCTGGATAAGCATTATAGATAATAAAATGCAGATATTGTAGTGCTGTAGTCCAACACCATCTAAACTCTGCTCTATTGCAGTGAATACGTTGTTTTGTTTTAAATATCTGTTAAATGTACTATATGCAATATTGTATGTAAAAATATTTTTGCAATGTGTAGAACATTTCGAGATTCTTTCCTGAACAGCAGCATGCTATTCAGATCTATTGAATTTGATTTGAAGGATTACATTCAAGTGAAAAATCCTTCATCGAGCATTCTAACGCTGCTCAATGATCTGGCTTCACACTTGCCTTAAAAGCATATGATCCCTAAAATACAGCTGCTTTTTAATAGTTTATATCGATGCCCCACTGTTTTAATGCGTGCAAGTAATTATCGTATAAATACAAGACCTTCTTTTATGAGCATTTTCAAGACACTTTTAATGCAACAAACAGATGTTGAGGTAATCTGGCATAATTAGATATCTACATTATGTGGTTTTGCTAATCAACACCAATGAAGTGGCGTGCTATTCTTTTTTTTAATTCATTAATCCGCTCGAGTGGAGTTTTATAGCTCTGAAGTGGTATACTTGTAAACCAAAAGGCCTGCTCTCTCAAAGGAGAGCCAGATGGAGAGGGAAAAGTGTGTTGGCAGCGTGTTTCTGGAAAATGTACACACACACACACATTCGCTGAGCTGTGTGTCTTCTTGTTAAACAAATATCATCTGCATGTCTTTTTTCTTTCAGACACGCCTGTGTTTACACGCCATCATTCCTTCTTCATTAGTAGTCATTGATGCTTGGCGTCTGCAGCCATATGGCTGGTCCTGTATGGCCCTGCATGGCCTAGCCTTGAACTCTGAGCTGCTGGCTGGAGGTCAGGAGGTCGCAGGTCAGTCTGAGTGGCTGAGGTCAGCGTGGTGGCTTGGATTAAGGAGCACAGGCTTGTTTGCACCTCCAGCTAAAGAGCTCTGTTCCACTGCCCCGGCAAAGCCCTCAGCCTGTGGTGATGGTTTTACTCGGCATGTAAACCTAGTGTCTGAGGGCCACAGTTTCTGACCTCTGACCCGCATTAGTGCAGACTGTGTGACCAGTGACCGGTTCCCTAATCCCCTCCTCAAAGATTGGACAATACACACAGCTATTGATCAGGTCTGTGGCGCAACGCTGAATATCTGGGCCCCCGGGGGATAAATGATCAGACCTGCTCACCACAGGTAGAACAGTGACCTGCAAGTATGTGTGTATGGCCATTTTGGCGACCTCTGCATAATTGTCCTGCAGTCATAATCTGGTCAGAATTACATTTTCACGTACATTTTTATGTAAATTGACACATATTCTGATACAAAAAACACGAGCAAGTAATAAGCAGTGCTTGTGATAGATGCTTTTTATATTATACACACTGTTATGGTTAAACTGGCAATTAATTTACAGCCTACATGCTTCCAGAACAGGTTTTCTCATTTTGAAGAAATAAGATCCTATAAGCAAGTTTGCAGAAAAAGCTTGGTTCCAGAAAAAGCTTTATTCAGCACATGGATGTGTTCAATTCCGTCACCAGCTCACCTGATTTAGCATCTTACATCAAGCAAAAAACATTCACACAGTACAATGGAAACATCCAAGGGTGCAGTGCTGATCTGAGAAGTACCCTAGAATGAAACCAGTCTGGAATGTCTCTTGGAGCCATTGGAAGAAGACCCAAATGGTCACCCTCAGCTTAGAGGAAATTGATTTGGATGGTCGAGAACAATGCAAGAACTACCGAGGCACTGGCCAGTTATTAACTGGACGCCGCTGAAACTACAGCCATGGTTTTATATTGCCATGAGCCGAGAGGCTG
The DNA here is from genome assembly GCF_030463535.1 of Salminus brasiliensis. NCBI lineage: Eukaryota > Metazoa > Chordata > Actinopteri > Characiformes > Bryconidae > Salminus > Salminus brasiliensis. The sequence goes on from NC_132894.1 coordinate 27,000,670, forward strand.
CCATCCAAGAAAGAAACCCCTCCTTCACAAGTTGTTTGGCAGCAAATACCAGAGGTATGTTTGGAGGGGAGACATCAAACCCCAAGAACACTAGACCAATTGTTAAGCATGGTAAGAGTGGCATCATGCTTTGGGCTGGGTGGAGTGAATAAAAATATGAAGAAGGAAGACTACCCCAGAATTCTCCAGCATAACCTTAGATTTAGTTATAGTTTCTTTTACAATCAAGGGTATCTAAAACATTTATCCTGCTGTTGTTGGAGTAACCTTCTCATATGATTGCATTCAACAACAAGAGATTGAAGTCAGGATGGTGGACACCACCCTGCATTATGCCCAACTTCCCAATTCATCCCAAAGTATTGGATGCAGCACTATCGATATTTTATTGCCAGTACTTCTCTACACAGGCTTGACAAGCTGTGTGTGTGCATTTGCACATCTGTGTCAGCAATGGATACAACTTTAAGTAGCTGAAAGCCTTCATTAGAAGGGATATCCACAAACATTTGGACATTAAGTGCATATACCACACAATTTTCACAATAACCTCCTAAACACAGGGGTTTGACCCCACATCCTTCTGCGAGTGACTTGCACGTGGGGGCTTGGCGTCAGCTCCTGCCTTGAGACCCCTTTACACCAGCTTACACTGCTGCTGTTTCTCTGCTTCAACTAGAATTACAATAAAACTATGTGTAAAACACTGCAAGAATAACACATTAGAGCTTGTATTACTGAGTCAGGAAACAGCCTCCCTTTTCCCCCTTAAGACAGCACAAATTGCTAAAAAGTCAAGCTACGTGCTGTGCTGAATGACACTGTGGAAGGGGAGGGCTCATGCCTGTGGCTGACCAAGGTGCAGGCCTTGTCTAAGCCAGCCTGACCAAACTTAGCTTGCCCTCCGTTTCTCTTTCTCTCTCTTAAGATCTTGTTGTAGCGGTCAGAGGTACAGCAACATCTGGAGCAAGCTTTTTTTCATGTTCGTTTTTCTTCGCGTTCTTCCTCCCCCTTGCCGGGTCTCTTTTTTTGGGGGAGATCCAAGCCTGCGATAATCCCTCTCTCTCCTCATTAAAGAGAGCTGAATAAACACAGGCCTCTTCCAGTTGTTCCTGCGAATTTCCTCGTCGGCCGTCGGGAGACTGGAGTGCGGGTCTGAGCTTCAAAGGCCTGCAGGGCCAAAGAGGGGAGTGCAGAGGGGCCTGGGGCAGAACATAACACCGCCACTGAGGACGGCGAGCCAGGACCAACACTCACTCAAAGCGCTCAGGCACAGAGGGGGAGAGAGAGAGAGAGCGAGAGACACACAGCAAATGATTTTTTTTTTAAATAAATGTAAAATAATAATAATAAGTTAATGTTTTATTCCTATTATTACACAAATATGCATATGTGTATGATTTTATTCAGTAGCATGCAATTTTAAATAACATGCAAAATAAATAAAAAATAAAAGAAATACAAATTTGTAGAAGATTTTATAAGTACAGATATTCCATGTATGTATTTCGGTGCTTTTAAAACTTTTAAAAAAAGGTGCTCAGAAGAGATTCCATAAAAGAGACACACTGCAAATCCATGTAAATTAGCATAAATAATAATAAAATATAAGATTTAGTTTCCATCATATTTTTGGCTTTCATCAAGTTTTTGGTTGCAGGTTTAGGGTTAATGCTTAATTCAACTAATGCCTAATTCAGCTTTTAGAAGTGTCATTAAGAATGCAGACTGGTAAACCTATATATATATATCATCACTGTTGCACAGAAACCCGCAGTAATACGCTAAACACTGTATTTTTCTCATAATGCAAATAAGATAAGATAAGATAGTCCTTTATTAGTCCCGCAGTGGGGAAATTCACAAATATAACAGTTATTCTTTACATTGTTTCACAATTTCATGATGAACAGACCAATAGAAATGTCCTGTAATTTAGAGATACAAGATTTGGAGATACAAGGCTTTTGTTCAGCAGTGATGATCTCCACAAAAATTATTCCATCCTAATCTTTATAACTAAAAATGATAACCCGAACTTTAAGAAAGGAGCTGATTAAAACCCAATTCTTTCATCATTTCTGTCAGTTTGGGTATTTAATAAGTGGGACAAGGGAACTCTTGTAACCAGAGGCCTTATGGATGCTTCTATAAAGGATCGTATTTTTGTAAGTGAGATGTGTTAATGTGAATCACTGCTTTTAAAGTTTAAAGAACCTCTACATAATGTAAGCGATGTGTACCATTTAACGGGTTTCCTAGAAACCTTAAGTCCAAGCCAAGAACCTTAATTTTAAGGAGTGTAGAGGGCAGCACCTATCAGGCATGTTAATTTACTGTCCCTGGCATTCATATTCTTTTCCCTGCACTTCCTGCCTGTCAGCCATGAGGGGCAGTGCTTCGCTGGAGTTTTTTTTTTTGTGGAGGCAATTAAGGAAAGCTAAAATAACAAGAGCAACTTCAGAGAGAGGGAGCGAAGGAACCTGCTCTGGGATATAATTGCTTACTCGATAACTCTGTGAGATGACTAAATTGATCAAATTGTATCCCAGGGTACGGAGAACAATGTCCAATGTTATCTATTACCTCAGTTTACTGAAGGTAAATTAGCGCTGGTTGCTACATATTGCCCATGTAAGAGGATTTAAAAGGGTGTTTTTTGGAGATGTTTTGTTGAATCTGTGTTGCAACTGTATGTGTGTATATGTGTGTGTGTGTGTATGTGTGTGTGTGTGTGTCTGTGGCTCTGTGGCCATCATCAGACTCCCATCAGGTGCTCTATTAGTGGTGGAGCTGGGGGTCAGAAGCAGAGTCCACCTGCCTAGAATACTGATTAGTAGAGCGGTGGTAAAGATGGACAACACACACACACACTCACACACACACATACACACGATGCACATGCTGCAATTGACTTCTTGCGTTCTCTTCGTCTTCCATATTGTAGCCGGGCAGAAAAGATGGCGCCACACAGAGCTGGGTGTTACTCATTCTGTGTACGCAGACACAGATGCTTCACTTCACTTCATGAGGAGCGTGGACAGCTCATAGCTTACACATGCTGAACTAACGTCACACTCTGCAGAGTACACACTCGCCTGCCCACCGCACTAAGGCAAATACGGCCTCTTACTTTGCGATGTAGTCTGTAACACACACACACACACTCATTCACTCGTGCTGGGAAATATGGGGGTGGCCATTACAGCGCCCAGAGCAAACACACAGTAGCCATGCTGGGGAGAACGAAGATTTAATGTGTGCATGCTCCATGTGACACTCCATATTTAGCGGGACAGCTTATAGAGAGTACTGCAGAAATGTGTATAGACAAAAAAGATCCACCAATAAAATACAGATCATTAGCAGCTCGTTTTTAATACTGAAACTGGGCTCAGTACATAAATACATAATACATAAAGCTCAAATGCTAATACTTATATAAAGGCCATAAAAAATCATTTGTTGTTTACTTGTATTATTGTTATTAGTATTTTTTGCCCCTTTGTTATTTAAAATGTGACTATTTAGGCACCACAGAAATAGTGATTCCTGATTATGTCACATTTAATATCAGTGTTTATCCCCTGTCATAAATGCTTAATAAAAATCATCAGTCAGTCAATCATTTAAACCACCTGCTCATTGAATTATATATTACAGACTGACATAGTAAATAATTCTGGAAACATTATGGAACAAATCATGTTCTCATTGTGACCATGTATTCATACCCAGTTTAGTTTTGGAGTGACTTCATAGTTTAGGTTTTTAGATTCTGAGAGTGTTAGCAGTGCTTGATTAGCACTATGCTATGCTAGTTTCATGGAACCAAAAAAAAGCTTCATTGACTTGTAATAGCAGTGATGGAACTCGATCTGCTCTTTGGAACCCTTTTTACATGGTTCTATAAGAACCATTTTTGTTCATTTTGCCACGCAAAGAATCAATTAAATGCCCAATGTGTGTTGGCTTGTACATGTGTGTGTCTATGGAGTGTACATGGTTCTATTTGCAGTCATTGCTTTCACATGCACAAGTGTGCACTCTTAGCAAACAGGGTTCTATATGGTTTGAGGTTAAAAAAGACAATTGTAACAAAACTGGAGGCCCTACTGGTGCTAAAAGTAACCGTTTCTCAAAAGATTCTTCTCTGTCCAATGTAAAACATGTATCTCCAAAATGGGGACTTTACAGCAGAAGGCAAAAATGTTCTTAACTTTCAATGGACGTCAATGTAAAGTAATTTAGAGCATTTCTGTTGGTCCATTCATCCAGAATTATTTACACAGTGTTCAAAAAGCAGCTCCAGGCTTCCAACAATAGAGAAAACTAAAAGCGGACTAAAATGGTGGTGCATGTTTTTCATTGGACACCAGCGTAATACAGCAGGTGCTCAATCATGGTGAAGATCTGTTTCAGCATGCAAGGAATTCTGTATTCGGCATCTTTGAATATCTTCATTTTCATTATTAAGAAACCTCCTCAAAGTGGCAGTTGGAAACAGCTGGAAGTCATTGTAATAAGAGTGTGTTTCTTATATTAGTCATTTTGGAGCATTTTTATTTGTTTAGTCATCATGAAATTATGGCAGAATATAAAGGACTGATTAAAATTATGTCAACAAGTGAAAAACAGCCGAAGTAGAAATCCAAGATTTTTGCACGAGAGCAACACTATAAAAAATTGTCTGTAGGTTTAAGATTTTTTATAAAGGCACCTTCATTCCCTGACTTGACATAAGGAGTAAATGTTGACATCATTAATTTATTATTTCTTGAAAACAAATGAACAAAATTATTTTTCTCTGATTTTGTTTTGGCTAATTTTTCAGTGGACATTTTAGGTTAAGTGTTTTTTTGGCTTTGATTTTTTTTAAAAACATAAAAAAAAATATTTTGTTCCACTTGATGAGTTTATGGACCACGTTAAACTAGGTATTGGCTGATGTTGTTAGCGTTTAGATTTGTAACTCCTTAAAATCTCTATCAGTTATGATCACAAATGTGATCATGTCTTTCAGACTGCTTTGGCCTTATATACTCTTGCTTTTAACATGTAAGGAGACTGTAAGGCCTGCTGTTATGGCCTGCTGATTGGAGGACGCCTTACATCTTCCAAATGAGAACTAATTAATGAACTCAAACATATTGATTAGCTCTGTGGTCTAGCTGCTTTATAATGAGGGACTGGACTCTTGCTGAAAATGTCAAAGCCAAAAGGTTCAGTGGACGCTGCGATTATGATGGGGAAGGAGACATGGGGGAGGTGTTTGGAGGTTGAGTTCAAGGCCAGAAAGAGGTACGGTGACCCCAGAGGTCAGAAAGGAGCGTCGTCTGGCAGGAGAGAAAGGGTGAGAAGGTTCACAGGAGGAGGACAGCGGATGGTGTGATGTCCAGCTTAAAGCCAGCCTCGATGGGACTCTGGGGAGAAAAGGGTCACTAGAGCCCCCCCAGTCCCCCTGCAACTCTCCCTCCCCCTGCACATTACTGTGCCATTCAAAGCCACCCAGCACCTATTTCCTCCAATAAAAACTAATAACCTTCTCTGTCAAAAATCACGCCAGCCCTCGAGTGCTGAGCCAAAGGAAGGGGAGGGGGGGGGGAGTGGACTGTAATTGCAGAACACAAGTCCCTCCACTCTTCCCACCACCACCACTGCCTACCCCCAATCGCCACACACACGCTTTTTCGGATTTGTGTGTATTTGTTCTGTATTTTCCTCACTTTGCTGTTGATTGCTTGTGCTGCTCACCCCACACTCAGCAATCAGCCGAGACTCAAGGACATTTTATAATTGTAAGGGTTTTTTTTTCTAGATGGAAGAGGTTAGCCTTGTACTTTGGGCTCAAGCCTGAAAGGGCGTGGTCATGCGGCCATGGATGCGCGCAGTGTTGCTGACCGACTTAAGGCCCAGGCAGGCGTAATATATACGGGCCTTGAGCTCTAAGACCTCAATATGTCTTGGTAAAGTCTAGGACCTAGCACTTTCGGACCTGGCTTTAGAGGAGATCTCCACACTGATCCACATTCTGTTACGAATGTCAGACACATTACTGATGTTACGGATATTACACACATACGACCTGACCAGTTCTGTACTCAGGGCTTTGCACTCTTTTTTAACACCTCACTTCTTCATTTCATCATTTCAGAATCATTTTGAAGCATTTGGTCAAAAAGTCAGAATTTCAGTTTCTGTGCCAATTGCATTTAAAGGCTATTTTGAGGCTTTTAAAAACTTTTTGAACATTTTTCTGATCTGCATCCTAAATTACTGCTTTAAATACTTCAATGTACTGAATATTCAATACAGTGTTCTGACTGTATTCAGGCATGTATTCCCTTACAATACATAAATAGGTAACACGTTCAGAATACTTAATCTTTACTTAATTTCGGCTCATGCCAGCGGCGGCAGCTTGCTGAGCCCAGGTATTGAACCCACAACCTTGTCTTCAATAGTCACCACTGCCCCACACTCCTAATCATGTTCTAGTGCTTTTATACAACACTTTTTACAAAATAAAGAAATGGTTTTACTGTGAAAAAGCAATGCTGTTATCACAAATATCAGCACGGTTAGAACACTTCTTAACCAATCAGATTGAGGTCAGAACTAATCAAAAAAGTCATCATGCTGCCATAATTGTTGCTTAATTCACTGTCCCTCATTTTTACTGGCTGTGTTGTTTGTTTTTTTTGTCTTTTTCATACAATGTCTCTTTTAATCAGTTTAGTAAAGAATTACCTTGTCAGTTCGTCTTATCCTAATAATGCAAATTTGACTAAATGTCAAGTGGTTAGCTCACAGCACCTGGCTTTCTGTTAATGTCAGAGATAGTATGTGGCATCATGACATGACATGAATGCACATGTTCAGTAGAGTTCATACTAGGCGTATTGCTCATGAACATGTCCACTACTAAGGAGACTTCAGTTGTTGCACAACATGGTTTTTTTTAAGTAATTAAAAATTTTGTTGTTTTTGCTAGATTTCTAAGCTAACAGTAGTTTTGAGGATTACCTTTTTAAAATGCAACATGGACTGCTTCCCACTGCTTGTATTCTGTTACATCCCAACCTTCTAAGACACATCACAGATATTACATGTCTTCAGCCTGATTCATCACTGTATGTTTTTTTTTTTTTTCTTTCATTTAAAGCTTTGGCCACTGCATTGAGTTTTTCCTTGCCCTTGACTTGCTCAAAAGAGGCTCGGACCCTAATCCCTGTAAAGTTACTTTGTGACAACATTGGTTGTGAAAAGCACTGTATAAATAACATCAAATTTGACTTTGAATTTGAATGCATTTAAATAGCCACATTGCATCATTCCCTGCTTCACATGCAGGAACAGTATTTGGAAGTATGTTTCCACCTGAGTTTTAAAATGTAAACCTGTGCTCTCTGTTATTTGAGGAAAAACATCATTTACAGTAATTAAATCAGTAATGGCTAGACTAACGGGAAATGGGGAGTATTACTGTTGAAATACATGCTAATAGCTCTTGAACTCACAAAACAGAAATAGCTAATAGAATTATTTGTGTTCTGTCTTGTGGTGTTTTTTTTTTTTTTTTTTTGATTAAGGCAGGAGGAACATTGCCTGACTCTGTAACTATTTAGAGTCTACATGTACATGGGCTTCCAAGCATATAAACACTCTTAGAAAAAAGGGTTCTAAATAGTACCTAAAAAGGTTCTTTAAGATGTAGCAATAGCCATTTTCACTTGCTGGTCAACCATAACAATGAAACCACTGGCCAGTGATGTGAAAAGTATTGACTGTCTGGAAACAATGCTACTTGTCAAGGGGTGTGTTATACATATTGGGCAGCAAGTGAACAGTCAGTTTATGAAGTTGATGTGTTGAAGCAGGACAAATGGACAGGAATACGAATTTGAGACACTTTGTCAAGGTTCCTGGAATGCATTGTTCAGTACCTACCAACAGTGGTAAGGTAAAGAAAATAAGGAAGAACAGTGAACCTAGATACCCATAGCTCATTATTATGATCCATGGAGGCCCCACCTCACAACTTGCAGTTCTTTTTTAAATATATATGTAAACATAGAATTGTGTGTAGAATTATATGTATTTATATGTTTCAATACTGAACAAGCTGCTTTTTACCAGCTTTACCATGCTCACATCCTCTCCTTTTTTTATCATGTCCCCTCATCGTATCTCTCCATCTCCATCTCTCTCTCTTTCTCTCTCTCTTTCTTCCAGCTTCCTTCCTCATTTTTAATGGCAGATGAAAGAGACAAATGGCAGTGCGCTGCTGGTAGCACTCGGGGCCTAGATCAATCGGAGACCCAGCAGTAATTAACTATTTGCTAAACTTACACCATTGATTTCCATTTAATGCTGAGCGCTATGCTCTAAATGAAGACCGATACCTGGGTGTGGGGGTGTGTAAGGATGTTGCAAGCGTGGGGGCAGCTCCGGGGCGGTGGGCAAGGGGCTTGGGTGTCTGATAAATTGGGCCCTCTTTAATTGGGAGTGAAGCAGGCTGAACAGGGCCTGGTTGGGGAGAAAGGCCCAGCTGGGGCTTAATTGGGGTGGGCTGTGAGCACCGGAGGGGTCCGTGTCATTGTCTTTACCAACTGCTTTATGGCTCTGCGTGGAACAGGCCACCAGCCTGCAAAGCCGACTGGACTGATTGTGCTTGGGCACGGTGGGGATGGTCACGTGACCTAGGCACCAAGACTGTCAACGTACAGTCGGCAATGCATGATGCAAAGCCTACATGTGTTCTCTCTCTCTCTCTCTCTCTCTCTCTCTCTCTTTCACTCTCTCTCTTATCTCAGTCTGAGTGTCTCTCGCTCCAGTCTCCTTCTCTCAAAGTCTGTCTCTCCTGATCTGTATCTCTACCACCTCAGTCTTTGCATAACCGTGCTGAAGGACTTATTAAATTCTTGAGAGAGTTAATGAATAGGATGCTGTCATAGGCCTCGCCGAGCCTTTGTATTATGGCGGTCCGTCGAGGGCTGCCATTGTTTGCATGTTCTAATTGAATCTGTACAAACACTCGATCTCTTCCCCAAACTGCGCTCTCTCTCTCTCTCTCTCTCTCTCTCTCTCTGTCTCTCTCTCCCACACTGCCATACTCTTCTTCGGAGCCAGGGTGCGGCGGAAGAGAGGGAAAGAACTTCTATTTGTAGTTATTTATTTCATTTTTCCACACTGAGAACGTCAGAACTTATAGCGAAGCGAGGCACTTGATCGAACGCAGAGGGCTTGGTCGATGCATCCAGTCTGGTTCTGGGCTCTAGTCTTATTTATCTCAGATTGTGATATAGTAATAGATTATGCCCAATTTTAGTGCAGGATTCTTCAAAGATCTGCTTGTGAACTTAATCACATTTTGCATTGTGTTAAATTATCATTACTACCGTCCCTTATACTGTCTTTTTTTGTAGACACTTCATTATTCTACACTGTCGTATTGCTTTAGCGGGGGGGTGCAATGGCTGACTTAAAGTGCTGTCACATGCAAGCCAGTGAACTTGACTTTAAACTTAGGTAAACCCAATTGGAGCCTAATACACCATAATAGGCAGATCAATACCAATTATGGGGCCTCGTCGAACAAAAGATACCACAGTGCGCTCACTCTTTGGTATGTCTGATGCATGACTGGGACAGAATGAGTGAGTGTGTTTGTGTGTGCGTGTGTGTGTGCACGTGTGTGTTGGAAGTAATGTAGTCAGATTTTGGAACTTCCCAACACCCTTCCTTTAAGACTCTCCCATTACACTCCAAAAAATCTGTTTAGGACCTATAATGCAGATTCTTTAAACTTGAAAAAAAGGTTTTACCCCAGAAAGCTTTGCCCCAAGAAGGCTTTTTTTGCACCTGGATTTTTAAGAGTGTAAAGGGCTCTTTAGTATAGAAATGCCAACACTTTAGGACTGTTTGAAAGCATAATGGTTCAACAGTTAAATTGTATATGGTTCTTAAGAAATAAAATAAAGGTTGACTATAGCACAGAGAAAGGTTCCACTATTAAAGTCAGAGAACAAATAATTATTAATGGACCATGGATTCTATACAGTATACTCTATATCTTTGTTTCATTTTCAAGTGCTAAGGACCCCTGTAGCTCTCTCTTTCACACACACTTTCTCTTTGCTAATTAATACATTGCTGAGGCCTGTTCGGGTGGGATAGCAGCTTGCTAAAGCTTTTTCCTGGCTGTATGCCTGAGTGCGATGGGATGCCCCCTCGGCACACCCAAACGAATCTCCAGGAAAAATCGTCCCAGCTGAGAGGCGGGCAGAACTGGCAGAGGAACTGGGAAAGATGATGAGAAGGGGTTGGGGGGTGGGGGGGGTGGTTAAAGTTGCCTATGATGTCTCAGCCCATGAGCCAGCGGCCATCCACATGTTAAATTGGTTTAAAGAGTGTGGAGGCAGCGCATTTTTTAATGAGGCTGCCCCTGCTTCTAATTGATCGGCGAGCGCCAGTAATTGTGGATGTTGGAGTCTTTGGGCAAGAACATGGGCTGATCCAAAGCTTACAATTAATGGAGCCTCTGACTGCCCATCAGGACTTAGCAGCTTAATTTGTACGTGTTTAATGATTTTTTTTTTTCTTTTTTAATTGTGGCTTATTTACAACACTGTGAAACTGTTACTTCACGTTAGCAGTCCAGTAAAGATATGATATCAGCTGAGAATGAATGTAACAGTATGACAGTATGTTGAATAGAATGTATGCATCAAATTGTATGAGTGTTAGGATTAGCATGCTAGCTTGTTGCTAGTAGGTTAGCTTGAGGCTAACATATGAACTTGTGGCTATTATCAAACAGGGCTTTGTCATTAATGAACTACTTTGACAGTAGCTTTTCAAAGTAACTGGTCAATAAAATCAAAATAAACCCCACCAAATGGTTGTTTTTAGTCAGAGTGTCAGATTCTGAAAATTATGCTACTAAAAGTGAAGAATTCATTAGTATTTATAGCCATAAAACATTGTACTTAAACCTGATTGTTTTGCATTGTCTGTGCTGTTGCATTATCTACAAGAGTGCAAACACTGTAACCCGTAACCAGTGATACTCTGACTTGGATTGGATTGGGGCAAAAAGGCTGATTCTGGAAATCCGTAGTGGGATTTATTTTGCGGTTGCATGTGGCTACCCGCTGATGAATCCACCTCTTGTTCTGTCCTAAGTTGGATCAGGCCAGGGGTACATGTTGCCATACAAACTAACCTTTTCCGCTTTCTCTGTACCACGCTGGAGAGTGTGTATGTGTGTGTGCTCGGCTCCGTAATTTCGTTATGAGGATGACGCACTTTCTTACCCTGTTTAAGCTCACTATAATTGGCAGTGAATGGTGAGCCAGTGGACCTCAGTGTAGCGGAGAAGGCATGAAGCAGTCAGGGACATCAGTGAGACATCTTTCATAAAGCTTGGATACACCAGACTGACGGAGAAGATCCCGAATCCGCCTGGAATTCCAATCCATGTTCGGCTTTCAAGCGCTTTATTTCATAACAACTGCTAAAAGGTTGGACATGCACTGACAGAATGAGACAAACATTTGACCTCAGAAATTTAGGTTGGAGTTTAGATTCACTAATCCTGAAATTGCACTACAGAGCTGGACTTTTTGTTGTAGCTAATTAAAACTAGGCATGTCAATAAATATTTGTCAAATTATATCTGAAGAACCCCCCCCCCCCCCCCTCGCCCCCCTTAGCAAACAACAGTACAGGATTTATTGTGTATTCCTGTGATAGCGCAAATGAACTGAAATCAGCCACGAACAATAGTTAGAAACCCAGTAAAAAATAGTATGTTTCGTATAGGCCAAGCATCAGTATTCTTAACATATTTGATTGTTTCGAAACATATGATTCATCAAATTTGTTATCCCTTCAATTTCCTATCGCTAATTTTGCTCATTTGAAGTTCTCCCACATGTGATTTCTTCATTGTTTACCTTCAGTGTCTACAATGAAAGTGGTACAGTTATTGCTCTCTGAGGTGATGTGGCATGAATTTATGATGCATTTAACAAAAACAACTAAATTTGATTCATTTTTAACATTTTCCATAGCTTGACAATAACACTTTTATCTAAAGGCCTTTGCTAAGACAATATAGTGAAGCTTATGCCACTTTTTTGTAGCTTAAAACAAGCGACTTGTGTTCTACAGTATCTCATTAGGAGGAATGGATTGTTTCCAGTGTTCTGTATAGCGTAGTAGCTTATAGTCCAACCCTGCAATGAAAGAGCGCACTTGTGGGCGGAGCATAGCGAAGTTTGAAAGAAAATTGGCGCTGTCTGTTTGGAAGCTTGAGTTTCATCCATGCTCCATGCCTTTAATACCGGAGAGAAAGACACTCAGTCAGAGACAATAGCTGAGGAGGGGAACGGGCACATGGGATGAGAGAGTGAGAGAGTGATGAGAGGTAGAAAAGGAGATAAGAACAAAGGACAGAGGGAGGTAGACTAATTTGGAAAGGGAGAGACAGGAGGAGAGAGTGAAGGAGAGAAATAGAAAGACGGGGGATACCCTGGTGAATTGACACACAGTTCAGGGAAAGTGCACTGGCGAGGTGGTGTATATGTGTGTACGTGTGTGTGTGTGTGTGTGTGTGCATGCCAGTCTGCTAAGGTTGTTACTGTAGTGTGAAATTACAGAGCTTTCTGCACACAGCCCTCGGTCCAGACAAATGGAGAGGAATGGCTCGTGCATGTTTGCATAAACACCATCTATTAACCCACAGCCATGGACACAGCAGCATTATGTAAAAGGGATGTTCTCTGTGGTTCCCCCAGTTACTGCATGCATTAGGTGCCACATTTTGAAATCGCCTCGTGCTCTGGGCTCCCTTTATAAGATCAGATCTGATGATTACACCCATAGGACGAATGGAATAGGCTATGTTGTCAGTATATTCCAAAATGTAATGGACTGTAATGGAGTATAGTAAAATGTGGTATATTCGTAATCCCAGTGGCTCAAGACGCCATAAAATGCTTGAAACTTTATAAATACTCAATTCCTCATTTTGTATTGGAGGTGTATGTCGAGTATCCTGGCAGTAATAACCCAAGGAGCTCTTAAAATGGAGATTACGTTGCTCTTCTTCCTGTAGCAGCATAGCTGCATTGTTCAGGGGTACACACTTCTATGCGCCGGTCATAAAGCACATGACGTCATGCATTAGCTTAATGGTATTGTTGCGACACATTTCGGCAGAATACAATGCATAGGTAGCCCAGGCGATCCTGGTGATGTTTCTCTTCTCTCCATTGTGTCTTTTTTTTTTGTCCATACACCCCCCCCCCAACACACACACACACATACCACCCCCTTCCCCATATTCATTTTTCTTTGCCATTTCCCCCCTTCTGACTCTCCCATATGCCTTCCGTCCCTGCACCGTCTTGGACAGTAGTCTCTCTGCCCCTCTCTCTCTCTCTCACGCGCTCGCTAGCTCCCCCTCATCATTTTAATAGTGGACCTCAGAGCGGTTGCCATGTCGACCAGGCAGCATATTACTATGGCAACGGGTCTGTGCGCGGCGAGCCTGCTGATTAGGAAGAGATGTCTAGTGTAGCCTGGCCAACGGATGGATGCAGAGAGAGAGAGAAAGAGAGAGCGAAGGAAAGAAGGGGATTGGGGATAGGTGAAGTGGGGGTAGGGGGGCTATGGATGTCTGGTCATTGTGTGTGTGTGCCTGTTTATTAAAAGTGTGTGAAAGCTCCTGTTCTTGCTATAATTAGAACTGAGGATTTTTTTTACCAGCCCCCCAAAATCGCATTCTTCTAAAGCCACATATAATAATGAGCCAATGTGGTCTATTCAGTTTCATATCCCGAACGCAGATGATGCTGGTGCAAACGCCGCCTAGTCTGCCATGTTCACCTGAGGCACTCGAGCACTCCATCAGTCTGTCTGTCTGACTCTTTGTCTGTCTGATGCCTCCTTTGTGCATCCCTGTTTTATGTTTGGAAGAGTACATGCGTCTGGGCTACGCGTCTCTGTTTTTTTGATTCGCTTGGTCCGTCTTACTCGTCCTCACTCATTGTTAGGCCCTAGGCCGAACGGATAGTGCTGTAGCAGTAAGCATAGCATCTCTGTAGTAAGAAACCCTGGTAACTTCGTAGGAAAAGCATTTTTGGACAGTTTCTGATAGTCTGTGGTCATTTTAGACCACTTGTCTTGGTCCATTTATCACAGATTATTTATGCAGCAAAAAGAGCAGGTGGCATTTTAAACCATACGTAAAAAATTAAAATAATTAAAAATAGTAAAAATTCAAAATAATTCATAGTAGCTACTGCATTAATGACACGAATAATAACAAAATAATAGACTAGATCTATACCTTGTAACTTTATTATAAAAAAAAAACATTACAAATTACATTAGTGCTGGCTTAAAGTTAACAGTATGTTTTCCTTCTCTTGAGATACAAACTTTGATTATTTCATGATTAATTCATATTTAATATCAACACAGTGTCACTGATGCAAAGCACCAAACACTAATAGTACTAATAGTGGCACATTGTGGAGAATCTTTAGCTTTAGCGAAAGAAAATGTTCTAGTGTGAATTATGAAAGACAGCAGCAGCATAACTAACCAAAACTCTGACTAACCAAACTCCTCCCTGAGGATGCAGAGAGTCAACTAGCTACTGCTAATGTTGCCCTTACTAAAATCACTGAAGGTCACCATATTAAACTGATAATGATAGTCCCTGGAATATATTCTAAGCCATGACTGTTTCTGAAGCATTTAGCAAAACTAGCTAATGGCCCTACTCATACAGAGCTTGTATATTGAAATAAAAAAAAATAAAAAAACTACTAATATGTTAATATGTTAACCAGTTTTGTTTTGTTTTTTTTAGATGTGAACTTGTAACTTACTTAGTCGCTTGTGTAGCTAGATTATCCATAAGGGGCGCTGGTAACCACTGGTGCTACGCAACAATGACACTGTGTCCTCATTAAGCTAGTAGTTTGATAGACTGCTTACTCCCACACTAAATAGTATGTAAATCATAACACACTACTTTTAAAATTTACTAGTACATTTACTTGTGTAGTGTATTGAGTATAGAAGTGTGCGGATTGGGACGCAGCCTAGCTTTTTATGTTAGATTTAACATTCGTTTTATTTTAATTAAACAACAGTATGTCTTTTATTTGGTTGCAGCTCTTCACAGACCTTGCTTAAACCGATCATTTCACAATTGACATTTAGCAGTCAGGCGTCCCAACAGTGACGTATTGTTTCAAACAGAGCCACCCATGTAAGCCTTAGGTGCATGGCCACGTCGGGTGCAAGCAAGAAGGGCCGGACTGACTCCTTTGAGGTGTCCACGGCTTTCAAAGGAGCTGCGCCCAATAGCAAAGCACACTAATGAACCCCAGCACGGGGGGTCTACACAAAGTTGTCTCACCTCAAACACAGGCACACGCACTTACCAGGCCCCCCAGACCGTCCGAATCCACCAGAAAAGCTAATTACAAGATTTAATTAGAGTGAGAGAGAGAGAGGCACAGAAAGAGTAAAAGAGAGAGCGAAAGAGAGAAAGAGTGACCCATCCAGTCCATCAGCTCGTTTAGGACAGTAATTACAGCCTATTTATTATTCATCCCACAGCTAAATAAGAGCCTGACATTTCAATAACAATAATAAGGACGGAGGGGTAAAAAACCCTCCGCTAACTACCAGCTTCCTAATTGCCCGGCTCACGGATTAAACGACATAGGGAGAGAAAGAAAGAAGGTTATTTACTCGTCTGCACTTTTCATATGGGTGCGGGTTAGTGTCACCCCAGCCAAAAAAAAAAATGGAGTGCAGCAGGCGACTCGCAAACGAGGCCTGACCCTCGTCACTCTTCGCCCATTATTTTTTAGTGTCTATGCGTTTATTAGCCAGCTAGCTTTTAATGGCGTCCTCTCTTTGTTTGCACCAGTGCCTTAGAAGGAGCGGCTCTTCAGCTTGGCCTCTGCTCTCCAGCTCTTGACTGGTTTTTCAGGTGCTTTTATTTCGCACCAGTCGAGCATCACCCTCTCGGAGGGCGAGATGAAAAAAAAAGACTAATAATGTAGCCGGAAACTATGACGGATAATGTTTGGCAGTATTTATCATCTTCACGTCTTGGGCTTTATAGTTTGGTGGCCTGCCCTGAAGCTGTCCCAGTGTCCCTTCTTTTACCCCTTCGGTCGTATTCACTCTCCCTGTCTTTCCCTCTCTTTCTCTCTCGGTGTCTCTCGCCCCCTCCCTCTTCATGCCCCTCCATCCTGAACTCTATAGCACCTCATTAGGGGCCGTGTGTGGCTGCTGGTCTCATTGGCTGAGCTGGAGGTGGAGGAATAGCACATAATTATGAAGTGGAGATGGCATTACACTCATCAGGAATTATGGATGAGTCTCTGGACGCCAACCTCAGTGCAAGCTAAAGCGCAGGCCCAGGCGGCCTGGACCAGACAGGAGGGGGGGTTGGGGGCGGGGTAGGGTTACAGGTAGAGAGGTCACTCAGAGGAGCAGTGCCCCATATCAATCAGTCCACTCACATGCAGAGCTAGGTGAATGTGCTATACAGCTAACTGCTGCTCATAGCTTACCCCAGGCCTTTAATGTTGGACACTGCTGCTGAGGAAACCACCACCATCTTGCTTCAGCCGTGGCTTGGATTGACATCTCTGAAGCAGATGGTTGGAGCTGATCTATATACATGCTCTGCCAACAACTGCATGTTTCGTAATGAGTTTTTCTAGCAAGCTTTATAAACATGTAGCTTTATAAATAGCTTAAATAGCATTAGACTTGTTTGTATCCCACCAAGTAAACTCACAATCATGTTTTAGAGATCACAAAAGCATGATATAGATGTCATGTAAATAAAAAAAAAAATGATTGTAATATAAAAATATATAATTGTACTGTTGTAAGTTCTTCAGCTCTGTGAAATAAAAAAATAAGCAATTAGGTTGCAAAGTTTGACTGTTTCAAACCAGATAGAATTATAATTCAATAGATTTTTAAAATAATTTTACCAACCTGTATAGTGGCTGTTACTACTTGCCCCTGTGTGTGTTTCATTCAGCTAAATTGATCCTAAATGGTAGGTGCTAGAAACAAAGTCTACATTTTCATTTGAAGAAGACATGTATAGGTTGATTTTGTAAAAAATGATCAAGTACAATATTGTGTTATAATATAATGTTATGTGGACTTTATAGATACTTAAACACTGCAAAAAACTATATCTTGGCTAGTGAAAACATCTTAAATCTTGTCAATATCTCTAATGTTTCTCTCTTTTTCCCTGAATCCTCTCTCTCTGCATTTTAGTCATTTCCAATATCCACTAGTTAGGATTCACACAGTGATTCCAGTACTGGAGGTGGTGAAGGCTAGTACAATTTCTCATGAAGCCAGCCAACCGCAACATTTTGTCTTGCTGCTAAAGCTATGCCATTGAACAGCGGAACATGCTTGGAGGAGAGTGATAACTGTCCAATTCTTTTTTCTGGCTGGCATCAGAAAGGGAGGGCCATCCTACCCACCTAGAGAAAGTGAGGTCAATGCTCTCTAGGGCGTCTGGCAAGGAATGGTTGTAGCGATCTCCCCATGATAGGGCTAACACAGCCATTGCTATTAAATGACAGATTTGTGGACGTCACATCAATGGACCCGTTTACACCAGGTCACTTCATGTGACTAGTATCTGGATTATATGCTGATAAGATTTGAGCCACATGCATTTACTCTCGGAAGTCAAACGCGACTCCAGTTAGGCAGGCTGGAATCCGACTGCTTTGTGGGACGGAATACGCAAATCCAGGCGTTATATGGCAACCAGTTGTTTATCCCTTCAGACTCTTCCTGTGCTCTGCTAAACGATTGCTGTCTTGAAAGTCACAGTTTTACATGGAGAGGTGTTTCGATTGTACTGGGAGGAGTTTGGGTTGTCAGGTTGTCTCTTGGAGAGATGTGTTTACACTGCTGTAACGTGGCTTAAATGTGCCTAAAAATGTGTATGATCCAGATGTTATCCTGATACTCAAGACACATGAAATGACCTGGTGTAAATGAGATCACCAAGACACAGACCAATTAAATGTGTAGTAACAGTTAGTTCCACCCTGCCCAACACAGGGGAAAAAACTGTGTGACAGAAAAAATAACCAAGCAGGTGTGGTTATTATTTATTATAATAATACTTTTCAGTGGGTCATTATTAATTTGTTAAAATAAATGAATTCAGACATTTGTAGAGCACATTGCAGTTAGTGGATTGCATTGACAGTGGGATTGATTACACAGTCATTAATGTTTAATCATGACTTAATCTTCTTTGGATTTGTTTGGGTGGACAGTCTAGGGTCATGTAAACGTGTGAATTTGGCCATGAGTGGCGAAAATGACTTCCTGTAATCTGTGATTAAGAACACAGGCTCTTGTAGGAGCTCACAAGACGGGTCTCATCAGAGAGGACGGACAGAGGGAAAGAATGGAAGAAAATAAGGGCAGAAATTGCAATCAGTGTCCTGTGCTTGATTCAGCCCATTTGCAGCATGTGGCCCACTCCAGCTAGCCAAGAACCCTCACTGAGCCCACACAGTAAACATGTCCAATTAGAAACATGTCCCACCAGTGCGTGTGAACACATATACACACACATACACACATGCCCCTCTTGCTGCCTGCCACCGTACTTGGAGTAGCCCGGCTAAAGTAGCTTGATTAGATGAGTCAAGCGGATGCAGACAGCTCAGCCAGGCTGCAGCAAATGAATAGTCAATACTTGGCATTTGGGCCTTAAGTGTGCCTGTGTAAAGGGGCATTTTACTATCAGAGGACAGTGTGGGGTTGTCTGTTTGTAAGAGTAAATTTTGGGTTCTGTCACATTGTGTCAATTTTTCTTAAAAAAAACAACAACAACAGATTGATGTGTAACATCAGTCATGTTTGTAGTGTTTTAAACAGATGTCAGACGCTCATAGTTTTTAAATGAATTACTTTTGGTGCTTTCCTGCCTGTTTCAACATGTCAAACCTTAACACTAAATAATGTGATGCATATTATGTGCTGTGATATGTTTGCAATATTGGCCCCAACTAATATATCGGTTAGACATAAAAGTCTTATAAATATAAACTAAGGTAACACTTTCTTGAGGAGGTGGAAAAGGTGGGAAATGTGAGTGTTAACAGGAATATATGAAGCTATAGAGAATAAAAATCTGTTTCTGTGAATAGTTAAGTGGGTAAAAGGTCAACTGATCTCCAAAATATATCAATTAAACAAAATGGAAAGATCATGAGCATGATTATTGTATTGTTTTTATCTTGAACAGTTTTTACCTGAAAAAAGCACCAATAAAACAAAAGTTTCGGCACCCCAACAGATCAGAGCTCACACATAACTTTTACCTAGGCCCAATGACTTAAGACTCAAACCTCTCAAACAGTCTGAGCCGCCCCTTGGAGCTTTGAAAATTAAAAGAATTGATGCCCACTATGCAAGAAAAGCCTATAAGAAGATAGCAAAGCATTTCAGGTAGCTTCCCGACTTCCTCAGTTTTTAATGTAGTTAAGTAATGGCAGTTAACAGGAACGGTGGGAGTCAAGTTGAAGTGTTCAAACTTTCAGAAAAAAATGCTCATAGAATTGCTAGAAAGGCAAATAGGGCCCCTTGTTAGCCTGTAGAACCTCTATACCAAGCAATATTAGTCGATAAAAAAGCCAGTATTGGTTAGAAAATGTCTGTCTCTGTCTGTCAGTCTATCTATCCCTCTATACTAACAGAAAGCATGTATGGCAAAAAGCTTGTCACGTGAACATGCACTGAATACATGCTTGTATGCAGCATGGTCAGTGTTGTACATTAGAAGATGCACTGGTGTGCATAAAGGTGACATACATTTTACTGCATGAACTGATTCTGGAACGCTTTATGATTACTCCTCTCCTCTCCTGTGCGTATACCCACGTATAAACATACACACACACACACACACACGAACAAATTCGCACTCCAAGGAACTTGGCTGTTGACCTTGTGGATGTGAGAGGAAGGCCTGTAGCTCAGTGACCCGTAAAGACTGGAGGCCTTTTTTTCCTCTCCTTCCCCTTTATCCCTCCATTTCTCCATCCTTCCACCCCCCCCCCCCCCCCCCACCTCTCTGCAGACACCTTTCTTTCCAGTCCACTTATCAGCCTGAATGATGGTGCCGTCAGGCTGCGATTGATGGCTGTCACTGTGTGTCACCTTATTGCATTATTTAAAGAGAGATTCCTTTTTAACATCTACCATTCGCACGCCTTTGCTTTTAGGGCCGTTACACACTGGACACAATGAATAAACCGTGTCTAAATACAAAATATGCAGAAATACTCTCACAATAAAGTACACAGGCTAACACTGGGTGCATCCTATAAAAAAGCCAACAGATAAATCTTTATAAAAAGTGGTTCTGAAGTCTTGGTCTCAAGATTAAAAATTAATTAATGTAAATTAATGCTCTTGCTCTTGAGGAAGACTAGGACAATTGTGTAAGTTGTGAGGTAGGACCACATTTGTAAGCCTTGGGTACCTAGGACTCTGCTGGTTCACTGGTTGTCCTTTCTTGGATCACTTTTGGTAGGTACTGACCACTGCATAGCAGAAAAAGCCTAGTGTTTTGGAGAAGCTCTGACATCTGGCCATCACAAATTGGCCCTTGTCATAGTGGCTGACTGTTCACTTGCTGCCTAATATATCCCACACCTTGAAGATTCAATTCAATTCAAATTTATTTCTATAGCGCTTTTCACAACGAATGTTGTCACAAAGTGGCTTTACAGATATCCGGATCTGAGTCTCTTTTGAGCAAGCCAGTGGCAACAGCGTCAAGGACAAAACCCTCAGATCAAGAGAAAGAAACCTTGAGAGGAACCAAGACTCAAAAGGGGAACCCATTTTCCTCAGGTTGACACCGAATAGCACAATATAAAAGCAAAACAGGAATAAAACAATAAAACAATACTGAATTAAGAGAATATGGCAAATGTGGCGTCAAGCCATAAAAGATGGGGTGAGAATAAAATCAATCTAAAGCCCCAGAGCAGGACAGCAGGCAGCAGGGTAGTGAAGAGCCAGATCTGGCTGTACCGGGATGGAACAGCTGGAACTGGGCATCTCAATACATGGAAAGATGCCACTTTAGTTATAGATAGTCAACGTTTTTCACTTCACCTGTCAGTGGTGCTAATGTTTTAGCTGATCAGTGTAAGCTTGAATAATAATAACATAGATCACCAAATCATTCGTACGAGTAGATCCATGTTCAGTGTGTAAAGGCCTTTAGTCGTGAGGTTTTTGCTTTGATACCATGGCTGGCCCTTATTGTGTAGGTCAGGCCCACTAGCTGCTCCCCAGAGCGGAGCTGCGCCAGAGAGCTCACACACGTCTGGCAACGCACAGAGCACCAGAGAGTTATTTCTAGACGCCTCTGTGAAGCTTCTTCTTCAGCCGAGTCTATCTCCAAGGGTGTATAGCGAAAAAGGAAAGGAAACAGTTATCCTTTGACATTTGGCTACACTTTTGTTTCACAGACACCCCCAGCCATGCCTTTGAACAGACACACTCACAAGGTCTGCACATAAGCAGTGGAAAGACAGATGCACAGAGAGAGAGAGAGAGAGAGAGAGAGAGAGAGAGAGAGAAAAAGAGAGAGAAAGAGAGAGAGAGAGAGAGAGAGTCGGCTCCTCACCTCGGGGCTATGGGGCAGTACTTGAGCGATGTCTCCCTAGGGGGGTGATATTTTATAGTTTGTGTCCATCAGTGGCGTGGCCCGGGGCGCTGGGGTTGACAGTAAGTGCTCTCAACATCGCTGACACTGATTCATCTGAGCCATGACATATATGAGAGAGAGAGGAGGTGGGGTGAAGGTGGAGGAGAGCGAGAACAGAAGGAAAAAGAAAGAACAACAGAATGAGAAAGAGTGATAGAAAGAATGGAAGAATTAAAAGAACTGAAACTGAAAGAAAGGTTGACCTGTATGACAGTCCATTACTACGGATGGTCTTGGTAGACCAGAAGGCCTGACTGACAAAATCACAGTAAAACAGCAGGAAGATTTTCTTTTGGTTACTGAGGTTTGTTTTTAAATTGGGTTAAGTGAAAAGCAATGCGGAACAACATGCATTCATATGCAAAAGTTTGGGCACCCCATGGCGAATTGCATGTACTGGTATTGTTAATTCTTTAGAAAATATATAAGATTATATTATTAAATAACACAATGGCTGCCACAGTGACCCATGGATCGCTTATTCGAATCCCGGTTCGTGCTGTCTGCCATCAGCAGCCAGAGCCTGAGAGAGCACAACTGGCGTTGCTCTCTCCAGGTGGGTAGATGGCTCGCACTCTCTCTACATCACTTCAGTATGATGCTGGCCGACACGGTCGTCAGCTAGCCAATGCATCAGAGCTGGGGTCCTGCAGCTTTCGAAAAGAGGCAGTGGCTGGTGTCGGAAAAGGCTTGTGGTGGAGAGTACTCACGAGTGGGTTGGTTAATTGGCTAAAATCTGACACTGGGGAGGAAATGTGGGTAAAAATGAAAATGAATAAATAAATAAAAAATAAAAGCATACTGTAATAAAGCACATCAGTTAACACCATATGGTCACAATTCACAAAAATTCACAAAAGATGTAGCTAGCTAATTATGTGATGTTGACAGCAGTAGACAATGGACCACTGGAGTGAAGAATACATTTTTAGGGCAGCTAAAGACAAAATATGAAAGAAACCTATTACTGCATATAAATAATACAATATTCCTTTAATTATATATTTATATATAGTTAACTGTCCAAGAATGACAGTCTTTTTTTCCATCATCTCACAATGAACACGCCACAAAACCTCAGGGACCCTAACTTTAACCTCCACCTGCACATCATAGGTTAGTCCAGCCCTTACCTGGTGTGTGTGTCTGTTTGAGTATGCTTATGTGTGTGTCTGGCCTGAGAAGGGGGCCCCCCAATATAATGTGGCATTTCAATTTCTCATCTTCTCTCTACCTGCTCTGCCGCCCTGCTCCTCTTCTACATATATATAGAGGAGGAAGAGTGTGGCGGGCCGGTCGTCGGGATGCGCATACTAAACAATCAATGTGTCACCTCTTCCTGACAATGCTGCTGCTTTTTTTCCTCTCCATATGGGGACCTCGCTCATTTTTTCTTGTCAGCAGAAGGTAATTTGCTGTATTGTAATTCAGTCCGAAAGCAGCGCTGTGACGAGAAGACTTGATAGCCGCCCCCCAAGACCCCAGGACCACCCCTACCACCCCCCTCCCTCCCTCCACACCATACACACATACACAAACGCGTGCCATGTAAATTCTGCTTTGCCCCTCCCACTTTGGGCCGCAGCCCCATCTTCATCCGAGGCTAGCTGTTAAATGCGATAAGCGTGGAGTGTGGCGCCGGGGCCCCTGATTAATAAAAGATGGGGGCCGCTCCCAACTCCCATGGGGGTGGCCTTCCTTTCTAAGCACCCCCCCCCACACCTCTATCAGCCAGAGACGCTGCACACAATGGCTTCTGCACCAGCACAATGGACAGGAAATGGGGAGAAAGAAGCAATCATGGAAATATAACATTTAAAACAGCCAGTGTCCTGTGCCCTCTCGCTAGCACAACATGTGCATTATAATAGACAACAGCGGGCCGGGAGCAGGGAGGGATATGACATACTAATGTGTTTGTGAATATTGAAGGTATAGGAGCATATGCGAAGCAGGGCTTCTGGTGTCCTGCTGTTTCATAAGGATGTGAATTGGACGTTTTCGCGCAGGACACACGCTCTTAAAATGACGTGTTAATTGACAGCACACTTTTTGGGTTCTCGCTATTTTAAAGCATTTTGTGTCGGGCCACGAGAATACAAACTGTGTTAGTAGAGCACATCTTTTGGTTAGGAAACTGAACAGGCACCTCACGATTCGATTACAATTCCACTCCAATTCAGAGGGCTGTTTTTTTACCATACAGTATTTCCTTTTTTGCACTGTGTGTATCGGCCTGATACCTGATAACGTATTTGTAATGATCCATTCTGAATTTATTTCCAGTATATTTTATTAATAAAACAAATGGAAGCAATGTGGCAGGTCAACTGGAAGGGTCTTGCAGTGAGGCTTCGGTGTAAAAAAGCGTAGTAATATGTCTTACCCTCCCTAGTAGCCTAGACATTATGTCATCACTATAAGTCTTTAAATAGCCATCTTGTCTTTAACTAACATTCCGCTTAATCTCTGTACAATGTCATTGAATGTTTAGCTGAATGTAGTAAATTCTATCTAATATCTAAACCTAAGACTATCTTCAGCCTGATCTACTTCTGCAATGAGGTTTACTGGACTGTTTGCTAATCGTTTGGTGATCAATAGATTTGAAATAAAATGTGGACAAATGTAGAGGTTAGAACACATTAGAATGTTTTGAATGCATCTGTTTTGGAAATGGAATGACGTGCAGAAATGCTGAATTCGTTTAATACCAAGCTAATGAATGAGAAGAATGCGTGGGCAGGTTTTTCAGCTTAAAATGTCTGTATGCTGGGACTTTATAATAGGGATATGGTATGGATATATATTGCACATGCCTTGCATTACATTAAAAATGCATTGGTGAATCAGTAATTCGACATGGTTAAAGATTGGCCTGCATTACTTTGACCGAAATAATTTTATTGGAATACATGAATACTGTGATTAAATAAATAAATAAATAAATCACAAACACCCACACAAACACTAATCTATAACTGTGATTGGTCAAGATGCTCACAGCATACTAAATGCAATTGTGATTGGTTCTCATTCGCATTTTGAAACCTTATGTATATCAGTATTGTTATCTGTCTATCAGAATTGCCAGTGTTGCAAAGGCCAATATCATGACAACAATTAAGAAACCGTATATTGTGTGGCCCTACTGTGTGCATAGGTGTTTATGGGAGAAAGAGAGAGAGGGAGAGAGAGTGTGTGTGTGTGTTTGTGTGTGTGTGTATGTGAGAGAGACTGAGCAGTGTAGTCTGTTCCAGGAAACCCCCATGCAGACAGTCATCACCCAGACCACTCATTGCTATGTAATGGCTTTGTTACCATCAAGAGATTCTGCCATCTTCTTGTGTTTACACGAAGCGACAGCATAGCCCTGGTTTTCCTATGGAGATCAGACAGAGGATATCTCTCTCTCGCTCACTCTTTCACTCACACAGGCACCGTCTGTCTGTAACATATTTAATTTCATTTATGATTTAATTGTCATGGATAAATAAGTGCATGAAAATGAGTCTCTTTTCTAAATCAAACACAGAAAAACAAATGCTGTGTAAATGCTGGGCCATCCTTTTTGAATGCTTTTATATTTACACACACACACACACACACACACACACACACACACACACACACACACTCATATTCAGTCAGACCCCTTTGTGATTGCTGTCCTATAAAAGGACACTGTAGCATTTATTTTTCTAAAACCAATGACAGGGATTGCAAGATGTACAGATATTTGTTTGGGTGGCTGAAATGACCTGTGTTTGCTCCATCCTCAAATAGGGATAGGGTTAGGGTTAGGGTTGGACAATACACCATGAAACACAATGAGAAACGCAAAAAAATACGTATAATGCCATATTTAGCATACATTTGAAATACTGTCAGTGTTTTACCGGAGATTTCTAAGAGATTTAGATCACCTCATGAATTTCACAAGCGCCCATCGTGCACTCCCTGTGATTTCAGGCTTTAGTTTTAGGCTTTTTGTTTTTTTAGTTTTATTGTGTGATTGGTCCGAATACATCTTGTAGTAAAGGTTGTAGTGCTGTATTTCATATAAAGTCTAAAGCACTAAGGGTTCAAGAGCTATCCACAGACATAATGGCCATTAAAGGTAAAACTGTATTTACATTGGCTTAGTTGATTAATGAGAGTTCACTACATGGAAGAGACATATTGTAACCTCAAACACTGGTGTGTCCTCCTTCATAAGCAAAAAACACTTAATAATAAAAAAAGATCTGTAAAACAGCTTTATTTTTGAAGAGTTTTGTGCATTTAGATTTACGGCCCAAATTTTCATACACGGCTCTCCCTCCCGGCCATTGCATAGAAACCTGCAGTAGCTCTCCTAGTATTGCTTCACCCAGTCTGCTAGCAGTAGCTTTGATCCTTTTTAGCTTTTTATCAACCTTTTTGCCCTAAAGATGACAATGCATGTAGCCTCAAAAGGCTTTGTCAGATAGACTGGGTCTATGTAAATTTAGGGGAGAAAGCCTGCGTTTTGCACAGAAGCTGATGAATCAGGTGCTAGGTGAGTAGGTGCTAGGCTAAAAGCTAAGCCTACCAGTCACTAGCTAACCACGCACAGTGCTGACTGGACATCTGGGGAAGAATAAGGTTGTCTGAGCATTTTATCACATAGAAAATCCAATGTTCCAGCGTTCCAATGGCACCCAGCATTAAATCATGGCATTCATGTATAGAAATTGAGATACCTCTGTATCGCACCTAATCAAATTCTAAATGTATTATGTGATTAAAGGTAGGGTAATTAGGTTATATATTGTTAGTTTGGCACGTTTAGTTGCTTCATAGTAGCTCACTAAAACTAGGCTGATAAGAAACGACAGCAACAAACAATGAGGCTAATGTTAGCTTAGTTACAGGATAAAAAAAAACTACACCTAAACTATCTTAACCTGGCTGCAATCTTCCACACTCAACTAATGAACTCCTCTTTAGGTTGTATGGGATTTTTGTTAAAGCCACTGTTAGACTGAGCTAGTATGCATAGTGTACCTGCACTTACTCTGTATGTAGGCTACACACATACACACACTCATGTACTCACAGGGCCTCAGTCAGACACCTTTGTAAGGTGTTGAGTGCTGTGCCTCAGTTGGACTCTCATGTGGAGTCTGATTGCTGCTCTCTGCACGGACACTGGAGCATTTATCTTTAAATAACCTCCGCCCCCCCAGCGGGGCCAGACAATAGCGGGACGCTTCTAATTTTCAGCAGCATAATGGCAGTCATATTGAGATGAAACAGGTCAAAGGTGAGCTTGGGGGCCCGTGATTGGCTGGGGCCTCAGCTCCTCTCTTCCAGATAAAAATTGAGGCGCAGCAGCCGCCTTAATTCGATTCCCTCTGAATGCCGCCCTTTTTCTCCCAAATCAACCAGGCAGCTGAAGAATTTTCCAGTTTGTGTAATTGCTTATGAATATGGAATCACAATATCGAAGGAGACCAAAATCAAATTCGTCTCCTTGTAATTGCAGCCGATGAAATATGCATTTTCCATACAATGTGCAATATCTATATATAGCTTTATAAAATATATAGACATTTTAACCCATGATAATATTCATATAAGATTCATATTGTATATTCTTTGTATTGCCTCTGTCCCTTTTGACCCTTTAACTGGTCTCCTCCCACTTGGTCTGGACGAAATAGATTGATGTGCTTGCTGCATGAATATTAATGCTATATGCACATGGGCTTGAACTTGCCTTTGACCTTGTTTTCATAAGCAGTAAAGCACATATACACTGGAGCAGCCTGTGACATTTGTCCTGCTCTCGTCTTATTCAGTCACTGCAGCAGCGCTTCGAAACACATACATGCTAAACTGCATGCATGCTAAATTTTATTTTTGTCACACTGCGTATTAACACTGCGTATTATATGCACCGATTGTAAGGCTGCATAGGACAGGCATTTGTTTGGATGTCTGAATTGATCATCCCATGCTCTGCCTTTCATAGTAACCTTGATGAGGTTGTTCAAGCTGGCAAAAACCCAAGTTCAAGTTCTTCGAAAGTCGTAGCGCATAGGCAACCCCGTTGTAGTCAAATTGGGCAACTGCAGTGTTTGTATAGGGTCACTGCATAACATTAGGTGTCCAGTTTAAAATGCTGGTACAATATTTAAAATGACAATGACAGATTTGCCACCATGCCAACATTAGCTCAACAATGAAACGACACCCAATCTATCCTTTGACAAGCATACTTTTACAGAAGCTTTTACAGTAGCTACCAAAAAATGCTTTTGTGGGTGGAGCTTGGGCTGGTCGTTGCGTTTGATGTGTCATCGTAGCAGCACAGTACCAAACGATAAGCCTCGAGACTCCAATTCCCAGAGAGCATTGCGACAGGGGGTGTGGAGGCGGGGGTGCGGCCGCTCTGTCTCTAACAGCTGCCCTTTAAGGTCATTGCTCACAGTCATGCGAGGGGCCGGCGCAGCCCCCCTGAGCCCGATGACAAACAAGGCTGCAGTGCTGAGGTGTGTGTCAGGGGTGTTTTTCCACAAAGCATTTTCTATAAAAGTGTAACAGCCCTGTGTTTGCCCTTTCCTCCCCGTACGCGCGCACCGCTCAGCCAACAGGCCCCTAAAGATCTCTTAAAAAGTGCTGATCCATACACAAGCCAGTCCCGCCAGCGCCTCTCTAGTAATTCTCCCTTTTCTCTTCCTCTCTCTCTTTCTGTTTTTCTCCCCTCTATCCCTCCCTCCAGCACTGGAGCAGGCTTCTGCTGAATCACGCCCGGTCGTGACTGGCACGGAGCATGAGAGCGTAAGTGGGTGAGTGTGTGTGCATATGAGAGTGAGAGGGGGGCGGGGCTTGTTGTAGGCCTGGAGGTAATTATGGCGCATTAGAGCAGGACTAAATAAATCTGCAGTGCTGCTAATTGCGTGGCAGTGAAAACAATAACTCTCAGCATATGGCCTGGGGCATCTGGGTGGGGGGGCGTCAAAGGGCCCTGGCATAGGGCCAACGACAGGCACTGGCGCAATCAGTCCAACCTGCTGCGCCCCTAGTCAGCGGCGGGCAACACGTTGGTAGGTTTTACATGTCAGCTGTAGCCCTAGTAATTCACAAACACCAGCCAAGCAGGCAGTGGAGGAGTCTATGATTTGTGAAGTTAGCCCTGCAAACACCACCATAGAAAACAGTTCTTACAGGATGTTTATTTGTTTGCAGTATTTAAACATTTTTTTCAGTTTTGGATTCTAAATCCAGATTTCTTTTTAATTGGTTTGACAGATATGAATGATAACTTCTGACAGAATGTACATATATGTACATACATACATCAGCCAATAAGTCTAGGTGGGGCTTCGTAGTTAATCCAGTCTTCTCTCCTGCGATCTGGTCAGAGACTTCAGTGAGATGGCCCAGTAAACTCATTAAAATCTCCTGCCAGAAGAGTTACAGTATGTGCAAGTCCATGTTGGCTGTTAAATGTAAAATGTATTAGTGTGCAACATGCGTCACTGTGTTCCACTGTGTGTTGATTTTTTTTTGAGAAAGTGTGTGAGGCAACACTTCTTATTGGTTAGTTTAATCAGAGTAAGGATATTTTTGTGAATAAAAAATGAATGAATTATCTGGTTTGTTAGATTGCAGTCTCTTTATATGTCAAACTAATTCAACAACAGCCCAGAGATATCAGGTTATTACCACAGAAGAGCAGATATTGTGTCTGGGTTATGCAAGACAGAAACAAGTCTATGAGGACATATCTTCTCACAACCTGAGTATTATTTTGCAAGCATCTATGTTTGAATGAGTTTCAGCGTAATTCCTAGTCATCAAACTCCGCCCATTAACACGGCTAAGTGTGTGTGGCAACAGCCCCCTAACGTGACAGCAATGATCCGTCTCCATCACCTTCATACATCAGCGCGTTAATAAACATGAATTAATAATAGAGCAGTTAGACTTGGCATCAGGTAGAGTGGATGCTCGGCACGCATGCATGCTCCAGGTGAGGACCAATGACGAAAAGTTAGAAGATACACACACCCTCATAGACGAATGCAGCTCCACAGAGGCCTCTGCCACTCACATCCTAAAAGTGTATCACAGGAAACTCACTGACACGCTTCTTTCTTTCTCGATCTCTACCTCTTATGTCTGTCTGTATGTGTGTTTGTGTTTTCCAGGATCGGATCTGCTCTGTTCGAAGAGAAGTTTGAGTGGCGTGTGCTGTTGGATCTCTTGTGGCCTGCCGGTACGTACACACTCCCTCTGCACTGAGCTCACAGCAGCACATGCTGACTGAATGGGGCTAGTGTGCCTTTACACACCTCAAGCACTACAGATGAGTGACAGTGTCAAATCTAAGCTTCAGTCGAATACACGTCATATCAGAACCTGAGTTATGCTCGGGTTACATCTTGTTGATCCTCTAGAGGACAGCTCTACCAATTGAAGAACTAAGGTCATGACTGGATGAACAGCAGAGTCCTAGCATGAAATGAAAAACAGCTTGTTTTAAGAATGTGTAGAAAGTGCAAAAATGTAAAAATTTAATTTTTAATCAGCAGGGGTGAAGAACTGCAGATAATAAGCTGTGCTTTGTTAAAGTATTATGCAGATATTAGTTCTTGCTCAAAGATGTATTAGCAAAGCTGTCAGTATTTTTACACTTCTATGACTTTGGATATTCTAATCAAAACAATACATTGCAATACATCAAAATTCTACTGGTTGGCACACGAAACAGAGAATAATCACTTGGTGGTCTGTATGAAAATCTAATTTATTCAAGTATTTCATTTCATAAAAATCTTCCAAAATAATACAGTTAAGCAGGACAGTGGCTCATGTATTTTCCATTCCTTTTAATCATTGGCTTTAAAGTGACCCATCACTGTTCTGCCCACAAATGTGTTCTTTTGTAGTAGCTGTTGTGGACAACATTGGCAGTGATCACTTTGAACAAATAAGAAATTGTAACGTATTTTATTTAGATTTGCTCAACATTATATTGAGTGTCCAGCTAGACTATGCTGTGGTCGGTATGTGAAACAGGACTGATTGGAAACGACAGTGACAAATTTGCCACCATCAGTTACAGCCAACATTCAGCCGTTTCTAACATTGTGACCTTTTACACGCATACAAAATACATATAGATTAAATTTGATAACACATTCTAAACATTGCTATTTTTGGAAATCTAAGTTGTGCACGCTACGGTTTCTCATTAGGCTGAATGAGATGTTCTGTAAAGCTTGTCCAATCTCACAACAGCTGCTACAAAAGACTGCATCAGTGGGTGGAGCATGGAAAGGTCAATTGTAAGTACACTGTTTTGAGGGATGCACACATAATAATACAGACACACACACACACACACACACACACACACACACACACACATACACATTCAAACCTTTTTCAAACTCTTTCAAAATCCAGCACGTTACCAGAACACTTTCTGGTAATGTTCTGACTTTGCGTTATTCAAGCATTACAGCCCTTAACTGGTGTAGTACTGGCATGGTTGTGTTCTTAATTGCCATAATGTCCCGTAAAAGTCCTGGTAATTCCGGATAAGAGCTTCTTTATTTCTGAATTAAAATGTGTCTCCCACAAAAACAATTTGCTTTGCTAGTCATGCTGGCGGCTATGCAGGGTTGAGTGGCTACTTTTCTCAAAAAATCATGTACAAAGAACATGTTCACTTACTGAGGTTTTACTGACATAAAACAAAAATAGTCCTAAGCCCTATTCA
This sequence comes from Salminus brasiliensis, assembly GCF_030463535.1. Lineage (NCBI taxonomy): Eukaryota > Metazoa > Chordata > Actinopteri > Characiformes > Bryconidae > Salminus > Salminus brasiliensis. Next base: position 27,032,256 of record NC_132894.1, read on the forward strand.
ACCGGATCAGTTTTACACAGGGAGGTGTGGTAATGTAAATTGAGTAGCCACTCCCATCTCAGTCATTTCTGCTGAGATTTCCTGCACCACACAAAATGTTTCTAGATTTTACAGACGCCCTGTAGTAAAATTACTTTATTCCATGTCCCCATGTACAACTTATCCCATCTGAATAGGGAACATTAGAAAATCCTAAATTGCTGGCTGTAATTGCTGGACTTCACTAACTTTTTCAGTGAGAGCTAGCCAGGTTAACTCTGTACAGCCTCCATATGGTGGAGAAACAATTGCCATTGCCCATAGGTCACCCAAGTAGCTTCATAATGAATTAATTAATGAATGAATAAATTGCCTGTTAATTTTCTGTTACAAACAGTCTTGGGATAGGTTGTAATGTTTGCGTACACAAACAGTCTGTACTGGAAACAAAGCTTTTTTGAAACTTTTTAGCAGAAATGTTCTGATTGGTTTATACCAAATATGTTTATGATTATTCAGAAAAACCCTAACAGTTGTACCCTGCTCTCCCCGACTGGTTATGTGCAGATAAAGGGCTGGGTTAGTCACAGTTAACCTTCTGGAGTCTACCAACGTGTCAAATTCAATGTTTCTCAGTGCTTCCATTAAAGTCTTTGCAATAACATGCAGTTCATGCATTTCCTAAATCTGCATGAACCCGCCCTTTCAACAGCATCAGATTTACCATTGCCCTTACAACTGCCAGATCATACGGGACTCACATCCTCAGTTACGAGGCTATGAAAACGAGTGGAGATACTCGTTCGGCCTCTCATCATGTCTAACGGGTGGATTTGTGTGTCCTTCATCGCCCTCTCATCTGTAATTGGTGGATCTGAACTGTCGAATGGACACCTTGTGTCCTGCCTTTCCCAAATTATGTATTATTTTATTTATACTCATCCACATGAGTAAAGGCTTTTTTTTTAAGAAATATGAAGAATTTACTTCTTTAGAAACTTTAGAACTTTTTTAGGTTTAGGATCAAGGTGCTCTGGGTCACATGGGGTCTCATTAAAGTGAGAGCTGATATTGTTCTGAACCTGTTAATATAAAATATGGGTATTATCTTATATGCAAGTGTCTTTAACAGTGAGTTTAAGGAAGAAATGCAAGGGGTAACAGTACCCGGCTTCTCAACAACTTTAAACACCGAGACTCTAAATGTTCCTTTCTAGCTATGTTTACTATACCACAGGCCAGCGCTGCGGGTCCAAATAAGAATTATAAAGCAGATGTGAGTTCAGATTATGATGGAACACACACACTCTCACACACACACACACACTCTCACACGCAAACACAGGGTCAGCCCTGCTGTCCCTCAATAGAACGAATGTGAGGTAGTGTCAACAGTACATGCACACACAGAGACACACTCATTGCAGAGTGATCTCCAGCATGATCCAGTTAGGTCATTCACAGACTCGTCCTGCTACAGGCACTTATTGATCCCTTCTCTTAAGCCTCCATCCCTGAATACGCATACACACCCACACGCTCACATGGTAGAACACAGACCTGGTGTTATTGTTTGCTTTTCAAATGAAAACTGATTTCTTTGCCGGCAGTCTTTTTTATTTTCATACAATACTTTCTCCTCTCTTTGTTCCTTACCTTTCGTCAAACCTCTCTCTCTAATTCTCTTTCTATTATTCTCTACCGAGTGGTTGTGGCATGAGCCTAGCCTGCCAGCAGCCGCTGTGTTTTGAAGCGTTTATGCGCTCGTGTCTCGAGGGAGCCTTGTGTTGTCTTCTCCTTTTTGTTCCTACTAATTGCCCTAATTTATTGACTAGTTAAGGTTTATGAAACAATTAATTGATTTCCCTGCACTCATTATTTAGCCCTTTCATAATAAATCTGGCATGTTTCCTTTTGAGCAGCGATGTTAACGGCATATCAGGAAGGAGTGAATTTAACTGACTTAGACAGCAGGAAAAAAACACAATCAAACCATTGGGTTGTTTAAAAAAATTACATTGTTAGGTAGACAGCCCTCGGCTTTTGAGGGAAAAAGCAAGTCACAAATAATATTTCAGCAAAACATGGCTCATCTTCTGATATTGTTGACGTTTGACTGATTAAGATTTAATAGTTTCTGGCCACTGTCTACCACTGTCTGCCAGCTAATAGCCAGTAATTAAAATTTCCAGTGTGATATACTAAGCATGTAGCTCCAGCTGAATTTGTTTATTGCATGAAAATAATCATCTTAGCCGCAGCAGGCCTCGCCATCCTTAATGCAGTATAATGAGAAGAAGTTAATAGACCAGAGTGAACAACTGGTCAGTGTGGTCACCACTGTAGTTAGCTCAGAATGATATGCTCTATTAAAAAAAACACAACACATGACTTTCTCTTTCATTCTAATGTAGCAAAACAAACCACACTCAGCTGAGCTGCACAGCCTTGTATGGGTTTGTATGTATGTGCATTTGAGTTCGCAGCCATGGGCCTTAGCACTGCACTCTTGCTCAGCCTCCACTTGACTGGCCTAGCCAGCTAGATCCTTTTGTTGCGATTAGTGGTTCAAAGTCTTGCATCAATTTTCCTCATTATGGCCCTTGGACCAGGCCTGGTCCCAGACTGTCCCAGAACACTTGAACTCTGTGCAAAGCGCAGTGGAGCAGGACTACGCTGAGAGCGGAATCAATATAGGCCTCCCCTGGGCTCTCCAGCATGATCCCCTTCTGCTCAGCTCACGTGATCACCGGAGTGGCAGGCCGGGCCCGATCTCCGGTCAGTTCGTCCCCGCTCGCTACATCCATTGTTCTCCACCTTTTTTCTGCCCAGCAACCCCTGCAGCCGATAGGTATCCAGCATGTCCAAATGGCACCTTTCCCTCCACGTTTCCTTCAAATATCCAAGCACACGATATGGACCCCCCAGAGTACAATACTCCAAATGCTCAGTCCAGGACGTGCTGGAATGTCCACTTGTGTTGTTGGGATTGTTATCCACTTGTAAAGTTCCATTGTGGTCCAGAGGAATGCTTGTTGTGCAGAATCCTACAAGGTGTTGCGCATATCCACAGCGGTACCCGGCACGGCAGTCCTATTAACGTGTTAACGTGGCGATATTTCGTTTTCCATATTCAAAGCCATTATAGCGAGCAGGCCTTCCCGCACGGGAGCCGTCATCGTTTGACATTTTCTGGCACGAGGCTACGTCCTCGCCGTCTGCAGGCGTTTTCCTGGAGAGAATAGATTCTAATTAAAATTACCAAGCAATCAGAATTAATCGCACCGCACCATCTCCTGTCAGAGTCGTTCGTTACGCACTTGCACCTCCCCCCATGTACACACGTTCGCGCACACACACTTACACACATGCACATATGCACGTTAACTTACCAGGCCAAACCTGTGTGCGTTTCCGTTAAGTCATACGTTGGCTCTCTCGTCCACTCTCTCTCCCTCAATTACCTCCCATACTTACGGCGAGACTCATTAGCCACCCCTCCCTCTGTCTGCTTAACGAGAAAGCGATTAGAATGCGTTTCGGGCGCGATTCGCCGATGTCTCCGGCTCATGCTCCCCAGCGTTCACGCGCTCACCTTCAGCTTCTCTCTTTCCGTCTGGCTCTCCCCTTCTCTCCCCTCTACCTCTCTCTCTCTCTCTCTATCTGTGACTACAGCCTTTCTCTCTCTCCTTTCCTTTCTCTCTCTCTCTCACTCTTTCCCTTTCTTCGTCCTCTCTGCAGCCTCTCTCTCTCTCCCTCTCTCGCTCCTCCCTCTCTCTGAGCTGCAGGCTGCTTGGGGGGGGTTTAGACGGATCACTCTCACAATGGTTGATCAATACGGCTATTGATCCGCTGGCAAAATGTTTATAAAATCATCCCGGGCAGCTGCGGAACGGCGGCGGCGGGGAGAAAGATGGGGGGGTAGGCGAGAGAGAGAGCGAAAGGGAGAGCGAGGGGAGGGCCGGGGGGCGATGCCATTCAGCCCGGGTAGAAGAGCCAGCGCGCCCCTGATTGGCTGCCTGGCTGTGCCCGCCTTGCCAAGCAGCCAGCATCGCTCCGGCTCCGGAGCCACTACGGCTAACGTTCCCGCGCCAGCGAAACCCGCACCAAACACCACAGCGAAACCTTTCCTTCTTCGCCAAACACTGTTTGGCTGCCAGCCAAAATGTTACAACACCCGCCCTCCTCCGCCTTCCCAGGAGCATGAAGCCCTCATTTGCATAAATTAGCAAACGGCAGGCAGTGCCAGATTCTTAACGAGTGTCGTTTCCTTCCTCCTGTTATTGCTCGCTGCACTCACACACACATGCGCACACTTCGGCACCGCTGCTGGCATCAGCCCACGTGCCCCTCTAGGGTTCTGCACTACAACACCCAGCAGGCCCGCTCACATTTCCCCTGGCTCTCCTTCTGGTCCCTGGGAACCTGCTCTTGCTCCCATATTCATACTTAAACAATGCCTCCCTACAGAGATCTCTGTTCTGCTGCGTGTGTATGTGCCAGGTGGTTTGAGATGCACATGCACACTGGTGAACAGTCTGGGGACACTGCCTCCCCACACACTGGAATTCCAGGCACAGGAGCCTCTTCAGTATCATTCCCTAGCCTTCTTTCCCACTCTGAGTGATGCAAACTTTGGCAGATTGCCATTTAGGTCAGCTCTTTTGACCCTAAAGACTAAACTATTCAGCACTTTTGAGAACTTTAATGTTTTTAATGAACCACTTAACGGTACAAGGCTTTTTACACACAAAGGTGTATTATTCAGTAACTACAGGGACGTCTGTACAAACTGGTTGGACTATTCTGTGGTAATAGAAGTGTGCAATGAAACTTTTAACCGGTGGCAGGCCATTGGCCATTTAACTACTATTAAATATTTGGTAACTACTCTAAACCTAATGTGGTTTTAAGAGTGAGGGTTGAAAAGTGAGTCCACACACAGGCCCTCAGAGTTTAAATACCATTACAGACAGCTAGGACTCACATAGCTGTAGCACGTACTGCACACACTGCACTCTGATCATCTGAATGTGTTTGCATTCGCAAAACAAAGCCAAACTCCAGCTCTGTAGTGGCAAGGAAACCCATTTCTTTCAAAAAGCTGCATCGTTATATTCACTGGAACTTTCTTTTAGGGAAGACTGGCTGTTAACACTCCTCCACTCCAGCACTCCAGATTCATTCAGCCCTCTTCCAGCAGCAGCAGCAGCAACAGCAGCGGCAGCAGCAGCACAACAGTGCTCCAATGCCCCGCCGGTGACCCTCTCTCCGCACAGTGTGTGTGACTGCTGTTGTCTGGCCCCCTCTGGCTCACAGCACAGACAGTGACGCCAGCCCAAACCGCAGCGAGTTCGCCAGCCGCAGGCGCGTCATGCGTCCCGGGCCGCTCCAGAGCCCATCTGATTACTGCTGTGGTTTTAATTAAGCGAGGCAGCTCCTTATCTCCCAGCCGAATATAAATGGAGCCAGCGAGTGTGCATGTTCCACAGCACTGGCTTGTGGTGATGTTAGCATGTAGCATACATTCATTTTACATTATTGGCTCTTCCGCTGCTACAACATGGAGGCTTTGGGTTGTTATAGTAGGTTTGCTAGTCTTAAACTTTCAGAATTACTGTTTAAACAGTTTTTAACACAGATACAGTGGAATCACTGTTTTAGGAGCAGTTTTCTTTTCCTGCTGCAGATACATGAGTAACTATATAATGTAGTTACATGTATAAAGTCAAGTATACCAACAGTAACAGACCAGTACTGTACAATTTCATACTGTCCAAATGCGCTATGTCAGTCATTTTTACGGACTGTGCGCTCCTGCGTCAGTAAAGATTGCAGTGTCTTTTACATTTGGTAAAACAAGGCATAATAATATAATAAGGTTATATTAATCCTGTGCAAACTGACATGTTGGTAAATCATATCATCATATCCTGTTGGAAGTTATTATTTTGAGTTTTTTTCACAAATATTGAGCCACTTGAGGAGGCATTGGCACAGATACCTTGGGTCGTTCAGGTCTAAGGATGCCTCAGAGGTGCGATGCTTTTGGCAGCTTTAGGCAAGTCACGGTGTAATGTAGCCTGTAGCCTATGTATGTGTTATGAGCATGTAGCTGCTACATTTTTTATACTAAAATGTCATCATTATATATTGGGTTATAATGTTTTAACCATGTTTTTGGGGGTGACGGCAGTGCGTGAGTCGAGTAGCCACTCCCATTTCTTCCCATTTGAAGCGGACATAATATTGCTTTACCTCCCATGAACAGCTAATCCCATCTGAAAAGGGCTTTAGAGACCAATGAAGTGCATGTTTTTAATATTTCAATTATTGAGGACAGGGGCATAGTACCACATTCTGGGCCCTATGCACAAGCAGTGCCCATGGGACCCCCTAAAACAATAACTAAAAGTAGGCTAAGACACACAATTCAATCCATCAATCAATCAATCAATCAAGTCAATTCATGTACCAAAACATTAAATTAACCGTAGTTACTTACTTAACTACTTAAGTATCTTGCAGCAACTAATAATTGGACTAGTTCAAACAAAACAAACAGATTGCCTTAAAGAACTTTATTTAATAACAGTCTGTGCTTGATGAGCTGGAAGAGCAGTTGAATTGTCTCGTTGGCATATCAGGTCATTTTTTGTGGTTCCCCACCAAACAGGAAGAGACGGATCCCTATGAACACACCCAGAACAGCTGCTAAACATCTGTGTATGACGTGTATATCTGTCTAGTTCTTTTTGACCACCAGTCAAAATCTGAGAAAGCAGTATAACATCGGGAATGATTATAAATCAACAGTGCTTCATATTTGATAGCAGTTGTCAGGTCTCACAGCGATTAGGGAGACAAGAAAAGCTATTAAACAGACAATCAGTGTATATTATTGATCATTTCATTGGTCAACTTCCGATTGTCCCCATAAAACATGGAATACCAAAAAAATGCCTTTCTTTTCCTAGTTGATGATCATGACATGTTTAGATTTAGTATCTGAAGGACACTAGAGTGTAAAAAGGGGTCTGTGATAGTCTGCCTTTTTCTCCCTTTCATCTCTGTCAGCTTGTCTGTCTCAGTCAATTCACTTCTTTTATTCTACTTTCTTCTGGCGCTCTCTCTTGCCATCCTCCTCACTCCTCTCTTTTTTTATCCGTCTCTTCCTTTTTCCCTCTTTCCCTCTTTCATAGCTGTGTTTTATTTATTTTGTCAGAGTGATGCTGGAAACGCTGGAGATGCTGGAGGTGTGCGGGCGTTCCGTGCACAAATCAATTTGAGCTCAGTCGCCGGAGCCCAAGTGCAGCGCAGCCTAGCCTGCTCACTGCGCCACCTCTTCCCTCCTCCCTCCTCCTCGGGAGACATTTTGTTCTCACTCTCCGCCATTATTGCCAATCAGCGAACGCAAGTGCTGAGGTGTGAACACAGCTGGCAAATGAGTGACAGCCAAGTGCGTGTCATTAAGAACAAAATGGAGGCAGCTCGTCTCTGTACAGAGACAATCTCTGCTTGTCTCTGTCCGGATTCCTGTGTGATTAATAAGTCTTGCTATAGTTCTAGGTATATGTGTGTGTGAGTAAGAGAGAAAGCTTTAGATGAAACAGATGACAGTGAAGATAATGATATGGTACTCTAATTTCTGCAGTAGTGTGTCTGGAGGATTGGCAGGCATGCTTTATGTTTAACCCTACGTTTTAGTTTTTTTTTATGTTGCACAATGAATTCCACTTAGAGTTCATTTGCATTCTGTATTAGAAGGATTGAGTGTTCACTTCTGTGAAACGATATTGTGTGCACGCTAAAGAAGCTAGGGATTCACTGCACTACTTTCCTGTTTTTACCTCCGTTAGCTAAATTTCAATCGATTTTCCAGGTCGGGTGTCTGGTTGGTGCTTATTGATGGCATGGACAATCTGGTACTGTAATAAAGCAAAACAAATATTTTTTCCCCTTCCAATCTATCCTCTTAGTGATCAGATGCCTTCCAATATTAACAGTAACAGTACTTAACCGGGAACGGATTAAACAGTAAATGCCAGTTAATTCGCTTCGGAAATGTTGGAAAGATGACCTGTAATGACCTGTAAACCTATCCCAGCAATGCCAGGAGTGGGAAGTTGGGAGAGTCGGGAGAGTTCCCTGTGGGTCGACCGATAGATGAAGTGAATGACGTCGTTTTTACTGTAACAGTGGTGCCTGTCGAGGTCTGGGATGTGCTGTACGTAAGACAGTCACTGAATAGTTGGTCGGGATATTGGATGCAGGAGAAATGGTCAGGTGTGAAGACCTGAGCGACTTTGAGAAGGCCCTGATTGTTCTGGTCAGGCAAGGGTGCTTCTGGTCAGCTGTGGTCCTTTGAGGGACAATGGTGTTGGTTGCCCAAAGAAAATGTGTGGAGTAACAAAGGCTCATCCCACTAACAGAAAAGCTGTTGTGTAGCCGCAGACTAGTCAGAGTGCCCATGCCTGCCCCTGTCCACCGTCAGCAGTGCCTACAATGGACTTACAGGCGTGGATGGGCTACAGGTTACCTGTGCACAATTGACATATGGGATGTACTGGATGTTCAGGGGATCCACCTCTAACAGGAGTTAAAGGATTTAAAGCTAATGTCGGTGCCAGATACCACAGGACACTTTCCTAGGGGTAGATTGAGCTGTTTTGGTGGCATGCAACTGGCCCTTAACATATGTAGCAATTTGAAGGTAAAACAAGCAGCCCTGCAACCTCAAGTGGTATGGCATCAGTTGAGTCCAGTGAGTCTCCTGCATCGTGCATAGATTAGATGATGCTGAAGTTGGGTTCAAAACATAAAATGTAACTCCAAGTGAGCAGGATTAGGAAGGATGGAGTGAAATGATCCAAATATGGGACTAAGCATGTGTACAGTGAGAAATGTGGTGAAGCACTTGGTCAGTTTTTAGCAGTGTAAGTTTTCATTTCATCACCAGGTCAGTTATATTGTGACGTATAACAACGCCCTATTAAAAAAAGGATTCCTACTCCAGCCCTGCATCTCAGTGATGCTCTTGGCCCTTGGCTGTCATAAGGCTGCTTGCTGCATTTCTACACACGTTACACAGCATGTGCATACACGTTTTGTGCATACGCTTTGTTGCTCAGAGTTTTGTTAAGCAACATCCGTATTAGCAAGCAATGGCCGCTGGCAGCCACAGCTGAGCCCAGCGCAGGCCTTTAGACAGGCCGACGGGCTCTCTGGTTAATGCAGCTCCCGCTTCAGCCTCATTCCTCGCTCCACTGTTATTGATTTCAGTGAGAAAGAGAGGGAAGAAGAAAGAAAGGGCCTTTTCAGGAAGAAGTTAAATGGTCAAGTAGCGGGTGGAGGGTGGCTTTCACCACTTATTGACGAGGTGGAAAAATGTCACTATTATGGAGGGCCTTTCAGGAGATAGCAAACTGATTGGATGAGTGGCCCCGGGGTCAGGCCGGAGTGCATTCCTGCCGCAGCCAAACAAGCCTGTATAAAAGGCCAAAGGAATCAGTTGAACTTGTAGAGGTACCTCTCCACCGGTCGCCCAGTCTATTAGAAACTGTGCCCAGGATGTTCGACAGTCACCCTCTCGCTTTCACCCTCCCTCCCGCCTTTCACTCTCTCTCTCTCGCTCTTTCTGTCTTTCTCATACAATATCTATGTCTTTCTCACTGTCTCTCTCTTTCTCTCACTCACTTTGCTTTATCTGTCTATCGGCCCTGCTAATCTTCCTGATATTCTCCTCGCTATGATCATGCTTCTTTTTTTTTGGCCTGTCTTTCTGTGGCTGAAACTTCTCTGTCTAGGCAGCTAGAGGAGGAGGCCTCTTCTGCTTTAACCCTTTAAAATACTAAAATACTAAAATTATGTGCAAAATTAGTGGGAAATTACCATATTTAAGTTTGTTTCCTGTAGAAAAAATTAGATTGAAGATCAACAACACATATTATATGCACATCACACACATATACACCACTTTACCTAAAGTAATACGATCACGTATTTTAATATGTAGTCTGGCAAAATCAAAAGAAACAGCTTCACTATCTGATGTTGAACTCCTATTCCAAAAGCCTAGAAAGTGTAGAGGACGTGTGTGTCTGCACCACATGTAAGGTGGTGGATAAAGAGAGGGAAAATATTAGAGAAAAAGGAAGTACAGTTCATCCAGGAAAAAAAAAGTGGCAGAATATGTGAGCTAATAAAGTGATTGAGTTCGGTGGGTTGTCCGTGTTCTTCAGAGAGAGAGAGGACGAGAGAGCAGCCAGGGGTTCAGTCATAAGTCCCTCTGCCTTTTGTAGTGTGACGTCAAGGCCTTTAATTAGGCCGGACCATCAGCTAAAGGTAAACCACCCAGTAAAGGTCAGCATACCAGAGCACAGACAGAGGGTGGCTCAATCCGAGGTGAAATGGTTTCTTTTCAAAACTGATTCCAGTTTGCCACAGACAAGGGCAGTCTTGTGCTCTAATTGAGCCACTTAACGGCTCGCGGGGTGTGTGGACGGGTGGGGAGCGTGCTCTTTGAGGAAGGCTTCATAAAGCAGGACAAATGAGCAAACAAACCTACTCAGCTGACATCTGGAGCAAGACGACTTCAGAGGCCAGGCTATTAAAGTCTTAAAAATAAAGATGCCAAAACACATGTCCTTATTCACCCAACCCATAAATACAATATTTAACTTTTATGGGTCAGTCTGAACTAAGATAGCGTTAACAACACTTGAAAAGAAAGCCACGTTTTGTGAGCCTTGGAGTCTTTGTGGAGCTTCATAATATTCAGATTACTATCTTCTTATAATCTGTTCATCAAATATTTGCCCGTTTTCTCTCAATTTGGTACTGCCAGTTAACCCACACCTTTGTAGCTCCTCTTAGTATTGTTGATACTCCCGACACAAGAAGGTTAAGGACCTAACATGCAAAGCCAATCACCACTTCTTTGCGGCTTCGCCTGGCAGCCAACCTGCTCAAAGGAAAGCTTTGAATCCCCAGCTCCTTCGCACCAGCTAACAGACACCTGTGCTGGCCCACATCACTTAAGAGTAAAGAGGGTAGATAGCGCCATGCATCCACCTGCAGAAAGCACAAGCAAATATGCTCTCTCGAACTCCGGCCGCTGATGGCAAAGTGGCATTGCTTGGGATTCAGACTCACAACTCCCGGGCCATAGTGGAAGCCCATTAGATCAGTGAGCCTTGTGGAGCCCCCACAGATGCTAGTTTTTGGACGCAACTTGAATTTGCATAGTTTTTGCACTAAATTAGTGAACTTATTCTTCAGCAATCCCCTGTGTGTTCTGTATTTCAGTCTCAGACTGCAGCAGAGTTTTCACCTCTGCATAATTTCTAGCTTTTCTCCTAATGAAATGATACAGGGCTGATTTGATTTCTGTACTTGTTTGATTTCTGTACCTTTCTCACTGCTCATGAGTTTAATGTCTGTCTAAAGTGATGCCATAGAATAAGCATCTTTGGCTAAAGCATGGCAAAATCTGAACCTGACTATTGCCTAAAAAAAGGTTGTCCAAACCTGACCTGAACTTGCCCACCATCAACCGGTTCACATGGAACTCAGGGCTCTCAGTCAGTTTATTTAGGGCACTTTAGGGAACTCTAGGCAGTGTTCTCACTTGTTCTAATGAACCACACAAACAGAATAACCACATCCGGAAATAAGAAAACAAACCCACTCTTTGTTACATGCACTGAAACTTCCTAGCCTGGCAGTGTCCAATCTTTATGTAGTGTGGACCCTTTACTTGCTTATTCATGAGCGGGATTCGGTGGGTTCACACTATCTGAGGTTGTACTGTAATAGGCCATACACGTCTCTATTCTAGCTCCTGTCCCAGATGAACTGAATACATTTCTAGGACTTGTCTGTCTTTCTTTGGCATTGCAGCCTTAAAAAGAAAAAAAAAAAAGAAGAAATGATCTTGCCACATGCTTGCCAAAGCTTTGGACATAGATGGAGATACTGGCTCTCTCCCACACCCACACGCACATTCACACACAACCCATGCTGGCGCTCGCTTTCATGCTGAATGCATAATATATGTAATGAAATAATGTTTCTTGTGGGGATGGCTGTGTGTTGAATCTCAATGCAGTTCCCTCTGGACCCTCTGTTTCAATTGCAGTGATGACGGGGGGTAAATGATTATGTGTGCGAGTGTGTGTATGTGTGTGTGTGAGATGGTTGAGAGGGACTTAGCATATCGCCCTGGGCTAGGCTGCACAGTCCAGAGACATGTATGAAGACCACCTCCTAACCTCCATGACATGCACACACACGCACATGTACATGTGCACACACTCCGAGGCCCAGCCTCGCTCATTAGGGCTCCTAAGGATCTTGGTGGCTAATTTGACGACTTTCCTCTCTCTTCTCACATCCTGTGGCCGAGTAAAGCGTCGGGTGCCAGCCTGAAAACCTCTGGTCCTCAGCCTCTGCGGAGCGAAATTCCTAATTGGCCCAGCTCGACCCCCAGCCATTAAAGATTTAGAGGGAACAGGGCTTGTAAAACGCTGAATTTGCGGCGCTTAGCTGCGGCGATAGCTCTCACTCAGCTGTAATGATGGGGGATGGAGGGTTGGTTAAGGCTGGTCGAAGTGGCCTATACCCAGCCTTGCTAACTGAAGCCTGCTCTCTTGGAGACTACACGGGCTAGGCTCTTCAAGATTAGAGTGTCTTTTGAGCAATTTTATAAAAGAGAACTACTTATGGTTCCCTATAGAAATCCAAAGTGGCCTAGAGAACCAGGTTCTTCAAGCGGACTCTGCTCTGGAGGAAGCTAGTTGCCGTCTGCGTTGCATGCAAGGTTGCAAGATTGGTTCATTTTATCACATGATGACTTCGACGTATCCACTGCATGGCTAAAAACCTTCTCTTACAAGAACGGCTCCTTTTTTGCAGGTGTTCCTGCACTGTTCTTCATTGTTTGACTGTTTGTATCCAAGAAAAATAAGGAAAAGCAGTATACAGATGAACCTAGGTCCTACGAAATTGCACAATCAATGTTCTTTGTGAACCAGTGATAATGAGCCCTCCCCCAAAACGAGCCCAGAATCGGCCCTGGGTGAGGACTTGTGGTGAGGACTTCTGAGTGTGAATGCTGCCCAGTGTCTCACCACAATCCACTGTGGATCACCATTTATTGTTGGATGACCCCTAATTTATCAAGCAGTGCAAAGGCATAGTTCAGATCAGTGAGCATGCGTTTTCTTATTCAGAGCATTTTCTTTGCATTCTTATGTTCTATATGTATGCAATCAAGAGACCAACAGCACTGAGAAATGGCATTAATTAAAAGAGAAGAGCATTGGCCTTAAAAGGCTATTGGATTACTATTTGTTCTTAGTTGTTCTTAGTAGAGTTATGACATAAATTAAATTTGGAAGATGGTCCACCCCTAGAACTCCTCCCACTCAGCCCTATATAAACCCTCATTCTCACTCTGTCATTGCATCAAACAACCCTCTGCCTCCCCATCTCTTCCCTTCTTTACCTTTTTCTCACCTCTCATGGGTTGGTGGGGGGGGGGTTTGGCTTCACACACCTACCTACCAAGAAGCCACTTGTACTTCATCCCAAAAAGTCCTCCAAATTTGCCCCCTCGTTCCAGTCTTTCTTTGTTTTTGTATATATGAGCATTTAAATTGCTTTTTAGTTAGTATTTAAATCATTTTAGTGTTATTTATAGAGTGTCGTTAGACATGTGTAGCACCATCTTTAGGTTGTTGAGTATAGCGTCACCGGATTCATCAACATTGTTCCATTAGCTACAATATGGACACGAATTTATAAAGACTGATGTGACACATTTCAGTCATTTGGTAAAGTCTGATTTGCTGTAGTTACTCATGTTATTTGGCATCGAGACACAGGATGATGCATGGTGAAGTTCAGAGACTGCAGTTACTGCTGTTTTCACCCATCTAATGTAAAAACACTGGCCAATCTTAGGCTCACCATCGATGTGCAATTAGTACTGATGGCCATTTTAAAAAGATCCGTTTGCAGTCCAGGTGAAGCGATTTTACTGATGTAAATAAATAAATAAATAGAAAAAAAAGATTGAAGGACAGATATCTCTGGCCCTAGCATTCATCCCAATACTAATAAAGCAGGTAGGGCCTGAGATTGTCCAGCACGCTCATCACGCGTTCAATAGAAATGCCTGTGATTTGGTATGAGTGCTTATTTGCAGAGTAGCAGCACACAAACCAGGACTGCTTGATTTTTCACTAAGCATATAGCTTAAATGAAATGCAATAATTACAGCCTTTCATGATTATCATTCAGCAGGGGCCAATACAGCTGGAGCAGTACACTGCACTCCTTCTATGTAGTGTGTGTGTGTGAGAGAGAGAGTGTGTGCTTGCATAAGAATATGTGAGAGTGTATAATGTTAGCAGTATAGTGAGTGTGGCATTCAGCAGGGCTCGGACAACTAGCTGATTTATTGTTGCGAGGCGTCAGTGCCAAATTTCCTGACCCTGCTGAGTTCTTTTTCATTCTCACTCTTTTTCGCTTTCTTTCATTTTTTCCTCTTTTTTCTTTCTTAAAACCGAGCCTTCCAACTTTGGCCTTGAAATTTGCCCTCATATTTGTCTCATCATATTGCATGTCAGTTTGCAGCGAGGTCAGAGTTTTGGGTGGACCAGCTGCAACTGCCCGTGATTCATTTCTTTCTCCTTTCTTCCTCTCAGAGCTAGTGCTTTGAACATCGCAGTGACTTCTCATGCTATTACCGGCAAAAGTCCTGTTTTGTTTTTTGAAAGAGCCTCAACTTTCCTTGCTTTCGCGCGGACAAGGGCGCCGAAGCACGCTCTGATTCCGCTCTTCTAGGTCACGATGTTAGACCCTTCTCTGATTCAAACTTGTATCCTCTGCCGGAGTGAATTTCACAGCAGCAAAATGAACTTGGCCGGCATAAGCCCTGCTTGTTTATTCTGTGTGTGGCCGTGCAGTCATGAAGGTAGATAAACTGTGAGATTTCCTCAATGTCTCTGTTCGTGTACGGTGAGAAAAGTTCGAAACCAAAATATGACGTTATTTTTGTCCTCATGGCTCTCTTAACCCTGGCACGTAATCAGAAATCCCCCTGCTCTCTCTGTGCCGTGTTTGTGTCCCTTGCTCGTTGGGGCTGTGTGATCTGTAGATAGAGTGAGGAATGTGTGAAGCATCTTAAGAAACATGAGCTGCTATTTTCCCACAAGCATGAAAAAACAGAGGCCTGGCCTGCTGGATTCCTGCTGAGGCAATATGGCCAGTGAGAGAGAGAGATATAGGGAGAGAGAGAAAAATAGAGAGAGACATTGAGAAAGAGTGTGTGATACAGAAAGATAAAAAGGATGTGAAAAGACTGAGATACTGAGAGAGAGAGAGAGAGAGAGGGAGAAAAAAAGAGAAAGTGTGAGATAGAGAGATCTCATGAAAGAGAAGGAAATGGGAACAGGAAACTAAAGAGACTGAGATACTGAGACAGAGAGGACACCAGACAAAAAAAGGACAGTAAAAGAGAAAAGGAGAGAGAGAGAGAGAGAGAGAGTAAAAGAGAGAGTGGGAAAGAAAGAGGATAATTGAGAAAAAGATGTCAGGAAAGAGAGAGAGAGACTGAGGGTCTGTCAAAAAAAAGTGCATGAAAGCGAATTTGAGCGTGTGAGAAACAAAGGGACAGCATGAGAGAGAGAGAGAAAGAGACACCCTCTGTCCCAGTGCTGGAGGTGGATCCAGAGAGAGGAGAAAAAGTGGAAAAGCGATAAGAGTGACGTCAGGAGGGAGGAGTGTTTTGAGCAAGGGATGAGCAAGAGCAGCAGCAGCTGAAAGTTCATCGTCCTCTTCTCGGGGGACGTCTCCCTGGCCCCGGCTGCTTCATTCTTCTGCCGGAACATCTGTGGGCGCGGGCCATTAATTGTTTGTTAGCCAAGCGACCATTAGAAAAGCAGACGTGCTCCCTGTTGCCTTTTACCGAGATGTGAGGGTGTAGGCAGAGGAGAGGGAGAGGGAACGGAATGAGACCGACGTTGGCTGCACTCTCCCAAAGGCCCGGGTACTCGCCCAATCAGCGGCTCTGCTTTAGCCTTTGTAATTCCTCATACGACTCTTGCTTGAAAGAAATACCCCCCCCCCCCCAACACCAAAACAGAACAAACTTCAATCACTCCCCCCCCTCCCTCTTTTTTTATTCTCTAGTCCTCTCTCTCTTTTCCTGCTCTAATTATCGTTGCCTGTGTAATCGCTGTTATATTCATCATAGCTTTCGGTATTTATAGTGTCTGTTTTCATCATAGTAATAATGTCGCTATGGAATTCCCATGCAAGGGAGCACGAAAAAGAAATAGAAAAAATATGAGGGGGCGGCGGGGAGGGGCTGATGTTTTGGCTCCGGATCTGCTCCCTCTTTCAGACATCAGAAGCATTGGGGCGGGGGGGTCAGAGGTCACCGCTAAAGGCCCAGGCAGCACCGCAGTCGAGATCTAGCCCATGACGGTCCTAGCCTGGACCTTGCTTAGATGTTTTTTTTTTTCCTCTCTTTTTTTCTTTGAGGGAAACTAAAGTCAGGTCCAAATGTAGTGAGCCAGAGCGCTCCCAGCGGGACGGCCCTAGTTCAGCCGTACTCAGTGGAGCCATTCCCTCTTCTTCTCGGCTGGGCCAAGAGCGGCTGGACTAGGCCCGTCCTGCTGGGAGCACTCTGGACGCCGACCCGACTCACTGGAATACGGAACCTGGCGTTAGATTCCTCCAGCTGGAGAAGATGTCCTCTATTCTCCTCTTTTCTCTTCTTTTCCACTGTTTTAGTTCAAGATTTTTTATGTTCTAGCTTTTAAAGCCCTTAAAGCCTCTAAAGGTCTGTATCTGGCCATAATGCACATATTGGTTTTGTAGTGGTTACTAAGTAAATCATAGTAGTAAAGGTAGGAATTTAAGCCAATTTGAATCCTCACTGTTTTTACTTGATTTCCCTCCATCTTTCTCTTCTTTCACTCAGATTAGTAGGTGGCTCATTTTTACTCAGAGCGTCATGCTCTGTAGTTTGTTCACACACCTCCATTTTTCGCTCTCTACCTCACCTTCACTTATTCAGCCCTCTTTTTTTCTGTCTTCCTTTTAATCTTTTCCCCTTCTTCTCTCTCTGTCTTTATTTCCTGCTTATCTATCTCTCTTTCTCTCCCTGTCCCCCTCTCTCTCTTTCTGTTATCTCCAATCCCAGTCTCTCTCCCTCACACCTATTTCTCTCTCTCCTCCTGTTTCCCTTCTTCAGTCATCCGTCTTTATTTTACTCTTTCTCTCCCGTCTTTTTGTGTCTCTCACTCTGTTACGGTCTCACTCTCATTTTTCTTTCAGGCTCTCCCCCTTTTCTCCTTTCTCTCTCTCTTGCTTATTTCTCTTTTTTTATCGAATTTTGCCCTTTTCCCCCTCAGTTTGGTACTGTTAATTAACCTACCCTCCCACCCTCCAAGCACTACAACGCTCCTGACACTAAGAGGGCAAGGACTAGGGTAAGGGCCAGCTAATGCCTCTTTTGGAATTGCCATCGATGCAGCATCTTCAGGCAGCTGACACGCTCGGGGAAAAGCTACGCTGCATCAGCTGGCCAACATCACTACAAGAGCCATGAGGGGAAGGAGCGCCGTCTACTCACCCAGAGGGAGCATGGACAATTGTGCACTCCTGAACTCTAGCCGCATTCGAACTTGTGACCCCCCCAGACCATAGTGGTAGTGCATTAGACTGCTGAGCCACTCAGAGCCCCCTCTCTCCCTTTCTTTACCACTCACAGATCATAGTCTTCTCTCTCTTTTTTCATTTTCTGTATATCTCCCTCTGTTCCTTTTGCTATCCTTCTCTTTCTCTCCCTTTATTCTTATTCCCACCCTACCTCTGGATCTGAGTGAATGTATGCATATATATATATATATATATATATCCCCCCACCGCCTTGCTGGTGCAGCTCTTAGTGTTAGGGTATGTATTTACTTGCCCCTGTGTGTGTGTGTGGGGCCTGGCGAGAGCGCCAGGGGAATGGAAAAGAAAACAAAGCATGCCCTCTCTCTCGGCCCTTTGGAGCAGCGCTGCTATAAATACCTGCGGGTGGCGCGCCAGTCTCATCGTCCATGGCATGGGAACCTCTCTCTCTCTCTCTCTCTCCCGTAGCTCTACCCCGGGCTCGATTGCCCGCTCTGGGAAGATTCCGGCCAGGCCATGGAGGGTAGGAAGAATTAGAAGGCACACCAGGGAGGAAGAGGGCGGAGGGCATATCTATCTATGTGCCTCTTCCTCTCTGTCTGTCTGTCTCTCTGTCTCTCTCTCTCTCTGTCTCTCTCATTTTTTGTCTCTCTCCCTTTTCTCCCTATGAGACCGTAATTGTCTTCTTTGTTGCATCTCCGTAGAGAGTCTCTCCCTGTTTCATCCCGCTCCGCCTCAGCCTCCGTGGCGCATCCCCGCCTTTTCAAAAGAGTTTATGTACACTGCATTTAGTCTGTTTTTTTGCCTTATGAAGATTGTACGAATATGTGCTTTTTCAAAGTGCGAGGAATCCGCTTCGTGGAGCTCGCGCCGTAGCGTTTGTTTTTTTTTTTCTTTCTTTCTTTCTACCCCCCTGAAAATTGATTTCGACTTTCAAAGGTTCGTTCTTCATAGCGCTGTCTTCCTCCGTCCGCTCGAGACAGGTTGAGCTCACTTTTTTTTGGAATTTTGAAGTAATAGTTTTAAACTGACAGACTAAACATCACTCTCCTCGGCTCTTCTCCCACTTCTGAATAGTAAATACATACACACTCACACACACAAACACGGGCAGGCAAGGGGAGTAAATCTCACTGTTAGTCAATGATTCTAATGTTGCAAGGATTCTTGACATGTTGGACAGGAAAGCCACAGTTAACCACAAATGGATTCGTCGCAGACGGCGTCGTAAACATCCTAAAGTCATCTGCGGTCCCTCCTTTGTGTTGGAAGGACCACAACATGTGCGGAGAGAAGCCAAAGTCTTCCTCGCATGATTATAAATGACTGCAATTATGTGACGATGACAAGATTATGAATGGCTCAAAAAGAAAGCAACAGCAGCTATTCTCAAAGCATATTGGCGGGTGTTATTATTTTTTTTTTCACATTGTTTTATTGCCATGCCATCCTTTTTCTTAAACATGGACAAGTCTGAGATCCTGACTCTATCACACTCTGCTGGCTGCACTTTTTGACATCACGGCCCATTTGTGTAACAGATTCACTTCGAGTCTGCATTTTTCTCTCTCACCCACTTCCCTGTTTAATGTCTTGATAGATTTTCAGTGCTTTCCCCTCTTCCTCTGTTTTCTTTTTTTCCCCCCACACTCCCTTACCTTTCTCTCTTTCATTCCTCCCCCCCCTCCTTCGTTTCCCCTTTCTCCTTCTCCTACAAGGCACACTTGTTATTCCTTCGTACAAGGTCCCGTAATTAAGTTTGACATAAGCGTAGGGATTAAATATGTGGTTTGGGAGGGGGGAAATGGGGCTCTGTTACAATCTCAAGGCCAGCTGCAAAATGGAACCAGATTGCGACACTTGGAGCTGGAAAGTTTGGGAAAGGTGCCGAGACTGGAGCTGTGTGTTCAAACAGCTCTGGGATCTGAATCCCTCTGCAGCCAAAGGCCTGCTACTAGCCTCCGCCAAAAGACTACCGCCCCCCTCCCCTCCGTCGTCCTGGCCAAAGCACTACTGCCCCAGGCCCAAACGCTGGGCCTGCCCACAGCCAAAAATCTACCGCTACCTCAGTAACAGTAACAACTACTGTCATTCCTTGTCCCCTTCAGCCCCGTCAACCAAAACACTAGAAGCTGTCCCACTGACCTTCGGTGAAGCTTCCGCAGCTAAATAGTCCAATAGTTGTGCAAAGAAGGGTTCTTTACAGTCCTGACAGTCTTTCTAGCTACCTTAGGAACCTTTCAGTGGATCCGATAAAGAAGAACCGTGTGAAGAACCTTTTTAGTTTGTGGTGTGCGGATGGGAATTTCTTCTGAACATTGACTGAATTGCACAATTCCACACATTTTTGCTCTGTATAGGTTCATTCCTTTACTGACAGTTGTCCATAGGCTTGTGTTATTAGTATGCTTTTATGTTATGTTCCTTTGATAGACTACTGACTCTCAAAGTAGTTACTGGATATGTGGCATAGCCTTGTGGAGGAATCTACAAACAAGCAGGTGTTCTCTCTTAGGAAGACAGCACAAGCAAGTTCCAATACTTTCTTCTTCCTCCTTTACCATTACAAAACTCAAAACACAATCAACCAGTTACATTACTTGACATGCAGTTTCAGGAGCAGATGCCTTTTCCACGCACTGCAGACTGCACCAGGGTTTGCTCATAGTAAACCGTTTTCAGGAGGACCAAGCCCTGGTACCCTGGGCTGCACCAGGCTTTAAAAAGAGCTTTTACATTTGCCGAAAAGTACTGAATTTACAGAGCATATGGAGGAAAAAAAGGTAAAAGCACCCTCTACGTAATGTAAAAGCTCTATAGCAAAAGTTTTTAGATCCTCAACATCCAGGCCAACGACCATTTAGAAAACCTTTATTTTTTGGAGAGCGCAACTGTTCCAGTCGAAAGACCACTGCTTCCCTAAACCAAAAACACATCTTTCCACACTTTTACAGCCTCTGCCATTCTCGCCAGAAGATCATAACCTCTTTCGTTAGAAAAAAAAATACTCTAATTCCAACCAAAGATATTAGCCCCTATTAGCCAAATCAATGCATAGGCTGCCAGCGCCTGCTGCACACCCAGCTGGAAAAACATTTTTTCCCTGACCCTGAAAAACACCATTTCCCTTGCTGAGAAATTATCACACAGCCTGGAGACCTCTGCTATAGCCTTCCTCTAGCCAGAAGGCCCTTCCCCAGTCTAAAGGCCTCTTCTGTGGACGCCAATAGCCTTCTCCTCTTAGATGCCTTGTCTTTTCAACCTAAAGGCTACAGCTCTTGCCAAAAAAAAAGAAGATTTGAGTCTTTCATGCCAAAGTCCTCTCGCTTCTCCAGTCAGAGGGCCATAGCCTCACAAGCCAAAACCACCACTGCAGCTCTGTTGAAGAACCCCGCATTCCTAAACAAAACACAGCTTCTCCCAGCCAAAACTCTGACACCCACCCAGTCAAAACAATGGCATCCTGCATCTTCCAACCCCCTTGTTCTCAGCCGGTTTTACTCATACACAAGGCGCTCAAGCTCCATAGCTATTTCAATTATCACAATTGGGAATGTTCTTCACAATGTCACTGCCCTTGTTATTTTTCGCCTCGAACTGCATAACGCGACCCCCACCGTAACACGCACGGATTAGCGGCAGTCGTTCTTAATGAGCGCACTGCTCTGGGAGCCATTTCACAAGCTATCACTCAATCACTGACACCCAACATGGCGATATGGGGCAGCGGTGGCCCTGTTATAAAAGGGCAGAGCGTGTCTATGAGATTTCCTCTGTTGTGAAGTCGGGGAGGTCTCAGAAGGAACTTTGCATTCTTAAATAACTCCGACGCAGCGCTCTAATCTTAATGAGTCTGAACAGCAAATCTCTCATCTGCGGCAAAAAGGGATTAGGAAAGCAAGTGGGGGGAGGCAAGAAGGCAAGAAGAAGAAAAAAACACTGCCGTTCCACTTTGATGAATTGTGTTTAGTAAATCCCTGGGCATGAAGTTCCCCCCATCGAACAAAGCACCGGAAGAGCGCGGATGCTTTTTAAACAACACAACTTATCGGAGAGAAACAGAACATGCGTTTAAGTGAAAATACAAAGGCAAAGCAGATTCGTCACTTCAGCAAATGATAAAAGTGGCTAACTCTTTTCCACAATCCACTTAGCCTGTTTTCTTGGGGAAAAAAAATCAAACCCAAAGTAGCTTTGCACAAATTAAGTGCATTGTGTTCTCTAGCACCTCATCATGCGCGTGTTTATTTATTTTTGCGTGATGCCGAGTGCCATTGTTGGCCGTAAATAAATGAACTGATAATTTTGCTCCCTGTCGCTGAGGCGCTATAAATAGTTGTCACAGTGAAGAAAGAGTTAATGAATAGGCACAAACAGGCCCATTCAGCTTTAGTTTTCCAGGAAAGTTAGATTGCTTTCTGTGCAATTTTATTTTTTTTATTTGTTGTCGTTCTTTCCATCTCCATACTTTCCTGCAATCTTTCCCAAGCTTGGGCAAAATGCGCTGTGCTGAGCTAATTAAAATGTATTTATAACATAAAGGAGTTTGAATGTAATTAATACATCATTATTGATATGTTAATGTGATTTAAAATAAAGCACATTCTGCATTTCTCCCCACCCCTGTTAAGAGAGCTATTGTTTCTAATTTGGCTGAACTACGCTCCAGACATCATACTTCAAATGACTCCGATTCCAAGTACTCAACAGTTTCAATTATTACAATGCAGAGCGTTATTTGTGATGTTCCTGGTGTTATTTCTGTTCCAGATCTTTATATTTTGTATTGGGGGACCTGCCCTTGGCTGCCCCCCCCTTCCTCACTATCACCCCCCTCCCCCCCAACCATCAGCACCACCACCACCACCATTACCACAACCTCCCCCTCCATCCTCAGGACAGTCCTCAGGAGTGGTAGACTCTTTATTTGATTCTTTGTTTTCGCCCAAAACTTTCCATCCGCCTCTTATCCCCTTGAGTCCGCACAGATACAGTGAGAACGAAAGCGCCGGAAGATATATCTGCTGCACTAATGGGAGTGGATAACGTGCCAAGTCAGGTTCAGAGCGCAGTGTGTAATGATATCACGAAAGTGTGACTTTTGCCTCTCTGGATGCGCTTGTGTGTGTGTCCGAGAGATAAACATTTTGGTGCACTTGACCCCGCCATGATGTGAACGTATGGCGGAGAACGTGCTCCAAACTCTCTGAGCCCTAACATCTGGCCACCAGAGTCTTCTCCTGAGTGACAGATAACATCTGGGAAGTCTGTAGCTATCACAGGATACAAGGAGCCTACCCTCCCCACTCACCCTGTCTCTCTCTCTCTCTCTCTCTCTCTCTCTCTATAAGCTGTCCCTCAGTCCCTCAGTCCGTTCACAAGCATATCCCTCCATTATTGATTTCCCATTAACCCCTTCCAGACTGGGACGGTGTGTGTCCGTATGTGTAACGTGTACACACCCATCTCATTGATTAGCAATGCGTCACTCATTTTGGTCTTGGCTTTAGCCGCTGCACGACTGAAATGCTTTACTTTTAGATAGGTCTGTTCACTTGGCAAAGCCCTCAGGGAGTTCCACAGCCCCGAAATGGTTCTAGGGGGGAAAAAACAATGTCAGTTGATATGGAACTTCTAGAACGACACCTATCATTTACAACAGTAACGAACGATCCATCGACAGATGGAAAAAATGTCCACATTTGTCGCTTGTTTCGTCTTGTAAAATGACAAGTTTTTACGCTCAGAGGAAACACGACCTCTAGCGATGAAGAAAAGACTACAGGTGACTTCTGTCAGAGTCGACTCACTACTGAGAATTGACTCACAGTGGACAGTCAACCCTTCAAATAAACGTTCCTGGACAGGAGCGAAAACTACAGAACTGTAAAATATAATTTTATTATCTTTATCTACTCGTAGTCTGAAGCTAACCTTAACCCACACCTTAATCTACACCGAACCTAATCTTAACCCTTATTATAAACCCTTATTCTAACCTCAACAACACTAAAATGATTCATCCAAATTCTACTCAATTCTCAACAATTACGGAGCACACGAACGAAAATACAATCATTTGTGGCATTGGACCTTTATGGTATTTGTTTATATGTAGATACATATGGTCGCTGTCAGCCAGAAAATTTTCAACGTTTCTACCGGTCCATTTATTATGAAACCTCGACACAATGTAAAGAACAACTGCCAAATTCACAATATATCAAAATTGAAAAACAGACAAAAATGGAGCCAAAAGTTTTTGGGTGTGAGAGAGAAAATAGTACATTTATCTTGGCAGTGACGTCGGTTTTCCTGTATACCACCTAAATAATGCAAATATAGATAGAAATAATGATGGAGGCAGTAAAAGTAAGACCATCTTCATTCATCCAGTGCATGAATCTATTCGAATTCACCAGCAGCACACCTGATTTAACTTAATGGTTTTTCCGCACCAATACCATCACAATACCATTACATGTCACTGCATGTGCTATACATGCTTACATGTATGTGGGGGATGTGGGCAAGCATTTGTGCTGGTGGTGTCTGTGCAAGAGAGAGCGTTTGTGCAAGGGATTGCGCTGTATGTATACGAAAGAGTCGAGAAAAAGACTGTCTTCTGGTTGTGGAGTGTATTCTTGTGTCAGACAGAATGTCGTGTGTGTTTTGCGTGTGTATTTATGCCCGCTCCGTGTGCTTGCTTGCTTGCTTGTGTGTGGAGTAGAGTGAGTGTGTTTGTGCTTCTCTGTGTGTACTGGAAGCGAGTGGGGAGGAAAAAAAACAGGAATAAAAAAAAAAACAGAGAAAGAAGCGAGAGCACGAAGGAGAGAGCTTCTTATTGAGGCATGGCGCGCCAGCACCAGCCCCAGCCCCAGTGTCTGATGTACAAAGAGCCCAGAGGAAGGCGCTTCACAGCTGTTTGTAGACTATGGGAACAGGAAAGGTCAACACAGTAACGCGGCGTCTTTTTTTGTAACGCCGTTTTCATTGCGCTCCGTTCGGCAGCGAGACAGCAGCACTCCGGCTCCCCTCAGTAGTACTAGTGCATTTAAATTACTGCTCTAGCCTGCAGAAGAATGGTTCAAGCATAACCCCATTGTATTCTTTGATAAACTCTGGAAAATGTGCAGTATAAGCTAGGGAAAGAGACACGGTTTAAGGGCACAATTGGCGTGCAAATCTACCATGGAAAGTTTTCTACCACCCCTCCTCCTCCTCCTCCTCCTCCTCTTCCACAAGTGAGAGAGGGGTACAGGCACAGAGTGACTGGGTGAGAGAGCGAGAGAGAGAGAGAGATTGAGAGAACCGAGGAGTGGGTCTGGCCGTTATCTGTAGATGCAGGGCAAAGCAAGCGCGATTGCCTGTGTGTGTGTCATCTCCGTATGGGGGCTCAGTTCTGAGGGGGACAATAGCACCCTAATCCCAGCCCTGATGCCAGATTAATACCCAAGCCCACCAAAATATTAATTCCAGCCAAGAGCAGGGAAAGCCAAATAATGCGTCAAAACACTCCACCGAATAAAGAAAGACAACAACACGAGAAAGCGCTGCGCCAAACAACTTCAACCAGCACGTTTTTTTACTGCCGTATTATTTTCAACTGCGCTGTACACAAGCTCCCCTTTTTTCCTCGTCCCAGCACAGTTTTTCGCCATTAATCTTCATAATGATTTCTTCTTAAACCAGGCTAGTTGAGGAGGCCGACGTTGTTTTTTCGCAGATTCCCGTCGCTAAGCTGGAGGTTTTATTTGCGGATTTGAATATTTACAATACGCAATAATAGAGGTTGTAAAAATAACTCTCCGCGCTTTATATGGGGTAAGTTATGGGGCTAAGCGTTGCCTTCCCACTTCAAAGAGAGTGCCGCAGTTTTTGGTTACTAATAATATAATGGGTCTATGGAATTGTCTTGTAGCTGCAAGACGTATCCGGTGTCCACAAAGTTGAATCAACCGCTGCTGCTTTCGAAGGCTCTGATGTGATGGCACATGCGGCAGGGCTGTAGACTTAACTGCCCTGCCCTCGCAGTGGCCGTTTCACAGGGTGGTGCAGAGTTGGCAGGGACAGAGCTGCTCAGTTGGTGAGAAGTTGGCAGGGTACGGGTCCTTCCCGGCCTGCAATGTGTCAGTATAGCCTTGAAGGCTGTTTTGTAGTGCTGGAGATGCTGCGTAGGCAGCAGAAATGACAGGTAGAAGGGTGTCTATGTTGCCATGCTTTGATGGGTAGGATGATGAACGACTTCTCACTGCTTTGGCATGGATGTGAGAGTTGGGCCGGGTCTGCGTTCTGCTGCTTAGTCATTGAGATGTAACACTTCCTATGAATCCTCCAGTTATAAAGCAGTATAAATGCATATCAAATGAATTAATAGCATATGCATCACCTGTGTGATTATAATCGGTTTATAAAAACATTGTAAACACATGTGTGATGTTAGGAATGTATCATGAGTGCATATATAATGCATTATATAGCAAATGTAAGGCCTGACTAAGCCGGAATAATTGCTTGTAAGTAGTTATGCTAGTACAAAATATAAAGCCAACACCTTATGAAGCATGTGTTCATTATTCAGTCAGGTTCCATAGCACATTACAATCTGTCCATTGGATCATCGTAAACACTGATATTGTAAGGAACAGGCCTGTGTTGTTGGACAGCATGTGGTCCAGGACCTCCAAATTGCATGGCTTAAGGTATTAAGGCAGCATTTGGGGCCTTCTTCTGCTTTTATGTAAGGATAACCTGTCAATCATGGCTGCGGCCCATGTGCCCAGCCATCACACACATGCATTGGGTAAGCTAGCATCTCTCACACACTAATCCAGCAGCAGCAGGGGGTCGTGCCTGTGCTCCTTGGGATGGAGGCAGAGGTCCTCAGGCCGCTGATAAGGTCTAATATGATCCGAGCCAGTTACATTTATCTGTTACACATGGCACGCTAAATACGAAAGGTCAGCTTACTTTAATCCTCAAATCTCTGCCGTACAGATGCCGGCCTCTGTTTTTACGCACCTCTGAAATAATCTCGCTTTTTAATTCCTCGCCAAAAGCTTTCATTATCTTTTGAACCCAATCAAGAAGTATTGTTAGAATGCGTTTTTTTTTTTTGATGGACCTTGGCGGCGCGCTGCAAAAGCGACAGGGATTAATACCCCGGTCGGGCCGAATATGACTCATGGTTTGAAATCCCTCTAATTTTCATCCTGAAGTCCTCAGCATTACTACAATTACGAACAATGTCGTAAATTCGCCCAGGCTCTGCGGCACCGTGCCTCCTCGCAGCTGAGGCTTGGAACTTGAATGTCAGCGATAGGCTTAGATTTTCTTTAAGTGTTTTAACAGCCTTCTCCCCGCTATCAGCTCAGTGGCATCCAAATAAGCGCCAGCGAGGCTGCTTTGCAGATGGCTCTTTAAACCGCTGTTGATATCCAGCAACTGGCATGTGACGTGCCCTTTCAAGCGAACATCATAAGGGACGTGTCCAAACTTAATTGTGTCCCATTTTCCCCCCGCGGCTTATTTTTGGGCTGTTTTTCATGTTTGTTGTTCTGATTGATTTGTTCCATAACCGGTTTAAGTCGACAAACAACAAAGCAGAAGAAGTGCCCGGCTTTTTCTTTTTCTTTTTTTTTTTTGGACGAAGTCAAGACAAATTGAGGACATAGCGGCCGTGTGATTCCCAGCCTGAAATCTCCACCGAGCCGCATGCGCTCTGCCGGGGGTCATACGGGTTACCGTCTAAAACCAAGTCTGGTTAATTTGTTATTTTGAAAGCCTTTTGTTTCACTCTGGAAGTGTGTCAGATGTAGACAGATGCTGCAATATTTATTCAGAGACTGTAGATCGTATTAGAGTGCTTTTGTTTGCTTCGTTTTGTATTGTTTACCCCCTAATTTGCCGGTGGTACAGTTTTTCCTCCCAAACTCTAACCAACACATCAATTTGAACAAAGGTAGCCTCTATTCTGTAGCCTTAATTAGAAGGAAATTGTAAACAGACGCATGCCTTTCTTTAAGGGATTATCCATACTTTATGACGGCGCGTTTGAAGTCGGAAAGTTTTCTGAATCAGCACTGCTAAAGTGGGTCTCTTATAGGACATTGTTGTCTTCAATTATTTCCCCGTTATACGCGTGTCTGTATGAAGCCGGGGTATCATTTATTATTTAAAGACACAATCGTTGCTGTTTATCTGGGATTTTTAAAACCGGGTTAGCTTTGCGCGTCACTTTTTTGATTAAAAGGAACAAAGCGTAATAAAACAAGGGGGCTGGTGGGTATGGTGGATATGGTGGAGGGGGTGGGAGGGGGGGGGTGGGAGGCTTGAGATGGCTGCTCTACTCTCCTGCTCCGCGGTTCCATGGCCTTTATTGTCAGGAGGAGGAGATCTAACAAGAATCTGGCACTACGCTGCGCTAGGTTGCAGAGATGTGTGCTAACACAAGTCCCCTTAACACTCTCTGACACACATGCATACCCACACACACACACACACTCTGAGAGATGCTCTCTTTTAAAAGTGCTCCACCCAGCCATATGTCCTGGGCGGCAGCTGAGTTGACACACGGACTGACAGCTACTTGATTCCGTGTATGGATTAACCCTGTGGGACTCAGCGAGTAACTAATACAGATTTGTAGAAATATTGATCACTTCCATGCCCCCTTTAAACTTGACTGGTTTCACAGGGAGGGATGCTGATGCAGAGGGCTTAGGACAACATCGTTGTCTTAGATAAAACAGAAGGCAGTGTGGATTCACATTTCGTTGATTGTGCATATTTTTGTAGGTGAGAGGCAGTGGGGGAGTTCATATTTCTAGTGTTTTTATTTGTATGGTATTTATGGTTATGTTTGTTTTAATTATGTAGGTAAAATTTTATTATGATTTTAGATTTTGGTACCCATCATGCAATATTTTTAACCATTTTATTCAAGGCCACTGACATGCATACAAGTTGGCCAGCAGACCCTCGTCATGTTGTATGGGTTTATCAGGGCTAAGTGTTTAGATCTGCATTTAACTAAAACAGACAGTTCCAGTTCTGAAATCACAGCCACATTCAAAGCCTATGTACAGCAGAGTGCAAAAGTCTGGACACCTCAAATGACAGGAAATATTCCTCCCCCGTTTTAGATTTGCCTATTACCCAACCCACTCGTTAGTATGCCCCCATCACATGCAATTTTCTGACACTAGGAGGCTGGCGCCTCTTTTTCAAACTGCCGCCGATGCAAGGTCTCTGGGCAACAGATGCACTTGTAGGAAAGCACTGGGTACCCAGCTCCGACACATCGGCTTGCAGACGCCCGTGCTGGCCATCATCGCACTGAGGTGATGTGAGAAGAGAGCAAGGCCGATTGTGCTCTCTCTGGCTCCGGCTGCTGAATGAATATTTAAATGTGTACTGTGTAGAGGTGGTGCACTTATTTTCATTTTGGAGACCCGATTTACCAAAGCTTTTGCACGCATATGACCACACACATCACTCACATATTCACAAGTATCTTACGGTATCACAGTTGTACAGTAGTTCTGCTACATATACACACTGCCTCACAAATGCAGACATTCATACCTGTAGACTGTAGAGTTAAACCTCAGACAGAAAAAGGCAGCAAAATTTAAGAGAATATCAGAATAGAAAATATCAGTCTGTTTATTTACTTAAGTGCTTACCATTTGGGAGATCCAACAACCTCCCAAAAACTGGTTTTCTGTGCAATTGACATTCATTTTTAATTTAACAAAAATTCTAATCTAATCTAGTGATTTAGCTGTGTATTATTTGTGTTGTTTAGATTTGAGGTAGTGGATGAGCTTGTCCTATTAAGGCACTGAGCTTTTTGACACTTTTGAGACCTCTTGTACTCTTTCATTTCAGTGATTCTCCTCATGGCCACAGTTCTCCAGACCCCAGTCACTTCTCCACTGTCACTTCCCTGTCCTCCAGGTCCTGGAACCTGTGCTTTTGCGAGATTAGTCTAGCTTTAACTGAGGTAGACGACCGCGATCAATACCTGATGTAAGTGGTCTGCCAAGGTCGCCGACCCCGCTGTACGATGACCAGGAAGGAGCCAGTCTTCTTCTGACTGATAAATTCCGGCTGATTGACCTTCCCTGACCTGGGCTGTGTGGGTCAGACTGACCGGAGAGGCACGAGAGGGTGGGGTGGGTTGGCGGACTGGTCAGTAGGCTTGTATCGTAATGAAGTGGTCAGTATTGCTTTTCTGTCACTCAGCAATTACAGGGAGAGATATGGTGCCATAGATAGGTGGTGAATGGAGAGGCAGGTCATTGGCTGCAGAATGGTAGTGAGCAGGCAGGGGAGCAGTAAAGTGACATGTAAAATACTCCAATATGAACTGATAATGACCGCCAGGAAGATGGATCTTGGAGGGCCACTGGAGACCACGGACATACGTAGATGTAGGTCAACGGACGCATATCATGGCGTGTGTTGTTATCAAGGCTAAGTATTAAAGCCTTCTTTAGAAAACAGCTCCACTCTCCACTATAATTCTTGTTATTCATTAATATGATTATGTACATAAGTTTAGGTCTGTATGACTACACAGAGTTAGGTCCACACATCAGTTCTTCACCCTAATAATTGCGGTACTCTCGTAACATCAGTTTCATAGATGCTAAAACATAGCCCTGTGGGACTCCTTAAAATATGCTAAAAACACAATTATAAAATTCGAGTTCAAAAGGTTAACTATGTTTTTAACCCCAGCATTGTAACAATGATTTGTACCAGAAGTCATTTTGTAAATATAGATATATCATGTCTCCAATCTGCCCTGATCTACAAGACATAGTTTATACAGGTAGCGAAGTGTTTTAAACAGGGAGCCCTGTCACAAACCTAAAATCCAACCCAATCTCATTGGGCTGACGGTTTTCCATTGGAAGGTAAATGTAGTCTGCAACTAGGCCTCATTCCTGTACCTGTAGAGATAAACAGCTTATCCAACCTTCCAACAATTGTTTCAAAAAAAGCACATTTATGGACGGGGCCTGGAAAGGTCAGTGGTCCATAAATCTGTGTAGTTTGTATGTTTGCTTTAGACCCAGAACCGGTGTACCTATACACTCACACATACATACATACACAAACCGAGGACTTTTCCTGTACAGGTCAGTAGTGGCCCGGGGAACCCCCATCGCCCTTTTAGTCAGCGATCCCACCAGCCGCCACCACCTGAGACCCCTGCACATTCCTCCGTCCGCTAACTATTTAGTTGTCAGTGATTTGGTTAAGTGGAATTGACTTTTATCTGTGCTGTGCTGTGGGGCTGCTACCGGCGATACACATTACTCCCCCCCGCGCGTTTCCTCTCAGCCTGCTGCCTGCTTGCGGCCCCTGTGTCACATCCAGCACATTGCTATTGGCAGGCGAGGCGCGGCTGATCAATAGCGTGGGTCAGGGATGGCCCGCGGCCCTGCCGTGCAGCAGACTGAGCTATTGATCCGGACCCCAGCCTCTCTCTGCACTGCATAGGGCCCAGTGTGCAGTCGCGTCCTGCCGTCTCCTGGGCAGGGTGCGGAGAGGGACGAAGGAAGCCCTGTGAGTGTGTTTGATATTGGTAGTTACAATTTTCTGCTGTGAATTGTCCCAAAATCACGGCTCCAGCTGTTGGTTGCCTTTGCAAAAACTTCTGATTGATCACGTGGGCCGACTTTTTCTTTGGCCCCTTTGAAGTCTAGAGTTATTACTTTCACATAATTGTACATAGATGTGCATAATTACTTATTTAGTTACATAATATATTACTTTCTCACTACCTGACATTAGAGAAAAGCCACCCATTGCCACTTGAACATGAGCTTCTGTCGGGGTTTAATAGGGAGTTTAGAAGCTGAGAGTTATTGCTTTTGTTTATACTATTAAAAATATTTGTGAAATTACATACTTAATTCTTTTTCTTAATGAATTACCTTTATGTTTGATTTACACACTGCATCAACAGGTTTTAGTCTGTTTTTCTGCTTTCTTTTCGTTTGCTGTGATTTAAAGACGTGGTGAAAACATGGTAAAAATGTATTAATTCAAATTATGAAATATTGATTCCTTTACTCACAAACACAAAGTTGACTGAACTGAAAGTTTAGAATTCCCACTTACAGCAGTGTCTCTGCTTGTTTCAGTGAACTGTAAGTATAGATAGATAGAAATAACCAAAACATGCCTGTTATTGTTATTACCGTTGATAATTATACATTCTATGGTTGAAATGAATTCTAGGGGTTAAAGGGTATAAGAGGCTTTGATTTGAAAAAATGTTTTGCTTTGGAGCTTTATAAAAGTATAACGTGTTTCCTATTATTCAAACCATTATTTTTTAGAATGCTTATTTTCTTGTATTTTGTATTTTTTTTA
The DNA here is from genome assembly GCF_030463535.1 of Salminus brasiliensis. Lineage (NCBI taxonomy): Eukaryota > Metazoa > Chordata > Actinopteri > Characiformes > Bryconidae > Salminus > Salminus brasiliensis. The sequence goes on from NC_132894.1 coordinate 27,064,320, forward strand.
ACCCCCTTTACCTTTTAGATACCTTAGTTTTTTGGGGGGTTACCAAAAGATAATATGGGCCACACATCAGCACTGGCAGATCATTGCTTTATTTTATTCCTTTTTATCCCAAATGTGAAAAAACACTCAATGAATATTCCAAGAGTCCATTTAACACAGTTAACTTGATTTAACTACAAGACATCTACTTACGTCTTGCATGAGAACTGGCATAAAACTGTACAGACATACTGTATAACAGCTTTTTTTTATTCTGGCATCGGACACCATTACACTTGCTGCGGTCAAATGATTTCAAAATCTAAACCTGCAGTTTTATTATGGCTGACGGGTGTTTAAATAAGCTTATGTAGGGTTATGTCTGCTGTTATATAGGCTTTAAAAATACTGCTCTTCAGTAAAGTGTTGCCATAATAATTAATAAAAATACGCTATCATTGTTGATTGTATAAAGAGAGAGGGGTATTTATTTATTTATTTATTTATTTATTTATGTACTCTCATTTGGGTCAGTAATAATAATAATAATAATAATCATAATAATAATAGTCAGGTGGAATGCACTATGGCTTTATTTACTTTTGCAGGAAAAATCTTTAGGTCAGATTACCAGACTCAGGCTGTTGATATTTAATTTGTGAATCCCTGGTAAAACTTTTTTTTTAAAGAAAGCTAAAAAAATGTCCAGTATCTTCAGGGATACAAGAAATCAATGTAGTTATGTTTTACCTTGCAGGGAATTTTCAGGAGCTAGTTAAATGAGCTAAGTTAAACAAGGATTTCTTTTTCTCTAACAGCATTTATCATATAGCATATATCTAACAGTCCATGTCCGTGGGGCATTAACATCCTGTGTGGAATCAGGTCCAGATCCTTGGAGTCAACTCTGGATTCCCAAAGATCTGAAATTGAGGAACAACCTTTTTCTGGAATACCAGCCTTACTATCTGGTATAAAACGTTTAATCCTGTACCTGGTGTAAAAGTCAGGAACTGTGTGGGCGTGCATTCAGACCTATTAAGAGTTTAACTGTGCTCTACACTGTAGAAACCCTCATATTCACACTCCTTTATATATATATTTTTCCCTAAAGCATTGCAGTTTTACCCTTTATTATGTTTTACACTTGTTGTCTGTCATTTTTAGGTGCCTACTTTTCAAGCACATGAGTGAAACCTTAGCAGTTTTATTACAAAATGGAAAACAAAAGGCAGCTTTCTTAGTGACAGCAGGTCTAAATTGTCTTCAGTTTTGTCCATGCGGTGACATCCAGCATAACGCAGACTTCAGGACGCCTCTGCCCCGCACTCTACCCCAGCTACTAGGTGCCAATGACAGATCTCAGGCCTCCGTCCGCAGCTCTGGCCCCAGCAAGGCAGCTTTTCTGCAGGGAAAAACCCTTTTCCTCTTCATCTTTTACCTCTGTCCCCCTGCCAGCGCACTCTCTCGTCTGCCTGCCTGTTTGCTTGCCTGCCTGCCTGCCTGCTTGCCCGGGCTGCTTGTTTTTGTAGCTAGTTTTAAGTGCTTCTCCCTGGAGCTCCTCATCAGCAACTTAATAAGAGCTCTTGGGAACAATTAAACACCGTCTTTAACTCTGTTCTAACCACAGAGGTAAAAATAATCGTAAAAATGTTGCCAAATAGAAGGGGCTCCGGGGGGAGCGTTCAGAAATCACAGTCTCCTGCTCTGTCCTGTATTCCCCCAACTGGAGCGCAGGCAATAGCTGACAGAGCCGCAGCCTGTGACAGACACATTTACTCAGCTTTCTGCTGCAGCCCCCTGTGGCATCCGAGCTCACTTTACCACCACCCCCCACCACCCCACTACTTTCTTTTTTTTATTTCTCTTTCAATGCAAGAACTGACATGCAAATAAATATGTATTGTCTTTGTGACTTTGTTGTTGGCTTCGAGAGATGTTCAGCAGAACGCAGAAGTATGCGCATTATTACAGGAACATGTCTTGTTCTGGTTATGGAGGAAATTAAGTTTCTCCAGAAATTTCTTCATTATTTATTTATTTATTTATGCGTTTGCTCGTGCACAGGAGAGCCCACTATGGCGCATGAAGAGAAATGACTCTTCAGATCAGTGAATTTATTGCTTGATGCAGTCTGGAAAATGAGCTTTTGTCCTGCAGCTGTAAAACAAATAATTATATATTAATTTGGCGATCGTCAAGACAGCTTATTAGAGAACTCAAAAGGCCTGATAGAAGCCATATTGTGCTGTGTCTCCTCCTCCTCCTGTAAGAGATTTACTCTACGCTGTCTCGAGGGGAACTAGAACGCAATAGCAAAAAATCTGCACTCACTTATAACACATAACTGACTTTTTTGGCTTTAACTCGTCTCGTCTCAGCTCCTTTTGTGGAAACACTCACAAAGTTGTACTTGCTGACCTCTTTTTGCTTTTGCCTATAAATGACCATTCAGCTTTCTATTGGATAATGTGATTATTTTCTAACAGTTTGTTTCTTTCTTCTCCCCCCCTCCATAGGTGGCGCTATCACTTTGAGAAGCTTTGAACATCTCCACCGACTGTGGATACTCCAAACCAAACCCAGCCCCCGCTTCAGGGCCTCATAGCTTTGACAAGCCCTGGAAATACCTGGAATTCTAGGGCTGCATCATTTGAAGCCCTTGCCAAGGGACTTCCTTTTAGTGCCCAGGCACTGGATCTGAAAGCTTTATCTTCTTCTTTTAGACTTTCTGCATATACCAATAGAAAAAAAACACACACAAAAAAAACCCCAAACACAATAGCTTTAAAGATAGTGATAGCCTCCGCTGGCCTCCTGCACCAAAAACCCACCGCCACCACGAGGGTTGTGACCTTTTCTGGCGCCTGGCTTCAAACGGACACTTGAAACGAGGGACACGGTCAGAGAGGGGCTTCCGAGCAGCAGCGAATCGAACCGAAAACCACATCAGGTAAGGCTGCGAAATAACCTCTGCTCCCTGCTGGCTAGCTCTCCTACAAAGCCCTCTAGTTCCTCTGAGGCTTCTGAGGTCCAGCAGGGCTCCATGCTGGGCCCACTGTCGAGGCTGCAGATAAAGCGAGTGGGCTTCCAGGCTCCACAGTCTGTTTGTCCCTATGGGATTAGGGAGGTGTAATAGGTTGTTTGGTCAGTAGATGCTTGTGTAGGGCTGCTTTCAGAGACCCCACAGCTGCTGGCAATGTCTACAGAGATAGAGCGTGAAGATGAGCACTGGAATGTTCACGGCTGAGGACAGGACGTGACAGCATGTGTTGCACGTTCTTGCACATGCAGATGCACCTCTCTTAGGCCGTATGGTTCTAAAGCTTTTCATCCTTGGTGTGGACTCCAGATAGTAGCTTGCTGCATGATATTGTGTAGTAATGGCAAAGTAACAACACACTCTCAGCTCTCTTTATGCAACATTAGCTCATTCTCCTGTAATGCGCGATAAGCTGACATGCTATATTTTTGGTGTTTTTGCAACATGGCTGGCATGCTAGCACCCCCATCAACCCCTCACACCCCCCCCACCTTGAACCCTGTGTAATCCTGACTGAAAGTAAATGGTGTTTATGGAATTAAGCGAATAAAAAGAAAACAGGCAGAACGCAGGAGTGGCTCTGTATCAGGCGGGCTCTGAGGCGAGCTCGGGCCTTTTGTTTGAAAAGTTCAAAGTAATTTCGCCAAATTTAGGTCACTGCAAATTATAAGTACGCAGCGGGGCGCTGTCATTTTTTGCCAGGGAAGGAGAAAGCAAATAAATAAATAACCTAACAGGCTGGGTTCCAAGCTTTACCTCACATACATGAGGGCTGCGTTTGTTATTATTTTTATATATATATATATTTTTTTTTTTTACTTTTTTTTTTACTGCAGAAAAGAAAGTATTCGGAAGCATTAACCTAAAATGGTATGCATCACTGCTAATTGAGGGCATGGTCAGCAAAGAGCTCTGCGCGAAGTTTGTACAGTAAAAGGCTGGGCCCGAAGGGGCGGCCTGCGTACAATGGGCCAGAGATAATGCTCCAGGAGTCGTGGTCAGTGAACGCCCCCGTCAGGAGGACGAGTTGTCCCCCCACCTCCCCTCCTCTGTGCCTTTTCCTTTCCCTTTCCACCCTCCCTCCCTTGCTCCGTCCGGGAGTGCTAATGGAATAGTGCTCGTAGCCCTGGGCTCCGGCACCAGGCCCTGCTCTGCATGTGGGATGCACTTTGTGCTGCAGCCCGGGTCGCTCCCTTTGTGCCAGCCCTCTTTGGCCTGGCGGAAAAAAAGAGCCATGCATGATTTCATACATGAAAGATATATGTAATTGGACAGCAGCGCCTATACGCTGAATTTACAATTCTAAACAGATACGGTGGAAAGCAAATCTCTCTTACTCTCTCTCTTTTCCTCTTTTCCTCTCTCTCTCTCTCTCTCTCTCTCTCGGTCTTGGCTGCCCTTCTTGTTTGTTTTTTTTATATATGTATTTGCACAAATTTGGGTAGTGTTTAATGCACGGAAATGCACAAATCAGAGATTAGCACTTTTCTTTTTTTTTTATTTACATGCATTATGGATCTGCCTTTGAGCATCCCAAACGCTTGTTCGGATTCATTCGGATTTGTGCCCTCTGAGCTGTGGGCTGGTGGTTAAAAACAGCTCTCCCTTAGACCCCATGAGGTGCTATTGATGAAAACGTCTGCCTTTAATGGGGAATTGTGCGTGTTCATTAGTGGTCAGTTACTACTAGTGGTTGTTTTAGTGACCTTTATAGTCAAAGCACCAGTGTTTAAGTCATTTGCTAAGACAGTGATTGACTTGAACCTGCTCTGTTTTTTTCCCCTCGCTTAATATTACGGACAACCAGGTGATTAGGCATCCCGTCTTTGCCATCAGAGCATTAATATGTATGCAAAGCTGTGACCTGTGTTAACCTGGTCATTCTGTTAACCTGAAATGCTTCCAGCAGAATCCGTTCCGCTTGTTTGATGTTGGACTGTGTGCATGTGTGTGTGTGTGTGTACGAGCTGCTGATTGAAAGTGCGTGAGTGTGTGCAGGGTCGGACACACACACATACACACACAGGTCTCTTGTTTGGTGGCTTTTCCTTTGCGGCCCCTTCACACACACCCTCCTGCAGAGTTTATATAGTGCCAGGGTAAACACCTATCCTGTTAATTGCTGTAACGAGCTCACACTTTTGCTGGGCACTGCCTCTCTAACGGACTGCTTTTATGGGCACGCCAGACCTCAGACCAGCCTCTTCCGGTCTCTGCGGGGCCACAGACCACATGCCGGGGGGACCCGGCACGCTCCCCCAAACCCCCACCCCACTCCACACTCCCCCTCTATCCCTCTGCAGCCCACCTGCTTCGGAGCCCCAGAGGTCAAGGTTAAGCGTCCCATAACTCTGCTCCAGCCGCCCCAGTCCCCAGCAATTACGCCACAGCCACGTCACCCGTGCCGCTCGGTGCAGGACAAGGGCTTAGGGCCTGGCCGCAGTAGCCGGTCAGTGTGGGATAGGCGTGGGAAAAGGCTGTTCACCCCCGCAAAGCAGTTTCTGCTGTCTGGTAATAAGCAAGGTCGCTGTGCCTGAGCACAGTGCAAGCCAGTGAGTGACATAGCAGCTTTACACTTAGTGTCCACTCTGCTGTCCTCTTTAATACTGGTGTTCACCTTAGCAAGAGATTAAGAGCTACTGCTCATGTAAATAATGAGGTACTAACTATTATCATTAACAGCCCACTTCAATAGTCATCCATAAATAAGCTTTTAAATAGTTTGTTTCTTGGAAATTAGTCCCAAATAAATGCAGCTGGCTAAAACATCCAACATTAAATATCCTTTTCTGAGGTGGGTCATTAATAATTCATAATTAAAACTTCATTTAAAATGTCTGCATATATGTAATACGTATATGTACCTTTTAAATAGGGAATATATATGTTTAAATCAATATTTAGAGTTATACTTTTTATTTAAAAAATAATTCCATGTAATTCCATTATTTTATGGCTTAATCATTTGCATAATTTGTTTAAATGTTTCCTCTAAATTTGGATTGCAAAATATTATATATGAAATAATTATTTTTCATGTTAATAAACGCGGTACTTAATTAAAGCTTAATTATGTTATTACCTTAATTAATATCCTGGAATTGCATGGCTATCGTTTACAAGATAAATAACTGCAAATAATATCGGTGTATTAACAGTATAATCTAAAAGTAGATTATAATGTTTACCTAAATTAGAGCTTGTGGCATATATATATATATATATATATATTCATCTTTATTTCAGTACAGTATTCTTGTATTGTATTCCTTGTGCTTTAGCATGCCAGTATTATGTATATATACATGAATACGTCTGGAATTATTATTAGGATTTGTCGTGTGTGTGAGTGTGTGTCCCGTCCCTCTAACCTTCTCCACCCCGTCCAGGACATGTCTTTAAAAATCCCTAAAGCTCCTTAAACTAAATGCACCCTGTTCGCATAAAACGGCGCTGAACGCGTGAAAAACACAGACACACACAATACAAACAAAGCTGCGTTGCGTTTGTGTGTGTGTGTGTGTGTGTGTGTTTGTGTGTGTGTTTTATTGCTGCTTCTGGACACGCACGCACCTCTACAGTGTGTGGCGGGCTGTTTGGCCTCAGTGGGTGTGGTACTCAGGTCTGGTCTGGTCTGGATGGATTCTGCTGCTTTTTTTCTTGAACGCGCCTTTTAGCGCGCGCTGGTGTGGCTCAGAGCGCGCGCTGGTACCTGTGTGCGTCTGCAGCTGAGTTTAAACCCAAAGCAGCGCGCCTTTATTTCACCGCTGCACTCGTGGGACTTTTAAATTGTGTCTCTTTGTGTTCCTGTCTTACCTGAAGAGAGCTGGACTGCACACGCACATAGACACAAACCCGGGCGCGGGCGCGCGCGCACACACACACACACACACACACACATGCACGCACATTGCAGCGCGCTCTGGACTAAGGCTCGCTCCAGGCGGCTCTCCTCTCTCTCTGGTTTCCCCTCATCTTTCCTGCACAGGTTGAAATAAGCCCGTTGTGTTTAGTTGAGGCTGAGGCTCTGATCCGCGCTTTGGAGCCGCGCGGGAAATTCACTGTGTTTTAGGAGCGTTCATAAAGCAGTCATAGCAAAGGCGCGCGCCTGTAATAGAGCTGAATGACATGGCAGTAACGCACAGAGCCACAGGCTCAAGTACACAGTGCAGGGAGGTCACACACACACACACACACACACACACACACACACTGAAGTGACAGCATAGCAGGCGCATGCTAGCTGTGTCTATACACCATCAAATGTCATTCGTCAGTCGTGCTCGTTCTGAAGTCGTCTGATCGTCTCTCAGACTGGATACAACAGAGCCAAATCCAAAATCCACGTAGAAAAATGTAAAGAATCCAAGTGTAAATATTTAGCTTGGATTTTACCACACTGCTGAAATACATAAAATAATACCAAAAATATTTCATTCGTAAATTCTCCAGGCTGCCCGTTTCCGCAGCTGGCGTTTTTTCCCCTTTCATAAATTACGCCCGTGGGTTTTGGTGATTCTCCATATTCTTGTCTTTTATTCTGAATTAGAATCGTTTAGAATAAATCCAACAGGAAACAAACACACGCGAATATGATGGGTTTTCATTTTAGCGGCGTCAATAACAACAAGTACACTTCATTTGCATAATTAATTGAAGCGTAAAAAGCGTGCGTAATGAGCGGAATTTGGGGGGAAAAACGCCTCGTTAGGCTTTAATTAATTATTCACTAATTCATTCAGATTAAAATAGAGTTTACTGGATTTTGCTTTGAACGAATGTGTGAGATCGTCGTGTCACAAGACAGCACTTTGTTTAAAATCCTTAATTAATTTTAATTAATGAGGTTAATTAGCGAGTCAACAAAGGTGAGTTCGTCACAAAATGTATTTATTAAACAGATGCAAACATCACGGCACGTGCTTTTTATTTGTTAAAATAATAAATAAACATGAGACGACAATAAGAAAACGAGCAAAACAACATCATGAGCATAATCAGCACACCGTGGATATTAATAAGTCTTAATTTCGTCCTTAAATATTTAAACACATGTTATGTGTATACACGTATCTTCGTAAGCTTACGTTTAGGGGTCATCAAACAGGAAATATAGGAATATGTGCATAATTAGTGAAAAGTTCCATTTTCTGCTACAGTTTTTTAATGCACACCTTTACAATTAAGCATTAATCATACAGTATTCCCAAACATTACACAGAGCTCAGTGTAAAACAGCACCTTCCCACACACACCTACATTAACAAGGCAAATACACAGGGGTTTTTTTTTTTTTTTTTTTTGGCTGCACATTGGACAACAAGTACAGGTGTTTATAATCTGTAAATAAAATATTAATAAAGCAGGTTGATTAGTACAGTTTGGAAAACATGTTTTGTAGGGCAGATATTTCTCGTAAGCTTCGTAAAAATGGATCAAATAGACACACTGTTCAGCACGAGCACAGTCACTTTTCTCCTGCTTCCCTTTTCAGCATCATAAATAAAATACAGTCCATTTCGATTATTATTATTATTATTATTTATTTGAAGTATATTTCTAAAAGAGGACAAAAGTTTGCGAACTTCGTGATCATCAATTTCCGAAACATTTCACGAAGCATGTTCAGCTGCGCTCTTTATATCTATCTAACAGCATTTTAAGGCAGCCTGGTCGTGTCTGGAGTCTCTACATATGAAAGTTTGTATGGGAGCCTGTATTTGGCACGACATTTTGCAGGCTGGAAAATCTCATATTCCACTGAATGTACCTTTAGCGAAAAGCTCCAGATTTGCTGAAGGTGCAGATTGGTAAAGCATGACAACCCTGTATCTGCTATAACGAATTATGGTTATCTTAACGTGTAGACTGTCATTAGGTCTATCGGTTGGTGCGCGTTGGACCGAAGGGGGTCTAAAACTTGTGCACGTCTCTGTAAAGTGTTAGAAGTGAAGGAAGTGATCCTGAACCCGGAGCGTTGGCTTTTGGGTGAATTCGTGGATAAACGGGTTTGCGAACCGCGAGCTTGTGGAGAGTTTAGCCGCACGTTTGTGGCTGGCGTGAAGAGGTAGAGAGGTGTGCGTGTGTGTGAGAGAGAGGTACAGCTCATCGTGCAGGCAGCCCCCCGGGGCAGAGAGCAGCCCTTGGCCGGAGTGAACATAAGAGGGCGCTGCCATTGCACCTGGGAACCCGTCCTGCCCCAGCCAGCCCCGGGCCCACGGCCGGACAGTGCTGCTCCGCTGCCTGACAGAAGCTCCAACTGTTGCCCATCAGCGGCTGCCCGGCGCTGCCAGGCCCGTTCCTTATTAGCCCGGTGCTTCTTAACCAGCATCTATACCTCGCTTATCCTGCCATGTGCGTAAGATGCTAATTATGCCAGAGTTGCTTCACAGGTACTGAATAAAATAAGATTAAACAAATAAAACTAATAAAATCAGAAAAAAATCAATATACATTAAAACAGGTTGGAGGTTCATATTTTTATAGTACTGCCAGCGGTAGACTTGCGTGCTTTCTGTATTAACGCAGCTCCCCCTCAAATCCTTCGACCTAAAATGCTCGTCGCTTTAATAAAGTTAGGAGACTGTTGGCAGACAGCTGCTTTTTATCTTAAAATGCTTTCACCCGTTCTCATTTCCTCACCGGTCGCTTTTGGAGCTTTATTATTCAAGGATGGCACGCGCGGTGCACGAGGTTAAACACACACAGACACACACACACACACACACACAGAGACGCACACAAAGCATTGGATCCAACACTGGAAAGTCCGCGATCCTACAACACCATCGTAAAGCAGTGCATATGCACTTGTTTATTTTCTCTATTAAATCTAAGAAAATAAGAAAGGCCCCCTCACAGGGCTCGCTTAGTGAATGAATGAGTGCACTGATGTGTTGGTTTGTTTAGCATAGCTTCTGAGGCTAGCTCAGTATTTTTAACCAGTACGACTAAAGCCTTACAGATCCACACACATTCACTACTTCTGTTCAACATAGCGACCTAAAGTGCTGCCCCCGGCTGTATGCTGGCCCACTATGCTGTTCCATAAATCCACGGAAAAAAAAATGAAGTGCTCCACACAGGGATGATATCAGTCCAGAGTTAATGAGTGGATTTGATTTGTTTAACATACGAGTTTCTCAGACCTAGCTTAGATCCCACTAAAATAAAATATTCAAATAGTTTTCCCAGCTACATTAGTGACTAAGGACTAAGTGCTGCTGGTCCATTCTCATGTCAGACAACGAAAGGGGTAAAAATAATGACTTGTGAATGAACGCAGTGAACGAGTGCATTTGGGTTGTTGACTTGTTTAGCACACCAGCTTCTCAGACTAGCTTACAGCAGACTAGTCTAAACCAATATGGCTAGAGTCTTACAGATTTAATCTGTAAAAAAAAAACAACAACACAATTTTAACCACACACTGACCCAAAGTGCTGCTAATGGGTATATGTACAGGTGTGTGTGTGAGAGACACTACATGGACCCTCAGCTCCCATACACAGACTAGGCTATCAGTAGCATAGCACATAGCCTTCACGTTCCGAGAGCTCCACTGTTTTCACAGAAAGTGTCCCCATTGGGCCACGGTAGGTCTAGCTAACCTCAGCACGGTTAGCTCCAAAAAACCTCCACTGCGCTCCCACAGAAAGCCTCGGCGAGCACCCCGGTCTCGCTTTATTATCTCACCGACCTTCTCTTCTCTCCTCGTACTCTATTTTCTATCCATTCATTTTTACAATCTCTCCTTGTCTCCCACCCCTGCGTTTTCCCAAGAGAGCAGCACAGCAGCGCTCGCCCCAGCGTTTCCCCCCCGTCTGCCTCTCTCTCTCCCCCGGCCTCAGCCAGAGCATCTCCGCGCGCCTCGCGCGTTTACCGTCCGTCACTCCACCTTTTTTCTTTTCTTTTTCTTTCCTTCTTTCTCTCTTTTCGTTTTTTTTTTATTATTATATATCTCCTCTTACTGAGCCGTTACCGGTCCTCACGCTCGCGGATGACAGATGGCCCGTGCTAATGTATGTAAAGTCTATTATTTCGCGTAAATATGAACCAAAGCGCACTGCTAAATCGAATATGGTAGTGTAGCAATAAAAAAGCATGCGTTGTAATCACACACACACACACACATACACACGCCAGCTCGTGCCACTTTCAAGCTCTGGACGACTCTTTTGAGGGGTCAGAGTGTTGCATATTGTCATTGTTTGCATTATGGCTCTGGACCCCCCTCCCTTTCTCCTTTTTTTGTGGTCATAGACAAGCACGTGCATGTCTGGAAAAAGCTGCAAAAGTCCATCATGCATATGGAGATGCGTTTCTTTGTGTTTCTTTGCAACACGAGACTGCTGTCCCTTCATGCCATGGCATACCCCAAACGAAGACGGACACTGTTGTACACAAAGAATATATATATATTATACAGCAAACATACCATACAAATAATATTTAAAATAAATATAAAATTAAAATATACAACATGCGATTAAACGTGCACGCATTATATATGTATATATGTTATTTTACTTTTCACAGACATTGAGGTTGTATGCTTTTGTTTGGAGCCATGCAATAGCTGCAATACTATTGTTATTAATTGTTTATTAATAGAACTTCCAAGATGCGCAAAGAGATGAAACACATGCACTGTTTATTTATTGTTATATTTTTTGCTTTAATAAAATTGCATCAGTGCATTAACACATGCATTTAAAAACACAACACTCACATTCAGCATGCAGCACACAGTTTACAACATGGATATGCATATTCTTGTTGTACTTATAAGAGGAGAATATTTCTTAAAATTTGTGCTACTTTTCCAGTAAGCGTTATGTAATGAGTGGAGGTAAGCCGGTTAGCTGTGTTTGGGGGGATTAGGGCCCCTTGGAGCTGTTAGCAGGCAAAGTGTGCATATTGAGGGTAAAGGAACTGTGCTGTTTTTTGGGATTTTTTTTTAAGAGAATCCACAATGGTATTATCATGACAAAGGGCTCCGAGGTCCGGGGCCCTGGACGCACGCTTTGGTTTTAGCAAAGGAGGCGCTTTAAGTGACCATCAAGAGGAGGCGAGATGTTGAGGAGCGAAACCTGTGGAGGAGAAGTGCTCCCTTCAGTCGCTCCTACAGATGCTCCTATTGAGCACAGGGCACCTCTGAGCACAAAGTTACTGCACTACTGATCAGCCATTATTCTAGAAAACAAAGTCTCGAGATGTTCAATCCTGTAATGGTTTGATTCAAACTTTTAAACATGTAAACGATCTGCAGCCTGCTCTCAATCTCACGTGCATTTAAGCATGCATTAAAATATGAAGCTCATGCTGAAAACACACAGAAAAGGAGGGATGCAGGAGATTTTTCTGCCCAGGTCTAAGCTGATATAGGCTCGTGATAATAAACACGTTGAAACTTTCCGATTTCAGAACACACTGTTCTTCCTCTTGTCTCACTCTATCTGCTGATGGTGAATAAGTGTGTGTGTGTGCGCGCGCTATTTTTGGATACAACGTGCAATTTCACAAAATTAGCAAAATATACATTAACCTCTGTATTCTTTCGCGTATTCCGAATTTAGAGAAAATCCTCCATGAGGTTGCCTGACATCTGAACAAGTTTAAAGGAAGTGTTGCTTTGCTGGAACAACCCTAGACAGCTGTCGCGTCTCTGTTTTGGAGTTATTCGGATTGTATTCATTTATTTTTTCTTGTCAGGACGATTTTGCATTGAATCGGTTGTAATGGCTCCCGTTTTCTCCTCTCTATCATCTCCACATCAGCTCAAAAATCTACAGTCGCTCACATACAATCTGCTTTGACAATTTAGCCGGCTTTGACTCCACGGATGTCTACGACCCTGCAGTAAAAGCGATCTGTGTTACTACTGAAAAAGGGGAGATGTGTATCTCACGCACGCGGGCAGAGTTCAGACTAAAGACACAAGACGTGTAAAATAGTGGCAAAACTCGACAAAAGAGACAGCCTCTAATTTGAAGCATGCTTGATTAAAAGAGTAGAGAGCGAAAACGTGAGGGCTCCCCGCCTGTCACGCTCCCTGTTCTCTGTTCTCTTTACACAGCTGTACAAATCTCCCCCTGCTCTCGTTTCGCCGTCTCTGAAAAGTGCCCAAAGAGTTGAATATCTCGCACACGGTGCTCAGTCTTACATTCAGCCCCGCGCTGCTAACTCGCCCTCACTTCTCCAAAGTATCCGTGCAGCCCGGGCTGCGTTATGTGGTGTGTTTTCTACCCCATGATCAGAGAGAGAGACAGAGACAGAGAGAGATCAGTGCATCCAGACTAAACACGGTAATGTATTATTGGGTTTAAGACCAGGCTAAAGAGCCGCTGCTCGGCTACTGGTGAGAGCACGCGCTTTCGTAACAACAGCCCTCCTAAACTGGGATAAGAGAGGAACACACACCGGCGCTGCTTTATTTTTTACCGTCCGAGTTAAAGTGTGTGAAAGTATGGCGAACTTGTTCGTGTAAAAACTCGGAGAACTCACAGACAAACACACACACACACACACACACACACTCACGCTCTCGGTTGATAAAGTTAGTAAAGCAACGAAGCTCTGATATTTCAATTCATAAAGCACGCGCTCTCATAAACATACTTAAAGCATTTTGTTTTAAAAGAGAGAGAGAGAGAGAGAGAGAGAGAGAGGGAGAGATGAGGAGAGAAGGAATGGAGAAAACACCGTCCTCGAAACTGCTCTGCCCTCTTCTTTTTTCCCGCGGACTTTCTCTGCCTTTCCCCTCTTCTTTCTAATCAAACTCTTTTACTTCGCGCCGCCGCTTAATTCCATATTTTCAATTCCTGATCATTACTTTCCTCTTTCTCCCTTCCTCCGTCCATCCATCCATCCCTCCCTCCCTCCCTCTCCTCTCTCTCTCTCTCCCTCCCTCCCTCCCTCCCTCTCTCTCTCTCTCCCTCTCTCTCTCTCCTTTGCTGAATCTTATTGATCCAGAAGGTGGCTAATTAGCCCTTCCCGTCGTGCCTGTGTAATGAAGCACATGCGCACTGAATTAATCACAGCCATTTTTTTTTGCAGGAAACTAATTAGCAGGAATAAAGATCCAAAGAGTTTTTTTTCCCTTTTCAATCATCAGATCTCACTTTCACCTCTTCCTCTCTCCCTCTAACACGAGACGCATCGCCCGCTTTGCATCCAAATTATTTTTTATATCGCCTTTAACGACTAATACTTCGGGTGTGTGTGTGTGTTTTTTTCTCCCCCTCTCTCTCTTCTCTCTCTCTCTCCTTTTACTCTCCGCAACAACAATGATCTTTCTTTTACCGTCCTAAACGCAAACTGACCGAAAAGGGATCTGCCTTGATGGGATCTTTAGCCAAACCGTCTCGATACTGGATTAAAAAGCGAGGATCTCAAAGCGGCAGCAAAAAATTGTAAGTTTCAACTTTGCTTTCTCTCTCTCTCCCTCTCCTCTCCTCTCCGCTCTCTTTTTCTAGCTTTACGGCGAGGCTACGCTGCTTTTCTACTTTCAATAGCAGGCGAAAGGCTTTTTCGTCCTCTTTCTGCCCCTCCGCCGATGTTTAAAGCGGACTAGTCTGTGAAACTGTGAGAAAGAGCAGGCGATCTCGACTTATTTTCATGCAAGTTGGCTTTTATTCAGTGCTTTTCTCCTCGTATCGTTACCTGTGTTTACATCTGGGCTCGTCCTCGTTCTTCTCGCCAGTGGAAGAGAAGAAAAGGGGGGCAAAGACAGCGATTCCTGTTTTCCGAACAGTTGGTTACCGCAAAAAAATGGCTTTTCTCAAACACATTTCTGCCTTCCGAGGCGTTCACAGTGCTCAAAGGGGGTGTAGCGTTGTGCTGGCGGGCGTTCACTCGGGAGCTTGGTCGCGAGGAAGCGGCTCCGCAGAGCTCTCGGAGGGCCAGCGGACGCCGTCAGCGCTCGTAGCCGGCGGAGGAGCGCGGTAGTCCGGCCTGGGGCTCCGGCTGCGGCCGCTGCGCGGGGAAGCGTAGACCACGGTCTCGTTTTCTCCGCGGCAGAAAGCAGCGGCTCTGCTCCTCCGGTCCGCTCGCCTCCCCTCTCCCCGTGTTTTTCGCCACCTTCTCCCGTGCTGAGCCTCCTTTTCATTCGCCCACATCTTTACTTTTCCAGTCGCTTTTTTAGCAGCGGTCTCCCTCCGCCCTGCTTTGCATTTCAGTTTCCTCTCTACTTTTCGCCCGCTGTCACTCGGATCGTCTTAGCTTTGCTTTTTTCCGTCTTTTTCACCCGCGTTTTGCTTTTTTCCCGAGCGTTGTTAAAGTCGATTTAGATTTTTTTGCTGCTGATTCCCAGACGGAGTCACATACAAATCGATCGCGTGTGTGTGTGTGTGTCGGTGTGTGTATGTGTGCGTGTGTGTGTGTGTGTGTGAGAGAGAGAGAGAGGGTGTATGGTATAAAGCCAGAGCCCCGGCTCTCCTTCATGCCATGAAGCCGATAGCAGAGCAGCAGGAGCCGGTCCACACTCACTCAGGGCGGGGGAAGAACTTAGAAACGAGCCGCGGGTCACTTTTAGCGGTTTCGGGGCAAAAAATAAGCAGCGTGTGCCAAATTCAAATCAATGCAATTCAGTCAAAACACGAGCACAAACAACGATGGTTTAAAAATCCTATGTTTTTTAGTTTTTAGGGAAAAAATGACAGAATTTGAACTTTTTTGCACTTTTCCTCCAGTTTGGTAGAGTGACCCAAAATAAAAAAGAGGTGAATGGAGAGGAAGGACAAGGCTGTAGAGACAAGTTGGTGTAAACTTAAATGAAGAGCGCAGGTGTGGAATAGATGCAGAAGAAGGGGGGTAAAAAAAAAAAAGGTGAAGGAAAAGGAAAGGTGAGATGGCAAAGCGACATTGGGGTGAAGCAGGACGTGGCTTGAGCTCCCTCCGAGCCAGGTGCACAGGTGGTGGTCGAAGGAAGGCTGTGGACGAAGCAGTGGAGGAGAGGACAAGATCCAGAAAGCGTGGCGGCCGAGGGGAGGACGGGTGCGGGGAAGGAAGAGGGGAGCGGAGCCGTGGGTTTTTTCCCTCTCGCGGCGGAGAGGCACAGGGCGAAGAAGCCGTTTTTTTTTAGGCGAGCCAAGCTGAGGAGGGGGGTGGTGGTGGTGGAGGTCGGGAGAGAGGCTTGGGGGTCAGGCGGCGAGAAAGAGGGGAGCAAGGGTCACCAAGCGAGTGTAAGAGAGATAAAAAAGCAAAGGAAAGGGGAAAGCCCTGGCGTTAGCAGCCGAGAGAAAGCGAGAGGGGGATAGCGGTGGGGTGGGTGTGCGTGAGCGTGCGTGTGTGTGTGTGCGTGTGCTTGTGCTTGTGCTTGTGTTGCGGGGTCACACAAAGCCTAGCACTGTAGATTGTGTGGGGGTCAGCAAGAGAAGCAGCTGAAGGTTGGCAAAAGGGAAGAAAAGGGCAGTGTGTTGTGTTTAGCTGAGGAAAAATCCATAGTTTTAAAAGTGATGTGGTTTTTGTGTGTGTGTGTGTTTTTAGACAGATTGTGGGGGAAGGCACGCATGCAGAGCAGAAGAGAGAGAGAGAGAGAGAGAAAGTGAGAGAAAGAAAGACATAGTAAGAGACACAGACAGAGAGAGAGAGAGAGAGAGGATAGAAAAGGTCAAACAGCCACAGGCCGTATCGGTGGAATCAGGGAAGAGGTCAGAAAAACATGAATCCCGAGACCTTTCATCCTTTTCCGACTTGTCCCAGGTAGAGGAGCTCACGAGAGGACGGCCGCTGACTCCTCCGTGATAACACCATGCAAGAGCAAGGAAAGTCAGCAGTGGGGTGTGTGTGTGTGTGTGTGTGTTCATTTCATTTCATTTCATTTCTTTTCTTTTGCGCTTCGGTCGGCAATGCTAATTTAAATTTTAAAGGAAGCGAAAGAACAATCTCGTCAGCTGTTGTAAACATTTCAAGTTACGTGCCACATCTGGTTAAGATAAACTGGACAGCAGCATCCGTGTGTGTGTGTGTGTGTGTGCTTCTTTTCTTTTATTTGTCTCTTTTTTTTCCCTTTCCTTGACGGTTTTCATAGGGGGCATGGTGGGCAATGGCGCTCACACTGCCTCCTCCTTTTTTTTTTTTCTTTTTTTTTTGAGAGAGAGAAGAGAGGGAGGGAGGGAGGAGAAGGACAGATAAGTCAGGATTTTTGTGTCTCGGCTGCACGGTGGAGGGGTGGCAATAATTACACGCGTCACACAGAAAAGGATCTATAGCATATTACAGGTGCTGTGCACGCTCTACCTCTCTCTCTCACTCTCTTTCTCTCTGTCCCTGTCCATCTCTCTCTCTCTCTCTTTCCTATCTTTCACCAATGCAAAACAAAGACAGCAGGCATGCTCTCTGCCATCTTTTCTCACTCCTGAGACGTCTGTGGACGTGATGCTCGTCATTCACACTGTGCACACTGTTTGCGGACAATGGCAGCGACACTTATCTTGAGAAACCGCCTCCTCCTCCTCCTCCTCCAGTGTTTGATATCAGTTGCGGCTCTTTTTGGAATTTCTTTTTTTGTGCATATTCGAACACGCCTATTTGAACATCCGAGGCCCCCGATCAGTTAAAGCCAGAGTCTGATTCTGTTCTGCCTGAGCCTCAGCCACCCCGCGGTGGGGTGTAAAAAAAAATCTCAGCCTGAGATGTGGCCGTGTTAGCATTGTGGTTTCAGAGGGCGTCACTAGCTCTCCCTCCCTCTTCGCTCTGTCTGTCTCGTTGAAAAGATGGTAGGGAGAAGGTTTTTTTTTTTAATATTAATGCTCTACATTGTATAGATCTGGACCTGGTTGGTAGCGGCGGGGCTCGGGTGTTGCTGTTTTTCTCAAGTATTAACTTCACTTGATCCTTCACAGGTGGAGGGCGAAGCACTCGAGGCACCTTGCTCTATCTGCATAATTGTGTGCGCTTTCCTCCGTACACATAGTGTATTGAATATTATGCACATTTTTGTATGTGGTTTTGTTTCGAAAAGAAATATCCGGGCACAGCTAAAAGCCAGGGGTTTTCTATATTTTCACACCGCTGTCCTTTTAAAGCAGCAACTTCAGCATATTGGAAGGGTTTTTATAGGTGCTTGATTCTGTAGTTGCATTTAATTCTGCAAATGACACATTTAGCCTGTTTGGGCGTTTTTTTGTGCACAAGGATCCATAAGGTTGCCGTAACATAAAAGTGCAGTTATAATGTAATATCAGCATAATATCTAACATATATTTTATCTAATTGCATTGGAAATTATTAATAGGCATGCAAAAGCAGTAAGGTAATTATTGGAAATAATAATAATAATAATAATAATAATAATAATAGTAATCGTAATAATACACATCATGTATTTTAAAAGTACATTAAAATAATGGGAGTTATTATTACTTTATTACTACTACTACTATTATCAGTAATAGCATTAGTAATAGAGATACTGTATAGTAAGTGTGCAAACACCATCCATTTGTTTGGCTTTGGCTTTCCCAGCCTGGATATTAGCTTGCTTTTCTAGGATGTCAGCATGCATAGGTGATGGTTTGAGTGATGAGTTTGTGTATGAGCGGCGTTAGACGTGCCCGCTGTCTCGTTTCATCGTCTACCTGAGGCCTTTTCTGCAGCTTCGCTCCTCACCTCTCCCTCCTATCAAAACACTCCGACTCTATATCGAGGGCCAAGGCCTTTCGTCTCGGTTATGCACGGCGTGTGACCAAAGACGATGCCGTGATGAGGCGGCATGCCGAGCGGCGTGTGTGTGTGAGAGCGTGGAAGTGTAGCTATATGCGTGTGTGAATGGACATGGGGAGCTGGTGTGTGTCTCTATACCCCTCCCTGTCCCCTCTCTATCTCTTGTACTCGCTTTCTCTGTCTCTCTGTCTCCCTCTCTCTCTTTCCCTTCCTCCCTGTCTGTCTGTTTCTATGTCTCTCGCTCTCTGGAGGCTGGCACCCTCGGGGAAAACTCCAGTAATGTCTTCAGTGGTAGAGAGCCCTCTTTGGGCCGATATCAGTGGCAGGCCATTGAGCTTGCTCACTTGTAGTAGCACACGTGTGCTGCTTTGTTATACTGTGTTTTTGCTAACAGTGGGAATTAATGTCTTTGCAGTTCTACTAGGCTGTTAGTAATTGCTTATTAAATGTACTGTAATAATTGTAGCGCTATAGAGCAAATATCAGCATATATACTTACATTTTTAAATCTGTTGGCTTCAGGCAGATTATGTGTATTTTGGCCACAGTTTTTTTTTTTTTTTTACAGCGAAGATGGTGTTGGTGGGCAGCGAATATGGGAGCAGTGTGTGTGTGTGTGTGTGTGTGTGTGTGGGGATAAGTCGATCTCCTGTCATGAGTTTCCCATTAATCCAGTCGTGCTGAGGGGCCGGGGGAGGAAAGCGTAGCGCCACCTCCATTTGCTGAAGGGCTGTGTGTGTGTGTGTGTGTGTGTAAATTAGGTTAGCAGGAGCAGTGGGTCCGATTACACATGATGGTTTTGAATATGCAAGCCCGTGCAGTCAGGACCAGTTCTTCCAGTCCCGCCACGCTGAGCCGGAGGACAATGGCGGACGTGTCGGTGGCATCATTAAACGGCCGGTCGATGGGAGGTGGGAAGGGGGGGAGGAACAGTGGTGGGTTTTAAGGCCGCAGATACTCAGGTGTTGCCCTACCTGTGTAAGCACAGCCCAGACCGCAATCATTGGCGCTGTAAGCCAGCTGGGTACACACTTTCCAGCCCCCTTTCTCTTCTTTTCCTCCCCCTCTCTCGTGCTATTCCGCCCTGTCTTTCTGTTTTTCTGCCTTGCTGTCATCGTCACCTTTTTTTTTTTTTTTCTTCATCTATCTCCAAGCGAAGTTGGCAGCGTTTTCTGCGGTTTGTTGTTCCGCAATATGTTATCATGTTAACAATCTTCGAATCATTGTGGTGGAGGTTAGATTTACGATAGGGAAGGTGTTTGTGCGCGTGCGTCTTTTAGCTGTACTGTACATCTATATTACAACTGAATTTCACTCTTAGATTATAATTAAAGGCCCTTTTTAGTTCTGGTGCCAGGATAGCCAGAACAGTATGTGCGCGCGCACACACACACACACACACACACACACACACACACACACACACACACACACAGGATTCCTGTTCTTGCAATAAAAAAGGAATTCTTGACTCTCTCCATTCCACCAAAGTGCACACAGACACACACACTGACTCACTCATACAGACAAAGTATATGAGCTGATGAGTTTTATCTGTCATATCTCCAAAACACTGAGCGACGTTGTCTGCCTCATAATATGCGTGAGAAGTGAAGAGGGAGGGAGAGAACAGAAAAAAAGGAAAAAATATATATGATGTGTTGAACTGTACACACATTCAAAACCCAGTATATATATATATATATATATATATATATATATATATATTTAATTGAGCTTCTATACATGTTTATGATTGTAGGTAATATATATTTAATGACACATATGTAGTACAGCATGCGTGTACAGCTATTATAGATATAATTGGTCTCATAGTCTCATGCATATGTAATGTACATGTTTACATAATATATACGTGTGTGTGTGTATATATATATATATATATATATATATATATATATATATATATATATACATATATATATATATAGAGAGAGAGATAGATATAGTGCAGCATAGAACAATGTTGGCAGCCTAAGCCCGGACACACTGGTGCTGCTGTAGCACTGAGCATGTCTGATCAAGTGTTTTGTAACGGCCAAGCCCCATAGTGCCGGCGTCTGGTCGATGGAGGTTG
Organism: Salminus brasiliensis; assembly: GCF_030463535.1. Classification (NCBI taxonomy): domain Eukaryota; kingdom Metazoa; phylum Chordata; class Actinopteri; order Characiformes; family Bryconidae; genus Salminus; species Salminus brasiliensis. The sequence continues at coordinate 27,085,106 of NC_132894.1, forward strand.
TGGCGGCGTCCGGCTGCTCTGGCTGGCGTAAACCACCCCCCTTCCCTCCCTACTGGCCTGCGCTGTTCACCCTCAGCAGCCCAGCGTCCAGCCCACGGCGCTACCGCTTATCATCACAAAGGGACAGAATGCATAAAAAATGGACGCCGATGGCCTGGGTCTTCTTTCCCTGCCTGCGCCCAGCACGCCAGACAATGCATGGGGGCCCTGTGGCCTGTGACTTTGACCTGAGCCCTGCTGCTCGCTAACTCTCTCTATCTCTCTCTCTCTCTCTGTCTCGCTCTCTCTCTCTCTCTCATGGTCGCCATTTTCAGCATGTGTTTTTGGTTTTTGAATCAGGCATGCCACGACCCTACCGGTAATACTGAAAATGGGCATTATGTAACCAAACCAGTGCTATTCTGCATGCAGGGAATGGGAATCTGTGTGTCTGTGGGTGTGTGTGTGTGTACATGCAAGAGCTTGCAATTTTCATACGCAAATCAACAGTCCCTCCAGACATACTACAGTAGACTTTGTCATAAGGCATGCCCCACATTCCTAGGTTGTTATTGAAAAGGAGAATGTGCTCTCAATTACAGTCACAGCCCTTTTTTTTTTTGCTAAAACAAACTGAATTAATGCCTGCATCAGTTAATCTGGTCGTAAATACCTATAAATATTTAAAACGCAGTCGAAAAAACCCAGCACTTTTGTAGTATGTTTTGGCACGTTGTGAAAAATTAATACAGTATATGAATATCTACATTTTAACTAAAAAAAATGAATAATTGAATGGGAATCTAGCAAAAATATTAGGCAAGATTTTGTTATTAATACAGGGGAAATGTAGGCTACAGGCTATAGCAGTTAGCATGTGGAAGCAGTGCTTTGTGTGTGTGTGTGTGTGTGTGTGTGTGTCTTTTGAGAACAGAACAAGGCTTCACCGGAGCTGCTTCTTGTTTAGAGCTGATCGTTTGGGCCCAAAATCATCTGCAGATGTCATTTTTCCAGCACATTTTACGCTTAGCACGCCATGTGATGCAGTGGCAGGGTCAGCATCGATGAGAACGAGCACCACCATGCGAAAACGGCCTGTGTGTGTATGTGTGTGTGTGTGTATGAGAGAGACTGCAATTCTGGGCACTTATTTATTGGACACTGAGCTGGCTCAGACAATTGTGTAATAGGTGTAAGTTTGAGTGTGTGGCTGCATCTTGCTGACTAGGCCTCCTCCATTTCCTTTTCCCTCTCCTTTTTTTTTTTTTTTTTTTTGTACTGATATAAGATCATCCTACATTACCTTTGGATATTGAATTATTTTGCAGCTCCTGTTGATTTTGTTGTAGCTGCTAAGCCAGAACTAAGCGAAGTATTATTTCACCAAGAGCTTTGATTTGATTTGTCGAACATTATCAGAGAGAACTGTGCTAATATAGAGGAGAGGTTTAATGTGTTTAATCATATAGCCGACAGTGTAGCTTTATTTACTGCTGTTTTTTTTTTTTTTTTTTCCCATCATTCACACATACTGAATATTTTACTGCAGTCAGAGTGGGTAACATGGAAAAAATATCACATCATAATATGTCAAGACATTTTAGCAATGCACAGTCCATATCACAATTTTATTTCATTTTTAAAACGTAACAGAAAAACATGTAACACTTAACACTTCAGCTCAGCTTAAAAACACTACCACAACGAGCACAGTGGCCTTTACTCTGTGATTTACAAACTGTGCTGCACTAAATCCAGTGAAACGGGTCTAATTGCATTGAGCTTTGTTGAAAACAGGCAGTATCTTCAGTAGACTCGGAAAAGCTTGTTGTGACATAATTGTTCGCGATAATCGCCAGTATCGTCGTATTATCCCCCCTTACAGTCCCATACCTTAAACTGTACTTAGGAGGCTCTTAAGGGTTGTTTAGAAAGGCAATGGCTATATACACACTCTAGGCAAAAGGGCTCTATATAGTACTAGGAAAGGGGTCTTTGACTTAGTGGCACAATAGTGGAACCTTTGTTACTGCTTGTAAAACCATTTCTGAAAAAACACGAGAGAGAGTTGTATTTATATGAAGAGCCTATTTAATAACCTTTTACCAGGCAAACATCAATTACAGCAGTCACTAAATATAGAAGCATTGCCTTTAGTAAAGTACCCTCAAAGAACTTGCAGTGTAGAACCGTGACAACACACAGAACTATTTAAATATGTAAGTGGTTCTTTTCCTGGTAAAATTGTGCTGGAAAGTCAGAGAACCAATAGAACACTAGCCTATGTGCTAAGAGTGTGTATGAACGTTAAGTGCATCATTGTAAAATGGAAGGTGACTATGCGTTCCGTCGAACTGAATGTCTCTTTATATATAAATGCCATAGTGTGTGTGTGTGTGTGTGTGTGTGTATGTGTTTGTTGAGGCTGCAGGAATGCCGAGCAGGGATGGGTTAGACCCTGGCACTTCCTCTCTGTGTACGGCACAGCTTATCCTCCTCAGGATTAAAGGCAGAAGAAAAGAAAAGAGGGATGGCAGGAGCCCCCCCCCCCGTCCGCCCTTCCCTCGCTCCCCCCACCCCCCATCCTTCTGCTTTCCATGTTTTTTAGAAAGGGTAGGGGGGCAAAGGGGGATCCAAATAATAAAAAAAAAAAAAGAAAAAAGGTGGGGGGGGGATTAATTTGCAAATGCACAAGGTCCCCCACGGCGGATGGAGGGAGAAAAAAGAGAGGTGATGGAGAGGAGTGGAAGAGAAGAGAAGAGAGCGACGCATCCATTGCCGTTCGATGCGCTCCTACTAGTGGTGAGGCCTAGGCGCTGGCTCAGACCGCTCCGACTCTGGGATCTATTGCTTCAGTCTGAAACGTTACATGGGCTTTCTGAAGTGTGCCATCGAGCAGGGCAGCGTGTGTGCGAGAGGGAACGAGAGCGCCTATTACTGATGTAGGTCGTGCGGCCGAGCGTGGGTGCGCGCGCCGGCAGCGAAGGGGTTAAGAGGCAGGGATAGCCCCCCTTTGTCTCGGCGGTCCTCTTTGCCATTGTTCCGCTGGAATTGAGCTCGGTGCACCTCACTTGACCACAGCAAAGCAATAAAATGGCCTCTAAGTGCTATAGCCTCTCTCTCGCTCCCTCTCTCCCTTTGACAACACCTCTCCTCTGGGCTTTCTCTCTCTCTCTTCACACACACGCCGCAATACACACCTGAATGAAGCATGGTTGTTGTTTTTTTGTTTTTTTTTGTTTTTCTTTATCCAGTGCTGTTTTATCTGCTTTACAGTTTGGTTAAACAGTGTGTTATTGTATAGAGGATATGTGCATTTTAATAAAAATGTTTTTTTGCCCTTCTAATTTTCCTCGTACACACCCAAGCATGACATTTGTGTTCTGACTGGTGGTAATAAAAGCCAGTCGGTAAGACAAAATTAATAGACATTTTCCCCATTTATTAATTCATTCATTTATTCTTATTTTTTTTTTCCTATTTCAAGATCATGTCTTTTGTCTGACACAGGCACTGAGAAAAAGACTGTGTAGTTTGTTACTTCAGGATAATTGAATGTGTAATTAAGTGTAATATATATATATATATATATATATATATATATATATATATATATATATAAATACACATATAATTATTTTTCTCCGTGTGCACATTTGCATAGATGATTACATTTTCATTTGCAGCTGAATTTAATTAAATAATTCAGTGTTTAAGATGTACATAGTCATTCCAAAGTGCTTTGGCATCTACATTTTTTTTTAGGTTTTTCCACTTTTTAGCCTGTCTGAATTTCATGATAAATGGGCTGAGATAAATGTTCCATAATGACCTGGAATAAAATCTGTTTATGTTGACTTCCATTGAAAGTTAAGAAGGTTTTTTTTCCTTCTCCTGCAAAGCCATATTGGATATACAAGGTTTTTGCACTGGCAAATGTACTTTTAGAAACAACTAATGATCCCACAAAAAAAAAAAACATAGTAAATCTAAATTTATGCCATACAACACCATGCAGATGTCTATCTCTGCCTTGAACAATATCAGACTGTAAACATATTGCAAATTAGTGTCTCAGCATATATAGCTATTGCATATATGACTTTCTGTGAGGGAGCTTATAGAGGCGCTATGCATTTTGGTCGTCTGGTTCCTATTACAAGCTCTGTGAACAGTTCTAGCTGTTAGGTTTCTGTAGAATGGAGCATTTCACAATAAACCCAATAAACCACTCTGACTGACTTTGTTGACATCATGATTTAATTATGCAGGGGTTTTGACAAATCTGTGGATCCCCCCTTAAATGTAATATGTTGGTACTGCACCTCATTAAGGTCTAGCCAATGTATTATTTGTATGTGTTTGAATGTCAAGGCCCATATCGCTCAGCGTGTGTCCAAGTGTGGACACAGATTTGACTCTCAGCGTTTTAGATTACATAATGCACAGCGGCTTCTCCCTCATTATTTTCTAAGACCAGTAACAAGCTTCTCTTTTTAGTTGTAAATGTATGATTAGTATTCTAAGCTTATATTATATAATTATAATATTTTTTTATTTTATTTTTTTTTAAGAGTGACTTCATCACGCCTGTTGGAACAGTATTGTCCTGGTTGTTAAGTGATGTGGCTCTGTCAGTAACGTATGTGCGGGGAGGTGAGCCAGAATGGTGTTTATTAGGGAGATATAATGAGTATAACAACAGTGGTAGAGATTTAATGGCTTCAGTGCCTGTGTCTCCTGCCTCGGCGTAGGTGGCATTGTTCTTGATTGTAACGATGATTGTTTACCTCACGGTGTTCTCTTCCTCCCAGACATTATAATTAAAAAGGAAAAAAAATCCCCCTCTCTCTCTCTCTCTCTCTCTCTCTCTCTATTTCTCCCTATCTCTGTCCGTCGTCCCTTCCCATCGCAAACGCACCTAATGAGCTGCGAGAGGGACAGCGCCGATTGGCCTGCAAACAGGGTGAGTCCTGAGAGAGGCCGGACGATTGGCTGAGGTGTTTAATTGGCACCGTCACCCACCCCCACCCCCCCATGGGTGTAACCTGTTTTTGCCAGGTGCTCTACACTTGGTATTAAGTGTTATATAGGACCACAATTAAATCAGCCCTGCCTCCGTCTAGTTATTACACCTTCCTAGTCTATAGAGAGGCGTCTGACTGTTTGTCTGTCAAATACAGACGCTTTTAAATAAGAGCTTTTGTTTCCTTTTGTAAAGTGGGCCTGTTTTTTTTTGGATCTGAGATCCTTGATTAAAGTGATATCAGCTGCATGGATCCGGGTCGAGGAGTTGATGTGTATGCTCACGTACACACACAAATACACACAAACCTAGAGCAGGACTTGCGTCCGTTATACCGGTTGTGTCTTGCTTGAGCACATTTGCACATTTTGCATCTTTAAAACTGCTGGCTGAGAGGTCAAGGCTTGAAATGCAACAGCTACTACAGGTATATCCAGTAGATTGGGCACCCCTGTTCAGGAGACATGTGTTGTTGATTTTAGGAGTGAAAATATGAGGGTAAATCCAGTACAGAGAACACACTTATTTCATCATAGCATATATCGTCTATTCCTGCTCATTTTCTTTTATTATTTAACCTTTAACCTTAACACATAATGGATGAGATGTGTTAGTTATGCAAACAGACTATTCTAGTGCACTAGAATGTGTAGAAGTGTGTTTTCTGATTTGACCAGGAGTGGCCAAACTTTTGCACATGACTGTATATATTATATTATATTATATTATTTATATTATCCAACTCCTGTGAAAGTCATCTTGTTATCTATGCAGTTCTAAGGTTTTAGGGTTTAAGAGGTCAACCCATGTTGAGGGGGCGTGAGTCAGTTACCCCTCAAAGCAGACGGGAAAGGGGGGCTGGGGTAGAGTGGGGGATCATGCCTCTAGGGATCGATTGAAGCCAGACAACCACAACAGATCAGTGACCCCCAAACCCTGACGTGACGTACGCTATTCGGCCCTCCCTGCCAGGCTTATCCGATGGAGTCGCCACTCGGACACTGCCCCCCTCCTCCCCACTCGTCCATAACCTAATGTTAAAAGGAAAAGCCTGACCCAGCATGTTTGAAGATGTGACATTGTGGTTTTCCATTTGCATAAATTCTAATGGGTGGCCATTTGCTTCCATTGTATTTGTTAGCATTTATAATCTTTTTTTATTATTGTTATTTATTTTTTTGGTCAGAACTGTTCCTTTAACCCAACAAGCCAACAAAAGAGGCCTCACTGAACTGACCCCGGGTCAGCATGCAGCATGGCCGGGCTTCTTGTTTACCGTGTCCACAGCTTCCTCTTGTTTTGACAGTACACACCTTGACGAACGCTGAATCGCTTGTTTGTACTGTGCCTAATCCTTTCTGCTAGGCCCTTTGTCTCGCAGATTCTAAACTAAACACACCGAGCTGCGTTTCAGAAAGTAGCCGTTTAGGACTCTCAGTGCTTTGACCAGACAAACCTCAAGTAAGCACAAGAGCAGCAGAACGAGAGGCCAAGTGTGCTTGTAAGTGTGAGCACATGTGTGTGGGTGAGGGGTCGTCGAGAGGTGAAAGAAAGGCTGGGTGCTGCTCATATGCGACATTCACGGTTTGGTTACTTTGTCAGGTGCCGGTCTTTTGTTTCTCTGTGTTCTCTTCCCCTTTTTTTCTGCCCTTTGTTGCAAGTATAGAACGGAACAAATTGGCAAGATAATATTCTCTCTCTCTCTCTCTCTCTCTCTCTCTCGCTCCCTCTCTGTCTCTCTCTCTAACCTAAGGCCTGTAATGAACCTGGCTTGTAAGAGCGCTAGCTCTTAACTGCCTGCGGTTGCTGGAAGTCGCTGTGGATCTAAAGCTTAATTTGTACAATGCTGCATCTGAGGCATTAAGTTGGCAGGAGAAGGCTGAAGTCTTAAAAGCTTGCATGACAGGGTGTCAGATTTTTGTCTGCAAACTTGTAGGTGGAAGTGCGTGTTGCGCAAGGAGCCAAGTTTACCTGTCGAATCATAGCGAGAGGAGTTTAAGCATGTCAGTCCCGGCGCGGAGCACAGGAGACGCAGTGGAAGAGTGTGTGTCCGCTCAGAGTCCCCTGCCAGACTGGAACTTCCCCAGCCAAGCTTAGCAGGGTAAGCCTTTGTTTTTGTGTGTGTGTGTGTCTGTGGGGATGTGGGTGTATGTGTGTGGGTGTGTACTCTGATTCCTGTCTCCGGGCCTGTCTCTTATGTAGGTGACACACACAGAGGTTTCTTTTTGTTGTTTGTTTGTTTTTTTTTTTTTTTTTACAGATTATAACTGAGCTTTGTTGGCGATACCGATACCAAGCATAGTGTCACAGCACTCAGTGTCCTCTTGGATGTTAATTAAGCCAAGTGTTATACTATATTTGGGTGTCAGTTTTGAATCAGAATTTGCTTGAGGCCTAATGTTTGATCTGGGTTTGGGAAATTGGCTTCAGTATACCGAATTGAATATTTCGTAGTTTAAATTGTGTACAGAATCAACATTTTTAAATTTACTCTTTAAGCTTATTTATATTAATAAAATATTGCATTTTAAGTGGGGGTGCACTGATCCGATACTGGCCAAAAAAGTATAATCCAATTTAAAACTTAATTCCAGGCTTCATAACTCAACAAGCAAACAAGCAGCAATACTGACCCCATATAACCATGTTTCTATAGTCTTTACAAACAGCAACTTCACGTGCAGGCATGAAGTAAATTTATAATCAAAACATATGATTAGATTTGTACAGAAATCTAAATTCTGTTAATATTTACATCTCAACCTCAGACATATTTACGTAGTGAATTCATTATGTGAAAATATCAGGGCGTGTGTGACTGTCTCTTATAAATTCTTTGGAATGTTTAGGCTAATAAAGTTCAAATTCTCAAAAAATCACACAGACCTGGCCTAGGGGTATAAAAGTTCAAAGAGGGATAATTATGGTATCGACAGATACTTAAAGTTGCAATATCAGTGACAATATCGGGCGTGGTATCGTGCCACCCCTAGGTTTAACTAAAGGAATTCTTTGTTTGGAAAGTTGCTGCATAATTCAGTCATTATTTCAGTGTAAGCACAGTCATTCAGAGGGGTTCGATGTGAACTGGTGTACTGTAACTAAACTAACCACCAACACTTTTTTTTTTTCACAGTGGTGGTGATAGGAACCAGAGGCCACAATGTCTACTGCACAAATACAGCCATTTTATTGACTACCTTAAAAAGCCAGTGAACCTACACATGTCTTTTGAGTTTTTTGCAGAATGCTAATGCTGGTAAAACAGTGCTGAATCTGTAAACAAAATGTTCATTAGGGACTATTTTGCCTTACAACCTCTCCACAACTGCTGTATTTTTTACATTTAAATTTTAGGCCTAAACCTTTTCTGAACTATCGGAAAGCAATGCCTCAGGCAGTCTATTCACAACTGTTTAGTGTAACAACCTTCTTTGAGGTAGCTTTAGGAGACATTTAACTTTTCCGATGTCTGGTTCCACCACTGTAAACAATAGAAACTCTGTACGCTTTCTCCAGAATGGAAAAATCTGTGGTATTCCCCTTTAAAAGTTGGACTATTGAACTTGTAATACTTTGTGCAACTGTAGCCAGGACATGTAGTCAGACATGCGGCCCATTTGTGTTGCATACATGTAATTATCTATATATAAAGAAGTGTAAGCCTATTGTTAAGTAACCAAAACCACCCCAGTAACCAGCTCAGTTCCCTTTCAGTTCGACTAAAAAAAAAAAGAACTGATATTTTGATATTTTAATACGCAAGTCCATTTTGTTGACCCTAGCCAGTTTCCCCTCTGCTTTTCCTACACCGTCAGGACATTTGTGTCCTGAAATTTTGGTACGAAGAGCACTCATGCACAGAGTGTTTACAATGAAGAGGATGGGGGAAGGGGCGGCACAGACACTTGGTTCATAGCTTCCTTCCGTTCCTCAGTTTTTATGAATCGCCTCTGTCATAACAACTGCCAGGACCATGGAGGAAACAGAGAGGGTAAGAGAGAGAGATAGAGAGAGAGAGAGAGAGAGAGAGAGAGAGAGAGAAAAGAAATATGCAATGAAAAAAAACACTCACACACACACTGTTATATGTACAGAAGCAGGACAATAGCTGCTATCCCAAGGCCAGACCAAGTGCTCATGTTGCATGTAATGGGTCAGGGGGTATTTGTGAGGTGGTTTTATTTTGGAGCTCCGTGGCTGTGATAGGACAGTGTCAGGCGGCGCTCATTATCATTCCTGACTGAAGGCTAAAGCCCCACTATCACCACTCTGTGCCTCCAGTGCAGGCCAGTCTTTATAGCAAGAGAGCAGAGAAGCTTTTCTCACACTCTGACTTCCTGAGGACAGCGCATGTGTGTGTGTGTGTGTGTGTGTCAGGGGTTGTTTTAATATATTTTCAGGACAAAAATGCCTGGCTTTGTAGTAAAAGCAGAGAAAAAACAGGAATAACCTACAATGAGATGGTTATTGAAATTGTATTTTAAAATGTTTATGTTTAAACAGCAATGAGGATATATTATACACACAATAAATATGACATGTGCATGTACGTGTGTATGTGGCTGAATATCAGTGCAGTTCGTGCCAGTGCTGGATCCTTGTTTCAGAAGGCCAGATAAACGCTCTCGTGACATAAGCTGAGCAACAGGAAGCCTGCCCTTGCTTCTTTCACAATCTCCCTCGAAACAGGAACTGAGAGAGTCAGGGCTGTGCGCAGCAGCTAGCAGGTGGGTGGCAGCCTGTTGAGCGCGGTGGGCACAAGGAGGGGCCCGACACAAGGCCCCTCAGAAGCCCCCCAGAGCCCCTCGTGCCCTTTGGAAGTGTGGTATCCGTCTGTTTTGGGGGTACGGCTCGTGTCTGGGCGTTTAGCACTTGCCAGGGAGAGCATTTATATGCAAATGCCAAACGAGCGGCAGCAGGGGCTAATTGCGGTGGGGGCCATTGTGCCCCGTGCCAAGCCCGGAGAGAGCCGGGGAGTTTCCTACACAGAGGGAGTGGGCTTCCCTCAGCTTGTTTACTCATTGTCTTCCCTTATTACCCTCATTGACACTCCCCCTCTGTTTAGAGGTGGGATTTTGGGGGGGGGGGGGGTGGCTTGTTTGTAGCGCGCTCTCCGCCCCGCGTCGAGCTGCCTCTTAATGGGCTTGATTAAAGAGGGAGCATCCTGGGGTCCTCTCCAGTCCCTGCTGTTTCATCTCTCTCTCGCTCTCTCTCTGTCTCTCTCCTCTTCTTCTTCTTCTCCGTCCAGCTCTCACTCAGGTCACGCACCCCTTTTAGCTAGCACCCTCCTCCAAAGAATGCTCCACTAATTACTCAGGGTGTTCAAAATGCATTTAGGTCAGCTTTTTTTTTTTTTTTTTAATGGCATGCAAATTTATGAGCAGGCAAGAGAGGCAAATATTAACTTGTGGAGCCGGCGCTTGCCATTGGCTGGGGACAAAGGTAGTGCACTCCACTCTGGAGGATTCCAGAGGATTCCCACCAGCTTGAGGGGTCTCTGGGGTTCCAGCAGGGAGAAAGCAGAGATGACCAAGGCGCCTCAGGACCTGCTAGTCCGGACATGCTTTCAAATCCTTGCCCAGGCTGCTTTTTGTTGGCCTTCTGATCTGCGTGGAAGGTCAGAAGGGGTTATCAGAGGGCATGCTTCCTTGGCATGCTCCAATGTAGTGTAAACACCATGATACGCTTCTTCTTATGTTTTAGTTCACCATTTCTATGGCTGTCATGGATTGTTAAATTTTAGAAGATGCCTCCGTTCTGTTCATAAGTAGGAGAGATATTCATATTCACCTGATGAATAAAGGTTCTACAAGGTTACCGATTTAAAGATTTTTTTTATATATATATGTTAATTCTAGGTGCAAACTGGCCCTTTGAAGAGCTTTTATTTTTAAGAGTGCATTCTGTAAGTAAATGCAATATTGAATTTACTTCTCAGATTAATCCTAAAAATAATTCTACAGTAGTGTAGAATTACTGGAGCCAAAGTGTAGGTTTTGTTCATTTACAGCGTATTTTTGAGTTAACAACGTTATTGTGTAATTGCCTTTAATAGACTATCAAAGAGTGATCAGAGTCTGGGTCAGATACCGCATGCTGTAACTCTCATCTCAAAGCTTCATTTCAGCGTGAATTTAGCTACTCCAGATGCCTTTGCTGGTCAGCTGCTCCGACCGAGCCCGATGCTCCGTGGACTAAGCGGCCCGCTTGATTGAGAAGTGTCTCTGGTAGAAATGACAGCAGTGCTGGAAGTAATTAGCATTGATAGAATTATGACAGAGGCAAACAACACTGAGAGAGAGAGTGAGAGAGAGAGAGAGAGAGAGAGAGATAAAGCAGCACCTCCATTTTGAGTGGGGAGGCTTTTGATATGGAGGAAATGGCTTGTGACAGCGGCTGAGACTAGCCAGATCCCCACAGTTTGGAGTTTAGGTTTGACCTCTATTAAGATAAAGCAGCTGGCTGGGGCTTGCTAGCTTTTGCTCCGTGTCCACTTATCCCCCCCCCCCCCCCCCTCCCTCTTCCTCTCAGCGCAGGTCATCCCTCAGCAGTTGTTTCTCCTGCAGTAAAACTAATTAGTTGTGGTGCCTCTTTAGTTATCATGGATAAGCAAGTATTGTATGTGTGTGTGTGTGTGTGTGTGTGTGTGCGCGTGTGCATGTTTATGCTCCTGTGTGTTGCCATGATTGAATGCCTGTGACTTTGTGCTGCTGCGTTCTTTTCGCCATCCATCAGCGCGGAGATAGACGTTTGCGAACAATCCCACCGCATTCCAGCCTAATGATTCTGTCCGGCTAAGACAAAGGCTAGAGTGAGTGAGAGATATAGAGAACGTGTGTGTGTATGTGTGTGTGTGTGTGTGTGTGTGTGTTTGAGTGTATGGAGGAGAGAAGAGAAAGAGAGCTGCCATGCCAGGTCAGGTTCACCCCCTAATGAACATACACATGGTAAATATATTCAAAACACACACCCACACCCACACACACACACAATCCACATGCAAACTTCAGCAGGGAATGAAATGGGGGTCGTCCTGCATGGGCCGAAGCAGATGGATCAAAAAGCTGTGTGTGTGTGTGTGTGTGTGTGTGTGTGTGTGTGTGTGTGTGTGTGTGTAGAGGCACCTCGTAGAAACAGCTGCTCGGCACTGTCTCTCCAGCAGCCCTGGCTGACAGCACAGAGAAATACGAGGCCCCCCTTAGACCTCTGTCCTGGGAAAGGGGACAAGCCAGAGACGTGCGCACACACACACAGAAGCTCACACAGATGCCCACAGATACAATAGACGTATGGTATGCATAATTTCTCATTCTTCCCCCTATTTACAACAGCACTCTTTATTTACTGCTTAATTCCATTTGCCCCCATTTTCCCGTCACTCTCTCCAGCTCTGTCTCCTATTCTCTCTCTCTTTCTCTCTCGCTCTCGCTCTCACTGCCAGTCCACCTCTCCTGGTCCTCTCCTTTCACATGTCTGTCTTTTAACTCTGTCTCAAGGTGCTTTTCTTCTGCTTCTCCTATCCTTTTTTCATCCCGTCAACATGCTTTTCTCTCCCCCTACCTCTCTCGCCCTCTCTCTCTCGCTCTCTCTCTTTGGTGTGTGCAAACTCCAGTGGAGTTGAGAAAGGCATTCAGCACCCTTAATCCCGACTCCCTCCATCAGGAATGCAAATGCGTGTGATTGTGTGACCCGCAGGGGCCTGGCAACATCTGCAGGAGGAGCCCCCCTAACATACACAACCCACACACACACACGCTGTCCTTCTGTCTTTTCGGCACTCCCCGGCTCTCACTGGCTGTTGTGATTTCATTGTTTCACTTCATGGCATGGTTAACCCTGTGCTGCTACGGAGCCTGAGCCGGGCATTTTTTTTTTTTTTTTTCCCTTTCTTTCCCAGGCCTGGCCACTACTCCACGCCTGTCCATCTGGGCCTGCAGGCAGACATAACACTTTCAATATGTATGTGGGCTTGTTTCTGTGCATTTCGTGGACACAGGCACCTACAATAGAGAATATGGTAGCACTTGACTGAAGGGCAGGGTATACATAAGACTTCCATTACAACTGACACCGACCAATAAATGGGCATTTATAAAGGCATACTGCAGCTGTTGTCAGTTTTCATAGCCCTTGTTGAGGTGAAATTACGGCAAAATTGAAAAAAGCCAAAAAAAACGCCTGCCATGTAACTTATATAGGTATAGAAGTATTTTAGAGAAGTATTGCCATTAGAAATCAACACTCTGGAATAGAGAACATGAACCTATTGGCACCATGCCTAATGCATGAATGGGCTAGAGGGGTATAATGTCCCCCAGCATTGAGCTATGAAGCAGTGGAACTATGTTCTTTGGAATGATAGGGCTCCACCCAATACTCTTGGGATGAGTTAGGGCGTTGGAGATGAGGTAGGGTGGTGATCATCTAACATCCTGACCTCACTAGCACTGAACATTGCTGAATGCAATCAAATCATCACATCAGTGCTCCAAAAGCAGGTTCCCCAATCCTTTCGTCCATATAGATACTGACCAAATGGCCAAACAAGCCTCTTTTTGAGGGACAGACCATGGCCAAAGAACACATAGACAAAAGTGTAGGAACCCTAATACAGGAATTCCCCATGTCCTGTACTGTACAACTTACCCCACTCCGTTTAAATACATTCAAGCTAAAGCTAATGTGACACGCCATGATATATATCATTGCTACCCAGAAGAGAAAAGAGAGATGCCTGCTGAGGCCTACTGTTGGTTCTCACAGGCTAATTCAGATCTGAGGTCGTAATTGGACGATTTATCCTCTGTGTCCCACTCGGGCACACACTGGTATATGGGCCGAGGTCTAGGCGCCGTCCAAGGAAAGGGGTGGGATACGGAGGGTGGCAGTGGTGTTAGCCAATAAAATCTGGTGATTAAATTTGCACCCGCCCCCGCCTCAGTGCCAGGTATGGCAGTTGAAAGAAGCGATTGTTTTGCTTGTCTCCGTTTTCCAAATGATAAATTAAATGTAAAGCTGGACTGACAAAGTGAATCTGCGTCAAAGCCACAGTGGCGCTGATTGAATTACAGTTTCCAAGCCCTCCACTCGGGCCACATTTCTGCATACACGCTGCCAATGCGCACACCAGATATACACACAGACACAAGCAAAACATGGCTCTTTATCCTGCTCCTCTATGTTTTGTAGAGCTGGTCTGCAGGTCAAGTGTACAGACGTACTGTATAAGATAGTGTCCTTGAACTCATGGAGACGGGTAGATTACGTTGTGAGCCATTCTCTCCGCATGCAGTCGTAGGCCTGCATAAGAGGGAAATAATAATGAGCGTATTGTTGATGGCGATCTGTTGATATTCGTGGCAAAATAGAGGGAAATAATTTATTTAAAAAATGATGAGAAAGGCTACTTGACTCTGAGGACTATACATACAAAGACGATTAGCATGTCATATGCGGAAAGTCGTTTGTATCACAGTGTTCGTTCGGTGCATTTTGCAGCTGTGCATTGATATCTGTTTGTGTGTGTGTGTGTGTGTGTGTGTGTATGTGTGTGTCCACGTGTCCTCTCCTGGAGCCATGCCAAGCTCCCTGCCATGCTTTTGAAACTTGTGCATTAGTTGTCCATGTGACAGTTGTGTGTATGTGTGTGTATGTGTGTGTTTGTGTGAAACATATGAGAACAGCTTTTATGCACGTATGTATATGTGTGTGTGCAGCCACTTATGGACCCCTAACCCCCCCCCTTAAAATGCACGCTTTCTTCCTCATACCGTTTATGTAGGAACACCATCGCTGGCCATTGTTAGGAAAAGCACGATTAATCATTACATTTGTGCAAAGCAGGGGCGCTGTTGCCATGGGGACCCAAATGATCCGCACTGCTTTGCATATCAACAGAAAAGTTTACAATCGTGGCAGGGAGGGGGCGGAGACTTCAACCGAAACCAGCAGATCCGCCCCTAAAGAGAATGCACTCTTTTGCACTCTCTCTCTCTCTCTTTGAATGTAGTGGACAAATAGTCCTCTAACAAAGCCCTCCACCGCTAATCAAGATTGCTCCTAATGATCAAGCCCTGGATAAAAGCTGTGTTCAAGCATTAAAAAAAAAGTAATTAATGTCTGTTAAGTGGCCCTAAACTCCCTAGAGACTCGCCTACATATCATTTTTAGTGCGGGCAGATATTATTTTGGGCCTGGAAGATATCTTGGATTGGATGAATATTGACTCTTTTTTTTTCAGCTACCTCAGTTCTTTTATTTGAGGAAAAGCAGCACATCTGTTTGGTTATTACTCAGTTGCATGACATCACTTAATGCTAGACTGCTGTAGTAATCTGGGAAGACTGTGTGTGTAAGAAATAGAAAGAAAGAGAGAGAGAGGGAGCGAGATGGCCATGTCTGGTAATAACTGGCGGCTTTACGCAGTGTCTGATGTTTGGTTCCAGCCGTGGCTGTGTTGTCTGCCAAAGCCTCTGGAATGTTCTCTCTGATGGGCTTAGACCTCGTGCCTTGACCTGCCTAAGGAGGCCCCACTGACTCCTAACACATCTGGATGGGCATGTCTGCTGTGGAGTTATTACCCCTCAGTGTATGTTAGATGTTTGCGAAGTCATAGCAGTCATACCAGAACATTATGACCACCTTCCTAACAGTGAGAATAACCAGCCATGGCTCGAATGTCATGGCATGGACTGTATCAGTCAATGGATCATTATAGAGGTTAGCTGGTCCACAGTGGTGTGTCGATTGCTCTCTACCACTCACTGGAGTCATCTTTCCCCTCTGGCATCAATGGCCCGTGTTAAGGTGTTAGAAGGCACTCAGTGTGCGAGAAGTCCATTCTCGGTACACCTTCACTACGGTGGCCCAAAGGCCATGGATGCCACAGGGGGTAGAGCCTGCCTCCATTCCACAACGTCTTGCTAGTGTCATCCGAGCCAAGGGGGGTCAGTCCCACTATTAGGTAGATGATCATAATATTCTGATGTATGTACAATATACAGTGTGTGTTTTCATTCAATGATAGGTGGGGGTGGTTGGAAAAAATGCTATGATATTATTGGTTAGAGGTGGTCAGTAGGAACTACGGCTCAGTCCGAGATTCCAGAGCGATAGAAGCTTTGTCCCTGGAATGGTTTGAGCCGACAAATGTCTGCTTAACTGTGCTCAGTATGACCAATGACAACGACATCATGCATAAATACATTTCAGTTGTACAGCAGAACCTATACGACTGAGCTCAGCTTTTCTACCTGCTTTCCTTACTGCAGCCTATTGGCTGCTAAATGGGATCTGTGTTTGTAAATACCATTTGAGTATGGCGGCAAGAAACAAGGTTGGCTAAATATAGCAGCTCCGAGAAATATGAGCAGGACAGTAGAAAGCAGTCCCCATTAGAGCTCCCTCTCTCTCTCTCTCTCTCTCTCTCTCTTGCTCTCTCTCTGCCCAGTCATATCCGCAAGGAGAGAGTGGCTTTCAGGCACAGCAGAGGAAGCTGTGCTTTTCTACTGATCTGAGGGCAGTTTTTGGCCCCCGGATTCCAACTTTAAGCATTTTGAAAAGTGCAAAAGTAAGCAGTTCAGCTGGACAGGCTAGTTAAGGGAGCATGAGTGGGGTAGACTCAGATAAACCGCTCATTATCACTTGCTTGTGGCTAGGAAAGGTCTCTCTTTCTCTCAGCAACACACACACACACACCTCTGATGGCCCAGCTCACATGATTTGAATGTCAAGGCCAGATTTGGCCCTTTCTCCGTTCTCTGCTACAGCAGTAGAGTCTGCCATGTGACTGTATAGATTAGCTGCTGTTAGCTGTTTTCCTCAGTTTCTCAACAGTTGGATAACAGCTTATTAGAGCAGCAGTGGGTAATATGGCTGCCTCACGACGGTTCATCTTTTAGGTATGTATAGCAGGGAGGTGGGGGGGAGGGGACTAATCTCCGCCTGTACACACGCACACTCACCAGGCTGAGAGGTGATTCATACGCGCAGTATGAGAGGAAGTTTTTCTGCTGTAATTACATGCAGTTCTGACACATGTTTATGCTGGGCTCTGGCAGAGCTGAGCTCGCTCTGTGACAAAGTAGCACTTAAAATTCCTCCCAAAACATTTATCAGCGCATTATTTTTCTCTCCCCCCGTCTTTTTTCCGGTCACTCACTGTCAGAAACGGTTGGTGAAAGAACCCGGTGTGTGTGTGTGTGTGTGTGTGCTGTCCACGTCTACCCGCTGCATGAATTTTGAAGCTGGGAGGATAAATGTCCTGCACAGTCACTGCCTAATACAGCCCAGCTTGCGCTTTCTTTCATTTATTATCTCGGAGAGGAAGAAGAAGAAGAAAAAAAGATCTGTTTACTTTGTCTGCCGTTTAATACCTTGAACTCCTCTAAATGGCTGGGTATAAATGTCAGGAGAGCAAGAGTGTGTTAGCTCGGTGCCAGGGCGCGATCACGGTGGCTGCGGATGGAGGGAAAGCAGCGGAATCCCATTTGGATCCTAGCTGGCTGGCTGGCTGGCAGCGAGCGGCACACTGATATTGAGGTCAGCTGTCCGAAATGATCTCATGTTAAGGAATGGACGAGTCAGCAGGGTCACCGCAGAAACGCCATGACAACACTTTCTCCCGGCCGATAAGGACTTGCCCTCCTTCCTTTTCCCTGCCTGGGAAAATAGTGGGGGTAGGGGGATAGCAGGATACTGGCTTCTACACGAGCTAGACAGGGTGGACAGGGGGATAGCGCCACTAAGTTACATATCGTCACTGTTACACAAAAAACCCTGAAAAAAAAACTTTCATGATGATTTGGATAAATAGAAATGCTCCACAATGGATGGGAATCAAAGTACTGTTCATACGTATTGATGTAAGCCCATGTTTAGATGCTCCTTATAAGTGCTGCCATTACAACCAGCTCTTCTTTTAAAGCTACAGTCAATTTTGGTTTTCAGTTTTCACATTTCATGTACCATAATAGAAATGCACTGAATTCAGTACATTCTTTTGCCACTATCTCACTCACATACCCAGGCGCACTGGCTTTCATATGCACTCACACTCACACACATAGACACACACCAAGCTGCAAACCCCAAACTTCCAAACAAACATTAGAAAGTCCTAAAATAGCCACTAGGCCGTTTCCTGGATGTCACGGTGGTGCTAGCCGGTGCCTGAACAATCCCTGCCTGTGTTTCCCAGCTGCCGCTGCCACCGCACGCGGGCGTCGGAACTGCGTTCAGGAATTCGGCGCAGGGCAGCAGCAGCCGGGGCCGAGTCCTCTTCGAGAGTTCCGTTGGGAAAGAGAGGAAACGTAAACAGATAATGCTGCTTGTGCAGAACGGGGCCGGAAGTGGGAGGGCTCAGATCAGAGAAGGGGTTTAGAATGTGTGTGTGTGTGTGTGTGTGTAAAAGTGTGTGTGTGTGTGCTCACATTTGAATGTCCTTAGGTTGGGTCTGAATCCGGTTACCTTTATACCGGGACTGATAATTATCTGTTAGTTCTGCAGAGGGTAAATTTGAACAGACACACACACACCATACTTCATTCCTGTATTCCTGTGTAGGCGGTGTTAGCAGATGGAGTCTTAGCCAGTGGCATAACTACTGCCAGTGCAGGTGGGGCAGTTGCACTGGGACCCCTTGTATGACTATCTTAAGCAGTTTTATACTCCCGATTTATGTGTAACTATAAAAACACAAAATGGAATTCCATGGCATTCATTTTAATAATAATTTGATTATCAGAGTGTAAACAGAGTCATTCCGAGTGGTTTAACGTGAAAAGCTCTGCTCTAGAGAAACTTACAGGGTCTGATCTAGTCCCCGAAAGAAAATGGATTTAACACTATTTTACCATCACCAGCTTTAAAGAAATTGACAAAGAAATGTATATTCACTGGACAGTTTGTGAAGTAACTATAAGGTCTGTATTTGTGTTAGACCACCATGCCAAAACCAAGAGGGACTTTGGTTCCGTCTCAGTTATGTAGATAATTGAAGAAGTTCGCAGAATTCTTATTTAAACTCTATTAGAGACGCTGAATAGTGAGTAAACAAGTGAATCACATTGTGAATTTGGAACCAATTGGAGATTATTTTTATATAAGGCTGACCATTCATTGTTTTTGCCTTGGGTCCATAAGATCCCAGTTATGTAGTGGTCCTGGCTCTTTCAGCTCAACTGGGTGGGGGGTATTCATGAGTCGCCCATGTCCAAAAGTTACCCCGCTGTTGTGTTTTCAGCTCAAAAATACCTCCAGCACAGCCCTGAAGTAGTACCACACACACTCTCTCCCACATACACACGTATAATTTATGGCTGCCGGGTCCTTGATCAATTGATAGCAGGGAATCCTTTGGTAAATAGAGTTTTAGACACATTGCCAATAGACCTGGGCTATTGATTGGAATGTAAATTAAAAACTTAATCAGGTCTCCGAGATAAGATTTATCTCCGCCCCTAGCAAATTGCAGGGCGGCCACGGAGGCAGCCGGAGCCGGGGGACACCGCTGAGGGAGCGCTGCCCCCTGAGTGCGTGCCAGGCCGGGGTACGAGCCGGTACAAACAGCCGCACAGTCGCCCCTCGCTGTTGCTCCATAAATGCATGATGTGGAGGCTGGTTCCAGTCTCGCACACGAACACACTGGCTCTGGACAGTAGACCTTGGAGTGAGTGTGGAAAGAGTATTTGTGATAGTGGATTACATTGTCAGACAGTTGAGAAATCCAGATTGGCTTTAAAAAGATTGATTGTATTCCACCACCACCACCCCCCCCCTCCCCCCTCCACCAGGCCCCTTCTAGATTAAGCTGTTTTGCAATCTTCACCCCTTCAACTAAATTTTCACACACTCCCGAAGCCTGCTTTGTGGGCTCTGATGAAATATGTAAATCGTTAAACTTTTGCCCCATTTCTTCAGCATAAATCCTACACTGGTCATTTTTGCAGGAGAAATTCCATGTCCATTTATGTACACTATCATCATGTACATATGCTCGGCGCTCTATATTTTATGTGTATTAAGACAATCCCTTTGAATTGCACATTGATTAGATTATGGATTTTCACCTTAATTGCTGTGGGGAAATTTTCTCCGTCTCGACCCGTCTTCATTATTAATATCGGGAAATGGGAAATGCATCCGAATGAAATATCTCGCCGCATAAGCGAAGCCCAGGCGTCCTGCTTTTCTACTCGGAGGAGGAGGGACGGTTCGGTGGTGGTATCTCGCCCGTGAGCCGGCACGATAACAGGCGTTTAGTGCGATTTTAAGCCTGGCTAGCTTCAGTAGCACCGTGCTCCTCAGATCTCTCCCCTTCTCTGTAATTAAAACCAACATTTAGTCTGTGATTAGAGGATGAATTAGGCTCCTCTGTGGGATTATACCGCTCTCATTATCTTTCCTTCATTCTGTTGCACATATTGAAGAGAGAGCGAGAGAGAGAGAGTAGGGTCTTAGTGGTGACGCTAGCTCACCTGGAGTTAATCTGCAGGTGAGAGACACAGGACGGCGCTCCTCAGAAGAGCGGATTCAAGAGGAAAAGGTGGCAGCCATAATTAGCGACCCACACAAATCATAACGCATGGCTGATCATACGTCTAGGCGCTGGGGTTAGCGTTATGCTAACGATCAGTTTCCGTGCACAGCAGAAGTGCGACCAGCCCCAAAGCTAACAGGCCGGCCACACTGGCCCCCCGTCCTGCCAGCTGTAGGGCAGGTTGTAGAGGGAGTCCGTAATAGGCTCTTTGTCAGATAAGCTGCAGAAAGACTCGTTTAGTTAGTAAAAGTGCAGGGGGGATCCTGGCCTGATAAACCCACTGTTTCCCTCTGTAATACCCAACAGCTAAAATCAATAGGCGGGATAATGCTGCCGCTAGTCGTCCAGTCTCCTTTATCTTGCCTTGCTTCAGCTCACATACATAGGGTCGGGCGTATGTGTGCGTATGTGTGCTGGGTGGGTGTAAATTGGCAGGACACAATTACTAAAAGGCCTGATAGATACTTTAGAATGTGTACTGATAAGTATTCTAGGTAAAATAGTTTGTTTTTGTCCTTATATATTTTATTTAATTTTATTTTTTTGGAAGGGAGTCATTGTACAAGGGTGCCTGACCATGAGCCCCTGATTTTGAATGAAAGTGGGGGAGCAAGAGTGATCAAGACCTGATCATAAGAACTGGGGGGCTACATGCTCCACTTGCTCCACTGCTCAGACAGCCATGCGCCTGGCATGGAGTAGTAAGCACAGATAGAGCCTGGCACCAGGCTGATGACCTGGGTGGAACTCCCTAGGAAGAAGGATTAGATACGTGTGTGAGTGTGTGTGTGTATGCTGTGGTGTGTATGTTTGTATTCTCAGGTCAGGTAGGTAAGTAAATCTGAGTAAAAGAAGCCCTGTCAGCACTTCGACCAGACTCTGTGGCCAAGGGTGTGTGTGTGTGTGTGTGTGTGTGTGTGTGTGTGTTCATATACTTACGCATTTCCATTTTTTCCCCATTCGTTTACCTTTTTTTGGTGTTCCATCACTGTAGGGATACTGTAAGCATTCTGACCAATCACAGATTATTTTTGTTGAATGTTTTAGAAGACAAACAAATAAATGTGGATAATATCTGCATGGTCAGTCTCCGATACACATCACACATCCGATACACATCACACATCACACATCACCGATACACTTCACAAATATGTATTTATCACATTGCAAGGGATATCACAGCATCCCGCAGTATAAAGCTAAGGTGGTGCCGGGTCCACATCGCACATCCCTAGTCTTAATGCTAACATGGCCCTTAGAGGAGCGGTGTGGAAGTAGACTCTCAGTGTGGCTTTGAAATACAGCCTCAGGTGCTAGCCCAGGCGGAGGGGTTAGCGAGCGACACCCTCACCCAAAGTGCAGTGTATTAAAAAGCAGCCGAGCCCCAGATCTCAGTATATCACGGCGAGAGAGAGCCGGCGATAAGGCCCGCCTGGCCGCCTGTGGATCAATGAAGGTTACTGACATCATATCACAAAGTGAAAACCAGAGCTTTACCCCCGGCTATTTATCAGCCAAGCATCGAAGGGGGGCGGGGGGTGGGTTGTGGGGGCGTGTGACATTTTCTCTGTCCCTCTCTCTCTCTCTTTCTCTCTTTCTTTCGCTACCTACCTCCCTCCCTCCATGAGACCATGGCTCCCTGATGGTGTGTGCGTGTGAGATCTCTGTACATCTCTGGGAGGAGGTCTGGGCGATCGACATTGACGTTCCCCTCAGATACCACAGTGTGAGAGAGAGGCGGCCGCTGGGATAGTTTCCCCTCTCCTCTTTCGTCAATACTGACAATGTGTTTGGGCTTCGAGAGCTATTTCCAAGGCCCTTAATTGGCTATTGAATGGTTTCATTTTTTTTTTTTAATCAACTATTTTGATCATGGTTGAAGATATCGAGCGAAAGGTTTGCGCACTGTAATTTCCCATCCTGTAATCTTGTGCCACTCGAAAAGGCGAACGCGCAATGATTGCCAAGCCGAGCTACAGGAGTGAAAGTCAAGGCGTGGTTTTAAAAACGTCCGTCTCCACTGGAACGTTGATGACCTTAACCTCTCGACTGACCTTTTAAACCCTCTAGCAGTTTCCTCTGTTTTCTCCATCTCTCTCGCTCCCTCTTTCTCTCTCTCTCTCTTTTTCTCTGTGTCTTCCTCTCTCTCTCTCTCTATCTCTCTCTCTCTCTTTCTCTCTCTCCATCTACCTCTTCTCATCAGTAACATTAGCATAAGGCTCCTCCTGCTAGGCTGCATCTGAGCTTCTTCTCATGTTAGATTCTGTACCACAATGTGTGTGTATGTGTGTAGGTATGTAAGAGTGTGTGTGTGTTTCTGTGTGTGAATGTGCACAGGCCCATGCACTCTCAGGTAGCATATGAGTTCCATTTATCAGCTGCCTGGGGCACAATGTGGAGGATTTCCCCCAATGGGCGAGTGTGTAACTGCTCTGTCAATAGCTGCTTGTCAAGGCTGGGGAGAGCGCAGGGAAAAAGGCCCCTCATTCCGTGCACTGGAGCCACTTATTGAGCAGCCAATAGCTATTTACCTCCTGACAAGAGGAGGAAGAGAAGGCCCCAGCTCAGTCAGTGAGTCTCTCCCTCTCTCTCTCTTTCTTTCCCTCTCTCGCTGTTTCTGTCTCTCTCTCTAGGCTCGCCCTAATAAGCGTGGTCCTAAGCAAAGTTAGGCATACCTATTGAAAGCAAACTGGCTCTGTTGTTGTTGTGTTAGGCTGTGATAGCTAGCAAGCTCTGTGCAGCCTGTAGTCAGGAGAAGTGTAGGTAAACACCTCACTGTGATAAAAGGACCACATGTAGTTCAAGCAGTACATTTGTAATAACACATCTGGGCTTCGTTTTAGGCTAATCCACACAGTGATTTTGTAAGACTTCATATATGTGTGAGGGCTCATGGGCTAGCTACCTGCGGCCTGAAGATCTCCAGGGACTGTGTGCGCGTGTGTGTGTATGCGAGCCAGGTAGGTCCACGTAGTTGGGAGCGTCCAGTGGCGAGTCCAAGCCTGGGCTTTGTGTGCCGCTTGCTGCTGTAAAGCCTTGCTTCCTCTCTGGAATCTCTGTGTTGACAGAGAGCATCTGGCCTTTGGGAGACCTTCCAACGCGCTGCTTCTCTCCACACAAACACACACACACCCTTCATACACACACACACACACACACCGGTAAGGATTTTCTGATCTGATCCGAAAGATCGGTCGCAAAGCTGATCAAAGGGATGTTTTAATGGATCAGTATCGGCTATAATGCCGGACTCTCTCTATTCGGCTATGTAAAGGCAATTCCAGCAAACTTAAATGATCTGAATGTGACATGTTCTGCAGAATTTGATGTAAGATAAGATGTAAAGCCATTCAGAGTTTACTGGGGTTACTGAGTCAGAATTGGTGGGAGCAGTGGTGGTGATAGGAACCAGACGTCTGAAGCGTTTAAAAGCTTGAAAAGCTAAGCTTGTGTATGGGCTGCCAGTGACATTTTTGAGGGATAGTTTTGGGGCTAAATCAGACTTATTAAATCCATTCAGTGCAGAAAAATACAAGTAGGCCGTTGTATTGCAAAGTAGTACCGAAAGTAGTTCCTATTAACACCACCGTAAAGAAGCCGGCAAGCTTCTCTACAATGAGCTGATGCTCATGATCCACAACATGCTACTTTTTTGTGTTTAAGTCTTTAAAATGCATACAGTCCAAAGCCCTTTTGTGGTATCTGCTGGGGTAGTGTTTCAAAGCCAGCCCCCTTTCATGAATACTCAGTTAAACACGTCAGATTGGTAGGGGTGTAGTCATAAGCTAATACACTAGCCACAAGCTAACATTCTAGTCACAGTAATACCAGTGGTAATGATGCACCGGGCTATTGATAACAGGGTTGTGGGTTCGATTCCCGGGCTTGGCAAGCTGCCACTGTTGGGCCCTTGAGCAAGGCCCTTTACCTTCTCTGCCCCCCGGGCTGGAGTTGGCTGCCCACCGCTCTGGGTGTGTGTGTACTCACTGCCCCTAATACGTGTGTGTGTGTGTGTTCACTACCAGATGGGTTAAATGCGGAGGACACATTTTGCTGTACAGTGTACACTGTACAGTGACAAATACATGCACCTTTACCTTTAATACTTAGAGGGGATTTAGGCCAATATATGTTGCAGGGGATGTCCAGTGACATCCTCTCACTGTCAACCCAACCCATGTAGGTCACACCCTAAGGAAAAAAAGGAGGGGGGGGGGGAGCTGAACTCCCACCCAGCGGAGCCCCTCCACCCCCCTGCTCCGGCTCCTCACACCTCTCCTCCGCTGTCGCAGCACCCGCACCCCTCGGTGAATGCCTGTTTTGATGGGTATTTCATTTAAGCTGATCTGCTTTGATTCAACAAACAAAAGGGGCTTTCTCTGTGATGTGTGCTTTTTTTTCCTCCCTCGCCTTTCCGTCCGCTTTTGTTTTCTTTAAACTCTCTCAACACTCTCTCTCTCTCTCTCTCTTGCTCTCTCTCTTTTTCTGTGTGTGGAGTGTACTTTGGGCCTGTTGGGACACGTCTGCTGCTCCCGAATCAGAGAGAGAGATTAACCCGCGCTGGCCTGCTCCGTAGACATGCATGTGCACGCACACACGTGCGCACGCACACAACTTCCAAGCCAATCAGAGGGCACCTCCTGGCCCTATCAGCTCACATCATCGGGATACGACAAAGAACGTTCTGCACATTAAAGGGAGAAGAATGAGAGCTTGCACACCTCCTGACTGAGCATACCACACACGAAACGAAAGGGGCTGGGGTTCTGGTGGGGGGTCGGCAAACTGGAAATGTATTTCATGTTTATTAAGTTGAAATGAGACGTTAATTCCGTGTTCGGGAGGGAAAAAAAGAAGGGAACAAATGGCACTGAGTCATGCTAGAGCAGCATCTTTAAGACATCCCGCCGCTAAAGGACAGCTGTCCAAACAACGGGCCAGAGGGGAAAAAAGGACTAGAAAAACACATTATAGAAACGTTTGACAACAGTTGCTCTGTAATCTGGTATTACTTCCACAAGCGGAGGGGAAGGACCGGGGTTCTGTCCCAGGCCGGTCTGTGGGGAGATGCCTGGTGGTGGGGTTTGAGGGGAGGTTTCGGGGCAGATCAGAGAGGATGAGTGTAATCATGTGAAGGATAAGGGCTGGAATGGTAGGTCATGAAAGGACTTTGTGTATTCTGTTTGAATATTATATAAGAAAATCATATACTGGAAGACTTTGGCTGACATCATTTATTGGAATTAATGCATTGGTAAGTGATGCATATTTCAGATCAGGCAGGCCCTAGTAAAGACCCCCTTTTCTTGTTGTGCCTGGATTCCTGGGTCGAAACTTCCTGGTTGGGTGCAAGGAATGACCGTCACTCGATTCCTCTACTTGGCTTCTGATATTTTAGTAGCCTTTCATTTTTGGTCTGTGAAAGCCTGAGGCCACTGACTGCCCCCTCGCTCTAAAATATGACGCACTCTCACCCTGCTCCTTCATGTTGCCTTTTTCTTCCCAAGCCTGCATATCACTGTGGGCTCCCTGTGTGTGTGTGTGTGTTTGTTTTTATGCATATTCAGGACCAGTTCAGTTTCAGTTTCCTGAGAAGCCCAAAACAATTGTCCAGACTTTTATAAGTTCTGTGACTAACAGGGCAAAAACACTCATTTGTAGACAGAGATTTGGGGTTTGGTTTAGGGATAGACTTACAAATGTGGTAAGAAAACCAGGTAACTCCACAATGTTATAGGAGAATTATTAAATAATAATAATAATAATCATCATCATCTATAATGTAATATAATAAACAATTCTAGTGATCCGTTACCAGACAAGGACAATATGTATGACCACACATCCTGACATTGTATAAAAACAAGTTTGTGTGTGTCTCTGTGTGTGTGTGTGTGTGTGTGTGTGTGTGTGTAAACAGAGAGGAGGAGAGAGTTGTAAGGGGGTTTCCAGTGTAAGTTAGCTGGGGAACAGAGGGAGGTCTGTGTCCTGGGCTTGCTAGTGGGTGGCATCTCTACATTCCCACATACACTAAAGCTATCTGTGAGACAGACAGGGCAAGAAATGTGTTTCCTGCTATCGGGTGTCCATGGTGACTTCCCAGGAACTTTTGAGACATCCGTCTCCTTTTGTCTTTAAAGGCCGACTCAGGCGAAATTAACACATGTGTAGTTAGTTTTTTATAGGCTTCAAGAGAACGGCTCATTTGTCCTGTTTGTCTTTCCTCAGCTGTCCATTCATTCGTCATTCAGTCTAAATATCATATATTAGATTCTAGGACAGATATCAGGATATTCATTTTGGTACTACTGAATCTATCAGCTAAATATCAGTTAGTCAGAACTGTTCACTAGGAACAAGGTATCTGAAGAAAATCAGAAGGGCTGTAAATATGTTGCTTAATGTCCGGGACATTGTTTTATGAAAGCTTTGAGATAAAGATTTGGCCAAACAATTTGCTTTAATGCATTCATGCTGGAGATGTACATGCAGCAAATTGTAAGGCAAAATAGCACCCAAAGAAAACAACCTTTTCAGAGGCCCGCTGGTGACATCCCGCACAAATAAGTCGTGGGAATAAGATAACTAAGTCGTGGCCACAACATAGTAAGTTGTGGGAACAAGATACTTCAGCTGTGGCCACAACTTAGTAAGGTGTGGGAATGAGATCATGTTCTTGTGGCAGCAACTTAGTAAGGCTTGGGAACAAGATAATTAAGTTGTGACCACAATTTAGTAAGACATGGGAACAAGATAAATCAGTCGTGGCCAAGACTGCTACCCAGGTACTGAGGCGGCCGCCCACTGTTCTAGGTCTGCTAGAGGTCCTTAACCTTTATGCTAAATAGGCTTTGTTGTTGTTATAAGTGGGATGCCAAGTTGTATGGAGCGCAACGTGGTGTGGAGTCATGTATGTTTGATATTTGCTGTTGAAAAATGTGTGCTTGTGAGGTTGAGAGAGGGTGCAAATCAAGCAGCCTTAGTGAACGTCAGGAAAGAGCAGGAGTGAGGGAAGATTGCTGCCTAACTGAGTGAGTGTGTGTGTGTGTGTGTGTGTGTGTGTATGTGCACGCATGTGGGATTAAGAAGTGAATCAGCTGTAGTTGATGAGCCCAGCTCACAAACTACAGGCCCATACAAACTGACGCACACACACACACACACACACACACACACACACACACACATACGCTCTGCACCCAGGCCCTGGCTGTTGTCTTATTGAGAGTTCAGGTGTGGTTAGCATTGGCAGCAGAACCCGGAGCCTGGGGCAATAAACAGGGGAGTGTAGGCCTGATGCCAGATACAACTCCACAAACTTTTAACCTCCCCTTCTTCTAATCCTTCTCTCTCTCTCTCTCTCTCTCTCTCTCTCTCCTCCCTTTTAAGTTAGCTTGACCTTTTAAACAAGGCCTGGAACACTACAGCTGTTACCGACTTCAAACAGAACACAACCCAAAGCTCAGAGAGGGGGAAAAATAATGTGTCTATTAAAACACACTTAAAGCCCCTCTTTGCTCCCGTGACTCTGCACTGCATTTATCGGCTCGAGGCCCAATGCGCAAGAGACAAAAAGACCTTCTTCACTCACTGGTCAGCTTTAGCCCTTTAGAAACTGCAGTTCTAAACAGAGAGAAAGACGTACACCCCCGTCACAACTCTCGCAAGTGACTCTGGTACTCCTCGCACTGCCTTAGCTTTGTTGTAAAAATGAAGACACGGAGCTAGATCGGTTCAAGCTGAATGAGTTTCGCTTGGGCTTTGAGGCTAGCGGCTCATCGTGGCCTGGGTAAGTGTGCTTTGTCACAGGACGCCACAGGTTGGAAAACCCTGAACATGATCCCAGCAGCACATAGCAATCTGACCACTCAGGTTTGATTCATTAGTGAATCACACGTCCCATCGCTGCTGTTTCTGGCTGCTTTTAAAATAAAGCCCCCTCGTTTCTTAACTGCAGCTTGTGGAGCGCCGCATAAGGGATGCATTTGGTAACTGGTTTTGGATGTCGCTGGCCTTACGCAATCTAGAACACAGGAGCCCCAGCAGATTAGGCTAGTGCTCCTTAGTTAATACCCCTGTAGTAGATGCCAGGAAAAATCCCAGCCTCTTGTCGCTGCATTTGCTATGCAGCATCCCTGAGACTGAAAGGCAGTAAACTCAGGCCTGGGAGCGGGGCCTATAACTCAGCGCATGCCAGGTTTTACAGGGGCGAAAGCTCGGAGGAGGCCCGCTCGGACCGAGGGGCTTTTAGCACCCACGGCTTTACTGAGGTCAGTTTTATGGACAGCCCAAACATAATCCATTTTTAAAAGGACGCATCGCACAGGCTCATCTGTGTGTCTTTGGTGTCTGGTATGTGAGCGTTGTACAATTGCAGCCGGTTAAAAATGCACACACACCCAGGGAGGCACGTAGCCGGACTAACAGTGAGAAATTACGAGAGGCCAGTGCAGGGAGGGTCACGGGACAACAGGGAGGTGGAACAACTTAATAAATTCATTTTGGGCCGGAATAAGATGAAATGCACGCCGTTGCGGAAGTGTGAAGCGTATACATTGAATTAGCTCTCGTTAGGGAGGTAGGCCAAGAGAATTCTGGAGCTTTGAGGAACAGTTCCGGTCTTGTTGTGACCTGTGGGGGCAATTATTCCTGACCATTAGCATACCGAGAAAATGCTGGATAGTTATTTTCTTCATCTAGACCCTGGGAAAGTGTGAGTGGCCTCAAAGGGGTCAGGGAGACCACTCCATTACTTGTGGAACATGGCCTGTTTAGTCCCTGAAGTTGATAGGCTCCCACACAGCTTGTGTCCGCGTGTTTAAGCACTTTAACATATGTGTATATGATTATTAGCGTGGTAGCCAGCCCATGTGTATTTTTTTGTTTGTCTCTGGCTACAGCAGTAATTAGGAGCCATAGGGGCTGCTTGCTAGTCTTTTCTTCGGCTGCCTGGGCTAAGCTGTCATTACAGAAATGGCCGTCCACTCCTCCTCCCTATCCATACCTTGCTGCTGCTTTTGTGTGGAGAGCTGTGCTTTAATTACAGGTCTGAGAGTGATGTCAGCGCTGTGGCGTCTGCTGCCATTCACCCTGCCCCTCCCCTGCTCCCCACACAGACACACACACACACACACACACACACACATAAGCTTGGCCCTAAGACCTACCTCAAGCTCACTTCCCTGACCCCTCCTTCCTCTTTCTGGCCAACCACCCCCTTTGCCCAAAAAAAAAAAAAAAAAAGGGTTCAGTGAGGGCCTGACATCACGTTTGATTGTTTGCTTGAGGAAAACGAAGCTAT
Organism: Salminus brasiliensis; assembly: GCF_030463535.1. Lineage (NCBI taxonomy): Eukaryota > Metazoa > Chordata > Actinopteri > Characiformes > Bryconidae > Salminus > Salminus brasiliensis. Next base: position 27,114,956 of record NC_132894.1, read on the forward strand.
TTAGCTTTCCTCTCCGAGCAGCAGATAAGAAGGCCCGACAAGAAGGAACTTGTGCCAAAAAGAATCAGAGGGGAAGGCGGGAGGGAGGGAGAAAAAGTGTACACATACATGTGCCTGTGTCCTTTTCGCCAAGCACTTAAATTCCCAGTTTGCGCCGCCGTTGTTTAGAGCTTCTTGAGCATGGTTAGCGTGTCCCAGGCTAGCAGAGGAAAATGAGGATGGTCCAGGCCTCCAGGGCGGAACGGGCCGAGGAGACCAGAGCCCACATTCCAGAGTGAAGGAGGCGAAGGAGGGAGGGAATTCCGCATCAAGAAGCACCTGAGAGGTGGGACCGGGGGCGGCCACCAGGAGGATCATCAGAGGTGTACTTGATGCCCTTCCGCTGCGATCTTACAGTCTGTCCCGGGGAACATGTTACCTAACAGTCCGTGGAGCACTTATCCTAGCAATTAGATGACCCTGCATGAGCAAGAGAAGGCAAACTAGTAAACAAAACAAAAAAGAAGAAGAAGCCATCATGAGGAAAACAGGATTGCAGGCTCTGTGGGTGTGTGTCTGTGTGTGGAAAGCGAGGGGGGGAAAAAAAGAATGGTAGGTAATGTTATCTTGTTCACAGTTACAAGAATCCAGCTCGCAGAGGTCTATGGGGTTTCACATTTCTAATATGTATATAAAGTTTCATTGGCACAAAGGAGCTTTTGTTGTAGTGCAAAATGAATGCCCCCCTCCCGCCTCCCTCAATGTCTCCCGCCCCTTGCTGAAAAAAAAAAAAGCATTCATGTGTGAGCGGTGGTAGCGCGCGGCGACTCAGGTTTCTGCTATCTTTGTGTGTCGTGTCGTCACCGAGCCCCTGCCAGCTAAAATGCCTCTCTTCTTTGCCAGTGTTTTGCTAGTGGCCCGCTAGCGTTGCTTCAGCCATGGATTATCTGGCGAATCCTGGAAACAATGGGATCCTGACATACACACTCACTCAAAAAAAAAAGAAATGCCGGCATGACAGGTAACCCAACTCGCAACTGAGTGAGAGGGAAAGAGAGAGACACAGAGAGAGAGGGAGAAAGAGGAGGCAGGCGATAATTACAGAGCTTTTTGCTTTCAGGGCCACTTTTAGCTAGCTACTTAAGTGCCTGATCCCAAATCTCTGCCTTGTAATTACAGTAGTGGGCCCCATTAGGTCAGAGGTCTTTGGGGGGATTATGCTCCCTCTGTGTGCGTGTACAATGATGATGGCACTGGTCTGTCAGTGTTTGCGATTGGCCGTAGCCGCCTGGGTCCTCCAGCGATTGGCTGAGTCGAGGCTGCTGTTTGTCATCATGAGGGCAGTGTGTCACTCACTTCCTGGTTTTTAGCTCAGGCTGCTGTGAGTGTGTGAGTGTGTCACTGTGTGAGCTGCCTGCTCTCTCAGCGCACTCAACCCAGGCATGCAACCTAATCTACATTCTCCCTCGCCTCTCTCTCTGATGCTCCCACTTTCCAGTTCTCCTCCCCCTTCACTCTCTTCATCATACTGTTATCCTCTCTCATTCTGTATGTGTGTGTATGTGTGTGTGTGTGTCTGCTGATGCTGGGAGATTTATGATGATTATGACTGGGCTGTCTTAGTGATGACTGGCTAACGTGGCGTGTGTCGTGTTGAGTTGACAAGGGCTTTTTTGGCGCCCCTGCAGCCCCACCAGAGGCACCACCAGGTCCTGAGTGCCACCAGACTGATGGAGCCCTGCCAAGCCCTGATTACCGAGGGATTTCCAGCCTGCAGTGCCTTTCCTGAGCCCTGCCGTTGTCTTAACCATGTTAGATTAGCTTGCTGATAAACAAAAGCTCCAAAGTGGGGTTGCAACGATTAGTCGGCAAAGTTGATTAGTCATCTGCAACGTGAGTTGTGCAGAAAGGATGACATGTCAAAATCACAAGTGCTCTTATGACTGTGACAGATTGCCGTACACCACAGCACAGGTTCCCAGGCCTGGTCCTGGGGTACCCCCTGTCCCAGCTTTAGCACTCCCACCACAACTCAGGGAGGGGTTTGTTCATGAGCTGGTAGAACAAGAACATGCTTATTGCAGCGGTGGAACCATGAACAGGGCCCTGTTCCAGCGGCTTACTGGCACAAACCGAAGCTCACAACAGGACCCGCTGGACTGAAAGAGTGGATAAGCGTAGGACTCCAGTGATTCTTCTCTAAAGAGAGTAAGACAAGGAAGGGTTGGATGGAGCTTCTCTGGGCTTTGCCTTGAGCCAGAGGCATGTGTGTGTTTGTGTGTGTGTGTATATGTGTGTTAGTGTGTGGAATACATTGCAAGGCCAACCTGAGAGCGAGCGAGAGCGATCTGCCCCTTTAAGCTGTTAGCTTTCCTAATAGATTCTTAAGCACTGGCTTTAGTGCATGTTAAACCAGGATTACCCAATCAATTATGGCCAGTACAAACAGGGATTACTTAAAACACTACATTTTTCTTGTGGCCGGGCTAAAAGCAGGGCAAACGGAGGGAGTGGCGCGGCCTGTGATAAGAGGAAAGTGACTGACCCCAGGTCATGGTGACCCCGGGCACAAGTTGCCACCGGTGTGTTAAGGGTTTAAGATAAGACGGACAGTGGGGCGGGTCTTCCCTTTTTGAGAAAGCTGATTTAGGCGCATCTGAACCAGTGAGCTCTCGGAGCGATGGTGTTTTTGTTCTAGTCACTGTCTCCTATTCCCTGCAGGTCGGCGTATTTGCACAGATTGGATCCTTTATTGAAATGAGCCCCAAAGAAAATACACTTTAATGGTAAATTGTGTTGTGATAGTGTTATTACATTTGCCGTGGGTAAACGAAGAGAAAGGGAGTGTGTTACAGGTGGCCCGCATGAGGCGTCATGTGAGCGCTTGACGTTTTCAGGGAAAAGAGTGTTGGCAGCTGGAAACAGCTGGGAGCTGCCCGTCCCTCCATACATGTGTGTTTAGAGATGGTTCTGTCTTTGACCTTCCCGGAACCTGATCTGAAGGGTGTGCGTGTGTGTGTGTGTGTGTGTGTGTGTGTATGTGTGCTGATCCACCCCCACCACTGAAAATATACAAAGCCGGCCTAACACTGTGTCTGTTTACTTTTTTAATCTCAATTAGCAGCCGGAGCCCTGCCGCACAATGTGGAGCAAGTATGGACACATACTTGCCAAACCGGCTCTGTGCGTGTGTGTACGTGTGTGTGTGTGTGTGTGTGTTTAATTGAACTCACCTCTCTGTGAACCATCACATACTCAGTACATGTTGTAAGCACATGATCGTTGGAGCTTGCCTGCCTTTTTCCCCTCTTTTGCCCTTCTCCCTCCCCTCCACATCTCTCTCTCTCTCTTTCTCGTGCTTTCGCTCTCTCGCTAATAGATATGTGGCAGCCCTAGCTGTCATGGCAGTGTGTGAGCCTCTTTCATGCGGTATTTGACTCAGGCCTGCAGTGGAAGATTCCTCCCTTTGAGACGATGTGTAGGGCCTTTCAAAAAGAACCCGTGTGTCATCTTAACCTAGAGAGCAGGGTCAGCCACTGTTGAAAAGAGTGCTCCGCTCCAGGCCAAGAAGAGACAGAGAACCTCTCTGGATGTCTCTCAGAAAACCTCTCACCCCTCACATTCCTGCACTATCCCTCTCCACTCCTTGTAACTCTCTCTCTCTGTCTCTCTCTCACTCTCTCTCTTTTTCTGATGAGTGACTGGTAACTAGGGGCCATCTCTGCCTCTCTACCTGTCTTCTTTTTCCTGTCAGTTTCTCTCTCTCTCTCTGTCTCTCTCTCTCACTGGACCAGCCTAGTAGGAAATAAGAGTGGCCTAATCAGCCCTAATAAGAATGTGTTATTGATGGTGGGGCTGGTGAGAGGCCCTGAGCTCTGTGCAGACACAAAGAGGCAGCAGACAGGCCTGGTGTTCTGTTACCCTGTCTGGCCTGAGAACTGCGCTCAGTCCTGGCACTGAGCACTCTCACTGTCTGCCTCATATCCTAATGACCGCCACGGCTAATCCCATCAGCAGTGTAGCGATGTGCTCTTCCTATGCGTTAGCAGGTAGTGTTGTGAAGGTAGTTCATCCTCGATGCCTTATCATCTCCTCTTTTTACGGTACCCTCATTACGTTAAAGATTAATGTAGCTGCGTGGAACGTGCTTGTCAGATCTGTGAAGTTTCCACCTCGTGAATATGTAAATGACGTCCTTTTTTCCACTTCCTTGTTGTCAAGCCTTATAACTTCGAGAACTTTCAAGCGCCAGCCTGAAAACAGGGAAGGAAAAAAAGTGACTCTGTCCCTGTTTTTTGAAATGAATCCTACTTAATTAAGAAGCAATGAGAAGTCCGCAGATAGCATTCCGTAATTAGCTTAAGCAGAGGCTGCTGTAACCAGATCCACTGCCTTAATGGCAACACAAGGCCCTGTGAAAAGCATCATTGTTCTCCGGATAATTGTGCATTTAGTTAACGCGGGGCGGAGGGGAAGGCGCTCCTTGTTAGAGGAGCTTGGCTGGGGCTGTCGACAGCTGAAGGCGGAGATGAGGATGGGTACCAGGGGGACGGGGGCTGCTGTTGGCCCCATGCCCGCCGTGACAAGCCCACTTGTGCCCTCTGCTGAAATCCCTGTGGCATGCAGAGGAATTAGCCTTCCCCTGGGCAAGGGGGGGTGGGGGGCACACATGTTAATTATATACCCCTGAATGTTAATGAATGAAGAGGGATCAATAAAATAAGGCAGATGTATGCAAACAGCCTGCTGATTATGCTGCCTAATGATGCCTGCTGGAGTGGGCCTTGGCTCAGATGGGGAAAGGAGGATCTGTGTGTGTTGACGAGAATCACCCAGAGTATCTGTTGCATTCTACACACACACACACGCACACACACTCACACATAAACAAAGTTAAATGGGTTCTGTGACTTAAATAGTTCATACTACAGAGATATCCTGACATATCAGAAGGTGATTTGTGGCTTTAATAACCTCCACTTAATCTGTTTATTATCATTTTAGGGTGGCGCTAAGCAGCAGAATGGCAGCTGGCAGTCTAGGGAGTCTCCGTCTCAGGGATGGAAGTAGGCACAGGCTTCGTAGAAGTGGGTAGTATGTGGTGGCCAGGTTCACCTGCTTGGAGCTCAGCCTGCTCTCTGAGCCCTCCATTGTATCCAGCCAGCCGGAGCTGTTAGAAACCCTATACCTGCCTTTAAGCAGAGAGGGAGGGTAGCCAAGAATTAACTGCTGCCTCATCCTGGCAGCCACAGAGGATGCTGTCTGCCCCCATTGATGGGGACTTGGAGAGACAGCAGGGAAGAAAAGAAGAAGGAAAAGGAGCAGGGGGAAGAAAGACGGTGATCCCCTCCTTCAATACCCACCCACTTGGGTTCACGGATCGTTTTTTATAGACGTGTCTAGATCATGCTTGTATACCCCAGGCTGCCAGTATTATACACGAGTCTGTTTCAACATATAAAGCCCCAGCTCTGTACTTCCTGCAGCAGGATGTTGCTGGTGTCGGGTGTCAGTGTCAGGTGACCGGGCATTTCAGACTTGGAGCTCTGCTCTCTAGGTGCCCTGTGCCTTGGCCACTCTTAAAAGATACAAGCAAAATGATGCTTTGAGGCTTCCCGGGAAGTGCCGCCCCCTTTGCATGGCTCCTTGCCAGGGTTGGAGAGTATCTGACACTTGCTGGTGTGCTCGCAGGGAGATAGTGTGCGGAATTGTCTGCCGGAATGAGAAACGGCCTGGGACCAGCAGAAGCTGACAGTGGACCTGACTTTGTGAGCCACATTATTGTAATGAAAACGGAGATCCAGGCAAGACACGCTTTCCGTAAGGCATGGTGTGTTTTTATTGCGCCTGGACGGAGCAGGACCAAGGATATGATTACAGCCCCAGCTTGGCCCCGGTGTGGGGGGGGTGGGGGTGAAAGTGAAACCCTAGTCCACCTTCGGAGGCCAGGACTTTCCAAGGAGAGGCCAAAGAACAGGTGGTGACCCCCACGGCCCCGGAGTATATTATTGACCAGGGTCCAGCACCCCGATTGATTGCTTTATTGTATTGCCATGAACCTCAGTAGCCAGGAGACCTCGGGTTGACCCACAGCCGGACAGAGCATCACAGTGATCCTCACCTTCTTGGAAGAGTTATGTGGCTTTGACCTGCTCTTTGATGAACATAGGCTTGACCCGGTGGGCCGTTGGCCGCCTGGTACCTCTCTCCGTCACCTTCCCTCTGTCTCAGGCTGTAATTTAAAGGCTGCCGAGCCATTTGAGACTGCAGCGTCCGTCCTGGGCGGGACCCGGTCCTGACTCTAGACCCCGTGCAGTGTTTATCATGTCAGCTAGTGAGGAGGATGAGCCGAATCCCAATTAATCTTCTTCAAATTACAGCTCCATAGGAGTGGATTTGTAATATTGGTTACCCAACCATGTGTTCTACATGCTATTTATCATGGAGAGCAGTGGTGAAGGCTGTCAGCAGCTCAGCCCGTGTACCAGTCTAAAAAAAGGCTGTCTAGCAAAAATGGTGTGCATGTCCATTTCTCTAGCTAGGAGTATGTAAGGAATCATTGTCTTAACTTAATGGTGTCCCCTAAAAACAAACACGGAGGGTGCGGCACTGGTGATCTCTGTTTTCCCTTCCCTTTTTTGTTTGACTCTTTGGGTAAGACAGACATATCTCCTCCCTCTGGGGTTGTGACTGACAGGCAGGTTTGCTGGATCTCTTGTGCTCTACATACGCTTAGCTGTCACTCCATCACCCTGATCAAGGCTTGCTAGACAAGCAGCTAGCAGGAGAACAACATGCTCCGAACAATAAGCGCAAAAACACAAGCATCTCTCTCTCGCGCGCTCTCTCTCTCTCTCTCTCTCTCTCTACCCGCAGTATTACCTTTGTTTTATTTGCTCATGTCTTAAGTGGCAGCTTCCCCAGGTTTCCATCAAAGCTCCTGATGTAAGGGAGGGGTGCTTTAAATGTTTGAATAACGAAATCTCACTTTAACGATCTGAGGCTACGAGATCTAAGCCTCTCTACTTTGCAATATGGTAACGTTGCGCATACACGAAGACACGCCGCAGATTCCTCACATTCACCCCTCTTCCCGAGCAGTGTGAAGGTGGCTACCATGGCGAGAGGGGGACTCAGCGGGTTATGTTTTTTGAAGTGGACGCTGTTGTCGTCTTCAAAGCTATGCTCCAAGGCCACCGTTCCTTCGAAAGGTGCGGAGGAGCAGTGTACGGCAAGAAGGCAGCGTTTGATGAGCTTTGCCTAGCCTCGTGCTGTCCCTCCTGGGACTGCTCTTTTCAGAGTCCTTGGAGACCCCACTCAGTCTAGGCCATCATTAGCCCTCAGTGTGCCCTCAGACTGCAATGAATGACGCATCATAGAAAATCATTCATATTGGCCAGTCATCTGATCTCTGACACTCTCTCGGGTAGAAAGGGTAGTAGATGTGCTGTTTCTTTAGAAACAGGTATGCAGTAGAAGTAGAGTGTGTGTGTGTGTGTGTGTGTGTGTGCCATTCGCATGTTTTACTGGTGCTCCAAACATACCTGCCCAGGGAAGGGAATGTACGGCCACGCCCCCTCACCGGCACTCTGCTCTGTCCCTAATTACAGCTAGCCTAATGATAGGGTGGTGACAAGGCCAACAGGTGTTGCTTATGCTTGCTGTGACTCAAAACAATCCCCCCCCTCTGAACACACACACACACACACACACACACACACACACATGCATACCTCTCTCGTTTTCACACTTTCTGACTGTTTCTCTTTTTCTCTCTGTCATTATCATTTTTCTTCAGGAGGACACTGCACAGACAAGAAGCACACCACTCATAGGCCTTGTGTTTGACTGCTGACAGTAGCCAGCCATGATTTATGTGGTAGCTGATGTATGTGTTACTTCTAGCCTTTTTTGTGCCTGGCCCAAATCGCAAACAAGCGCAGATACACAAGAGAAAGCAAGCAAGTACAACCGTTTGGGCAGAGGTTGAGTTTTTCTCTTGTCCAAGAGTCTGCTACTTTCAGATGGTTGTCATTGGTCGCCTTTCGGTAGTCTTTGTCCTTGTCCAGCCACTGAGCTTCCCTGCCCCCTTCAAAAAAAAGAACGCACCTGCCATCCCAGAGTCCATTCCAATTAGACCTCCCCAATTACAGGTCCTAAGCCAATTAGGTGCCCTCTCATCTTACACGACTCCTCCCCCCAGCACGGGGCATCTGTTAGTGGTGGACACAGGGTGGAGCCAAGCTTAGATGCGATTTAGGAGTGGGGGGTTGGAGTTGACACCTTTGCCCTACTCTGCACAGCCTATGCAAATATATGCCTCTGCCGGCCAGTGCTTGCTGCGTTTGAAAGCACTATTTGCATAGCAGATTTAATAGCTCAGCTAATCCCTGAAACCTTCCTCCCCCCCAAACCTGCCAGCTGGAAGTCCTGTAGCGATCACTGTTTGGATGAATTGATAATCAAGTAGTCCGCTAATCAGTTTTTTTTTGATGATTCATCAAAAATAATGATACAAAGACTGGGGCAAGTAGTCTGTGAGCATTTCTGCTGGGCTTTGGTTGTTATTTTACTAATAACGCCAGGATCTTTGGCAATTCATCAAAAAGGTAAAGTGTACTCTCAAGGGATCAATATTAACTGATTAATTTTGAGACTCCTCGACTGAACACAAGATCTTTATTCCGTTGGAGCATTGCAGCCTGCATAACCCCTAACATCAGTTCAAAAATACAGACTTTGGTATGAGAGGGATGTTGTGTGTGTGTGTGTGTGTGTGTGTGTGTGTGTGGTACTGCAGTGCTGTATGTGTGTGCGTGTGTGTACACACTAAGCCATGTGGCCTGTTTCCCATGTTGTCTTGGCATATATCTGACCCCCCCCACCATGTGCCCACAGTACTGGCACTCACGCTGGAGTTAGAAACTCAGCGATTTCATTCACACTATAGCACTATATCTGGCTTCACTCCATCAGCTCACACACTTAAACACATGCAAACACACACGCACACACACACACACACACACACACATAGACAGCTGGCATGGGGGGAGATCTAGTGAAGTGGCGTAAAGGCCTAAGGTTGAGATTTTGTTGAGATTTTCTTTGCTTGTGATCTGCTGGCGGGCCTGCTGTTTCCTTCCAGCGCTGGAAGCGCCCTCGTCCCAGGCCCCGGCTTGTTTATCTAGCTCGCTGGCATGCTTTCTCAATGTCAAAACAATGACATCATTAATTAAGCTCCCATTTAATGCAGGGCTCCCAGCTCCGTCAGCCCTCCGTGCAGATTCCAGCGCTTCTTGGCAGCCTGCGCACTGCTGCTACGTTCTGAGAAGAATTTCTCGTAGTCGCAGTGGTTAAGTTGCACCAATGCCAGCGACATACTGGAGAATACGTAGATTTTTGGTTTCCTAGCTGTGGTCGAGAAATGCTGTTTTGGCACCTCTCTAGGCTGGTCTGCACTGGAATTGACATCGGGACAGATATCTGAATGGACATTGGAAGAGAGAAAAAAAATGTCGGTGCATCCTTAGTGTTGGGCAGGAGCGAACACAGTCTAGACACTCGCTGATGTAAATGCTGTGCTTCCTTTTTTCTCGCTATAGGCCCATATGCAAGCCCCCACTAAACTCTTATCAGCCCGCCTTGGCTGCAGCCTCGTCCACAAGTGTCGCAAGAGCGGCTGTGTGTGCACTGCAGATAGGCAAACAGGAGCACCCCCCACACACACCCCTCCCACCGCCTCCCAGTTTGCTCACTGTGCCTTGAACAATACAACACGCTCACGTACACAACGCAGCGTTTTGCAACATTGTTTGAGCTCTGCTAACTCTCAGCTAGCTGGTCTGATTCATTTTGCATGACACAAGAGGAGAAACTCGCAGCTCCCGAATGTTTCTTCAAACCCGTTGTTACTTTTTTCTTTTTTCTTTTTTTTTATATATTTCTTCGTAATCCACCTGGTTTCCAGGCTGGAAGAGAAATGATGGACAGGAGTTTATCCTTTGCTCGCTGTGCGCTGAATGGGCCTAGTCTTTACAACACAAGGCATCTGCTCTGAAGGCTCTGTGTGTGTGTGTATGTGTTACTCCATTATGCCAAAGATAACTTGGCGGGTGTGATCCTGATTTGTCTGTACTCGACCCTTGTAGCTGTTGGCATGTCCCATAGGTCTGCCTTACACACTGTACATTCCCTGGCCCCTGGACAAGGCCGTGGGAGACCCTGGGCTTGTTTTAGGAGGTAGGTGTGGGGGTGTGTGTATGCTTGTATGTGTGTGTGTGTGTGTGTGTGTGTGTGTGTGTGTGTCTAATCCCCACAGTCCTCTTCTCTGACCCGTGCTTCCAGAGAGAGGCTTCTTTCATTGGTTTGGAGCCCCTGATCCTGCAGATAATTACACAGCAATGTAAATTACAGCGAGGCAGTGCCGGGCCATGGCTCATGCTACAACCCCCCCCCCCCCCCCCCCCCTCCTCAAGCCCTCCTGCTTCATCCAAGCCTGCAGTTCACAGCTAAACACAACACACCACATCTTAGCATGAGCCTCGGACTTTGGTCCCCCCTGGATAAATCCGTAGCAGATGATACTTTCTTCAGTTTCTTTCTCTCTCTCTCCCTCTGTTTCTGTTCCTCTCTCTATCTTTCCCATCCCCTGCTACACAGCATGCGAAGTTCAGAGAGAAAACATCTCTGGTTAATAATTAACTGCCGGGTCCTGGGGTAAAGGGGTGGAGCAGAGAGCACTGGGCATCTGAAACTAATAGGCACACATACACACACACACACACACACACACACACACATACACACACAGTACACACATACACACACAGAATACATGTTTCTATGTTTCTGTCCTCTAAGGAATGCGTGAGTTCTCATCCAGGCTCTGACCTTTTGACCTGTCTCTGACATGTGATGGAGATTCCTCAGAGTGGTAGAGGGATGCAGTGACCTCTCTCTCTCTCTCTCACTCACTCTCTCTCTGTCTCAGGCCTCTCAGTCTGTCTGTAGTCTCATACACATGCACACAGGTTGGTATTGACATCAACTTGGTCAGTCCTGTCTTTCTCTGAAAACCATACAAACGCATACAGACACACACACACACACACACACTGTCACCAGTGGGCGCAGCTCCCGGACCCACTTGCTGCCAAATGACCTGGCCAGACGGAGGCTGCTTCATAGCTAGGTGGAGAGGACAGTCCAAAGACTGCATCGTCTGTCTCTTTTTCTCTCCTTTTCCCGTCTCGTTTTCCTCCGTTAGCTGGATGCTCGGCACAGCTGGGCTCCAGATGTGAGGTACATGCGATGCAAGGCAGCACAAGGAGGCTGCAGATAAGAGTCGGGGCTTGCAGCTCCGAGCGCGCTCTGTGGCGGTTCAGCGAGATGTTGCGGTCGGCGCGATCTGAACTTTGACAGCCCGTGTCATGCTTAATGCCTCACTTCCCAAACACGGCTCTGTGGGCCTGATTTATATCTAGCAGGTGCTGCTGCAGAGCGCCGGATTGGGGCCGGGACCTAGGGGCCGCAGACTGTGTCGTGGCCCTTTCATTGAAGCGGGGGGCACCTACAAGGAACAAGAGGCTCGGTGTTGTAGGTCTAGGTGTTAAAGATGTACAGACATGTCAGCCTCTGGAACAAAATGGAATAGTTCAATGGAAGAAACTCAATGGTACAGGAATTAGAGGGGTTAAAAATGGTGGAAAAGATGATTCCTTTGCTGCCCTGCTTTGGCACATTCAGATAGCTGCAGTGACTCATCAGCGCGACCCTGTAACTGCTTGATAACTCAGTCATGACTCGGTGGCGTAAAATAGCCATAAACAGCTTACCAGCAGTTACTTTTTAGCATATCAGACCATATTGCCCGGCTTTGCCGGCCTTTATGCCTTTTCTTCTCTGCTATCGATGGACTGAAGTCTCTGAGCACATTTCCAGGCATGGTCTCTTCTCAGCTAAGCCCTGGCACACACCACAATGCAAGGATTGTCTTGAAGCGTTGATGTGCCAGCAACTTTGATGGGCTTATGTTAGCAATGTGGTGACGTTTTTCTGCCTGTCTCTCTCTCTGCCTTGCATTTTGCTGCCTTTCTCTCTCACTCACATTCTCTTTGCCTCTGTCATGCTTTCTTTTTCTCTCTTTCTCGATCTCCCTGTCACTCTCACTCTCTCGACTTAAGTTTGTGGTTTATTCCTGGTCATGTGATGAGGGAGGACAGATATCCTTCGGATGCGTCCTCATCCCTTTAAATCTGGGCCCTTCAGGAGCTTAGGGGGCTTCTGTTTCCAAACAGCCGGGGCCAGGTAGGCCAGTGCTACCCCATCATCTTCTAATCAGAGGAGTTGTTCGGACGGTAAACTTGGCAATGCTAGCAAGTTGGTTTTTTTTTGTTGTTGTTGGTTTTTTTTCTCTTCCTTTCCCTCCTCAGCTGAGCGTGGTTCGCCTTATGTCTGCCTGGACTTGCTCACTTTGGGAAAGGAGCGTTTGATGTTTGTCGTCACTCGCTTACGCCCAACGCCTGGGCATCTTTCAGCATCGCCCTCTGGGCCACCTTGTTACACTCCTTAACAACTTGTTTTCTCTTTGTGTTTTTCTTCCCCTCTTCCGCTGTTGACAGTTTCTGGTTGCGGAGACACTCCATAGGAACGTGTGTCACCTCGCTGACTTTGCCTTGGCTCGACTACCCAAAACAACCGCAGGCACAAACAGCAGACTCCTACAGATATTATTTGACCAAGCCATCTACATAAACTGCCATAGTGAGATTTCAGACCCATAATATCATGCCTTATCCTTCGCAGAAAAAGCTCCCACGAATTTTCAAAACGAGGAAACTGCATTGATAAATGAAAACAACAAACTACAAAATCTGCTTCTCTCTCAGGCCTGTCCAGTTTGATAATACGCTATCCGAAAATTGAAAGGAAAACACTGGATGGAGTTCTATAATTTGCTGCTGAAAATGGGAGAAGGGCGGATATGACCAGTGTCATTACAGCTGTCAGCTCCTCTTTTGTTTATGTTCCCATTGAGAGGGAGCCTGGTTAGCCTGGCATATGCGGCTGCAGAAATAGCCTGTCAGTAAGTGTGAGCACGGGTACCTAATTGGAGATGTACTCCACTGTTGTACAAGAATAGCCAGGCATTAAGAGTTAGTGCCATCAGCAGGAATCCCTTTAATTCTCCCTGGCAGTGCTGCTAACTCCCACTTCTGGGTTATTCTTTAAAAAGAAGCGGGCCACAAAAAGGACTGGGTTTTGGCCTTGTCCCTTCCCCTTCTCTCTCCCTCTCGCTCTCTCTCTTTCACTCTCCTCCCACCACTCCACATTTGCTTCCTTCTTTTTATACACGGGGTACATTATTCCCTTTACTTTATTAACGCTTCATAATTCTTTAAAAGAGTTTGGGGGGGGCGGTGGGCAGCAGAAAGCAGTCCTCCCTAGAGGTTTATTGTTTAAAGCACTACACGGCTCTTTCCCAGGATAAGGGCTTCAACTAAGCAGAGAGGAATTCAGGCCAGGGCTCATAAAAGAAGTATTTGTGTACCAGAAAGATTTTCGCTTTTTCTTTCCAAATCTTTGTCATTAATGACTTTAGCAAAAGTGTAGCGGGGAGTGAATGGCGAGGCAGCGCTGGGTCTTCAAAGGAGCCCACTAATTATTTATCCAGGATATCCCCTGCTCTAGAATTAGAGGCTGGGTCACTATTGGCTTTCATGCTTCTGTCTCACTCCCTCTTTTTTTTTTTCCTCCTGCTGTAAAGAAATCATTTCAACAGAATGGTTTCACTGGGACACCCTCTAATCCCTTGTGTGTGAGGGAGTAAGAATGAGTATGTGTGCAAGAACGCGTGCCTTGGTGTTCTCCTAGGCCGTGTTTACTCATACAGAAGTGTGTGTCGAGCTTGCACACGTTCTTTACCCGCTTTATCACACAGCTCTCGGGTCCCGAAGCTAGGACAGCTGTCACTAGCCATGCTCACATTTCCCGCCTTCCAGAGGGATCTTATCTCCCTCCTCAGGTTTAAACGCTCAACAAAACACTAGGCTTCACCCTTTCTCCTCTTCCTGGCAGACCTGAGGTCTCTCAATGCCACTTCAACCACCTTTCCAGCACAAGTGCACTTCTGTTACCGTAGAACTTCCCAACCCTGATCCTGGAGCACCCGGGTCTCACTACTAGATGTCTTGAGTTCCGCAAAGACATTGTTAACTTTGGAATTGAACAATGTGCTACCTGGCTGTGTGTGCAATGACTTCCATTCATGGTGGATCTGAACTATGTGGTAGATCACCAGGACCAGGATTGGACACCCCTGGTCCAAAAGGAGGGCCGAGGCCATGTGGCTGCCTTTGAGAGTTCAGGGGATGTTATACTGTATTGCCTGGAATTTGAGGCTGGGAGTACCCTCCTGTTTTCCCTGCTCGGATCCAACTGCCTAGCCAACTATCAAGTTAAGTGAGTGTATTTAAATGTACAGGACAAAGGTAATCTGGGACCAAGATGCACCAATGGTCCGCACCTAGACAACGTCTACTCTTCTCATGTACCCGACTTCACTGGGTTAATGGGGCTGGCTGTGCATTCTATACTCTTTGACGTGCCCTTTTACTTGACTCTGAAACTTGTCCTCTCTTGTGTTATGACTTGCCCACACCTACATTCTCACAACCTGTTAGTGGTTGCCTGTGGGCACAATAAAACAGGCAGAAAAGGTACCTATGGCTTTAAGAACATGCTTCCCGGGTAATTTGGCTAATTTCAGGTGCTCTCTCCCTCTCTCTTCCTCAGCTGTGTTTTACCAGGTGTGGGCCTGGGTCATACCTGAGGTATTTGTTTTCCAGATTAGTTAAAAAGGGTGGGGATTAAAGACAGGTTTTCCCAGGCCCTGTTCGGCCTGCCTGACCCTGATCCCAGAAAATGTCCTGGGCCTCCCAGCATGAGCGACTCTTGCTTTTGAAATAAGGAAGTTATTTAAGACTTCAGCTTGCTCTAAATGGCTCTGCCTCTTTCTCTATGAAGAGTAGCCTGTGACTGCTGAGCAAGCAGTGTTAGGTGTTCCACACTTCATTTTCAGCAGTTCTATTATCATCTAGCTATTGGGGTAATTTGGGGTGATTTTCATCCCTTAATGTTTCCTAGCATTAGCAGACTACTTGTTGAAAGAGGCTGGTACCCTACAGAGATAGACAGTAACTACATTGACATGCATGCCAGGGGCTCAGTATTAGTCTGACTATCATAGTGTGACTGAGGTCTTAGTCAAGCTAAACTAAGCCAGCTTAAAACAGGTGGTCCAGGCCAATATTAGCCAGACTATTCGAGGTACATTTAAACACGTGAATGCGTGTATCGGTTCACGACACTCTCTGAGAGAGCTTTTCTGGCCATAATACCTTCTTGGCCTTGGTAACACATGTGTACTGACAGCTTTGGTACCAAAACAAAGGTCTCACCACTTCTGAAGTATGTTGTCTTCATGTTATACAGACCACCACTCGCAGCTTATGGGGAGGTGGGAACAACAGGGAATTGTAACACACTCAAACACAAAAGTGAAGGAAGCCGGACGAGACCCACTTTTTTGTTGGAGCAGATGAATGTCAGTGTGTCATGAAGGGGACTGTTAATCATTCCAAAGTCGGACCACGCTGGCATGCATATAAATGGGACTATAAATGGACTAGTCTTTTATGCAGCTCTTGTAAACGTCTCGGTTCAGTCCAAGTTCTGAGATGGGCCGAGGGATGAATTAGCCAGGCTACTGTGTGAAGGTAAACAGCAGTTCAGTTTACAGCAGGGGGAGAAGATGCGGAAGAAGGTGCAGCGGCAGCGGGCCTGTGGCATCAAGCACAGGGCATGGCTGAAGTCCCTCTCTCCACACAAAACCCTGGCGATTATGATAATAAACAGTTTTATCATCGGCCTGGCAATCAATAATGCGGCTTCTTAAGGTTTAATATTTCAATGGTATTGATCATCTTAACAAGCGTGTTTGCGGTCGACTTGCCTTAACTGCAGGCTAGCAAAAGAGAGAGCGGACGGGAGGGAGAGCGAGCGAGCGAATGAGAGAAAGAGAAAAAGAGAGAGAGCAAGGTTGGGGGGGGGGGGGGGGGGTGTGAGAAGTGATTGAGTTGAGGAGGGAGAGGGAGGTCGAGGCTAGATTGGCTGCGTTAGCAGGCCTAAACTTTTATTGCAGATGAAACCTGATATTTCATCTAATAAGTCTCCCTCGCTGTCATGAGGGAGGGAGATTATACGAAGATATGAAGAACAGAAACCGCGCTCTGTCTTTCTTTAATTGTCCATTGTTTCTGGTTGTTTACAAGTCAGCAGAGGCCATTTTCCCGCTCTGACCTGTTCTACCTTGGCTCGGCTTGCATTGCAAGCAGAAAGGGAAAAATGAACACATAACTGGCAAAAATCCCTGTAGTCTGCATATTTCACTTCTATCTCTCTCTCCCTCTCTCCCCCACTTTCTCGCTCGCTCTCTCCGGAGAGTGGGGAGGGCTGCTTCCTTGAGCTATTTATAGAGGAGATTTGATAATTAATGAAAATGAAAGCCTTTGGGCCCGACTGGTGTAGCACACATGCACACCACTACCCTTAACCTTTTAGCAAAGGTGTCTGCTGGGCTACTGAGCCGCATGTTTTTGAGATGCACCTGTTCAGGCCTACCTGCGCTTCACCTGGCAAGGTTGGCGTAGCCAACACCTTTTTTCGGTTTCTGTTGACGAATGCATGTGTTGACCAAACCGCTCTTAAAGTGCCTACATTCGGATTTGAAAGGTTTCAGATCGTTGCAAAATTGGAATTTACAGAAAAAAGGTAAGGAAGATCAGCGGCATCCTTGGAACCAGACACAGACAGGCATGTGCCTCATCTCCCTTTCTCGAATACATACACACACACACACACACACACTCTCCTGCAGCCTCCCCGCTGTGCTCTGGCACATGCTGTGTGCACTCTGCGAGCCTGCTAGCCTGAGGGCGAATGGAGGGGTTTTAGCAATGCGAGCATGATCACCCATCTCTGATTATACGTCAATACCTTTATCCAAGCCCTAATTTATGCATTTACAAAACACAAAGCTTTGTCTAGCCAAACCACCAGAGACAGTGCAGGGAAATAACAGTACGTGGTGTGTGTGTGTGTTTGTGTGTGTGTTGGGGGGGTGTTAGCTGGCGTAACAAGAAGTTATTTTTGCCCTTCTAGAAACTGCACCTTCTCCTTTTTCATTTTTAATCTGACACTTTTTGCAGAAACGTTTGTTTTCTTCCACGTTCACATGACCAAGGTCACCCTGGGTTGTTGTGTGCACAGTAAAACTTAAAAAAACAAGGGGGGAGAAATAGTGTAATTTTAACAGGGAGGAAAAAGTGGCTTTTGGGCAAATGGAATCGCTTAGCAATAACAACAGTGAGCTGTGAATCCCTAATAGAATGCATTTTTAATGGGCGGATGCGGCCGTGTTGAGTGCAGTATTAGTTCTGCGGGCTGCGAGCTGAGCTGATACCAAGCCCCGCGCTTCATTTGTACTCCCAACCTTGCTCCTCCGTTGGCCCCCCATGCTGCTTGCTAATTGGCAGGAGAGCGGGAGCTTCCTGCTGTGCGTTCGCCCCGTTCCCAGCGCCCCTTTACCACCCTGCATTCTCTCCCTCTGTCTCTCTCTCTCGCTCTCTCTCTCTCTTTGCCAGCTCTCCCTCTTCAGAACTGAGTAATTAACCCACAGCTAATTAACTACTTCTAATTACACCGAGGAGGCTGTTTCTATCGCACTCTCCAAAAGTGAGGAGACACTCTGCCTCCACGTGCGAATTCCCCCTTGGCTGCCTTTGAACCTACCCGCTCCCTTTCGGAGCCTGGATAAGCTCCATCTCCTGTTAGCAAGGAGCTAATGCAGCGTCAGAAGCTCCTCGCTGCTGCTGTGAAAGCGTTTTCATGTGCTCCCCTCGTCTCGCCCCCTGCTTTGTTTTGCTACATTGATTATATTTACGGGTCTTATGATATTACCCATGAGTGCAAGAATCACCCAGACTCCGTTTCATGTCCTAAAAGAGAGAAAAAGCTATTGATACCGGCAAATCAATTCATCTGTTTACAGGCCCGAAAGCAATTAGTAACAGATGAGCTTGCAGATGGTTACGGTTATAGGAAAGTTGCAGAGGAGTAACTCATTTCCACAACAAACAAAATCCATAAAACAGTCCCAGAGTAGATGTGGCCTGCTGTGCGCACACCAGTCTGGTGATAGTGGCGCTGAAAAACGGAGGCTGAGACAGGTGCACTATGGGTAGCGTAGTTCCCCAGCCCAGGTTTACTGTAATAGTACACTGAGCATGAGGCTGGTGATGTCACGGCAGCGGTAGCAAAAGCATGCTACGGATAGCAGCGGTATCTCTTCTCTAATGTACTCCAAGGCACACTACACTGATCCCACTTTCCCCACCACCACCCCCCCTCCCTCGCTCGCTCCCTCGCTCTCCCTCCCTCGCTCTCCCTCCATGCACCAGCCTCGTCACAGCCGCTGCTATTTCTGTAGCTCAGACTGATAGCTAGAACTGAAGATCATTGATTTTACGGGAAGCCATGTTTACAGCCTGAGTGCCATCGACCTGAGGTGACTTTTTTCTCCTCCTGAAGCGGCGGCAGCACTGAAGCGTCCCTGTGTCTACATTAAACACTCAGGAGGAGGAGGAGGAGGAGGAGGAAGAGTTCAGTCTACTCTGTTTACCTCTCATATTAATGAACCCGATATTGAATGGATTTTACTGCGTAAAGCTGCTAGATTGCCACAGTGCAGCTGAAGTATAAACGTGTTGCCGTGTTCTCTTGCAGCCGCCGAAGCGATTATTAATCATTTAGCAATTAAGCTATTTTGAGCTCCTTGCTAAAAAAAAAGAGTGGATTTAAGATCACACACGAGACATAGTTGTTAAGGGTGTGTAGGGCTTTAGAGGGGTAGCGTGTGGTCCTGGACCACACTAGCAACCACAGTGGTCCCCCTAAAGGACCATAGGAAGGTCTTAGATATGAAGCTGGATGAGCCATGCTCATTACGCCGCTCTCTGTGCAAAGGCCCTGAATGCGGCGCGTCAGCATCCGGGTAAGAAGCCGGGATTAGGGCAGGCGAGAGGACTTGTCTAGCATTAGAACAGACTTAAGGTTAAGGAGTGGAAGCAGTCTCTCTACATATATGTGTGATTAATTGGGCCGAGCTTAGCCAACGTAGCCCTCCTTGCTGCAGCCCGAGGAGTACAATGCTTGCTCCATCAATGAACACGTCCCCAGTGCAGCATCAAAGGCCCTGCCTGCTTTATCAATAGGAGCCCTTCCTTCCCACATCTTCCGGTAACTTGCTTAGCATTTACACCATTGATTTTTCAATAAGCGCCCTAACCCTGCGGTGGCCAGCCTCTGTGATGGCTAGATCTGGCAGGCTTGGGGAGAGGAGGCCCCGCCAAAGATTGCTAGAAGGTTGTGTTGAAGCCTTTTTTTGCTTTTGGTGGAGGGGTGGGGTGGGGTGGGAGGGGGGTTTGGGTTGCTGGGACAAAAGATGGTGGAGCGTGCAAGGTGCTGGGGGGTTGGGGGGGTGCAGGATCAGGGTTGTTACCCTCTAGGGGTTCCCAGCTGGGACTGAGCGCGAGTTAATTCCCCAGGAGAGCGTGGAGGGTGCCGGGCCTCTAGAGGCTTGGCCCCAGGCAGGTGAATGCGCATGCTTCTAATCAGATGGCTCCTTAGCCTTTAATTCCCATCTCGCTCGGCCGGTAAATCCCACCTAATGAAAGATCCCATAAATAAAAACTTTATCTCATTTTCCATCCTCTCCAAATGACAACCAGACCCCACTCTCTGACAGTGTTCATTAGGTACCGGGCTCTTTTTTTCTGTAGGCAAAGCCTTATCTGCTTTGTTAGACTGGAAAAAAGGAGGAGGGAATGCTTCTTTGCTAATGCAAGTGGAGAAGAGAGGCATGCACCTCTGTTTTTATGTCTGTCTCGGAGAACTGCTGAGAGTTTGGTCTCTTATGGTGTTCTGTTGAGAAGATGCAATTTGATAGACCTTCAGTGCCTAGACAATGAAACTGATGACTGGAATGGGCGTTTGCAGACAGACTCACAGACTGACACTAGTTTGAAAGCATCAGACTTTATCTGAATTTGTTTTGATTGGAAAAAAGTTCCTGGCCCAGTGGATTGTGTGAAACGTAGCCTGTTTTGATCCTCTAAGATCAAGGCTCATCAAGGCTTATCTGAGAGGAAACCTCCCTGAGCATGTCACCATATCCATTAACAGAGCTCCAAAATCCAGTCGTCTTCATCTGCTTGATTATGACTTAATTATGAGTTCAGACTTGTTTTGGGTGACTTTTCTATCGACCTCTCTTTTAGTCTGAGGCACTAGTCCTGTCGTTACATTTGAAAGACAAAAATGCACCTCCTTCTGTTCTTCTGCCCTGTACCCTCCACAGAGTGACTAATCATAGTGTAAAGGCATGGCAACGTGCTCGCTCAGACATTACTGTAATTCATGGTTTATGGTGCTTGGTCGATTGCTAGTGTACAGTGTGAGCAGGGAGACTAATATGCATGCACTTCCCCTGCCTAAGAGTGTCTGCACGTCTGTCTGGGCCCTCGTTAGTGCTGGACAAAGATTAAAGCCTCCACTGCTTCAAACAGGTGTCGCTGAGGAAGCAGACCTCCAGCGGACAAACAGCATTATATCTGCCCGCCCATCTGCGACTGGCAGACTCCAGACAATCCCATTGCACATCAGTAACCACCCCAGGTTATTGAATTAGACCTTCTCCATTTTAAAGCCCGGTCCCGTCTTCTGTAAGCGGTGCAGGCAGCCAGCTAACCAAGGCCCTGTTGGATCGACGTCCGGCTCTGCGGGAGAAGCCATCTGAAATGTTTGCCACTTCTAATCAAATGGGTATTATGGCAGATCCTCAAGTTGGATGTAGCTGAGGGACCAGGAGCTGGATTGTGTTGAGGTGCTAAGGCTGCTTTACATTCGGAGACTTTCACAGGTCTTAAATGTTT
Source organism: Salminus brasiliensis (assembly GCF_030463535.1). NCBI lineage: Eukaryota > Metazoa > Chordata > Actinopteri > Characiformes > Bryconidae > Salminus > Salminus brasiliensis. The sequence continues at coordinate 27,135,988 of NC_132894.1, forward strand.
GTGTTAAATAGCTGCTCTGTACAAATGAAAGGATGTTCATCACTGAGTATTCATAATAGCTGTTGTTTTTCCCAGTCAGTGCGTATTTACTCCTCCACGGTTTACTTTGGGCTGGAGTTGTTGTTTATTGCAGCCACATTTTTTTCTCTTTTTATTCAATTAGAAAATATATGCATACTTTATTTAATTGCAAAATTAAATATATGGAAATGTATGCAAAAATGGCTGCATAAAAACATTGTAATTAGCTTTTATTTGGGGGAAAAACAAAGACAGCATATGCTAAAAATCATCAGCAGTATTTGAGGTCTGTGTATAAGCCTTGTGACTTTTGTGGTGGGGGTTGAAAGGGTACTGGTGGATGAAGGTGGAGGGGAGGGGGGTATATTTTCATCAGACATTCATGAACAGGGAGTCAGACATTATCAATCTCCCCAGCTAAGCCCTCTCCTGTTAATATCATTGGGGGTTGGGGGGCTGCAGACACAGTGTCTGATCAGCACTGAAATTTGCATCCCTAAGTAAATAAGTAAATAAATCAAGTGCAGGCAGTGAATGTGCTAATCAGGCAGGACATGGCGGTTAGCGCGCTGCCGGGAAAGTTTGCTCATGTAATATTCAGCATGGGAGGGTGAAAGGGCAGGCCAGAGTTATTGGTTTCAGCCCGGTCGCCCCTTTAATCAATGCTGCCTGCATCCCTTTAATAAAATTATTAGCTCAGCAGTATCTCTCGCTATCATTTTATCTCCTCAGCCTGCTCTAAATTGTGGCCTGTGCTAGGGCCTCTCCGGTGCTCGGGGCAGCGCTAGCCCCTGAAAGTGCCGCTCCCATTTGTTATGGGAGAGGTGGAGGATTGCTGGAGTGTGTTTGAAACCAGACTGAGCGTGGAGCTTATTGCATGCCAGATCTAAACACAGCTGCATTTGGAGTTCCAGCCCAGCTGGTGTATTTTAGCTCTCAGATTTATTGCCACCACCCACCCCCTTCATTTTCTCATCTCTCTCTGTATGTTGTGTATACAGACTGGCATACAAATAATTACCGGAAAAAGCATATACCATCCATGTGAGTGGATCTGACAAGGTCGTTCCTTCTCGCTGTGTGTTTTTGCGTGTGTGCTTTCTCTGATGTGGAGGTCCTAAAACAGTCTGGCTGATATATTCAGCAACCTTCAGCTCACTCTCTCTGGGTGTGGGAGATGGATCATGTGCTGATGGCTGGTTTCACTGTGTCTAATTAGCGGCACAATGGAGCTTCTTTATCCATTAAGTTATTCTGTTACTGTTTCTCAGACTGTGCGTTAATTAAAAACGGATGTATGCGGGAATTCGGAACTTAGTAGACTCTGAGTGTTGTTTGGAAGGTGAAGATAAAAGATGGTAACTCGCTGATATGACAGGAAGAGCTATCTGAGTTGGCTTATTAATGCATGTCTGAGGTATTGTGTTTAAGTACCTAATCTAACCTAATGAGCAGTCTGTCATTTTCTACCATTAGATCTTGCACTTTTGTCTCTCATCTAATGCACTATACATCAAGCCTGCTCACGGCTCTCTATACATAGATTTTTCAGTTAGCAAGACTCTTTGTATCTCTCGCTGAATGTTTAGCATTAGAGGCCCAGGATTTCGTTTGAATAGAAACAATGTAGTGAAAGCATGAAAGGAACCTTGTCTTTTGTGCTGCGCCTTTAATAGTATTGCAATTTCTCTGGCTATCAGCAGTTCTCTAACCTTATCCATTTGCCTTTTTTTTCTGTGTGTCTATCTCTCAGGCCTGGATGCGATGAACGCCTCATGTAGGCATCAGCATGGAAAGCTGTGAGTCTCCCGTGGTTTCTGGGACAGACGATGGGCTCAGCTCCTCCACCACCCCCCAGCAGCAGCAGCAGCAGCACCCTCCTCAGCCCTGGAACGATCGCCCTAGTGCACAGGTCACTCCTTGCAACCAGCCCACTTCCCTGGAGCCCTTGTCTCTCTCTGTACCCTACTCAGCCCAGCTCCAGAACCTCAGCGCGCCTCGTGAGGCCGTGAGAGAGCAGCAGCAGAAACAGCAGCAGCAGCAAACACGGACCCCACCCCAGGCTCCCAACGACAGCTCTGCCAGCGGCCAACTGCCCTCCAGAAGAGTGGGATTGGAGGAAGAGGAGCAGGAGGCAGTGAGCTGTGGAGAGGACGACGAAGATTTGGAGGACTTGGACGAGATGGAGATTGACAGCTGTTTCCCATCTCTGCAGCCCTTCCCAGGTATGCCCATGGCTACAGTTGGAGGGGGCATGCCCACTCTCCTGCGGCAGCAGCCCACTCGGCGGAGGGATGCTACGGAGAGTGCAAGTGAAGAAGGAGAGGAGGAGGAGGAGGAAGAGAGCAGTGACGTGGAGAACCTAGCTGGGGAGATAGTCTACCAGCCCGATGGCTCGGCCTACATTGTGGAAAGCCTCAGCCAGCTGATCCAAAGTGATGGGGGCATGGCCTCTGGCCTGCTTCCATCAAATTCTCTCCCCAGCGGGGGTAAGCCAGGGGAACCTTCTGGTACCTCCTCGTCGGTGTACCCTCAGATCATCAATACGTTCCACATAGCCTCATCTTTTGGGAAGTGGTTCGGCCCCTCAGACCAAGGTTTCCCCAATACCTCATCCCCGGCAGGCCTCAGTCCTGTCCTGCACAGTTTCCGCGTCTTCGATGTGCGGCACAAAAGCAACAAGGATTACCTAAACAGTGACGGGTCTGCCAAGAAGTCTTGTGTATCCAAAGATGTTCCCAACAACGTGGATTTCTCCAAATTTGATGGGCTAGCCCTTTATGGTAAAGGCAAGCCCATCCTCATGTGTTTTCTCTGCAAACTGTCCTTTGGTTACGCTCGTTCCTTTGCCACTCATGCCGTCCATGACCATCGCATGACCCTGTGTGAGGACGAGCGTCGGCTTTTGGGCCACAAGCACGCATCGGCCATCATCCAGGGCATTGGCAAGGACAAAGAGCCCCTCATTAGCTTCCTGGAACCAAAAAACAAGAGCTCTCCCCCACCACCCACCTTAGTGCCCATGAACTCAGGCCAGAGCTTCTATGGCACGTTCAGTGGAGTCCATTTAGAGGGGGGGAGCAGTAGTGGAGGAAGTGAAGGCCTCCTCAACAAAGACTCTGATTCGGGTCTCCAGCAGCAAGCCCTCCTCGCCCTAGGAGGCCTTGGAGGTCCCAAGCCACCCTCTCTTACCTCAACCCCCGGCCCTGCCAAAGACTCCAGCACCCTGCCCAAGGGAGGGAGAACAGAGGGGCCTGCGGGGAAAGAGGGGACTCACAGAGGGGAGCATGGGGGCATGGAGGCCCGTGAAAGCAAGGCTCTCCTTCACGGCGAGGAGGTGGCCTCAGAGGAAGAGGAGGAACTTCTTTTAGAAGAAGAGGATGATGAGGTGGAGGACGAAGGCACTGCGGTGGCCTGTGGCGGCAGTAGTAGTAGCAGCAGCGGCGGACAAGTGGCTGAACCGGCTGTCTCAAACCAAAGCATTTCCAAATCTCCTTTATTAATGCCTAGTAGCGCTCTCCAGCCTTCTGCCTGTCCCTCTGCAGCCAGCCCCACACTGAACAGCAAAGCCCCGACTTCCATGTCCTCTTCCTCCATCAGGGGGTCAGAAGAGGGGATGGCTGCAGACGGTGGGGGGAGGACATCGGAGCTCCCTCTGAGCTTTAACTGCCAGGGGCCCACTGTCCCCATGGCGATGGCGGCAGCCGCCAGCAGAGGGGGTGAAGAGGACGGGGCAGGGACTTCCTCCCCTCTTGCCTCCAATGCCGCCGCTGACGAAAGTGCCAATCGAGATAGTGCCACAGCTCCTGAACCAAATGAATGCCCGGCAGAAGGGGACGAGGACAACAGTACCCTCCTGCACCACCACCACCTCCACCATCATCACCACCACCCACACCCTTCGCCTCACTCCCACCCCCACTCCCACCACACGGGGTCCTGCGACTTGACTGGGGCGGGTGAGTGCACACAGAACCACGGTGCTGGGGCCAGTGGAGGCAGTGGGGTCGAATGCCCCAAGTGCGACACCGTCCTAGGCTCATCACGTTCCCTGGGCGGACACATGACCATGATGCACTCACGCAACTCATGTAAGACGCTCAAGTGTCCAAAGTGCAACTGGCACTACAAGTACCAGCAGACCTTGGAGGCTCACATGAAGGAGAAGCACCCAGACTCTGGGAGCTCCTGTGTGTACTGCAGTAGCGGGCAGAGCCACCCGCGCCTGGCTCGTGGTGAGAGCTACACCTGTGGCTACAAGCCCTTCCGCTGTGAGGTCTGCAACTACTCCACCACCACCAAGGGCAACCTGAGCATTCACATGCAGTCAGACAAGCACCTCAACAACATGCAGACGTTGCAGAACGGAGGCTCCATCCCCACGGCCAGCGAGCAGGTGTTTGGGCATGCGCCTGGCAGTGTGGTGGCCGTGCCATCGGCCACTCAGGCAAGCAGTCACCACCCCAGCCACCACCACCACCCAGCCCAGTCCTCCGCCCACATGGCTGGGCCTTGTGGTGCCCCCTCCCCCACCAAGCCCAAGAGTAAGCCAACTTGGCGCTGCGAGGTGTGCGACTACGAGACCAACGTGGCCCGCAATCTGCGCATCCACATGACCAGTGAGAAACACATGCACAACATGATGCTTCTCCAGCAAAACGTCACCCAGATGCAACATGGCCGTCTGGGTCTGGGGGCTATGCCCTCACCCTCTGAAGCAGAGCTTTACCAGTACTACCTGACTCAGAACATGAGCCTCCCTGCCGGCCTAAAGATAGATCCTGCTGGAACCGATGCCCAGTTCCTGCTTGGAGGATTTCACCTGGACCCCAATATGGCTGCCCTGGCTCCAGCACTAGGTGAGTTAAGGAGGCCTTTGCAGGCCCACTATCTTTGAGGGTGATCTGACCCTTTATAGAAAGAGCTTTTTGGGTTATTTTATCGATCCTGAAAATAACTTATAAAAACTGAAAGGCCTGTGTGTACATTTGCTTTCACTATAGAGGGTCCGTTTTAACCGCAGTGTACACCAGCCTCATTTAACGTGTCCATATTTTCCCCTGTAAGTAGCTGTAGAAATTGTGAGAGAAAAGCATGAGTGAAAGAAAAGAGGCTTGACTGAAACGTACTTGAAAAGCTATGTATGATGGTACACAGTGAGATAAGGACCACTCAACCTAAAATAAAATAAATGATCTTAGTAGGCATATTTCTCATCTCTGAAAGCCCAGTGCCTTGAAAAGGAGAGGCACGCCGTGCTGTGCTTTCTCTACAGTTTTGTGGATATAACATGTGACTGAATTGGTGTGTAGTAATGATGCAAGCAAAGAAGGAAACTCTTCACTGGGTTCCTTTCCTGATAGAACAGGATGTTGCGATAATTCAGTGGCAGAGAACGGCCTCTAACGCCGTAGAGCTCGAGAAGCCGTGCCTCCAGTCAGACGGAGCTTTTGTGCAGGTTAGTGTGAAGGTTGACGTGCTTTAAAAAAAAGGGTTGTTAAAAGGTGGTACTTCCATTAGATTGATGAGAGAGGGCTTTTTTTCAGAGTTTCTGAGTGCGCTGGGAGTGGATACTGTATCTTCATGAGCCCTCAGCTCCCACGCAAACACGCGCACACAAAGCCAGTAAAAGAGGGAAAAGAGACAAGCACACACATCTTCCTAACACTCGAGCCTCCACTGTGTCTCAATCTATCTGGGTCATTTTGTCTGGGAAATTCCCCTTTTGCTGTCCCCTCCATGTACAAGCACTAAAAAGCGCATGTATCTGAGTGCTTTGTTACTCCAGCCTCCCTCTGCACATCAGCGTTTTCGGGTCATTGTTCTACAATTGCTGGTGCACTCACCAAGCCAAGTTTTGCCTTATTTTTTCCTCAAACTTTGTAATTGCTGGTATAAAATTTTATCTTGGCCAAAAAGGGATGATAAAAGAGCCCTGGGGGGGGGGGATGCAGCAGCAGAACACAGGCTTCCCGTCTCTCGGCTCTTGCCTTCTTGTTGTTTTTTCTACAGGAACGCAATGTGGCATTATCCTTCACATAAGTAGAATGCACTTTATCACCCAGACAAAAAGATAAACTTTTTAAAGAGACACTTCTCAAAAGGCTGTTATGGATTGCGGTCGAAAACTAGTTTCCCAGCTCCAGTATCCTGTCTCCGTTCTCTTTTTGTTTTGCCCAAATAGAAATGACAAATCATGACCTCAAGTGGTCTTACTATCTCACCCCACCCCTTGTAGTGCTCATCCTCAGAATCCAAGCTAGGAGAGAGGGAGACTGTATGCCTTTAGTGATACAGATAATGCATCACATACAGTTTAGTTTAATTGAGCGCTTTTAAAAAACTCAAGAAAAAAACATCTAATAAAATGATCTTCTTGAAAGCTTTTGTTGTGCAAACCAGTTTCCCAAAAGCTCCCCTAGATGTGTTTAGCCCAGCACTGTGTTATTGGAAAATGAAACTGCTTCCAGAGCTCCCTCGCTCGCTTTGGCCCAAAAAGCTTATATGGTCTGACACAGTTGCAGTCAAAATATTGTGATGGTTTTATTATGGCACAACTTCCTATATGAACTGCATGTAGAATTTGTTGCCCAATAGATGTATAGATCAGATGTTGAGAAAGTGGCTGTTACAACGAAAGCAACGATAGAAGGGAGGAGATCAAGAAGGGAAAGATGAAGCAGGTGGCCTAAAGAGTGGGAAATGTGAGAGATGCAAGAGAGATGAAGAAGAGAGAAAGAAAGAGAGAGAGAGAGAGAGAGAGAGAGAGAGAGAGCTCTACCCTGAGCAGCGGATCTGTGAATGATTTCAGGGGGATTCAGGAGGTCTCACTCTCCCTGCTGTAAAAGTGCAGGTAATGGAGGAAAGTCAGAGAAAGGCTGCATTCTTCTGCAATAAATAAAAAAATAGAGGCTCCTGGAATTAATTTAGTGTAAAGCCATGCGGGGCCAGCCAGTGCGCTCAGTCTGGGCAGTGATAGATTAAAGATCAGTGAGCAAAGGCAAAAACTCCTGCTCTTGCCTCTCTCCTCCTTTTTCTTTTTTTTCTCCTCCCTTGCCGCTCTTCATCGTGTTTGTTATCCTGTTGTCGAATCCTTTGGAGTTCCTCTGCATCTCTACTTAGACTCACCCAGAAGGTACCCTAATTGATTTCACCAGCATTCCAGGGTAAAAATGCTTGAAGGGAGGGGAGGGAAGGTGGACTATTAGAACACGATTCAATGAACAGGGAGGCTGCAGTTGATTTACAGTATCGTGGGCTCCGGATCCCTTTAGTTCTCCTGTAATGATAGAATAACTTTTCTTTTTGCTCCGTAGCTCGGCCTGCGGAGTTGATTTAGTGACGAACTGTGAAAGTGCAGAAGTCCAAACAGGGCTCCACGTAAATCCATTACTCTGCAAGTCTGCAGCTAGACACCAGGGCCTGCTCCCTGCCAGACTGGCCCGGCTCGTTTTCTTTCTTTCTCTCGCTTTCACTCAGACATTGGGAAAGCATGATCTAGGTTTAATAGAATTAGATATCCAAATATGCACTTGGACATGGTCCTCTAAAGGGGCTTCACAGCAAATTCACTTTGATAGCGTGGACAAACATGGTTCTTTGCTGAACAGCGAACCCAGGGACCTTTTCCAAGTCCCTGGGCTTTCTTTGTCACCTTCAGGCACAGCAGTGTAAATCAGGAAGCTCTAGGTTTGTGCCAAGCTCATTTGTTAAATTTTCCTCTGTGTCCTGTGTCCTTCAGTAGGCGGAGACATCCCCATGGATGTGCGTCTCGGAGGAGGGCAGCTTGTGTCCGAGGAGCTCATGACCCTGGGTGAGAGCCTGTCGCAGACCAGTGACCCTTCGCTCAAGCTCTTCCAGTGCGCCGTGTGCAACCGCTTCACCACCGACAACTTGGACGTGCTGGGCCTGCACATGGGCGCTGAGCGCACACTGCCCGAGGATGAGTGGAAGGCAGTGGTGGGCGACTCTCACCAGTGCAAGCTCTGCCGCTATACGACACAGCTGAAGGCCAACTTCCAGCTGCACTGCAAAACCGACAAGCACGTGCAGAAGTACCAGCTGGTGGCCCACATCAAGGAGGGCGGCAAGGGCAACGAGTGGCGCCTCAAGTGCGTGGCCATCGGGAACCCCGTGCACCTGAAGTGCAACGCCTGCGACTACTACACTAACAGCCTGGAGAAGCTGCGCATGCACACCGTCAACTCGCGCCACGAGGCCAGCCTCAAGTTGTACAAGGTTAGTGATCACCGTGGGACAGTTGGTTACATGCAGTTAGTGTCTTAGGCTCTGTAGCGCCTCCCCTCCTAATCTCTGCTCAGTTTTTGAGGTGTACTGATGCTGTTCATCCTAATTGTTGTTATATTAACATATTTCCTCAAGAGCATTTTAGTCATTATTTTGAGGAAACAAGGTTTTGGTGCATCAATGACATAAATTGTATCTAGATGAATATCATATCCTAGTGAATTTGCCCCTGGATCCCTAGCTGGACTCCCAAGCTGTAAGTGATCAGCCTGTTTGGTTTAGGAAACCTACTGCTGAGACAGTGGAGACAGAAGAGGCAGGAGCAGTTAGAGGCAAGAAGGACATAGCAGGTCAGCAGAGTGGGAAGGAGGGTGCAGGGTGAAATTGCTGGAAGAGAGGATGAAGAAGTGTGAAGTGAGAGAGAGGAGAGAGAGGTTTGGTCCTAATACTCCTCGGAGCGGTAAAGGCAGAATCGTTCTCGACAGCCGTATTGATTTTCGCCGGACTTGGAGCTTCACCTTCTCCTCTAATCATTCCATAATAGCCAATGGATGAACACTCTCTGAACAAATGGCTATAAATCTAACAGGCCTGAATCCACTTAGGCACCTATCCTGTGTGTCTACAGCCCAGGCTCACGCCATGGTTAACCCAAACTGGCATTGCAGTACATGGGAACTCCTCTCTTTCACTCACTCTCTCCCTCACTCTCACTGTATCTCTCCTCATCTCTTCCTCGCCGTCTTTCTCCCACACATAAACACACCCTCATTGACTGCCAGAGTTTGCACACATACACATACGCACTCTCATATATTTACACACACGCATTCTCAGACGATCCCTCCACCCGACAGACCACTGTGCACTCTGCCCCCTCTCCCTGCTTACTTGGCCTTTATTTACACAAAGACTCCACTCCATTTTCGAGTGTTATGCTCTTGGAAAGTTAATGGGCGAAAACAAACAATATATATTACTGGGTTTTATTCAAGGAAAGTTTACAAGAGCGTAACTCTTGTTCCTTCGCGTGGCTGCGCCAGGACTACTTTTGGCAAAGGGCTTTGTAAAGGACTGAAAAAGCGGGCAGTCTTTTTACAGTGCGCTTTAATCACATTAGAAAGCTGCGGTAAAACAGAACAATTTAGAATAACATCCAGCGCTTTTGTCAGAGAGCTGTGGGCCTCGCCGTTTTATGAATGGGTTCCTTCCAGCCCGCTGATGGCTTTATTGCAGGCTTCCTGTCTACGAGCTCTTTACACCCCAAGAGCGTCCAGTGCGCTAACGGAGAGAAATCGTTTCTCAACACTCCATTAAAGAGGAAGGTGTGAGATGAAGCTCCCAGGTTGACCATAATCCTGGCCCAGGAGGGGTAATGGTCAGCAGCAGTGCTGAGAAAGTGGACACATTGACGGTCAGGGGCAGAGCTTGCTTGCCAGTCTCCTCAGGCCTCCTCAGGGCTTACAGGAGACTCTCTTCAATTGACCCCCCCCCCCTGTTCAAGCCTGGACACGCAGTCAGGATATTTACAAATACCACAACAACTCAAATATGTAGCACAAGCCACATGACTGGCCTGTAGAGGCAGAGAGACTCATGTAGCTCCAGGCAAGATTTTAGACCTGGAGAATCAGGTTAAGATTACCTTTAGCATCTGGGTATGTAAATTACCATTCAGTTTCAGTTGGAATGTTAGGAATTGTTATTAATCTTTAAGATGCGCTCAAGGGGTGCTGCCGTTACAAGATTATTTTAGAGGCATGGCCACTCTCTCTCTCTCTCTCTCTCTCTCTGTTCGTCTCCCTGTGAGTCGCGTGGAAGCAACTGAGATGAGTCGAGCCTGTCTGACTTTAAATGCCTGATGTTCTAAGGGGGCTTAGAGATGTTCGACACATCGGAGCGTGCTCGTTTTTAAGCTGTAAGCTGCTTAAAATGGTTCCTCAGGCCTCAAAGCCCTGCGGATCTTAAGAGCGAACGAGGAGGCCGTGGCTGACCTGAGCACAGTTAACCCAGTGAGTGGCCAGCTTCTGTCAGCTCCACCAGCCCACCCGCAAACGAAGACGTTTGCGACTTGACAAGAGCTATTACCACTTCTCATGACCTACAAATGTGATTAGTAGACGATAAGTACGTGGTGGTGCTGAGGCCGCACGGTAGCAATGGCTTCCCTCTCCGCAGTGTCACAGGCATGATGTCGCATTGGATTTATGGCTCTGGTTGAGCGGCTGACGGGCCAGGCAGCCTGCAGCTGGGCTGGGCTCAGCCTACGAAAAGAGTTAGAGAAAGTCTTTATGCCTCACGAGGCGAAATCTGATGCAAAAAATGCAACATTTTTGGACCTCACTTTGGGGAGAAAATAAATCATCAAGTCAGCATAAACAGGGCTGTAAGATGTGGGAGATCCTTGGGACACTTCACCCAAATCAAACTGGTTTGCATTAAACAGGCCCTTTGTGTGCACGGCTCCGTATAAATTGGAGCCTGTAATTACTGGAATTAAAAAGGAAGGTTTAAACTGAGGGCTAAGCTGGATGGGATAATTTGAGAGTCTGTGGTATGCGGCCCATATTAGGACTTTCTAAAAATACGCCTCCCCCCACCACTCTGCATATTGGAATGTTCCGAAAGCCCATGGAAAGCTTGGGCGAGTTGTCCTGACCGCACGGACCACCGCAGAGCCTGGTCCAGGGATGAGATCAAGTCACTTGAGTTTCAGATGCACCTCTCGAGTCGGTTTCTCTCTTTCCTCACTAGTGAACTTTCACCTTCCCTCGCTCCCTGCGAGTTCCCGCTCGTCGGCCACTTTGTAGTGGTGAGGATGATGTCATGATGGTCACCCCTAAGCACTTGCAGATGGGCCACGAAACAATATACAGGTCATCCTAAAATTTAGTCTCTTTTTTTCTAGAAAAGGTTCACACTACACTACGTTAATGTTCTGGCTTATCTGTAAAATTACAAGTAGGTCCCCAAACGTCACGTGAATTTCTTTACATTTATTCCTCATCTTTTTAGTGAATGTTGAATTTAGAGACATTCCTATGAATGGAAGTTGCAGGGCAGTCCTGTTCAGTAATAATAAAAAGTTTTAGTGAGAAAATGTAGTAAAATTATATTCAGGCAGAAAAGTTGGTAATCTTAAATAAGATTACAAAAGACTTCATCTCAAAATCCTCTTCAGTAAAGAGGGTTGGTGTGCAGTGAAATGTCACTGTGTTGGGAAATACGTGAAGGAAAAGTGGAGCAAAAGGCAGAACAAAAAGCACTAGACTGTTTCATCACACTGAAGTAGAAGTGATGCTGTTTTAAAAATACCTCTCAAGTACACAGACATAACTCCACTCATGTTCCACCCCAGCAGGTCTCTCAGGTGTTAGCTTTGCTGGAGTTGGCCTGAAGCTGGACCGTGGCTGTCCACTCCAGACAGTGCGTGGTGGTGGTGGTGGTGGGGAGGGGGGGCAGGGCCAGGCCTGAGCTTCCAGGCAGACCTTTCAGGGGAGCGGGAGGAGCAAGGGGGTTAGCTGGCTACCGTCCTCGTCTCGGGGGCCACTGCGATCTGCAGTAATTGAGATTGATTGGATGTTATTTTTCCTCTTGCAAATGTAGTCCATTAGCTTGGCACATGCATAATCAGTTTAGGCCGCAGTTAACTGAATGTAATCATGTTCCTCGGTGTCTGCTCGCACAAAATCCACTCCAGATGCCGCTTGGCCGTGGAAAGAGAGGAAGAAAGTGCCGTCACTATCACATGGGGAATCTTTAACCGAGAAACCCCCTCATACACAGCCCCGTCATCCACTCCCACCCCCCCTTATACACCCGCACACACCAAAATCCCTTTTTCTCTGTCCTGGCCTTGGTCTATTAAACCCACACGCGCACTTTCGGCCACTAGTTCGTGCAAATGGGCCTCTGGATCACATGTTGACGCGTCTCAGCTATGCTAACGTTGCACTGAGCACAGTCCAAGTCCTTCCCACCTTGTGTGTGTGTGTTTTGTGTGTGTGTGTGTGTGTGTGTGTGTGTGTGTGTGTGTGTTTTGGATGCTTTCCCCTCTCCTTATTTTCCCCTCCAGTGCAATCCAACTGGAGCAGCTCAGCGGCGTGGAGGGAAAATGTCCGCGCTCAGCGGAGAACAGAGGTGAAATACAGTAAAACAAAACAGACAGTAATGCGAGGGAAGGGATTAAGCATGACCGCCACAACGAAGCACATTAACATGCTCCTCAATTACAGCCCTACCCTGCACTGTGTAGGCCCATCACCACCACCACCCCCTCCTACACACCCAGTTGGCCGGACTGACCTCCGCCATTAATGATTATGATTAGCATTATGATTTGTCCTCGTCAGGCCGAGGGAGCTCGACTCATCAAAACAAATAGACTGCGGTCGTGCCGGCTCCAGTGAGATTGTTTTTGTTTTATTATTGAATAAAAAGTGCAGAGCAATTTGGAATTAAAGTCGCCAGGGAGCGTTTTACCACTATTGGTATGGGGGCCGTAGCTGTATCTTTCATCTGTGGAGAAAGGAATTCAACCTCAGAAAGAGAGAGAGAAGGAAAGAGAGAGAGGGAGAGAGAGAGAGAGAGAGAGAGAGAGACAGCCACACCCAAAACTGTACAAGCTAACCCTCCAGACATCAGTCAGAAGTAGGGATTGAGAGACGGATGGGGTGGGAGTTGAAGGGGGGAGGGCGGTGGGCAGCAGGTCTGAGAGTTGAGAGTGGTAGAGAGAGAGAGGGAGAGAGACGTTTAGACGGAGATACTCTGCTAATTATCATGGCTAGCCTGTGATTGTTCAGTAATAGTGCTCAGTGGGGAAAAAAAGGTTGCCGCTCTTCCAGGAAGAGCACAGCTCTGATTTACTGGTAGTACCGCGCTAATAAAGAGCTCGCGCCGTATCTGCACCACCGCCACTCAGACATCCTGCCCAGACCCCCCCATACCGTTAAAGACAGCACAGTCTACCCACCTCATAGGCCACAGAACAACAAAAAAAAATCAACCAACAGGTTTTTTTTTTATTTCACTGCTGAACATACAGAAAATGCTCAATATGCTCCATAAACCCATAGGCTTCCTATTTCCATGTTCTTCTGAAGGCTTGTTATGCAGGACCTACTATAAGTTATTCAGCAACCACTAATATGTAAGGCATGTAGACACAAGACTGAGTAACAGACTTCTGGACCTACCAGTGGGATCGACACTGCTTGTCAACATTCAGAAGATGCCTTCTGACATGGTAACGTTCTTGCTGCTGCTTTTCAGGGAGAAGACAGCCTTACCTGCAGTGGTTTTGCAAACACAGAATACCAATTTGAGTGTTTTTATACCACGCTTCTCCATGTTCATCAAAGTCAGGAAAACCAGGCATTGTCTAAATAATGATTTGACAGTTTTCCTTTCCAAACTATTGTTAAAAGCACATATTGAAACTCTTTTGGCCCAAAGGTGGTTTTAAACACCTGAAAGGTTTGCATGCTGTAAGAGCAGACATCACAACAAGGGGACAGAATGTGTGGGGTATGTCATTATTCCCCAGGTAGTACTTTCATCAGTTGCTCCTTCAGTTCCGCGGCTTTGGTGAAGACAATGGCAAGATTTAAACAGCCGAAATGAAGAAAACAAGGTTATTTGTATTTTATGCATTTTTGAAAACATTTTTTCTTTCTCTCTCTCATTCCAGTCCATGTAAATATCCGTGAACCTCTGAATTTAGTATGCGTGGGCGAACATATTAGCTTCTAGTTAGTGCATTATTACACAAGATTGTACTTTTCTAACATTGAATGCTGTAATAAACGGAAAGTGTCAAGAACATAAGCCTCAGCAGAAATCAAGAATTTTCAGACCAGGCTATGTCTTTCAGCTCCATCTGTCCAGTTTTCGCTGCAACCTCAGCTTTGTGTTCTTGGCTGACAGAATAAAAAACCCTGGACATTGGAAACGCCACAACTGTAGTGGTTATCTGAGTCAGTGTAGCCTTTCTATCAGTAGGAACCAGTCTGGCCTTCCACTGTTGACCTCTTTCATCAGAGCATTTCTGTCTTCAGACCTGCTGCTCACTGGATGTTTTTTTCTTTATTGCCCCATTCTGGGTCCCTAGGCACTGTTGTGCATGAAAATCCCAGGAGGAATAGAATAGAGCAGTTATAGGAATACTCAAACCAGAGCATCTGGCACTGACTATCAGGTCACACTCTTAAAGTATGGTAGCCTCTGAGACCATCCCATTTCTTTTTATTTTATACTCATTATAATGTTATAATGCCCTTATTTAATGTTATAATGCCTTTTACAGGCAAAACACACACTACTGAAAACTATAATTTGATGTTTTGGCAGTTTAATAGTTTCCATCACTGCTGAAGACCTTGGCACAGTGCGGTAACTGTGTGTGTAGTAGGTAAGCTTCTGAAGCTGTGTTTAGGTTCGCGACTGGACCTCCACTGTCAGCGCCAGTGTGAACTACCACCCTTATCTGAACCTCATCTGGCCTTGCCTGCCTGCAGGCCACTGAACTCAGCCTCACTGAAACCAAACAGAGAACAGCCCAGTTGGAGTGGGAGGGGGCGCAGGGCTTTCCCCTAGACAAGCACAGAGAGGTTGGTGGGGAGGCATGTCGGTCAGACGTTGCGAGGCGTGGGCAGGCGCGCTGTTGGTCAGGCGCTGAGTGGGCGGACCCAGAGCTGTGTGTGTCTGGCAGTCTGCTGGAATTTCACAACTCCTGCAGCTCCCACCTCGGAAAAGGCCAGCCGCTGACCCGTGGCCCAGCTGCAGCGGCCCTGCTGCTGGTTAGCAGTGCTTCTGCCCCTCCGTATGTGTTTGTGAGAGAGAACGTGTGTGTGTGTAGACCAGCAGCAAGCCATGCACACATTGCAGGCCTCCATTTTTTTCTTCCTTTTTTCCCCATCTGCTCGGACTGTGAAAGTTAGAGGAGCAGATATTACTGTGTTACTAAGCATTTGTTTTGACTCCGCCCCCATTCTTTTTTCTTTCTTTGCTAAAGGAGCAACTGAGCTCTCTCCTGCCTCTGGTGAAGCTGTTGATCCTATTATCTGCTGCCTGATCAGCACAAACAGGGGATTGGAGTGACTGGTGTCTGTGTGTGTGTGTGTGTGTGTGTGTGTGTGTGTGTGTGTGTGTGTGTGTGTAGGCTAGTATGAACTGAACTGTGGAGCAAACAAAGTAGGTGTGTGCCCACAGTGAAAAAGTATATATTAATAATGCTTTATATTTAAATATACATTTAATTATATAGCAAACCACTGGTTTACTCTTCCTTCATCTGTCCAGTGTAGGTGTCTGTTCTTCTCTTTCTCAGCCTCTCTTTCCATAGACTGGACTTGCCTCACTCTTTCCTTCTTTCTCTCGCTTCCCCGCCCATCGTCCGTTCCCCCTCATCCATTCTCTGCCTCCTCGAAAATTAATAAACAAGGCAAATACCCGTCACACAGCAAACGGAGCAGCGTGGCTCGCAGGCCGGTGGGTGGTCCAGCGCTCTGCTCTGCTTAAGGTTAAATATCTTTAATCCAACCAGCTTGGAAAACTAAACATTCTCCCCCGCCAAATCCTCCCTCTGCCTTTTCTCTCTCTCTCTCTCTCTCTCTCTCTCTCTCTCTCTCTGTCTGTGTTTCGGTCTCTTGCTCTCTTTCTTTCTTTCTTTCTTTCTCTACTTTTCTCTCTCTCTTCCTGTCAAATGTGATCCCTCTCTTTTCCCCTCCTTCTTCCTTTTCTCTACGACTCTCCACCACCTCTCCGTACTTTCTCTTTCTGACTTCACGTATTACCTGACCAGTCTTTCTCTCTATCTCTCTCTACTTCTTTGTCGTCATCCTCTTTTCTCCTCAAGGCCAAATTTTGCTCTTTCCGTGTCAGATAATTTACTCTACTTTGCCGGGATCCGAGTTTCATAAAACACCTTATAAAGGATAAACAGAGGAACTGGCCATAAAAAAGCACAGCAAACAAACAAAGTCCTTCTCTCCGAGGCCAAACACGCTGGCTAGACGCTCATCTTTTCTTTAACCCAAAGAGGGGCGAGTTGTGGAATTGAGTGTGGAATTACGCCTCCCTACACCCTCAGTAACCGCAGGCTCTTTTTCTTTTTTGCCCTAATCAGGGTGTTATCTGAGCAGGGCCAGCCTCAATCTTGTAAAGATGATATTATTGCCATATCAGTCATATTGCTATCTGTGCCCTCCTCCCCATGAATCCCCCCTCCTCCTTTTTTCCCAGCTTAACTGCAAGATTGCATGCTTGCCCTGTGTTCAAAAAGCCCTGATAAGGGCCGCGTTTAATCAGCCCTGCTCAATGATTTAGTGTTACGTTTGCATTTATTTGTCAGTCAAATTTCAAGGCAAATCAACTTGAGGACTTGACTTAACTGGCTGGCAGCGCTTTATTCCTGGCCTCTCCTGGTAGGTCACCGTGGAGACAGAGCGGCCTGTTGGTAAATGTCCCTTTGAAGAGGTAAAGGGTCGCCTACGCACAGAGCAAGAGGTGGGACGACCAGAGAGAGAGAGGCCAGTGTACTGGCTCATCCGGCATCAATACATCAGTGGCTGAGCGGTCAGATTAACGGCCTGCGAGTGGCCGGGGCCTCTCTGCTGTTCTGCTCATGGTGCTCAGTGGAGGGAAGAGGGCCGGAAAGTGTGCGCTGTTTGGGTTTGGGCAGCTGAGGAGTGTCCTGGGACAGATAAATCCAGGCCAGAAAATGAGGCTGTGAACCCCACTGTCTCACTCGCTCCCCACCCAGAGCTTCTTATATGAGTGCATTTAAAACAGGACTGGTTTCTGGTCTTGAGCTGATGTACCCCTCAAACTGTTCCCCTTTAAAAGACACTAAAGCACGACTTTTAAATAGTTACCTCTTACCTCCATGTCTAATTAAAAAAACACAAACAGTAGTTGACTAGAGGTCTGAAGATAAAGTGAAAAACGGGGTCATTCCTGACCGCTTGGCCCACGGAGCCATCCTGGGAGATGAAGCTCTGTTCTGGCTGAAGCTCAGTTTAAGAACTGGGGGCTTCCCTGGACTTCTGTGAGCGAAGAGTTGAAAAAGTTAAGTCCAGCCTCCCCTGCTGAGATGGACGCCCACTGAAGCGTCTTATGTACGGCCTAATTGCTGTGCACCGGAGTCCAGGGTTAGGACTGGGAGCTGTAAATCTATCAGCGTTATGGGGGCAATGTTCTCACCAGATGTAGAGTGCAGATTTTCATCCCTTTGTAATTAAGCAGTTCAGCCTGGGGTGTCATATGGTTTTTATTGGGGCCCCTCTGGAAAAAATCATTTCGCACCTTGTTTTCTCATCATGCTTTTTCATTCTTATATTAAAGAGGGATAAAACGGAGAAAAAAGGAGAAAAAAGAGAGAGCAAAAGGCGATACAAAGCACCCATGCGAGTTCCTGTTATGAAAATGATGAGTTATTGATTTAAAGGGTGGAGGTGTGAGGGCACGGGTGGGTCATACTGCTCGGAGGAGCTTGGTCAAAGTCAGGAGGCTCAGGCAAACAATAGGTTTCAATTAGTGTCCAGCACTGTTTCCTTTTTAACCAAATGCTTGTGTTGATGTGCTCACCCAAGACTTCTGATGTACCAGTAGTGGCAGTGTTTATAATTAGGCTAGTTGAAAAAAATGTTAAACAAAATTATAACAAACAATGAAGCTGTTAACTATTTCAGTTGCCAAGTCTATCTTAACATCACTTAATATCACCTCATAGTGTGTAATACCGGTCTGACGGAAGTGTAACAAACAATGATGAGTGACGCTCAGACTGGTAGAAGAGTGCAAGTGGAATTTGTGAAGACAAGGTGACGGACAGGTCAGGTTAGGTAGGTCAGTCTTGACCCCTTTGCAAGTGGTATCTGGGTCATCCTTGCAGATGGAGCAACGTTCTTAGCATTGCTAGCTAATGTTATTTCACATATCACCTCATAGGTTGTGGCTTAAGCTGACCTGACTGAATCTGAGTGGCTGGTAAGCTGTCAAGACTGCTGATTAGTAGCAACACTAACAGCCTTTTTTAAATTAGGCTAATAGAAAAGTAACGTTACTTTACACCCATGCTTTTCTTTCTGTCTGTCTCTCTGTTTTTCTTTCCACCATTGTTCTACTTAACGCTTATTAAGTTGATGAGAGAGTAAATGAGAGATGGTGCAAGGTTGAGAGACAAGGGCTATAAGCTTTTCAAGGGCAGGCATTTACTGCAACTTTATAGCTCTCTCATTCTCCCACTGCAAACTCTGACTCCCCCAAAACTCAGACACACATTTACACACACACATACACACTGTCATACCAGGCTCATCCCCCCTCCCAATGATGTGCTGAACTCTGAGGTCGACCTCTCTGAGGTGCTTTTTTTACTAGTTACAGCTGCTGAAATAAGAGGAAGGCCTTTTGTTCTGTTTTTAAGCGCTTTAACACATTGGTGTTTTATGAAGCATTTTTCAAATGGCGGCGCGTGATTTATGGAATCGAGCGCACGGCGAGAGAGGGAAAGAGAGACAGCAGAGGAAGTCTTTGACACACTCCTCCTCCCTCGCCTTTACACCATCCACCACACGCACTCTTCTATCCCTCTCATCACCATAGCAGCGTCACCACATTTGGTCAACACCAGGCCCTGAATGCGACTCGCGCAGCTTTGGATCATTCGCGTGAGCGGCGCTATCTCTGTCACTGCTCAGGAATTTCCTTAATTTATACTTGTTAGGTTGGAGTGGTCTTGTTCTGCTAATTTGAACCAGAAGGCCTGTCTGTGCTACTGTATAAATGAAGTCTCTGGGAGGCGTGTTTTTTTTTCCATTCCGGTAGATTGTGAGATCTGGTATGCAAATGATTATTCAAATGATCATTATATTAAATTAAGCACTGAAAGAGGAGAGGGAGAGCCTTATTAATGAGTTATATGAAGCAGACTTTATTAAATATTTGTTGATGTTGCACACGGGGGGAAGTGGTGTGTGTATATTAATTCTGCCGTGACGGGTCCCAGTGGGTCCAGATCCCTGCACACACACAGACATGCTAACAAACACAGAACCAGGCTTTTGTTCTGTCTGAGCGGATCTCCAGTGCGCTGGCCTGTGCTTCCATAGCGCTGCCTGACTGATTTATGAGTTATGAGGCCGGTTTTGAGACACGTATCCACCCCCCTCCCAGTCTTTCAATGGCGATCTTGTTACCCAGCTAGCAGGGTAATGGCCGCATGGCCCACCTGCCCTTTAGTACTCTCTATGAATAAAAACACAGTCCCATCTTCTGTTTTGTCTATTTGGCATTTTCTTGATTTGGACTCTCACGTTTCATTTCACTACCAGTGGAACCTTTAAACGTTTAGTGTAAAACTGACTGGAGCTCATGGACTATCAATTGAACGAGGCTAGGAGGATTACAGGAGTGCAAACTGAATTATCGAAAATCCCCTAAGACATGATCCAAACCAGCCCACATAGTCAGACTGTTCTCAGAGCACAGCACAGATGCCCCCGAAAGTTCTTTTTGTCAGGCTCATTTTCAAACAGTCCTGAATCGTGGCTTATCGGTCCATTTTCCTCCATTTCCAACCGTTCCTTTCTCCCGGGGTGCTTTTCACTTAAGCCCAAGCCGAGGTGGACAGTCTTATAACAGCCCCTAAGACCAGAGTGAAACTGAAAAGGCTCGTCTTTCATCGTGCACACTTATGGCTGGTCATTTGAACTAATTCGGAGTCCGGGAGACGGCGGGTGCCGACGCGCTCGTTTCGGCGTCGAGTGCGTAGCGGGCAGAAACTTGATGCGGGTCATTTAAAAGTCACCTGATTAGCTTCTTCAACTTTATGCTCAGTTGATAGAGTTGCGGTTTCTTCGGAGGAGAGCGCTGTCTGTGCTCTTGGACAGGAGTCAAGTGCTTTCGATGCTTGAACTCCTCCTTGGCCTGCGTGTGCTGGAGAATTCCCAGTATTCGACTTAACTTTTAAATCATTAAACATGATGAAGCCATCTCCGCAAAGTCAGGGCTTTATGTACGAAAATCAAACGCCAACTGCCATCTCTGATCAGAGGCAACAGCCATCAGAGCGAGGTTACGAAGGCAGAACAGGAAAAGCCATTAACTGCCAATCACTGCATCGATCGACAAGCCAGTGCACCACTACCATCACCACTAACCCCTCCCTTCACTTGCTCACACACTTACACACTCCCTTATTTGTCTGTGATGATGTCAGGGAGGGACAGTCTAAACCCGGGATCGGCTCTGCTTCTCGGACAGGTCGTCTTAACAGAACTGCGCTCGAAATCTAAAGCAGATGGTCATTGTCTTTTAGTTTAAGGTAGAGCAACCAAGCTTAACCTTACAGTGTCTGCTTTTATCTTTTAATGCGTCTACAGATTGGTTTCTGGCACTGGCGCAGTCTGCAGGACGAGGATTTCTCCTCTTTCTTCTCCTCTGTAGCCAGACCTCATAAACATTGTTTTCTATGCCAGCCCTCCCTGTGCACAGGTTGAAGATTCATAATTTTATAATCAATGGCCTAAAAATTCCAACCAAACCAAACCTTGTTACATTAACTTACATTAAAGGTTAAGGACGCTTCTTCTGGAAAGCCTATTTTGTCAGGACAATAATGATATATCCCCTCCTTCTGCACTTGAGAGGCTGTCCTCAAAATATTAGAATGACATTTTAATTAAACAGGCACACTTACACTTCCATCATAGGGGGCAGGCCCGTGATACGTAGCACTTAAACGATTACTAAACCCACCGCTGCTCTCTTCTCGTTTTCCCCTTGCTCTCCCTCTCCATCCATGTTTTTGGATCTCCACATCAGATAAAAAAGGGAAACTAATAGAGTTGGCGAAGGACAAAAGAAAAAGATGGCAATTGATTTTTTTTTTCCTTCTCCCTGTCTTATTTTCGGCTGCGTCGTTAGGACTGAGGGGTCATTAGAAGAATATTTACCTACTTCCCAGCTTAATAGAGACGCTGTATATCAGAAGGAGATCGGGAGCAGAGGTCAGGGCTGGGGGGAGCAATTAAAGAGGATAGATCTGCCCGAGGCGGGCCGTCCCATTGTGCACGTTGCGAGCGGGAATGGCTAGGTGAGCAGAAAGGGAGCAGAAGGCGATGCATATTGAACGCGGCCTCTTAATAAATTTATCAAGCTAGAGTACACTGCATGCAAACGAATAGGGAGTCCTAACCTTGATCTACCAGGTTCTAGCCTAAGTGTGTTTTATGGTGCCTGTGTTGAACAAGAAACCAACTGTAGATCATTTAGGACTCAGTATGTGTAAAAAGTGCATGTAGCATGTTAAGCTTCAGGTGAAGCAACATGCCTCTAAACCAGAAAACACAGCTGTAAACCAGCAAATTACCAAACTACACACATTCTAGAGGCTATAAATGCCTCGAGAGATATACATGGAATACAGTGCCCCTCACAACATCAAAGAAAAGACCACCTTTGTGGTTCACCAGTGACCACACTATATAAACAGCTAACAGAGGTGTGAGATAATGTGGCCCCGGGCCTCTACTTCTCCACCCCACTTCTGCAGTGGCCTTATCCATGCATAGGCCAGCAGGAGGAGCATGGGGAGCCATAGAGAGAATGAGGGAGGGGAAAAGAAGGCCAGAGAGATACAATCCAGACCAGCCGTCCTGACCCCACCACCCCGCCCCTCTTCCCCCCCAATCCCATCGTCCAACTCGTAAATATTTGCGTGGCTGATTTATAAACAGCCTTGGCTTAAGACAAGATCAAAGTGAACTGTATCAGTTATAGGAGACCAGAGCTTTCTCGCAACACTGCTCTACATGCCGCACTTATGCCTATTAAAGACTAGGCCATATATCACCAGGCGTATTGGCAGGGTCTTAGAATGGCCCTCTCCTGATGAAAACCTAATAGTGCTCCTGCTGCGGCTGTGAGGGGTCTCAGGGCGCACAGGGAGAGCACCATGGATTAGTTAAAGCCTACGCACCCGTGATAATGTAAGTACAAGGCCCTCTCGGGCTCTCTGCGGTGACTGGCAGAGTGCAGGTGGCTGTGTGTTTGGTGGTGTAATGTTAGGTATGTCTGTGGTGAAGGCTTGCGGGAGCCAGCGTGTCGCAGCCAGGAAGACAACAGACAGCTGCACAGGCTGCTTCAGTCAGCCAGCCGGTCAGCCTGCACAAAGGCCAGCCTGGTTGGAGGGAGGGTAAGGGGTGGGGAGGGTTCAGGGTCACTGCTGGCGTGGGATTGCTTCATAGGGAGGCGGTTGAGCAGGGGCTTGCACATACACTTATGCATACACAAATATACACAGCTTAGTTTTTATACAATGTGAGGACATATCATGTCCTGTACAATATTATTATTTTATATATAAGAATATTATAATTATATCATATTATAATTATTACATAGTATATAAGTAACTTTTTAAGCATATATAAGCCCAACTAAATCAAATATATATTTGTGACCATTTTATGGGTGCTGATATCGTAGATTAGCACCACTTCTTCTGGCCAGGACGTTTCTGTTCTGAAACTGCACTAAAACAAACATACACACTGCTGCCCATTCAACACAACTGGTATTTCACTCCCACCCTGCATTTTCTAAGGGAGTGGGTGGGCAGTGGACCTCCCTTGGCCTGCCCTGGCCCACTCTCACATTAATAAGAACCCATGAGTCCAGGCTGGCAGATGTGGGGAGGGGGAGAGGGTGGTCCAGGGAGGATGGCTGTTTGCTGACCCCTGTGGGAGACTTACCACTGTGGGGAAGGAGAGAAGGGAGTGGAGATCCCCACTGCTTTTGTCCTAAAAATAGCTGTATAAACAGGGGATCCATCACTAGGACATGGTAAGCCCAGGGTGAGGTCGCGGGGAGACTCTAAAACGCTAAACAGCTTGCGTTGGGACATCTGTCCCAGTGGAACTTACAACCAGGGCTACACAGTCTGTTAGGTGCCTACTCCATTCCTTGCCTGTTAGGAAATGTTGTCACCTGTACTGATGCCAGTTTTATTAGAGCTAGACATTTGGATGATTGCTAAAAGGCCTGTATTATGAAACATGCTTGAGGAGCTTGACATTTCAGAATGTGCCATTGACCCCACAGTCTGTTTAGTCCATATATATATATATATATATATATATATATATATATATATATATTGTGTTTTTATGATGTCACTAAAACCAACACATCATTTACATAAATCTACCTATTCAGCCTACAGCAGTTCAGCCCCTCCCATTCACACAAATGAACTGGTGAAGTTATAAGGCGTCTTTGAGCCCAGACTGCTGTATTTAGCGTGAGGCAAAATACAGGGCAAGCCATCACACCAGTGGCCATTTGCTCAGTCGTAAAAAGCACCGTAGTAAAAACGAGCTGTTTAATTCTAGGGCATAAAGACAAGTCACATGAAAAAAATGGACTACAACTGTTTTTGTGTAGGATTTGAGCGCACCTCGGGACTTACAGTCAGCGAGGGCCGCGGCTTTTCCGACTTTCTATCACATTCTACCTCTACATAGCACACCATTCTCATTGTCAGAAGATGGAAAATTCTCTGCATGACTGTACACCCCTATCATAGTTTGACACCCCTATCATACCCCTACCTGTACAGAAAGGCTCTACCTTTCTATAGCTGCTTGCTTAAAGCTCATGTTTCCTGGCAGTATTCCACATTTGTCTAGCATGTTTGCATTTGACACATATAGCATAATGACACGATGACAAATTAGCTCTCACCTCGACCAACCAGTTTTTAGTCCAAAGCTGCAAGGAGGTGCAGTTGTTGAATGCAAAACCAACTGAAAGCTGTGGGAATGCTCTGTAATGTTAGAGAGTTCAAGGTTTTTTTTTTTAACACTTGTCTCTGTCCGAAACCACAGAGGTGAGCTTTTTTTTCTGTCTGGCCCGGTCAGCTGGTGAGCTCCTCTTGCAGGATTTGGTGAACAGCATGCGGAGCAGAGAGGGGTTTGTTATTCACTTACTTCAAAGCCACTCAGCGCGGTGCAGAGTGAGGCAGACGCGGCTTTGGTCTGGCAAGGGTTACTGAATTATTACTGATGCTTTCGGGGTAACTGTCCGACCGGCTGGTCTGGAGAATATTAATCATTTATTTGATTGTCCGCATGTGCTGATTAATCAATTTGAGGGAGATCTGCAGGATTAACTACCCTATTATTCCCTTGTAAGAACAGATAAGAGATAAGGCTTTAAAATATCATGTTCCATTTATCATTTATTTTTAGTCCCCTGCTGATGAGGGCGAAATAAAAACTGGAGGTGAGATTAGCACCGAACAGAAAAAGAGAGAGGGAAAGAGCTGGGCTAGGTGTATTGAGAGCAGGAGAGAGAGAGAGAGAGAGAGAGAGAGAGGGAGAGGAAAGGAGAGGAGAGGGGGGGGAGAAGGGCTTCAGATCTAGACCGGGACGGAGCACAACAGATTTAACTACTGTACTTTTGCAGAAGGTGCAGCTTGGGAAGGGCGGGCGAGCAAGCTTACATAACTGCGAGGGAGAAAGAGAGAGAGAGCAGTGTAGCGTTTGATTTGCTGAAAAGATAAAGAAGGAGCTGGCGAGAGAGATTGAGCAAGTAGAGTTACAACAGGAAGTGGAGAGATGTCGTAGAGGGGGGGGGTTGGGTAGTTAGGGGGCGGGCGCTCCACACCTGGCTTGGGGAGGGAGGTGCTCGGAGCGTGCTGGAGGTGGCAGCAGTGGATTCCTGCATTCACACCGGCCATAGGTGAGTGAGTTCTACCTGCTTGCGGCTGTGCGTGATGGAACAGTGGCTTGCTGTGGTTCTCCAGGGCCCCACCCTTCGCCAGCTCCGCTCTATAAATTCTCCGTCCGCCGTCTGGTTAATGTGTTATGTCATGTGGTAATTCCTTTGATTCCGACATACCTCCGTTTGTAAATACACGCCACACTCAAAGGGCTGTGGTTACTTTTACAAGCATGGCGCCCCCGGCGCTTTGGTGGAGAATGCAAGAGGATAGGAAGAGAGAGAGAGAGAGAGAGAGAGAGAGGGAGAGAGAGAGAGAGAGAGAGAGAGAGAGAGAGAGAGAGACAGAGGTAAATCTGGTTGTTAACTGTATACACTCCTATCTTGGTTCATGTGCCAAGTCTGGTTGTGCTGATAGTCTTGCACTCATTACTGTTAACCCTTGTATCTCCTAAACAGCACCTTTACAGGATGAAGGGGGGGGGGAATCACAGGCTTACAGTAATACAGGTTTGGTGTCTGAAATGTGCTTACGTTCAGAACCAGAAATGCTAGGCTAACATTGCTAACAAACACTAAACTGTCCCCAATCGCAGTTTCCTAATACATGACCAGAAACGGCATGTATTTCATAAACTTCTCCCCATTGCTGAATGGTGGGGAAGATTTTTTGGATCATTCTTATTGGCCTGATGCCATTTTCCAATGAGCTAAAACAAACCGGCACAAACAGGGCTAAGGAAAGTGACACAGAAACCTGAGCCGAAGGAAGAGAGTAGCCCTTCTGGTAGCAGCGCACATCGGCTCAATTATGCCCTTTTCAGCACTTTGCACCTTTAACACGTTCCTCTCAGCGCTAGCGTAGCTACTGTGCTTTAGCACAAAGCTACAGGAATTTGGACTGCGGCTGATTATGGACACTGGTGTGATGAAAGCGCCACTGGTCGAGGCAGTTCAGCTGTGGCTTTTGTCGCAGTCTTTCACTGCCTTTTCTCCCTGCTGTGCTGGACTCTCCTTGGCAACACTTTACCGAAGGGCAGCAGTTGTACGGCTACATGGCACCTACATAAGCCTTTCATGACAACTGATATTAACCTACATAAACATTTACATTAACATTCTGACGCATGGCGTCAGTTGTCCAAAAGGCTGCATTTGTCAGGTTATCTCAACAAGTCTAAGTTTAAAAAAAACCTGATGCTAGTTGGTATAAACCTTAAAGCATGTCTGTGTAAGTCTATGCCAGTTGTCGTGCAAGGCTTCTGTAGGTGTCTAATGAACCTTATGAACCCTATAAACCTTATTACGAATGCTGCCATTCATTAAAGTGCAACGCTTTTCTCCCTGCTAGGACAGTGATTCTAGTGGATTACTTTTTACTGATACGTTAGCCGGAGAGGTCAGCCCACAGCAAATCACTTAAGAAGGGCACCCTTCCAAAACATTAATAAATTAAAATCACAAGTTGTCCTATAAAAAGTGGCTTAATGCGATCTCATAAGCTATGTACGTAATTTACATTAAAAGGCATACAAAGCTTTGCCTAGCGTCTGAGGTTGCTGTGCCCAGTATTAAATGTCCCCAAATGGGCAGCCAGCGCTGTGACCTCCGTGATGACATGGCGACTAATGGCGTGAGCAAGTTATTTTAGGACGCTCTTATGCCTGGCTAGCAGGGCTCTTTCAGAGAGCTGGAAAGCGCTTCTTTTTCTTTCTTTCTTTTTTTTTTGCTCGGCGTGACTAAAGTAATGGAGCTGCCTCCAATTAGCCCACACTGTGTTTGATTTTTGTGATGACGACCATATCTCAGCTGTAATTATGCTACGCTTGGAATGATGAGGGTTTAGGTTATTGATCTGCAATCGATCTTGCTGATCAATGAGCACTTTGTTTCCCTTTTTTTATGGAAAAGCGAAGTTCTGTTTTTATTTATTTTTTTTTTTCCTGGCGGCTAATGAGCAAGCCTGGCTGAACGACCCCTATAAAGCGGCTTGTGTTTGCGAGCCCCGTGTGGTTCGAGTGGCTGGGGAGATGGGTGTGTCATTTTGGGCTGGGGGTGAATCTTTCCGAGAGAACTTCACTTTTCAGCACAAGTGCACATGCTCCGCTGGGCATAGGGTAGAGGCCAAAGCTTGAAAAGAGCCCATTTCAAATTCATGTCTTGCTGAAGGGCAAAACAGGCAAGCCTTCAGGGCAAAGCTTTTTCTTCTTCCAAATACTGATTGGACACTCTGCAAATCCAGGGTCTTCAAATATTACTCTGAACTAAACTCTTTATTGTTATTATAATGCGATATATACTCGTAAATTGTGCTGAGTTTCATATCATAGTTATCTATCAGTGCCATTGCTTTTCAGTACCAGTGATATATGTAATGTATATCTGCAATATTTCAGCTGATATTCCCTGCATCAGTTATGGCGAGAATTTCAATTGGGCCCCATGTGAAGAGGCTCAGTCAGAGCACCTACGCTCTGCGGTACGTGCTTGAAAAGCTCGTTGAGTTAAGACGTACGCTTTAAAGTGTATAGCGATAGGATGGTGAAGAGGGCCGCAGTCAGGTGGGAGTCTAAAGTCACTTTGAACGCCAGCACCCTCCAAAACCCTAGCGCCCGTAACGTGCGAACGTGCCCACGGTGTGTCCGCCCCCTCCACGCCCCCACCTGCTCATTTGCATGTTAAGAAGCAGGGCACTCCGAGAGCCCTGTTGCTCTTTTGTTGGCACGGCAGAGCTAATAAAAGCTTGGACCCTTTAAGCTCAGCTTAAATATTTACGCTGGCACACAACCCTGTGCTCCTGGTCTCTCGTTTGGCCGAGCTTCTGGGTGGAGGTGGAGGAGAGGGAGAAGAGGCGAGGGGGCTGAGCTTGGCAGCTTGAACGCTTCCTCATCTGAGACCAGTTCAAACGCGGCGCACTCCCAACTTCAGCTTTGGCTTTGTGAATTTTATATAGAAAAGAAGAACAAGGCTTAAAAAAAACCCCAACAACATTACTTTCTCGCCCGCCTTATTGCCTAGCCTGAAGCAGCAACCAATTATGTGCTAATGAAATATTTACGCAGCCAAACGGGGGAGCGCCAGAGGTGAAAGCTAGATAATACATGCCTGAGGAGCCAGCGTTGTGAAGCCTCTTCCTCCTTTTTACATAGGGGCCTGGCTGAGCATGAGGAATGAATTTATGCTGCCTTCACATCACCTACTTAAACTTCCTATTTTCCATCTGAGAAGTCATTACTGCAAAGTCTTAGCTGCAAATGCTATGCTAACATTACATAGCCTGATCTAATACTGTATCTTTCTAACATTTACATTCCGATGCTGAAGGTGACATTAAAGACAAGTAACCAACCCTGGTCCAGAAGAAACCCTTGCTCTGCTCATTTGTGGTGTACTCCTCCTATAACACACCTACTCCAACCCAGGAGGAACTTGTTAATTAACTGGGTCCAGTTTCCCAAAAGCTTCTAGGTGTTAAGTGTGTGCTCTGTGTGATGCTCACTCGACCATTTAAGACTCTTTCTGGGGCTTTTAGAAAACCCAGCCCTGATTAGCTGGATCGCGACAGTTCAGACCAGGAAGAGCCCCAAAATGAGAGGGTCAGGGAGGTACTTCAGGTCCAGGCTTGTGAACCACTGCCATAAAAGAACCACTTTTGAAGGATTGCTCTTCAAAAAAAACTGTTGAATTGTTCTGTAGGGAAGAAACTGTGTCTCGTATCTTCTGTGGCATCACTCCAAAGATGTCTTTTTGGCGTCTTATCAGTGGCCGCTTTAAGTAAGCTGCTGTGAGAAACATAAAGGCTTACCTACCGTGCCTTTGTCCTTTCCCCAGACATGGAGAAAGGGTCAGCGAGAAGTCAGGGACTCTGATATCAAGATACTTTCTTTGTCTAATTAAATCTGGAAGTGACACTGCTGTGCATCTGTTTGGTTGGGAGCTCATATTTGTGACCACATGAACACAGCTAGATGAGGTGGTAGCTCAGTCTGTGGGGTCTCTGGACTCTACTATATGTCTAGATTCCCGACATCCTGGTTCACGTCTCAGCCCCACTCCTGCTGCTTCTGCTGACTCCGCACACTTCGGTCGCAGGCCGGGCTGGGGGGCTATGGGCTCGAGTGCTCTGGAGCAGATGTCATCTGTTCCGTCACAAAAGCGGCTCCCATGAGGAGTGCAGGGGGAGAGTGGGATGTTTGTTGTCAGAGACTAATGACATTTTTGGTAATGTTCCCTTGCTGAATTTAATTTTCCTCGGCCATATTAATCATCACAAGTGCAGTTTGTCTTGGAAGCCCCCTCCCAGCTACCGCATGCTCTTCGCTGCTCGTCCCCTCTCCCTGTGGCATTCCCAGCCCCCTTCAGCTACACAAGCTGGGGCTCGCTTTGCCATCCCACAAGGCCTGTGCTGCAGTTGTCACACTGGCAAATGCTAAATTGCGAGTAGTGAGCGGAGGGTTTCTGTAATACTCAGCGCTGTCAAATGGCTTTGACTTTATTTAGAACCTGTAAACATGCACTGCTTTTTTATTATTAGTGTTTAAGCAGGGCATTAGCATGACAGTTTAAGGGAGTGCTGTAGGTGTTTCAGTCAGTCGAGTGACCTGAACTTGGCCTTAAACACAGTTCTGAACAGTTTATTCCTCCATACAGTATACAGTTACTGATTCCAACATATTCCATAACTGTAACGTAATGCCGTATCTGCTGAGTTTAACAGCAGCACGTTCTTTCTAAACCAGCAAGAGCTACATTGGCACCACCTTTGGTCTTGCAATAGGCCGTTTCAGCAAGGCGGCTCCCTAATGCCCAGCTTTTACTCAGACCAAGATAAGACATCATTAAACGCTCCAGGGGCATCCGAACGTCTCTGCATTGATCGCATCTGTCTCCTGTCTGCTCGCCATGAGACGTACAGTGCATTCCTCCACTGTCCCGTCCCAATAATTACCACCACCGTCCCGAGCCGAAATGGAAGGGTTTGCTGCTTGGAGGCAGGCGGGAGCACTGGTGCAGGTTCTGAACTGCCCTCTTAAACTTCCAGATGGCACAGGACAGCTGCAGATGTCTGGGGGACGGTTAGAACAGCTGCCTGCCATGCCCCCGTAGCTCCACACAGCTGTCGCCTCCTGCAGGCAGGAGTATTGTACTGCGGTGCTCTGGCACCACAGGGCCCGCATTCATAAAACCACCAGGAGGCTAAGCTGTTAATTAGCTGCTCAGAGCGGAGGGCGACGTCTAGCGATTAATATGTTTTCCTTCCCTCCTCTCTCTCTCTCTCTCTTTCTTCCTCTCCACCCCTTGTCCCGGGCTTGACATCATTTCCTGCCTGCTTTCAGAGTCATTTGCCGTGCACTGTGAGCAGAGGCCCAGCTCATTAAAAGGGGGGAAATGTGTTTATCTGGCTGCGATTAGTGCCTCGCATTATGCATGTATGGCCATGCTTAGTCAAATATGCCTAATGAGTGGGTGGGGGGGTGGAGGGTGTAAGAGGGAGGGAGCTAAGAGGGCCCAAATAAAACTCCGGTGGCCATAGGCACTCTACTTTGCTACAAACTCCACTTGCCATTGATCTCCACCTTGCTTCATGCGCTCTCTCCTTCCCTCCCTCGCCCTCGGAACTGGCTTGCCACATGAATTATGTGGAGGCATTGATCAGCTGATCGAGGGCTGTTGTTTGTGAGCGCGGGGGCATTATCAGAGGAGGGATTACCCGGCCCTTGTTTTGCTGTGTTGTACGTAAGAAGGTATTATTTACCTTCTTGTCACTACACCCTCCCCATCGCCGCAAGCCCCGGTTACTTCACCGCCCAAAGAAACGTACACAAACGACTGCGTACATAATCAACAAGGGCCAAATGACTGCCGGCATTGATTGCCTTCTCTCTGCAATTATGTTCCTATTGTTTACTTTCTAGCAGCTTATTTATTCCAAAGGAATTCAATAATTATTGCTTTATTTAGTGCTAAAGTGAGGTGGAGTGGTATAGGCTGCAACAGGGGAGGAGAATTGCTATCAGGGTCTCTCTACATCTTTCTTTGCCTCCCTCTCTGCTTCTTTCTCTTGCTCTCTGCCTCTTATGCCTGTACCTATAGGCATATGTAGTTATCCACCACCACCTCAATGTTTTAAACTGTGAGGTTAAATTAAGGGTAAATCACAAAGATCTTACACTTTTGTTTTTTTCAGTGTACTTAAAGTTCAGTTGTCCATCTAATGTACGTAATTTACCACACGCATGTATGGCAGGGCTGGGGAGCTGAGGACCAGAGTCTGTCAGAGTTTGCTGATTTCCCTGTTTTAACACACCTACCTAACCTAGCAATTAACAGCTAGTTGAAGCAGGTGTACTTAAGAAGGAAAAGCACCAAACTGTGCAGAAATCCAGAATATACCCCTATTCAACTTACATCATGTTAACTGCATGCTTAGATTATCACAGATGCCTCAAACCCCATCATGCTATTAAGTAATCAGGTCAATTCAAATTCTCACACTTAATGACAGACTGTTATCAATGTAAAAAAGGAAGTATTGTCCCAGAACAACAGCAGGTCATGTATTATTAGCATTAATCAATGGAATATGAGCGCTGATACTTGTTAGCTACGTTAGCCTTGTAGCTAATGTAAATGTTGGGTAAAACTATCAAGGGGGTCAAGGGGAGATGGGATAGCAGCTAGAGATGCAGCTAGTTTCTCCAGCCACAGCACTGCGTCTGGGCATGTCGCCGCTCACAGTGGCTAATTTGAACCAGCCGGAGCACTTGGCATCCAGCACGGCTTCTGTGGTCGCGGCTTCTGGTCGTACCGCTGCTGCTGTTGCTGCTGCTGCTGCTTTTGCTTCTGCTCGGAGCGAGAGAGAAAGAAAAAGAGGGAAAAAAGGGAAAGCCAGATAAGGGGTAAAAGAAAGGCCAAGATGTAAACGCACTCTTTCGCTGCTAGTGGCTAACCCACATTCCCAAATGCTTTACCCACCCCGGAGGGAGAAATGTACACACCCTGTACCCAATCTCTGCTCTCTTAAACAAAAAAAAAAAACGTAAACCCACACTCACTCACTCACTCACACTCACTCACACACACACACACACACACACACACATATGCTGAGATATGAGACAAGGCTTCAGTTCTCTCCTCACTCTCCAGCCACACATTTTCTGCCCATTAGGCGAATCCCTTTGTCTCTTTTCAGGATGCAAAGCAGTGACCTCATTGGCTATAATTTCAGCCATGACATCACCAGGGCCTGTGTAACAAAGGTGCTACACTTGACATTATCCATCAAAATGATGCGTTGGGCCTGAACTAGATCGTTGTTTGCTCTTTAGACACCACCGAAGTTTCAGGCTTCCATGATATCAGAGGATATATGGGCCTGGTTGTTGCTACAGGCATCAAGGCTGGTAATTGTTGGCAAGGTTCTGGGCTGGGAGATATTCTTGCATGAGTTTGGGGTTTTACTGGCTCCTGTTCCAGGCTCACATCCTTCCCCTCTCGCTGTTAGGCACTGTATGTGAGGACGTCCATGTGTGTGTGTGTGTGTGTACGGAAAGCACCCGGCTTCACCACTTAGTGTGGAGAATCATCGGGATAATTACAAAGCAATACACATCCAGACACTCTCTGGCTCCCCCTCTGTGGGAATTGGCCAGCTCTGGGAGAAATTGATAGCTATTTAGCCACTGGATAGTCATCTGTTTTCATGCATTAATTGTGTATTAACAGCACTGCCAGATTTAATAGTGGAAATTGGGGTAGGCCCGAAAAAGGCTTGCGCAAGTGCTGGGGCGTTTGGTGGTTTTGTGCCGTCCTTGCCCTTAGAGCAGCGTGCCTCCACTCTGTATTCGGAGCGCTCTCCGGCAGCTGAAGCGCTGCCCAGTGTGAAAGGTGCGTTTTTACAGCCCATTAAAGTGGATGCTAATGCAGATCTGTGCACAGGAGCAGGTAGGTGTGGAAAGTGATACCTGCGGATAATGTGTGTGGAGCCATGCCCGGGGGTCAGGGTTGAGTTGCAGCGGAGTGGATGAGGTGGCGCCCACACCTCTCCTCACCTACACCATCGCGGGACGTTGATTCATCCCCCTCTAGTGTGTGCTTGTGTGCTTACTTTGCGTGTGTAATACGGGAGTTAAACTTTCAGTCCTTTCCCAATACTTAGATCAGTGATGTAAAGCTCACAAGGACTCAGTATGATTACGTTTTTTTCCAGAACTGGTTTAACTCAATTCCATGTGATTTTAAATTATTTTTACAATATAAATACACAGACTTCACAAATGGGCCCTGAGAAACTGTAAACAGTAGGTCCTAAAAGTCTGAGACTGCTTGAAAATGCTTACAAAGGTCATTTCTTAGCATTTTTTTAGTATCATTAGTGTGTCCTCTTTTTGCTAGCATGCACTTGCGCTGCATGGACTCCATGTACAAGTCAGTGGTGAACAGATCAGATCCACCTTATAGTCATCTAACCATGAGCTTCAATGAAAATAGTTTTTTCAAGGACAAATTTGCTTATATTTTAATATTTCATTAGAAATCGTGAAGAATCTGAGGCTCCAAGTGGCTCAGCGGTCTAATGTGCTACCACTATGGCCTTGGGATTGTGAGTTTGCATTCCAAGCAATGCTGCTTTGCCATCAGCTGCTGGAGTCTGAGAGAGCACAATAACCTGCACTCTATCCGGGTAGGTAGATGGTGCTCTTTCCCCTTGTCACTCTTAGGCAGTGTTGGCCGGCACAGGCGTCTGGTAGCTGATACGGTGGATGTGTTGGATGCACTCTCCTTCCGGGCTGCTATAAGGGCTTAGTTAACAATGTAAAGGAAAAAGAAAGAGCACTTGAGGCCCTACCGGCTCTAGGGGCCTGGGTGCGCCTGCTCAGGGGCCCTGATGCAGGGGAGGCTCCTCACCAGCACCCTGGTCAAAGCACCCCCCCCCTCCTTTACACACTCTCCAAACATGACTTTTTCATTAAGCCGCTGAATTCCTGCGCTCCAGTTGGAGGTGATTTATCAGCACTGAGCTTCATTTCAGGATCATATGAAACAGACACAGCGCACACACACACACACACACACACACACACACACACACACACACACACACACAGCCCATCTCTCTCATGCATTATTGTGTTTCACATCCAGGCCCAAGGGTGTGTGTGTGTGTGTTTAGGGTTGGGTAGGAGATTAAGAGGAGATAGTATCTCCAGGGGTCCCTCGTGTGGATAGCTTTAGAAGAAACGTTGTGTGAAAAGTGTATGTGTGTGTGTGTGTGTATGGAAACTGGAGAGAGAAGAAGGGAGCCTCCCCACTCATGGGACGTGTCTAATGAACCTTATTAAGGCCTCTAGTGTCATGTTATATTCCCTTATGTGGACTTGCGCTTGAATCTCCTCACCCGTGTGTGAGACCTGGTGTGTGTGCTGTATGATTCTTCGTAAAGAGTTGAACAGGTGGTCATTTCATCAGTGTTTACCACTTTGCAATGATTTCCTGGGACATTTTTCGACTTTATGAAGGAGTTTGAGCTACACCTCAACTGTATTAAATAAGACGGTTTTAGGGAGGTCATTTTTTAGCGTTAGTCCACAGCCACCTTCCAGTCCAGTCCAGTGATTTGCTCCTTGCCAGCACGTGCAGCTTCAGCTCCAGATCAGCGGCGGTGTGCTTCTACATAGACAGTCTCAGCCAGGCCGGGCCCTGTCTGCAGCCTGCCCAGGGTTGCTGTGAAATATGGCTCTTGCCTGGACCAGGCTAGCTCAGGTTCACCCCTTAGTAAATCCTGCCCTTTTTATAGGAGCTATAAAACTCGTAGCTGTTCTTTGACGCGCCTGACTGGGCTTTGAAGTTCCGCTTACGTATCATCCGATTTCGTTTCGGTTTGCGTGTTTTTTGCTCTGTCTTTTCCCTGGCCCAAGCCACGCTGAAGCTGAATTTTGCCGCTCTGACTACTTGCGATGCGGTTAAGAATCATTGATCGTTTCATCCTCCTTTTTTTTAGCTTGTGCTTGGGACATCTGTTCTGACTAAACCCAGTGTGCCGTTTCCCAAGATTGATCTGGTGTTTTATACGAGTAAATCTGCTGCCCGAGCCCCGTATGTGTGTGTGTAAAGGAGGGAAAGGGGCAGGAACTGAAGCCCTGATCATCCAGCAGCACCTACTCGATGACCTCACTCCTCCGCTTCCAGCAGGAAGGAGGGAAAAGAAGAGAGGGAGAGAGCATGCAAGGAAAGAGTCGAAGCCTTTTACAATCACCTAATAACTTCATTACACGAAGCTGTAGGGCATGCCGAAAAAGCAAAAGCCCATTCCTGAAAGCTGTGGCCCTAATGTGCAGCTGAGGTGTACAATTGAGACATACGATACCCGAGCCAATGGAACACGATTGCCCTGAAAAAAAACCCTTATAATATTAGGATATTACCTTCGAAAATTAAATATTACCAGAGTAGGGTGAGAGCATTTTGGGGAACGTAATATTTCCACCCCTCCACCCTCCCACTCTCTGCTGTCAACACGGGATGTGTCATTAATTGGGTTAAAAATCTAATGTTTCTCCAGCTCTTTGCATCCAACACTTGGAGGGGGTAGGATGCATCTCTTCTATGTGCTGCTGGACAAAGTGGACTTGGCCTCATCTGTAGGAATCAATTCATTTTCCTGGGCTTTTGTCTGGGTTTGGAGGTGGTCGGCAGAGGTGGACTTACAAAGTCGAATGCTAACTATGGCCTGCCATGGCCCATTTTTGTTTGAGGGAAATTCCATTGGTAATAGCTTGACTGGCTGATCGTAATGAAGCATTAATGACTGGCGGCGCGTGTTATTTTTTTGCCACTGGACATATCATTGGACTCCGGTCCCCCAGCTGTGGAGCAATGTTTGTTGCTCTTCAGTTAATATGCACTACAAACATTAAAATCTCAGCAGAGAGGCAGCGGCCGTGAAGATTAAGAGAGGAGAGAGAATTACCTGTGATTGGCATTGATTGCAGCTACAGAAATCCATCGAAAGGCCTTCAAGTGGTATATGAAACACCTATGGCAGGGCTGCATGAGAGTGCATACGGTAATAGTATGCATGAGCGCAGAGCTTTCAGGCAACATGCAGAGATGCTGATGAGGTGGCGGTCAGACACGTGTAAAGCCAGGGCTATCCAATGTTGGCCTTGTCTCATTGATTGAGGCTAGTGCGCTCGGTGA
Organism: Salminus brasiliensis; assembly: GCF_030463535.1. Classification (NCBI taxonomy): domain Eukaryota; kingdom Metazoa; phylum Chordata; class Actinopteri; order Characiformes; family Bryconidae; genus Salminus; species Salminus brasiliensis. The sequence continues at coordinate 27,172,183 of NC_132894.1, forward strand.
TCGGCGTGTGGGAGCGTGTTGTGTCACTATAGGGTGTGCAGTGTGGTCAGGGCTTGATGTGGCTTTGCGGATTGTCAGACATGCCCCCCCTAAGGATCTTCTCCCCTGTTGAGGAATGTTCTGGATGCTTTCAGAGTGTGGTTTTGTCTCTGTCTGTCTCTCTCTCTCTCTCTTTCTCTCTCGAAGTCTCTCTCTCTCTCTTGCTGTGTGAGGGAGGGTTTGACTCACTGGAGATCAATATTTAGCATCCCATGCGTGAAACAGGCAGATGTTTGGAGTTTCCTTTTCAGAGACGAGAGGGCTTCTCCTGAGCGAAGGAGATCAATGCTTCCTTCCCTCAGTGTCTCCATGCTCTCGCTCATCCTCTGGGAGGATTTTCAGTTGTGTGTGCACTCCTATGGACCTCCCAGGGTGTGGGGACTATTGACCTATCCATGGTCCGCCCACAGATGTTTTCTTCGGGAGCAGTTGTTGTCATTACGTTGGCCAAAATCACTTAAGTGAGATATCACACTGTGGCCGGACAGATCCCGGCCAGCGGTTGCCTAATTTTGGACGTCTCCTCATCTTCTCATTTTGCAATAGTTGCCACAAAAGTACATGTTTGTGGGTGAAACATGGATAGGTCAACTGACATGGTGTTACGCACACTCCAGCTCCAGGTCCTAAAGAAAGAAAGAGTAGGCAGATGCCAGTGAGAAAGCAGACGGAAGAGGTTCTGGTGTTAAACAACAGGAGTCTGATTTGCAATTGATTTGTTCATTTGCAAGCAGTGTGATTGAAAGTGAGGAGGCAGTGTCAGTCTAAAGCCTAATGCTAACATCTTTCTCTCTCTCTCTTACACTCTCTCTCCACAGCACTTGCAGCAGCATGAGAGTGCGGTAGAGGGAGAGGCGTGCTACTACCACTGCGTGCTGTGCAACTACTCTACCAAGGCCAAGCTGAACCTGATTCAGCACGTGCGCTCCATGAAGCACCAGCGTAGCGAGAGCCTGCGCAAGCTGCAGCGTCTGCAGAAGGGCCTGCCTGAGGAAGAGGAGGACCTGAGCACCATCTTCACCATCCGCAAGTGTCCCTCGGGCGACACAGGTAGGCAGCTTGAAGTCGGTCGTACACGAACATGGACATGCACATGCGATACACGCTTAAGACCAAAGGTTCCTGGAAGGTTCTTGCCTCGGACATATGATTCTAAGAATTAATAATTGGCATACTGAGGAGCATCCATAGAAAAGTCCTTTGCGGAACTAAAAGTGGTTCTTCTATGGCATAAAAACCCTTTATTTTTGGAACCTTTATTTTTAAAAGTGTATCCTCAACTCCGCTGCTCTGCCCAGTTAGAACTGTAGCTGGTGGGATTTCCGTGGTGTGTCATAGGGAGTGGTGCATTTTAGTCATGTTTTTTGGTTGTGATTTGATGAATCTCCTACTTTTATTATACAACATAACAACGGAAGCCATATTGCCCAGACCTGTCCTGTAGTGTACTGCGATCTCTCAGGATAACACACAGATCAAATGACCACAGAGTGTATTGGAATTAGACACTAAGCTCCCCTGACAAAACTTAGTCACATACATCACTTCTTATCTTGATTATACAGCTTGATAGTTGTCCCCTTGCCTTAAAAGGCCCATATCCCAAAATTCTCTTTCCTTTTTTTGGAGTAAAACAGTTTGATTGACATATGAACATAGTTTTAAAGCATATGTTTAAATCCATTCTTCAACTCATTTAAACTACATCTGAACCTGTTTCTGATTTCTGTTTATTCCGATTTAAGCAGTTCAGCTTAGCCCTGCGTTGCAGCCAGGACTGAAATTTTGAATGTAATAAAATACAGCAGTACAAAACAGCTCATTTAGTCTTAAAGGCACAGTAGCCAACACAGCCTGTTTACTCTCTTTACTAGAATAAAGAAGGGTTTTAAAAAGAATGGTCATGTACAAATTAATTATGACTGTTTTTGGTACATAAAACCACACAAACCTCATAAGTAGCCCTTGGGGAGAGCAAAGAAATGACATACAAATAATAAGAGCACCATTCCTGTCAGGAAAGAATTACACCAGCTTCTTGAGATCCTGCCCATTTAGTACGCTTGGACTATCGTCATGTCCATGCAGAACGCAACATTGACATTAGGGTTTTTGGTTGAAATATAATACATATAATATAAGTATATACCATCAATGCGATGTCAACGTACTGTTAAAACCATCCCAATATTACAAGCATATTTTCTTGTTTCCTGAAACCTAGTCTTTATGCTCATAAATGAGGCAGCATGCAGGCTTGCACTGAGGCAAAAGCATCTTCCTGCTCCCAGCACATTCTCTGAACGGGCTTTGAACCCTGTTCCAGAAAGTGTACCCAATATCCTTAACAAGAGCTCTGACTCCTCATTCAGTGTCTCTTTATGCTCAAAGCACATTAACCACTTTCAGAGAGCTGAAAGTTTCTCAGTGACTTTTTTCTTGCCCCACGATATCGAGCACTGATATTCAAAGAGACCCGGCAGACAGCCGTCTGCTCCTGGGTTGCGTCTTTGACATGAAAGGGATGGGAAAGAGAAGCGCGACTGTGTGGTTTATAGATCACTGATCAGATGGGGGGACGTCCTGAGGAGTAGGCGGAGCCAGGAACTGCAAGCTTATTAAACCCAGTGGTTCCAAACTCCCAACTGGTTCTGGAGACCCCATACTTGCATAGGGTTTAGTGTTTTTTTTGCTGCTTAATACGCTTAACCCACTTAGGGAAAATTCTTGTTAATTAGCTGATTAGCTGAATCAAGTGTGTTGGAGCAAGGAAAGAAAAGAGAGTGCAAGGCAAGGGTGCTCCAAGACCAGGCTTGGGACCCACTATGGTTAGCATACACTGGCAAGTAATGTTGGCCATTTGAGGCGTCACGACAAAAACAAAGCAAGTGGGGGTCGTTGCGTTACTCAGCGATTAAGGAAGAAAGAACTGTGGTCAATTAACACTGTCTCAGAGCAGATTTGGTTTTCTAATCACTTGACTCCTGCACCCTAACAAAGGGGCTCTATTGTACGTCCAGCCTCCCCTCCTTTTCTGCCAGTGAGGCGGGCCAGCCAGCGCACAGCTACCCTCTGTACTAGAGGCGGTTGGTAGGGGGGGGGGGGGGGGGGGGGGGGAAGAAAGAGAAGGAAAGCGGGGGGAGAAAAAACGAGTTAGCCTCTGAAGACGCTTTGTTCCGAGGAGGCAGGGATAATGAAGCCAGCGGCCGGGAAATTGCGCAAAAGGCAGTCACAGATCTGAGGCAAATCATTAGAGAACATATTTAGCCGAGCAATTAAGGACAATTAAGCTTTCTGCTCGCTGCACTCCAAATATGTTAATGACTACAGTACAGTGGACAAGTGAACATGCAAAGGCAAGAGGAAGGCCCACTTAGGTTAAAAGGGTGGGGGGTTGGGGATTTTAGTGAGTGTGTTGTGTGTTGCTGGGGAGGGAGGTGTGGAGGTGGTGGTGGTGGTGGTTGGAGGGGGGTTATGGTGGAGTTCACAAACAAGTCTGATTTTTTTTCCCTCACTCTCCCTCTCTTGCGTTTTTTTGGTTGATGTATTTATTTATATATTTTCTCGGCTAACCTTTGATGTGCGTTAATGGATTCCCTTGTTTGTTAGGCTGGCTGGAGGTTAGGTAATGGCTCCTGCAGTGGGGTTGTGTGGGCAGAGCGGCATAAACACTCACGCAACACAAAGATGCACACACACACATGCACACATTTGCACAGTTGGACATCTTCCTTCTGCCACCTTTCCTCCGAGTTGCGCCAAAGCCAAGGACTTTTCCGTGTGAAATGTGCAAGCATATAAATTGCGCAAATCCTGGTTGCATTGTCATCATTTTTCCATGTTGCCATTACTGAATTAAGAATAGCATTCTGAGTGGGGAAGATAGGGGGGCACGAGGAATGCCCACATGCTTTGATGATGGCAGGTTGCGCTCTGTAGCTTAGCAAGCTTTTGATGTCTTTAATTACGGCCCTTCTTTACAGACTCCGGTATTATTGAATTTCTGTACTTTTCTGTCAGGAGTATATAGGTGATTAAGATTTCCTAGGCTTGGCTTGTGTTGATTGGGAAATTCTGATGAAGGACAAGGTGAGTGTGAATCGAACTGCAGCGGCTCAAAGGGAGGCTGGGTAGGTCTTATTATCAGCTATTATTTCATGCACACGTGCAACAGAAAGAAACAGAGGGAGAGCTAGAGAGTGAGGGAGCGAGCCGATACCTGCTAACTGACGTCACGGTCATGGTGAGTAGCAGTCAGTCAGGGCCCTTCCAGAGGAACTGCTCTGTTAATAGCCTGTGACGCGCTGTTTACCGAGCTGGGCCGGCTGCAGCACAAGCGCTGAAGGCCTGATTGATTGCCCTACAGATGCAGGATCAGGCTCAGGCTCCCGCCATCCAAGCCAGCTCTCTTTCTCTCACTCGCTCGCTCAGTGCCAGGAACAGCCTGGGCCTGGGCCTGCTGCTCTTCTGCAGCCAGCCAAGTCCCTTTAAAGAGCACGGGGTGAGCATACCGCTCCCCTTGGTCTGGCTTGAGCTCACTTTCTTACCCCCCCTTACTTCCCCTACCTCTTATATATATTTTTAGAGGTCCGTTAAACGAGACGAAGTGTGTAATAAAGAATGTCTGCCTTTTTTTGCTTGCCTCAATCCCCCCTTCGCTTCGTTTGAGCATCTTGATCAAATTTCACTGATAATGAATCCATCTCTTCCTCGGACTGCTTCAAATAGTTGCAAATTCATCACTTTCTGTCTGCCATCGCTTCCCAAAAAGGCCTTGTTCCACACCTTATAACCACCGTTACTCCCTCAAACCACCCCTCCCCCTTTTCTTTGGAGCTCAACCATTCCATTCCCTTCTGGTGTAACATTTAATTTCCTCGTTGCTAGCTCTTCTGAGGCACTGCACTCTTTCTTGTGGTCAAGGCGCAGTCGCTAAAGTGGTGGAAGGTTCCCCTGCTTGTTAAAACAAAGCTGGCCCTAGATTTCCGGGTCAACTAGCCAGGAACTCCCCTGGCTCCTGCTGGTCAGCATGCGCAGCCTGGTTGGCGTTAGGTGTCGGGCCAATTCTCTAGGCCGAACTGGGTTCCCCCGTCCCCATCCACCCCCTGCTAGCCTTCCTTTGAACTTCAAACAACAACACCAAACTCAACGCGAGCTCAGGATATGGCAGTACCCTCAGAAGAGAGGCAGGAGGAGGTATGTGAAGGGCCCTGGCTACTAGCCAGTGCTGCCCCCCTCTCCATGTTTTCAATAGCCACTCTACTCCCTCACGTCTCTTTACTCTGCACTGTATGAAGTCTAATGCATCCAGAGCTTTGTGAAGTGACACCTAGAAACCTGGGTGTGCGGTGGCACCTCTCAACCCGACGTTCTTTACTAAACAATTAGTACGGAAGGAGCAGAGAATCCCGGCAGCACACATTAATGCACATTAACCATCAGCTACAGCGCTGTAAAAGCCCTGCATTAAGGCTGGCCGGCCACCCCTCAGGGAGGGCTAGCGTGGCTCTTTCTGAACAGCCTCCGCAACTGTCAGATCCCATTTTGTGGTCATTTGTTAGCAACACCAATGAGGATCATTTTAAAAGAAAAAAGATCCATACCTCTAATTCGGAGAAAGTGTGTCATAGCAGATGCTGCTGATGAAAACAATCGATTGTGGAAATATTGATTGCTTTGTTTTCAGTTTGATCCATATTTTCTGCCTTGCTTTGTTATTTTTTTCCTCTCTCTCTCTCAATAATAACCAACTCCCTGCTGTGATTAATATAACAGTTATTAATGAGTACTCAAGCTGGGCCTATATTCTAAGTCTGAAACAGTGCAGTATGTGAGAACCTGCTGAAGAGGAAACACACACATACACACGCAGATGCTGAAGTGTGGGGACAGTTCCATGGGCAAAGAGTTTGGATGCCATGTGTCTTTGCCCTTCTCCACTGCCCACAGAGTGCTGGAGTGGCAGAGATGAGTCTTCTATCCAATTAGAGTCATGCAAGGATAAAAAGCAGCTATGGTTTCATTCCTACGCTCAGAAAATGTGCTGCTTAAGCGTGCTGCCCTCTAGCTTGCACCTTGTCTTTCTTGCTTAACCCCTTCAGCGTCCAGCAAGATAAAGGAGGAGATGTCTGAGGCATTCCCACACCTTACAGAGCAGGCACCAACCACACAACTCAAACTTTCTGCATGGAAACGTGTGTGATGAGTGGTTAGTGACACTCCAGCACTGGATGACAGAAGTTCTTCCGTGAGTGGCATTCACCAGGGCATACGGCTGGTTGACACATTGGGGTCTCTCACATCATAAGAGTTAATGGATTCAGTTTTTTTTTTTAATTCTGCAGAATGAGGTGCACAAGAGAAAAGCTAAAAGCAGTTGTGAGGTAGTTGAGAGGAATGAGAGGTAGTTAGGTTCTTCTCAAGGCTGAGGAGCGATGACTGACAGCTGTGTGAGTCGATGACTGTGCTGCTGAGCTCATGCTCCGGCCATGTGGATTTGTTGCTTTTGTAAAGCTGCCTTAGTTGCAGGCTCTTGATCGCTGAGCTGTGTCCTAGAGGAAATGCCTTGCCGTGGGTCCAGCACTGGACCTTGCCTGGCGTGCCGTGCCCATAGCGATCCCATTTTCTCTGGGTCCAGACACCACAGGGAGAGCTAAGAGTAACTTACCGGATACATCATAGTCCTTCAAATTGGATGCACAATTCAGTACTCATAGGCTGACCAGGAACTTGGCCGGTTCTGTTAAAAGGGGGGTCCCCCCTGAAAAACTTGCTTAGAAATGCACCCAGACCAGAATGTAAACAGGCCTGCGTTCCTTTTCCCTCCATTCCTGCTTCTTCCCTCTTAAGTCAAACTACTGGGAATGGATGTCCTATATTTGCTAAGGCACATATAGGATATATGCTCATTTCTGGACTCTGACCAAGGGCTTGGACAGAAGAAAGGATGTGTCTACGCAGAGAGAAAGGGTCAGTTTATACAACCTTCAGTCCTTTCTTTAAGCCAGAATGGAACATACTTATACTGAGCAGTATGTGTAAATGTGTGTTTGCATAAGCTATTTATCTGTCTGAAAGGAGCATACACTGCGTATATGCAGTAAATGCTTGAGGGTAAGAACCCATCACATGGCAAATGATAGGATGAACCAATCCAGGTTAGCACCCCCAGGCCTCTTTGGGGCATGTAGACAGAAGCCATGCCTGGAATGTCCTCTCCTCTTTACATGCTTGTTAAAATGCAGGGTAAACCTTCCCAGAAACAGGATATTATAACTGGTGCCCACTGGCCCCTTTGCTCCCCAGTTGTCTACTCCAGCTCCCTGCTTCACGTTAGGCCTGGGAAGACGCATGGCAACGGCAGACTTAGAGAGAAGCAAAGCTTCTTTTTAATAAACTCTGGAATTGGCGTGAGATGGGGGGACATCAGAGGCAGGAGAGGGCCCCGGGGCCCTAGGCCGGCTCCTGTCGGCCGGCCTTCTCTTAATCTCTGGCCGAAGCGTGCAGCCAAGCAAAGGAAATTGTTTGCAGTCCACGGAACGTGGCACGAATTTCATAAATACATTAACTTTCATTTTGAAAGATATTAAAAAGAAAATAGGCCTTTTATTAAAAAGTCTGAGCGATGGCCTTATAGATTTTCCACTCTGCGCATGTTAAGGCAGGGTCTTGCACGGCCGTCTTATCCAAACGCACACAAGGAAGTCTTTTCTTTGCCTCTTGGTTTATGGACAGGCCGCTGTTTAAATTCCTCCGCTGGCTCATCCTGCTGCTGCAAATTGAGCGAGAAGGCCGGCTGCTATTCCTGGATTGTCTGTGAATCAGAGTGGTTTGTGTCTAGATTTCTCCGACCTTTTTTTATAGGGTAGTCCTGGGTGCCGGTGACCACTGGCTGCACCAGCAGGAAGGTGAGAAAGGCTGGAGTCATATGCCGGGCTTCACAGGATAGTGTGCATGTGTGTTTTTGATGGGGTGAACAGAGGGGCCCAGGTGGATCCGAGTATCTCTGCTCTGAGGGTGGTGCATACTGCACGTGTGGCTTACGCTATTGTCCACACACTCTAACATACAGTTAACAAGTGAGTGTTCGCACCCTTACCAAATGCAAATGCATGCATGGGAGTGAGAGAGGCCTCCTCTGTCATCAAGTTCCTTCATTTGAGCTCTGCTGAGGTGTGCTGCCCTAGTAAGACAAGAGAGATGGGGCATTATAATATTAGTTTCCTCCCCTGCCCCCACTTCAGTCCACCTCCCGTCATTACAAGACACTCTCCTTGAAAGCTGATCCAAAAGATAGACAGGCCATCAGGAGGCAGTCATCTCATTTGTACTTACCAAACGTGCTAATGAGTTCTATTCCGGGGGTGCGTCAGGCTGTGGTGGGGAATTTCAGAGCGCAAATGGGACGCCAGGGTTTCAGGTGGCAGTTTGCAGCTTCACGCCCACCCCCTCCCACCTCCGCTCCAGCTCTTGTGTCCGGTAGGAGTTTAGCAGCTATACAGGACAGGAGCTGTCACTCACCACTGCCATGTTAAATGATCAGCAGAAACTTATGAGGCTGCATGGCATATTTGCATTATCCATCCATCTGCTCATCTGCTTCTTTCTGGTCAAAGAAAGCATTGCAGGAATACCCCTAGGCACCAGTTAATTAATTAATAAATTAATAAAATTCTTCCAAAACCAAAACAGACATGAATTCTATTTAAATTTGATATTTTCTGCTTATTGTCGCATTTGATTGAAACACAATTGGAAACAGATTCCAGGTGATGAAATTATAGGATTTTAATAGGACATTTTCCTGAGTTACTGAGAACTGAGTAATAGGGTTTGACCAACCGTGTGATCAGTACAGCAGATCAAAATTATCATCAAAAAACGATTTGTAAAGTGTTGTGTTCGGACTCTCGGGCCCTTTCAGGCATATTCATTCTAACCAATGGGAACACTGCAACACTTTCTAAAACCTAAAAGTGGCCAACAACTAAGGCACATCCCTGCTTTACTAATGCAGGACTTTTCCTTAATGCATGCCTGGCCACCTTGTGCCCCATGTTCTCACCAACCTGCAAGAGCTGTACAGTTTGTTCTTACATAAGCAAGTAGTACCCTTCACAGCTGACTTGGAGCCTTCCCAAGTCCTGCATTACGATCTCACCGTGCGTACAGTACATTGTGATAGATTTGCTATTGATTGGATGTTTGTGGATGTATTCTGGCAACAAAAGCCAGCACATTCCCAAGCACTCTCGGAATGCATCGTTTGATGCTACATTGCCTCTGAAGGGGAGACAAGCCTAGTTCTCGCGCTTTCAGAATCAAGGCTGCTCCATTTGACCATAGGCAAAAAGCAGATTGAGGGAGAGAGCAATGGAGAAGTTTTTTTTTCTCCCTAACTTCGATTGCAGGCAAAGTTTTGATTTCAGTCTTTTCTCTCTTTTTTTTTTAATAAGATGGGTTCTTTCCCCGCAGAGAGAAAGAGAGGAGATCAAAGGCCGTGATCTCTGCTCTGGATGAGTTGAGCGTGTGCGCGGCAGCTTTGACAGCCGCGTTGAACTCGAGTAAAGAATGTCCTCTCTCCTGCAGCACACACGCCTGCCTGCCCCCTCACTCACACTCTGAAGGCTCCATTCAAACGCTGGCACATGAAACAAACCCTCTCTGAAAGGCGAGCTACGCCTTTCATTATAGCCCGCGCACTGATTTGACTGACTGGCATTGAGAGAGGCTGCCTGTCATTTTGCAGCTTCAGTGTGCAAGATGAGCCCAGGCACACACACACACACACACACTGACATACACATACACACACACTGGCACACAAACACCGAAGAAACCCGGCCTGTCCCTCTACTCTGTCAATTAGAGGCAGCCAGGCAGATGGCCCTGATGAGGAGAGCAGGAATAATTCAATAGTCAACCCTCCTAACCTTTACCTGTGGACCTGCTCGGCTGCCATTGATTCGTCCTGCGCTTGCTTATTCACACGTGGCCCAGAGGAGAGAGGGAGCGAAAAGGCGTGCAGAAAGAGGCGGAGATGGAGGGATGCAGGGCGAAACGCTGGCTCCTGATCAATGTGACATTAGTGTATTCTCTCAGGCCTCGCTAGGGGGGTGGGGGGGGTGGGGGGGTGAACGTAGGGGTCCCACATGCAGACGGCGTCATGTTCTTCTCTCCTTGTATATGCAGGAGAAGAATGCTACCCGAGTTTTTCAACCAAGTACAGTGGTTCTCTCACTTTGCCAGCTTCACCTGTGGCCCGCCAGCTCTGCTACTCATCGATCAGCCACACGGAAAGGTGCGACCACAGCAGTGCGGAGTGGCTACTGGCAGTGCAGGCAGGGCAGTCACACTGGGGCCTGGAACGCAGGCATCTTTTTTGGATCCTATGTCTGTCTACTTACACAACTTTATGCACAAGTAGCTACAGAATCATTGAGTACATCAACTTGATTGAAACATATCGACAGACAGTAAAAATACTAATTACACTGTACACTGTGTACACTGGGACGCAGACGATCCTACCTACGTCACTAGGCTCCTGCTCTGCAGGTGCTTTCTAATAAGTCTGGGGTGGCTGCACTAAGCCTCAGTGGCCTGCAGGCGCAGCATGGAGCTCAGTCCTACTTGGGCCCTGTTTGTCCAGACTGAGCTTCCTGAAGGAGGGCAAGCTCTGTTTAACCAGATGTTAGGGTTCCTCTGGCCAGTGACGGTCAGAGACAAGCTGCTGTTTGTTTTTGACAAACCGGGACATTCCTGCTGTTTGACCGAAGCCAGATTTATGACGTCTCTCCCGCTCGGGTGGACAGCCCAAGCCTTCACACTGTCTCTTTTGTCTGCCTGGACCCTGCCTCCGTGTCACTGCTATTTTATTAGCCGCTAGCAGACACATTCTCCCTCCAGCCTGTTTAGACGGAGCTGAGTGATATGGCCCGGCACCGCTGATTGACGGCTTTAAAGTACAGTCTCAGCAAAGAAGTGACTGTTGCATATTTATCCAAGAGGTGCACGTTGTATCCAGGCAGGAATATTAAACAGGAGTGTGGTGTGATTCTCCGCTCATTATAGCTAAAGTGCTACATCAAAGGCACCAGCTTTTATCGGATGGATTAGACCTGCTTTTGCATATGTTGCATTATGTGCCTTGGCAATTGCTCGCTGTGGCGTCTTGTTTGCCGTCACGTTTGCCAACGAGTGGCCGACTTCAACAAAGGAGCCATTCCGAAAGAGGGGGGCTTGTCCTGAAGGAGGAAGAGGATGCCGTTCTCAGTTGTGTCGAACGTAGGTCTCTTGGTAGCACTTCGTACCCATAAAGGGTGGAGGGAGTAGTTTTAAGTCAGAGAGACATGACAAAAGCCGATGCTGAACTTGCTATTGTCTTTGCCTGTGAAATGCTTACTGCATAGGGAATCATTACCTGTCAATTCTCAATCCCTGCTGCAGTTTATGGGCTTTTCTTTTGGAGTTCGTTATCGTCCTGGGACTCTTGCCATGCTTGTTTGCCTCTGAGCTTGTAAAGCATATTTTTTCGGTTAAAAAAGAACCTTTAAAGCCACCGGGAGGAAAAGAGTAGGGGAGGGTAGATGGCAAATATAGTGGAAGGTTCCAGAGAAACCCAGCCTGACCAATTGAAAGCATTAAGATGAATAATCCACTGTTTAGAAAGCAAGCAAAGGTCGATTTTCACGCTAACCTGCTCGGTAAGCGTACAGGAGAGGCCTGCGTATCCAGTCGATTCGGCTGCGCTGTACAGTCAAGAGGAAAGGACACGCGATTCAGGCCCCACTTTACAGCTGTGTACCGCTACATTAGAGCAAGTGCTGCTATAAAAAGACTCCCTCTACCCTTTCACTTTGACCAAGGGCTTTGTGCACTTGATTGAAGTTTTAGTGAGCTTTTCTCGATGCGATACATGAAGAAGGATCATCAACCACTGTGTTAAAAAAAAAAGTGATCCAGGCTCTCGAACAACATTAGTTTTTAGCTCTAGATGTTAACAGTTTTATAATGTCTGCATAAATATACCTCATAATTCTCATTCGAGTGGTCTCTTGATGCCAAAGACACCATAAAAGATCTCTCGCTCATGCTCTCTTGCTCGCACTCTCTCTACTGTATCCCACATGTAAGAAGTGCAGATGGAGCCCGGCAAGAGGCCTAAAGCAGAATAAAGGGATTTTGGTCTCCCGTCTCTGGTCACTGGTCATCTGAATATTCAAACAGACACTAATAGCATCTCCAAAGGACGGCAGAGCTGTTGGAGTAGGTGGGGGGAGAGCAGAAATTAGCAGGGAGTTTCAGTGTCACTTCACTGTACGGCCTTAATGAGCCAGCACTGGGAAGCTGAGGCTGAGACGACAAATTAGCCCATGCCTGTTAAAGAGTACATACTGTACGTGCATGCATGCATACAGAGACACACAAGGGACCTCTGCGTCTGTGTGGTCATGTACTTGTCCTTATAAAGTCACAAACACATGAGCCATGCATCTGGGCCAATAGCGATCCTCTTAGAGGAAGAGTTCTGATCTGGGATCAGCTTATGCTTTTCATATAACCCTGTAACCCCGAATCACAGAGACTGGTGAGACCTGTATCTGAAAGTATAGCAAGTATAGCCCTTGATCTCAATTAATGTTGTTGTATTTCTATGAGTTTAATTCAAAACTCCAGACACTACAATAAACCACTGTATGTCCTGCTCTTCACACAGGTTAGAAAGCATGATTAGTGCCTTTCTGTGAGATATTATTAATACTCTTCATTTCACGAGAGCTAGCAAACGACAGAGCGAAACAGCCCTGGGATTTTTTTAAACGTGTCTTTCTCATGTATTTGTTGAATATCTCAGGCGCTTGTAAAGGAGGAGGCTGGCTGTGGAGGGAGGAGGGGTGGGGGGTGATAGGATGTCAGAGGTAGAATGGAGTTACAGCAGAAGTGTCCAAACTGTGTGTGCAGGTCGTTGTCAATCAGGCTCTGCCCACCGCTAATCTGCCACTTGTTTAGTTTCTGAGGTGCCGGTGTCAAGGGGGCACAATGCGGCAGGGCGGAATTAGGGGAAAACTGGCTTCTTTTTATTTTATTTTATTTTTTGTCATGTAAAACGGGGTGAGAAAATCTAATTGGGAGGGGGAAGAAAGCGAGCGATGTCTCTTTTGTTTAAGGGTCTTCCGCAGTCACTTTGCAGGCCCCATTGTGCATGGAGCCACAATAGCATTAATTTGTGCCCCTGGCCCAGGCTCTTCCTTTCTCGGCCTCTCCGTGCAGTCAGCTCCTGTCCGTTCCACTCTGTCTCCACGCTTCACCTCCACGCTCCAGCAGAGCCCAGGGGAGGGGGGGGGGCCCAAAGAGAAGCCCTATTTCTCCCAATGCTATATGGCCCCCGCCCCTGCCCGTTCATTTCTTATTCCACCCCATTAAAAAAAGGGAGAAAAAAATCAAATTCTTTCATGCTTTGCATGCTTTGTCTGCCTTCCATTTCCCACCTCCAGAAAAGTATCTCCCCCCCCCCCTTCTCTTTCTCTCTCCTTCTGGCTTGTTCTCTATCTCTCTCTCATGTACTGAAATCCATTTCTCTTACCAAGCTTTTACGTACTATCACCAAATGCTATCTGATTTCAGCGTTTTGGTATTTTAATGGGGAACTTATTGAGTTTTGATTGCTCCCAAAGTTAAGCACCCTCTTCGCTTTTTGACGTCAAGCAAATCCCAGCTAAGAGAGATTTGTTCTACGAGAGATCTGTTCAAGAACGGAAACTGCTGGCTTCACATTTAAGCGACATAAGGGAGTAGGGCTAGAACTTGTGATAACTTTGATTGAGTGATAGCTGAACGCACCACACGCCTGATTTTATGAGGCTTTAAGATGAAGGGGGGGCAGTTCTCTACAAGCACCGTTGTGAGGACCCTTCCAGCACAACAGCAGCTCCTCAGAGGCCCACCATATCTTGTTTGTACTGACGACTGAGCTCGGAGAAGTCGTAGCTGTTAGGTGCTAATCATCCAGAGAGGTGCGGCATTGTGCTCTGTTTCAAGCAGACAAGCCTTGGTGAGCGCCTGCTCTCGAGCGTGGCGGCCGCTCAAGCTCCCTGTCTTTCATCTCTGCGTTGGAGCCATCTTTAAATTAGCGCCACTAGAGCAGGAGAGCACTCTAGGCGTATGAGATCCACTCCTGGGCGCATGCAGATCTGCTGTGCCGCTTTAGCGTGGCGTTTAGCGTGCATGCCACTCGAGATGCCATGCCGTTCACGTAATAAGAAAACAATGGCTGTGAGAGGCAGCACAATCAGTGCAGTATGGTATTCCTATTCGCAGAGGTGCCTGCACTCAGCGGACGGTTGCAGTACATGTGTAAAAGGATTCAGCCAAGTGAATGAAATTGCCTGGTTATTTGCGAATAAAGAGGAGCTATTGTGAGGCGAATGACAGCCGGACATCCACGCTGTGTAAGAGTGGCATCCCCCCCCCCCCCCCACACACACACACTTTTCCTTCTCCCTGGCCTGTCCCGAGAGCACACAGGTCCCCTCCCCACGTGCCAACTGAATAACGACTAACCTCGTCATATTTAGAGCACTATTAATGGCCCCCGTGCCTTGTGCGAGTGTAATCGTGCGTGATGAAAACCGAGCCGGAGTTACTAAGCTATGCACAGTCTTCTGCACATTAAAGTGTCCTTTTCTTTTTTGTTCGAAAGGTCATTCATAACTTGGTTGCGCCCGTTGATGTACAGTGAGAGATATTGATTGATTAATGCATAAAGTGCTCGGAATCCATTTGGCTCCAGCGAGAGGGAATGGAGAGAAGGCCTGCACTCGTCGTCGCACAACCACCCCCCCCCACACACACATACACCCCCGACACCCCCCCCCACACACACACACACACACACACTCTCTTTCTCTCTCTCTCACTCTCTCATTCTCTATATTTTCACCTCTCCCCCATTGTTCGATGGGCATCATTTTTCGCCGGCTGGGTTTAAGGGACAAAAGGCCTGTTTCTGCCAAGTAATGCATTCAAAGGAACATTGATTCTCATCAGTGTCAGTTGAATTACTCTCAAAGCCTTGACAAGGAGTTGCTCTTATATTAACCTCCTGCTTTTTCCCTTGCCTTGAAAAGAATTTGGACTCACTTCTAGAAGAAGGTAGAAGGTTCTGTACTAAACCCCCCCTCTCCCCACACTCCACCTCCCTTAAAACAAGGCCTCCGTTTTCAGCCAAGGCGCAAAGGTGTTCTTTTTCCCCCTCTTCTCCATGCAGTTTTTAGACATTTTGAATATTTTATCTTACATTAGCAGTGAATATTTCATTTTGCATTAGCTTAGAATTCCCAATGAAGGACTGTTGGTGGTGGTGCTTATGTGTGTATGTGTGTGTGAGAGTGTGTGCACGCACCTATTAGGATCCTCCCGCAATGCCAGTGTGGCGTCCTCATTTGCGATGCGGTGGTGCAATCATTGCTCATGTGTTGTTAATATAGATTGTGTTGTGGGGTCTGTGTGTGTGTGTGTGTGTTTGGAGGGGGTTAAGCTCTGCCACCGCTGTGCCTCCATTGTGAGTGGGCAGATTGATTTGAGGAGGACATGGATCTGCACTCCTTCGAGCACAGTGTGTCTCCCAGGCTGGAGCAGGAGGGCTTTTAGGCCAGGGTCAGGGGTCAGTACCTTTGCGCTCCGAGACAAGGCTAGAGAGGGCTCGGCGGGCCAGCTCCGCAGCAGGGGGCTACGTGAAGCAGGCCGCTGAAAAGCAGCCGCCGCCTCAGAAACAGAGAGAGACGCTGGGCTTGGGAACTCACCCTAGCCCTCCACTTTTCATCTCTATTCAGTCAGAACCCTCCACTACATGCCCACTGTCTTTCTGCTTATTAGCGCTATTGATAATGCCCACACACATGCACTGAAACCACTGAAAAGACTGGAAAAGTGGTAATCCTTCTGTTGTTTCTTATACAGCATAGATTGTAATGTGTATATTAAAACACAAAAATATCAAAAGTTAATTCATAAATAATAGAATAAATAAAATATTTTTTTATTTTTTATTATTCTTTTGACTATTACCTCCTGTCTTACTGGCCACTTCTTTATGTTGTACCCATTGCTGACACAGATGTGCAAATGCACACACACACAGCTTGAGCAGATAAATATGGACCCATGGCACCATGCCTAATACCAGGTGTGGGCTAGAGGGGTATAAAGCCCCTCAGCATTGAGCTGTGGAGCAATGTCTAGAATGATGGTGCTCTGTCCAGTACTTTTGATCATCCAATCATAAGCAGGATCAACTCTTTATTATTAACCTTGATTGAGCAGGTCTCCCAATACTTCTGTCCATTTCTTTCACAAACATAATTGTTTATTTGTTGCACCTTGTCTGAGAGACCAGTTCCTACAGTTCTAGCGTTTTACATGTATTTATGTGTAACAAAATATAGACCCTCATAGTGTTGTAAACCGAGACCAACATGCATGCGCACACATGCTTTTACACATGCTTTTTGTGGTTTTCTGGACTGAGGCGCTGAGCTGCTGAGTCCAGAAGCACTGATTGCTAACGCTGACAGCATCCCTATTGATAGACACACTCTTCTATTTATTTATTTCTATTTATGGAGAACATACACAGCCCTCACACGTAGCATCCAAACATGTAGCCTATTTGTGTGTCCGGTTAAATGCGGTGCCAAACGACATATCACCGTTCCATGCAGCCCAGCCAGGGGAAACAATATCTGAATTAGCTCACTTATGCGCCGAGTAAAATTACATTAATGCTCCTCGGAACTGTCATTCCCCCCCAAAAGCCCATCTTCAAGAACTTAGCTTTGGGGGAAGAAAACACAATCGCATAATGGTATAGTAATTCACGCTGGCCAATGTTTTTCAAATGTTATAGTAATTATGAGGAATACTCTTACTTTCCTCCCCGCACAGGCACAGTGAGGCAAATCTCATTTCCCAGGAAAAAAGCGGGGAAAGGAACACACTGAATAATCATTGTGTTTAATGCTCTAGTCATAATCCCAGGTTTTATGATGGTTTTCTAATGATTTTCTAATGATGTTAAATATTAGTAGAGAGTGCAGCCATAATTTGAACGCAGCAGTCGTTTTTTGCGACGCTCTATCAGCGCGCCCAATTGCAACAGCAATGAATATTGCGGCGGGGGGAATGAGATTTAAGGGCCATCCCTTTTGGAGTTTTATTTTGCCATCTCCCTGTCTGCCATAAATCCTCATCAGCTCTCTTGTTCTCTCTGTTTCTCTCTCTCTCTCTGTATATATATATATATATATATATATATATATATATATATATATATATATATATATATCGCTCTCTGTCTCTCTTCTAGCCTCTGCCCCCACCCCCCCTTCCACTCCCCAGGTGGGAATACAATTAGGTGCAGGGGCCATTTTGTTCGGCCGCTAGCCACTGCAGACCATGGTTAAAAATGCCTCCCTCAAACAGGGGTGGCGGCGGCGGTGCTCCCGGAGGAGCAAACACCTTAGCAGCCTCCTGGGAAATCATAAAAAAAAAACATGCTCAGAAAAAGAAAGAGATGGAGAAAAAAATGGAATGAGAGAGAGAGAGAGAGAGAGAGAGACTGAGACATAGAGAGAGAGAGAGAGAGAGAGAGAGAGAGAGCCCTGAATGGCTATCAAAAGAGCTGCAGCAAGGCCTAGTCCCTGATGAGTGACAACATAGAGCAAAATATGTATTGGAGACAAAGCCTTTGTCTCCTTCCTTGGTCTCTTCAATGAATTACGCTGCGTCCCTTCTCTCTACCCCCCCCCCCCCCCCACACACACACACACACACACACAACCCACCCTCCTCCCCAGCTTTTTAATTAAATGGCTGCTGCTCCATCTCTCTATCCGTAGCTCCCCATTACAGAGGCTAGATAAGGGATTGCTATCTGTAGCATGTTAAGAAAGGCTGCTGGGCAGTCAAGCCTCATGAAATTTGTCACAAGATCTCATTTTCCTCATTGCCAGACGTGATGCTTATAATTGATGTGGAGGCAGCAGTAATTTATTGGCCTTCCGCAATTATCATCCCCTACAAGCTGGGGGATGTGACTGCAATTTATATGGTGGACTGTTCGCGGGGTGGGGGTGGGGGGGTTATGGGGGTGACCAGTGGAGGGGGCAACCAAGGGTGTTTGTATGTATGCATGTGTGCTAACATGCATTAATGCAAGACTCTTGATTGTTCTTCATCTGCTTCAATGCCACAATCACCTCTTGTGTGTTAAAGGCAGGGATCTATCATAAACAATATGCCGTGTTCAAGAGAGACAAGGTGCAGCTGGACGGTCACACACCCGGTGGGGGGCCAGGGGGGCCAGGGGGGGATGGTGAATGTCCACTAGCATTCTGCCGCACCCTGCTCTGACCATCTGACCTGTTCCCCGAGTTCCTCCTAATGAAGATCACTCTAAAGGGGCGGTTCCTCACAATGTGAACACAGTCGGTCGTGCATTTGGCCGGCCAATGAAGACCCAGATAACGTGAGCATTTGGATGAAGATATGAAAATGTATCAGTGCAATAACATAAAAAAAATAACATAAGAAATCACTGTGAAAGCCTTTCTGACTGTAATGTCCACCAGCAACCGCAGCCTGATTTGCCCTTATGTCTCAGGTCCACTAATTTCCCCTCTTCTGGTCATAACATTAAACACGAACTAAATAAATCCTCTGATTGCCAGTGTGAGCCAGGCAGCTGCTGCATTAAAAACAGGCAGTCATTAACACAAAAATATCATTAGCGAACCGGAGACAGCACTTTAGAGCACAATGAGTGGATATATGGGGCACATGAACTGTCTGGTGCGGGGACGCTTTTTCCTGAGCTTGTCTGTTCATTAGTGTGCTCTGTTGTGTGTGGGTCTATATTTTGTTCTTATGCTTCGTCCTTTCAGTATCCCCTTCATTTGTATCGACATACGGAATATAGTGCGCATTAACGGCAACTCAATACACGCTATTCAAGCCGTTAGCAACTGAATCACTTCTCTGTAGAAATGAACTCATTTTAATGACTGCTTAGCAGCTAGCTTCACTTAATCCAGACGCATGGAGATTCACAGGGAGGTTCGGATACCCCCGAGTTTCGCTGCTTTGTGTGTACAAGCTTTTTTTTTTTTTTTTTTGATACAACCGTTTTTATTGTCAGTTCGGAGCAATACGCTATCATGGGAGAGCGGTTAGCTCCCTGCCTCCAGCCCTTTTTTTTTTTCTCTGCCTTTGATGTACACCACTTACGTAGAATATTATAGTGCGCGTGATCGATGGTAGCAAGTATCATGGCGGTTAGCAGCGCAGCATAGCTGCTGCTGAAAGCTGTCACGTCACGTAGCAGTCCTCTGCAGCAAAGGATGATGGGACTGTCACCACCTCTGCACGGAGCATGCTCAGTGCGTCAGGGGAACAGAAGCTGTTTGTTTTGTTCGACCTGCACGCCTGTTGTGTTGTCACCAAATTAGACTTTCAAATCACCGAAACCAGTGGGAGACAGAGTCTCATCATGTTTTATTTTTTTTCCCCGCCTCTACCTTCTGTAATAATCATACCTGTTTACTCTTCAGGGAGCCTTTTCTCTATCTTTCTTAAACGCGCCTTGTAAGCGGAGAGGGGCAGTAATGAAGGCAGCGGGCGGCGCAGAGAGAGCATGATGTATTGAGAATGTGAGCCACGCAGGAGAAGGCTTGAGGAATTGAGCCAATGGGGAATACCGTGGCGAGGGAAGGTGGTGGTGTGTGTGTGTGTGGGGGGGGGGCTGCGGGATGCTGCGCCTTTCATGCTATTATCTTTATGGCATAGCAAAACATGCTTCAGGCAATCAGCATGAAATTGTTAATTGCTCAGCCCTCTTGTGCGTCGCCCAGGGGACGGAGCCTTCGAGAGCAGCCCGTAGGACCCAGAACGAGTAACTGGGTGCCCGCCAAGCTGCCTGCCTGTCTGCCTGCCTGCCTTCGTGTGTGGCTGGTTTCACAGCCAAGCCACTTTTTGCAATTTACTACGCTTACACTTCCTCCGTCTCTGAGTTCAAATTCCTGACCTTTGTCGTCTTCAAACAGTTGCTTTCTCTGCTGATGTGCGCTGCAGAGCCATCTCAGAGAGTTTTGACTCTGCCTTTACAAATGGCACAGCATAAACGCTTCCTACGCTGTGTCTGTAATCCTGTAATCAGGTTGATAAGAAACCAGGCTGTCCATGGAAGTGCCTGGTTACTGTATCAGCCTTAAATGTAACGGCAAGTTTAACTTCTGATTTTTTTTTTGGGGGGGTGCATGTATATGTGAGAGTGTGTTACTGTGAGGAGAGTCCGGACCACAGTGAGCTGGTGCCTGTGGGGTGATGGACTACTGGATAGAGGTATAGAGAAGCATGCCAGTATGGTTGAATTGGTCTGAATGACCATGCTGAGTAGACCTATGCTGGTGCCTAAGGGCGTTTTCACACCTATAGTTAGTTTTGCTGTGGCCGGAATCAGTTGAGTTTCTAAACTTGGAGCGTTTTCCCTTTGGGAATGTTCTCTCTGTTTATTGGTCAGACCTGTCCTGGGGCAGGAGCAAGTAAGCAGATACAGGAAGAAGGTCCTGTGTGCTAGACTAGTGCATATTTCTGTGCAATTTAGCATGGTGTAATGGCAGAGATGACATTTGTTTACAGCTGTAGTAATGATCTGGTGAGGATACCAGGTTAACAGCTGGCTGTGGGAGCCATTTATCTCTCGAAGCTGCAGGTTTTAAGATGTAAATAAAAACCTCCTTTTCCAAAGGCACACCGATCACCTCTTTACCACCATGGCTAGATCCTTACAAATCAAGGTTCCTAAATTCCTCAACATCATGTACAGGTTCAACTCCACAAAAGTGGCTCTTCACTCCAAAGAATCTGTTTAGCTACCTCCATTTTTAAGAGTGTACCGTCACGCCGTTAAAGCCCCTCCAGACTAAGACACTTTTGTGCCTATTTTGGGCCGAACGCAGGCAAAACACTGAGTTTACATGCAGCATCAAGCTAATATAGCCCGTCAGCCACGCTTATCGTCTTAGACGTGGCGGTGGATGAGCGTGCATAAGGTGTTGTCTTCAAATGGGATTGCTGCGCACAAGCCGTCTTCCGAGGCTGATATCCCCTCGTCACGGCCCCCCGCTCTCCTCCAAATGATCTGTTATTAAGCAAATGAAGTGCTCTGGGCCCGACGTTAAATCCCTCCACTTTGTCATGGTGCACTTTGACTTATCACGGCCCTGTAGTCCTGGTTTGGGTGCCTGAGTCCTTGCATGCCTCCGCTGCCGTTTAGCAGGACAAGTTTTTTTTTTTGTGTGTGTGAGTGTGTGTGTGTGTGTGTAATGTTTAAAGTCAGCCTTCTTTTCAAAACACTCTGTGGCACAGAGAGGATTTCTAAGTGCTAATCAATGGGTCTTAAAATGCAGCATTGATCTCAATTAGAAAACCAGGAAGGCGAACTTTGAGAAGTGTGGGGTAGAATCGGCTGTGTGTGGCTGTGAGGCGAGCGGAGGGGCTATAGGACAGAGGCCTGAAATGTGTGCCATTTGGTATGCTATGGCGTGGAGTTAATCCTATTGAACTTTCCGAGGAGCCTCGCGAAGTCTGGAATCGGTGTGTAGAATTTCCTCCAGCAGACTCAGTTTTGAGTGCCTTGTCTGCCTGTCAGGAATACTCCTGTGCGCTGGTCTCTTTCAGCCATGTGCTTCTTAAGGAAAGTTAAAGCTGACGCTGGTTCTTGACTTGTGGGGAATAACACCAGAGCGTGACATAGCCAAGACTTCAACACAAACCAGAGTCTCTTGTTTGCTCACTCTCTCTCGCCCTCTCTCCCCCATCGCCTCTCTCTTTCTACCCCCCCCCACTCTCTCTCCCTCCTGATTAGAATCTCTTAGCCATGCAAGCCTGTACCTCCGTTTAAAGCAGGAATTAGAAGGCCTCTCATTAAAGTGTTGGATGACATCAATCTGTTGTCTGGTGCGTCCAGAGGAATGATGGGGGCAGTGTGGGGAAGAGCAGTGGGCCAGCAAGGGGGGACTGGCAGCTGCTAGGCAGGAATTGATTGCATTAATTGATATGCCAATATGTAAGCTTGTTACATCCACCATTGCTTAGGATGATGGCTAACAAGTCCTGCTGATCAATGGAACCAATAAAGGCTTCATCCATTAATGAGCAATGTGGTAATTAATGTTATCCCTAAACCAATTAGAGTGGGTACTGCATCGGCTGGCTAGCGCAGCAAGCGGCCCTGACCATTTTATCTCTTTTCCTATCCCTCCCTGTTCTGCACACGGCCGAGCTCTTTGATTAGAGCAGGCTGCATGGCAGGAGCTGTGGATCACTGTGTTGACTTAAATGTAAATTTGTTTTTGCATGGAAAAGAAAGTGGTGCCATCGCAGGAAATTACACAGCCTAAAGCA
This sequence comes from Salminus brasiliensis, assembly GCF_030463535.1. Classification (NCBI taxonomy): domain Eukaryota; kingdom Metazoa; phylum Chordata; class Actinopteri; order Characiformes; family Bryconidae; genus Salminus; species Salminus brasiliensis. Next base: position 27,194,683 of record NC_132894.1, read on the forward strand.
GAGTCGGTATTTACATTTCTGAACAGATTGAAGAGAAGTGATGGGTTCTATTATCGGCTTCTTGCTATTAAGTCACCTCTGCTGTCTTGTCCTTCCCTATTTCACCGCCGAAGAGTGTAATCGCTCCTAAATGACTGTTGTGGCTTCCTGTCCATGCCGTGGTGTTCGACCGTGAGCAGGCTATGTCTCTCCCCTCGCAGGGATTTAGTTACCGTGCTTAATGTGGTTTGCATTCCACTGTTATGACATCACCTCTCACCTGCCCGGCTTGTTGGGTGATGGGTAATATTTGGTTAGCGACGTCTCCGGCTACTCCTTCTTCTCTCTCTCTCTCTCTCTCTCTCTCTCTCTCTCTCTCTCTCTCTCGCTCCTTTGCTCCCTTGCTCTTCCTCCCTGTCTCTGTAACCCTCTCCGTCACTCCTGGGCCACAGCTGTGTAGACTCAGCTCTTTATAAGCTGGAGTAGAGACCGAGAACGCAGTGACAAGCCCAAGCACTCCATCAAATGGCCTCTGATAGACACCCAGACTGTACAGGAAATACAACACGCTTATAAATCAATACTATTGTTTTCACATTGAAGAGCAGGACCAGGCCTGCCTGGAATCCATTACCTCGCTTATCAGACAACACCATTTTAACAGAGGACATTTTTTTTTCTCTCCTACATCCACCCCCCTTCTAGTCTTGACAGATGTGGAGAAAGCAGTCTTCTAGTTTTCAGTGGAAAGGGTTTTTTTGTTTTTGTTTTTTCAGCCCAGGAATAGATAGCGTAGATATGGCGAGTTTTGGTAAAGCACAGTGGAAAATTGCAGTTTTGGTAAATCCGGTTTGGGAGGAGGTGAAATAAAGGGAGAAAGGCACTTCTCAGAACTGACTCTAATCCTGCTTTATTTGCCGTCCGTGGTGGTGCGGTCTCCCTTTTACTGGTAATGAATTTGTGTGCTTTAAGCGAATGTGAGAACAGGCAGGATGATGGGGCTGGCTATGTAATTGTGTTTCATAAATTATGGAGGTCATCCTTAATTATGTATTTGTTTTGCTGTTGTGAGGCCTGTGCGAGATTATGAGATGGGTGTAAAATGCCTGATTTCTTGCATATTTATAGGGGTGCCAGGGGACACAGAGTGAGCGCCTGACTCACTGATGTGGTTGCACTTGTCAAATGGCAGATAAATGAAGTCCTCTATGAATAGATCCTGTATCAGATGACAGCTGCATACACCTCAGAAACTCTTTACCCCTGAAAGTGGACCCAAATGAGAGGAGAAATGAGGGCAAGCGACAGGGGGGAAAAAAGCAGCCGCAAAAGGCACGGAAATCTTTTCGAAATCCTGCGCGAGAAAGGGAGCAGGAAAGATGGAGTGAAAGAGGAAAGAGCTCCATCCATCTCTCTAGCTGAAACCCATAGCCCTAATGAGTGCTTACAGCAGGGCCAAGCTAAATAAACAGTAAGTAAGTTGTCTTGGTGGTAGAGGAACGTCAATGCCTGCAACTTGCTCAAGCCTGCGCTCTGAATGGTAGCGTATTGACCCCAGCAGGACCCAAGAGGGTTCCCTAATTGAAAATTAATATTGAATCGATGCCGCGGGCCATTTGCATATTGATTATAAACATCCAGGAAGGCACCAAGTATGCGAGATCAATAGGGCCCTTCTGCAGCGGGCCGAGCACGGCGCGTCACGTGGCAACCGACTGCTCCGGAGGTTAATGACTGCCGCTCGTTAAGGAGCTCTTGTCAGGTGGAATCCAGCCGCAGGGGCTTCAGCAGCCTAACCCTGAGCTGGCAGCTGCAGGAGGGAGGTAGAGAGGAGGGGGCAGAGGAGAGAAGGGGAGTGGTACCCGGTTCTCAGCGGCAAGTGATGGACTTGTGCAAGAATTGACCTATCCATAGCCGAGTACATTCACTCACAGATGCCAATGCAGAGCTAGACGGACGTTAGGGAATGTCGGCAACGATGTAATAAGAACTTTTGGTGAAGACGGATAAATTTAGGGCTGGTTTCTCAGATTAAGCCTAATCCTAGACATTTTTGCACTGAAATGTAATCCAAAGCTATGCTTACTTAATATGGTTACTACTTTGAATCCACTACAGTAGTGTGCACTACAGCTTTCTTTTTTTTTACCAACTTGACCAGCCTCAGTACTAGTTACAAAAGAATACCTTCGTTGATAGGTCAATTTAATGGCAAGTCTGAATTGCAGGTGGTTTAGATGTGTGTAGATCTAAGATCCAACTTGCTTTCTGAGTCCTGCTGTGGCAGTGAAGATGCTGATGAGGAGTTTTTCCCCCCTACATCTTGTCCTTCTTGGACCTTACCTTGAAGGAAGAACATTGCAGCTATTCTGCATTGTATCACCATTGTATCACTATCAGCTGTGAAGAGTCTTTGAATGACAGCAGTATTGTTATAGCCTTTGCATATGGTATATGTCACAGGAACAGATTAGCGGTCAGTAAGACTTTAAACAATGCTGGAAAACGGTTGTGGTGCACTGCCTTGAACCTTGGACGTAATGAAAATACACAAATAGCGCATGGGTCGCTGAAGGGACATCCTTTTTGTGTGTGTGTTTTTCATAGAGGGAGACAGCACAATAACCTTGGCTTTCTTCGTCTCCCGAGCAGAAGAGTGCAATATTGGGCTAATCAGACAGGCCCTTTTTTAATTTAGGTGGAGCATTCACAGCATTAGTAGAGAAAAGTGGAGTCGATTCCAGCACTTTAAGGCCCAGATTAGGATTCAACACATGCATTCCTCTCCCAGACTCCCTGTAATGCCTTCCACATGTTGGACAGGGACATGAGTGGTCGAGGAGGAGAAGGGAAGAGGCGCAACAAATGAACTTGAGAGAAGGAAAAAGAGAAATGAAGGAATATTCTTTCAGCCATAAAGCCTCTCTAGCAGTCCAAGGCACCGCAGGTGGGTGAGTGAGAAAAGCCTTCAGTGTTCCTTTAGCTTACAGTTTAACACTGGATTCACCTCGGTATTCCAACCGTAGGGCATCATCAAACTTCTCACAGCCCTCTGGAGGCATTGGATCTAGAGTTCTAACCTATAGGAGATCAGCTTATCGCCTGGTCTGTAGGAGCAAGGCCATGAATTAATGCCACTGTTCAGCTGCTCTCAGACCAAACCCCCCCTCCCTTTACAAAACACACACACACACACACCCCATCAGCAGTACCCGCATAGGGAGCCTTGCTCAGAGAGTGGGGAGCCGAGAGCAGGGCCCCGGGAGCCAGGCTGCATCTGATTGCTTCATTACAGGGCCTTTCATTGACTTGGCTGCACTGAACTGATGAACTGAGGCAGTGGACAAGAGCCCATAATTGGGAGAAATGAATTCTTATCACAACCTCCTCATGAGGCCGCCGGTCCGGGCCAGACTGCCTGTGCTGGAGCTACTGGAGGAAGAAGAAGGTGGAGAGATAGAGAAAGAGGGAGACAGAGAGACAGAAGATAGGCCTGGCTTGAAATCCGGATTCAGATACAGTAGGGGGCACCAACATCTAGGCACGTTTTTTCGGCTTCTCTAGTGACCATGAGTTTAAGTTTGCACTAAGACCAAAAAAAAAATGCCTGGTTAATACCTCTCCTTCCCTTGGTGGCCTTAGAGGAGCTGTTGTGTTTTAGGTGAGCTTGGCGAGGATTCTCAGGCATCTAAGCCCCTCTGTTTGTTTTCCTCGTAGTAGCCCCCCGGGGGAGAAGCCCGCATTAGTTAGTGTCTTCACCCAGCTCATTTTTTTTCAGTCCCCTCATCAGGCATGGCCGCCCGAATGTTTACCTGGGGGATGAATAATTAATGCGCGCTACCTGCTCCCTCGTCTCAATGAGACGGACCTCTGGCTAATTAGAGAGAAGCCTTTCCTCTCCCGGCCTCAGCAGCAGACGACTATAGCGGGAACAACAATAACAACAACAACAACGACGGCAGCAGCGAAAAAAACAAAAAAGCTGAGTAAATAAAGGCGGGCCCGGACGCACTGCCGGCCTAACGGTGTAGTTGTGTGTTTGTTGCTGGTGGGGGAACTGTGGAACCAATTTAGGCCCAGGAAAGGTCTCGAAGGGGCCAGACGATTATTAATCCTAGGCCTCCCCAAGAGAGGCCAATGACTAAAAAGCACTCTCTCCTTCTCTCTCTCTCTCTCTCTCTCTCTCTCTCTCTCTCTCTTTTTCTCCTTCTTACTCTTTCTCTCTCATCCTCTTTTCCCACTCGCTCATTTCCATGCTTGCCCCTGCATAGTCAGCACAAAAGAACACGCTCATATACACAAGTGTGTACACACACACACACACTTAGATTCACACACACACACACACACACACACACACACACATACTCAAGCTAACCTTTCATTCCACCAAATGCTGCTGATGTGCTCCTGAGCCCATTAGCCTAACAGTTTCCTCTGAAACTTGGAGAGTAATATTAAATTATGTGATAGTGCATTCCCCTCACACTGCATAAATTAATAAGGCTGTTTAGTGAGCCTGGCTGATTGGCTGATTGGCCTCAGCATTTGATCTACTTTCCCAAATGCGTAATGGAAAGTGCTAGAATTCCACCTTCCACAGCTCCTGTCTGCTTTCCTCTTTGGTAAACATGGGGCATTACATCAATGTTATTGTTGATTTATTTTTTGTCATTTTCTTTTAAAGACCTGATGTATTTGGTCAGCCTTTTAAAGCACCAGTTCAGCCTGCTTTACTCCTGGTGTATTTAACCCAAAGCTTTGGCTCACAGTTCAAGCGGTTTTTAAGCATGTGCTGATGGAACAGGCTCTATGACCTATTGATGGACATAGGAGCAGCGGGCGGCTCTAGCTTTTATGCGGTGGGGTAAATCCAACACGAGCAGGGCCGGTGGTGGGAGGGGTGGTATTTTTACTCCCCGTTATTTTAAGACAGCTGCTGCGTGTCCTGGCAGCGGTGCTGCAATGTCTCACGCCTTGCCTCTCGCCCTGTGTACTGAGCCAAAGACAACTAGCCAGGGAGAGATGAGGGCTGAAGCGAGCTTACGGTGTCCCCTCAGTGGGAGTGCATCACAGTGCGTCCCTCAAACCCCGCTCCACTTCTTAAAACCGGCTCATGGACCCGGGCCAGGGGAGTTGAGATATCTGTGAGCTTTAGAGGCTAACTCGGCCTGACCCTGGCCAGATAGTTCCGTCTACAAGACAAAATAAAGATCGATTTGTAATAATATTAACTATGGTAGCAAGAATCACTGTCTCTGATATGAACAGCCTGAATATGAAAAGTATAACATTGAAATTCACTGTAATAAACTCCTAAATTTGATTAGTCAGGTCTAGATTTTCACAAATACGTCAAGCTCCAGTGTGCACATTTAAGGTACTGGGCCCCCGACTTGCAGAGTCCTTGAAGAACATGGAAGCCAAACTGATACGCTAAGACATAATTAGAGCTGTCAACGTCTGCAAAAGCACAGACATGATCCTGCTTGGGACACCAAAGTCTCCAAGTCTCAGACACCATAAGACTGTAGTTAAAAGTGCATGAAATGAAAAGATTGAAAAGTAGTTGGCTCATCTGACCCACACTGGTAGATCTGAACGGAGCCACACTGGACAAGGTAATTCAGTCTGCAAACATCAGAATGCCCTGCAGATGGTGAAGAGAGAAGGGGCGGGAGGAGGGAAAGCATAGAGCAAAAGCTAGAGACAGGGGCTGGGGAAAACAGCAGGGCCACATTTTGCCTACATTGACAGGATTATCTTCTTCGAAGAGCATTTTTCAGTCTCTTCCCCTCCAATGAGCTGGCCTCCATACAGCAAATTGGTAAACTGATTAGATTGAGATTAGTGCACGCTGATAAGAGATTGGATGGATATACTATTGAGATTAAATGGATAACGAGATCGACTGATAGATGAGTTGGAGCGTTGCATCTCTTCCTCTGGCTCTCTAGTCCCTATTGTAATTAAGGCTTTAAGGTGTGTGCATAATCAAATAAATAAATAATGGTGGAATTATGCGATAATGAATTAATACATTACAAGGAGAGAATAAATAAGCTCCAGCTAATTGCACGAGATGACTCTTTTTCATTAGGTTTTTTGAGAGGAAATCTCATTATATGCATCACAAACTATAATCCTCCTTTAGAAATATGTAAATTTGCGAAGAGTGGAAAAATAAAGCGCACGTAGGAGCAGAGATGCTTCCGAATAGCATTTTGTCATGTTCACATTTTGCTTCCCCAGCACCTCATTTGTCTGAGACGTGACAAAAATTTCACAGGCTCTTTCGTAATGTTGGCGAATGGAGTGGTATGGAGACACCTTTTTTTAGAGAATATAGAAATCTGCCTTTTCTGGGATTAGCAAGTTCAGACTTAGTTGTTGAAGGCCTTGTAAGTGTAGACTGACCCAACACTGCCCCCCTCCCCACAAAGTGTATTTACTGCAGTGAATATCTTCAGGCACTAAAGTCCTACGGACGCGTCGAATGCTAGATTATCTTGAGCCTTTAAAATTGCCATTGCTCTGTTTGTATATTTTACCACATCATTTCCCAGATTAAATGTGCTCTACAACCCTGTAATGGAAATGCGGGAGAGCAACGATGAAGATTTTAATTATGGAAAAATTGGCTTGTCTGTTCATTTGGCATGAGCTCCGTAGTACAGCAGGTTCACCATGGCTGTCAGAGTGCATATAGATACTGGGGGGATATACTCATGCAAATAAACAAATATTAATTGTTAGCCAGATAAACACATCTATAGTAATTACATCAGAAAACAGAGATGGGGGCTGATCATGTTGTGCATAATTACTGCGGAGATACAACGCATGTCTATTAAGCCTCATTATAGACCTTCCACGGCTAGCAATCCAATTACTACTAGTTTGTATATCACTGTAGATAGGCGGATCTGAAGCTGGGAGCTTTTTCCGTGGCTGGGATTCTCAGTGAGAGTGGTATAGTGCATTGACGAAAAATAAGGGTTCTTGGCTTGGACATTTGGATCTGGGAACCACCTTTTATTGGTGTGGAACCTTGACGTTACATGGACGTAAAGGATGATGCATCGGAGGCTTCTTTGGGGCCATACATACCCTAGAAGTCCTCTAGCTTCTCTTTACCACATTACATTACTCTTATTACTCTTTGTAGAGTTGGGATGTTTCTCAGCTGACCTCCTTAATTTCAAGCTGAGATGGACTGTGGGTGGGTCATGGGATTCTGGGGGGGTTTAGAGGGGTGATTGCCATGTTTCAGGCGCATCTGATGGCTGCTGAATTATTTATTCGAGCCTGTAGGACAGTAGCCACAGAGACTCCGGCCCCAGTGTGGTGGGGGACATTAACAGAACAGCATGAAGATGGTTCCTTTTGGTAAAGAGTATGTGTAATCATGTGAAAGGAGGAGTTTAGGTTTTGCCCCCCCCCCCTTTCAAAGTCCCTGCCGCCCCCACTCAATTACTACTCTCTGTCAACCCAGGCAAGCCCCTGCCACAACAGAGTAAGCGAGAAGCCAGCCAGATTTATCCTGATCAAATTGAAGAACTTTCTTTCTTTCTTTTTTTTAATTAAGAATGAGCAAAGGGGTTTTTCTGTAAAGAAAAAGATAGAAACAACCACCCGTTTTTTCCTATTAAGGAGAAATGTCAAGCGCGGTGTTGGCGCGATAGTCTAAGCGTGTCCCTTTGTTGTTCCCCCTGACATTGCAGGCTAATTTTTCATGGTTATTTGAACTGGAAAATGAAAGAGAGGTTTGCGATTATTTCCTATAAATGACAACACAATCGCATTACGCTTCAATACAAACAGGGAGAGGATATTGCCTTTTCATATTTCATGTGAAAGTAATGGATGGGTTATGCAAAGAAGGCCAGAAAGAAAAGACAAATGCAGAAAGAGAGCAGCGACTGTTTGATTTGTATTAGAAAGTTCCCTGAGAGCAAGTCACCCCCCTCTCCAACCTTTTTTTTTTTTTTTTTTTTTCAATAACTGGTGGCGATGGCGAGGATGCTTTAGAGTGCCTGCACAATGTAATCATTGGATTTCCGTAGTGGATTGCTATTAGTGGCAGCCAGGGGTGGAACTGTAATGATGGGCTGCGTGTGTGCAGAAGGAAGCTTTTCAGTGAGGCCACTTTGCAGCGCTGTGTACCATGGTCACAAGTTCTGCTTGTAGTTGCAAGGTGCACTATTATTTGTGGCCACTTGCTGGAGAGTTTCAAACAGCTTATTGTTGCTTGTGTGTGCATTTTTTCACAATATTCAGATTATGGCCTACAATAGGCCTACAGTATCCAAACCAGCTAACTTAGTTATGTTTGGTTACTCAGGTTAGGGTTTCTTGTCCATTTGATACATTTTTGATAGAAAATCTGATCTGCCTTTTTTATTATGTTACTGTTTTCCTTTGTACTTCACTGGGAGATCTAACATCTATGCAGACCAGACTGTTAGACCAAAGCTAACACACTAGCCACAGGTTAAAGTGCTAATCATGACAAGACAATGCAATATGATATAATACATAACTCAAATGCAAAGGTTTGGACACCAAACCTATTGAAATAGGGGTTTTCGTAGAAGAGTCATTAGACAATTTCCTGCGTCCTTGTTCTGTGAACAAAACTCCAAGAAACTTCTAAACAAGCATGACTTGTTTTAGTTAGTGCTGTGGACTGACGAGGTCAAAATAGAACTCTTTGGGCACACTGAGCAAAGGCACGCCAAGATAAAATAGATGTTAAGATAAAAATGCATTATGAATATATGAAGCGAACACCTTGCCAACTGTGAACATGCATGGATGTGAACCTGTAATGCTGTGGGGTTGTGTTGCTGCCAGTGGCATTGGCAGTATTGTTTGGTTGGAGGGATGAGTGGATTCCTATACTAATATAAAATACTAATATTACCCAAATACTGTTCTCATGCAGGGCCTGTATTGTTAGCCCAACTGTGAAGGAGAAATAATCCCACCAGGGTCAGTGTTAGGACCGGGAGGGGTTAAACATGAGCCCCTTCTGGGTTGTACACTGAGATCAGGGTGGGCTATAACGATGGGGTCCAGTATCATTATGGGGCCCAGTATTAACACATGTACAAACCCACTCAGAGGCCATGCCCATCTGGAACCCACCTAGCCCACATTCCACCCATGTGAGCCCTAAATGAGTAGGTGGCTGGGCAAAAGCCTGAAGACTGGATCATCTTTAATTTTTGCAGTGTAAAAAAAGTAATACATATGGGGCAAGTATTTATAACTCCAAATCACATAAAAAAAAATTTTTTTAAAACTTTGCATGTCAGTTAAGCTGTCATAGATTCCAGAGATGAGGCACCTTCTTGAGTGCCTAGCCCTCCCCCTCCAAACCGCTTACACACGGAGCTGCTGTGCGCTCCCTGGTTTGGGTTTGAGCGAACATCAGTTCACAAACACATCAATACCAGCTCCTGTCTTAGATTCCTTAAAATGAAATTGATTAACCAATCTGATATTCATAGCCCCTGGAAATTCTGTTTTATCTGCCGGCGCGCTCTCATAAACAAGCAGGCAGCAGGGCAGGGGCATAACTGGCTGCAGAAACACCGGGCACAGCATGGGTCATCACCACGGGGAGGGCAGCCCTGTTTGTGTATGTGAGTGTTCATTTCGCAGCATAGGGACCCAGCTTGGGTTGGCCTCATGGGACCTATGAATTGCAACACACTCGCATAAGCGTACGCACACACACACACACACAAACTCATCACACATCCCCACTCATACACGCTACATACATTCAGCCATGGCCACATTGATTTTCTGAGCTAACACCTCCAGTGAGCGGTTCACGGCCAGATGGATGCACTACAAAGATATGCAAATACCTGCACTCGATAAATCGACGGCCGGGGGATCTTTTTCAGACGGCGCACTGTACGGGCCCGCGCTGTCCGAAGAGAAATGTAAACAGATAAAGAGCCGTTAATGGACAGGCTCTGCCTTATACGTGCATACCTGCCTGCTGCAGAAGTCTTAACTTTTACTTGTAGTTATCAATCAGAACTCTTGATGCGTGCAGATCAATGGAGGTCACTCAAGCAGAGATGCAGTGTTTTCACTGCAGTATAGATTCTCCGAGAGGCAAAGTAGCTTAAATATGATTATGTACCAGATTGATCTGTGCGTGCTCCGCCCACAAACACATTCTTTCGTGACTTCTGTTGCCAGATTAGGCAAGCTTTATAGGCCGTCAAAATCCCAGTCAACCTAGAGAGAAATTATAGGTTTATGTTAGGTTTTTTGGATCAAATATGAAACTTGTAGCTCATATTTTGATAGAATATGGAAAATTGTATTGTGTTGTTAATGTCAATTGATATTTAGTGTTTACAGTCCTCTTCCGATTATCCACAGATGCTCAAACTAGGCTTAAATTAGGTTTACAGAATAACTATACAACAACTTAGAACTCAATTACATTCAATAGGTATTTAGTTGAACCTTAGTTGAACCTCTAAACCCTTGCAACTCCATATGTAAGCCCACACTTCATTACTGCCATAATTTGCATTGATTTTAAAGGACCTAAAATGGAACCCTGTGGGACTCCACAAAATCTGATAAGGTGAAAAAGACTATACGATAGTTTCGCTTTAGGATTAATGACTGAATTGTTAACCTGTGGTTTAAGGGGTTAAAAAATTACTGGCGTTGAAACAGCTACAGTAGACCTTATAAAAATGTCTTGAAAGTGTCTGTTTATAAAATGATTTATTGTGTGTGTGTATAAAAGGTCACGTTACTTAGGATAGACTGAGCGTAGCTCCTTTGTCGTGTAAGGGAGCTAACCTTATTATGGTGGCAAATTTGTTGTCGTTTCCAGCCCAGTATAGCTACAGGATTGGAGCATAGTCATTTCAACTGGAAATTAAACGTTATACAGCCAGTCTGAACTCCCACCTTAATTCATTAGAGTGAATCGAATGTCCTGTAAAGCTTGCATTGTACGTGGTATTTGGGTTTTTGGCATTTGGTTGAGTATCTGGAGTTGTATTTCTGTTTATTTTTAACATATGCACATGTAGGTATGTTTGGATGTGCTGTCATTGCGAGCTTTAGTGTGCGTGTGTTTGTGTGAAGCCGGGCTGTGCACGCTCTACCTGCTGATTAAAAGCAGTTGCATGTCCGAAGCCAAACACGGGAGAAATGAGCTATGAACAAAAGAGCTGTGACAGTTTCAGGTTATGTGATTTTTATGCATCTTTTTTTTTTTTTTTTTCAAATGAGAAATCAATATGTTTTTCTACATATTCAGAGTGCCAAAGCGCTTCCGCATCTCATGGGGAGGTGGGGTTGGGATGAAGAGGGAGCGGGGTTGTGATGGTGGTTGGGTGGGTGGGGGGGTGTAGGGGGTTGGGGCTCACTCGGCTGTCACAACTGTACCATCGCATTTTCCAAGCCACTGGTGAATATTTCAGACTTGATGTGATTGCCCTTCATGACAACGGTGATGCTCCCCCCCACACACACTCGCACCCCTCCTTTCCTTTGCCTTTTATCCTCCCCTTCCTCTTGCACACTCTACCCCCCCCCCTTACTTAATATCTCGAAAGTCAGTGATGTGTATGAGAGAGAGAGAGAGAGAGAGAGAGACAGAGAGAGTGGGGAGCGTCATAGATATATAACAAATATCTCAAAAACCAAGTGAGCACTATGTTATATTTCCCAGGTAACGTCTACAGTGCGTTCTGTTAAGAATGGGAGGAGGACTGTGAGAGAGCAGTGCATTGTGGGCGACAAAGGCTTGGTACATCTGGTCCATTGCTTTGTGCAGGGACATGTCCTCCAGGCATTAGGGCGCCCTTGTGGAGCAGGACAGCGAAAAGCACAGCCATACAAAAACGCCACTAATGTGTGTGTTGGGGTTGGAAGGCTGCTGGCAAACACGGCCTAATGGCCCTTGTGTGTTTGTGTATATGTGTGTGTGTGTTAGCTATGGAAGAGTGTTCTGACACTAACCCATTTCTCTGCAGCAACCTATTCACTTCTAACTTTGCTAATGACAGTAATTTGTTATGATTTATTAATTAGCAGGTGCGTGTATGTGTGTGTGTGTGGGGGGGGGCTAGTATCTTGAGTGATGTCCCAGGACAAGTCCTGTTTTCTGAGCAGGATATATTAGTGATGAAGAAGCAGGAAACAGGGAAAGAACATGATAATCCTGGGGTGAGGCTGATTGTATGCCATATATTTTTAACATGATTCCAGACTTCATGCGTTTAATTAGCTTAGTGTGTTCTGTAATGGAGTTCTATTCTACTGTGTTAAAGACACATTTTGTAGCATTTGTACCTTACAGCAGCTTTAAGCTTCATGTTGATGCTCTACTGAATTGTGATTGGGAGATAGTCTGTCTCTGTCATTGCTAATTTAGACTCAGCATGCAAGAACTCGTAACGCTGTGAAACCCAAGTAATATTTGTGTAAAAACATGCTTCTGTCGCTTTCAGGGACGGTTTTGTATCTCTCAGCTTGTCCAGAAATGCAAAAGCTTGTCCTGTAGCATTGACTACAAAGTGTGAATTACGCTTCCCGACTGCAGGGGGAGTCCAAGAGCAAGAAAGAGCAGTTTCACCTAATGTCGCTTTAAAGCTCTTCATTTTGTTTGTAGGAAACATAGCGTGGTTTTGAGTTGGTAGTATCTCTGTTGTCTTGTGGCTGAAGACAAGGCTAAAGAGTTTGCAGGTGGGGTATGTCCAAATTAAAGGGCTTCTTAAGGTTTAATGTAGGTAGTGTAAGGTAATGTAACAAGATAGATTGTTTTTTATTTTGGACCATTCTGTTGGCCCTTTTGTTATGATTTGACCACACAATGTAAAGGAGCATCATATGAGATACCTTGCTTTCTTCAGCAATATGTAAATTGGCTTAGCAGGAATTGCTACCCACAGTCCGAACTGACCACTGAAATGGCCAGTGACTTTGAAAGGCTCGGGGGATTAAATTAAGTGTTGCGCCAGGCCAGGGAGGGGGTGTGTCTTCTGGGGGTTGAGTTGTGGTGAATATGGGGCAGCGGTGGGAGCCAAAGGGACAGGGGAGGGGGCTCTGCTTAGCCAAATTGTTCTAGGGCAGCGTGAGCTTTCCCTGCTGTTTGTGATTAACTTGCTGTTTAAAGTTTTTTAGTTATTAGCCTCCTACCCCCCGCTCCACCTCTCCGTCCTTTGGCTCTCCCTCCTCCTGCCTCTATCTCTCCTCCTCTACGTGCCTCCTGCCTCCTCCTCCTCCTCCTCCCCCTTCTGCCCGCAGCCCTGCGGAGACACAAAGTATTCATTCACATTTAGATGCAGGGGTCACGCTAGGGCCAGGTCGGAACGGGCTGCATGGCTTCTGCAAGCCGGCTCAGAAATCCAGCACACAACGCAGCCCTCAGGACCAGAAAGGTAGTCTTCTTTCCTTGCTCCATGTGAGAGGTGTGTGTGTGTGCCTGTGTATTTGTATGTGTGTGTGTGGTAGAGAGATTACGCGATGGTGCCGTAGAGAGGGGAACATGAAGCCATAATGGTTGTCGGAGTGTGCGCGTGCGTGCGTGTGTGTGTAAGAGGTGCAGTGGGAGGGGTGTATGCGTGTGTGTTGTGAGGCAGTGTGGTCAGCATGTGGACTGTGTTGTTGCTCTGTGACGTTGAAGTCTCTAAGCGTGACTCATGCGCTGTGTTTATGGTGGCAGAGGGCTTTACCCAGTCTGCACCACACTGCTCTGTGTGTGAACTCCATCCGACTCCATTTACAAGCAGCACTAGAGAACAGCATAAATAGTTTGTGGGGAACTTATTTACATGTGTATGTTGTGTCCATTACAAATGCAGCCTTTGGTTCTTTGGTGTGATTCCACAGAGAAAGCTCTTGAGCTTCATTAGAAAAGGACCACTTTTGTGCACGTGTGAAGAAGCTTTTGCAGTGTTTTACAGAACCTCAGAACATGACACAAAGGCTCTATTCCAATTAGCAGTTTTCCTAGAACCTAATATTTAGTACCAGAATCCTCTGGTACTCAGGAACCTCTCTCTTTAAACAAGGTGCTGCAGCCTATTAGCTAATAACAACTGCTGGGGCTAACTGGTGTTTGGCTTGTCAGACACTCTTCTGGTGGGGACAGGCTGTGGTTTGCTTTACCTGGCTGCACCGACTGGCTGCTGGCCGTCTGCCAGGGGTTCTTCCTGAGACTAGCATGGGACTGCATTGAAGAGCAAGTGTTATTCTGTGTGTTGGTTTTGATTTTGAAGGGGTCCTGTGCAGAGTTTGTGTGTGTGTATTTGTCTATTTGTGTATATGTGTGTGTGTGTGTGTTTAGGGGGGCAGTCATGCGGATGGGGCGCAGGGGTGCTGATATGAGGAGCGGCCAAATGCATGAAATCCCCCAGCATGGGGGCCTGTGCCCCCATTGTCCCGCGGACCCCTTCTGTCACTTTCATTTTCCAGCGGCCGGTCCGGAGTCAGGCCAGCTTTGATATGGGGGAAAGGGGTGCAGGAGTGGATAGGGTGGAAAGGAGGGTGTGATGGGGTGTGGAGGGTGATTGAGGGGTTTGGGGGGGGAGTATTTATCCCAAAAAAAAAGAAGAAGTGGGAAAAAAAGGTAGGAGTAGGCGAGAGAGATAGAGTCTGTGAGGTGTGAAATACGATTGCTTTTCTATCCGACAGCGTGGCCTTAAAGAAAAAGGAAGCTGTCCGGAGCGGGACACCAAAAAAAAAAAAAAAAAAAGAAGAGTGAGAAAGGAAAAGAGGGGTTAAATAAAAAATGGTTGAGGTGGGGGTGGTCAAGCTCCACAAATTTGCAGTGGAGTGCACAGTGACACCTGGTTGAAACGATAACTATTGCTTCAATAATCCTAATGAGAGGAGCTAGCGCCTCCACGTAGACTCCAGAAAGCTGAGGCTCAAGTTCCATGCTGGGCTAGCAGAGGAGAGATAGAGAGAAGGAAAGACGGGATGAGGCGCAGGGAAAAGCATGGCCAGGCTGAAGAAGTCACTCAGACATCCTCTCAGTGCTATGCTAAAAGCTTCAGATGAGTTGGCGGACGACAGAGGTACTTTACAGGTACGGTTACCTTTTTGCGCACACTCGCTTCAGGAGCTTCTCTGAAGGTTTTGTGAATTTCCGGTAGAGACAGGCGAAGTGTTGTTGCGTGAAAACACACACGCCTGGTGGTTCGACCGAGCTACCGAGGGATGGGAAGAGCGGAGCAGTGGGTAGCATGTATTATTTATTTGGCGGTTTGTGCCTGTCAGTGTGATTAGTATGTGTGTAATCACTGTTCTTCTGGGGAAAAGACTGAAGGCTGCTGGGCCTCATCTGAAGGTAATCGCACTGTCTTCTGAGCCTCATCTCCAGCAGTTCACTTCCTGCCCAGCATCTGCTTTTGTCATCTCCACATTTTTCTCTGGCTTTTTTTTTCTTTCCTCTCCTCAGCCATGTACTGTATCTGTCTATGCCTTTCTAACCCTCCCTCCATCCATTACTAGTGTATGTGTGTAAATGTGTGTGCCTTGCTTCTTCCCAGCTTGTATAGGGTGACACCTATAGGTCTGTTTAAGCCCCTACACCCTGCGAAAAGGGAATGGATAAAGGTAGCATGGAGGGGGAGGTTGTGTATGTGTGTGTGTGTGTGTGTGTGTGTGAGTGAGCGCTGAGGATATTTTTCCTCCTGCCTCAGTCTGCTCTTCATGCTGAGCCTTCCTGCACAGGTTTCTTACTCTACAGGGGCTTCCATGTTTTATGTCCTTTGTGAAAAAAATGACACTACGTTTTCATTAGTGTCTGTTAAAATGCTGGGCTAATTTTTTTTCTTTTGCTGCTATCACTGGGTTTATTCAACTTGCATGATTAGATTAAAGCTAAAAGTTTAATATCATTGCATGAAGAGGGTTAATAAGGATGATTAATTAGAAAAGCTAACCTTCAGGCTATTGTCCTTTACGTTTTCTTTTTTTTTTTTTTTCCCTTCAGGATTTGGGCTAGAGAATGACCCGCTTGCCATAGCTCTGAGTGCTTCCTCCCAATCTATTTCCAGTCCTAATCTGTGGCTGCATGTGGGCGCGTCCCTCCGTTTCACAGCCTTACTCTAAGGCCACTTGTGACCTTTCATTAATTATGGCTGGCCCGAGTTTAATCATTGTGTAGTACGGTGGCAGATGAGATGAGGGATAGGCGCAGCCATTTGCCACTTAAAGATGTAGTGCGCGGCTGGAATTAAATGTCTACATTTCTGCATATATTATGGGGGTTTAGCGGGCGAGGTGCGGCTGGAGAGTGTCATATATCTTGATTAAAAAACTAAATGAAGAAGTGGTGTGGGGGGTGGGTGGAGGACAAGAGAAGAGAAGAAAATGAGAAGGAGAGCAGTGCGCCCCAATAGAGACTGGTCTGGGGAACGGTTAACCTCTTAGACCCTGTAGGTACCTCACCTACAAAACACATAATATTATTACACATTATTATCTCTCTCAAAACTACATTACAGTGACCAGTTATTAACGTCTGTTTCATAGGCCCTAAACTAGAACCCTGAGGGACCCCTAAGAAATGCTAAACTGAACAGCTACCAAATAATTTACAATAGTTTATGCATTAGGGTTAATAACTGCGTAATAAACCTGAGGTTAATGGGATTTAAGAGCTTAATCATTATAATTATTTGCTAAGAAATTTTAGGTGATTTTGGTCCCTTCATTTGTCATGAAATGTCTACATGAAGCTATATATAAAGGACAGCCAGCATTTTCAAGTAGTGTAAATAAATCAACGAAATTATGAGATTCTCATATGACAGCCACAATACAGTATGTGGGTGCAATCTCTCTTTTTTTGCAGAGAAAGAGAGCGAGAGAGTGTCCGTGGCTGTGCGGAAAGGTAGGAATTAAACATTCAGGCAGATCGTCCAGATGTAGGATTATTGTGTAATCTGGGTTCTTCTCCTTCTGTAGTATATGCTAATGCCGCACCCAGCTGAGGTGGATTTCTGCAGGCGCTAGTTAGCTAGGGCTTGTGCTGAAGCTCCCTGCTTTCCCCCAGTCAGTCCATGGCTTAGACCCACCTCGCTAGCCGAGGACAGCCAGCGTAGAACAGGCGGAAATCACCGGTTGCCTTGGAAACATAATAGAAACATGCACGTTTATGAAAGAATAAAAGCCATATATATAGCATAAGCTATTGGGATCTGGGGAACACTTAAATGGGCGCTTTTACTGGAGAGCCAGTCATTCCACTTAAATACCTTCGTTTAAACACAGGATCAGTCCGCCCCGAGCAATAAGGCCTAACAACATAATCCATATCGGCATCGTTTGCCGAGCCGAAGGTGCTTCCTCCGCGCAGAACAGGAGAGGAGCAAGTGGAGCAGAGTATTGAACCCAACTTTGCTAGCGCTGCCTAGCTGTTAGCTATTGAACCACTTTGTTTTAGACCAACACAAATCGACTCTGGAACAAGAGCGGGCAACAGCATTTATAGAACACAGCCGATCTGTTTAGCGGCCCACTGTCCGACGGTGTAAGAACGTGTAGGCCATCGCGTTCGAGAATTGGGTCTGTTTCACACTACTTTTCAGCGGGGAAAAGAAGGATGGTCTTGTTAACGTGCAGGAAGAGATGCCGGGTTGGGAGAGGAGCGTAGGCAATCTCGCAACCTTGTAGCCTGAGGATGGCTCGCTCTTTGTTGTAGCATTAGTCTTATCATCTTTAATTACTCTTTCCCCTAGAAGAAACGCTCCAGTTTAAAAAGCACAGTGATTGCGGGCTTTGGGAAGCGATTGCCAGGGCCGTGCTTGCCTAGTGCATCAGTAATTTAAACAGCCGAACAAATCACAGATTAGCGCGCTTTTTATGGCGTTCCACACAAAGCCATACAGATGCTAAAGGCCTGTTACTTTGCTTTCCCAGAGGACACACTGATAGCCCAGTGGATGGCGTCACAATAAAGGACATTTTTTGTCAAATGAATGTTTATGAGCACATACACAAACGCTAAACATTCTTTTAAGAACATGGAAATACAAGTGAATGAACTAGCTTACCCATGTGAAGAAAGTTGTGAACAGAACATTCACCAAATACTGTTGGGGGGGCAAAAAAGGTGTGTTCACATTGACTGTTGTTGAAGGCCTATCCAAATGAAGCTCAGGAGTGCAAAGTTTAATGGCTTTATGTAGGGAGCTTTGGAGCCAAGGCTTGTGGGATTTCAGGTTGCGTGCGGGGTCTTTAAGTGGCTGGAACATTATTGGACAGTAAAAACTGTTTTAAGTTTTGGGGTTTGAGTGCAGCGATGGAGCGGTGATCTCACACAGCCTTTTGTGCTGGCTGCGCTAACCACAGGGGATGAATATTTGAGCAGGAGATTTCAGGAGCCGTTGTTGCCCCGTCGATATATCAATAGCCCACCTGATAGAGTGGAGCGAGCAGGGGGGGGCTTTTTCAAAAGAACATTTTAAGTACATTTGCTGAGAATTAGCTGACTTGTGTAATAACTGATAAGGTGTATTGACTGGCCCAGACTTTAGTGTTGTCAGATCAATGGTGCTAGTGTGCTCACTAGGCTACTTTTAAACAAACACAGTCCTGGAAAGGGGGTGCTGGAGGCATTGTGTGTGTGTGGGGGGGGTTGTGTAGGGGGGCACGGGGGAGGAATAAAAAAAGATTGATGCCCATTTTATTATCTGTTTTTCAGCATCTTCTCTCTTACTTACACATGGCATTATTGGAGATCCATTGTTGGGAGTTTGCCGCTTTTAAATGGCCTGATATATTGAACAGAGGGCTTTTAAGATGGTTACAAGGGATTTCTGCATTTGACTTGGCAAAACATAATGTATTGTGGGCTTGGTTTTAAATATTTATGATTTATATATATATATATATATATATATATATATATATATATATAAATCATATATATAATAAACGGAGCCCAATATTGGTGAGGAGCCCCATGGACAGCAGCTTGGGACTGCAATTATGATTGTGGCAAGAGGTACTAAAGAGAGAGAGAACGAGAGAGAAAGGGAGAGATAGAAACCCGCCTCTGTTGAAGCGCACTCTCACACAGTTACTTTTCCTGTCTGCATACTTTGGACCGCTTTGGAAAATGTGTGTATGTCTCTACCACATGTGTGCGGTTTTTCTGCAGTTTTATGTACGTATTAAACAGAGGAAGCCATAAAGATATTTGTGTCATGGTCCTGCATAAATGAAGAATTATAACCCTGGAGTTGAGGGTCATTGAAAAAAATAAAAAAGAAGACGAAGAAGAAGAGCTGTAAAACTGATGGCAGTAACAATGACTATAATCACAAAAGCAACAAAAAAATAATCAAGGTATGCTTTCATTCGGAAAAGTGAAGCCTAATAATCCATATGTGATTTTAATTTACTACAAAAACAAATAACAGAAATAAGACCTGTTCAAATACAGAAGTAAATGAAATGCAGTTCAGTTCCTGGGTGTTAATTATGCAGCACAGGCGGGGAGAGAGCTGAGCCCGCCCCCTTTGTCTCACAGCCTAGTAAATGCGTGCCTGGCAAGCGTAATTGTTGTGTGCTCCTATAGAAAAAAACGGCACCGTCCCTTTAAGTGCTTCCACCAATTCTGATGGAGTGCTGATTTACATATCCCCGTCCTCTCCTCCCCCTTCAGGAGAGCTGAGTGAGGATGTGGAGGCTGCCAGCGAGACCACCACAGACCAGGAGGACCAAACCAAAGACAGAGAGAGTGGGGGGGAGAAGGAGCTTGCCAAAGGCGCAGGTAAGGCCTATCTTTCCAGCTCAGTCAGAAGGGGGAGGGAGGGGTTGGAAGAAGGAGATGGAGGTGGTAGGGGGGGTGGGGGAGGGGGGGGGGTTAGGAGGGGGGAGAAGGGGGGAGGTGTGTATATATATATAGCAGGAGGAGAGGTGTTTATTCCTCTAGAGTACTGAAGAACCATTTTTTATTCCTGGACTCCATTCCTATGTTGCTGCTCATTAACTAATTACACCTTTTTTTACCAGCAAGTATTTTAGAGTCCTTTAACTAAAAGTGCCTTTTTTTTTTCTTCTTCACCCAGCATCAAACTTTTAATTTAATAGCTTTTTCACTTTCTCACTCTGGAGGGTTTAAAATTTCGCTGGAATTCCCTGATAAATTAGCCCTGATTTGGCTAATCTGGTCAAGTGACAAAAACACAAGTTGGGTCTCTACTGGGCCTGTGGGCAGAGTTACAACACTGCCATGTGTCTTAGCACATGTGACCATGCCCACACACACACACACTGAAGAATGCTATCAGATAGGGCTATTTTTCAAGCAGTGGAGAAAGGGGGTGGGGGTGGGCTGGCAGGTGCAGGTGTCAGGTTGCTTGGAGAGGTGTGGCAACTGAGTAAAGGGGCAAGTCAGGCAGTAAATCAGTTTTTGCCCTGTTTGCGGTGGCTGGGCTGGAGAGAGGTCTGGGGATTGAATAGAGACACTAGGGTGGTTGGACCTTGGGCCTGGGGCTTGGGGCCGGAAAAGGCATGTGGAGGTGTGAACTTGGCTCTGTAGGGCTTTGCTCTCAGTCTGCTGCCATGCTAATGATGCGTGCTGAAGGCAGCGTGGGCCTGGAGCACATGGGCTGATACAAGACAGAGAGTACATCTGATAGGCGGACTTTGCTTCTTCGCCCATGTGGCCTACTGGAGCAGACTTCTTGTAACTTCTCGTACGTCACTGTAGGAATGTGACGGAACATATCTTTGTTGTCGGAACGAAACTGGATATCTCCAAAATCCAGGAGTTTATACAGGGGAAATAAAGTTTACACAGGAAGGAAAACCTGTCTTAGCTTTCAGTAGAAGTAAACATTAAAAAAATAAACTATTTTAGTAGTTTATTACTCCATAAATGCATGAAACTTTATGAACTATGAAAGTTTAATACATAGTGTATTGACAGTTCTATTACTTGTCCACAAGAACTTAGCCTGTATTATCACTATTCCTTCTGCAGTTTACTGTTGTCAATTATGGCTAATTCCTGCATTTCTGATTTCATTTCTGCTAAGCTAACACTTTCTCTGGAGAGCTTTGAGAAGATTCTGTATTCTGAGCCAGTGAAGAGTAGTGACGTTCTGTCAGGTAGCACAGGCCACATTACCCCCCTCTTCATCTCTGTAATATTTTCATACAGTTTTGACTGTGTTGCATCAGCCGTGCCTCCACACAGGTACAGTACAGGCTAGCTACTGGTGCTGAATGTAAAGCCACTATAAGTTAGGTGAACTCACGTAAGTAGGGTAGTTTATCCAGATACTTAAGAACATGGAAAAGTTGCTGTTTAAACGTCTCTCCACCCAACAAGCTCTAGAGGACAGCCCTGCTCCCTACAATCTGTTCCTACAGCGAAGACCCGAGGAAAGAAAATTTTAAAAAGCAGCAATCCAGATCTTTTGCATGGGCTTGGTTTGCATGAGCGTTGCAGAAAGCAAAAAAAAAAAAAAGTTCATTGCCATGTTTGAAGCCAAATCTTTGTAAAATGTCTTTGATATTCCAACTTTTATTTTAAATGAGGCTGAGTTGTTTGTGCGCTTTGAACGGGTGGCACTCCTCCTTTGATGGGGGAGAAATAATGATATGCATGCCTGCCTGAAAATGGCTAAAAGTATATTTTAACACATCAAAATAAAGCACTTTAAAAAGCATTAAAATGAGCTGGGCGATTAATAATTCAATCGTACCTGTGGTGCCGGGGAAGACGCATTAGGATCCCTGCGTCTGTTTCTGAAAGGCATGCAATTTGATACAAGAATATTCAATTCCTTTTTCCTCCCCCCTGTCAGTCGCTAATCACCAAATAAGTGTGTTTCTGTGTTTCCACAAAAGAAAGATGTGCTTGCGTATGAAAAATTCACAGGCTTCCCAGCAGCTTATTAGAAACACTTAGTTAAAAATAGCATGTGCATTAGGGAGCCAGGTCTAGGGTGCTGTTTGATGTCTGAAGAAAGGTGGAAGGGGTAGGAACAGGAAGGTGGGGAGTGGTGGGGGTGGCGGGGAGGTGGAGGTGAGAAACCTGCCTGCGTTGTGATCTCACATGCCGGCACTGTTTAATGGATGCCCGGTCTATGTTCCATGAGCTTTTTTTTCCCTCCACCCTGTTCATTTTTCTATTCATAGCCTAGACCTTTTTTTGCATGATTGACAGACAGCGCGGCCTGCCTCGTGGAAAGGTCTTTCTCGGTCCTCGGACAGGAGGACAGGAAGAGCGGCGGGGAGCACGTATAGTAAACAGAGGCGCTCTTGTTTTGGCTGGAGCCACGTCTGAGAATGTGCCGGGGCAGAAAAAAAAGTCTGCTCTCGGACTGCGGCCGCGTTAGAGACGGGCCTAACCTGTCATTTAGGGCTGATTTTTGAGCCGCCACGTCTGAGGCTCACTGTCATTAAGGTCTGTCATTAAGATTATTGAAGTTTTTTGTTCCCTCCTCCCATCGTTTTCGCAAAGGAAAAAAAAAAAAAGAAAGCACCACAACCTGGCTGTTGAGACGTGAGGCTGCTTCGCAAAATGACAGTCACTGTCAGGTAGCGAGCATTAGCATTAGGCGGCCTGGGAGGGGGGTGAGGAGAGGAGAGAGGGAAAAAAAAAAGAAAAAAGAAAGAAAGAAATGCAGCGTCTTCCTATTTAAAGCTACTGTCAATCTGATAGCTCTCTTTTCATCTGACAGTGCTCCTCACAATTCATTAAAAGCATTTAGAAAGACATGAGAGAGCCTGTGTAGAATGTGCATGTGTTAAGCGTGTCATCTGCTAAGAGACTGCGTTTGTTTGTCTTCAAACACACCAGACACTTTCCAATGTGCGCACACAGAGAGGGGAAGAAGGAGGGGAGGAAGAAAAAGACAGAGAGGGGCTTTGTAATTATTTGCTGTTAGAGAGCAAGACAGACAGACAGACGGAAGAAAGGAAAGACACTGGATTAGCTCGCGTGCTGGAATCATTACTTATTTAAGCAATAAACACAGATGTCAGCAGATGTTGCAGTTTAGCCACATTCGGAATGAGCGTTGTAGGGCTAGCGTCCAGCGCCAGGTCTGAAATATTTATAAAAGGCCAGGCCTGAGCCCACCCAAGACAGCCTCTCACTCAGCTAGCAAGGACAGCATTAGCAAAATGGAGGGGACCCTACCTTTATTAATGGCAAGAGGGGTGCTAACAATCCAGCAAAACCTGGGAGGACTTTAGAGAAAGGGAAGATGGGGAGTGGGATTGTTAATACACTTAAGGGCTAGGAGGAACTGCCACAATCTGATCTGACGTGTTTAACATAAATGTATGGACAGGGCAGCTGTAGAGGTGCTTCTATATAGGGGCGAAAAAATATGGAGTGCGGGAGGGGTAGGGAGCAGGGGTGGGTTTGCGGTCCTCAGCAATTGAGGTTTATGAATAATTCCTACCCCTAAATCCCCCCCCCACTCACACACACATTTGTCCCTGACTTTCAAATTACAGAAGCTGAAGCGAGGGAGGAAAAATAATATTACAGCGCGGGTCATCCGCATCCTGACACCCGCTGCAGCAGCCAGCCAAATTGGTCTCATCTCTTTTCTCTTATATATTTACTTAAACGTATGAGTCCCTCTGATTGGATACACAGGGGACTGTGTGGGCGAGCAAGGGAGAAAGAGAGCACAGAGCACATAGGACAGGAGAAATGAAGGGGTAGAGAAGGGCAAATATGCACAGGCTGCTTCACCGATTCAACTCATGCACATTAGCACCCCCTGGACACGGAGGGCTGGTACTGCAGAGCTGCATCAAATTCACTTCCCAGCTCTGATGCCCATCACTAGATTTTATGGGCACTGTTGTACGGGCGTGTGTCCTCAAGTAGTGGTGAGTTATAATCACAGTAAATGTACTTGCTGTCAGAGTAGTCTCTTGACTATTTCACTATGGCTTTGTAAATGGCTAATATACTGTAAGCAGAGGAAGCTGTCAGTTCAGTCGTGTTTCTTTCATTGTATCACGCCAGTGTTTTAAGCTTAGCTTAAATTGGAAAGAGGTGTGAACCTACTATTCAGGATCCTTCTACTGCTGTATGAAAAAAAAGCATACGTTTGCACATTTTTCCACAAGTGGTGTTCTTGAAGGCTGTCATCCATCTGACTGAAATGATATTTGTCTTTGAATGTAATAGAGCATACTGAGAACTGTCAGCAGTGTCTCCGGAAGACCTACAGTTTTCGGTCTCTTGCAAAAACCACACTCAGATCATACGCAGTGTCTGTGTGTGTGTGTCCTCCAAAGGTGAAGTCACTCTTAGACTAGCTGTAGACATCAGCAGATTAATAACACGTTCCCTAATTAATATCACCTTTTAATTCCTTCGTTTTAAATTCGACTTTGCAGCGATTGTGCCTGTAGGCCTGCGCGAGCTGTTCTTTTACCAAGCCATGGAGGTGGTTCTTTCATTTAATAGGGGCTTATACACCAAGGATAGCGCGCTATGATGAGCCTCAATGTGGAGTTGCTTTGGCGTGAGGCTTTGGTTGTAATTTTCTTTATTTGAAATTAATTGATGCAGAGTAATTACCTGAGAAATATGAGGTGAAATGGAATATAGCCCTCCGTCGCTCAGGGCACCGGAGCGGCCTGTAGATTAAAAAAGACGAGGAGAGAAAAGAGAGGGAGGGTCGGTGGAGAGTGAGATAATATTCTTTTTTTTTTTCTTTTTTTTTTTTTGTCAGTATGCGTATTAAAAGTGAATGACTGGTACTGGTGGGGAGCTAAACCCTGCTCCTCCATATTAATGGTTAAATTGCCAGGGGACTGAGAGCTGGTCTGCCCTTTGTTGTAAAAGAGCAGAGGGGAGGTGTGGAGGGAGACGCTGAGGAAGAGTCTTGGTGATGGAACAGAACGGAACAAGGCAAGAAAAAGGATGTGTCCAAAGCCACATACAGACGTACTTAATAGTGCACCATCATTAGAAGTGCGTTGTTCATGTGGGATAGTGTGTGTGTGTGTGTGTACGAGTCCAGCTTGGACTGACAGTACTGTAGTGTGCTGTACTGTACTGTACTGTAGCAGCAGTGTTGGTCCTAATGCCTGACAGGACCCTGTGTTTGATAACAGCTTGCTTTCCTTTGTGACCAGAGGCTGCTGAGGCAGGCATTGGTGTTCTTAAATATATATTTATACAGCAAACTTTAAGACAACTTATACATACAGTTTTTTTAAAAATACAATGTAATTTGTTATGTACAATGTAATTTAGTTATAAATAAATTAGGATCAAAATAAGCCAGAGTTAAACCAGTGGAATAATCAAAATAATCTAAAAGTAACTTGATGCCAGTTTCCCAGGCCTTCTTGTTCCTGGAACAGCACCCACACTGGGTCAGCTAGATCTAAACAAGTGGCCTTTTTCGGTCTTCACCCGAAGACCTTCCTTCACCCACTATTTTTTTATTCTTTTTTTTTGCAGCAGCAGCAGTACCCACTTCCCCTGGTTCTCACAATATGGTTTCCCAAGGACGTGTGGTTTAGTGACACTTGAGCAGCTGTGCATTCCTGGATGATCTCCAGTAGCACAGGCGGCGTTGTGTTAACATGTCAGTCGGTCAGTCTTTTATGTCGCAGTGTCTCGGTTCACCCTGTTCTGCTCTCCCTCAAAGTATAACACACTTTTTAAAATTGCTACAGTGAAGCAAGTCTCCGTGCTGACAGTCTACCCCTCCACACCCCTCCGCCCCAACACCGCCATCCTCCTCTTGTCTTGGCTGAGAAATACAGCCCAGCTCCAGGAGGTGAGAGAAGGTGCCAAAGTCCAATTCACTTACGGGACTCGCCAGCACAAAGGCCTCCCGTTTACGGAAAAGGCCCATGAATTAATAATCACCTAATTGACTCTTAAGACTTTCTTTCTTTCTGTTTTTTTTTTTCCCCTTGGCACAGCTTTTGCGCTGTCAGAGGAAAGTCCTGGCCTTGTTGTTGCTCTCCGGATGGGTCTAGGTGTGAAGAGAGGCTAGTGTTTAGTGGTGGAGCAAGGATCAGAGCAGCACGTCATTGAACCATGAAAGGATTTGGAAGGCCTCTGTGGAATAAGGGCCACATGCAGAAGTGAAGCTATGAGGATCCAGTCATGGGGTGTCCTTAGCCACAGCTTCAGATATGTTGTTCTTCTGAATAAATAAAAAATGCCCACAGCAGTGGAAGCAAATTGTGGACACTACCTTCTGCACTCTTAAAATAAAAGGGGGCTTTAGTATGGGCATATGTTCTCTTGTAAAGGCAGTGGTTATAAACAGGAGGAGCTTCAATGCATATGTGGTTCTTTGCTTGGTTAAATGGTTCTAGGTAGCACCAAAAAAGAGTTCTGCTATTGTTTAACATCAGAGAACCCATTTATGTCTAAACCTTTACTTTATTATGCATAGGTTTTTCAAAATATAAAAGTAGGCCTTTGAAGAACCATCACATGAAATGTTCCTCAGAGATCAGAAAATGCTTCTTCTCCAAAGCACCTTTCTTTTTCAGAGTGCCAATGAACAGACCACAGTCAAAAAGTTGCTTTTCCCTTCAACAGATCAATACATCATTTGAACAGGGTGTCCAAGCTTTTGCATAACACTGCATGTTTGGATGCAGCCGGGATGCTCTCAAACATTTCCAGGCCCTCTTTGTGCTTGTGTTTAGCCCTGTCCTGAACCCAGCACACACTCACACCCTCAGTCCTGAGGGAGGGAGAAGAGAGAAATCCTTCTGTTATAAGCTTATCTTTTGGTCATGGTCTTAGTTAATGGATCTGACCTGCTCAGCCATGTTGTTGTGCCAGCCCAACCGTGCTGCACACACACACACACACACAAATACACACATACACATACACCTCATGATCCAGCAATCACCTCTTCTCCTGTTTATCTGTAGCCCTTTTGTTCCAGTGGACTCCATATGATGGTATTTTTTTCTGTCTCTTGACAAGAGAAAACAGGACACGGTAGCTGGACTTTAGTCACGGAACAGTGTCTACAGGCTGGGTTTTTTATTTTTTTATTTTTTTAAGCGAGTGATTTAACAGATTTCAGCCCCACCTTTCTTCCCTCCACCTACTGTACAAAGCCTTGAGCAGGGAGTTTCTTCAGAGGTCCCACTGACCTGCATAACCAAACTCTCTCCATTATAAACATGACACACGTCATATACAGATACAAGGTTGCGTTACAACAGCAGTGACACATTTCTCACCCTGCTGCCCAGACTCTGGTTCCGTTCTAGGCCTTTTTTTGTTGGTCCCACAAATTCTAACTCTTCTTATCTGCCCTCAGTAGCCTGCCCTAGCCCCGCTGCCTCTTAATAGCATTTACTAGCTCTGAACTACTGCCAACTTCTCACATATGTGCTGCTTTATGAGTGTCTCTGTATGGGTGAGAATTTCCACCTGGTCAAAGAGGGGGCAGGCTAGGATTTCACACAGGGGCTAGCATGGCAGGGGCTATAGCATCTGAAAGGGAATCTCCAGAAGACACCCTGCGAACACGGAGGAAACCCACACGGACCGCAGGCAGAGGAGGGGCATATAAAGAGGCAGACAGTGCAGCTTATCAGTTTAGGTGGGAGAAAGAGAGAGAGAGAGGCGGGGCGGACTGGAGTCGATGGGGAAGTGACAAGGACAGTGCGGCGAGAGAGTGAGGAGGTTAATGGTGGCGAATGGGAGGTTCCTTTGTTTAACATTTCCTTTGTGTATTGGTGGACGTGTCTAATGGGATTGGCAGTGACTGGACGCTAATAAGGCCACGCTGGCTGGTGTGGCGACTCTGTGGGAGCTGCGGCAGGCCGCTCTGCCCAAAGCAGGGGGCCCCCACTGCGCCCGGTGCTCAGCTGCCCCTGCCCTGATTGGACCTGACACTTTAATGTCTGCAGAAGGAGCGTGGTCAGCCCTGCTTAACCTGACCCCCCCCCCCTCCCCATACACACACACCAACTCACGCACACATACACACTCTACCCCTGCTCTCAATTTGCCCTTCCAGGACTGGACAAATCAGGCCAAATTTAACTCTTTATGGCCTTGTTAAGGGGGCCAGAGAGAGAGAGGGCGTCTTAAGTTTCACAGTGGATTCTTTCCACTGGAGGCTACTCCATGCGGTTCTTCTCGGGCTCGGGGTGGATTTAGCTCTTTTACAAGCCTTAGCTTAACCAAGTATTTTTAATCAGCTTTCTCATGCCCCTCTGTTGTGCCGCACCTCTCTCTCTCTCTTTCTTTCTCTCTCTCTCTCTCTCTCTATTTCCCCCCCCCTCCTTGGAATAGCTTACTGGTTAGCTGAGCTATGAACCTCTTGTTATTTGGCCTCGCTCTGTGGAGATGGAGAGGAGGAAGAGGGTGCAGTGCATTGTTAATGGCTGCGCAGGTTGCATTAAAAGGATTAGCCGCTTGTAATGTTCTGCCAAGCTAGGAGAGCACATTAGAGACTTCGGTGACAGTCCGTGGCTAGCACAATGAGGGATTTCTGTTTAAGATGAGCAAGCACCTGCCAATTACTGCCCTTTCTACTCTCCCTCATCCTTTGTTCAACAATGCATGCCGTAGGCTTGTGCCTCCATGGCCAGGCTGCTGCATGCTGATGGTAATGGGTTATATCTGGCCTTTTAGCATAGTAGTTTTTTGCTGAAAGTGCACAGGCCATGTCTGCACTCTTAAAAAAGGGGGTTCTTTGGGACAATACTTGGGATTCCATAAAGAACAGTTTTGTGAAGTATTAAAGAGAAATTCCACCAATCTTCTTCATAGCTCCGTGGTTGTGATATAAACAAAGTCATTCAAAGTGGTTTGCTGAGAAATACTTCATTCTAGAGATACTTGAAGACCTTTATCCCTAGAGCCATATGTCCATGCCGTAGGAACCTTGATTTGTGTAGGGGCCTTTCAATTCAAGTGCATGTGTATGTATCTTTGCTGAATTCATCCCCTTCTCTGACAGTTAGTAAAGCTGCAGAAAGGACCATGCTGAAGTCCAGATTAAGGAGATTTATTTAGCCAAGAATCAGAAAAAGGCAAATCGAAGGGTGTGTGAGAGGGGAGGGTCTTATAACCTGATTTGATAAAAGAACTTGCATCTTCCCTACCTTAAAAGTCGACGAGGCTGCACGTGAGTGAGTGTGTCTGCCTCATCCAGAGTTGGGCGAATCCGTCAGCCGAAGCCGTACTTCAAACGTCCATGCCGGAGAGAGCATGGAAGCCAAAGCTGCTCGCCGTGGCAAACTAATGTTTTGATTAGATGTCTGTGCTACCGTCTGATGTCCTAATGATCTTACATTGGTGGAGACAGGCAGTCAGACCGCCCGCGTCGTTTCTGTCTTCAGTGGCATGGGCGGAGCAGTGGAAATGGTGCTGGGTCGGAAGGGGGGAGCAGAGTGTTCCCTGATCAGTCGCTGGCCTACTCAGCTACTGATAAATATGGCCGTATCATGGTTGAAAAAGACCTTGTAAAGCCCTTCATTCACTCTGATATTGACTGCCAACTCTCTGCCTTGTCCTGACTCACGTGTGGTTTCTCTTTCCTCTGTGTGTGTGTGTATGTGTAGCTGCAGCAGCCAGCCAGTCAGAGAGGGATCAGACGGAGTCGCCGATCCCCTCCAAGCGGCCTTCCTCAAGGTCCGGGGCTTCAGAGAGCCCCCTCTCTTCCAAACGTCCCAGGACGTCCGAGAAGAGCGCTGGCGAGCAGGTGAGGGAGACGCCCAGATATATTTAAGACATGAAGAAGGACTGCGCAGTTTGGATTAGTCTCAAGTTCTTGAAGTCATTCTTCATGTGACATTTCAAGGCGCACAACAGCTTGTTATTCTTCACTGTTAATTAAGAAAAAATGCTAGAACTTAGCTCTTGGGATTTTTTTTTGCCATTTCAGAATAAAACTGGCCTTTTTGCATTATGCATGCTTTTTTTCCTGAAGATTATATTTCTCCCTCTTTTTCCCCCTGCTCTTGCATCGCTAATTGTGCAAAAGGTGGAAAATCAATATGATATTTGACAGATGAGAGGCCTTTGAAGTGTGTGCCAGGCCTCTCTGGCTAACCCTCAGCTCCCTGCACACGATGGGAGGGTTTTTACTCTAGTTTAGCTGCTCTGTTTGAGAGGCTAATATCTCTCTCTCCCCCCCCCCTTCTCCTTTGCTCTCTCTCTCTCTCTCTCTCTCTCTCTTTGGCAGATGTACCAGTGCCCTTACTGTAAGTTCACGAACACAGATCTGAACCGGCTGAGGATGCACGTGATGACCCAGCACTCTGTGCAGCCCATGCTGCGGTGCCCACTGTGCCAGGACATGCTCAACAACAAGATCCACCTGCAGTTCCACCTAACGCACCTGCACAGCGTGGCCCCGGACTGCGTCGACAAGCTAATAGCCACTGTGAGTGCCCACTTGCCTGCTGGAAGAGTTTACTTGGTGGTGTGTGTGTGTGTGTATGTGTCAGGTGCTATAGATATCACACTTCCTGAAGTTTTCCAGAAACCATAGGGTGCCTTTCTTTTATGGCCTATGGTGATATAGCATATAGCACATCTATTAGGAAATTCATGTATGTTTGCAGTCACAAATTGAGCGTATATGCAAAGTAAAAGACTTGAAACTATCCTTAACAATTTTTTAAGGCTTCGTTAGATAAAGTACCAAAGGTAAAGGCAGTACATATATATGTAGCAGCCTTTCTTTATTTAGGTTCTGGAATTGAAACTCTGACTGACAGCACTGACCAATACTGTGCCCCCAACCACTACTTTCAGCCCCACTATTTCAGCTTAAAGCATTAAAAAAACAGAAATTGCTGGTATTCCGCAAAAGCATCTTAGCACAGAGACAGCTCTTAAGTCACATGAACACTCTCTCTACCAGTTCATATAATCTGAACACTACAAGGCTTTTAGGAAATCGGGCCTTTTTCTGTCCTTGTGTTCACTGATGGTGTTCTAATACAACATAATTACCATTGTACTGCAAGAACATGCCTATTAGTTTCCCTCACTTAAACAGCATTGTAGAACCCAATCTTGTCCTTCTGTGGAGTGGCTGAAGTATTTCAAGCCTCAAGTCTTCTGATGCATGAGGTGAATGTTTTTGCTTTTAACCTCCTGCTCCAAATGTAACCTCAAAATACGGACACGTATGATTTTTCGTAGCGCCCAAGTAGACTAGCTTCACAGTGCCGGGCCAAATGTCACGGCATTAGTTCTTTTCTAACTCTCATCCCATCAACAGCAGGAGCAGTCTTTAATTAAAAAAACCTCAGTGTCCTGACAGACTCCTGTGTGGGCGAGGCATCAATGGCTAAAGAAGAGCACAAGGCCTCCTTAGTCCAGTCTTTTGTCTACCTGTTTGTAAGAAAGCTGTGTGCTTGTACACAAAGGCCCACTGTGGCCTGTCCCCCTGTGGCCATAGCGTAAGGGGCCGAGCCCATCTGTGTGAGGGCGAGTGAGTCATTGCTTTTCACGAGCCGCGCCTTAACAGAGAGGAGACTGGTTTCTTCCTTTTAATTGATGACAGTTGAGGCTTAATCAAAACATAAATGGAAACTGTTAATCGGGAAACGGCCCCCGGGCGTCCTGTTGACTCACTGCGAGTCAGTTATGAAATGGGCGAAAAGGTTCGGGACAGCCACCTGATTCTCCGCTCCAGCAGATGTACTGACATGCCTATTGTTGATTAGCCTTATTCTTCAGTTTCATTCATGCTCATGTTATCTCAGTCAGTGTGGGTGTGTGGGTGGGTGTGTGTGTGTGTGTGTGTGTGTGTGTGTGGGGGGGGGGGGGTTGGGGGGTCAGGCCAAGTCTGATAAATCTGATGGCAGTTTGACCCCCCCCCCCCTTCCTCCCCTCTTCCTAGGTTTCCTTGACATTCTTCCTGTTTGGGTGATCACAAAAAAACACGCTCCAGTCATTAATATATTCAAGTAATTGGGACACAGCTGAATTGGAATTGAATGAATAGCATTTTTTTCACCCTCTAATGAAACGCAAGTCCAGACAATGCAAATATTATTCTCTTGACGTACTCGCCGACTTGCCAGCTTTGTTGTTCTCAGGTGTATATCGAAGGCAGTAATACTACAGTGAACTAATGAACACAGGGTGCATTCTTATGATATTGAACCCCCTACCTCCAGCCCCTGCTGCTGGAATATGAATCAAGCTGTATCTCTCAGAGATCATAAGATACACAGGGCCCTCGCCGTTGTATAATTACAAGAGCTATGTACATCTTTCCAGTCTGATCTGAAAAATGTCAGAGATTGCCGCCGAAAAACACTGGGATATTTGTGCTTCTTTTTTTCTTTTTTTCGTTTTAAGACGATTTCAAAAAGGATTGCGTGGTTGTCAGGGTTATTCCTATCCTGGACATTCTTTCATATGGAGCAGTAACACTTACATCATCCGCTTTAACTTATTTGCCACTAGCTCTGTAATCCTGCAGCACAGAGGCCTCCATCAGCCGCCTCCTCTTAATTCCTTTGAGGCTGCTCACCTTGTTCTATTGCATTGCCCATCAACACTACAAAAGAGCCATTATTGCACTGCCTTTATGGCTCTGCCTTTTTCAAATTTGTGGCGGTGAAATAATTATGTTGATGTTTGCACGTGAAGCCCAATCGCTGGCTGCCCAAGAAACAATGCTCTTAAACCATCTCTGCTCCTTAGCCGAGACACAAACGAGGAATGCGTTATTAGAGAGCTGGTAGCCATATTTTTTCTTTTATAGAGATGATAATGCACTGGGCTCCCTACAAGAGTGGCAGATGATGGAAACACACCTAATACAATGCACATTAAAACCAGCACCTTTTTTTACAAGACCAAAGAGATCCTCCATCCCTCTGCATGTGTCAGACAGGCACTATTAATGAATTCTGAAATAGGTGACTTTAATTTCCTGCACTCGCTGCATGAAGATGCACATCCTCTTTTTTTTCTTTGGCTGCTCTTCCTATTTTTCCCTCCTCTGTATGTATGTGTGTATGTGCGTGTGTGTGTGTGTATGTGTCTCCCTCCCTCTCTCTCTCTGTCTCTCTCTCTCTTTCTCCCTTTCTCTTTCTCTCAATCCATCCCTCCCTCCCTCTCTCACTCTGTGTCTCATTTTCTGTCTGTCTTAGATAGGGGTAATGAAAATAATTGTGCTTCATTAATTCTCAGTCTGGCTAGATGATAGCCATTTGGAACTATGTTTGCCAATTAGGCGGTCCAAATTAAAAGTGACCTTGGGATACTCTCCATGCTTGGCTCTCGTCTCCTAATGAAGCACTTGTCTAGAAACAGTCCACTTTGTAATGTAAATCACTGGCGTGTTTTTGCTTTTGCAACTCTCCATACTGGTCACACTCATTTACTGCTTTCAGTGCAGGGGGCGACTGTGAGAGAAATAAAAGTAAGAAATCAAATAACTGCAGTTTTTTTTTTTACTTCTTCTCCTTCTTCTTGTTCCCGGTGTGAGTCTGAATGCGCTAATCAGATTGTGATGGACAAGGCTATCTTAACAGCTCCACTTAACCTCAAGTCTGACTAACTAGCTCTTGCTGGAGGACTGTGTCCTTCACGCACTGTGGTTCAGGCTGACGACTGCGCTTTTATGTGGCAGTTGTTGTTTAGGAGCATCCCTTTAATGCACTGTATTCGTGCGTTTTACTGCCTCTGGCAGACTCGGAGTATAATTACATTTTACAGAGGCACTGGAAGAAAGCGCTCTCCTCCATGTGATTTAATAGAAGAGTTACTGTAATTAGCGTTTTGCGTTTTGCTAATTATTTCTTATCTTTGTCCAGAAAAAAAGTCTGTTTATGTAATGGATAAAAAACTAAAGGAGCACAATACCTTTTAATGCAGCAGTGTAAAAATATCAATCAAGAAAAAAATAATCAAGCATGCAGGTGTAAGATGAAGATGATGGTGTAAGGTGTGGTTGAGTCACAGGGATATAAACATAGAGTAAGAGTAGGAATCAGACATGGTAGAGTGAGGAAGAGGAGGTGGAGGGCGATCGGAAGGATGGAAGAATTGAAATGCTGCATGGGTAGTGAGGCTGATTGTTCTGTTTGGGGAGTTAATTGAAGGAAGGTGAAGCAGACTGTGCCTCATCTCCCGACCTCTTCCAATCTCAATCACTGATTATTGTTAAATAGGAGCCGATTAATGAGAGCATTTGATGAATTGTTATCTTTTTTTTTCCTTTTTTTTTTTGCTGAGTGAGTGAGAGAGCGAGAGAGAGAGAAAGAGAGAGGGAGGCGGATAGGAGGGAGGGGGTTATCAAGATGCAAGTACAGAGGAAGAAGAGAAGCGGCTTAAAAGACAGGGACTGCTGCTGTCATTCACGCATGATTGACTTCAACCTTTCTGCAGCGGTGCAAACCTGGTTGCAGTTGTGCACATTTGAATCAATATTCACTGCACTTTCAAATGCTGAAATTCAATCAGTTTTAAGAGGATTTGACTGGTTATACACAAGTACACTTCATTTCATGCCTTTACCATTTATGGCTCTGCATGTTATATGCCTTTTGTCTGGGAATATCTTACATTACACTTTTAAAATATGTAAAAAATAATGAATGTTCTGGCTTGAAAAGGCTGTAATGAGGACCACAAATTAAGCAGAATGTAGTAATGCATTTTTTCATTGACAGTAGTCGAATTACCCGGAATTCCAGGGCCAGTGACGCCATTTTCTTTTTGTAACAGTTTGAGCTTGCACTGGAATGAGCTGCACTTTTCATGAGGAGGAGGAATTATTTAATTAGGCCCCCTAATAAGCTTTTCAGCTGGCCAAGGTAGGCTTCTCAGCCCCATCACACTAATTGGCTGCAGCAGAACTTTCCCAGCTTGTGACAAAACACCACCAGTGATCAAAGTGCAAATTCCTGCAATGGCAAACAAAGTAAAATAGAAGTAATATGATCGGTGCTGATATGAGAGTAGATGTCTTGGAGTGCAGTTGTGTTTGAGTGAAAATAATATATGTCAAACCCTTTATATGTGGTGTATCCCTTTACTTGGATGGTCCATTATAAATGCCTCGTCGATGCTCGCCTGACAATACACTAACATTTACCTGAATATATTAAATGCAACCGACCTGACTGTCTGTTAATTCTAACTCTGACCTTAACCCTGAATCTGCCCTAAACCCTAACTCTAACCTTAACATAAAACATAAATCCTAACTCTAATCCTAACTCTAAAAAGGGGTTACAATGCAGGCCATCTGCAATGGACCATACAAAGAAAAAGTATTTGTATAAGTATGTTAACTTAGTATTCTTGCATTCCTCAACAGAGGCTGCTGTTGAAGACCTTTAATTAACACATGACACGCCTTGTGTTTTATTTTTCAGGTGGCAGCGTCTGAGGTGCTGCCAGCAAGCATGTTCATACCAGTCCCTGGACCGGAGAGAGAGGCTCAAAATACAACTTTGCCCAACTCAACCTCTGATGACACAAAGAAACAAACAGGTAAGAATGATTCGTATATTTAAATTGTGCACGCATGTCCATTATTATGTGTATGAAGTGATTAGAAACAACCTAGCTTATGAATACTGAGACGTATGATTTTTTTCCAATTATAGAGACTCCAGATGTTGAGCCTGACAAAGGAATTTCGATGACCCCAGATATAATTGAAGCTCGCAAGTCACCTCTGGAAGATCAACAGCCTGCAAGAGAAGACCCTACTGGATTCCTCTGCTGGAAGAAAGGCTGCAACCAAGTATTCAAATCATCCAATGCCCTACAGATGCACTTCAATGAGGTCCACAACAAAAGGCCACAGCTGCCAGTCTCTGATCGCCATGTCTACAAGTACCGTTGCAACCAGTGCAGTCTAGCGTTCAAGACGATAGAGAAACTGCAGCTGCATTCCCAGTATCACGTTATCCGAGCAGCCACCATGTGTTGTCTCTGCCAGCGGAGCTTCAGGACCTTACAGGCCTTGAAGAAACACCTGGAGACTAGTCACCTCGAACTGAGCGAAGCTGACATTCAGCAGCTCTACGGAGGCTTGCTAATGAATGGAGACCTAATGGTTATGGGAGACCCGTCACTTGGAGAAGACCAAGGAGGTCTGATTGAGGATGAGAAAGAAGGAGAGGAAAGTGATCCTGAGGAGAAACAGAGCCCAACCGGCAGTGACTCGGGATCTTTGCTAGAGGATTCTGGATCAGAGCCCAAACGAGCACTGCCATTTAGAAAAGGCCCCAATTTCACCATGGAAAAGTTCTTAGATCCTTCTCGCCCTTTCAAGTGTACAGTCTGCAAAGAGTCTTTCACCCAAAAGAATATTCTTCTGGTACATTATAATTCTGTATCGCACTTGCACAAGGTCAAGCGTGCCCTGCAAGAATCCACCACAGGTCAGCCAGAGCCAACCAGCAGCCCTGATAATAAGCCTTTCAAGTGCAGCACTTGCAACGTCGCATATAGCCAGAGCTCCACACTGGAGATTCACATGCGCTCTGTCCTCCACCAGACCAAAGCCAGGGCAGCCAAACTTGAAGCCGCCGGTGGCAGCTCCAGCTCCGTCAGCAGTGGCAGTGGAAGTGGAGGCACCTCTAACAGCACTTCTACCCCAAGCCCTATCCCACCCACTAACTCAACTACCAGCTCCAGCAACAACAGCTGTTCTCCAGCAAGTGTTCAGACAGCACACAGCATTCTGGGAGGAAACCACCTGAGCCAGTCTCACAGCCTTGAGAGCATGTCTAATTCAGCTTGTCATCCTTCTCCCTCTGAAAACCAGGATGTAAAGAAGAAGAAATTTGCAGACATGCTGTCCTCAAGAGGCCACCAGCAGCAGCTCCAACAACAGCAGCAGTTGGCTCAGGCTCAAGCACAAGCCCAGGCCCAGCTCCAGCAGGAGCTCCAGCAGCAAGCTGCCCTACTTCAGTCCCAGCTCTTCAACCCCCTCCTGCAGCACTTCCCAATGACAACAGATGCTCTTCTACCACTGCAGCAGCAGCAGCTGCTGTTTCCTTTCTATATTCCGGGGGCTGAATTTCAGCTGAATGCAGAAATGAACCTGAACAGTTCTTCATTGAACTTAAGTGGCTCTGCTGCATCACTTTTGGAGGAGCAGAAGAACCAGGCTCAGCAGGCCCAACAGAGCTGCCTACAACAGCAGTTGATGCACCACCACCTTCAGCAACAGCACCAAGCTCATTCCCACTCCCAGGCCTCAAGCCAAATGGCTTTACTTCAGCAGAGTGCATCTCTCTCGCACTCAGTAGATAAAAAACCAAAGCCACTTGTTCCTCACAGCGAGAAGGACAGAGAGCTGCCAAAGGATAAAGAAATGAATGATAAAACAGAGGATCATGTTCCAAAGGATATCTCAGACAATTCAAAGTCCAAAGAGAAGAAAGATATTCAGCAGGCTGTAGCTAATGTGAATCAGGACCCTGGATTCCCGCCACCACGAATTGCATCAGATGCTCGTGGTAATGCCACCAAAGTGCTATTGGAGAATTTTGGATTTGAACTGGTCATTCAGTACAATGAGAACAAACAGAAAGCTCAACGAAAGCCTACAGGATCTGTGTCTGGATCAGCTGCGCCAGGTGGCATCACCAGAGTTGTTGACCCTGTTGAGGGACTGGAGAAATTGGAGTGCGAGGCCTGTGGTAAGCTCTTCTCCAACATTTTGATTCTCAAAAGTCACCAGGAGCACATCCATCAGGCCTTCTTCCCATTTAGATCACTAGAGAGATTTGCCAAGGAGTACAGGGAACAGTACGACAAGCTGTACCCACTAAGGCCACAAACACCCGAGGCTGCTCCTGCTCCACCACCCCCTCCTCCCCCGCCACCTCCGCCACCGCCACCTCC
This sequence comes from Salminus brasiliensis, assembly GCF_030463535.1. NCBI lineage: Eukaryota > Metazoa > Chordata > Actinopteri > Characiformes > Bryconidae > Salminus > Salminus brasiliensis. Next base: position 27,232,508 of record NC_132894.1, read on the forward strand.
ACAGAGAGCACCGACACCAAATATACCAGTCACTGCACCTGCACTCACTCCACCTTCTGCTCCAACCCCACAGCCTCCAGGTCCACTTGCGCAAATTCCAATGCCGATGGATCTTCCTCTCTTCTCTCCACTCATGATGCAGCCTATGTCACTCCAGTCGCTACCCTCTCAAATTCCTGCCCAGTTGCCATCCGTTGAACCTGGTCTGGCCACTGACCTTGCACAACTGTATCAGCAGCAGCTTACACCGGCAATGCTGCAGCAACAGAATAAAAGGCCTCGCACTCGTATCACCGATGACCAGCTAAGAGTTCTGCGACAGTACTTTGACATCAACAATTCCCCAAATGAGGAGCAAATAAAGGAAATGGCAGACAAGTCCGGACTTCCGCAGAAAGTCATCAAGCACTGGTTTCGGAATACTCTTTTCAAAGAGCGACAACGCAACAAAGACTCGCCCTATAATTTCAACAATCCACCTATTACCACTTTGGAGGATGCCAAAATTGATTCTAAGCCACCGTCCCCTGAACCCCTGAGGCACGAATCCTGTGGCAGTAAGAGATCCTCGAGAACACGGTTCACAGACTACCAGCTTAGAGTTCTGCAAGATTTCTTTGACGCCAATGCTTACCCTAAAGATGATGAATTTGAGCAGCTATCTAATCTTCTGAGCCTACCAACTCGAGTCATCGTTGTATGGTTCCAAAATGCCAGACAGAAAGCTCGTAAAAATTATGAGAACCAGGGAGAAGGAGCAAAGGACGGCGAGCGGCGAGAGCTGTCCAATGACCGATACATTCGCACTAACAACTTGAACTATCAGTGCAAGAAATGCAGCCTGGTTTTCCAGCGCATATTTGACCTCATTAAACATCAAAAGAAGCTTTGCTATAAAGATGAGGATGAAGAAGGGCAATATGACAGTCAAAATGAAGACTCTGTTGATCTCTCACACGAGTACTATACGCCTTCTGGGTCATCAGGCCACACACCAATGCCGTCGTCTTCAAGCCTCTGCCCTCTTCCACCTTCGTCTTCGTCTTTCTCTCACATGACATCATCTGAGAAGGTTGAAGCTGCCCCTGCTAGCACATCAAACACTTTTGATGAGAAATCCAAAAACTCTGCAGAAACATCCCTGGCTCAAAGAGAGCAGTCATCAGTCAAACAGGAAAGCAGTCATCCACCTGAGACCCCACAGCAGAGACCACCACGAGAGGAAAAGGTTCATATAGCACCAAAGAACACCAAACTTTCTTCGCCTTCCCTCTCTCAGCAGCAACAGCACAGCAGTGCTTCAGCCTCAGCCTCTCACACTAGCCAGACTCCCTCCCAAAGTTCCCTCATGGCCCTCAATTCACATTTAGCTACTGCATCACAGCAGCAGCTGGCCCAGCAGATGATTCCTTACCAGTGTGAGCAGTGCAAGCTCGCCTTTCCTTCTTTCGAGCACTGGCAAGAACACCAGCAGCTTCATTTCCTGAGTGTTCAGAACCAATTTATTCACCCCCAGTTCTTGGATCGCCCAATGGACATGCCTTTTATGTTATTTGACCCTAGTAATCCTCTGCTGGCTAGCCAGCTTCTGGCTGGAGCTTTGCCACAAATACCCAGCAGCTCTGCCACTTCTCCATCGACACCTACATCTACCATGAACTCTCTGAAGAGGAAGCTGGAGGAGAAAGCAGGCACTAGTCCGGGTGAAAATGACAGTACTAATAGTGGGGAGGAGCCACAAAGAGACAAACGTCTTCGAACCACTATTACTCCTGAGCAACTTGAGATTCTTTACCAGAAATATTTACTGGACTCTAACCCAACCCGAAAAATGCTTGACCACATTGCTCATGAGGTAGGGCTCAAAAAACGAGTGGTACAGGTATGGTTTCAGAACACCAGGGCCAGGGAGAGAAAAGGGCAGTTTCGGGCTGTTGGGCCAGCTCAAGCACATCGGCGATGCCCCTTTTGCAGGGCACTCTTTAAGGCTAAAACTGCTCTAGAAGCCCACATCCGTTCGCGCCACTGGCACGAGGCGAAGCGTGCTGGTTACAACTTGACACTTACTGGTTTAGTATCTGACCACGAGGGCATACACTTGAAGATGGATCCCCAGGACATTGCTAGCTACACCCATATTGCCACTTCCAACAATGATGCCCAGTGCTCATCCTTGTCGCCTGTCAGTAAAAACATGGATTTGTCTCCAAGAGCACTCTTGAGTCCAACATCTATCAAGGTTGAGGGAATGGAGGAGTTCGAAAGCCCAACCATGTCCTCTGTAAACATGAGTTTTGACCAGAGCAAGCTTGATAATGATGATTGTTCTTCTGTGAACACTGCAATCACTGATACCACCACAGGTGATGAGGCTAATGCTGACAATGACAGCGCTGACACAAAGCATGGCCACATCAGCGGAGATTACTTGTCCAAGACTGGAGGAACAGTACCATCTCTAGAAAACGATGACCAGATGTCCTCGGGACTAGTTAGCCCTGCAACAAGTTATTACGCGAAAGACTTTGAAAATGAAAACATGGTGGATTACAGTGAAACGTCTAGTTTGGCAGACCCTTGCTCACCAAGCCCTGGGGCATCTGGTAGTAGAAGCATTGACAGTGGTGATAGGCCTGGTCAAAAGCGCTTCCGAACTCAGATGACTAACCTCCAGCTGAAAGTGCTCAAGTCCTGCTTCAGTGATTACAGGACTCCTACCATGTTGGAGTGTGAGGTGCTCGGCAATGACATCGGACTTCCAAAAAGAGTCGTACAGGTCTGGTTCCAGAATGCCCGAGCTAAGGAGAAGAAGGCTAAACTCAGCATGGCTAAACACTTTGGCATCAACCAGACCTCTTATGAGGGACCTAAGACAGAGTGCACGTTGTGTGGTGTTAAATACAGTGCACGTCTCTCAGTGCGGGACCACATCTTCTCCCAGCAACACATATCCAAGGTCAAGGATACCATCGGGAGCCAGCTTGACAAAGAGAAGGAGTACTTTGACCCAGCCACTGTTCGCCAGCTCATGGCCCAGCAAGAGATGGACCGCATCAAGAAGGCCAATGAGGTCCTTGGACTGGCACAACAACAAGCCATGCAGCAGCAAGGGATGTTTGACAGCCCTGCCTTGCAAGCCCTGAATCTGCAGTCAGCCTATTCAAATCTGCAAGGAATACCCCCTGTCCTCTTGCCCGGTGTTGGAAGTCCTTCCCTTCCAGGCTTTAACTCGTCCAATTCAGGTATGTTAGTAACTGTGTAATTACACATTATTATTATGTATACGCAGTAAATATGCAGTAAATCTATGTACTGTTTCTATGAGGTTCGTAATTATTTTGCTCATTTTCATTCATTCATGCAATTCTTTGGGTCTTTTGTTTTTTTCAGCTTTAACCCCTCCAAAACCTCCAAACATTCTGAACATGCCTGGTGCCAGTGTACCTTCACCTAGTCTCCCCACATCTGGTTTACCCAACAAGATCCCCTCCTCTTCCTCCTTGGCCTCACCTAGCCCAGCTCAGGCCAGCACTTCTGTTGCCCACTCAAGTTCTACAACCACATCCACATCAAACTCCCTGACCACCCAACCAGGCCCACGGGCTGATCCTCCCAAAGAGCGTGAAACTGAAAGGGCCAGGGAAAAGGAGAAGTCCAAGGAGAAGACTGAGAAGTCCACAACACCATTGTCAACTGGAGGAACTCCCGCTCCCTCCACTTCTGCTGCCAGTGCCAAGAAAGAAAAACCCGACACAGCAGTCCCAGCCACCTCTATGCCCACTCCTGGTATGGAGTATGTGGTCGACCCTGCTCAGCTCCAAGCTCTGCAGGCTGCTTTAGCGTCAGATCCAACTGCTCTGCTTACCAGCCAGTTCCTGCCCTATTTTATGCCAGGGTTTTCTCCATATTATGCCCCCCAGATTCCTGGCGCTCTTCAAGGCGGCTACCTTCAGCCTATGTATGGCATGGAAAGTCTTTTCCCCTACAACCCAGCTTTATCACAGGCCCTGATGGGGCTGTCACCAGGATCCCTGCTCCAGCATTACCAGCAATATCAGCAGAGCCTGCAGGAGGCACTTCAGCAGCAACAGCGGCAGCTTCAGCAAATCCAGCAACCCAAATCGAGCCAAACTCCAGCCCCTTCTCAGCCCTCGGTGGACCGTAAAGATTCTGCCAAAGATTCAGTAAAGACAGAGGAGCAGAAAGGCACTCCCCCAGTTGATACCTCTTCTTCTCACAATAACCTACCCCCTGAGCAGCATGAAGTGGACGGTAAAGGTGCAGACCCCCTTCTCGACCAATTCATCGTCCCCAAAGTTCAGTACCGGCTGGCGTGCCGCAAATGTCAAGCTGTTTTTAGCAAGGAGGAAGCAGCTATCAGCCACCTCAAGTCTATCTGCTTTTTCGGTCAGTCTGTGGCAAACCTGCAAGAGATGTTGCTTCGGGTCCCCAGCAGTGGCAGTACAGCTGAGGGTGGCCTCTACGACTGCCTGGCCTGTAACACCACCCTGGATGGGGACAAAGCACTCAGTCAACACCTGGATTCAGCCTTGCACAAACACAGAACAATCACGCGATCAGCCAGAAATGCCAAAGAGCACGCTACTAGTTTATTACCTCACTCTTCAGCCTGCTTCCCCGATCCTAACACCGCATCTACCTCGCAGTCTGTCACTCACCCAAACAACACCCCATCTCCCCCACCAACAACGTCAAACGCCACGCCGTCCTCATCTGTGTCTGCATCTTCGTGCTCCTCCTCCTCGTCCTCCTCCTCCACAGCTGCCCTCCTGAACACCACAGCTGCCAGCAAACCCTGGCCCCAGGCCCCTTTCTCTAGAGCTTTAGCTGGGAAGCCCAATGCCACTCCTTCTACATCGTCTTCTTTTCCTCCAGTATCCTCACCTTCAACGGTTACCTCAAGTTCATTGAGCACCTCAGGGGTTCAGACCTCGATACCAACAGACGTCTTTACCGACGAATCTGACTCTGATAGCAGTCAGAAGTCAGCGGACAGGCTGGGCAGGTCGGCAGAAGAGCCGCAACAGCCCGGCTGTCTCAAAGACAGTGATAGTTGTAGTAGTAATATGGCTAGTGTAGGAACAGACTCCATCAGATTGTAAAAGAGCTTTCAGTGATGGACAATATGTAAAACACACAAAAGACAAAAAAAAACAAATAAAACACAGAAGTAAAAAAAAAAGCAGCAATGTTTAAAATATGTTTAAAAGTATACAAACCAATTTCAGAAAAAGATGTGTAAAGACTAACTGCAATTCCAAAGCTTGTAACCAAAAATTTAAATGTTAATGGATTGTTTTCCCATATCAACATGCTGGTTTTCATTTATTTCAATTATATATATATATATATATATATATATATATATATATATATATATATATATATATATATATATATATATATATGTACACACCACAGTGAACATGTGGATATTACTAGGGGAATGCTGTATTGCAGTGGACTGCCTCAAGGTCAAATAGCCCCAGAATCTGTCCATACAAAGAATGAGATAACAAGCTTGTCCCTTGTTGTTTGCATAAGTATTTTCACCTAATAGCACAGTTACACAAAGCCAGTATGTACTGTATGGGAGAATAGTCTTACAGTTTTCTTGCTGTCTAAGCATTCAAATACCAATGGCTTGCTAAAGAAAAAAAAGAATAATGTAATGTCTATTTTATTCTCAGGTCAACAGCTCACAACCTTTTTTATGTTACAAAAATCATTATTTTACTCATTTTGTTCCTTAAAAACGAGAAACGTTTCTGTTTTTGTATTACTTTTACTGACAGAAAGTATTTGGATGTGATACTAACTTAAAGACATAGCTTTCTGGGCATTCAAATGGGTAGCTGAACTGCTGGTTGGAAACCTTTTCAATTCTTTTAAATGGGAGATTACCTAATCCCACTGTACCCAGACACGAAGAGCATTGCAGACTTGTTGGTGAGGGATAAAAAAAAACTTTGTTTTGTTTTTTCTTTGTTTTGTTTTTAAAGGAAAAAAAACTTTCTGTATTTATGATAGATATAAACATTTTGGTGTTAAGTAGATTGTTGCATTGGAAATGAATTTAAACAGTATGGTAGACTGAAAACTCTTTGTGTACATTTAGCTTTTGTATTGTCCAACCTTAAAGGCGCTTCATTTGATGTTGTCTTGGTCATTCCAATAGACTAGATTAAGGAGCAGGAACTGATCTAATACTTTATTTCCGTCAAATCCACAGCTTATTGGATTTTGTTCGCCCAACTGCCACCAACAGACTTGGCAGAGTCCCCTTCGTCTCATGAGGGTTTTCTCTCCTTTGATGGTTGGTGCAGCACTGACCAAAAGAGAAAAAGCGATCTGGGGTGTTTTTTTTGTTTGTTTGTTTTTTTTTTCCCTTCAAAATTATTATTCACTTATATTTCTGTTACTTTATCGTGCACTTAAAGAATCGTCTGACTTTCTTTATCCCACTGTCTTTCCATGTTACTCCCTCCTTCCTTGTGTTTGTTTCTTCACTCCCAACTGCATTTGTAGATCTGGAGATGCTTTTTCTCCTTTAGCACTACAGAGCAGACTTTTTGTGTTTCATGCAGTGTGGCTGCAGTCTGTTATGGGCTTTATTGTGTGTGTGTGTGTGTGTGTGTGTGTGTGTGTGTGTGTGTGTGTGTGTTTGTTATTTTTTTCGTTTTCCTCTCTTTTGTTGGTTGTCATAAATGAAAATGAAAAGAATACTAATAATAATTCACGCTTTAAAACGAAAAGAAAATCCAAAGACTAAACACTTTCACCATTGGTGCATAAAGATGAGAAAAGAGGCTTCTTTATACTTGAGAATTTGTTGCTGTTTTTAAGGAAAGAAAAACAAAGTTTTAAAATAAAAGGAGTACGCATCAGAGCTGCCGTCTTTGCTTCTTTGTAGGCGGACCGGCGGCTTTTTTACGTTAAAAAAAAATACCAAGAATACCAAAAACCAAAAAAGGACCCTCGTCCTTGCATTGTGGAGTAGCACCATTACAGAGCCATTGCAGTTTGTAAGATAGAAGTTGAGAATCTCTTTGTTTAACTCTTCGGTCACACGAGATCCATTTTTGCTTTGATTATTTTTGTTTTTGTTTTTGTTTGTTTTTTGTTTTTCAGAGAAAATGTATAAGGTCTGGTCTTTGAGGACATACGTTTTGCTGCTAATGTAGATTTTTTGAAAAGAAGAATACCTAGATGCATGCTCATTTTGCTTTTTGGCTAAGCTTTAATGAAAAAGAAAAAAAAACAACCAATAAACCATTTCCTTGCCTCTGCGACATATTTTTTTCCCTTCTTGTTGCAAAAACGGAACTCTGAAGACTGTGAATATTTGTTCCAAAGGACATTTTTGCTTTTTTTTTGCTTTTTATTCCTTTAAAAAAAATTTTTTTTTTGAGCAGACCAACATCAAAAAGCCAATGATTTACTATGTTTGTAAAGAACAGAGCATTCCAAACACCACACCTGAGTTTGAGTTCTTAAGCAAGGACAGCTTCTTCTCCTTATTTCTGTACTGAATTTGAGTTCAGTTCTAGTTCTCATTTCTAAGGTGACTGTAAGGTGTCGTGTAATTCTGCCATCCCGGCTTACTGATCATCACCACTTGATTCTTCTCTTTCTGAAGCGTGCGCTACAGGGAGTTAAAGTCCCTGCGGCCGTTTTCCTTTTTTGTTTTTTTTGTTGTTGTTGTTGTCATTCTTTTTTTCTCTCCTCACTTGAAACAGATCATCATGTAATAGTGGTTACCAAAAATGTACATATTGTAACACATCTGGTACGTACACGTCTCACTGGTCTCACTGGTGTCATCACGCCTCTCCCATCTATAACGAGTCTCAGAAGGAAATAAAAGGCTGTTTCGCAAAAGTCTGGAGTGGCGGCCTCCCCTCCTGGATTAAACAAAAATAAATAAATAAATAAAAAGCGCGTAGGGACTTGCCCCAGGTTTCTGCAGGGTGTAAAGCCATTTTCATGCACGATACGTCTATTACAGGTTTCCAAGGGACATCTTCATTCCAAAGCATTTTAAGACTGGAAGAAAGCAGTCCTTTTTTCTGTTCTTTCCTTTTTCCTGAAGGTGTCCCTTGTTTTCGATAAGGTGAATAAGGTGTGTTTTTCTGCCTTTATGTCCAAAGTGGTCACTCACTCCAAATGGAAATGGTTCTGCTTAATCGCAATGTGCCCCACTTTTTCTTTTCTTTTTTTTTTTTGAATATCCTCACCAAAACTAAGGAATATTTCAATTTGTGAATACCTGCGTATTTTTCTGTTTGGCCACAGATGTATAGCAAGTGTATTTTGGCCTACACGATACATTGCTGCAATCTCGGAAGTGTGTTTTGAGAAAAAAATAGTAAAAAAAACAAAAAAAAGAAGTGTTACGTCTTGCAGAGCAATGTGATTTGGTGTTAATACTTGCGCATGCTGTTGAGAAATTAGGTCGATTTGGTCTGCAAGCTTGCCACTCTTCTCCAAACCTGATCACACTAAAATTGTTCATAATTATTTTGAAGAATTCTGATGTATAGTTTATTTTTTTGTTTTGTTTATCAAATGCTCTTGCTTTGACTTTCGTTTCAGACAATGTCACCTTTATTAATTTCCTATAACTATTTGTATGTTATTTTATTTCCTGTATATTAAATTTTCCTCATATACGTAAATTAACGTTTTAACACCAGCTTTAAATTTCAATCAGTTCGTGTTCGTTTGTTTGTTTTTCCTGTTCTTATTCTACGACCTGGCCACTTTATGGTGTATATCTTTCTTTGACACTGTTCTTGATCTCTTGCTTCCAAACCGTTCTTTCTTTTTTATTATTATGATTTTATGAGCTCTGGTGAGGGGCCAAGTTAAGGGCCTCCTCGCCATGGACTCTGCCAGCATGGACTGTGTGTTTGTTTCTTAAGAGCCGGTTGGATTTTTTTTTTTTTTTTTTTTGTACTTTCTACATGTTTCCCCGCTTTTATTTCACACCAAAAACGTTCAGAACTGCAAAGCTGGATCTTCAGTGCGAGGGCGAAGGTTTGGGAAAGTTACAATAATTAAGTGGTGTGGATAACTGAAGCACTGAGCAGTTTGTTTGTTTTTTGAAATATTATTGTTACTTTCATTAAATATATGAATGTGGCCAAAGCATAATGCAGTTGGAAAAAAAAGAGAATTTCAGTTGGTGCCCCTGATGAGTGTATATTTATTGTGGCACAACCCGACACACGACTGAGATACATCGACTCTCATTTGGGATACTTGATTTTTTTTTGTGGACATTTTGCAAAGAGAGAAAGAAGGCAGGATTTGCTGTAGAGGTCATCCTTTTTGCCCACTGTGAAAAAAAACATGTATACAGATATAGATATATTTAAAGAAGACATCGATTTTTGGGTTTTTTTTTTCGTTTTTGTTCTAAATGACAAAGAAGGAAAAACAAAGAGAACTGAACTCTGGGAAGCGTTGGAGATGCCAGTGAAATGTCTGAGAAGGCTGTTGGCACACCAAAACTGGGCATGGGAGCCAAAGGCAGGGACAAGGCACGCCTCTGATATCACGTCATTATTTAATTACTGACAATTTGCCTATGGGAATAGACTCTGCACCTAGTGGACACATATGCGACACAGAGAGGAATAAATCTGGGTTACGCTGAACTTCAGTGGCTGGAGCGGCCACCTCTTCTCTCTTCTCGCTCTTCTCACTTCCTCTCTCGCTTTCCGCATCTACTCTGATGGACATTTTCCACACTCCTGAACGGGACGGACAGTTACCACATGCCTCTTTTTTCTCCCAGTTCATGGTGTTGCTACCTGTTTTCATTTCTTCTTGCTCGTCTCACTGGACGGAGGGACGGACCATGTCCTCCGGTCCAAACCGCCGGCATTGGCCTGCTGAGACGCGTAGCCGGCCGATCTCATCGACCCATCTCGAAAAAGGACTTACCGTCGGAGGGGGAGGGGCTTTCTAGGCCATCGGGCCTGAGGAAGCAGTTCTACACGAAAAAAAAGCAACGCAACCAAAATTAACAACCAAACTTTAACAAGCAACCAAACATGTGCTCCAATTTCAAAGACAAACTGCTACTGGAGCTCCCTGTTCCTTTCGTGACTCCTGGTGCCACAATTTTTTTTAAAGGCTTTTATGTTTTGTTTTGTTTCTTTTAAAATTTTTTGTTTTCTTTTTTTTCTCAAATTATTCCTCCTCCGAGCCTCACAAGCACGGCTCAGTGGCTCCAGGTAGCCCACCCGAGGGTAGAAAAAACAGCCTTGCAATGTACAAAAAAGAGCAAGTTAAACCAAAAATGTTGTTCTTGATGTCTTTTCTATACTGTAGTCTTGTTAGCTTTTTTGTTACTGTAATTATATGATGAAGATTTCCAAACTGTACCAAATTACATGGAGACTAACATACATAAACCACATGGAACTTCAGACTTTTAAAGAAGAACTTTTGTCACAAAAACCTTGTTGTCCTAGTTAAGTTGATTGTAGATGGTAATTGAATATACTCCTTTGAAAATATTTCATCAAGTATGTTTCTTGCTCATTGTGATACATTAAAAAGTATGAGCATAAATGCAGCGTGGCCTCTGCTTCTTTTCTTCTCGCTGAGGAGTGCTGATCATCTTCATACTCCATCCAAGCAACCGAACATGTTCACGACAAGCGGACGGTAATTTCACTGCCCATACACGTTGACTGGCTATTGCTAGTGGGTGGTGTGGTGCAACAGATAACACCACTACCTGCCAGTGAGCTACCACACCATGTGGGAGACTGGGGTTCGATTCCCGGTCTGCGCTACACCAATAAGAGTCCTTGGGCAAGACTCCTAACACTAGGTTGGCCCGTCTTTGTAATACGAGTAACCTTGTAAGTCACTGTGGATAAGAGCGTCAGCTAAATGCCGTAAATGTAAATGCTAAACATTGTCTACACAGGAGAGCGTGTCTGTTATGCACCTTTTTGATGGTGTCTGAACTGTGCACTGCACACTGATACTGTAAACGTTAGACTATAGACTAATGCTAATAGTGCGAGTCACACAAGGCCAGGCTTCTATCTTTATTAACGGGGAGAGACCAAAATATAAAAAATTAAACAAATCTCAAGAATCTACTGTTCTTATGCATTTCTATAGGTCCCTTCAACAATGGAGTTGCAAGGCTTTTGTGTGACAGTGATGATATGCATACATATCTGCTCCATATGTCTAACTAGCAGCAGTCCCTCCTTTTCTGGGAAGTTTCACACTACCTGTTGGAACATTGCTGTGAGGATCTGATTGCAGACACAATGATGTTGATGATAGTTCTGGATTAACGCCATTGGATGGACCTTAGTTCCACTGCTCCACAGCCTGATGTTGAGGGGCTTTATAGTCCTACAGCCTATGCTTGGCTTTGGCCATTGTGAGCTTAGGCTGATGTGCAGCTGCTCCAGAGCGTTCAGTTCTATTGACAGTGCTTTGAATGCCTGTGTCTGCAATGGGTGCACCTTACAGCAGCCAATTTCCAAATCACACGATGTGTCTTTTTATATTTGGACATGTTGGGCCAGTTTGCCAAAACTAGATTATGCAAATGCCAAGACTAAGTGATTTTGTAATAGTGAGGCATCAATGTCATTGAAATCTAGACCAAGACTAGGCCTAATCCATGTGCATTAAACAGGCCCAAGCTATTTCTATAAGTTCTCATCACAAGATTATTAAAATAAAATGATGTAGGGAAATCCAACGTTTTTCAATATATAAATCCAACTTTCTACATAAACAATAAAATTATCTATACAAATAACTGAAGTAAAACATCTAGAAATGTTTATTAATAATGATCATATTACAACAAACTCATAAAATATAGTATTGGCACAAAGATTATTCTTAAAGGTGGATCGATCATTACACTATATACATTCTGTCTCTACCAGTTAAGATGATCTTCAAACTGTTTTCAGTTACAATGATTTTATTTCAAGCAATTTTGGGCCATTTCTATTCGTCCATTCATCATGAAATGCCCACATGCGTAAAGGGCAGCTGACATTTTCAAAAGCGAAGGAACAATGGGGGAAACAATTGAGTTACAAGGTTTTGTTATGACAGCAACAAAATGACAGTTCTTCTCCTTGAGCAAATCACTGCAATATTAAAGGAGGATTGCGCCGATTTTATAACATCTGTGCATAATTCAGTTGTGGAGATGTCTTTCTGGAAGATCTTATGGTTTGACATTGAACAGTTTTATGTGAAATGGTTCAGTGTAGAGAAACTGATCAACTCTTATTTCTTTACAGTGGTGGTGAATCGCATCAGACATTTTTATTTACTGTCTAAAAGATTGAGTTTTGGATGCAATGCTGATGATAGTAACATAGTTCTATATCTGTTTCTTTTGGGTGGATGGCATGGTGGCACCACAGGCAGGGGTCTGCAGCTGTGGGTTTGATGCTTGCTGCCTGTTAGGAGTTTGGTGTGTTGTTCGTGTGGGTTTCCTCCAGATGCTCCAGTTCCCTCCTGCCTCTCCAAAACACACATGGTAGGTGAACTGGCCATGCTAAATTGCGCCTAGGTTTGAATGAAGGGTTGTGTGTAGTACCCTGCTATTGTGTCCAATGATTCCGGGTAGGCCCTGGACTCACGAGACCTTGACCAGGAAGTGGATGAATGGAGAAATGCCATAAAATAATATTTTAGGCATCAGGCAATATTCAGAACCATTTAATGTAATCATTTGTGAGCTTTCAGACCCCTTAAACAACCAGTTCCACCCCTGGGAAGAATGCAGACTCCATACGTTTCTATACACTGGAGCATTTTACACCAAACAATTCTAAATGACTTTGTTTACGTCTTAAAGATATGAAATGTGTTGAAGGTTTGAACATTGGAGTACCCCTCTTATTGCTGTTTAGCATTGTAGATTACAATGTAAGCGTAGCACGTCATATACAGTGACGTTATCTCTGGGACTTTGCTTTAGTTAAGATTGCTTTTAAAACGTAATTAAATCCAATTGAAATTAATGTATTAAGACTGACAAGATTTAGACAAGCCCCCCTGGCCACCTTCTAATGGTTCATTCTCTTGTTTGTAGGGTGTTCCCCTGCAAGAGCACTCATGCTGGAACTCCTCTTGGGGGGGGGGGAGTCAATGGCTGAGATTAATTAAAACATATTAAGCAGGAAAAATGGACCCGTGCCTAATTAGAAGTGGCTGTTTTCAGCTAATTGAAGCTGATTAAGGCTCAGTAGCATATATAACTCCAAGTGAAGTTTGCTGTTAACTGCAGCGCTCTTTGATTCCTTTTGACTCGTGTGGAGGATCAAATGCAACATTCGTTAAAGCTGTGCTCTAATTCAAAGGCTGCACTCGGGCAAAGGGAGGATGATGGCTTCCTTGTTCTCCATGCGTGATGGAGTGCTCGGAGCCCTGGAACAGGAGAAACTTCTGAAGGATTGTATTCATGTGTGTTTCACGCACTGAACTGGGTATGTGTGCAGATGCCTGATCTGGATGCGCTTGCGTGTACACTCTGACGCTTGTCTTGATCAGAGACCTGCGCTTTTAAAAGCTTAATTGGGCTCTGTTTGATCACTTAAGACAGATATGGCTCCAAATGCTGCATGGATGAAAAGCTCAGGGCAGGCCCTGGGCCGGGTAGTGGGTCAGCCACGGTCAGCAAGGTCTTACTGCCAGTCTCTCACAATAACCGTCTCATCTGGAATCTCTCATCTGCACTCAGAGCTTTGTAGTCAGCAGTTACAGCAGTCCAACACGATAGCATGAGGTTTTTGTACAGATGCTCACCGAAGAACTGAATTCAGAAGCTTCAGGATTTTACTTCAGGAGCTTCAGGAGGTTACTATACAGAGACTCTACAATTATATACATATGTCTATATGGCCGTGGACCTGGAGCTCTCCTCTGAGCATGACGGCTGTCCAGCAATGCATTTGGGAATGCAGGTGTGAGGTGAGGTGGTCTTCATCTGAATGCTAAATCAGATTCTAACATCAGTGCTCCAAAATCTAGTAGAAAGCCTTTGCTTCACCATACAGACAGGTACTCAACAAAAGCAGGATAAACTCTTGTTAAGACCTTTGATTTCAGAAGAACTGTCCCAATACTTTTGTCACTATAGTGTATGCATATGTAGGCCAATGATTGTGGGTATGAAGTAGTCTCACTGTATTGTTAGCTTCATTTGTTTCATTTCTATCTACTTTCTGAGATGCTATTTTTAAGATGCCTGTCCAATGTGTTGCGGGGAACTGATCTATCTGAGGGCGATCTGCTCTTCCCTCATTACGAAAAACAGCAGCCAGTGGGTTCCTCTGAGGAATGTGACACAGTTGCACCATATTGGTTTGATTCTAATGCAGGAAGACTCTGTATGAAATGAGATGCTCTTTTGAAAAACAAAACTGGGATGACACAGGAGGGAGTAGACAGTGGGCCTCCCTGCCTGCTAACCAAAGGCAGGAGCATAGGAGCATAGGGACCTGCAAGGCCATGCACTCCACTTTTGAAGTCCCCTTTAATAAAAGGCTCCTTCGTTATTATTACTTTCTGATCTTAACCGGCATCATTCTTCGGAACTGTTTGAAGCACGTTCGGTTTCACTGGAAATCGGTTTCTTGTGAGCGAGGATTGGATGACCTTGAGTGCTGCGAATAATCTGATGTATTTAAGTCATTTTTAAGGAGCATATGATGTTTGAATGGTTTCCATGAGCTCACATGTAATGGTGATTTCTTTTCTTATTTTTTTAAAGGCCCCATCATTTCAAAAGGGCTACTTTCAATTGGACCCTACATGGCTCAAAGCGTCCCAAAGCCGTGCTCGTTTCTAGTTTTCCTTTGGTTCCAAAGCCTGCCGTCGGGCTAATTTGAGAGACATAATTTGTCCATGGCGTAGGGAAAACGATACGCAGAGAAGTGTTGAATGACGAGTCGCACAGTAAGGTCAGTGGGCAGGGATTTTGGCTGGTGTCTGAAAACATGTTTTTCGCAGCGTCTCAGCTCATGTTTCTCAAGCCGTTATACATAAGCCCTCCTGTTTCCAATATGTCTTGCCTCCGGGGACTGTATTGTTTAAGAGCCTGTACAAGATGTGTGCCAGTGGATCCTCTCACACTGCGCCTCGCTCTGTTAGCTCAGTGGAGTTCTGAGGAAAGATGGTAAAAATGGGTAGTTCAGCATTGCTGACCCCCTGCCCTACGCTTCTCCAACACCCCCCACTGTCTTAGCTGAGAGGCTAAGAGGCTGAAAACAGGGCTGAAAGCAGGGGCCGCCCTGGCAAGAGGGGGCTCCAGATTCACCGGCCATGCTGAGCCAATTAACACGCAACGCTACATCCCGAATGAATTAAAAGCACCCTAATCGGATCAGCGTGAAAAGCCAGGCTGCTTCCTCCCCAGCCTTGGACCAGATGGCACCGACGCTCAGATGCTGCATTGTACCAGCGCCAGGCCCGAGTCACAGAGTGTGAAATTAGGTTAGCGCCTGACTGTAACTTTCACCCCGGGCAAAGGGAGCTCCCTCTTTAACTTCACTTGGCCTGGAGGTGAAAGGCCCACCCCCTTGATCCAGGACCCCAAATGCAGTTACCGTCCCAAAGGACCTCCATTTGGGCAGACCGCTGGTCATGGGGAAGTTAGCTCTTTGTGCCACATGCTAGACAGTGTTGCATTTTCTTATTCACTTGTACAATGACAAGATCAGTGTAGTAAATGAAGGCAATACAGTAGAGGATGGAGATAAAGTCAGAGACCACCCTTCATTTATTTAGTTACCAGTCAAAACAGCCATTAAGTACCAGTTATACATTTATGTATTTATATATATAAAAATGCCACAGAAGGGGTACAGTGTTCTGGGAAGAGCAGCAGCTTTAGCAGATTTGGTTTAATAGTGGTCCGAGCTAGATTATTGATCATATGGTTGTGGGTCCACTGAGCTGCCACTGCTGGGCCCTTGACACAGCTTTAAGCGCTGTTGAACTGATAGGGCAGTTTTGATGGTCTAGCAGGTCTGGTTGTTAGGGTGTTGTCTCTGTATGCTTTAATTTTGAACTCCTTAATTATTTAAGTGGATTATTGTCCATTTCAACTCAACAGCTTTTTGTTAGAATTCTTATTATTTGGGTGGTACTTTGTGTGCTACAGCAGACTAAGATGCTTTCACTAATGGCCTGAAGGGTCACAATTGGCCTTGCTCTGTTTGGGCGGGCAGATGGCTCATTCTCCTTCCCCACGTCACCCGTCACAGGTGTCTGCTAGCCAAAGCACCAGAGCTAGGTTCCCTGGTGACATTGCATTGGCAAAAGTTGAAAAGAGGTGGTGGCTGGTTGTGCATGTGAGAATGTCTTCTGCTCTTAGAACAAGTCTTGGCACCTCTGCCAGAGGAACCATGTGTTTTGTCCGGGATGTGGAAATCCCTGGGCCATCTCACAGTGTAGTCCTAGATGGGTGCTGATGCCATGTTGATGTCTGTGGCATTGTTCTCGCCTAATCGTCCTGTGGGTTCCCCATCAGCTCCGTAAGATCCAGCGCCAAGCATTTACAGCATACGAATGGGTACAAATGTTTGACAAGTAAAGCCAGAGTGACTACAAAGGGCACAAGTGTGCAGAACATGGCCCTGTGATCATGAGCATTGTTTTAAATGAGAAACACCGCCGTTCCACTGGCTGCTTGGCCCTGAGGCTCGCGACCACAGAGGCAGCAAATGAGGAGCAGAAGCTTGGAGGGAAACCACAGCCCAGCAAGGCTTCCCCAGCCTGCACAGCAATGCTCTGCCCAGCACTCCAGCAACAGAGCAGCCTTCTCCGCAGTCATCTCTATAATGCGTACAAGCATGAGGGCTTTCCTCATACAGGCTCCCAGGTCCCAGTGATCCGCTCAGTAGTTGTTGCACTAGGCTCAACCTCAACCTTGTCCTTGTCAGGTGGGCAAGAGGTTTGAATTATTAACTGAGACAGTCTTTTTAATAGCCTATGATCTAAAATAAAAGTTTTATCTGACACTGCATCTTGGATGCTTCTAGTGGCCTTCCATAAATAAATGTCTAATTGCGAGTTTCCATGAACACTTCTCTTTCACTCTTCATCATGACACTTAATTAATAGCTTATGTGTACAATATTATAATGTACATTCTTTAAATGGCTATAAGTTTGGCAAAGTTTGATGATGTTCTCATGGACTATGTGACTTTCAGTACATCAAAAGGACTGTTGTTTAGTAAATATGTGGAAAATAATGAAATCAGATTGAGCAAAGAAAGATTGAGAAATTCAAGTCTGGAACCACAGGCGGTTCTGAAAATGCTAACAGAACTTTGAATTAGTAATATATAAGATGGAATTTCAATGAATGTAAAGACAGATATGTATAAATGCCTGTGTAGCTAAAAAAGTAACATGTCTCTAATAGAAGGAATCATGCCATCAGCAGCCAGAGTACAAGAGAGCAAAATTGGCCAGTTTCACATGTATCAGAGAAGACGTGTTAACCTTCCTAGGGTTTGGAGCATTGCTAGTACTAAAGGGAGCTAAAAATGGGTGGGTTCATTTGCAGTACCAAAGTTGGGTGAAGACATGTCAAACAAGCCTCAGACTATTTAAAGAGGCTTAAAAACATGCATGCTATTGACTATTCACTAGCCCACGTCATTATGTGTGTGAGATCACTGCTGTCGCATAAACAATCTGATGGCTGACCGAAAGCTGAGTGATGTGGGTATGGGTATAACATGTCCATTTAGTGTACACTGTTTGTACACTACCTATAATTGTGTATTATGGGATTGTTGCTAAAAATTTGTTCCTAAAATACGCACTAAAAAATTGCATTATCTTTTCAGACATCGCTTCAAAATGGCAGGAATTAGTGCACTATGCAGTGAACAGGACACAGTTTTGGACACAGCTAAACATCGCTTACTAGCTATTCAGGCAGCAAATGTTGTAAGCATCAAAATACTCATCGTTTTTGACCTCTGAACTAGGCTATATGAGGAACCCAGCCTCCTGTCCTGCATCCATCGGAGGGATTTGCTCTGGATTCACTAAACATAACCCTTTGCTGTGCAGTTCATGATGTTCCTTAGCCGTTTCACTTCTCCATGGGCTTCAGCTGCTGCAGCCATGATGGCTGGGTTAGCAGAAGCCCTTGCTCAGCAGTGCTGTTTTGCACATGAACTGGCTGCTCTCTAGCACAGGACTAATCCCTGACAGACAGTCCACTGCGATAATGAGATCAAGCATAAAGCCAAGCATTTTGTTTGGACAAGATCTAAGAGCAGTGTTGGTGGAGGGAGCAGGGAGGGGGTGCACTTCATTGCAATGCATGCTATGCATCTCTCTCTCTCCCTCTCTTTCCCGCACCTCCATCTTCAGCGGCAGTGCGTCTTCCTCCCCTATCAATGTCAAAGCCAAATTACGGCCGAGCTGCGAGGACAGGTCAGGCTAATTCAATCTCATCTGTCAGGAGAAATGATGGGTGAGGGGGGGATCCGGGGAAGAAGACGTTGGGCAAGGGGGGGCTTGATAGATTTAAACAGGAAAGACGAGTCCCTCTTTTGAATCGGGGGAAGTGGCGAGGCCTTGCTTTAAACAGGCTCACCCACAGCCAGCAGTGCCTGATCAGATGGGAATGTGTTGGGCAAGAGAGGGCGAACTCATCAGCTCACAGTAGCACACACACACACACACACACCTCTACTGGCAAGTATCCAGTGCTTTCCAGAAACACACCGGGCACAGAGCTGTGGAATGCTGTCCTGCCTTGCATCATGTCAGTACCTATAGAAATGCCCCACAGTTTCACATTTCCACAGTGATGCAGTCTACAGTTCAAATGACAGTAGGGCTGGGTTGAGACTTCAGACCGTGACAGATCTGCATGAGAACCAATTCTCACATGAAAACATCCTACAAAGGGTTTTCTGTGAAAATGAGTTATTTACTACATTTAATTAAGAAGTAAACACGTGGGAACTATTTTTTCTTGCGCCTCCTCCACCTACTTATGAAAAACACACACAAACACACACAGCCGCACAAGACAAAGTGAATGACAGATCATACAGGGTTATGTTTTTTTACTCTACTTAAGCCACTTTGTGTAGCAGTTTATTTAATATTCATTTAAAGGCTTAAAATAAAAGCTTTTCTTTGCAAAAAGACGTGCTTTTAAAAGTATCTGCATTAATATTGGGGTGTTAGAAGAATCTGTGATATCGCCCGTCCCTGAATGATAAATTGCTACACTTCTGAGGCAAAATGGTTCATGGTTTGCTGTCCTAGTGTAAAGCCATTAGGTTGTGTCCAGTGTGGCTCCTAGAACAGTTCTTAAGCTACACCCTGTAGAAAAAAATGTTTGTTTGTTTACTTTTAAAAAAGGGAGGTTAGGAAAGGAAATGATCCCATTTGAGATCCCTAAGGAACTATGTAGAGTTCTTCAAACTGGAGAAAAACCTTTTGTAGATGATTTTACAAACAGCCTTTAACAATTTATATAGCACCATGAAAAGTTCCATTAGATTCTGTATATATGTTATATATAGATTATATGGGCAAAAGTATTGGGACACCTACACATTACACCTACAGGAGCTGTAATGACATCCCATTCTAAATCTATAGGCATTATTATGAAGTTGGTCCCCATTTGCAGCTCTAACAGCAGGTGTCTCGATTCAGAGATTTTATTTTTTTTGCACTATGCTCCTGGTTGCTGTAGTTCCTTAACGCTTCCATTTTTCAACAATACCACTCACAGTTGATGGTGGATTATCTAGAAGGGAGAAAATTTTACGAATCAACTTGGTTCAAACCAACTGCAAAAAGATTGTGTGTCCAACTACTTTTGACTACATATATATATATATATATATATATATATATATATATATATATATATATATATATATATATATATATATATAGTGCTGTTCTAAAACACTTACATGAGATTGGAACTCAGTGTAGGTGATAACGGCCAGATGAGCAGTGTTGGTGGTTTTGCTTGGGCTTCTTTGCTGAAGTTTACCTGACTCTCCGGTGCCCCGCTCTTCTGGGCCCCCTCCCGAGTAAAGCCCTGGGGAAGGTGTGCGTGGAGGGTGTGTTGGCAGCCGCTGGGCTTTGGCGGCGCGTTTCCCTTTCTGCTGGACACAGGATCAGGTGTCGCAGTTTTCACAGCGCCTTCTGGTTCTGCTTAACAGGAAATGAGCTCCATCAGAAGGAGTCAGAGCAAAACTGAGCAAAAATGGGTCCTGACAGGCAGGAATATTAGCCTGTGACGGCAGCCAATAATGGAGTGATCGGCTCCCCCTCTCTCTGCTAATGAAGAGAATATGTGCAGGGAATGTCTCTCTTTCTCTCTTTCTTTCCCTCTGCGGCTCTGCCCTCTCCTTCACTCTCTCCTCTTTTCTCCGATACCCGATAAATCATTTTAGCAGAAACAGAGGGATACTTTTACTTCACTTCAAAGTTGCGCTCTAAGGTGTCATCTCGGTAACCTCAAAGCGGTGTTGTGCAGTAAGCTGTGCTCAGGCCAGTGAGACAGAAAACTTTTTTTTTCTTTCTTTTTTTTTTTTTTAACCCCTGAGATGTTTGTGAAGATTTATGGCAGTGAAAGTATATGGTGCCGTGAGAGAGTGGATCATTACACTTCATTACGGCTGCTTTTTCCCCCCGCTCTTCTCTCCCATGCAAAGATGATAATGGAGGGACCATACACACTCTTTCTCCATCTGCTCCATGTCCCACTCAATGGCCTTTTCAGATTGGGCTTTGTTGGACAGGTCTGGGAAAGCACTTTAACGGTTAAAAATGTGGAAGACGAGAGCGAGAGAAAGAGAGAAAGAGAGAGGAGAACAGATCCATGTATCTCCAGCTATCACACAGAGCAGTGCTTTAAAGGGGAATAAACCCCCAAAATAAATCTAACACTCAGCACTGCACAGCCGGGCTCGTATTTAAATCCTCAGGCATGTGTGCTCATACGTGTGAAAGTCCATAATTTAACCCTGCACCTCTGCGACTGTGTGTGTGTGTGTGTGTGTGTGTGTGTGTGTGTGTGTGTGTGTGTGTGTGTGTGTGTGTGTGTGAGAGAGAGAGAGAGAGAGAGAGAGAGAGAGAGAGAGAGAGAGAGAGAGAGTCTGCTCAGATTGGGAGAGCAGAGTTGGAAAAGTCCAGCCAAACTTTACAAAGTGAATAATTCCACATTATAGTGACTTTAAGACAGGGCGGATCATGCTCTTCATAACACACACTAGTGAATCCACCTGATTCTAACAAACAAGGATAATCAGGGTGGAACCATAGTGGAACCCGCTCCAGCAGTGATTCTCTACAATAGGGAAGAATCATTTAACCAGGCAAGACCATTTACACATTCAAATTGTTCTACACGTTGTCATGGTTCTATGTAATAACCACTGCGTTATTGTAGAACCCTTGTAGAACCCATTATGTGTGATTTAGAGAGTTCCCCCTTTCCCTTTAGGAGACTGACTTTCAGTGTTTTCTGTGGACGCCTGCAGGGAGCATTTTCTGTCATCCCAAACACGCTCAGTGTTGTTGAGGTCTGGACTCTGGGGTGCTCTTCTCATTGTTCTGAGGCACCCAAGCAGATTCAACAGTTATCTTTTCTCAGTAAGAGCTTCTTGATCCTTTTCAACCCTCAGTGAGGGTTCAGGGGACTGTTGTTAAGGGCTCAATGCTCTCTGTTTCTTTAAACTCCAGTTTCAGAAACTCCACTTTTTCACATAATTTCCCTTTGAGTTTCCTTATATAAGTTTATTATCTCCTCAGAAATATGATTAGTGCTGATTGGTCATTTTGAGTGCAATATTGGACCATGGACCTTTACACAGTGCTGTAAATTAGTGCAGTGAATGCACAAATAAGGTGTAGCACATGTTCTATTTCTTTGTGTGTGTCCTCTGTAGTGCGGCTTGACATTCGGAGTGGCTCTGGAGTCAGGAATGAATGCTTAATACAATCATTGTTCATGGGCTTGTTCTTATTAATATTTCTCTGACTGAGGCCTCTCCTCCCCTTCTTTTTTTTCTTTGCTCTTAAGCGAAGTCAGTTGCTGTGAGTTGCTGCTGGACGGGCGGTGGGACAGGGCCCTGACCCCGCGCTGGCTGCTCTAATGACGGCAGGATGAAAGGCTCTGCCGCTGCGTTCCCAGGCCGGCCTGTTAGGGGGTGCGGGGCTGTGAAATGGGGAGATAATGGAGACCAGGTGCGCCCTGAGTGCCAGAGACGCTCCTCAGCGTGTGAGCTCCTCTGGCCGGGAGGGAGGGTGCCCCTCACACACACACACACACACACACACACACACACACACACACACACACACACAAACACATATGCGCACACACTTATACATCCAAGAACCTTAAAACCACCATCTAACTCTCTCTCTGTTTCCTCTACTTTCCCCAGCCTTTCTTCTTAAACCAGTAAACAAACATGCTTTCTGACTGTGACCTATAGAGGTCAGCTGTTCTTCTGAGTTGTTTGATCTTGGGCATGGTCAGTGTCATCTTAAAAACACTTATTTTTATTTTTGTGTCAGCTGCATTAATAAAATTGTACCTTAAAAATGATAACCTTACACAAGAATATTATATTTACTAGCATAAACTGTCAAGTACGCATTGAGTGTATAAGCCTCTTTGATTTGCATTGATCTAAACAAACTGGATCATTTTACATCCATTCTATTGTTTCACTCTCTGTAGCCTACAGAAATATTGGTCTATATTCATGAAAAGCAAGATTCACCATAATATTAAAGCAACAGTATGTAGAGTTTATATATATATATATATATATATATATATATATATATATATATATATATATATATATATTGTTGCTGGTCTGGGCTCGGCACACCAGAAACTGAACTGCATGTAACTTTGGTGAAGCGGGCAGAACAATGCTCACGAGAACTCACAAGAGTCATATTTCTGTATTATTATGTATCGCCTCAGTCCACATGTTTCTTACACTTCCAATGTTTCTCTCTGTTTGTCCAGAAATTAATGTGAAAAGCATGTGCTTTAGTGGTGGCATAAAGTGCAAATGACACTTCCTGACAGTAGAGGGATCCCAGGAGCAAGAAACACTATTCTCGCATATTGCTGCTTTAACAGTACTGCTACAATTAAAGTGTTTATAAAAAGTTGTTCTAATGTAATAATATCAGATTAGCTGACTCAAGGTCAGTATCAGAAAAAGAAAAGTTTCATCTCTGTTTTTTTTGCACTGATAGTGGATAGGTAGACCCAATATGTATATGAGGCATATGAGCATTTAGGGTGTGTATTTTCATGCAGACTTTCAGGAAATGTGTGTGTGTGTGTGTGTGTGTGTGTGTGTGTGTGTGCAATAGATCTGGATTTAATACAGTGATAGGCCACTGAAAGTTCTTTGGCCCTAGTTTCAAAACAATAGGTTGGGCCTCGGCCCAGGTGCCCACACTGCGTCTCCTGTTCTGCAGTCCATGATTTGACTCATGCTATGCTTTTCAGCCCAAAAATTCTTGCATAATGTGTCACACTGTCTCTCGCTGTAGAATATTCTCCAGCAGACTGCAGGAGAAAAACAAATGGCTCTGTGCAGCCCCTCCCTACCCTGCTCTCTCAGAGAGCTGCTTTCACACACCTGGGACGATGTTACACTGATGTAGCGGTTACTACATTTGTCTCAGAGTCTGATGTAATATTGCATAAATGCATCTTTTTATGGTACTGCAGTGTCTTATGAGAAGACAGATAAATTACACATGCGACCTACTCCCACCACCACCAACACCACCACCTCCACCACCACACCCCCACTCCTGGTCTGTATTTTTTTCCTTTCTTTTCTACCCTTTTCTCTCTACCGTCCTCTCTCTCTTACTACCTAGTCCTCTCTCTTCATCATACTCTTTCTCACATTCTCTCTCTTTTTCTCTCTCTCGCTCTATCACTGCTCTCTTTGTCCATCTCTCGTCTTCCCCCCTTCTTTCTCTCTCTCTGGCTTGTTCTCTCTTTTCATCATCCACTTTCTCAGTCTTTCTCTCTCTCTCTCCTCTTACGTTTCTCTTGCAATCTCTCTTTCTCTCTCATCTTGGCTATGCTCTCTTTGTCCATCTCGTGTTCTGTACCTTCATGTTCCTCTCTGCCTCTCTATGGCTTGTTCTCTCCCTCTTCATTATACTCTTTCACTGTCTTTCACACTCTCTCTCTACCTCTTACTTTCTCTCACAACTCTCACTCTGTCATCTTTGCTATGCTCTCCCGTTCGCTCTCTCTCTCTCATTGTCTGCCTTCATCTTCCTCTCTCCTCTCTCCCTGACTTGTTCTCTCTCTTCATCATACTCATCATATGCTTTCGCAGTCTCTCTCTCTCTCTCTCTCTCTCTCTCTCTCTCTCTCTCTCTGACTGTGTGTGGATGAGTGAGCATATTGCGGTGCAGATGAGCTTTCGCCTTATCTCTCATCCAGAAACACCTCTATTTGTTAAGTGTTTACCCCTGGTGGCTGCGGTTAATCTGAAGTAGTTGAAGTTTTAAAAGAAAGGTCAGGCGGATCAGGCCGCAAAAGTGTTTCTAATCAGAGCAGACAGGCTCGCAAAGCTCCGCCGTAATTACAATCTAATTAGCAGGCTCCAGACGAGATCCAGCGTGCCATTTCACATCAATAATTTAACCCTTCCGAGACCGGGTTTGAAGGAGCCGTTTGAAGAGCGGATGCCGAGGCAGGAGCCGAAAAACGGCCGAGATCTCTGCCCCCTCCCCCTCCCCGTCCCCCCTCCTCTACACCACAGGTCAAAGAACGTGTCAAACGCGCACGTTAAAGCAGCTTACAGAAAGGCCGCTCACCAGAGGCCCTTACTAGCCCTCTGACATCACAGCTCACTTCCAAGAACTCGTGGCCATGAAAGCAAATGAGACATTTGCTAATGAGAATGTTGCATATTGTTTCTCTCAGATCTTTTCAATACAGTATCGGAGACAATGCGGCTTAAAAAGACAGAGGCCAAGCTTCAGACGATTCGAGGAGGCGAGGGGTAGGACTATGAATGCCTGTGATGTGCGCAGACTGGAAGCTGACAGATGCTAAAGCAATCACTGTGGAGGAATATATGGGGAATATTGCAGTGAGGCAGATTCCCATTTGATTTACTCAGTCTGGCTATTGAAATGCCTGTCGCCAAGGATTGCTTATCTTGTGGGGTGAAAACCTAATTCCGCTTTTTGGCATGTCGTTGGTTCGACCGTATAAATCAAATATTGACATTGTGTTTACTATGGAATTACAGGAAGAAGAGACGCCGGCATCTCTTACAAATAAAGCCCTAAAAACACGGAAATATGTGACTTCAGATATTAAAAACTCCATGCTTGGCAGTGAGAACACTGCTTCCTTCGGTGCATTTCTCCCTTTTTTTAATTACAGCCCGGGCCTGGTGTAGAGAATCGTTTTGACATACAATCGCGCCGCGCTATCTGGAGTTATTGTCGTAAAAAGCACTTCTGGCAGAAGCGAGCGTGCTGAGAGTTTGAGCAGAAGGAAATAGGATTTCAAAGACAGATCCCTATTACTTTGTGAATTAGGTTGTTTGCAGAAGGAAAGTGCGCTCCACCGTCGGCCAATTGACTGGACGAGACCGCATTTTCGTGTCCATTCCTCTTGGACCGTGGAGGCACCTGAGAGGCCTGATGGAATAAGTATTGACCGGTGAGGAAGGCTTCACAGGCCAAGGTCTGGTAGGCTAATGCAAGTGTGTGTGTGTATGTGTGTTGGCCTATTTATTCCTATGGCTGTTGTCCTGATACTGTCACACTGCTGAAAAATCCTACAGCCTAAATCTCAGTAACACTAAATCTGTGTCCTTTACTGTTCTGCAAGGGTAAACAAGGGTGGTTTAAAGCCCCTGACATGCCAAGCTGACTGACCCTTGATGACCGTCGGTGTGTTCAACATCATTAGCTGTAGTCAGTACTTGTCAGTGCTGTTTTGGCCAAGTGAGCGGATTGAATCAGCAGTGGCGGTCGGCTGTTAGAGAGTAGAGTAGAGAGCTCTGCAGCGCAAAACTTTATTCTATGAATAAACCGACAGCCAATAGATTACGCACAAGCAACAGAGCTTTAAAGTGACTGGATTAAAAGTTCAAATGAGCTTCTTCTATCTTCTTACTTCTATCTTCCATCTGTCTTCTTTTCCTCTTCTTGCTGGTTAAGGTTGCAGTGAGTCCGAAGGCTACCTGGAATTTCTGAGTACAAGTAAGGTCCTGGAGCACCGGAGAACTCCTTACAGACAAGGATCAAAATCACAACCTCACTCAGCCACCATGCCACCCCATTGACATTAAGTGCCAACATAATTGAATGGCGTTGTACGTTGTGTAGTTATTTATAGTTATCCATTATACACTATAAGGACAAAGGTGTTGAGTCTAACATCAGTGCCTGACCTTACAAATGTTCTTCTGGAAGCTTAGACGAAACCTCCCACAGACATACTCCAAAATCTTGTAGAAAGCCTTCCCAGAAGAGTGGAAGCTAGTATGACTGCCTAGAATGGGATGCCTTAGAATAAAATGTCATGAAATCTCTGGTGTCCCAATACTTTTGTCCATATAGTTTATGTTTCTAAAGAGCACAGGGTTTCCACACAGGTCTGTACAGTGACATTTACAAGTCATGTCAAATATGACCACATAACCACAAGCTATGTAATTTACATAGACTTGTGCTACGTGCAGCATTCTGACGGTGTCTTATCGTCTCTCCGAACTATGTCTAAAGCTATTGGAGCTGAAATTAAGTACCGTGCAAGTCGAAGCAGTCATATGCCAAAATGAACCAATCACGCAGCGCCACACAGACCCCGGATAGCTTCTACACCTGCAGTGGACCACACCAGAGATCACTAGAAACGAACCCCCAGACCACTGATTTCCAGAGGATAAGTCAGGAGGACCTCCTGGGCTTGGAAACAGCTTTCGCACTTGGCCAAATGTACCAAAGTCGTAGAGCAAGCGGACCTGAGTCCCGAAAAAACAACACCCTGAGATGCAATTGTGTTTTAGCCGTAGAGTACAAAGCATTCAACACATATTTCAACAATGAGCAACTGCAGTCTATTATAGCATAGAGATGCAAAACAGCTCATAATGGATGCATAGAAACAGAAAGTGTTTATACGAATAACACTCCCATAATGAGAGCAACATCCTTTGCCATGCTTTATTGCACCTTAGAGGCACTGTTTAAACGTGTCTTATTTTAAGAGTGCTATGAGCCTCGGCTAAAAGTTGATTAAAAGTCAATCAAATCTGAACATCGTTAGTGTTCCAAGAAGCACGCCACCCTCCCTCCTGCCCCCCAAACCCCCAGTTCTATGAAATATGCTGGGGTGAGGGAGCACATTTGACCTGGGAGGAACAATATTAAAAAAGTTTCCTCTCTCGCTAAAGATAAATGCTCAGCAAAACTAATCTCCTTCCCCTCCCGCTTATCTGATGCTAATCTCCTAACGAGAAAATTGCTTCTCGCGTAGTGGAATCCAACACCGTTGGATGTGGATGTGTTAAGCAGCTGGATTTGTCTGCGGAAACACAGATGTGCGTGTGAAGTGATGTCGTTGTTACCTGTGCGGATGAATGGAGGACGCTGGGTTGGGAGGGATCTCATTACTTGGGCCTCAGAGCTGGCTAGCCTTTTTAGCAGAGCTGTTGCTAACAAGCAGTTTTGGCTCACTAACTCAGCCTGTCCATGCTGTGGCCTTCGGATACACGTGTGCGTGGGGGGGGGTGGTGTCTTTGTCAGTTCCTATATGCATACACACGTATACACTCACACACACACACAAAAGGCATCCAAGCCAAGGTCGTTGCACGTTGAATTCGCTCGGGCGGTCTGAAATTAATAAGGCCACCTTTTCTTAAATGCTGGGGGTTATCGCCTCCATATAAATGTACACCCCCCCCCCCCTCCCCAACACACACACAAACACAGACACACACACACACACACATAACCCCCCCGTCCTCCCTTGATATATTAATTTTTGACCAAACGTCCCCGCTTGACTACTGTAACGAGGTATGATGTATTGAGTCTGGGTTGTTGCCATGGCGACAGCAGTCCCCTGTTACTTGTCATTAGAGCACAAACAAGCGCTGGCATCTAATGTCATTCCAGTCGACATGAGGGAGAGCGATGAGAAAGGGAGTGAGCGAGAGAGTGAGACTTTGTGTGTGTGTTGGGGGTGGGGGGGGTATCTCCCTCTCTAAGCACAGACACACACACACACAAACACACACAAATGTGGCTGGTTGTGTAAAAAAAATCGTTTGTTTTATTTCTGGAAGATTAATCAGCCTTGCTCCATTCCCCTGTGTGTGCAGGGAGCTGGGGGTGTAGGGGTGTGTAGGCAAGGTGGGGAGAGTTTGTGTGTATGTGTGTGTGTGTGTGTATGGGGGGCTGTGTAGAGGGGTTTGGGGGGGTTAGTCGCTGTCTTCCCTGCCTCCTCCCAACCTTTCAGAAACTGAAGGTGGATCTGTAGATTACAAAATGGAGTCAGCATGTCTTAGAATAATTGCCTCTTCCGGAGACCCCTCCTTTACCCCTCTCTGTCATTCCTCTCTCATCTCTCTGCTGCCTGCTGCTCCAGTCCTGCCTGTACTTCTCCAGCAGTGGCCCTGCGCCTCATTCAGCCACAATCCCGCAAGAGGAGGAGCGGGAGAGAGAGGTTTAAAACAAGCAGAAAGCAGCAGTGAAGGGAACACCTATACAGCACATGTGGAGAACATGGATCAGGGTGCATTAATCCCTATAGACAGACAGGTAACGGGCCTACATCTTACAGGTCTGTATTTTTAATGTCATTTTTAATATTGATTTGCAAAAATGAAAATGACCTTATACATTCCCTGATTATATGATTTTTGTGTCATAACATTAAAACCACCTGCTCATACTGTATAGTGTCTCCCATTGGGCCTCTTCTGCCCTTTCTTAGGACTGGACCAGACAGTTAGTCTGGCTTGTGTTCAACCTCCATTTGGGCAGGTATGAGCCTGTCGCCATTCCACCAATTGTCTTTCCTTTTGGTACTTTTGGCAGGTTCTAACCACTTCATACTGGAAACACCCCACAGGACCTTTCTGCTGTTTTGGAGATGCTCTGACCCAGTCGTCTGGCCATCACAATTTGGCCCTTGACGAAAGCTAGACACACACTGTACGATTTTAGACTGTTTTTAAGCCCAATTTGGTTTTCAGGATCGTTTCTATATCTGAGCTTGATTGGCTGATGTTTGCCATGCAGGGTGAGGGCAGAAGGAATGCTCGATTAACTGAGCAGTTTGGTCACTTGTCTCGCAGTTTGAGTCACTTTACTCTCAAGCCGACGTCACGCCATCCCATCCCGCCACGCCATCTGGTCTTGAGTATCAGGCCACATAAAAATGCAAGTGTAAACACATCCAATACAGATACTAATCTGATCATTCAAACCACTGAAGGATGTGCTCTGAGACACATTGGAGCCACATATTATAGTTGAGCGTGACCAAAACACAGGTAACAACTGCCGTGCAATGAGCAAGTTTGCCTTTTCTGTCCCACATAGAGATCGGATTTCAGTCTGACTAAGCAGAGACGTGTTTGTCCTAATCATGGTGAAATCCAGATACTAGTCACATTAGGTCACTAGGTGTAAATAAGGTCATAGCTTTTTGAATTCGGTCTGCAGCTGAACATATAAATGTACTTTTTTTGTGTTTGAGAACCTAAGCTGATTTTAGGAGAAAGACCACACCCAAAAACCCCTTTTTCTATAGGTCTTCATCCCCTTTCTATACCCACACCTCACATTCTATCCCCATTCGAACAAACTTCGAGCCCACCTACTTCCCTGTCTCCTCCAGGGTGGCAGGCTTCATGCGCAGACAACAGAAAAAGCCCGCCCGGACTTCGCTGAGTCCACCCTCCCGCTTCATCATAGGGTGTGGGCCGCACTAGCAAAAAATGAATTTTACAGATGAGAGTCCATATATGGACTGTGTAGACTGGGGAAAACAATGGTAACATATTAGATTAAACTCTTCTGTTTTGTATATGAGATTTTTAAGATGAACCCATTAGGGAAAAATGGTTACATTCCATTTTCAAAGCATTATAATACATATCAGTAGAACATTTTTATTTTTTAAATGTGTGCATTTTTTATATATTTTTAATATCTTTAATAACTTTAATAACATTCGCCAATATCAAACAATATTCCACACTGAATGCTTTTAAGCTTCTTACGGTGCTTTTGATTAAACCCTCGGGACCAGAACACCCGCACACCTTCTCCACTTCCTAAGTTTCTTTATCTTGTTCTCTTTTATCTATTTATATTTTTAGGTTTTTATGCTTTTAGTTGGTCTATTCAAAGCACTTTGAATTACCTGTGTCTGCAATGCACTGTATAAATAAATTTGCCTAAGCCTTGCCTTGACTAAGTGCACACTATATATAGTAAATATGTAATATATTGACTTTCTTAATAGCAAGGCTTCACAGTGAAAATGGGCAGCCGTGCTGGTTTTTAAAGGGGAATGAGAGCACCTCCGGAAGGAATTTAAAGGATTTGAGACAAAGCAGCCCGCTTTTGTTGAGAGGTAGTTTGCTGCATTACTGTGTAATTTGCAGGCTGGTTGCTAATTGTTCAAACTTGTGCTGCTGAACTTCACCCTGCCTCTTGTGCCTCCTGGATAAGACGGCAATTTTCAGCTAAGACGAGCAAATCACTGGATTAGAGGCTCTTCCAATGTGCGTGTTTCCCTCTCAGGAATACAGGAATCTATTCTTTAAAAAAAATAGAGCCCGGCATTCCCGCTCTGTGTAAAGCTGTAAGAGAGAGAGCGATGAGAGACACACAATACTAAGAGTGTTTAGAGTGAATGACCCTACGAGTGCATCTTACTGACCTTGCCATGCTCCGCCCACAAGTGTGTTCTTTCAGAGCAGCTGTTACAAGACCGGACAAGCTTCACACATTCAGCCTAATGAGAAAATGTAGCACATAACGTTTTCAGAGTTCAATGGAAGAATAGGTTGGCTTTACATTATGTAGCACATCTTAACTTCGGCTTTTATTTATTAGATTGAATAGACTTTTTGTTAATGTTGTGTAAAGCTTTGCAACAAATATGGTCAATTGCTTTGCAGAACATTGGCAAAACCTAATGAGAAATTCTAGCATGTGTATTTGCTGGGAGCTATATATGGTTTTTACATCTACTTTTTTTAGAAGTGGGGGGTTTTAAGGGTTCTATAGTAAAAATTATGGTTCAATATAGAGCTCAATAAACACAAAGAACCATTTAGGGTTCTTAGATATTATGAATATTTTACCTTAACTGTTACCTTATAAAGATGGTTCTATTTATCACAAAAGATGGTTCCAAAAAGGTGAATATTTTTTTTTATATATATAAAATGAGTTTTCTTTAGACTGTGGGACCATCTACTAATGGTATTTCACCAATGCAAAAAGAAAAAAACTTTACCAGGCAAAGTTTTGAGATCTTTGATGGTTCTTCTGCTTTTTCTTTATTTTTATTTTATGTAAAGAGTGTAGCTTTGGTTAGCTACGACAACATTGTCCAGCTCGGTCATAGTCCATCTCCACAGTGAATCATTTAACTCAATCTTATGTTGCTCAATTCATTCAGTTGAATTGACTTTTTACCAGCGCTCTGTAAAGCTTGATCAACCTCACTGGCTGAATGGGCAATTCAGTTGTTCAGTTTCCTTCCAGATGCATTCTTTCAAAGCAACTGCATTGATGTAATTGTACTTTCAACAAATAGTACATCCCGTTGCCACTATTGCTTTATCAAATATTGGCAAAACTCTTGCAACTCTAGCATGCAGTTTATCTTTTCTCAAAATACAGCAATTTATGTGTGTTATTCACGTTATTTCTGTGTAACCATGCTACCATTAGCATGGTTGAACGTGTAAGATTTAAATAGCTACAACAATATAATCCAGCATACTTATACTCACAAAGCAGCTTTGCAGAATCAGCAATCAGTAAGAGGACAAGAGATCAACAAGACATAAAAAGCCTTTTGGAAGAAGCAAGACTCACAAGTGACCCATTCTCCTCTGGTCAGAACTATTTATAAAGTCACCGAAACACTGCATAAGACTGTCCTACTGCTCAGGTGTGCAACATAATCATAATATAATATAACTAATATAATCATAGTAGTGATGGTAAGAGTAATGTGAGTAATAATGGTTAAAATGGTGGTAATAATAATAACAGTGGCAGATAGTTGGACTTTGTGTACATTGTTAACACAGTCATTAGGCTGGTAGCAGTGGCAGGAGGGTGGGCACCTTGTTTGACACGGGTACCCACCCTCCTGCCTGTTTGGATGGATGGTTCCTCCAGCTGTGCTTCTGCTTTACTAACCAAACAACCAAATAACCAACAATCTGTTCTCACATGTAACTCTTAACTACAGAGCATTGCTCATTTCACTGCAATCAAGCTAACAGTAGCAGCTGCTACCAAAGATTGTATTTGTGGCTGGAGCACGAGCGGGTGGACTGCATGTCTTTGCTGCTGCAGGATAGAGAGGTGGAAGCTGTGGGTTTCTCACACTGTCTGTGTGTGCTCTGTGGAAGGAATTAGGGAGAAATGAAGGTGAATTATGAGTGGCCCTGCTAGTGCTGAAATGGCTGTAAAAACAGGAGTGTACGGGGAGTGATCACAGACAAGTCATCAAACTCATAACGCACAGCGGAGGACAGGAGTCCGCTCTGGAACTTTCCATGCAAGTGCTCCCCACGGAGCTTCCCCTTATTCTGTCATCACAGCTCCCTTGCCGCTCCCTCTCTCTTACTCTCTCTCTCTCTCTCTCTCTCTCTGTCCACACACACGCACAAGCACTCTTCTGTCTTACAATCTGTGTGTGTGTGTCTGTGTGTGTGTGTTTCCCTTCTTGCTTTTATCTACGAAGAAACTAGCCTTTAATCGATAGCACAATAAACATAGGTCGGCCAAAAGCAATAAAAGCGATGAACCGCTCGCCAAGGAATGACCCAACATGATAAAATCTGTGTTCTTTTTACTATGCTATTCTAAGGCCTCATAAGAAGAAAGGGGGTGTATTAACTTTGTATTCATATATTCACATTGTCCACACATGGAAGTTCGTTTTGCCAAGACAACCACTTCATAGATGTGGCGTCCAACACTAACATGGGGCTCAATGGACATACCCGGAGGACATCTCAGCCTGTAAAACCTGGCTGCTCTCCTCCAGCCATGCATTTATCTCTCCAAAGCCCCTCTCACCCCCTGTTATTGTCCACTCACCCCCCCCCCCCCCCCAGCTCTTCCCATCTCCTCCAAGAACTGAGCTCTGCGAATATTTCCTTCTGAAAAACAGCACAATGCCAAACAAAGGTTATTTCTTACCTCCACACACACATACACACATACACACATACACACATCTGACTGAGCAGAGCAGGGCTCTTTTCACACCTGGAAGTAATAAAGGGCGGAACACAGAAAAAGAGAGAGAGAGAGAGAGAGAGAGAGAGAGAGAGATAGAGGGAGGGAGTGAGAAATAAGAAAGGATTAATGTTCAGTGCGAGAAGGAGATTATGTTCCGAAAGAAGACAGGCCGGAATGCCGCTCCACTTTCACTCCGAGACAACAGCAGCATCTGATTAAAACTGCACTGAGAAAAGAGAGGAGGAAAAAAAAGGAAACATCTGAGAAAAAGCTGCTCGCTCTGTCCTCCCAGGACAGCAGAGGTGCAGAACCAGGGCTGATTAAAAAGACATTAAAAAGAAAAGAAAGAAAAAAAAGAAACCCCACAAACCCATCATGTTCAGCACTGCTGCCCCGTCAAGGCCTCCTTAGAACATTAGCGGAGTGAGAGAGCGTTTAGCATTGTGTTTGTGAACTGCGCAATGCTATGACCATCAGCAGGCCCTTTACAAAAGATCCATTATCCGTATGCAGGCGCAATCTCTTTACACCCCCCACCCCCCACCCCAGCATAAACAACTCCCAGTCCTGGTAAACCTGGTTATTCATGTTTATATTAGAGTGGACAAAAGAAATCTTCTGATCATTTGTGTGAGCTCAAAAAAGATGGCCATTCAAGTCCAGGCTTAATGATCTTAGACAGAGCTGCCACTATTAACTACAGCAAGATTCATAAATATCTGGATGAAAAAAATAGAAAATAAGGCTTTACAGCTTATTGTATGAAAAGTCGAAATGATGTCAGAAACATGGGTAATGAAAAAACATGGAAGACAAAAACATGGACTACTCTATGAGAGCTGCTGTTTTCAATACAAGAAGAGTTTATAAATGTATATTGGTGATTTCAGACCATGCCATCAGCATCAGCATGCAGTGGAGAAAACTATGAGAGGAAGGGCTGGATTTTGAGTTGCTTCTGTGTTGAACAAGAAGACCAAAACTGAGGCCCTGTCCACACGCATTTCTAAAAATGGAAAGTTCCGAAATGGAAAAGCCGAAAATACTTGCAGGAGCATGCTAGCCCTGTATCGGACGATAATACCTCATACAGAGAAACATCAAAACCATGAAGAAAGAAAACGCAGAGGTTTAAACCCCAATTACACACTACTCCCTATATAATGTACTATGCAAGTCAGGAAATTAGGGATTTGAAATCTAAGCATTGTTTATCTGTAATCTAAACATTATACATCTGTAATAGAACAGCATTTACATTTATTTCTAAATTAAAATCTGTAATCTAGTGTAATCTGTGTGTGTACACTGTAGTTTTATGACTTTTGTAGTCCACTATATTGGGAGTAAGTAGGTGTTTTTTATAAAGCTCTGTTTTGCCCATCCACATGACAATGCTAAAAATCTCTACCTCAGAGTTTTCAGCTAACAAACCTGTGTTTCAGTGTGGACGAAAAGCCAAAACACAAGATGACAAAAGATAAGGTGATGGTGTGTGAAACTTCTTTGTGGACTTGAAAACAATGTGCTTTCCAGGGCCTGTACTACAGAGCCTTCATGTACTGCTTGTTTGTGCATCTTTCAGACTTCAGTTTTGTCTTCAGTAAGTGAAAGCCATGCTAAACTAAGTTGCAGTCAGGTGATTGACTCTGCATTTTTGAGAACAGTAGAGAAGCTCTTGGGTAGCTTTTGTGGTCTGTACTGTGAAGGGCCATCCTATCAATGTTGCAGCATGTGGCTGAATCTAAGGAGAAAGTATTGCGTAGCTCTCTCCACACTTTAGAATTCATTCTGCTACATATACCTATCAGTCGCCATCAAACATCAATAAAGACCAGTCAGTTCCACCGGCAGCTATACATACCCATGCAGTAACAGTACCTCCACCATGTTTGGCAGATGATGTTGTATGCTTCAGACCATAGACCTTTTCTTTACTACTCTATACTTTAGTAAATCTTGCTTTTACTTCTCCAGAGAATCTCACTCAGAACTTTTTTTCACTTATGACTGTGCTAAAGAATCCTGCGACCATTCACTTAAGAGATGCACCAGCATCCCTTTGGACTGCATATTGAGAAGTTTCAAAGAATGGTTACCAACACTTCAGGACCTTCAATCAACTTCAGATCTTTTATGTCAGGAAATAACAAGGTAACAGAGCATAACTGGCCCTAAAGCTGCTTAGCGATGATATGTCATTTAATTTTGGGGCTGTAAAAAAAGGACTGTGTAAAACAAAGGCTGTAAAGGTAATGATTAATGCTATATTCTTGTCTACACTTCACCTCATCACATCTTGCTTAGTTGTTCTTCATTTCTTTACAAATCTTAGTTCATCACAAATCTAATACGTTGGGTAAAAACTTCAAAAATTGTATCCCTGTCCAAATACTTATGGACCTTGCTATAAAAGTATGGCTATATGGCTAAAATATGTACTATCATCATGCAAACTCAACTAATCACAGCTGATTGATCAACAGCAATCGGGGAAGTACTTTCTCAGGGGATAGAACAGGTTAGGTGAAAGATCACAGTGGCCTGTGAAGGCGAGTATGTGCTGAAGAGTGTAATGGCTCCATCCAGTGCCACCGTGTGTCCGTAGAGAATGGCTTTTGTGGAGTTAGAACAGTCAGACTGAGTGAAATCTCGCCCACATTTCCCCTCCGGACTCGCCCTGTTTTTTCCTGTAAGCAGCTAAACTGAGATCCCATGTACTTGCAATGAAAAGTGACAGGAAATTGACTAAAGCATTGGAAATCAATGGAAAGTAAATGCACTCCTTAAGTACAAGTGAACAGCTGAGAGCTACCTTCTGTCTCTTCTCTCCCTTCTCCCCCCCTCTTTCTCACCATTCGCAGTCTGTCTCGCTCTCTCCTTCTCTCTCTCTCCCTCTCATGCTCTCAATCTCTGTCTGTATCGTAGCCTGAGTCGATACCTGTGCACAGGCCAGAGAGAGAAAGCTGATACAGATAGCAGGAGACTGAGGTGTGCTCTTATGTGTGTGTGTGTGTGTGTGTGTGTGTGTGTGCACATGCATCAAAACTTCTACACATAGCACAGATTTTGACACTCCATAACTCCATACCACAGTTATCTTTCAGGCCCAGGAGAGAGTTAAAACAGTAGTTTGGTGAAATATGAAATAAATTATTTGGTTCATTGTATTCTGCTTTTAGCTGAGATAAAAAAAAAATCTCATGTCGAGGAATGCAGGGATGTGTTTTGAGTTGCTGAAATTTTGGGCAGCTTATACAACGTAACATCACATTTAGTATTACTTAGTATATTATATCTTGTTAATGAAATGATAATCCATTGTTTTGTTTGGACTGTTTTCATCAAATAATTTTTTTACATGACATAATATTACAATATCTACATACAGTACAATACAACCTCCCCTCGCTCCCCACCCGCTCCAAGAGTGGCCAAACATGTGCCTTAGATGACCAAATGCAATGTATTTACTGGGACAAGTATAGTATATAACATTACACTACACACTGATCAGCCATAAAATTAAAATCTTGCTTGATATTGTGTAGGTCCTCTGCCGCCAAAACATCTCTGACCCATTGAGCCATGGACTCCAGAAGACTTCCAAAGGTGTCCTGTGGTATCTGGCGCCAAGATATTTGCAGCTGATCCCTTTCACTGCTGTATGCTGGGAAGTGGGGCCACAGGGGATCCCATCAGTGAGCTTTGGGCATCCATGAATCTGTTGTTGGTTCACAGCACATTTGGTAGGTACTGACCACGGCATACTGGCGACACCTCACAAGCCCGGTCTAATGTTTTGGATATGCCATCTAGCCATCACAATTTAGTCCTTGTCAAAGTGGCTCTGTGTGAAATGTAACCTACTGAACTGCACTGTTTACTTTTAGAAATGGTAATTAAAAGCATGACATCATGTAAACTCTTATCAAATAATACTCTCTAACGTATTATTATATTAATATTATTATATTCACAAGCTGCTCTAACACATATTGTTATATTAGGAATAACTGCTTACAGATTTCTGTCTCATAATTATAGCCCGTTATAGAAACAGAACCTCCTACACAGGTGACTCCCTACTGACAAAAAGGTTCTTACCTGTATTTAAACATATTTACATCTGTATGTTTTAAATATAATAGCATATATATGTACTTAGTGTATGTATGTATTTAATATAGGTATTATTAATATTAATATGAATACTATGCTTTCATCAAATGCTTGCAAGTATACTTTGATCACACTTCTGAAAACAAAATACATTATATTATTGATAAATACTTAAAATACTTAAAAATTTGTAAAAGAACACGCATAAAAAATAAACCTCACTGATGTTGGATTTACTCATTTCTCCAGTCCAGTAACTGAGTCAGCTGTGTAGGGTATTAGGGACTAAATGCTATAGTGACCACCAGCACTGGAGAATTAGGTCATTGTTAATATGTTAGTTAGGTAAAGTCTGACAGAGGTCTTCAAATCTGGACCTTGAATCCATTTTCAAATCCTGAACTTTGTACTTCTTGTTAAATGTGACATTATGTGGCTCATCAATTCCATTAACTGTTCCCTTAACTTCCAGTGAGGATAAAATCCAGGACTGGAAACTGGATTGACCCTGGCCTAACCCCTAAAAACCTATGGCCCGCCAGTAGGCCAAAAGTCCCAGCAATTACCTGTAGTTGCTCTGTAATACGCCTTAGGGTATAATAAGCCTTTGAGTGTTAAGGGTCTTAAGATAAATAGATTCAATATATATTTTAGCATATTTCTAACATACTCAGTGTGTAATAGTGATGCAGTCATAATACTTATTCAATGTGTTTTAATTTCACAAGTTAACGTGAAATATGGATTGAAAGACATATTGCTGCTGTCTAGTGAAAACCATGCTGTGAACCTTCTCCATTTATGTCTGTCTTAAGTTTTCTCCATGGTTTGAACCCTGTAGCTGCTCTCTGTACACTGTGTAAATAATTCTGGATGAATAGACCAATAAAAATGTTCTAAATGACTTGGAATAAACTCTTATTTTAAAATGACTTCCATTCAAAACACATTTTTGCCTTCTCCTCTAAAGTTAGGTTTACAGTTAGGTACACTTAATACAATAAAAGTCAGGCTTTTGAATGATTTTGTAAAAAGAAAGTATAATAGTAGAATCATCAGTGTTGCTATGAGTACACTTTAGTACACTGTAGCGTAATAAAGTTTACTATACTTCAGTCTACTTTTTGTTCACTATGGCTACATTCATTAATCTCTAATGAACTTTTTTTGTTTTTTCACGAAAGCCTGGACCAACATTATTATGCAAGCAGCATCCTCAACAGACAGCAGAGTAAGAGTGAGGTATCTTCAGAGGAAACAGCAGCTCTGTGTTATGCAATCGGAAGCGCAATCCAAACAGACAGTAGCTATGCTGGTTGCGATGTAAGAGTAGGGCCCAGGAGAACGCTTTCAGAGCTCCTCTCTCCCCTCGAGGAGGCGGGAGCCACGGTTAAACCAATTATTTTCAAAAACAACATACTCAACTTTGCAGCGGGGAACCTTTCACTTCTCAAAGAAAACAGAACGCAGAGAGATACTGAGAGAGGGAAGCGGAGGTGTGGGCGTCGTTTCGGAGCGAGCCGGAGTCGGTGTTCAGACAGAATCTAAACAATAAAGCTGATTTATACTTCTCCAAATGATGTTCCTGTAATCGAGTCAATTCCCCTCCTCCAAATCCGTTTAGCATGTTTGCCCGATGAGGCCCAGGGAGCGCTTTGATGATGTAATGCCCCATACAGGTTTATAGGACTTTCTTCTTAATCCAGACCACCGCTGCCTCTCTGGAGATCAATGGGGGTGGTGCTGATCAATAGCATTACACACCCATCCCTGTCACTTTCCCACAAACGCTGCTGGCACACCATCCGTCTCACCGCCAGCTACATCTTTCTCTCTCTCTTTCTCTCTCTTTCTCTCTCTCTCTCTCTTTCTCTGTCTCTGTCTCTTTCTCAGCATCTCTCTTCCACTCTTTTTTCAGTGTCTCTCTGTCTTACTCTCTCACTAGCTCTCCAATTCTTTGCCTCACTTTCTAACGATCTTTCTATCTCTAGATTTCCTTCCTCTCTTACTGTCCCTATCTCTTTCTCACTCTCTCTTTCCCCCTCTCTTTGTAGAGCTTTCTCACTATCTCTGTGTCTCACCTTTTCTCACCCATACAGGTATCTGATATGTGGCAATGTATAGATTTCCAATATATGACATTTATTAGAATATGGAATTCAGGAGTTCAAGCAGCAGTATTTGGTAAGATTAGCCAACAGTGGGCTCACCTTAGTACACTGGGTTTGGACTGACATCACTAGAATAAGTCTGGTTGATAGTAGTTCAGGCCAGGGGAAAACAGTCACCGTAACCTTTAATGGGTGCTAAAAAGCCTCTTAACTGCTTTTACACTGGTGTGTAAAGAGTTGATTGGTTACCGAATCGGGTTATTCAGAATGCTATGCAAGGCTGTGGCTTTCAGTGTGACTATAATAGTAATGCTGTGAAAGCACACAGACTGGTTATATATCTCACACACACTGCATTTAGCTTTATCATACACTCAGAAGCTCTATACAGATGGGATCGGTTTGACATGGGGAAGTGGGGTAAGATTATTATATTATATACATTATTATAAGAGTTTCTCAGTGATTTTAGTCCAGCCTGAATGCA
This sequence comes from Salminus brasiliensis, assembly GCF_030463535.1. Classification (NCBI taxonomy): domain Eukaryota; kingdom Metazoa; phylum Chordata; class Actinopteri; order Characiformes; family Bryconidae; genus Salminus; species Salminus brasiliensis. The sequence goes on from NC_132894.1 coordinate 27,272,806, forward strand.
TCATGTCCTGCATGAGTAAAGATTCCAGCACCTTTTATCTTCTGTAAAACAAGTCATAGAAATATCCTCAGCTCATATTAATTCCATGCAAATCTGCATTTGGGTAACTATTTTATCATATCCTGTGGAAAAGGAGCTTTTGTGGCTTTTCTCCAGTATGGAAGCATTCAAGGGGCATTTAGTATTGCTGTGCATGGCGCAGATATCTCACATTGTTTGTGGTAAACCTCAGTCAAGTCCAGAAGACGAGCCAAAGAACTCCTCAGAGGCACACCGCATCTGGCAGCTTTAGGCAAGTGTAGGTGTAGTGTAGCCTATAGCCTACATACATGTTAGGAGCATAGTAACATAATAGGTTATAAGACAATATGTAAGGTTACAATCACATTTTGTTGGGAGATGATGGCAGTGTGCAAAGCCACAGTCATACTGGGTTCAAGTCTGGCAAACTTTGACATGCAAATTTGCACACAGCATTACATTTTCAGACAACACTACAAAATATCAGAACTCCAAAGTAGTGCACTATATAGTGAATAGGGCACAGTTGTGGATAAAGCTCTAAGTTGAATAGCCACTCCCATCTCAGTCATATCGATCATAAATTTTACAGACGTCATGTAGTTAAGTTACATTACTCCACCTTCCCATGTAAGACTAATTCTGTCTGAATAGGGCTTAAAATATGCTATTAGTTCTTGTTTAATGGGCTCCAACACGTGAAAAATGGAACTGTCACAGAATAGCAATTTGAGAAGTCAGAGCTTTTAGAAAACTGACATTCCCAGTTGATATTTTTCCTACTTGAAGGCCTGATCTACTTGATCAGAAATGCAGCCTACATTTTACCAGGTGTGGTAAATTATGTTCAACAAATCAGCAAATTTGGCTTGTTCTGAAAGAAAGCCATAAAATGGTATGGAAGTCTGTTCCATCTGCGTAATGTGAGAACATCATCATGAGTGACTTAATACAATTAGCCCTAAATGACTAAACTTAGCATTAAATTGCATTAATGAACCTTAAAGTTAAGAATCTTTAACCTTCTATACAGTTATCCTTTTCGGGAGACGATTCTGAGGAGAATTCAGAATCGTTGGAACTGAATCACTGATTCAGTGTGAGATTTGATGCTGTACTGAATGCTTTCTTCAAGGCTGGTAGTGAGGCAGACTCACTGTGAAGTGAGCGATTTACTCCCCTCTCAGGGGAGATGATGATGTTGGTGCAACAGAAATTAACACACACTCAAATGTAAATAATAAACATGAAACCAGCACTCTAACAGCTCATGTGCACTATTACACATGCACACACTTACACACGTGAGTATGTTACCAGGTGGGGGGTTAAATCTATTGCACCATAAAACTGCGTCTGTTCATGAAATGTCTTACTCTCTCACTAGCTCTCCAATTCTTTGCCTCACTTTCTAACGATCTTTCTATCTCTAGATTTCCTTCCTCTCTTACTGTCCCTATCTCTTTCTCACTCTCTCTTTCCCCCTCTCTTTGTAGAGCTTTCTCACTATCTCTGTGTCTCACCTTTTCTCACCCATACAGGTATCTGATATGTGGCAATGTATAGATTTCCAATATATGACATTTATTAGAATATGGAATTCAGGAGTTCAAGCAGCAGCATTTGGTAAGATTAGCCAACAGTGGGCTCACCTTAGTACACTGGGTTTGGACTGACATCACTAGAATAAGTCTGGTTGATAGTAGTTCAGGCCAGGGGAAAACAGTCACCGTAACCTTTAATGGGTGCTAAAAAGCCTCTTAACTGCTTTTACACTGGTGTGTAAAGAGTTGATTGGTTACCGAATCGGGTTATTCAGAATGCTATGCAAATTTGCACACAGCATTACATTTTCAGACAACACTACAAAATATCAGAACTCCAAAGTAGTGCACTATATAGTGAATAGGGCACAGTTGTGGATAAAGCTCTAAGTTGAATAGCCACTCCCATCTCAGTCATATCGATCATAAATTTTACAGACGTCATGTAGTTAAGTTACATTACTCCACCTTCCCATGTAAGACTAATTCTGTCTGAATAGGGCTTAAAATATGCTATTAGTTCTTGTTTAATGGGCTCCAACACGTGAAAAATGGAACTGTCACAGAATAGCAATTTGAGAAGTCAGAGCTTTTAGAAAACTGACATTCCCAGTTGATATTTTTCCTACTTGAAGGCCTGATCTACTTGATCAGAAATGCAGCCTACATTTTACCAGGTGTGGTAAATTATGTTCAACAAATCAGCAAATTTGGCTTGTTCTGAAAGAAAGCCATAAAATGGTATGGAAGTCTGTTCCATCTGCGTAATGTGAGAACATCATCATGAGTGACTTAATACAATTAGCCCTAAATGACTAAACTTAGCATTAAATTGCATTAATGAACCTTAAAGTTAAGAATCTTTAACCTTCTATACAGTTATCCTTTTCGGGAGACGATTCTGAGGAGAATTCAGAATCGTTGGAACTGAATCACTGATTCAGTGTGAGATTTGATGCTGTACTGAATGCTTTCTTCAAGGCTGGTAGTGAGGCAGACTCACTGTGAAGTGAGCGATTTACTCCCCTCTCAGGGAGATGATGATGTTGGTGCAACAGAAATTAACACACACTCAAATGTAAATAATAAACATGAAACCAGCACTCTAACAGCTCATGTGCACTATTACACATGCACACACTTACACACGTGAGTATGTTACCAGGTGGGGGGTTAAATCTATTGCACCATAAAACTGCGTCTGTTCATGAAATGGAGGAATAAGAAGCAGAAATAATATTTCAAGTATGATTAGTTCATCCGCAGGGCACCTTGCACGATTGAGAGAGGGGGCAATGAGCACTGGGGGTTGGGGGGTGGGTTGCCGGAGGGTGGGGCATTGTGCATGACGTGCAGTAAATTATATCTAGCCTTTGAATGATTCCTGCAGATCCTATTACCAGAGAGAGAGAGAGAGAGAGAGAGAGAGAGAGAGAGAGAGAGAGAGAGAGAGAGAGCGAGAGAGAAAGAAAGAAGGGGGGATAAAGAATGGAGGGAGGGAGAAAGAAAGATAAAGAGAGATACAGAACGAGAGAGTAGAGAGATAAGGGAGGAGAGAGGTACAGAAAGAAAGAAAGAAAGAGAGGGAGAGCTAAGAATAAAGAGAGATACAGAAAGAGAGAGAAGGAGAGAGAGGGGTAAAAAGAGAAACAGGGAAGAAATAGGAAGAAAGAGAGTGAGAGATGTGTAGAGAGAGAGAGAGACAGAGAGAAAGAGGAAAGAGAGAAGGAGAGAGAGGGGTAAAGAGAGATACAGTGAGAGAGAGAATGAGAGAGAGGGGTAAAGAGAGATACAGTGAGAGCGAGAGAAGGAGAGAGAGAGGTGGATAGAGAAACAGAAAGTAAAAGGAGAGAGAAAAGAAGAGAGAGAGAGAGAGCGAGAGAGAGAGAGAGAGATGAAGAGAAAGAGAGAGAGATGAAGAGAAAGAGAGAGAAAGAGAGAGAGAGAGAGAGAGAGAGAGAGGAGTAGGGGAGTTGGGGAAGTGTGAGACAATAAAGGCTGCATTTGTCTCACTTCATTATGCTGTCAGTGTAGCGCGCAGGAACCCACTGCTCTAACACCACACCAACACTGCATTCCCACTGACATTCAGCCTCGCTCTTTTCCTGCATGCGGCCCTCCCTCTATCTGTTCCGCCATTAAAGAAAAGTGTCTCTGTCTGTCCTCCAACCCCTCCTCCCACCACCACCACCACACTGCTTGAATATCTGAGGAGTGCTTGTCTGCCATTTGTCACCTTGACTGCTGATATACTAGCTGACGCTGGCAGTTGCGTTAGTGTGCCAGCTTAGATTGCCTTCTCTGAGAAAAGGGAGACACGTGGAGTTTCCCTCTCCACTTCACTTCACTTCACTTGCCTGTTTCTGTGCGCTCACATACCCATGATTGGCCCCTCAGCCACATTAAAGTGAAAGCTTGATGAGAAATCTAATTTACACAGTTTTTAAACTTGCTCCTTTAGTGTTGTGCTTTAGCCACGAGGCTAAATTACAGCTTGTCGAGAGAAACGCTTTTCTTTTCTTCTCATTTTGTCAGCTTCTGCTGGTTAATTTAGCCTTTTTAAAGACATCATGCAGGTTACTGGGTTTTGTTGACATTGATATGTAAAGCTGATCATTTTTGCAGTATGCTACCTAATGGCAAATAAACGTCCATCCCTTCTTAGCACCTTATGCCTCATAGCAGCAGTGTAAAGGCCTTTAGACACCAAGCACAATTTATTTGTGGGATTTATTTGGGGGTCCCGGCCCAGTCCCAACTCCAGAACTGGAGCGGTTTGTCTGTGGTGAGAATGTGATCTGACCTCAATCTGACCCAACAGTCAGGTGTACTCTGCAAGTTTGAGTAGAGTGGCTCCCATAGCCAGGTGTTGACCTGGTATACGGCCCAGATAATTACTACAGCTGCAAACAAATGCCATCTCTGCTGTTACTCTAAACTCCACTAGCCCAGTACACGGGACCGTCTTCCTGTATTTACTTCCCTGCTCTTGCCCCAGACAGGTCTGATCAATAAGCTAAAAGAACTTTCTCACGTGGTTTTTCTCTGTGTGAAAACAAACCAAACCAAAGAGAAACGTTCCAGGTTTACCAACTCTTTGACAGATCTGGACCAGAACAAACAAACTATTGGTGTGAAAACAGATTTCTTAAGATAAGAAAAAAACATCTTAAACTAATGAGAAAGGATATCAAAATAATAAGAAACATCTCAAAATGTGAAAGTATTAGAAATAATAGAAAATAATAGAAAGTATTGTCATCCTAAAATAATGACACAGCAATTCACATATTGAAAAAAAAGGAAATACAAGATGCTGATTTAAAAAAAATGATGTGGCGGGAATTGTGATTTCATAATATCTTCTCAAACAGCCTTCTGTTTTTGGGGTTCTGGCATGGTAGCGACCAACATGCCGGCACAGTTGTGTCCCAAATGACTTTTTCATTAATGTTGAAAGGAGAGTTTGTATGGTCAGGGTGGTTAAAAAGTTGGTCATCCAGGTGGAAACATATCCAATGATGGTAAGCCAGCTGGTTAACCAGCTCTTGACCAGCACACTGTATGTTGGAGTTGATTTTGGTCATGCTGTCAACCAGCTTGGTCAAGCTTGGTCATACTGATTGTTTAGTTTGGTTAGGTCAATCACGCTTGTAGACCAGCTAAATTATGAAACTCGAACAAAGGCATATCAATGCTGGTCAAGAGCTAAGCTGGTCTTCATGGGGACTGAGCAAAATTCTGATTGGTGGGAATGTAGTCAGTCATTGACCAGCTCATGTTAGTTGTTTGGCTAGCTGGTTCAGCTTTTAAAGCAGCAGTTTGTGTGCACTTTGTAGAATCATCCTCCTACACAAATAGAGTAATATGTGCTCAATTATTTCTTGTATTTATTTAGCTTGAATTGTGAAATGGTGGTGAACTTCCTGGTCTTAACACTGCCATTTAGGCTGCGCTCCTATTCTGTTTGTCACAGGTGGATAGCTTGCATTTTAGAAAGATGTCTTGCATAACAAATGCTCAAAAAACTATTTTAAAGCAGCAGATAATTGGTATTTCTTGCTCTTGGGCTAATTTGTGATTTGAGCCACCATGCATTCCTGGACAAGCTGAGAGACGTGAAGTGAGGACAGCATGAGGACTGACGCAATAGAGTGTATGTGTGTGTCGAACTCGGAGTAGCAAAAATAGAGATGCCGTTCTCTTTTTTACAAGTCAGTGGAGCATCACATTGATTTTGAAGCTGTTATTTTAAGGTAAGAATATTTCATAATGTTGCTTTAACAGCAGTCCTAGACATAGCTGTTCCACATTTCAGTGTCCATTCCTCAGTGACATTACAGCAACAGACTTTTCTTGCACACTTTTTCATCTTATTAAATGTTCTATAATGCTGTACAACTTAATAAGTGTCTTATGAGCTTCAAAATCAAGCCAGACATATTTTGCTAATGTTGAGCTCAAATACAGCCATGTTTAGCCCCCCTGTTCAGTTTGCAGCAGGCCCAGAATATGTTATGATTGAACTATAAAGCAATGCCATGTAGTAAGGTTACAAGTCAATTACGTCATTCAGATGAGCGAAATAGCTGTGTCTAAAAATAAGGCCATATAAGAGATTAGCCCTTGAAACGGTCAAATGAGCCCCTGTTTTATAAATGGAATTTATGGACACGAGTGTTGTCATCAGCCACTTGTTGTGAGAGCTCAGCGTTCAGCAGAAGATGAGCTGTGAAAACAGGTGAGGCTGTGAGGGAGACTCGCTTTACCCATAATTCACTGGACTGTCAGTGCTGCCTTCTGATAACCACCAGGAACTGATCGTCTTGCACTCCTGGGCCTGTAGAGGGTCTGCCAAAGTCAGGGTTTGGAACGTGCACAGGAACAGGAAGACCCCTTTCAAATGTTCCTCTTAAAATCAAGTGTAAAAATACATACTTGCTTTTAAATGTTCTTTAACCCCTTAAACAGCCTATGGACTGCCGGCAAGCCGAAAGTTACAAACTTCTATTACCAAAGAATAGCCCCACCAGTTTGTACAGAAGTCCCTGTAGTTACTGAGTCATACACATAAGTGTGTAATAAGCCTTGGAGTGTTAAGGGGTTAATAGCCAGATTTAGCATGTGACGGCACATTAGCAGTAAGCTGCTAACACTCATCCCAGCTACATTTTAGTTTGATTAGCAGAACTTTACATGAAAAATTCTAAAGTTTTGGTGCTAGGATGCTGTTTTATTATATTTTTGTTTTCTTAAAATTTAATATGGGCTTTTACCATTTGGTAGACATATTTGACTAAAGTAATTCAAGTTCACCAAAGACATTTTTGTTTTTAAAGTCTATTTCAGATTTTTATCTATTTTCTCCCCACTTTGGATCGGCAATTATCCAACCCATTCATATTTCCCCCTATCACATGCAATGCTCCCAACACTAGGAGGGTGAAGACCAACACACGCCTCCTCCGACATATGCATAGCCAGCCAACATCTCTTTTTCCGAACTGCTGCCGATGCAGCATCACCAGTCATCCAATGTGCTCAGTGGAAAACACTGTGTACCCGGCGTTGCCCGCTGATGCATTGGCCATCAGACCCCAGTACTGGCCAGCAGTGCCATCAACCCACTCTGAAGAGAGCAAGGTGAATTGGCTGCCAATGGCTTGCAGCATGACTGGGATTCGAATTAGTGATTCTCTGGTCATAGTTATAACATCTCTTTCCGCTGGTCCACTTGGGCCCTTTATTTAAACTTTTTTTATTATCAGTGTAAATTCAGAGAATATTCTATTCTATGTTTAAATAAATGCTCAAATTCTGAAGTTTTGAAAATGTTTCATGATACATTTATTTAATATTAATATCAGTGAGATATCAGTGTGATTATGTATCAGTTTTATCAATATTATTTACTAGATTGTATTTTAATTTATTGTACTTTTTTATTGTAGTTTTGGTAAAGTTACTTCAGATGATTCCATGAGGTTAGTGCTTGTTTAACTAGTAATGTTGTGTAAGAAATAACCTGAGGAATGGGATGCAAATCATTATTATGTCACACGTTTTCCGAACATTCCTAGTAAATTATTACTGTATTGTTAAAGGCTAACCTTGCTGGAACCTTCGCTCCTTTAACGTTCCCTGCTAGCTGGGATATTTTTAAAGGAAAGTCATTTAATTCACGTTCACTATGCCTCCACACTTTGGAGAAATCCTGCTTTTTAGTAAATGTGGTGGAAATTCTGATTGTATAAATGAACTCTTAGCCTCTAAGCCTGTTAACTCGTCATGTGTTATGCATTGGCAGATGGGGTGGGGTTTGCAGTGGAATCCCTGCGGTTGTAGTGGGCTGATCTAAAAAAACAAAAGTTCAGCCCTGAGTACATGAACCAAACGTAGTTAAATGTGGCCAATTCTTTACTTTTTCACCAGCTATTAGACTGATAAACATATCTATATAAGTAATAAATGTGTAATAGGAAGTAACGAAAGCTTATTATGGAATCATTTTGCGTCGTAAGCTCAAACAGATTAGTTTCTGTGGTGTCAAACACTGTATGGGTGTACAACGGTTGTATTTTCTATAGGTTGTTGTCTAGTACTGAGAGGTTTGTTTTTGGTTACTGTTCCATGTTGGACCAAATAACACTTAAAAAAAGTTCACATTGTGACAAGTAGTTAGGAAGCTAATGCTATTAGCATGAATGCTAATTTCCATTAAATTTAAATTTAATTTAATGGACATTATTTCAGACTCGAAAGAGATTAATATAAGCTTTGCTTGACTAAAATCTGTAACTGTAGACATTTTTGAGACAGTATGCAATTAGAACAGTACTACACCACTGCATGCCAGCCAAGCTAATTAAGAAGTAAGGACATTTATTAGCCAAATTAGACCCTATGCATGGCATTGGAATAGCAAAAAGTCATTCATGGATATTTTAACAGGTCTAGTTGTCTCAAATAAGTGGAAAGTGAACTAGAACTAGTATGTTCTGTTGGGTCCCGTATTGGTTAGTTCTTGGTTTTGAATGTGCATTGAATTTTAAACCGAGTGCATTGAACTTTCATTGAGTTTTGTCCACACTTTTGCCACATTTTTTAAGTGTCGGAAGAACACAAGCACAAGTCTATTTGAGATCGTTGGACAAATCCATGAGGTCTGAGGCAAGCACGTGATGATTTAGGCATGAAGTTTGCCTGGTGCTAAAGGTTAGTTAGAATCCTTTCATTGTTAGCTATCTTAGCTCCATTGTAGCATCAGTGCACTAATCATTAAAACATCATAGAAAACATTTAGGATAAGGATTAACTTTCTGTAGAGCTAATGCTCATCTTTCCCTCAATGACTGCTGCTTTTAAACCCAAAGTAAGCTAATCATGAGATAACCAGGAAGGAAATCATTCTGCATATATTGAATTGCAGCTACCATTACACAGTCTCTGTTGACCAGTGTCCCCGCACTGCTGGGGCTCATGTACTTACGCAGGAGAATATTAATCAAGCCTCATTTTCCATCCAAACATGAAGAAGCAGACAAAAAATGTAATGGAGGGGCTGAACATTTAATGCACAGCATTAATAACTGGAGTTTGGGGGTGGGGAGGGGAGGGGGCAGTGGGACGTGGTGTAGGGGTTGCTAGAGCCGGGAAAATTAAAATGAGGGAATCTTGCACCCCACCTCCTACTTTAATTGGAAATTTAAATTTTCCATAATGGATCCTGACATCTCAAGTCACCAAAATCCATCATTCTGAAGGGTATTATTCCTCAATTAACCTGTCACCCCAAAGCGCCCAGCGTCTTTCTGCCCCGGCCCGCACAAAAGAAATGAAGAATTCTAATTACCTTCAAATGTAAAGCAGATTGATAATTCACTTTCGCCACCTCTTCTCTCCTTCTCTCCTCGGTTTCCCGCTTTCTCCTCTGCTGGATAAAGGAAGCCCCTGCAGAGTTCTCCACTATTTCACTCATTTACGCTTTCCCCGATCGGACGACCCTCGGTTGATCTTGATGGGTATGAGGTGGCCGTCTCTCCATGTGTGGCTGTTTTATCTTTGTTTGAACCAAACTACAGAACAGGGGTGCCTGATCCGGTTCACAGAGATCTGCCAACCTGCAAAGTTCATGGTAGTGGTGCTCCTTGTAGATCTACAGGCTGTTCAGGGAGATCTCCAGGACCAGGATTGGGCACCCCTACCCTAGAAGAATAATTTTCGCCTTATGATGAAACTTCCATTGGGTGCTTCTTTAAAGAACTGTTGTTGCAAATGATAAGTTTGAATGTAAGGAACTGTTTACAAAGCTAAAGAACTTTTTAAAGTTTTTAAACTTTTTTTTTGGATTCTTTGAGTGATTCCATAGGAGTTTTAAAGGTTTTAAAAAACCTTCACATAAGGTTCCATTTAACAGTGCCTCTGAGAACTACACTGTGTGGAGGGTCTTCAAACCGTTAAAAGGTTCTTGACACTCACAAATCTCACAAATCTGGTTGCAGTTTTTGCTGATAGGGGTATGTAACCTCCTACTGAAAGGAAGGAGGCAAGCAATTGGTACATGGGAAAGGTACATATTGGACCGGTTTCAGGATTTTTTAAACAGAAACAGAAAAATAAAGAAAGTAAAAACAGGTGTATTGACACATTTTCCCTTGATATCCCTTGATTTAAGGGTATTTGCATACATTTCGGTTTGACCAAATTGAAATTACAACACTTTTTTCACACAGTGCCCCTTATTCCAAGCCACCAAAATATTTGAGACAATGCTAGGTACATTGCAGCAGTCATGTTTAGTACTTTGTTGCATATCCCTTTCATGCAGTGACTACTTGAAGTCTGCAATTCATAGACATCACCAGGCACTGAGTATCTTTTCTGGTGATTCTTTGTCAAGTCTCTAATGCAGTCATCTTCAGCTCTTGCAGTTTTGGGCCTTGTTCCTTTAAGTTGTCTCTTTAGCATATGGAATTCATGCTCAACTGGATTTAAATCAGGTGACTGGCTTGGCCATTTAAGGATCTCAATTTTCTTCTTTAAAAAACATACTTGGCAGTATTTGTGGGATCATAATCTTAGCCAATCTTAATCTTGGCCATACATGCCCAAACCATGACACCCCCACCACCATGTTTCACAGATGAGATGATATGCATTGAATCGGGGCGGGTTTCTTTTTGTCTCCACGTTTTGCTCCTGCCTTCACTCTGATTCAGGTTAATCATGGTGAGGTTGGTGGTTGATGGTTTTTCAGCCGTCAACAGTGGAGGTCTTCCTTGACCTACCAGTCCCTTTGTCGTTAATGAGTCTTCTTTCTTTTTTAATGAAATTCAACCCAGTTGATTTTGGTAAGGTTTGACAGATGTCTCTAATTCTGTGGCACAGCTCCTGTGTCTTCATGTTGAACGATGGCGATTACATACTACAAAGCTGTTTGAAAACTTAGACCTGGGTATCTTGCGCCTGCACCAATGAAGCAAGATAAGTAATCAAGTCAAATTAAATTAAAGTGTGCAATGTGTACTTTAATCCTGTCAGATTGGTTTGATTTAAAATTTGCAACTGTGAAGCAGAGGGGCCCATTGAGAAAAAAATGTGTCTTTCTCCCAAACATTATGGAGGGCAATGTGTGTCCCCTAACTATAGACACTGCACCTGTATCCTTGAGGGTACCACCCTAGTGACGAGTGTACAGCCTTAAAAGGGGCTGTGTTGTTGTTTTTTTTTTTTTTTGCCCATTTACCAGCATGCTCTGTGATCAGTGGAACAATCAGTGTTTGTTATCCTTTTACAGACGCTGGCTTATTTCAAGGCCTTGACCTGAAGGGGCTCATTACCATGGCTCTAGTTGCACACTGTGTACACACGGATGGAAAGTATGTGCAAGTAACCTGCAACCTCCCCAAAACATTGCCACTTACACGAGCGCCACTCAAAGAACCGTGTACATCTGCAAGTCCACGCCCTTGCCCTTTAAACAGTGGTTAACAATGTCAAAGATTTCCCAGTATTGTACAGCATTAAGAGGTTGTTATAAAGAAATTGCACGATGCAGCTAATTGACAACATCTAATCTTTCATTTGAGTGCACGACTCAAAGTAATAGTGCTTTGCTCTTGGCCTTTGTGACATCTCGCAACAATAGTTTTAGACATCTTGTTTACTTGTCTTATACTTCTTTGAATAGCTCTTGAAGAGAGAGCGATGAATCTTTTGAGAGGACTGAAGTATTCAAAGGAGGGGGGAAGAAAAAACACATGGAAAGCCATTTAAAAACAACCTTGACATTATTTTCTGTTTTCCCAAGTAACAGCAATTTCCTTCTTTCAATAAGACAAAAGGCCATGCAGAATACGAACATATTCTGCACAACAAAGGCTCCTGCCTGTTTGTCTTTTGTTGTGGATAATGAAAAATAGATTCCCTTTGACAATATACCGCTTAACTTCTCTGTCCGCAATGGTTTCTGTAGGCTGCGGGCTATTTTTCTAAACAGCGCCATTAACAGAACACATAATTAGCGCTGACAGACACAGCTTTACTCACGCTGTAATTGTGTTTTCTACCCTCGTCCGCGTTATTGTCCCCCTGCTCAAGTCGCAATCAGTCACTTCCATTGTTTCCTTACATTTGTGCGGAATTAGATATTATTACGCAGAAAGAAGCATAACATCAGTCAAGTAATGGACATGTCCTGACTGCTATTGTAGCTATACAATGCAGGGAGGGGGCCGAATCTCATCAGTTTTCTGGGATTGTAAGAGAGATGATGAACTGTGAGTTTTATTCATATGTGTGTAGGAAAGTTCTCCCGGAAAAGGTTTTCAAGCAACTTGGTGACAGGGAAACCTCTATTCTCTGGCTCATCCTGACAATGCTAAATGCTAAACCAGGCGATGTAAAAAAAAAGAGGGGGTGGGGGGAGAAGAAAAAGGCCCAGAAGTCAAAGAGGGCATGGGCTGTGAGTGGTGGGGGGTGGACAAATGACTGAGATAAGGCACCTGCCTGCTGGCACAATGACGGACTAGCTGGCAGTCACATAGCCGACGATTTTTCTTTATTTTTCCAAATAATTCCGATTTAATTAAAGGGCTAGGGGGAAGAAATGGCCCAAGCTGATGGTATAATGAGTTGCCGAGGGACATCTTTTTAATAATCTCCGTTTGTAACAAAGACATTGCCAAGTCTTGCCTTGCTTGTGAGTCACAGGGCCTGGGTGGCCATGCACTTTCATTGCCCTGATAAATCTTAGCGGGCCTCGGGACGGCATTCGGTTGCACGGAGCCTTCTGATTAAACCAATGACTTCATTTCACCTTCAGCGCTAACCTACAACAGGAGGCCGTGCATGTGACATTAGTGCTAGGTCTGCTTTGCCTGGGATCGACTCTGGTGAACTCTGACGTGGACATGGAAATAACCTCAAGGTTGTTTCTGAACAGCTTAATTTTGGTGATGTTATGAAATAACAAATATTTTGGGAGGAGGAGCATGCCTGAAGCCTCTTCTCCCCATCTAACATCCCAAAATACAACCTCTACCTTGTTCACATGTCTTTGACAAGTCTTTGCAACCCCTTTACCACCTGCACTTCGTCAATTCTCTTTTAACATCATCTCTCAAAATCTTTTCTAAAGATTCATCTATTAGTTATTGTCTTTAAGAGCTATTCGGTTAAGTAGTAGACACCTAAACAAGACCCCTACCACCATTCTTTTCTCAAGGATCTGCAAAAGCACAACAAAATGAGGGCAAACTTCAGAGGTAACAATGCCATGCCAATCAAAATCCGTTTCATCGTGGTGGATTCACCTTACCCCTGCAATGTTTAAACACACGTCTTTGACAAAAGCCAATCAAATTTTACATGTTAATGAGGTTATAAATATTAATGAAGAAGGCTGTGTTCACAAGGACATCTTTGTATCCGTAGGAAACATGTCTATTTCCATTGATTTCAGTAAGAACAATGTTGACAAACAGCAGACACCACTGTTGTTCCAGAGAAACATGTTAGAAACCATTTACCAACATAATAGCAACCACCTAGAAATTACCTAACAACCTCATAGCAACCACTCGGTATATCATAGAAAAACACCCAGCAGAGTTTAACTTTTGATATACAATACGGACCAGAAGTCTGAAGTGTTTATTCCTGAATATGCCGCCTGATGGCCAAAACATATTTGTAAAAAGTACCTGTAAGGTAAAGAGGTAAGAACACCTGGTCTCATTGGACATTTTATTAGAACTAAAAATGGCTTAATTGTGTTAGACCTAGCTTTTATCCCCACAGCTGTGAAGAAATCTAAGACCCTGTTTACACCGCTCACTTCATGCGTCTTGAGTATCAGGATTAGATCTGGATAAGGCCAAGCCACATAAAAATGCAAAGTGTAAACACAAGCAACACAGATACTAATCTGATCACTCAAAACACTTCAGGAGGTCGTCTGAGACGCATTTGAGACAGATGGTGTTGCAGCATAAACACAGCCGTCTCTCCCTGGATGCATTCGACAACCCAAACTCCATCCAGTACATCAGAAACACCAGTCATAATTGCAGCGTAATAAGGAGATTTGCATTTTCCATTCTGCACAGCAATCGGATTTCAGTCTGACAAACAGTGAGACTTCCAAGACCCCTGGTCACTTCCTGCGTCTTGACTATTAGGATTATTTCTGGATAAGGCCAAGCCCCATAAAAAAGCAAATGCAAACACATTTTGCTGGGAAAAGTGATCCATGACTGAGAGGAAGATAATCATTATGGACGACAGCATGTAACATTGTGTATTTTAAGACAGCTCATTTGAATTTCCGTCATTTTTCTATTATATTCCCACATAGTCCCACAAAAACTTTTTGCTCATTTGTACTTTCATTAAAAAAACATCAAGCCTAATACACTGTCTGCATATTTACATTGTGTGGATACTTCAAGAACTGACCATATGATAATTTTTTTTTCTTCTCTTACAAAGACGTGCGGTTGTGTTATATAGGAACTATATATATATATATATATCTTTAAACTGAGGGGAATCACTACACTATGTGATACCTTATATATATTTTAAACATGTCAGTGTTACTCTGCACAGTTCTAGATATGTCAAACAGAGACATAGACAGACTGATGCATGTCCCAGGTGCAGATCAAACCTAGTGCTCTGTTTATTTCCCAGCCTGTGATCAAGCTATAGCTAGCACTCTCCTATAGTGGAGTGCAGAAGCACTCTACAGATAAGCTACATTACAAATCAATCTAGCGCCATTACACACTCGTCTTTGAACTCACCTCTCTCCGAAGCAACTTCTGGACATACTGGACTGGACATCAGTGTCTACAGTGTATCAGCTGAGCCTTTCCTCAAATAGGGACTGCACTACATGGACTGAACTGGCCAACATACACTTATTAATAAGATATTTTAAATCAGCAGTAATAAGAGTAGAGCTAGGTTTAAAAAGGCTAATGACAGTAAAAGGCTATGATGGTACTAACTAACCTCATCTGCATATTGTAGCAGACTGTGAGGCTAGTTGTAACACTTACTATAAAGTCTGGTAAAAAATGATGTACAACACAGTGAGTTCAACATAATCCTCTACTGTTTGAAGCAGACAGGCTTTCCCAACTAACTACATAAAAATGTCTGCAACCAAATAAATATGATTAGTGAAAAGAGGCTGTGTTAAATGTATTTTTGACCACAGAGTGGAAAAGGCTGGCTAGCTCTTGCTGCGAGTTATTCATACGCTTCAAAATGGTGCTGCATTACAGCCACCAAGAGAGTGATTAAAATAAAATTGATGTGAATGCTTACAAAGTCAGTAATCAGAAACATGCTGAAAAAAGGTTACTTTTATGGTTCAAAAACATAAAAAAACTGGGTGAACTTTGAGCAACATCTGTCTAATCATTGACAGAAATGAGACACTGCTGTTGGATTAAGAGAAGGTAGCCAAAAGCATATTCCACTTAGAGGAGGAGCGAAAATAGAAACAATTGGCTAAAATTATTACATTAAAAAAAGACAGAAATGGCATTTTCTGAAGGATACACCAAATTTCTGTATGTAAGTGGTTTCCACTTTGATGCTGGTGGTTGCTATTATGTGGGTAGATGGTTGCTATGTTGTTGCTAAGTCACTGCTAGGTGTGTGCTGTAGGATTAATGGGTGGTTAATATGGTGTTGTTAGGTAGTTGCTTGGTGGTTGCTATGGTATCCTGGGTGGTCGCTATAGTGTTGCTAAGGGGTTGTTAGATGGTTGCTATAGTGTTGCCAAGGGGTTGCTAGGTGGTTGCTAAAGTGTTGCTAAAGGGTTGCTAGGTGGTTGCTATATTGTTTCAAAGTGCTTGGTATCAAGCTGCTTAGTTCTTTCTGTAATGTTGCTAGGTGGTGCTATGGTATCCCAGGTAGGGACTATGGTGGTATACAAGTGTGTGTTGCCGAGTGGTTGCTGTGGTACTCAATGTGGTTGTTTGGATGTGACTAGTGTATTTGTGTCATTGTGACATAAGAAGGGTGCACAACCATTGGTTCCTATGGAAAGAAATTCTGTTGCGTAAACCATCCGCCCAATGAAAAAAGCCGTGTACAAGCCCAAAGCACACAATCAGAGTGAACAGTTTGGAGTGGGAATAGTGCTGATATCATGAAAACTGTAGGATGCGTCAATCATCCTACATA
This sequence comes from Salminus brasiliensis, assembly GCF_030463535.1. Taxonomy (NCBI): domain Eukaryota; kingdom Metazoa; phylum Chordata; class Actinopteri; order Characiformes; family Bryconidae; genus Salminus; species Salminus brasiliensis. The sequence continues at coordinate 27,289,074 of NC_132894.1, forward strand.
ATGCCTGACCACAATAATGATAATGGTATGCAGTCTTCTTGTTATCATTGGGTGTATGCCATATCTGTACGATTATTGTTGTTTTTTTAGGTTCTCTATGATTGGTCAGATTTGCTCTTTTTCATAATGCAATTTGGTCAGTTCCCTAGAAGTGTTCACAATACCCATGAAATATCCAGATTGGGACATAGTTTACCACAACAATGATGACATATTGTAAGATTCCCACTTCTACATACACGGGGAGTTAGAAAAAGGTATTTCGGATTTAGGAATTATTTATTATGGAACCACGGAGAAGCAGATTTAAATAATTTGCTGAGCTTCTATTGCACCAGTCAGTTTCCCAGAAAGAAATAAGGCTCAGAGCTCTTCACAACACATTATAAGAATCCTAATCTGATAATAATCAGCCTTGGAATGTTTTATTCATCATCCAAACTGATAGAAGATTTAGGCCAGGAAACAAATATCTTCATAATAAACTGGTGCTAGAAGCAAATCTTCCTTTTCTAGTCCATAATCTGATAATATAGTGGCCATATGACATTCATGGCCAGCCTTCCGCTTCTCAACACACACTCACAGCACTCTGTCTTGGAGGAAACTATAAATGAGAATATAATATATAATATAGCCTACAAGAAAATACAACTGAATACCTGGCTTCTTAGTTTCCAGAGCAGAACTAGGATCAGGTTTGATCTTTAATGCCGTGCACTGGCTCTGCTGTGCTCGACTCTGGCTATAAAGGGTTTGATAGCTAGGCCTAGCAGATGAGCTTAGCAGGGAACGGCTAGTGTACACTGTAAAAAAATACAACTTAAAGGAATAGTCTGGTGAAAAATGAAACATACATAAATCGTACGTTCTGATGTTGTTGATCAGCCAGGATGTGCCAATAGTTTGCAATGGAGCTGCAAGGCTAAAGTAGAATGTAAACACTAATAAAGTGACCAAAATGTTTCCTGTAAATACACATTTCCCACAACCCACTCAAACAGCATTCAGGTCTTCTTTCTCATTTTGTCGGCTCTTTTGGATTTTCCCTGCTCTACATTTAGATTTACTCCATTTGGCATCATTAGACTGGCAATCTTGCTCAAGTACCCCCAGATAAACCAGCACACTTTGTCAAATGTGGTTAATTTACTAGCGAATAACGTTTCTTTAGCAGAAGCAGAGTAGTTAGTGTTGTTAAACTGTATAATACTTATACATCCAGAATTAGAATAAAAAATAATACGTTATTATATTGCAGTTTTATTATTATTATTGTTATTATTATGTTTAAGTGCACTGTTTAACATAAAATAGTTCTGCATTTCCATCATCAGCATAAACAAATTAAACTAAAATATATAGATTCCAGCAAACTTGCTTGCTTCAGTGCAGTATGTGGGTCGGACGTGGTCCAACATTGGGCCACATTGACATGCAAGCTGAGTACTGAATTTACCAATAGTCAATGCTGTCAAATGAAAACATGTATCTCCATTTTTCCCCTCAACATTTGAAACCTGTAGCCACTCTGTACGCTGAGTGTTTGGAAAAAAATCATATTGCACTGACTTCCACTGAAAGTTATGAAGGTTTTTTTTCCCTTCTCCTTTAAAGTTGCTATTTTGGACATATTTTTCATTGGACATCGACGATTTGTAGAGTTTCATAAAAAATGAATTCCCAAACCAGGCTGTGAAAATGTTCATTGTCTCTGTATGTGGTCTATTGTAATACTAGGCTTGTATTGCGATCATAATCCCAAATGATGGTTTGGTCATTAGATGCACATTTCTGCAAAGCTGGCTTATACCAACGTAAACCGGCGCGGTTTAACGACAGTTACACACGTTCAGCGTAACAGACCTGAACTGCGCTGAAAACTCATTCACCACGGCTGTCAGTTGCTACGGCAACCGCTGGCTAGATGCTATTCAAACGCCATTTTCATCTGTTTGCTCGGTTCCCATGGAAATCAGCGCCTCTCACTCGGTCCAAAACAACGCCAACTCCAACCCCCACCCTCACCTCGATCTGTGATTGGTCCTTGCTGAAGCGCGGTGAGGGTGTTTGAGCTGTGATTGGCTGTCTGCGCTGTACGTCAAGGTCTGAGCACGCTGCGCGGGCGGCCGAGGCGGGAGAGGGAGATAGCGGGGCGGGTAGTTAGAACTGTTGACCAAGCGATAAAGCGCAGCACTGTACAGTACTGAGCGCTGAGCGTGTAAATGGAAACGCGTAATGAATGGAAGTGATGTAGAAATCCACAACATGAAGGACAAACAGCTCTGCAAGAGACGAGGCAGCAGCTGAGCCCCGGGCGCGGGTGAAATGATGATGCAGGGCTGCTCAGTGCGAACAGGTAGCTAGCTAGCTCGGTTAGCGCTTACTAAGACACACGTGACCCCTTAGTCACTGCTAGCCAGCTAGTTTGTTTGTTATTAGCCAGCAAGCTAGCTAGCTAGCTAACTCAACGACAACGAGTCGTTTTCAGAACTGCAAAGGTCAAAACTGCTTAAAAATACTGCCACCCGCTATTCTCTCAGTGTAAACACTTTATATCTTTCAGAAAGCAAACCAGAGAGGATGTCATGCGTCGCAGAGCCTAATGGTGGGTGAAGAGCACAGGTGGGTTGAGTAGCTTAAATCCACACTCAGTTAAGCTAGATAAGTTTCTTTACTTCAGTGAAATACTGGTTGAAGTTAAAGTGACAAAACTGCAAAACCGCTGTTCTCTTGCTTGCTAAATAAAAGACTAAAAAAAAGACCTTATAAAACACTGGAACTAATTAACATAATCACACCCAGTATCCTTCAGCATAGGAGCTAAAGTTTGTTATTAAAAAGTAAAGGTGCACTGTACAGTGAAATGTGTCCTCCGCATTTAACCCATCTTTGGAACTAGGGGCAGTGAGTACACACACACCCAGAGCGGTGGGCAGCAGTGAGCAGAGAGAGGGTCTTTGGAAAGGGCCTTGCTCAAGGGCCCAACAGTGGCAGCTTGCCGAGCCCGGGAATTGAACCCACAACCTTGTTATCAATAGCCCGGCGCTCTAACCGCTGAGCCACCACTGTCCCCATCTAAAGTAATCTAAAGTATAGCTAGTGTTGCACCAAGAGCACTGATACCATGAAGCTTACTGACGCCCTACCTTTTTAGTTATTATTTTTTTTTACATGAAACATTTGGTTTGCATACTTTGTTATGAAACCAAACGTTTAAACAGCTCGTAAAAGCCAGTCATGAATAGTTATTACCATTAAACAGACTTTTAATGGAACGTTTACATTAGCGCTGTTTGTTTCCCTGTGGTGTTTTTCTTTTTTTGAAACCAAAAGTTGAGTTTAAGCAGTTTACTTAAGTCTAGTACCTTTTTACATAGAGACGTGTACCTGAATGTGAAATCGCTGCATGAGCTCTTCTTGTTTCTTATTTCTTTTCACTGATCTGAAATGTCAATTTTAAACATTAATTAAAAAGCTGTTGGGTCAAGCTTGCACGTGTTTTTGCATTGTGGCAATACATTTTTTTCATAGCTTTGAGACTTTTCAAATGTGTGGCTATTCAAACAGTAAATGCTGCTCTTTCTTATTTCTTTTTTCTTTATTTATCTTATTTGGGACAATATATAAAAATCGCAACCTAAAAATGGAACAATATTAATATCAAGATATATAGCCGCATGGCCTGTCGAGTATTTAAGTCAGAGTATGTATCGGTATCATTATTTTGTATCGGCAGACACTTGAAAAAAAGTGATATCGGTACATCCTTAGTAAAATTTAATAAACATCTAAAGTGAGAGGTGTAAGCAACAGCAAAGCAGTCAGGTGTCCATACTAGTAGATCAAAATGAAAGTAAAAATAAATAAGTGACTCAGAAATAAACTGGAAAAACAGAAAGGAGTCAAATAAGTGTCAGAATTGTCAGAATTACTCTCTGTAAAAAAAAGCTAATCAGACTTTTGGAGGAGTGTAGTCCAGTGTACCCATGAATCCACCAATAGAAGACGGAGTAGGGTGGGCCTTCACAGTCTTCACAGTAACTATAGAGTTACTAATTAAAACTTCTCCTTTAATGAAAAAAAATGACCAGCATCCGCTTGCAGTTGTTGCTTATAAGCTCTCATGTTTGATCAAGTTTCCCACTAACATCAGTCTCTGCCCACAAACATACCCACAACAATCCAGCAATGCAAATTTATGCATTTTGTTCATGCATGTCAAAATGTTATTTGAATGTGGCCTAAAGTTACTGAAGACATATCTTTGAGAGTACCACCACAATCAACATCAAGATAAAGGGGCAGTGGTGGCTCAGCGGTTAAGAGCACCGGGATATCAATAACAGGGTTGTGGGTTCGCTTCCCGGGCTCGGCAAGCTGCCACTGTTGGGCCCTTGAGCAAGGCCCTCTTTGCTCCCCGGGCGCTGGAGTGTGGCTGCCCACCGCTCTGGGTGTGTGTACTCACTGCCCCTAGTTCACTAGTGTGTGTGTGTGTGTATGTGTATGTGTATGTGTGTGTGTGTGTGTGTGTGTGTGTGTGTGTGTGTGTGTGTGTTCACTGTCACAGATGGGTAAAATGCGGAGGACACATTTCGCTGTACAGTGTACACTGTACAGTGACAAATACGTGCACCTTTACCATAACCTGTCCATGTGTTCTACATTTGTTTGAGGTTCACCCACTATGTATATATATATAAGGTGTATTACTCAGTACCTACAGGAACGTCTGTACAAACTGGTGGGGCTATTCTTTGGTGATAGAAGTTTGTAAAAACGCTTTTGGCCCGCCAGCAGACCATAAGCTGTTTAAGAGGTTAAATTGGGAATTGTTAAACGTCTTGAAGACAATAGTTTATAAACACATATTTTGTTTTCAAGGTACATATAGTGATATAGGTCTACTGGAAAGCTGTCTTGTTTGCAATCTTGGCTTGATCTTTGTTTACCTGCCCATAAATATTGCCCATTGCAAAATGTATTACTTCAATTTGATTACTCCAACTCAGTTAGGCAGAGGACTGCTGGACCATGTTTCTCAGGTCACACAGGAGCAGGAGCCAAACGGACATATCAGTAGAATGTTACCTGTCCATACAGCGGTGGATGAATGTGCCTTAAGCTACTTGTAAAGCTAGACAGTTTCTGATCATGAGTGCTTGAATTGATCTTACCTTTAGAAGTCCCTTTCTCTACTTCTTCAACTGAGCGCCCAAGAATGCCAAAGAGATCTTGCTAGTCCCCAAAAAGTAGCACACTGCTCTGAAGTAGAGGTTTTTGATCTGAAGCGTATGTTATAAAGCTTCCTCTGCTGTAATCGTATGATGTAGGCTTACTTCCTTTATTCATACTTCATACTTTTATGCTCTTGCTTATCAAACCACTTAAATACTGTGAACAAGTATCCTACACCTTAGTAATCCTCTGTGTTTGAAGTTAGTTCGCTTACATGGCCCACACTACAAGTTTTTTACATCTGCAATCTGGAAGACACATCCACTGTTCGTTTCATTAACAATGTGCAGCTTTTGCAGTGTTTGATATCAAGAGCTTCTAAAATGGCTTTGAGTAAAATTGCTTTTATGTTCTCTTCTTCAGCATGAAAGCATTGCCTGCTTCCCTGATTAATTACTGCTGTTGCTGAGAACATAGCCAGCCATTGTGATCTGAAGCAGCAAGCCCTTCGTAAGTTTTGCAGCACATAATTAGAAATGATGACATGTGAAAAACAAGAGCCTAATACACTTGGGGAATGTGATGTGCTATTAAAACCATTTATCGTGTGGCCAGTGAAATAAAGGGCCTAGTGGAGATCGGGAATGGCTTTGGTTGTCAGCTTGGGCTATTGTTCTATTTTTCGAACTTTATCAGAGTCTTTTGGTTCGCCAATGTTTAGGATCCTAGGTATCTGATGTAGGCATGGGGGATATTGATATAATTTAGTGTTTTGATACTTTATAAACATCCCAGTATCAGAGGGTATTCAAATTTGTATAAATACACTACAGAAAGAAATACATTTTGTATACATATACATATTGCATTGTATTTGAAAGCAGATTATCGCAGACTATATCTATTATAGCACTATAGACTATATCTCTCTATATCTAGTCAGTATTTTTTTAACTATTATAATTATGAATATATATATATGTTATAATAGTTATAATAGTAATATTTATTAAAAACTTGTTATGATATATATTAGCTTGTATATGTATATATAAACAGGTTTTTAATAAATATGCAATTTTATTTTAGTGATGAAAATAGGTTATTTAGGGGTTACATATCTTTATACGCCTTTAGCCTAATACTTGGTTGATGCACTTTTTGGCAGCAGTTACAGCTTCAAGTCGTCTTGGGAAAGAAGCTTCAAGCTTGGCACACTTGTTTCTGGACATTTTTGACCATTCCTCTTGAAATATCCTCACATGTTCTGTCAGGTTGGATGGGAAGCGTTGTTACACAGCCATTTGCAGCTCCTTCCACAGATGTTCAGTGGTCCAAACTATTTAAAATGCTTTCACTTGCCAATAGATGTGGTGCTGCTATACCACACAAAAAGAATGTCCTTACACAGTATTGTAAATATTGACTAGCCACACCAGGAAGGAAACTTATTTATGTAATGTCTGTATATTCTGAACTGTTCCTTCAGTAAATTACATTTGTTGCAGTTAACTGGTTTTAATAATGTTTTTGTTAGGGACATCCCAATCCCTGTAAGCTTCGATTCTTTGTTTTAACCAGACTGGATTGTAAAATATTAAGCACACTATAAAACAGTAGTTTAAACAAAAGTCTACTAAATCGGCTGAGACCCAGCAATAAGAGACTCATATTTGATCGGGGGAAAATAACTGGTTTGGGACATCCCTAGTTTTTGTGAGCAGTATTGTCAAAGCTAAAATGCCATAATTTTATGTGACACCACTTCAAGCATACCAACATTGACTATGAATTGAACAACACTTACATGAAGGACTTAAAATATGGTACAAACGATTGAGCATGTTCTGTCTCTTTTCTTTGTATGTTTTCTGTGTAGGTATCCAGTCTCAGAATGGAAATGTGGATGATCAGATGTGGTCTGCAGAGGAGCTTTGAAATTTTTACCATGAGTAGATTTGCCATGCTTCATTCCATCAGGGAGTAGACCTGTGGGCACATTACAGGTAACATTTTACCCCACACAGATTCAGTTATTTGCAATTTCTTTACCTTACCTAATGTTTTAAGGTAAACCCTACCATTACCTTATCTTTATTAGCTTTACAATACTGTAAATGTAGTTTCACTTAATATCTTTGCATCAGGGCCAACATGTAAGTATTGTGTAACACACCCCTCGCATGCATGGGTAAACTCCAAAGGTTTGCATTAAATGCCATAATAGTGGCACAAGGAGATATAAGTCATTGGTCCTTGCAGTGTTGCCACTGTGGGTCCAGAGAGATTGGACCTGACAAGGACAGGGGAATGAAAGCTAGTGTTTTGGAGACTTTATAACTTTATTAGCACAGTGGATGGTGCTAAAAGGCATTGTACCATATTGAAAGCATGACAGTTTGATCAATGTTGTTAACAGAATTAGTGTCTTTACATCAAAAAGCTTTTTGGGTTAACCCCCCACCCCCACCCCAGTGAGCCCATTAAGTGGCCCTTTATTGAATATCTGTACATCACTGGACGATGTTCCCTTTTAGCCAGTGTTCATCAGCAGGAGTGGAGTGGAATATTTGTTATGACATGGGGGAGTAATTTCCTTACCTGCGCATGCTTTCAGCCTATGTAAATGTATTACTAATTCATTCATTCCCTCCTCAACATTTAAAGATGTGCTATTTTTCATATTCATCCTGGTGCTGATGAATGATGAAAGCAGAGGGTAGGCTGACAGGTCGTGCCTCTGTTACAGGCCTGGCTGTTGGAGGATAGGGGCTGATGTGCCCCTTTAGCTCCTGGTTTGATGAAAGCCGATAAAAGTTTTAGTGGAAAAAGGGCCTCATCTGCTGCGTCTTATAGCTGCGGGAAATAATAAATGTCCTCTCTGTGCTTTAAGGAGTGCTGCTTGGAGGCAGAGTTTCAGATTGTAACTGCTTTTTGCCTGGGTGTTAGAAGATCTTTTTTGATCTACAGTGCACTTGGCAGTGTTGCCTCAGTCATACTCCACAGAACCCTTTGAATTGAGTTGTGTGGTATGAAAATAACATGAAGAATATTTTTGCCCGTACTGCAGTTTACAAGGGGATGGAGAACAAGGTAACTTCAGGTACTATTCCAAGTTCTTTCGCAAGTTATATATTAGAACATCTTTATTGTCTGTGCATGAGCAATATAAACAGAGGATTTAAAAAAAGTTATGGTGGCTCAAACAAGCAACCTAATTTGGCTTTGACTAGGGCAGGATAATTTGGGGAAGTGATCTAATTGCGATTTGTCTTGCCATTGTGATTTACTTTGCAATTATTTTTAAATTCCAAACATGTATTAGTGGTTCATTTATCAATCAAACATAATTATAAACATATTCCTACATGAAAAGATCTACAGGGTTCCCAGATAAAATGACATTAAAAGCTAACAGTGAATTACAAGATTAATCACACAAGATAAATTAGCGCATAAACAGAAGAGTAACATCAGTAATCATGTGCCATCATGAGCTTTTCTCATATGGCGTGATGCTTTCCAACGCCTGGGTCATGAAGGTTTGCCCGGCCTTCACATTAGAAAATAGAGACTGAGGTGGACCTTTTAGACAGGCACTCATCATATAGATGTCTGCGAAGCTTCTTGAAATGTTGATGGAGGTTTGTGGTGTTGCCTTATGAGGTTAGCACCAATGCTCCACAATTCTTGCACAGTACCTGTTTTTGACGCACATATTTTTCCCTGAAACCAAGCACATGATGTGGTGTTTTTCTTTGGTAGCAACTCGTCCATTGGATCTTGTGCTCAGGATCTTGTGCTCAGATAATGTGCTCATCTTTTCCCTGACACCTAGTGTCAAGCTGCTTCTTAATTAATAGTTGTTCTTCTTTGTCATGCACGGCAGATGCATGATTAGTGGCTTCTGATTTCTCTTTAGCAGGAAGTTCACATGTTCATTTGTATTGCAAATATGTATATACTATATATTTGCATATTTCATTCTTGTAAAACTTGCAGGCTATTGGCTAATTCAGAATGCAGCTCCTGCAGTGCGAACATTGCACCCATTTAAATTGTGATGTTGATTAAAAAACAATGAATCTTTAAGCCAAAGTTTTGGCACATTTCAGAATTGGTAGGCTGCTATTTGTGTATTTTTAATAGGCTTTCAGTAGATAATTGACATTGGTGTCACCTCGCTAGGTTTGTTGAATACTTGGTAGTTTAGTGTTTACCACAGATCTGAAACAAACCTGGAGGAAAGGGGAGGGGGGGCAATAAATAAATAACTTTTTACAGCATTTGTTTAGATATTCAAATAAGACATCAAATAATAAGTGATAAAGCTTCCATTTTTGTTTTAGATGTAATGTTTTTTTAATGCTAGTAAATCCCACAGAGAATCCCAACATTGTTTTGTAGCCAACCAATTAATTTAGACAATGATCAGCAGATTAATCTATAATGAAATGTAGCATTTGCTAGATACAAAAAAGTTCAAAAACCGTTTCACATCATGTGCAGCTGTCTTATTTATTTCCTTGTTTATGTATTTATTTAATTAATTTTACATATACATCTATTATCAAATATTCTATCTATAATAAAGCATTTGTTCAACTAAAATACCTTCTGTTTTTCTTCCTTTAAGGGTCATTGTATGTGATACAAAAAAATACTGATAATAATAAGGATAAGAAGAAGAATTGTGAAATGTTGTGATATTTTCTTAAACAATTGTCATACCCTTACAATCTCATACCGTTTCAACCCTGTTAGATTGTATTACTATACTTAGGTGGGGCCCCCTAGTATAGCATATATGTTGGAAAACGTAAAGCACTGCTATGCATATATTGTCATTGGGCTAATGATGTAATCTATTGTTTTTCCTATACATATCTGTTAGGGCTACACAGTATATTGTTTCAGCAGCGCCATCCCAATGTGGGCATGTACAATAGTCACATTACAGGACATACAATGTCAATTTTTCCCATGAGGACCCCTGGTCTCATTTTTCATGACCTATCTACCAAAGGTAGGTTTTATCTGCCAAATATCCTTCATTTTACTTCTATCTTGGAGACACTGAGTGCATTACCTATGTCAACACATTGACTTCTGGTGAGAAATCCTATGTTTTTTTATTTATATCAATGTATATTTTAATGAATGCATTGTATATTGCTGAAAGAAATATTGCAGTATCAGGTTTTAATTGTCTTGCAGCCCTAATACCTGTCATTGCCAGTGCTGATACAGACATTTATTTACGATCTACCTGGATTACAGCTCAGAGGCCCAGTGACTTCTAAACATTCTGCTCTTCTGAACTTCAGTAAATACATCATCATATATCGGGAACGTTTTGGTCAAACAATTCTTTAAGTAGTTATCTGCCGATACTGAAGTGAATCCGATATCATTGTGCATCCATAGCCATTAACTTTCTTCTCCCTGTTTGCACACTAAAAATGTACTGATGTTGCCCTGGACTCCCAACATGCCCTTCCCATGCCCCTCAGTGGCAACTCTGTTCTGCCACAGAGACATGCCATCATGACCCTACCGGTCACTGTTAATGGCATTCTGCTGTTTACAAGTGGCGGCTTACTTGCCATTAACGTTGTGTATACAAGGGTGAGAGCCGCTCATTGTGAAATGGCCCCCTCCTCAGTGGAGCTGGGTCTGAGTGGTCTCTCGTTTTATAGGCTGTATTCTCTTACCCTCTCAGACATTCAGAAGGCTTTATATAGACTCCACTGATAAATAGTGTGTCTCCCTGGTGCATTGTGGGAACACTGTAGCGGTAGGCTGGGTTATGGGATTTCTGATAGAGTGCGGGGCAACACGTAGGCTAGATCACTTAATGGAGGTACATCAAGCTTTTCTTTAGTAACAACTCTCTACAAGCTAGTGGCTAACATCTGCCTCAGCCTTTAAGTGGAACAAGTAGTTGTGATGGTGCAGGAAACCATTCATTTGCATTAAAATAATGGCTGTTAGATTTCCAATAAGCACAGCTAAAAAGAACCTTAAGGCTACCTTAGTGCTCCTCAGCTCTGGTGGCTCTTGGAGGACTGGTGTCCAGCATAGTTCCATGAGTTCCCTGCTTAAACTCAACTGTCGATTGCCAAGTTTAGGTGATGTTTTTGTGCAGGGAAGTCTCCATACTGTGCTGGACACTGGCCAGTGACTACATAATAAAAGATTAAAATAACCTTAATAATAAAATATTTAAAAGCCTAATTAGGACTGCATCATTTATGGGCAAACTCTTTTTTTAATCTAGGTCATGTTGGAAACTGGCGCACATGGTATATTCATGGCAGATATAATATTGACAATGCTTTTACTGGGTAAGGCTTAATATTTTTGGTTCTTTATACAAATAACAACTCAAAACCATTAATATCAATGTAGCAACCATTTGTAGAGCCCACATGCACTGACCAATGTGTAGTCACTCTGGGTGTCTTTTTTTAGTTCTGTCAAATGGTTAGTACAGTGGATATCACCACTGGCTCTCACACACGAAATACGTACACAATTCCATGACCTTTCTAAACAGAAACGCCACTGCTGTACCAGTAAAATGTTCACCTATCGATGTGAATAGTATTATTATATATATATTTATATATATTATATATATATATAAATAAAGGACGTGCAATGAGCCAAAGCAACTCGGGCACGAAGTGGCAGACCAAGTTACAGAGTGGGGTCGCTGAGTGCTGAGAAGCAAAGTTGACAATATTTGGCAACACAATAACTAATAATATTTTTTTACTCATTAACTGCGGAGCTCCATCTTAATTTCAATGGATTTAAAATGTACGTAACAAGCTGTGATGCACTGTGTGTTCTAACACCTTTCTTTTATAGCCAGCATGAACTTTTCCTGCAGTTAGGGCTGCTGTAGCTCCTCTGTAGGATTGGCCAGACTTACCCACACTCATCAGTGAGACTTGGGCACCCATGAGTCTGTCACCGTTTCACTGGTTGTTCTTTCCTTGGTTATGACCACTGCACTGACATCTTGGCAATTTCTCCAGCTTCAAATTTCTCCAGCTTCAAACATGTTACCTTTAAGAACTGCCTTATATTAAACAGTGTATGACCTGCCGGCGAGCCGAAAGTGTTACCAAAAAATAGCCCCACCAGTTTGCACAGAAGTCCATGTAGTTATACCACAGAGATGTTGAGGGGTTAAGCTGAAAGTCGTTGTAAAAAGATTTTATTCCAAACCATTTTAGCATGTCTGTTGGTCCATTCATCATAGATTTATTTAAAAGTTAAAAAGAACAATTGGCAGATTTAAAAAATAAAAAAACAGCCACTCCATTTATTTATCCCATGGAGTAGCACTGCTTAGATCTAGAGTTGGTAATACAGATATGATGCAGAATACATAAAGACTCTATGACTTTAGAGTCATCAGCTCAGAAAGTGTATGTAGGTACATTTCTAGCTGAAAGACTTTACTTTAAGTGGGTAAAATGCTTAAAGCAAGCTGTTGGCAGTTGGCAAAAATCTCTTATTAAACCGTTTGGTTTGACGGCTCGCTGTTTGTCAGTCTTGGTCTTATTTGAAATAGCCCTCACATTTATCTGTATGTGTGTGTGCATCAGGGGAGCTGTGGGGGTATTAGAAGTGGAGGAAGATGATGAGATGTCTGTCTGTGGTCTGTTTGGCGTTGCAGCCTGCGTGAGCTCGGTGATATTTGATCTGATGTTAATGTGCTGCTCCGTGCGAGAGAGCGAGCGAGTGAGTGGGAGAGGGAGTGTGAGTAGGAGAGGGGGAGATGGGGAGATAATCCCGTCTGCCTGATGAGATTGAAGGCTGGGATTGATTGATCGCCTAATCATAGGAGGAAATGGGCCTGAAAATGAACGGGACTCTGCCCTTGGCTTGCCGGAGAGTCCGGGCGGCAGGCCGCGGTGATGTTAGCTGCAGCTAGACACGGCCTTAATGTGCACGGGACCTGATTTCATTTGTGTCTGATATACAGTTATACGATCTCCACTAAATGATCAAATAAAAAAAGGAAGAAGGAGAGACTGGTGTGAGGTGTAAATCAAGCTTTATTGCTGGAATATTACTTTTTCATACCGTCTGAAATTGACGCTGTGAGAAAGGTGAAGGGAAAAAAAAACCCCCAATATGAATTAGAATGGGTGGATCCCTGAACAGAGTGAGTCAGTAGTGAGGGAAAAGGGAGTACTGGAAGGCGATACAGGAAAGGAAAAAAAAACTTGCTAGGTTATGACACATTTATTGGAGCTGTAGCTTATTCCCCTTATTTGTCATGATTAGTTTTTCACTGTCAGTCCTCTGCCTTGCAGATTTGTTTTGTGGAGTTTGATCATGACTGTGAGGCAGGATTAAGGGGAAGACTCTGCAGTGTCACAAGATAATGCACTCTCTCAACCTTCATGAAGCATTTAAAATGAAGGGAGCTTGGCGCCTCCTCTGTCTGTACATAGACACCCTGAGCTATTTATCACTTCCATCAAGTTTCTCTGTTTAGTGACTGTTGCTTGAATTTGGGCCTTGTGTTCAGAGAGAGCAAAGTGCCTTCCTCCAGAAAATGTAAGGTCATAATTAAAGGAAATACTCAGATGCGGTGTTACAAACCTATTTACAACCCTGTTATTTTGCCTTACAAAAAAACACACTGTAATAAGCTCTACTTATATTGCCTGGTTTACAGCGCTATGCCGGGCTCACAGAAGTTACATATTATAGCATATTTTAAACACATAGTTACTATTCTCTAGTTATGTCCTCTTAGCGCGATGTGCAATGGATTTTTGCACGTGATTGCGAGTGGGGCCGCAAATCAGTAGTGTATACAGTCCTCTATTTTGGTATAGAGTTTTCACAAAACAGGTGACACACTATAAAACTACTAAAAAGCCCAGAAAAAAGGTAATTACTGTCCAATCCTACCCCCCGACTAACTGGGTACCATGCTGCCCCCTGTGTTGTATTTTGTAATCCATACAAAAGTTTACCTTGATGCGAAAGTCGAAATTTATTTGCAGTCGAAATTTATTCTCCCAAAATTTATGAAATATTCTGGGTTGTCGTGCATGTCTGTAAGGGGCATAACTGAAGGTATACAGAGTTTCTTTACCTGCAGTGGTTAAGAGTGATGTATGGCCAGGACAGCCCAGGTGTCTCTCTTCAGTCTTCTACACCTGTGAAAAACAGAAAACAGGAAACCTGGAAAAAAGTGTTGACAGTTGCATGGTGATGGCCTTGTTCTAGATAGATAACAAATAGAAGACTAGAAATTCTGCTTTGTTAATGTTGGTTGTTGAGAGTTTCATCCTTCAGAGCAAATTCCATGTGATTTGTGCCTGACTGAAGCTGCTTGGCTGAGCGCTGACTCTCTCCCGCCCTGCTGGTGGTCTGTGCTTTGCATGAGGCCTACATCAAAACCAGCCTTTAGTGTTGTCTGCAGACGAGACGAGAGCTGTCACATCCACTCCCCGTCTGCCTGCTGCAGACCCACTTCCAACGTGAATATCTTTCACTTTGGCTCGCACATTTATCTCCATTTCCACCTCAGGCGTACCAGATTGGCAGTAATTTCTACATGTCCATCCATGCCAAATTATAATCCCCAGCCCCAAAAAGGCGGTGTGAGAGAAGGATGGGGCAGAGCTGAATTAGCCACTTAGATGTTGTTCGCGAGTAGAGGTGCCATGGCTGATCAGTGGCGGCATGTGACTAATGAGATGATGCATGTTATCACCAGCAAGCCTAATAAACAGGGAGGCCATTTTGTCTGCCAAGCATTGTGGTAGCTGTGAGAATCTTATATGACAGTAAGAGATGCCTATAGCTCCCCTGCCACAATGTCCCACAAGATTAGGAGCAGTACAGGCTTCACAGAATTCATCTGGTCACACACTGGCACACTTGAGTCTCATGGTTGTTGGTTAATTCTTTCATTCAGAATGTGTTATGAGGTTTAACATAATTAGAAATGGCTCACTTTCATTTAATTAATTGTACATTTGATTGATTTGAGAATGAGTGTACAACATACATCTTTACTAGAATAAAACAAGAAATCTTTTTTGGGAAAAAGATATAAATCAGATGTTACACTGCCATGAACTGGAAGCTGCTGGAATAATGAAGAAGAAGAACTACTCAGTGTTCCGCAGCATAACCTTCATCAGCTAGATGGTTAAAACTGGAACAGTTCGGTGTTCCAACAAGACAGGAACCCCAAACTCACATTAGAGGTGCTTGTGGAATGGATAAAGCAGGCTAAATGTAAGCTTTTAGAATGGTCTTCCCAAAATCCTGACTTCAAATATGTGGACTGTGCTTGAAGGCCTTGTCTAAGCTGGCACATTGAATTGAATTTTTACAAATTCTGGTCAAATATATGTATTTTTTTTTATTGAGGGTATTTTGTCAGTCAGTCTGACCCAGAAAAAGCTCCCACAGTTCCCACAAGCCCAATATAGTTTGGATACACCTGGGTGAGTCTGTGCTGAACATTTGATCCAATTGTTAAAAGGACCATATTTTTGTTTTCAAAAAAAGAGGACACTGGGGACACGCGGGTATCTACTGTAGTTAAGATGTCTTCAAGTAGATTTTTGTGGGATTACTTGGTCATAAGGGATATTAAGGCTATTGATTGGTCTTGTTAAATAAGTAAATGTTTATGTATTAATGTACATTAACACACTGTAGCTGCACAAACAGCTTGTTTAATTCTAAGAAACAATAGGTGACAATAGTGACCAGTCAAATGTTATAGGTGGACCTCACAGTACAAAAAACAAATGCAGAATATAGAACTTGTGAATCCTTTACATTAAAAGCCACTTGTAATCATCTGTATTTAGTGTTGGCTGATCTGCCATTGGGCTCGTTTGTATATTGCAGCCTTCTGTAATATCGATATAAACCAGTATCTTGATAGTGATTAACCAACGACATGTTGTGCAGCCCTTTACTACTTCTGATTACTCTTTTACTGAAGCCCTCCACTCTGTCTCCTCCTAGAGGAAGGTGCGTGAGCTGCATTGGTGTGAGTGAGCGTGTGTGTGTGCGCGCACTCGAGTCACCTGAGTGGGAAGCAGGGTGTTTTAGTACTCCGTGAGGCTGCTGAAAGTGCTGGGGCCAACTGATCAATGGCATTGATCACCGAGTCAATGCTCCAGTCTATATCTCTCTCTGTTTGCTCCTGCTCCGCTAGTGGCATGTTAAACTGAGCGTGCTCTAAACCGCCACCCCGGGGGGCTGTCTAAAAGCCACACTCACCCCCGCCATTGATTGACACGTCGATTAGAAGAGGAAACTGTTGACAGTGAGCTCGCGTTGATGACTGTGGGCTTGGGCCAGGCCGGGCCGAAGCTTTTTTAATTCGTATTTTTTCAAAACCAAATGACATCTTCAGTTTCCCAAATCTGGAGCGTGAAGTTGTGACTCGCATTACAATTGAGCTGCTATTGTCATTAACCTGGAGAGAATCACACTCGAGTGCACTTTCAAACAGGAAGCCACCTCCTCAAAGGCTTTAACTCCATGTTTAATCAGTGTTACCATTGATTTCTTTTCAGAGCCAGGTATACACCCTACCACATACCTGTTTCTGTGCTCTTTTCTTTGCATTTTCCTGCACGTTATTTATCAACCATTCAGCCGCTTAACGCTTCTACAGGCCATGGAAAAAATGAACTTCGGTTATTTAGTCGTCCTCAAGCTGTGCTTCATTATGTTCATCTCTGAAAGGTAATTGCCAACAGTCTTTACAGTGATGTACTGTAGTTCTGTCACAGTTTGATCCTGCAAATACTAATTTCACACTCTTTGTATGTAGACCTTGGGCTTCTCTCAGGATAATGAGAGAGGCAATTTAGATATCAAAACATTGTGTTTGGAGAGACTAGTATCCACAAGAGTTTCCCATTAGTGTGAAGTCTACATTATAAAGTAAGCTGACAGCAATTGAGAAATAGTAAATTATGAACTAAGACACTTGACGGGAAAAAAAAAAATTAAATGGCTGTTTTTGTACTGGATTGTTCAAACAAGACCAGAGTTCAAGAGTGTCTCTCTTTCTCTCCCCCTCCCGGTCCCCCCACCTCTTCCCCCCCACCCCCTTTCATTCTCGGTTCCCTTCTCTCTTCGCGGCTGACTCTAAAGACCTTGCAGTGATTTAATCTCCACACCGATTGAATAAGGTTGACCTTATACAGACAACACTAATTACAAAACCAAATCTGTTCGCTTAATACAAGCCTACACTTTTGCCATGCAGACACATATTTTTGCATATTTGGCACTTTGACACGCTGCAGAACCAATTCCAAGATGGAGGACTTGGCTAATGGCAAGCTCATCCTATTTGCGTGTTGCCCCACAGCGTCTATGCACTTAACAGCTCTGGCCATCAGGCTGAGGTGAAGCGAGTGTGTAAGAGATTGGCATGTTTTTGTGTGTGTGTGTGTGTGTGTGTGTGTGAGAGAAGGAGAAACGCTTCTGCAAAGTCAACAGGCGCTATCTAACTTGAACCAGCCCTTTTAAACCCAAAAGCAAAACCTGGTTCCTGTTTAATGCGTCATTTACTGCCTGTAAACAGTTTGTGTAAAGGCGTTTATAGATGATTTATAAGCTCCCCCCTTGCTACCCTTAGTCTTGTATTCCTGACTCGAGCAAACTCTAACCTTACCAGAGGCCCACTAATGGGAGAGTGGCCTAGACTGTGGCAACAGAGATGGTTTTCGAAATTGGTCTGGGGCACATAAAAGCCCTCACATTCAGCCCACACCATCTGCCTCGCAGCTCCTGAATTAACCACCACCCTGCTGACTGGGAGCCAGTTCCTTGCAGGATGCTGTGTGTGTTTTTTTTCTTCCAGCTTTGGTTGGGGCCGTGCATCAGATAAAGCATCCCTTGTAAGGGTCCCACAGCCTTAAAACCTGTGGAGACCCCTTTCCATAAGACTGACTTTAATCTTTGAGCCTTTTCCTTTTCACCTCAAAACGTGTGGAGCCTGATATGATAATGATGTGAACCTGTCCAGGGTATTAGAGTTAAGCTGCCTGATTAGGCCGCACATCGATTAGTCTATCACTCAGCGCCGGCCACACTGGAGGAGCAGTGTAACACTGCTCTGAAGGACATGTGCGCACCCACACGCACTCGCTTACACATATACACACATACACAACACCAATATTTCTTATACACTTTTTAGAGAGAAGTGCATTACATTAGCTTCATTTTTCTTGATGTATGCTATTTATGGATTTATTTTTTCATATACAACCATATTAACATAAATTGCTGCTAAATTCTCTCATGGCTTAATAATACTATATATTCTCTGTATGACTGCATACACCAGTGGCAGTACATATATACAGTTTGATCTTAATGAATGTACATATTACTCCCCTATTAAACACAGATCGGTCATAACGTTTCAACCACTGACAGGTAAAGATTGATTAACTGATTACAGTGGCATCTGTCAAGGGGTGGGATATACAAATAGGCAGCAGATGAACAGTCAATTCTTAAGGGTGAAGTGTTCGAGAGCAGGAAAAATGGGCAAGCATAAGGATCTGATTTGTTTGACAAGGGCTAAATTGTGGTGGCTAGACGACAGGGTCAGAACATCTCCAAAACATTAGGCAGGTCTTTTGGGTTTTTTTTTGGTATGTTGTGGTTAATATCTACCAAAGGTGCTACAATAAAGAAGAACCTGAGAACTGGTGACAAGTGTCATGGGTGCCCAGGGTTCATTAATATGATCCATAAAGACCAAATCTCTCAACTTACAGGGCAGAATACCAGATACCCCAGGACATCTTCCGAGGTCAGAGCTGTTTTGATGGCACAATCCCTCCCCAATTTTAGACAACCAATTATCCAACCACCTTATTTGTACTCGCCTCCTATCACATGTAAAGCTTCCAATACTGGGAGGGTGAGGACTGACACATGCACAACCAACCACTGCCTCATTTTGACCTGCCTCTGATGCAACACCACCAGGCACCCTGCTCTGATGCACCGTCTGGGAAGCTCAGCCCATTATGATTTATCACAGAAATTCATACTGTGGTGACTTTATTTTGCATCCATAATCTTATTTAACTTAATTTGGCAGATGGGCATCTGACAGATGGCCAGTCGCTGAAAGTTTTTATTTTATTGCTTAAACGGTATGAATATGAATGATGTACATATGTGAATGTTCTCTTATTTTAGGGTGACCTTGTTGTTGGAGAATTGAATAGCCTTTTATTTGCTCATTTTTTGCAGGGTATATTGACCCATCAGTGAATTCATCCCACATAATATTGTATACTTTTTTTCATTCTGCATTCAAGGCAACAAAGATTATTACACTGGTCTGAATAGACCTTCTTGTCAAGGTTTTCTGGTGTAAGCAGTCATTGGAAGATGGATAAATTGACTTTTGTTTGCCTTGTGCTTCTAATCTTTTGCAAAGTTGCCTGAGAGGCATCAGTTAAAAGCTCACATTCTTAATAAGAAACAGCAGAGCCTTGCAAACGGACTACTCTGTGCTTTGACATTGTTATTGTTGCTGGCACAGGAGAGGAATATGCACATAAATAGAAAAATATTCCAGATGTCTCACGACTGCATCAGCTACGTATCTTTTAGTGACCTTTTAAGATGAAAGCCTCAAAGGAAAGGTTAGTGGTCCGCTGCAAGGAACGTGTGCTGGACCCGAGGCTGCATTTTCTTTCTCTTATACACATAGCCTAATACTCACTCCTTGTGTGAACGAGAAGAGGAGAGAATAGAGGTATAAGAGAGAGAGAGCAGTCTGGTAAAGGTTAGGACCCTGGCCTTGTCTGAACAGTCTGAGGCCTTTAATCCAGGAACAAAGTAATTAAGGTCCAGCGCTGTAGAAAAGGCCAATTAAAGTGAACTGTAGGCCCACGTCTGGAAAATGTGCGCATTTGCTGCAGAAAGCGAGCCCTTTTATCAGGCCAGTGGGATCCTTTGCCCTGGTGCTTGGGGAATCGTTAGGCCTGCCAGCCATGAGTGTGTATTATTCAAAGCCGGGTCCGTTACACCAGCTGAATATGCGTGTAGAATCCTCCAGCTGCACACGTTTTTAAAGCTGCAACATTTACTGTAATATCCAGGGACGAGTAGTGTACTGATCTATAGCTTCATTCAGATATAAAAAGAGAGATACTCATGGAATAACATTGCTGTTATTGCCGTAGGGCAGTTTATTCAAGCTTACTAAGATGAGTTAATTGCAATCATTAGGGAATGCAGCTCCTTTTTATATTCTTCGATTCAGCATTATATTTCCAGGGTCAGTGGTGAGTATGAGGCACCTATAAGCCATCTATGGAGAAAGATGTGCTAAGGCTATTCAAACATGGCTTGACTTTGCACACTGGAGGGGAAGATTCTGGACTGGAGCCTGATGTCAGAGCCGGCCAGGCCTCGCCTCATCCTTAATTCTCTCTCCAAATATCGGGAGCGATGAGAGCAAGGGGCCCTGCACAGCAGCCCGGCGATAAAAGCGCCAGCAAAGCAGAGCAAGCCGGCCTAAAGGCGGCCAGAGTTAGATCAGATTATGTTTCCTTAACCTCTGACCATCTATTAATCTGCTCCCCAAACTCTCCCGTTCCAGCCAAGCCAAGTGAGCGGACGCTCCGTCTCCTGGTCTTCCGCGCTGCTGGACGCAGCTGTTGTTCAGCTGGGCCTGGACCAGAATGTCCGGCTATCTTCTCTACTTCTCTCACACTAGCTTTCACAAAAACACAGAGGACCACGCTAGGATGGATTTTCAGAAGGACCAGGGATCAGTACTTTGGATTGGGGTTCCAAATTTTGGTTCTATGGAGTTCAGCTGCAACACAACTGCCTCTTGATGTTCAGATGCTCCTTTAGATGGTCTTTGTTACCTGTGTATTTCGGTGGGAGCTACTCTAGAAAGTGATAGATCACCAGAACCACTAGACCATTCTTGGGTTTGAGCAGCTTTCACAATTGACCAAATGTACCAATTCTACACCAGGATGTAAACGATGGTGTGTTAAATATTACAGGATGTTATTTTGTTGACAACTACCATTAAAAATTTGTTAAAAATGTTTGGTACAGAGGTCATTTGTTTAGCACTGGAATACTGCACAGCTCTACCCAACACTCCTTCACTCACTGCCCATGGTAGTCTGCATGTTTTTCTCTGCCTTCTGTAGGCTAATTGGAGTAATGGATTCGCTAGACGACTTAAGGCCCTGTCTCGAGGGATGACCCTTACGCTGTTTGATCTAGTGGACGGTGTGCTGGTAAATGTTCATCCCACACCGGTGGTTGACAGGATTTTGGCCCAGATTCTGAAAAGCACAAGAGGCAAGGTATTGCAGCAGGTAGCGTTTAGGCACGTGGATGGTGTTCAATTTGTCTGTGAGTGGATGTATGTTTGAGGGAAAGAGAAACAGATGGAGAGACAGACGCTGCACTAGCACTGCCTACGTATGAGCTGCACTACCCTCTTTTAGTGCATGTAATATGTTCACAGAATTAGAACCAGCGGAAAGTTAAGTGTACGCTGTTTCTTTGCTCCCTGTAGGTGTAAACTGCCATATGTAGTGGAAGGGAAGGAGCCATCAGTGTCCACTGCAGTTTGACTTTTTTAGACCACATACAAAATGTTGTAGCATAAGTTGAACATTTTTTTAATTATTATTATTTTGGAATTTGCATTTATTTGTATGGGGGCTTTTGAGGTGCAGTGCAGTAATAGTAATTTTCCATTTACATTAAGAGATGGCATATCAGTATTTGTTGATCTTGGTATAAGGGCTGATACCAGAAGAAAGTGCTGGAATGGTTATCAGAGGGAAGAAAAGAAAACATCTGATACAGTCCTGTAACAAATCATTTCATGTTAGCTGTGTGGGCTAGCAGAGTTGAATAGTTTGAGTATTACGGTCTGTTTTTTAGATGCTTGGAATGATTTGGAGGATGTAACTGATGTATCCTTTTTATCCCATCCACAGTTCTCTGCCTACGAAAAAAGCAAGAAAAAGTACAGCAACATGAAATTGACAGAAAACAGCTTCCGGGGCAGAGTTCATTTAAACATTTTTGTTTTTATAATTATAATTTATTTCTGTAAGGAAATGAAAAAACACACAGTGTACTGCCACAATTGTTGACAAGTGACATCACCATACAGCCTGGTCAGACTGTTCCATTTCTGTCACCAATAGGCTACCAAGAGGGAGTTTTCATAGGACGGTCCTCCCGAGGACGCACCCTACCTTGATCACAGCCTAGGCTTTGGAAGGCAGCTATTATTTGTGTCATGCCTCCATCGAGTCCACCAACTACCCCATTTCCCATAAACCACCTCCCTTTGTGCACTTTTTGGTACAATTTAGACAGGTGACAGATATTAAACCTGCTACATATTTTTTGGAGGCTTGCGAGGCATTGGCATGCTTGGCAAGCTCTCGGAATGTGTCTTTCAGCAGTTTCCATGTGCGATTTTCCTCCGGCCTGAAGCTTTTGTCGGTAATCTCCAAAAATATAAGCTGAAAAAATAGCCTGTTTTAATCTTATTGTCTTTGTGATCTCATAAAAACCAACCCAAAATGAATGTCTACAGACAAAATAATCGACATAGGTAATATTTACATTGATTCAATTTTTTGAATGTTGGTTTCGATTACTTTTCCTTTAATTGCCCAACCCTACCATTTACATATCTGCCTATCTAATCAACAATAGCTCGTGTAAAGTATCCACATGCTGAAAGTTTAGGTTAGGTGCATTTTATTATTTTTTAAACAACCGGTTAAAAATCTGGGTCTTTAATCAGCTGTATTTTCACTAAAACAGTAAATCCATGTAGCCTTTTATCAGCCGAATAATATAGCAGCTGTGTCCTGGTCAGAATGTAGAGTGTAGTGTCTCAGTTTATACACAGGGAGAGATTAAAGCAGCAATTGCAGTTTCTGTTCTCGAGCCCAGCAGGTCGCCGCTGTTGAACACTGAATCCTCTGCAGGGACACTGGTGCTCTTGTGCCTTTCCCTGTCTGTCAAGGACTTTGGTCTTGGCCCTCTCTCCTCACAAACATCACACGCTCACACATCCTTCTCCACTCCCATCTTTACAGCTCTCCACTCCCTCAAGGAGAATTTGAGCAGACCTCAACACTATCTTTGTATCTCCCCTCTATGCACCAAAACAGAGAAATGGAGAAGGCCCATAATTTGGGTACATGTAGGCAACTAGAGGAGCAAAGCATGGCTAGTAAAGCAGGGGTACTCACTTTCAGAATTGGCAGTAGATAAGCCTTGATTTGATTTAATTGATCTGAGTTGACCTGGGCACCAGTGTTTAGAGGTTTCTAATTATGTGGAAGAACTGGGAGATGCATGTTAAAAAGGCTTCCGCTAGAGCAGTAGGGAACAGGAACTACAGTTTTTTAATAATTCTAGTTTGCAGGAAGACTACAATCCCATCCTAAACAGTAAAAAAAATGTCGCTTTAACATTAAACTTTTTATTGTCCATTGTGAACTAGAGTATGCTAAAGAAACATTTTCTGGGTAAAACTTTGCTATATTCGGGATGGCCGCTTCTTTCGCAAATTCATATTAGACTTGATATCTAAGAAAGATAAAAAACAAAATATATACATTTTATCATTTTATTATGGATCGGACATCCAATCACTAACTTCTGACTATGCAGTTTAGAAAGATGCAGTATACAGGGTCTCTTTATGATGCGTAAGGTTAGTTCAGTATTTTAAAGTACCACCGTTACTCATAGCGATCTCGAAAAGGCACACTGTGACTAATTTACATCACTAACAGATTGTGATATTGCCCACTCATAGAGCGGGCAGGATGGCTATGTGCATGGTTCTGGAGTTGCAGCGTTTTTTTTTTAATTATGGACGGCTTTGCTCTTTGGAGAGTTTCATTATCATTAGAAGTGTTCTCTCCCACATGGAGAGAGATCTGATACAATAATACAGTTCTGCAATAATGCTTGAGAATACATGAGTGCATGAGTGGTATTCCGAGAGATTTTAGCGCTGGTGTGCTGCGGTCGTGGGTGCTCTGTTCTCTACCTTTTGGATTACTTTCTGGTTGGCTAGTTTAACAATGTTGTGACGAAAGGCCGATGTGACAAAAAAAGAAACTGGGCATTGCTCAAAAACTGAGCTCTGCTGCTCGTGGCTGGTGTAGTTCACTTTGGGGGCAGTCGTGGCCTAATGGTTAGAGAAGTGGGATTGTGATGAGAAGGTCATTGGTTCAATTCCCCTGAACAGGCAGTGATTGAGTGCTGATTAATAATGCTGATTGAGGGTGTGGCAGGATGTGACATGAACCTTTCCAAGCAAACTTCTTGTAATCTGATCAGCTAAGTTAGAGAAAATATTTTGGCTGACAATTGTCCAATATTATACAAAGACTATCAGTTTTTCCATCTCAACAATATTCTGCTGTGCAATTGTTAATTCTAATGGAAGCATTTTGGTTCTGTTATTGTTGACTATCAGGACTCATAGCATAGACTCTCAGACAATCAGATTGCAAAGTAGGTATAATATGACAATGTCTTATAATGCACTTAACATTGATACATTATGTAATTATGTAATAATAATTATGTAATATGTAATATGTAATTATGTAATAATAGTAAAGGTATGCAGTATTAGTATATATTTAGAATTATAAGTAATCCTTTCTCCAGCCTGCAGTCTGAGTGGACAAAACATGATCTCAGAATCTCAGAATCCAGCATCCTGCACTGCTCACACTACTCAACATTAGTCGCCTATGGGATTTATCACTGGGCAATTTTGTTGTTAGATGTGTAATATTGTGCAATGGGAACTCGGCATAAGCTGTGTCTGGCTATGTGTGTGCTCCTGGCTGTATTGTGAGATGAGTAGTTCCTAAATAGTAGTCATGACCTAAGGCTTAGAGAAGTGGACTTGGCACCAGAAGGTTGGCGGTTCGATTCCCTTGATCAGTAGGAAGTGGGGGTTGGGGAAGTAAAGAAGGCAGAGTTGCCCTTGAGCAGATCACCTAACCCCCATTCCTTCCAATTGCTCCCTGGGCACTGAGGTGACTGCCTACCAGTCCGGGTGTTTTTTCTCTTCTTCAGTTCTGTTGTGTGTGTGTGTGTGTATTGGTTGGAAGGTTTAAATCTATGTGAAAAGTGTGTTTCTAGTATTCTAGTATGCTGTTGCTCACGCTTCTTTCATTTTTCCTTTCCTTTTTTTGCACAAAGCACAATGGCTTTGGCTATCTGTATTACTTTCTGTGTATCTCTCTCTATTTTTCTCTCTCTCCCACATACCAATCTTTCAGCAGACAGTGTGTTGGTAGCATCCTTTAGAAAAAGGTAATGATGCTGGTGTGTTGAGATTATGGATGCGTGCAGTGCAGTATAATGGCCCAGCTCTTTATTGCCTGCCGCATACTAATCCCAGAGCTGGAGGAGTGAAATGACACCTGCAGGGTGGTGTGTGTGTGTGTGTTTGTGTGTGTGTGTGTGTGTGTGTGTGTGTGTGTGTGTGTGTGTGTGTGTGGTAGGGGGGCATATGTGCACAAGCAGCACACCCACATGAAACGCCACCATTAAAAATGATCAAAGAAATTACTGCGCAGCGCTGCATTGAGCCCACTCTCGTACCTGGTTACGTGCTGGATGCATCTCTCTATCCATAAGGCACACAAACACCGAAACCCACTCGCACACCAATTACCATCTTCCCTTAATAGATTTTCGGAGATCCACTGTGTATATATTTTCACTTAAACTCGCCCAAGGCATTTCCAGCAGACGTGTTCAGAGGACAGGAAATGGTGCTCATGCTTACGCTTTAAATTACTGCCAGTGTTTTGTTCCCCGTGCTGGTAAATTATTTATAGATCTGTACAGGATTCTACAGCCCTGATGAAATATTGATATGTCATTAAATTAAAACATTAAGACCGGTGTTATAGTGTTTTCATTCGCTCCCATAACGCCTGGCGCAACTGCAAAACCGGTCCGAAGTTATATTCCTGCGGTTCATGTGTTCATCTTCCCAGCACATTGAAGAGTCATCTGAAGTGATTTGCATACACAGTTCCGCCAATTCTTCTATTGTATTTCTCTTACCCTTTATCTCTCTCGCTCTTTTTCTTACAAGTGTGGCAGCGCAGACGGGTCCATTTTGTGCTGCGGCGGCGACGCATAAGCGAGACGTCCATTTTCTTTGCCGTGTTTCCCGAGATGACATATCGCCCCCCGCGTCACTCGCGGCCTCATAAAGCGCGCCCAAACAGAGCAGGACGATTGCTGGTAAACGCAATTTCATCTCCACCAGAGCCTGCAATAAAGCACTGCCTCTCTCTCTTGCTGGCTCCCTCTCCCTGTATGTTAAATGGCCAGTCTGAAAAAGCAAGTGCTCTCTAATGTGTGGGGACCTTTAAAAAAAAGGAAAAGATGAAAAAAGAAGACGCAGAGAATATCGTGCTGAAGATAGTCAGAGAATGAGAACAGCCAGATAGAAAGAGAGAGAGAGCGAGAGAGAAAAAGAGAGCGAGAGAGACACAGGGAAATGGTTGGTGAAGGGTCTGGCTGGCTGGCTGGCTACAAGAAGAGATTGCATTTGTATTCTAATTATTTTCACAAATGTCATTACGATTCGTTTCTTTTACTCGGCAGTGGCGGCAAGCGGTGCAGAGAGATGGTTATCTCGGAGAGCCATTTCAGACGAAAGATTCCTCCTCCGCCCGCCATCGCACCCCCCTCGACCCCCCCCCCCCCACCTTCCTTTTTTCCCTCGATGGTCCGCTTGCAAAGGCGGTGAGCGTCTGTATGGTTGGCTTGGTAATTTCGCCGGCTTTTCATGTGTCGGAGGGCGATGAGTCCTCCTCCATTAGGTAGTGTCGGCCTGTGATGTATGATGTATGCGCGGCGAGGCAGGCTGATGTTTATTCATGATTTCGAAGGCAATGCCTCAGCTAAAGCCCTCTGATTTCCTTTTAAGGAACAAACTTTTTTGCGAGATTGAGATTTCAGTTTAAAGGCGCAGGGACCTAGCTCGCAGTGCCGCAGCCCCTTTTTTCCTGCCTCTCCTTTTTCTCCCCACTCTCTCGCTTTTTTTTTTTCATCTTTCTCCCTCCTCCGATATTACCACTGTCAGCTTTCATTTACAGTGACCTCCCGGAGAAAAGGGGAAAAACGAAAAAGAGGGAGGGAGCACATGCGGTTATATCCTGACGATTCTCCTGGTTAGTTCTCCTTCGTCATCCTGTTCTCTTTTAAAAGACTTTCTTAAAGATGTAAAAAAAATAAAATAAAATCACGTGTGCCTCTGAGTACCTTCTATACCAGCTCTGACGGGCTACGCCACCTCATGCTGAGAGACGGGGACGGCTCTTTGTTAGCACGTTTGCTCCGTGCCAGTCGCACGAAGCCTGAGGCGACTGTGGGCAGTAATCAGTAAACGCTAGCTTGAACTAAAGGAGCGCTTGTTCTCAGCAGTGCTTGGCCAACCTCAAATCTGCTTTATAGCAAGTATAATTTGAAAAGCTAGTCCCTATTTGTCTTGTAAATGACTTTTTAATGATAATCAAGATGCATCCATCCATCACCGTGCCACAGTCCACATAGTCCTTTGATGGGACTCCTCCTATTAACAAATGACGCCTATTTGTAATAGCAACAGCCCACCAGCAGCAACGTGTGGCTTGAACGTCATGTACCCTCCCTGTTGGAAGTGAAAGTGACTTAGGGAAGTACAGGTGCATGCGTGTGTGTGCATTCGAGATGGCACAATGCCACATTTTAGGTTCCGACACAGAAATCAGCTATTGATCCGGTATTTTTAGATGCCCAGCTCCTTGTGGTTCCAGGTGTCAGTATCTCCAATACTGAAATCAGTCAAATCAGTCAAAGTATAACTAACAATTTAGTTAAAATACAATTTTTTATCAGCACTATTAATGATGTGGCTGAGAAGGCAGATATAGTGCGGCTTTATTGCTATCAGTTCTGTTTTAGCATTCCTCTGATGAGGCAGCTTCTGTGGCGTATCCAATACAAAACTATTATTATTATTATTATTATTATTATTTGGGTAGTGGGTCACATGGCAGCGGTGTGTTAGTGTGTGTTGCGCTGGTACACATGGATCAGACACGACAGTGCTGCTGGAGTGTTTAAACACCTCAGCGTCACTGCTGGACTGAGAAACGTCCACCAACCAGAAACAAGCGCAACACACACTAACACGTCACCACCATTTCAGTGTCACTGCAGTGCTGAGAATGACCCACCATCCAAATAATGCCTGCTCTGTGGTGGTCCTGAAGAACAGGGTGAAAGGAGGTTAACAAATTATGCAGAGAAACAGTTGGACTACAGTCTGTAATTACAGAACTACAAAGTGCTCCTATATGGGAAGTGGAGCTGATATAATGGGTCGAGTTTATTCCAAACCAGGGTGGACATAATATGCACATATATGACTGTTTATTTCTCTGCTGTACAATTTCCCTCTTAACTCTTTGTGATATCACCTCAAATAAATCCTACAGTTGTGTGTTAATTTTGCTTCATTTGCTGTAATTTGCTGTAAAGGTGCACATCTAAAAGTAGACTGTCATGCTCAAACTATTCACACACTCCCCCACAGGAAGAGACACACATATAACAACACCAGACTAGATTTGTTACAGGATGAGATTAAATTCATTCCAGTTTGCGCTCTCTGATTTTCTGCAGATATCAGCTTGATAACGATACGTATTGAAACTGTTGTACTGCCAATTAACCCACCGGTTTGTAGCTTCCCCTAGTACTAGCAATGCTCCCGACACTGGGAGGGTAAGGACTTAACACATGTCCTCTCTGATACATGTGAAGCCAGCCACTGCCTCGTGCCAACACACTTGAAGGGAAGTGCTGTGCCCCTATCACAGGTTAGCTAACATCACTGTAAGCGTGCTGAAAGTAGAGAGCGCCATCTCGCAAAGCGGCATGCCTCGGGATTCAAATTCACAACCCCGGGTTCATAGTGGCTGGGCAAAATTTGGGGATGCTTGATATCAGAAGAGTGTTGCATTGGCAGATATTTAACAAAAAATAAGCACAATTAGAAGGTCAGAAATTTGAAATGATGGAAAATATTAGAAATTTGAGTCCAGATCACCGATCTTCTAGTGTGCTGTTTAGTTTTGTAGTGGATGTGCATGTGTTTGAATAAGTGGCTCAATGTGCTGGTTAGTCTGAGTGTGTGTGTGTGTTTGGGGGGGTGGGGTATTGTAGTCATAAGGCTATAGCGCCACCTGTCCCCACTAGCAGCTACACTACAGCATACAGTATAACATTGTATAATGGTAAGCTACAGAGAATGCACTGTCCAGCCCTAGATCCACACTCATCGGAACCAATGGACCAACTCAACTTGACACCTGAGCAGAACGCTGCTTTAGTCTGTTTATTCGCCCCTGCAGTGTATTCTTTACATATATACATACATGCATACATACATGAGTTGAGCTCCTGGCACCTTCTCCTGTGCCCACCCCCCGTTCCTCTCTCTGCACTGCCCCGGCCATATTTGGTTTCCGTAGCTGTGGGATATTAATAAGCTCCCTGTTTTCTCTTCGGGGGCTCAAAGTGGTGCAGTGGGGCATGAGGAAAAGGGAATCACTCTCTTTGTGCTTAACATATGTAATGCCACACTAATCAGCGGCAGCCCTGCCGCACAGGGGCCCCACGTTCGCAGTGATATGATAAATAATGCAAATGTGGGCAGCCGCGGCAAATGCCAGAGCGGGCGCGCGAGTGCAGAGAGAAAGCCCGGCTGGCGGAACCGCCTGATTGTTGTGCTGTCAGACTGATTTGCATGAAAAAGGGGGGACTAATTGCGACACTTTAGCCGCCGCGGTCTCAATAATACAGAACAGGATGGCTAAAGGCCACGTGGTGGCCCTCCACCCCAGGCTTTTAACCCTTTTTTTTTAGAAGATGGGAGGAGCGCTTCCTTCTCTTCCATTGTGAAGCCCATTGGCCATGTAGGCCTACATCATGACTGGCCTCTTACTCAAGCACCACATGGATTTCAGTCTCTCCTTTTTTTCCCAAGGAGTGAAAAAGAGTGGTTTGAGGGTAAGGGCAGAGCGCATTAGTGCATTCGCTCATTCGCTCATTCACTTGTGTGTATTTTATGTGTGTTGGTCGAAAAAAGGGTGTGGGGTGTCGGCCGCCGTAGGCGAGCCTCCCCTTTCTTTTCTTCCTTTAATAATAAATGATGGATGTTTCAAATTAGAAAACAGTGCAGGGAAAATCCAATTTAGTCCTGAGTTTTGGAGGGAGTATAAAAAAAGGAAGAGAAAACCTCAGGAGTGGAGTTCTGTATCTCTGAGCCCCTCTTTTGCTTTAATGCTCACACGGGGGCTAGCAGCGTATGATTTAATGTGGCTTGTGAAAATGGCCGCCATTATGTACACTATTAACAAATCAAGCACTCTTCGAGCGCGGAGTGAATCTCTGGCACTTAAGGAACGGTGGGTGGCCTTCCGTCTCTTGCCATTGATTTATGGGCCCTGTTTTTAATCAAGGCAAGGGCGGAACGCTGCAAGATAGGGATTAGAGCTGTGCTTGGGTTCAAGTTGGCACTTTCGTTGCCTTCAAGGCCGCTCACAGCCTTAAAAGGTTATTTGCGGATTACTTTTTGGTCTGGTTTTCTTTTCTTTCTCCTACGTGTTTTTTTTTGTGCTATTACGCATTTATCTATTCTTCTTCCCTCTGCCTGTCTGCAGAAGGTAAATGAGGCGTATCTCTTTAGCTACCCCTCTCCATCCTTCATCACACTCTCGCGCTTCATCACTCTGGTCTCCCTCGCCCGGCTTCAGAGCCGTTCTCGCCTCTTGCTCCCTCTGTCTGCTCTCGGCCTTCCAACATCCCCGTCCTCATCGTCCCCGGCACACAGTCTCCGCTAACGTTCCAAGCACAGCCTCCTCCTGTTCTATGGGCCTGCTGGAATCTTGCGGTCTAATGAAGCCAGCATGACCGAGGAGCCCGAGCCAGGAGGAAGTCTGGCTTCTCGCTCTCGCTTCAGATCGGGCAGTGTCCCTGTGCGCCGCATTAAAAAATAAAAGGAAAAATGGGCATTCCTATTTAATGAACCGTTTCCTCAGAGCCGGGACACAAAAGCCAACCCATAAAACAGCAGAAAGAAAGAGGACTAAAAGTGGCGTAAGCTGTAAAAGGCACATTTCCTCTTTTTGTTCTCGCGGCAGTCGCACTAATGCTCGGCATCCCCCGCTGAAAACACTGTTAATTCCCGCAGTCAAAGTGGAGAAGGAAAAGTTTACTCAACTCCCTCTGGTGCTCAGCGGTGTCCATATGTCCGTAATCTTTAAACCATAGAAGCAATCATATTTTTTTCTTCTCCCTCTCTGCTTTTATGTCTCCCTTAAGGAACTTCAAGAAAGTCTGAATGCGAGGCAGAATCATCTGCTGATCTTACATCTGCTCCAAGAACTCTCCAACCCAAGGTAACGGACACACCCCGAGAGCACAAGAGCAAAGCTACCAAAATGACGGCCGGCGTGAACGCTCAGGCATGTAGACAGCAGCTTCAAGTGGTCTTTCAGCCCCTCTGTTCATGCAATTATCTGTCTGGTCACAGAGCAGAAGTGGCTCCAGACAAGTGGCTAACCACTATAAACCCTGTATAGCACCAGAAACAAATAGCCATGCTCTCAGCTCACACATAAACAGGTACACCGACCCTGCAGGAATAAGCAGATCTCTTTTGTACACTTCATTATGGAGTGCAGATGTTTTTCTAAATCTTTTTCACAAGTTTGAAATGGCTTCCATGTCCAAGGCCACAGCTGTGTGGATCTAATGTGTTTTTTTTCACTCTCTCATTCTCACACTCTCTCTTTCTCTCTCTCTCTTGCTTTCTTCGTCTCTCTCTCTCCTTTGGTGCGCAGCCCAGGATTGTGAACTATGTCAGCTCTATAAAGATTTTGCTTGGAAAGAGGACAGCTCGGCCGAGTACATGTAGTTTTATTTATGTTAAGGTTTTATTTGTGATTCGAGCTAGGCTCAAGAGGGCCTCCTGCATATTGGACTTAAGCATATACAGATGCTGGACCGTACATCCGCGAGATCCCTGTGTCGAAGCTGACTACCATGTTTGAACTGCACCAGAATCCCAAAAATCGCCAAACATGCCTGCAAGACGTTGTCTCCTCCGAGCCAATTAAGTCTGTCACTGCCCTTTAAGCGGGCGGGAAAGTGTGGACGCAGCAGAATGCGTGGCGCAGCAGACAGAGGTCGTATCCCGGAGCTTCCCCGCATCTATTTTCAACGGCTCGCCTCTGCCTCTCTCCTGTCAAGCGTGCAGCCTGATCTAATTTGGTGGGGTCAGAAACTTGGACAGGGTTCTCCTGACAGGCCTGTAAATTTTGAGGAACACGTAATTTGGAGCGGTGACAGGCAGCGCTGGGGCAGCAGGCCCAGGCCAGAGAGACTGAGTGATTCAGCAGGACACTGTTGCTTTATTACATCAGCCCTGCGGATACCTTACCCATCACCTCGCGCAGACGCACCACCTCTGTGTGGGTGTGTACGCGTGTGCATGTGGGCGAAAGAAAGAGAAAGAGGGAGAGCGAGAAAGTCTGGCACACGCAAGTGTCAGAATAAACACACACTAGTCAAATGTGATAGAGGAGACGGAGCGGCTGACTCGGACGCAGTCCAGACAGACAGTTTTTGGCAGTCGTAGCTGTATGAAAGATTACCCTGCTTATTCTCATGTTGTGGCAGTGACACAGAGCTGTGTACAGGCAGAGTGAGAGCGCTAAGACCTTAAGTCAAGTGTGCGGTGAACTGGAAATCCAGTGCCTTCTAGTATGGGCTACTGTTAAATGGTTTGGAGACAATGTTTTCAGTGAAATACAGCCAGTTTGCTTACAGATTATGTAGAATGTAAAATACACAACTTCACAGCGCTCAAATTAGCAGGAACCCTAGAAGCTTTCAGTGTTTAAGATGTGTCCAGAAAAAGGGCCGGTCGTCTAGGATGCCTAGACTGTAAATATATTAAGGTATAACATAGTAAGTTAAAGAAAATAACCATCCAGAATACTTTCCATTATCAAAGCAAAAACACAAATAACTTGACAAAATGCTACTGTACATACACAGTCATATCAGAACATTATGACCACCTATAGCAGGAACAGCCACCCTGGGCTCAGATGACAGAAGGTGTTCATTACAGAGGTTGACTGGTCCACAGTGGTGCATTGATTGCTGGAGTTGTCGTTCCTCTGTGGAACCACTGTTGTAGTGTTGGGAGGCACTCCCAATGTGTGAGAAGTCCATTTTTAGTACACCTTCACTACGGCAGCTCTAGAACATCCTACACAGTTAGTTGTTTTTGAGATGCTACCACCCTTCACCCACAGTCATATCAGAATATTATGACCACCCCTGGTTTTGGCGCGGGACGTCACAGATAGCGCGTAACAGGGTTTGCAGCATGTATAAACAAGTAAACACACCAGTTAGTTGTAGCAGAGTGCAAAACAGTTGTCATGGACAAAGGTCGCGATTTGACTAATGTCCAAAAGGGCATGATAATAGGATATCTGGACAAAGGGTGGTAGCTTCTCGGAAGCCGCTAATTCTATGGGATGTTCTAGAGCCGACGTAGATATCAACATGTTCGTGTGTGGGATGTTGCTACGTTGCTTTGAGAATAACCACCAGCCTAAAACATCTGCACAGTAGTGGACCTCGGGTCAGGAGCTAATGCGATGTGGACACAGCTTGACTTTCAAAGTATAGCACAGATTACACAACATTAATCGCCTTGGCAACTACATAAGTGATCACAGATGATGTTCACACACCACACAACCTTTCATCAGCCTGGTCACAAAATCCTATCACAAAATCTCACAAAATTACATGGGACATTTCCATCAGATGCTTAGCTGCTGCTGAGAAGTCTACAGTAGCTGTTGTTTCTGTGCATTGATTGCTGCTCTTTCCAATCTCATAGCCTCGTTTCCTGAGTCCATACATTACGAGTGACCAACATAGAAGATAAGGCTGTCAAGAACATTGATACAAAGGCTCCAAAACCAAACCACTTGGTCAGTATTCATCTTTTTTCAGACAGCTTCTTTAACCCTCTTCTGGAGGGTTTTCTCATTCTCTCATTGGCTGCTGCTCGTCGCTGGTCTGTACCAACAAGATAGATGTTGCTAATGAAGTGGCCAGCAAGTATCCATAGCATGTAAAAACCCCAGCAATGCTGCCTGCACTATCTTGCTCTCAGTACTGTACTAATTGGTCCACTAATACACCAAACAATATCTGGTCACTGATGGTCCTATGGTGGTCCTTTTTCCGTAATTGACTGCGTAGAGTGGGGCTGTGTAGCAAAAGATGGGCTACAGTCAGTAATTGTAATCCTACAAAGTGCACTTGTATGATAGGTGTATGTGATACAGTGGCCAGTGATTGTAGATACTTGTCACTGTATACTCTTTAAATGCTAATGGCATATTTGCAGACTTTTAGCTGCATTTTTAGAGCATGTGTAACGTCTTGAGGACTGTGCTTCAGCTGAAGACCAGCATAGAGATGTAAGAGTAGAACAGAGAGGGCCCTGATGATTTAGAAGGATGTCATGCTGCCAGCATGAGGAGATGCACCCTGCTCATGTCTGCTGGAGAACAGGAAGAATGGTGTTTAGGGGGGGCTGGGGGTTGGACCGTTTGCTGTAGTGTTGGGACTACATGCTGCCTGCTGCCGTAATGAGAGAGTGAGCTGTCAGAGACGTGCGTGTAATGGCTCCCCTGCCAGCCGCCCAGTTCAGGCCTTGTGGGACATAGGAGCGATCGGGCAGACGCAGTCGCCCGCAATCACTCACCACCATGCTGCACATTTTCACCCTTCTTTCGGCCCGTCTCGCCGCTGACGAGAAGCAGCGGCTGATAGGCCCCTAGTGCTCCCTGAGCTTGTGACGCGATGCACACGCGAATCTGAAGAGCTTTAGTCGTTCTCGTCCAAGTCGCGTCTTGGGGCTTCCCCGGCTATCCAGCCTGCAGCTTCGAGCTCCGCTGGCACATTTTTTCGTATCTTAATGCACCTGTGACAGCTCTCGCTAGAACCAGCCAAAAAAACGCTGTTGGACTTTAGATGTACGCGCAACAAGACCCGCTTAGCGCCGTCAGCTAGGCTAATTCATCAAGACGTTTCCCACATTCCAAATGAGATGTGTCAAAAGCACTGAATATTCAATAGCTCACGCCTGCAAGCATTAGACATATACCATACAGCTTTCCTTTTTTACTTCTGACCAGCGTCCAGATCATATCAAAATGACTGGTTTGCTCATTTGGGAGGTGGTGTTTTTAGCCTAATGCTAGCCAGATGCAGGCTGCACGCATGCACATGCACGCTCTTCACAGGTTGGGCGGATGGGAACGCTTCCATTCGTGGCCTGCATCTTGCTAGGCCCACACGATTGTGCTCCCTTAATGTTATGACAGCCACTCTTTAAGCCATTTCTGCTGCTGCTAATAACGTCCTCTTTTGGCCTTAGAGGCTTATTATCATACCGTGGGAAATGATTGACAGTTGACCTTCACGCAAGTTTCTGAAAAGCCAGAGAGATGGCGCAGGTCATCTCGATCGCTGCAGCGACAGCTTATTAATACTAATCTGATAGAATTACCCGGAACCAATTAACGCACGGCCTGGGCACCGGTTAAAGAGATAGCACGCTGTTGGTGCTGCAGGAGGTCCGCACACTCCAGGGGTGGGCAGGGCTGTTCGCAGCTCACCCGCAGAAACGTGGTGGGACTAGGAGGTGAGTGGTTGGCGTGCTGCAAACGCTTAGGTTAGCTTACAGTGCCCCTGCTTGGTGTGACTTGAGCCTTTCTGTTGAGTCTTCCTATTTAAGAAATTGAATAGGATGGGATAGGGGGTGGTTAACCGTTTGAAGTCTGGATTTAGTATGGTTTTGCTGTACTATTGTAATCACAATTAATTACAGGTATGCAACTACAGTTACATTTATTTAAACTTAAAATGAGAATAATAAGACACAAATATTAAATTACTGTTTTTTTACATTATTTTCCCCTGTATATTGAAAGCATTTTATGGCATGTCCACTAAGGCATAAGGACGAGGAAACATATGCACAATGCTTTATTACAGAAAATTGGTGCCTTTTCTAGGTCATTTTACTTGCAAATGCATCTTTATTACATCGACCATCTACAGTTTTAGGCTAATGAGGAGTTATGTAATGTCCATGTCAATTTTGAATGTTTAAATATTGAAAGAGGCCTGTTAATGGTGCCAGTGTTTTAGAATAACTAACTTGGGTATCTGTATCTATATTTGTGTATATATATATATATATATATATATATATATATATATATATATATATATATATATATATGCTAGTGGTTTTAACAGAAGCTTCATCAGTATAAACACATAGATTTATAGCATTAAGTTATATATAGCACCGGAGACATGGGACACGTCCCCACATCAGATACTATACACAGACAACCTCATGGACTGTTAATGTCTGTTAACTGTTTTTGAGCTAACTAAGGTAAACTCAGTCAAACTTTCTTCTGATTCACATTTCTGATTCTAATGTGAACCTACTAAAAACAACTGTGAATGTGCTGTCTGTTTTCTTTGTCAGATTTCTACTGCTGGTTAGGATTCTCCCATTACACAACTCTTACATATTCAGAGGACTGAGAGAAGGCCTTCTACTCTACAAGAAGGAACAAAAAGGTAAATGCACTCAGAACAGTGTGACCTTTGCTCTTAATTATCAGACTAACTTTAAGTCCCAGCAATGCCATAACACCCCATGATCAAGACCCATGACAACCATATCCACTGTTTTTTTTGTACGCATATGAAATTTGGCCTCCAATATTGTCCACACAGTGAACACACATACACAGAGACAGTGAGCACACGTGCCCGATGGGCAGCTACGGCATCCAGGGAGCAGTGAGGGTGAAGGGCCTCGCTCAAAAACCCAACAGTGGCACCCCATGATCAGGAGCCATGACAACCATATCCACCATTTGTGTTGAACACAGATGGAATTTGGCCTCCAGTATTGTCCATGCAGTGAAGACACATACACTGTGACAGTGAGCACACATGCCTGGTGGGCAGCTACAGCTTCCAGGGAGCAGTGAGGGTGAAGGGCCTCGCTCAAGAGCCCAACAGTGGCAGCTTGCCAAGCCCAGGGTAATAAACCCACAACTACCACAAACAGTAGGGAGAGCTCTTGCAGGTGTGGATTAGCAGTGAACAAACTCAGCAGGTGGTGGACACAAAGTAATTTAAGCAATTGCAGCATACGAAGAGGGCAGCTAAACTAACTAACTAAAAATGAAGTTGCATTGTTTTCAGAATGGATCCTGGCCCCACATCTGAGTAGTTTAAGGGGTCCAAAGAAAATTCATAGAAGATATTATATATATATATATATATATATATATATATATATATATATATATATATATGTGTGTGTATGTGTGTGTGTGTGTTTGTGTGTGTGTGTGTGTGTGTGTGTGTAATGTATAGATAAGTTATGGAACTATTTCGCATACAATCCGCTTTTCTAAAACAATACCGATTCCAGTGTTGCAACACAGAATCACATCCGCTGATGCTGATTTTATTAGCATAAGCTGAGCTGTCTGTTTGACATCTATTTTATAGCAGTTGGAATGTAAAAGCTGATGGCTTAACTGATGTCATATTGTTTGTGTTTGCGTTGCTAAAGCAAAAGTCTGCAATAAATTCTGTACGATGCGAGAAATTAGCAGAAAAGCAGAGCTCATGGTTTGGTGAGATAAGACCTCGCTGTGGATGATTTGTGTGGACAGAAATTATTGCTGTCATTGCTCCCGTAATACTGATTTAAAGCCCTCTGCGCTCCGTTTGATGCAGTTTGCGGAAGTTACATCATAGCCTGCTATCAGATCACTCAAAGATGTGGCCGTCTCTCAACCCGGAGACTCCCCCTGCGTGCCACGCTTTGGTCCCCTGGAGGCGGTTGTCGGCCCAGGATGGGAGGAGGAGGGGGGAGCTGGTGAAGCTGTGACTGAGGGAGCTGTCACTACAGTAGAAACGGAGGACATGGCAGTGCTGCGCCTTTGGGAGCTTGACAAGGTCAAGTGCTTCTGGAGGACTCAGTGAGTCAGAGCTGGGAGACTGCAGCTCCTGCCAACTACTGGCAAAGGCCCACTAGGATGTCCCTCAGGGTGCTTGTTTCTGTTTTTTTCTTCTTTTACCCTCACTCCAAGGGGTGAGAACGTGGCCATGCGTTCTGTACATCCGCTTTTAATCAGTGACAAACATGAGGCCTAGCCGGCTGATGACACTATTAGCGCTGCATGTTAAAAGTGCAGTGTTGTTCTGTGGATTGTTTAGGATGCATTTGACGCGCTAACCCACTTTTATGGTTTGCAGTCAGTCTGTGATGGTTTATTGCTCCATATTTCATATAGAGTCCCATGAGCCTGCCGCAGTGTGTTTGTGGCGTTTGATGTCATTTGTCAGGAAACTATCTGAACGTTGGTTGATACCAACTCAAGGTCTGGTGCAGGGGAGTTGGCGATGGTGATGGAAGGTCCTCCACTTTTTTGCACGTCGTCAAAATACTGTATCATTAGAAAACAGAGGAAACAGCAAGAGACGGTGACTTTAACATGCAGCCAGCTCGACAGCACCAAATCTGCTTTTTGTTTTCTTTTCAAATGGAGCTCCAGGGACATAGTGAGATAATTAACCATTCCGAAAGTGGTTAGAGAAGAGGGAAAAGAAAGGCCTTGTTTGCTTAGGGAGAGATAACACTCCTCGCCTGTAACGAGAGCACGGCTGCTGCTGCTGCTACTCCTCCAAACAATATTGCTTTAGTGCCCAGGCTGAATAATAAAGCAGCCCCGTATGCATATTAACTCGGGCACTTTGCATAATGTCTGATCCGTGTGAATCGCTCAGCAGAATGCCGACGCCCCGTCAGTTCTTCTTCACCTCCAGTGTGACTCAATAGCACTGTTTATGTCCACATTCCACCATACAGGGATGGACTGCGATTAACCCGCCCACCTTCCACCCCCACCCACCCCAATCCAGTACTCGTGTTAACTACCCTTTTCACCCTCCTTTCCCAACTGCCATGACTTTTCCCATACATCCGCCCACCCCGACCCACCCCCCACATGCACGCATGGGCACGCGTGCTTTTTAAAAACCATATGGCGGAGGTGTGTGCGCGGTGCCAAACGAGGTCCTCGTTACCTCCCCTCCCTCTTCCACTCGAGTGAGCGTTTTTGGAAGAACTACAGCGACATCTGCATGAATCGTGGCTCCAAAGCGCCAGGCGGATACCCGCTGCGCGCCGGGCTCTCTCTCTCTTTTTCTTTTTTCGCTCTCTCTGCCAGCCTGCCGCCCCCGCGCCCTCCGGTTCTCATTACAGCATTCATAAACACGGCTAATTGCACGCCTCCGCCCCCCCTGCCAACCCCCCTACCCTCTCGCCATTTGCATATTCTAAATCAGCACCCTGGAGGATTTGGCACGTGATGGGCAGGATCTTGCGGTTTTCGGATATATCCGGGTTTTCCTGAACTTTTTTCTTTTTTATTACTATTCCGTGAGTGCTGATCCAGAGTACGGCCGTACTGTTTTCAAGATTTTGATCATATAGATGGGATTTTGGACTGCTTTTCCGTTTCTCTTTATTTTGGGTATGTCTTTTTTTTTTTATTATTTTGTAAATATTACAGAGAACTCTGAATCTAAAAGTGCGTGTAAAGTGCTAGATAAACGTGTTTGACGTTCTTATTTGTGTCTTCCATTAATATCAGTCAATTACCAACAGCTTGAAAGGGTGTGACTGGAAACAGTCTGTAATTTTTGTACATGCATGTACTCTGAGTGTGTGTTTCTGTGTGTCTCAGGATCCAACAATGCTTCCCTTGTGTTCCTCTGAAAAGACAGTGTGCCAGACAGAAGAAGAAGGAGGGGAGGGGGTGTGGGGGTGGACAGCAGGCACTCTGAATCAGAAACCAAAAATTAATCGCCCCTAATGATTTAATACAGGCAATCAGAGTCTAGGCAGGCGGACTAATTTATGCGTCAATTATGCACACAATCTGCTTCGTAGGCCGAGGAGCCGATTGGGCACTACTGGGTTGCGCGTGGGTGAGGCGTGGATTGAGGCTTCTACTTTCTCTCGTGAAGAAACAAAAGAGAGAGCCTATGACAGAATGCCCCTGGCAATTTCCCACGCTTCTCCCCGCGCCCCCCGTTCCGCCAGCTCCCGGCTCGCTGCCCCTCCGATCCTGCCATCCCCGGTGCCAGCCTCCGCTCACGTCCGCTCCCTTTCAACTTTTTCGTTAGCCGAAACGTCCGCTTTATCCGAAATGCGGTACAAAAACAAAACGCCCTCAGGCTCCCTTAGAAGCATCGTTTTGGGATAAACAGCATCCACTGGTCAAAATGTATAAAACAGTTCATCCTCACTGACGATGAGAAAAATAAGGAAATCTGAAAATGGAGGAAGAAAAGTGCATAATCCGTGTTCTGAGGAAAAGTAATGAAGTTCGATAATCTCCAATATTCATTTTATCCCATTAATATGTGCAATAAATGTATCCACATCATTTACACGCATTCATTCATTCGCTGTGCGTGTAAAGTGTTCGTGCTCCTCAGATTGGAAGACGCTCAATTAATCCGCGTTTGAAAGGTTGAGCGCACCCACTTTTTTTTTTTTTTTTTTTTTTAATTAACGTTGAATTAAAATGAATTGGCAGGTTGCCGGAACGCAGGCGCGCAGCTTTGAAGATTGCCATCGCATAATGAGTCGCTCTTTCCTTTTTTTTATTTTTTTTTTTTACACTTTGTGCTCCTCTGTTCTCGCCGCTCCCCGCTCTCTCCGCTGCCAGTTGCCAGTGTGCCTTAGCGATTTAATGATATGCAAATGAAATATGCATAAAACCATTCTGCTGTACGATGATTAAGCGCAGAGGACATTAGCCGGTGCCTCGCCACAGTCTCTCTTGTTGTCTCTTCTCCATTCCGCTTTGCCCGCCAACGACACCACTGTA
This sequence comes from Salminus brasiliensis, assembly GCF_030463535.1. Classification (NCBI taxonomy): domain Eukaryota; kingdom Metazoa; phylum Chordata; class Actinopteri; order Characiformes; family Bryconidae; genus Salminus; species Salminus brasiliensis. The sequence continues at coordinate 27,330,458 of NC_132894.1, forward strand.
ACAAATCTCAGCCCTAATAACGCGAGAAGACTAATCACTTTAATAACGATGGTAATATCCAATCGGCAGAAATTAAATCCCAGCCAGGGTTCTCTCTTCACCATGTTTTGTAAGATCCACATGCAGTTAAAAATCTCTGCTCCTTGGCATTTGAAGGATGTGGCTGCAATGAGCAGGGAGAGAAGAGAGAGACAGACAAGGTTTTCCAGGGGAGGACTTGGAGGAGACTAGCATTGCCAAGCATTGCAGTAGCTTTTCTCTGCTTGTTTGTATGTAGTGTGGCATTATGTGAATGCTGGCTTATAGAGAAGGAAGGAAAATATTCTCCCTTTCTTTTCTTCCTGTCTCCCCCTCTCCCCCCCTCTCTCTCCCTCCTTGTCTCTGGCAGCAGTCTCTCTTTTTTTCTTCTTTTTTTTTTTGTAATCCATTTGTATAATGAAGACGAGGCGCAATTAACATCCCTCATGGAATTAAAATAAAGGCAGAACGTCCAAACCTCATTAACTCCAAATGGTTATAATATCCACATACGTTTCCGCGATAAAAAAAAGGTAAAAAAAAGGCGGATTAAAGACTTCCGAATTAAACCGTTAATTGTGTGTATAACGAACGCGGAATAAGCAACGGCTGCGGAGATGCCCCGAAAGATGCCACCATTTGCCCAGCCCATCCTGGTGGCAGCCTTGGCTGTGTCATCTTGGAGGTTATGCCAAGGCAGTGTAGGAAGCACAAAGATCTTATAATCCCTCCCTTTGGATGACTTCTTCAATTATTCATATTCCACAACCGTGCCCCTTGTCCAACAAAAATCCAAGAGGATGCAGAACTGCAAGGAAAAGTTTGGGCTATCCATTCTCCGTTATCATAAGTTGACGAGGCTCCATCCCCCAAGCTAATTGCCGCCTTAATTGTTGCGGCGTGTTTTAACAAATGAGAAACGAATTTCAACGGGAGCGATCCCGTTCCTCTCCCGTCCCGCCAGCGTCCGTCCTTGGCTCCATGCCCGATGCCCGCAGACCTCGCGGGAACAGGCGCTCCGGCGCTCCCTCGAACCGGAGAGGTACCAAGACCGGCACCCGGGAACAGTTGGTACTGGCTGTGTTGCATCTGTGACGGACGGTGTACCCCGAAACACAAAAACAAAAGGAACAGGAGGAGTTTGGTCGCTTCTTGATTGGGTGGTAAGTTGTGTGTGGGGGCGGGGGGGCCCAAAAAATTGTGGGGTGCTGAAAATGTTCCCACAGCCCCCCTACCCCAGTTGGCGGAGTTACAGGCGAGTTGAAGGGGCGGGTTCTGCCTCCTCAAAGTGTCTGGCATTGTGGCTGCAGACTTGTCCCCCTGTCTTCTGTGCCCCCTCCACCAAGTTCTTGCACGGCTGTTGTCTGTGTGGCATCCCCCTCGCCCGTCTCCCATACTGGTTGACGATGTACAGAGACTACAGCCTGAGCCATTCATCTCCCTAGTGATTGCTGTGAATGTAGATAAATCACACACACACACACACACACACACACGCCTGCTTGCCTTGCTTGCCTGCCTACCTCACTGTCATAGCTTTGCTTGCTGCTAAGGTAGAGTTTTATGCTTTCAGGGCTTCCTTTTTGTTGTTGTTGTTGTTGTTGTTGATTCCCCCCCCCCCACACACACCATTCTAAAAAGTTGATCTCGACCGGCTGTAATCCATGTACGAGTACGAGCCGCGATTTTCGCCTTAACGAAACGAGAATAATTAACGCTTCGTTAAGGAAAAAAAGCGTAATGAATTCCCGTGAGCCGGGCTGATTATAATTTTATGTGGCGCTTCATTAGTATGCATCCCCATGTTTGCTGATTCTCGCTCTTTCCTTTTTTTTCGTGTGGCTTTTGTAAACAGCTGCTGTTGAGCCCTTGGCACAGTCCCTCAGGTCCTTCCTAGGTCCCTCCTCTCTTTCTGCAAGCGAGCGATTGGCAGATTGGCAGTGTCTGAAGCTGCAATGCCCATGGTAGACGTTCCCCACCGCTGTGGGCTGGCAGGCGGCTTGTCAAGAGGTGGTGGTTTGTGTGGAGAAAAATTATGTGGTTAAAGAGAAGGGGGTTGGAGGGGGGAGTTGGCACAAAAAGAAGAACCCGCTTCTCACAACCCTCCCCTTCCATACAACGGCTCGCCGCTTTTGTTTTGTTTTGTCTTTTCTTTTTTTTTTTTTTTTGCGTTTTATTTGTAATCCGCCCGGTTCCTTTCATTAAATCCGTCGCGCTAATTACCGGCATAAACTTTTGTGTGTTTAATTAGTCAACAACGGCATGCCGTCGTCTTTGTTTGTTCTTGATTCTCCTTATCTTTGCCAACCGACCCGCGACGGGCACGCCGTTGTTTCTCTTGGTGTTTCGTTTACCATTCCCATAGCTCCTCCATCTTTCCGCGACAGATGCCAAGCCGAGTCCTCTTGGCATCCCGTTCGATAGACACTGGCGCCGCGCTGGCCCTCTGCCCTGGCTGGCATCTTCCGGAAAAACAAAACGGCGCCGCAAAATCCGCAAAACACGCCGCGCAAAGCTGCGCCCTGTCTTCTGCTGCTGGTGCCACAGCTGCCAGTAAGGACGTTGGCATGGCGTCTGCTGCCTAGCTGGCTGGCTGCCTGCCTGGCACAGGGAAGGAGAGTGGAGAGAGAGGAGGGAGGGAGGTGCTTACTTTTGGCCCACCCCCCTTTGCCACTCTCAGGACAGCGCCACCACAGCAACTTTCTCTACGATGGTGCCCATGCAGGCTTTGTGTTCTTCGTACCCGTTGCGTCCCATGGAGGAGTGCGTTTTGGCCGTTGCCGCCCCGTTACGGTGGCATCACCTCCTGTCCCTGATGTTCCGCTGTGCCACACAGTCCCTTGTAACTTGTACTTCACTTCTCTTTTTGACGTCCTCAGTTCTTCAGAAATCACGGTGGCAGATGGTTTTCGTCTTCGTTCATCTATTGGCTTTGACTTGACTTTGGGGTCCTTACTCGAGGATCCCCTACCAGCTTGCCTGTGTCCCACACCGGCTGAATATCAGTTGATTAAAAAAAAACTCGCTTTCTTGCCAGTTCGAGCCAAATGGCGCGGGTCCCTTGGTTCCTTCGGTACGCCTACCCGCCTACCGTCTGAGAGCGAACGCCAGTCCGCCTTGGTGCTACTTCTGAATGGATGGCACCGTGCCAGCTTTTCCCTGCCATCATCCGCATTCGCAGCTTGTTTCTCTCTCTTGCCCACCCCCTTTCCTCCCTCTCTCTCTCTCTCTCTCTCCCTCTCTCTCTCTCTCTCTCTCTCTGTTTTACTCCCTCCCCTCTGTCTCTTTCAGCTCTCCCTCCACCCCCCCACGCCCCCATACTTTTTTGTTCTATAAGCTTGACATTAATTAACATGCGGGTTAATTGATTCTAAAAGCCGATGAATTGCGCTTAATGTCTTTCCTAGGCTAGCTACCTCTGCCACCAGCTCCACGCGCCCCCCCGCTCCCCACGCCACCCCGCCTCTCGCCCCTCCCAAGCCTGGCATCGCCCGCCCGCCTGTCCGTCTTGCCTTGCCTTGCCCTCTCCTACTCGCTAGCACCGGTGGAGTGGCAGTGAGCCCTGCAGCCAGTGTTGCTGTTGTTGTAGTAGTGGAGGAGACCTGGGAGAGGAGTGCCCTTGCACCACTGTACACACTGGGAAGGAGCTCTCAGGCTGCTTATTGGACTATAGCTGATCGCAGTTGACGTTTTGCTGTCTGATCCCTCCGCAGGATGTTGCAATGGCATTTTGTTATAAATAATCAAAGTCCTCCTTGCAACCACCTCCCACCCCATTTCCTCTTTCTTTCTCTCTCTCCTCCCTCTTTCTCCTTCCCATCTACTCCCTCCCGTTCTCTCTTTCACTCTCTTACACTCCTTCCCTGGGTTTCTTTCAGTTTTTGCCACTCACTCTTTCTCACAGCGCACTCTTACAGTTACTCTAGCCATCTCTTGCCATTAAAAAAAAAAAAAAGTTTCCTCCCGTATTTTTAATTACTGCTTAATTCCGTTTTTGACTTCAGGGGATCCTGGATTTTCGTTTCATGGAGAACAAAAAAAAAAGTTTAGACAACATCGGCGGATAATTACGACACGTTTTTTTTGTAAGCGCGCTGTGTACGCCGACGGTGTACTTAATTATCTTTTGTCTTCTGTGATTAGTGCTCGCGCCAAACCTTTTCCGTGAATTAGCTTAAATTAGCGGCGTCTGTCATATTTGATTAAGTAATTATCGCAGACGCTCTGTTTTTCCATCCTTCCAGTCTTTTTTCCCGGTGTGTTAGCGTCCGCTCGTATGTGTGTGTTGCGTCGTTCGGCGCAGACGAGGTTAAAAAACAAAAGACAAGGCTTCTTTTAATTATTTAATAACAAGCATTGCCCATAACCTACCCCTCCCCTCCCTAATCTTCCCCACACCAAGCCTACGCACTGCTGTTAATTAGTCAGGGAGCCGCACACACAAACGCGAAAGGTAATACGGATTCATTAAGGGCGAAAAAACTTGCATATGCGCCTGCGTGCACACACACACACACACACACACACACACACACACTATTGACACAAATACCAGCATACCTCCCTCTTCTCTGTCTTATTTAGCGTGTTGCACTGTTCAGATTGGCAATAAAAGTTTTTGTCTTAGAGTGAAAGGGTCTGCATTTCTTTTTAGGGCTTGTGTTGTCCTTCACTCATTCCAAACCAAGGAAGTTCTTGCATTCTGGCAACAGCAGCGAACTCACAAGCAAGCACACGACTCCATGGGGTTGAATGCGGCATTCTTCCCATTTTTCCCTGCTCTTTTTTTATTAAATAAAAAGGAGCACGAGGCAACTGAGGCAACAAGAGGAATCCATTATGCAAATTGACTGCTATTTGCATAATGTCTTATGCCAGGAATATGCAAATGAAGCGTATAATTTATGAGTGCCTGCGTCTGTCTCGGAGTGTTCCCATAACTTACAAAGAGGGTTTTTTTTTGTTTTTTTGCCCCATGTTTCCTTCCTCTCTCCTCCTCTCCAAGCTGGCATGGGGCGACAATCACACACTACTCAAGCTGTACAGTGTATTCACACACAAAAAAAGGGGCTGGTGGCCATGTCCCGTCGCTGGGTGGGAAAGCCTGGCTGCTGTGAGCAGTGCTTTGGGGGGGGTGTGGGGGGTGAGCAGGAGTGGGGATGCTGAAAAGGAGGCACATCATTCCCCCATTCTTGAAAAGGGGGCCAAAGCCGAAGCTAATTTTCAAAAACAACAGTGAGACGAATTAATTAAGGCAAACACGAAAAGCTCGATCAGGGGTGCTAATTTAAATGCAGTCAACCACCCCCCTCCCCTTTTTCATTTTGGGGGAAGGTTCAAGTTGTCTGGCGCCCTGCCCCACTGCCGCCGCCACCACCTTGCCCACTTGGCTCAGTGTGTGTACCCCTCTGGAGAACAGACAGTGCTTCTCCTCTTCTTCGTCTTCTTCTTCATCTTCTTCTGTTCCTTCCCCTGCTGGAGTATCTCTGGAGTCAGTGGTGATGGTGGCTTGAGAGAGTGAAAAAAAGAGAGAGAGAGGGGGAGAGAGAGAGAGGGTGTGTGTGAGAGGAAGAGGTGGGGGGACCGAGCCAGCTTCAAGAGGGAATGTAAAGGCATGCGTGTGTATATGCTCGGCACAGCCTCCTCCAAGCGCCCGCGGATGCCAGCGCCCGCCCCTGCCCGGTGCCGGTGCCTGTGCCTGTGCCTCACTCCTCCAGCACCAAGAGCATCAAAGCGGAGCCCGGGCACATCCTGCCGTCCGACCCATCTGCGTGCCGCCTGCCTCCTCCCGCCTTTGTGCTGGCTTGGCTTATTGTAATCACCCAGCCGTTTTGCATACTTGATCTCTGCTTAATGTGACACATTGTTGCAGAGACAAAGCGGCGAGAGAACGTGTGCTGGAGGAAGGAAAGGGGGTTTCTTACTACTCGTGGTTTTCGGTCTAGCCTGGAAAAGTGATTTTAATTTTTTTTACCTGCTGATTTTTTTCTTAAGGCCTATTTCTTCAGAAGAGCGGATCTGGTCCACTTTTTTGTCCCTGAAGTCCTGTCCCACGTTGCTGTTCCATTCGGCATGCATGGAGATATTTCCACATCGCAGAGAGGGCACCTCTGCCAGGGCGGGCATCAGAGACGCTGGACCTACATGCCCGCTCTAGGTACCTGAAGCCAGCGCCCTTGTGTCGTCAAGGCAGCACCCTTTGGAGAATGAACCCTCTGAGCCCCGGTGTGTGTACTGTGTTTGACAGGAACAGTGGCGCATGGCTGGTTGCGGTGTGGGAACCGCATGGAATTGCTGGTGCCAGTGTGTGGGCTTCAGGACGAGGTTGAAGCCATCTTCTGCTGCATGCTGACCAGGACTGTAGTTCCTGTCCTTGATGTCGCTGCATGCTGCCGGTTCCATCGTTTCATCATCTCCTGCTTTGAGATGTTGCTGAAGCCCACCGTTAATTAAAGAGCCGAGATCATTATCCTGTGTCTGCTTAATTCAAGGGGTAATTTCGCTGTAAGACGCGGCTTCGTTTGTCTTCTGTATGTTGGCGCGGTGTAATTTGCAGCGATGTCTCACTCGCACATTTTTTTTGTAATTATACAGATATGTATTTTGATCGCTGTGAAGCCATCGTCTTAATTATGCAGAAGAGACATTTGATTATTCGCTTGCTTACTGATGAGGGGGCGAGATGGTGAATATTTGCACAGTGATGCACTTTGGGGTTTTGGACCGTGGATTGAGAAATATCAGATTTTACGACTTCTTTTTTTTTTAAAGAAAACCTGAAAATTATGTAACGGAACGTCTTTGTATATGGATGAAAGAACACAAAAACTGATTACGCTAAATATTTGTAAACTGCAGTTTGGACGTGACCATGACTTATGTCGTTTATGCACTATTATTCTTCATCCTCTTTGTTCAGTTTAATTGTTCTGCCTTGTTATGTTGTGTATCCCCATCATTTACTGTCCGCTTACTGTCATGAAGGACATGATAAACCAAAGAGAGCAAAGTGTTTCCAAATATACTTCAACTGAGAAGGGAGATTAAAACCTTAAAATACCTCAACAGGCTTCTTGTTCAGTTTCTTCCAAGAATAAAACCAAACGGCAAGTGCAAAAAAACAATTTTAAAAAAGAAGCTGAGACAGGTGCACAAATGCTGTGTCACACTAATGGTAAAGCTGGTTTGAGTCAGCAGAAACCCCGGCCTGACAAGTCCAGCAGAGCACTGCAGGCTTTCAGGGAGGAGAGAAGAATCATGCAACATTTGTCAGTTTTACATTTACAGTTTTCTCCATTCTGTTTTAAAGGGTCACCTGAGCAATTTAAAACACGTCACTTTTTTATATTGAGGATGCCAGTGTGCATATTTTGTGCACAGGCTATACTTTAAATACATGATATTTTTGCATCTGTGAGAATGTTGTGAGAATTATGTAATAGCACTGCTTTTCCCATAGTGTCCATTTACAGTGTTCATTAACTACTTAGAATGTTTATATATAGATTTATAGTGATTTGGCTACATGATTGGCTCCCAGAACAAAACCAGATTACGAGTGCAGGACTTTAGTGTTGTCATTAATGTTGTTGTGTATTTCATTAGCTGGCTTTTTGGGAACTAATTCGGACTGTTATAAGTGAGATTTTTATTGGCAGGACTTTTCAGTTTTTGATGCTGGACCCATCACAGGGGGACAGTGGTGTGATTGGTTTAAAATATCTATTGCTTGCAGATGATAATGTAAATTAGCTCTAACTGTTATTTTTATAATGTTATTTTAGAGTGTAATTCATTTTAATAATGCGGAATATAAATTCAGGTATATATATATATATATATATATATATATATATATATATATATATATATATATATATATATATACACAATGTTCTCTAAAGTTTCCTTTGGCATTTTGGAACTGTGATATAAATCTTCTAAAGGTATATTGTGTGTGTGTATGTATATATATATATACACACAAACACAATATATATTACACATACTATATATATATATATATATATATATATATATATATATATATATATATAGATATATAGATATATATAGATATATATTACACACAAATTTCTCATTTTTTAAATTAATTACACTCTCAGACAAGTAAATCATTACTTTAAAGTAAAGTTGAAGGTAAAAAAATCTTATAAACTAACAATAAAAGTCAGGGTAAAAATATTTTTATTTTGAAAAAAAAAAACAAAAAAAACACACACACATATATATATATTAGTTGAATTTTATTTCAATTTTGGAGCATTTTTATTGATTTATTCAATATAAAGGTTTGACACAATTTAAAGAACAACTGCCAGATTCACAGTATGTCAGAAAGTGAAAAAAACGTTTTTTTGCATGACAGCAAATATGTCTCACAGGTATCACAAGTGAGATAGTTGTCTCTATTAAAATACATATTAATTGTGTTAAATTTTTCATGGAAATATAAATTCAAGCTCATATGACAATTTCAGGGAAATATGTTTAAAAATGTTATATTTAACAATCACATGAACACATGGCCACTTCATTCTCCATCACCCTCCATCATCAGGGTTTTAGTATATCAGGCCGCAGTTCAGAATGGAGGCGGTTGGAGTACACTGAAATGTGTGTGCATCTACTGTGTTAGATGAGACAAACCATGGCCTTGAGATCAGTAGTGATTTAGGCAGTTCATTTTAATGAACTCACCATTCTGTATGGATTCTTTTCGTTTGATTGTCCTACTCAGTCAGAGTCTGTTTTTGTAAAGTCTTTGCAATCCTTCCTCAAAGGCATGAATTGTCTGTAGTTAGGCAGAAAAGCGAATTGAACAACCGGTCGCTTTTAAAACATGTAGGAGTCCATCAGCATGTGGGAAAGTGCTGCCTTTTGACTGGATTGAACCCCAACCCTCAAGTTATTCAACGATCAAAAACCAACCCCTGTGGTTTTATTTTTACATGATTTCACCGGATTTGTTTTTAAGCTTTATTTACACCAACAGCATGTGTCTCTTCCCACTTTTCTCTTTCTAATACCAAAATAATGATGCTCACTTCAGCTGGCACTGTTCACCCTGAACTAAGAAACATATTCAAAATGTTTTCATTTGTAGAGTTATTTTCTGGTCCCACGTTTGTTTGTTTTTTATATTTAAGAATGATTATTCAGAATCTTTCAGAATAACATGATGAGAGTGCAGAGTGTTGACTTTTTCTAACTTATACTAAGTGACTAATGACTGATACACACTTTAACCACATACTGCTCATTTAATACATACACACTGATAATTCAGGAAGCGTTTTAAAGTGTTTAATCTATCCTCACTGCGTGACTGAGCGTAAGTGTGTATGTACAAGCCAGAACAGTTCAGTACAGTCAGACGTTTCAGAATGTATTGTGTCCACCCTTTACCTTTATTACAGCTTCCATTCCTGTCAGGAGACTCACTTTCATTCTCTGCAGGGAGACTTTTCCACACATCCAAAGATTTAGGTCTTAGGTGTTGGAGCATTTTCTGCATCTCACTATCTATGTAGCCCCAAATACATTCAGTGAGGTTGAGGTCTAGACTCTGGGCTGGCAACCCCAGCTGCAGATTTAGCAGTTTCCTTTTCCTAGTCTTTTTTTTCTTATGTCTTATGTAAACAGATTATCTCCTCTCTAATCTCCTCAAAAATATCACCTAAAAAGTATTGATTAATAAATGCACAGCTTCTGCTGAGAAACACGTCTACACAATTTTATTACCCATTTAATATGTTCAGTTAAGCAGTACATAAAAATTGTGCTATAAATTGGCAGGAAAATGCTGTATTCCTGTACGTATTTTATCTTAGACAATCAGTGAACATGGGGGTGTCTAAACTTTTGCATACAACTGTATCATATCTTTACTTTGTTTTGTAAAGAGCAGCTGCTCTTTACATTATCTAAAAGCTTCATGAACAGACTAATTTAAACAGTCCAACATTCTTTATACATGAACTTACAGTAATAAAAAGGCTTTGGTGTTTGGTGCTGACAGTTCTTGTGTACAATAATCAGCCATAACATTAGGACCAAATATTGCCTAATATTGAGCAGGTCCCCCTTGTACCGCCAAAACAGATTGGACCTTTTAAGGCATGAACTTCACAAGACCTCTGAAGGATGTAATGTGGTTTATGGCACCAAGACGTTAGCAGCAGACCCTGTAAGTCCTGTAAGTTGTGAGTGGGGCCTCCATGGACCGCATCAATAAGATTTAGGTGCCCATGATCCTGTTGACTTTTCACTAGTTGTCTTTTGGAAGGTACTGACAACTGCATAACAGAAAAAATCCACATGACTCAAATGATGTTTTGGAGATGCTCTGACCCAGTTGACCAGCCCTCACAGTTTGGCCCGTGTCAAAGTGGCTCAGATCCTTATGCTTGGCCTTTTTTCCTGCTCTTAACACATGACCGTCAAGAACTGACTGCTCACTTGCTGTCTTGTATTTCACCACTGCTTGAAAGATGCCACTGTAGATAAAAAGATAATCAATGTTCTTCACTTAATTTGTCTATATTTAGTTTGTTTGTATATATTAGTATGGTTTCGTGCCTGTGCTTTTTTGAATTTGAGAAATGTGACAAAAATTATATTCTTTACTAAGTTACTGATCTCCATTATTAAAGAGTTCCTATGCAGACTGCACTATATTAAATTCTAATAATATTTAAAGCTTTAGAGTTGTGTGGCTCTCTTAGGAACCATCGTTTTGAGCAGTAGTTTGGTGCATTGAAAAAGAATAAGGGAGAAGATTCATTTCCAAGCTGTCAAGCATTCCATTCATGGTGCCCTTCGACATGCTCTTAACATATGTCTCTTACTTAACCTTTAGTGCAACCCAAGACATTCTTTCATAAAATTGACAATAGAGGCTCATGTTCAGGCTGATTATCAGCACCTAGACATGGGTGGCTATGTTTTGCATTTGCTATTACATTTACTTCAGTAAGTCTTTGAATATGTAACTACTTGTATGAAAGCACACTTTATACACTTTATACTCTACACTGCATTAGTCAACATTTTTCCCCTTCCATTTTCAGTCATGTAATGCGATGTGCCATACGAGTTACGAGTTTCTGTTTGCTAGAGATTCCTCCTCCTTGGTGCCTTTGCGTTTCATTCACCTTTGTCCAGTTATGATGAGGTCACGTTATTTATGATTGTTCCTCCAGTCGAACGCTCTGATACGGCCGAATACATATGGTGAACTAGCAGCTGTTGTGAACTCACCCTGTAGTGAAAGTGTTATTAGAAAGACTCCTGTCCTTCTTTTTCAAGCTATATTTCCCCACTACTGCCAGCAGTCATATCAGGGGTTTTGAATTACAGGGAGCCAAGAAGAGCTTAGCCTCCAGGAAAGACATTTTGAAGTTTGGGGAGTGGATACAACAGATGAGCCATTATCTTTTTACCTTATTACCAGTATATTAATGCTCTGGCTGGTTGAAAAAGAAATAAAGGCACACAATGTTGAGTTCTCCTGTGTGAGCTTGTTTGTTTTATCTGTGTAAAAAAACTAAATGAACAGCTGATCTCTTCTAATGCTGGTGTCTGTATGGTTGTGTTGTGTCAGTGCATATAGTTTTATATTGTGTAATTGTTCAGTGGTCAGTTATATTTTAGATTTTGAAAACAATGGTGTGTGGTCCAGTGAGTATTGCCACTGTCAGAGCAAAACCGTAACCCTCCAGAAAATATAGACATTTTTATTGATGTATTCATTATGAAATGTTGAATTACAAAATTCAGCCAAATTCAAATTACAGTTCAAACATATCCTGAATCTGTAGTGTACCCTTTTTATTGTTTAGATCATATGTGACTCATAACATCTTAACATCATAAAATCTTACAAAGGCTATGAAGAAGGGTTGAGAAACCTGTCTTCTGCCTAACCCCGTATATACTGGTGGATTTGTGTGCCCGTCATCTGCCTTGCATCTGTAATTGGTGAATTGCATCAGTGTCTGTCTATGATTTGTGTAAAACTGACTAATCCATATGCTTTCAGCTGGACAGAAAAACTGCTTTGTGAGACTCCATGACTCAGATTCATCTATTCACTGGATCTGACTGATATAAACAACACAAACAATTAGCCGTTCACTTATCTCACAGCATGAAAATGAAGATTAGTGATGAAAACAGAGGCCTCAAGCCAGTTAAAATATGTGGCAAAAACTGGATTGAGACATCCCTATATAGAACCATTGCCTTTACTAGAGAACCCTTTACCATATCTGTCCCTAGTCTATTAATATCGGAGGCCTATAGACGGCTCTCTTAAAGAAGGCAGACTACGCTCTCTTCAGGCTGTAGTATCACTCCTCTAACCTCACTCATAGTAAACAGACCTTGCCCATTGTCAGCAAGTTGTTTGTAGAAGAGTAGAAATGACTTCTGGTTATGCTTTATGTACTGAAATAGCTGCTGGTGTTTCTGGCATGCGGGTACATGCCGTCACCATGAGAGCCGCGTTGCTGGGCTGCTTGCCGTTAGTATTCTGTGCTAGGCTTGGGGGACCAGTGTGGCATGCCTTGGCTAGCTCTGATAAAGCCCAAGCACTTATCACACGTGATTGATTTGTTTACTCGTCCCAGGCTGGTCCACTTATCATATGCCTTATCCCTGAAGCTGAACAGTGATGGGCTACTGCCTCTATCTCTCTTTCTGCCTCTCTCACTCACTCGCTCACTTTCACTCTGTGAGCTCACTGAGCTCTCTGATTTGACTTTGTATATAAAGGTATATTCAATCACGGTAAAAATGACAATAAGTGATCATCACTCTTCAGGCCACCTTGGCGCCTGATGCGTTGGTAAGGCCACCAAGCGTCCAAGCCCGATTTTTCATTTAGTTCTCTGGGACCCTGCTGGTCTTCTCCCTTCTATCGAGGCAGTTTAGTAAGCCGCCATCAAGCTCCTTGCATTTGCCGTTAGTCACAGGGGCAAGGCCTGGCTTAATGAATCCTCTTTATTTGACACTGAAGAAGCATCTGAAATAACGACCTGGCTCCAGATGGTTCTGTTTTGCCTGACTTCAATACAAATCATTCATCATCTGTTTCCTCTCTCTGCCATCCTTCTTTCTCACTCTCTCATCCATCTACCTACTGTCCTTCTTCCTATGCAGCGTATTGGTCATTGTGCTCAGACGATGGAGGCCTGTCAGGATGACGTGCTGCAGCAGCTTAGAGGGCTGTCTGTGTCTGAGCAGGAAGTTAATGCTAAGGTAGGTACTGCATGCTACACTACACCACATCTCTCTGTGCTATATCTGCACTGCTACCAGTCTACAATAGTGGCCACTACTGACTGGAGACCAGAACAGAAACAGAAAAAAAAGACAATTGAAAGATATGATCCTTTTTGTAACCAGTGTTGGAAAACTGGAGTGTAATACTAAACAGTTAGGGGTAAATGTACAGTATGTACAGTATATAACCACTAGGGATGGTTGTGGTTATACTCTAATCACTCACTACATTGCAAGCTCTTCACAGGGGTCATAAGGTAGGCACCTCTCTTCATCAGTGTTTCATCAATTAATATAATATAATATAAATATAATAACTTATTTATTAACTTGTGAGTTAACTGTTAACCATTTCACAGTTTATAATAGGAACATTAGACAAGAGCTTTGCAATCACTTTTTACCAGAGGGCACAGCACCCATTCCCTTCTCCACCAGTGGTTAGATACTAAAATGATGTTTTTGTTCATATGCAGAACACAGCAAAACAACAGAAGCAAAAAGAAACCCATGAGCGGATAACCAGCTATTGTCACAGATTTACAACTATATACTATGTAATTATATCATTGAATTCCTTGCCTTGAATGATTAACTAAATTCCACCACTTTTTTTGCTTTATTCATCATTCTGTTATCATATATATATATGATAACAGAATGATGAAAAAAAGTGGTGGATTTTTATATATATATATATATATATATATATATATATATATATATATTTATATTTATATTTATATATATTTTTTTTTTTATTAAATACATTTTAGTTTTACCGGTGGGGGTTATTGTTGACACATGCAAGAAAAGGGAAACATAAATATGTAGCTAAAATATATATAGATTTAATGAGAAGTTGCAAGAAAACAAACTTGATTGTGATTTTAGAACAGAACTAGAGATGGGCCAATCAGTGTTTTTGTGGCCGATGCCAATCATCTTTCAGCCACATTAACCTTTCCAGACAAACTTGCTAATGCATCATTGTGCAGGGCTTCTGTAATGGGTAGTGTTGGCTTGGCAGTTAAAGCTCTAGGTTATTGATGACAGAGCTGTGGGTCTGGTGTCTGGGTTTGGCAAGCTGCCATTGTTGGGCCCTTGAGCTATTTTAACAAATGAATTATCTAGGCTCTGAGTGGCTTAGCAGACTAAGACACTTACACTATGGCCTGAGGCTTGCAAGTTCAAATCTCAAGTAGTGCTGCTTCGTCCTCAGCAGCCGGAATTCAAGAGAGCACAATTGGCCATGTTTTCTCTGGGTGGATGCATGAGATCTCCACTCGTCGCTCTAAATAGTGATGTTTGCCGGCATTGGCGTCTGTTGGCTAATGCACCAAATCTGGGGATCCAGTGCGTTCCTTTAAACGTGTCGGCTGCCTTGAGATGCTGCATTGGCAGCAGCTCGAAAAGATGCGGTGGCTACCTTCATGTGCTTGTCCTCACCCTCCTGGTGAAGGGCAGCATATTAAGTGGTAGGGAGAGTCCTAGTGAGTAGGTGGATGGCTTGGCTAAATTGGTGAGAAAATTGAGTAAAAATATGAAATAAATAAAATTCTCTGTCTTTAAAATCAGAAATTATGAAAGTAATGTGATACAGGGAACCGACCTGTGCAGAGCAACCTAAATAACAACACTATAATGACTAAAGAGTATAAAAAATGTGCTTGGACTATGTTTGAAGATCGTCAGTTATTCCCTAATGGTACGACTCATTGAGATTTAAAAATGCAGATATATATTTAAAAAACAAAAATTGTTAAGATGCCCTTCCATGGTAGCCACCATGCAGTAGAATCTAAGACTAGATTCAACCCCTTCGTTCTCTTATTCTGTTCTGCAGCCAGACGAACTGAGCATCATCAGTGTCTACTTTAGTGTCACTGTGTTGCACCTGTCTGGTCTAAACTGAATACTCACTCACACATAATTTTATAACCTAAGACTCTCACACACACACACACATACTGGTATGCCCTGAGGGAGCCCGCTGCTCCGTTAGGCAGTTATGTTAACTATTGCATGCCATAAACGCCTACCTAAGCAGAAGGCTGAATAATTCACACCGGCTGGCAGTTCGGTAATTAAGAGCGGCCCGGAGAGCCGTCCATTATTTATCCAGACTGCTTGTGCGCAGTAAACATAGCTGGCACGTGAAGAGGCAGGGGATGAGTCTACATGACTCTTTAGCCCAGCTTGTGCATGTTTCTGCGTTTGGCCTGGAGGCAGCCGAGGCTAGCCCAAACACACAGGGGGCAGTCTGCAGGGAAACAAACTTGCACTAGCGTGTACTCTGCATCTCTCTAAATTCATCTTGCTAAGCGCAGTGGGGTCAGAAAAGCCATTTGATATTAATGCAAAGACGTGAAAGATTTTCACCAAAAAAGTTAATTGATTTTTGATTAATGCTTTCTGAAGAGACGAGGAGCGCGCTCCACAATGGGGGAAAAAATGTGCTGAAGCTGGTGGTAATTTGGCTGAAAGTCTTAATTAGTGTTTGATAGATGCCTTTAACTATGAGACCAGACTCTATGGCTGGAGATGATGGTGGGATACTAAAGTGGCTATTGATTGTGCATATTTAAAACCCCTTACAAACTAAGAGGAAGGCCTAAAAAGTGCGCAGCTAATTAGTCACTTGTCAATAATTGACACCAAGATGTATGCAGTGCGACTAGAACCAGTGTGTGTGTGCCGATTAATTGAAAGAAGCAGTTATCGGAGACGAATCTGAGTAAAGACCTTTTTCTTTCACTTTTCCCCCCATTGCAGGGAAGAGGTGAGTGAATTAGAGTGAGTGGCTCCTGGTAGATGAGGATCATTAGCCTAAAGGAGTCTGTATCTGTATCATCAGTCACCAAAATCCTTAATAATAGACTGTCAGAGCGCTGCGTCTGTGTTGTGATAAATTCGTTTGTTGCCTGAACTCATAAGCTTACGCACAAACTAGTCAGGATGTCGGCTTGAGGTCAACTTCAATAATTTCTTTCCACATGAGGCCAACGCTAGGGGTTTGCTTTGATGAACTCAATAGACAACAAAACAAATAAAATATGCTGTAAGACTGAACAAATGCAGTATAGCTTCTGTAAAAGTGGTTGAATTCACAATAATATTTAACAAGTTTAAATGAACATTAACGTTCTGTTAAAGGAAAGACTTGGCCAAATACTGAATGCACTCACTTGACCCCTTACCCCAGATGTAGTCAGTCAACCAAGACGTGTTTGGTGCCCAAATTTTGCTCCTTTTATTTTCAAACCAGAACTATGGGGCTAATAATAAGACTAAAAGACTAAAGATCAATATTCACGCCAATCTTTTTTGTAAATACATGCACACATACTTCTCTCATCCCATTCAAACTGCATCAAGGTCTTCATTAAAGTTGTTTAGACTTGTCAGTGTGGTTTAGGGTAGTGGTTCTCAAACCTGTCCTCAGGGATCCCCAAACAGACCAGATCTTTATTCTAGTCCAGCTCGCAATGTGTAGAGCAAAAATGTGGATTTAGAAAAAAGCATGACTTTCTGTGAACTACAAAATGAAACAAACTCTAGCAGAACATTCGGGTGTTGTGCCGAACCCCCAGCAGATTTTGCCTGCAAAATCCAACTCCCTTTGTGAACACGAATGGCACAGGCATATATATATAATAATCTATATATGTAATCTTTTTAAAAAAAAAAGCTATTGTCTACAATAACTGTCTCCTGTGTGAGGATTTGTTCATATATATATATATATATATATATATATATAGTCATATATATCAACACGTCTGCATCACCTGGTTATATATACAGTACATTGCATATGCATTAAACAAGCATACCTTAGTACCAAGAACTAGTAAGGTATATCCCCATATCCACAAGCAGTCAGACCAGCGCTGATGGCGGATTCAGGAAAGCATACTTCATGTTGACATATTAAAAAAGGGGCGAGAGGAAGATGTCATGTCCTTCAACATCCCGAGGCACATCAGCTGGATGCCTGTCCCACCGTTGACGACTAGAAACCTCTGGATAAAAGTGCACAGCCTGGTGGGAGAGAGTTGTTCTGAAGGAAGTCACAGATTTTGAATGGAAGCAAAATTTCCATATGACACAGCAGTCATTTATGATTTTGTGCGACTTAATGAAAGATTATCTCGGCCCTGCAGAGCATACCGTAAGATTCCCTATTCAAATCAAATCATGTTTTGTGTTACCTTGTACATGCTCTAGGCTCTTGCACAGAACATACGTATATGCTCTGATTGAGAATGTAATCGGATGGATGTGTTTATATGGCCACCTCATTTAATCAGATAGAAATTGTATTCAGAATGGCCTCAGTCGGACTAGTCTATTTTGATAGAGATGTATACCTGGGCGTATTCTGTCTTCTTTAACACATCTGAAGCCAGCCATCGCCTAATTCCGAGCTGCTGCTGATGTGACTTCGTCGAGCAGTCAATGCGCTCTGAGGAAAGCGCTGGGTCCCCAGCTCCACTGCACCAGGCCGTAGACGCCTGTGCCGGCCAGCATTGATTAAGAGTGAAGAGGGGAAAGAGCGCCATCTACCCACCTTGAGAGAGCAAGGCAAATTGTGCTCTCTAGAACTCTGGCCGTTGATGTTAAAGCAGCACGGCTTGGGATTTGAACCCATGGCCCCGAGCCATAGTGGCAGCACACTAGACCGCTGAGCAACTAGGCCCCCATTTAATTCACTTTTTTATTGTCAGCACTGCTGCTGCCAGCTGGCCACTGGAGTCACAGGCTCTGCAATTTTGGAAACTCAGGTCATCAGGACACGCCTCAACATATCACCATATTGCCCGCCCCTACTGCACCATTTTAAAAAGCTGAGGGGGCCAGTGCTCTCTCCAGCACTGATGTCTGATTGACTAAAGGTGGAAGTCTCAGTGCAGCTGCGCAGGGCTAAATCGCACCGCTCCACTATAAAGAGCAGGACTGCTCCAAGCCACAGTGGGTTAGTGCTCTCAGCCTCACTCCGCTTCCACGGGTCACGCTTTGGTCTGCTCCTCGCAGAACCATCCGGGGCTTTCCAAATCAGCATCGGTTTCTGCTCACACACAGCTGCCGCTTCTGACCACAGCTCATTTCAATATGCATGTGTCGGAAGAGAGAATGCGTCCGGACCTCGTTACGGAGCGGGGCGTGGGTGTGTGTATGTGTGTGCTGAGTCTGTGCGTATAATGATGTGGTTTCTCCTGCCCAGCACTGAGCTTCTGTTTGTTCTTGTGCCAGGATGTACACGGGGGCACACTCTGGGATCATCAGTGCCCTCCAGCTAACTCACTCTCTCTCTCTCTTTTTTTTCCCCACCTCCTTCCATCCTCCTCCTCCTCCTCTCTGGACTTGGTACATTGTGCGCAGCGTGCTCTGGCGGCTAAAGGCGCTCGTTAAAAGCTATAACTTATCTCACGTTTGAAGCTAATGGGAGGAATACTGGCCGCAGTGAAAAATAAATTACATTTTTCCCCCTCTCTCGGGCTGCCCTCCTAACCCACAGCGTAATATGGCAGCGGTGAGAGTATGCATTACAAATCGGAGGCATTAGAATTTATCTGTGCTGCGCGACGCTGACTGATGCATTCGAAAATAATGTACTAGAGCCCAGCATTACAGGGACCCCATAACTAATGGACAGCTCTTGCCTGTGGCCGCCACTGTATATCATTCAGCTGGCCCAGCTCATCAACCCTGAGAGTCCTTCGCAGGACTCTCTCCCTCCAGACCAGCAGATCACTCTCTCTTCATCCATCCATCCCTCCCTTACCCTTACTCTCTCGCTCCTTCTGACACAGGTGTTTCCTCTCTCTTTATCTCTCCCCTACCCTGGCTATCTGTCTTTTTACCCCATTATGGACGGCTGGGTGAGGTCAGTGTTTCTAGCACTGAAGTCATGATTTGAGTATGATCGTGTTAGCAGGTATGACTTATATAGCATGTAACAGTATTGAGACTGTGTTACAATATTAGGACTCCTGCTCAATCACTGGTTCTTTTCAAATCAACGGTATAAAAATAGTTTATCCTGCTTGTGTTAAAGTAACTCTCTAGTGTCCAGGGAAGGCCTTCTTCTAGACTTTGGAGCATTGCTGTGAGGATCTGAATGCATTCAGCAACAAGAGCTTTGCTGAAGTCAGGATGTCGGATGATCACCACCCTACTTCACCCCACCCCAATCCCCCTTGGGACAAATTCTTAACAAATTCTTGTTAAAATAACAAAAACACACGTTAAAGATGCTACCAGATATAAGATTTAGCTTTAAGATAACTCAATGCTAATATGCACAGAAATTTAATAATCAAACAAAAAAATAAAACCAGTCATCAGGCTGGAAAACTCCATTCTATGGTGCTAAAATATTTACATTAATGAAAACTTTACATTCTTGTGTATTTCAAATGCACGTCTGCTTTTTTTTAGTTTAATTGAGTGGGAAAGCCTCAGGCCCTTTTAAGACCTTCAGGGAAAGACCAATGGTTTCTGAGAACTACAGGAATACATATAATATATTTTGTTTTTATTCAGTAGAATCAACATGCCTGTTTTTCTTCATTTTTGCTAGTATTGCAGAACTACTGTTATTGTGTTTGGGATTTCAGGGGTTAAATTCTTAGTTCATCCAAGAGAAAGTTGTCCAATCAGCATTTTCCCCCTGTGCTAGCTGTGCAGATTCAGCCACGCTAGCTTTCCCATGGGATAGGACTTCAGGAGCTGCACAGAATGCCTTAAAGAACAGACTAGCCACCAGTATGCACCATAATTGAAAAGTTGCAGTGAAATTAGCCAGTCAGGTTTGGATGTACAATTGGTGGGACCGTTTTCATGAGTAAAAACTAGAGACCTTCTGGAAGTCCAAATGTTTATGTTGGTTGGACCTATTTTACACTACTTACTCTACACACTTCAGTGTGCTAAAGTGTAAATTTGCCCTGTTCTTCTGTCATAGAATCTCCTCTACAGTTAAGAAGTGCAGTTGGCACTTTGAGTCACCAGTAAAAAATGAAAGAATTTTCTGGACAAGTTGAGAGATACAGAACCTTCACATGAATTAGGCTTGGGTTACTCAACGTTACACAGTGTTCACAAGCCTTAATCCTGCCTGCTTCCATACTGCAGTTAGCGGTGTGCTGAACCCAATTTCTCCCTGTTACGGTCAGTGAAGCATTACAGTGATTTTGAAGCTGCTGTTTTAAGGTAGAAATGCTACATAGTGTAGCTTTAATCTATATAAAAGCCAGTTGCCAGTTGGGTTACTGGCACTACTGTTGGATTCGGACAGCAGACTCTGCAGGCATGGACAGGGTAGAGTTTCTGAGGAGTTTCTTTAACAGAAACAGTTAAAGTTCAGTTTCTTCTCACTAGTTTCTGTTGTGTCAGTTAGAGGAAACTTCATTAGAGCACAAAACACACAGAAAAGCGAATAAGAATAATACATTGAACATTCTGATATCCATTATATCTGGCCATCATCGTTCTTTAATAGTGTTTATCTGTAATAACTGTGGCCAGCAGTAACAGCGACTGCCTGCTTAAGCCAAATAAAGGGAAAGAAAGCGAGGAGGGAGAAGGGCCAAATGAATTCCATCCACAGAGGGGTCAGGGAGACTGAAAGTGCATAGCAATGCAGTTTGGCCAGCAGGCAGCGGGAGATAGGATGCTAATAAGATCAGAAGAAAAGAGGAGCGGCCGAACCCCTGGGATGAGCATAAAGACTTTTTTTTCCTGTTTTAAAACAGAAAACGGCCTGAAAAAATAATGACGTCTGCTTTGAAATGCATTAATAATCAGAGGCGGGACGCTTTTGTTTCAAGAAGGTGCGCCAGAAAAAGAGGGAGCGGATATGAGGGGGGGCAACATGAATTGTTTGGATTTAAGGAGGCCTCTTCCTCCCTTGCTCTCTGTCCAGGTGCGGGCAGCACCGGATCTCATTATCTCCATCTTGCGCTGCCTTTTAATGGAGAGCTGTGGTCGGCAGCCCTGGGCTGCTCATGTTTGGCATGCTTTCTCCCCAGGACAATGCCTTGCCTCATCTCGCTCTCCGCTCTGGCGCTCTCCACGTGTGTCTGTGTCTGCAGACCAACGCTATAGAATACCTGAGCAGGAGCCGCTCATCCAGTATGATGAAAGGCCTCGAACGCTTTGCCCTTTTTTCTTTTTCATTTTTTTTGTCCTCAGCCTAATTGGAAATTCATAGAATAGCTAATGAAATGAAACTTAGATGAAGTATGCACTTTTTTATATTACACATCAGGCTAAGGCAGGCCGGCACTGCGCTGGGTTTCCAGTGCTGCAGAAAGCTTAAGTGGGTTGAATCTCGATTAGAAAAATGTAATACGATTACAATGCAGTGTAATTGAAAAAGGTATAGTGAGGTATAAAGAAACGTGTGCATGCATTTGGGGTGCTGTGTGGCTGGAATGGGGAAGTGCAATCCCTGGTTTTATGGGTATTTAAAAGAAAACCTTTTTGGTCTTTTTGATCTGCTTTCTTGTTTGCCACTGTGTCTGGTTTTGTATTTGTTGACAAAGTAAAGTGCCATTAGCTGGGTTTCGCTTCAGGTGGGTCCGTTTGTAGCATTTTTGGAAGCATTGTATATTATGATATGAACATGTTTGCTGAATAAGTTGTGAAAATGCAAGTAGAATGAAGTCATATGACTTTTTTTCAATTTGTTTAATTTTTCCATTTTTCTCCCTATGTGGTACTGCTAATTAACCCATATGTTTGTAACTCCCCTAACACTAGTAAAAACTCTCCTCCGATAGATGCCAGTGCAGCATTACTGGGCAGCCCACACACTAAACTAGTCCCTAGCTCCACTGTACCAGCCAACCTGTGCTAGCCATCTTCCCACCCATAAAGAGCACAGTCAATTGTGCTCTCTTGGACTCTGACTGTTGAAGTGACATGGCTTGGGATTCGACCTCGTGACTGCCAGGCCATAGTGGTAACGCATTAGTTCGCTGAGCCACACGCTGAGCCCATAATTCTGTTTTTGCTTAGCCATAGCTACAAAACATGACAGAAGGCAGCAGGCACCAGTGAACTAAGGGCAGAGAAATAATAAAAAATGCCATTGTCTTTTTCACAGAAAAATGTTTGCGAAATTAGATGGTAGACGGACATCATATGCTGCAGCTGATCTCTATGAGTTATTATAGTTATCTGTGTGTTATTGTCTTCTTATCTTACAATGTAAAATGGCAAAAAGTAATTAATTCATTTACCTAAAGTGAAAAAATAACATTTTAAGTTTTAGGTTTTTGGTTAACCACAAATTTTGATTACCTGCTGCAGTACACCCACCCACACATACACTGTTATACCAAGTTATACTGTACATACACACATGTTTCTACCACCATCATGCTTAACAGATGGGATAGTGGAGAGGTTGAATGCCTCTTCTATATACCTACCTTTACTCCTTCAAACATCTTTGACTCATCTGACCAAAAATCTGATCAGCTGCAAACTTTAGTCAAGCTCGAAGATACTGATTTTGGACTCTGGCTTTTTGTTCTTGGATGGGAGCCCTGGCGATGTAGACAGTGTAGACATGAGCACTAGTTTCAGCAGATTCTAGTAATTGTACTGTGTGATGGGAAATCCAATACATCCAAAAGTGCAAAAACATACCCTTTGTTTGAGTACAGCAAATTAAAAATATGAAAACAAACAAGGGGGGCACTGTACTTGTGTCATGGCTTTGTAAAATCAGTATTTCATCTTTAACCTTTCTACAGCCTGTATATCACTTATTGATCCAGATATTGGCCACCACAAGGTGTTACTGTAAGATGTGGTATAAATATTTACCTTATCAGCCCAGATAGTGGTGCACTAGGTTCTCTGGATTCCCCCCACTCTGCTCATGTGCACTTGAAACCCAATGAGCTGAGAAAATGGCCATTCACTGCTAGAGTCTCTCTCCCTTTCAAACCCTCTCGCTGCTCACTTGGAACTTCACAATGAAGGCCCTTTAGTGAGAGTGCGGCCGTCGGGGCTCAGCTAAAATGGCTCCAAACACTGTAAATTTGTTATTTGGCTCTGGCCTTGAGCGGCCAGTGGCCCTGCATCAGTCATCCTCCCTAAATAAGCTGGCCTCAAATTAATGGTGGGGTGAATCAGGCTGGAGAGGCGCTGTAATAGGGCCTGTGTGAAAGGGTTTTGCTGGGAATGGTTTTAAACAGGGAAAGCGCTGAAGTGGGCGCTGGACGGCTATCGGATAACGACGCGCCGTTAAAAGGTTGACCGCGCCCTCGGCGGAATGGAGCTTGCTGCGCGCCTGTCCCAATTTTAGCTAATCCCCGCTGCCTGATCGTCTCCTGAAGTGCTCAGGTGCCGCACACATTCATTAATGGTCCACTAGAGGATTTATTTGATTATTTCCTTTATTTCCTTTTTTCTGCATGTGTTTTTTTCTGGCCCGGCTATCATTGGTAATTCGCAGAATCCGCGTCTGCAGCATCAGCTTCATTTAGAATGATCTCATGGAGGCAGAGTGCTTTTTTTGTGGTAAATAACCCATGTCTCAGTGTCAAGGCATTAGCAAAAATTGTGGCGGGTGTATTTTCATTTTGACGTCCCAAACAGCCCCCAGAACACCGGCATCCCCACCCTATTCTTCCCTTCTCTCTCTTACACACACACACACACCACACAGGCACGCACACAAACACACGCACACATCCTAAACCCTCCCAGCTCTGACACTTTGATGTGGGTCATCATTGAGCCCCTGTGGCCCCCTCCCGAACCCCACCATGTCAGCACCTTTTGATGTAGCCTATGTGCAAGTTTCCAAATAGAATATTTAATAAGGAGTCATTATCATTTTGATTTCTCACTGAAGAAAAGGCGTGACCTCTGGCATTTGTGTGTGTGTATGAGTGTGTGAGGCTGACGCTCGGGGGAACCGCAGGCAGATACGGCTCACTTGCATTAAGCCCGGTGCTCTGTGGACCTCCTAAAAATTGTTGCTGTATGCACACCGCTGGCAGTGCAGTAAAAAAGAAATGACAGTCTTTCAGATAAGACTCAAGCCCTGTTTGTTCCTTCTGCATTTCTGAAGTTACACTCTGTGCCTCTACACACAGCTGAGCTTAGTCTCTCCAAAGCCAAAACAAGCCCTCCCTTGTACATCTTGCGAGGGAGGTTCTAAAATATTATCTATAACTGAGGTAAAGCCAAAAACCTTCTTTAGTAAAGTTTCCATTTTTGGCTTTTGTTTCTCACTGCTATATACTTAGGAAGAACCCCTAAGTCAGTTAGTTTGCATTGCTTTGCATGTAGTTACCGAATAGTAATCCTTAGGGTGTAATAAAAGTCACAGAGCACAAGGGGTTAATCTTGCTCTTGTTAGCACAGTTGTACAGTTGTGGTTGGAAGTTCACATACTCTCCTTATGGACATGACAGTATGGGGTAGTGATTTAATATTTGTGGACACCCCTTCTAATGAACGCATTTAGCTACTGACATTGCTGACACAGATACAGCACACACACAGCTTGTCTAGTCCCTGTAGAAAAGCACTGCCAATAGAATAGGATCTGTGTGGAGCAGACAAAGGTGTACCTATTGGCACCATTCCTAATGCCAAGTGTGGGCTAGAGTAAAATGTGTTCTCTGGAATGATTTTGCTCCATTCAATACTTTTTGGGATAAATATGTGAGTTGGGGATAAGGTATGGTGGTAATTACCCTACATTCTGACCTGGTGGCTGAATGGGACAGTTACCCCAACAAAAGCAGGATTTCAGAAGAAACAATAATTGAGCAGGTGTCCCAAGACTTTTGTTTTGTGTAGTGTATTTTCCATAAGATTGAGGTCAGGACTGTGGGAAGACCATTCCACAACTGTATGTGACCACCCACTGAATAAAATTCTGATGTCTTTCCCTATGTTTTTTGGCTGGGCTACTGTTGCTAAACACTGGATGAGACTGTCACAATTATTTCTGTACACAAACCCCAAAAAAATATGGGAAAGCTACATAAAAATGATGTGATTTAGTATAATGGCATCGAAAGACTTTCCTTTATTAATAATTTAAGCTAAATAACATGGTCACTCTTAATGGCGGCCTTACCATTCAGCCACGTAGAGAAGTTTAATTTATTTTTTGTAGACTGAATGAAATTTTGTAGTTTCATTTATGACTTGTAGAAGTCATAATGTGCTCTGAAACACATCGATTTGTCTGCGACAATTAATTTGAGATCTGGATGTGTTTGCGAAAAGAAAATCTCTAGCAACTCACAATTTGATTCGATTATGATACAACAGTTTTAGATGCACCTTAATGCATTGCATGTTATAACTATCCAACCCGTGTTCTCCACTGATTCCATCACTTTGATTTAGCTCTCATTGTAGAGTGAGGGGATCACTGTGTGAGTGAAATCTCAGCTCTGAAGTTTGCAGAATAACTCAACAGCCCTGTTTCTCAGCGACTGAATACGGACACAAATCCTTGGCAACTTAATTTGTGAAAGAGTTAATTTATAATATTAATTTGTAATATTTCTTTTCTTTTTTTTCACTTGTTCGAATCTCGGGTCATGCAGCTTGCCATCAGCAACCAGAGTCGGAGAGAGCACAACTGGCCTTGCTCTCTCAGGGGTGGATTAATGGCACTTGCTCCTCACATCACTCCTAGGATGATGTTGGTCAGTAAAGTCATCTGTTAGCTGTGGTATTGTAGCTGAGGAGCCTGTTGGCTACTTTGCTATGCTGCAGTTCAAAAAGGGGCGGTGGCTGGCTTTAACATGTGTCAGGGGAGACATGTGCTACTCTTGACCCTCCTGGTGTTGGGAGCATTGCTAGAGATAGGAGCTGTTTTCATGAATGGGGGATGAGCAGAAAATAGGGTCAAATTAGAAATCAATCATCGTAAAGAAAATGTATTTTTGACATTTGTGAATTGATTCTGAATCGTTCACGTATGCTTTGAGGTGCATCTAAGAATCACATTTTTCCCCCACCTCTACTGAACAAGCATACATCAGTTGTCTTCAAGCATACAAGCATACATCCATGTCTTGGTGAATTGACTACATTGAAAACTTTAGTGGTAAATCTTTTTTATAAATAGATTTTTCATCAGACTGTCCTATTTTGGTAATGCTTGTGGATAAGCAATATCTCCACCGATCACATATCTGATGTGGTTTGTTGCACCCACACATATTAGACAAAGCTATGAGTTCAGCACCATTTCAGAATGTCTAAGTAAGAGAAAGTATTGGGATAAAGTAAACCCAATCAGCAAAGTAAAAATAATGAATTTCTCAATTTTACCAACTGACTATGCCAGCATTGCCTGGATAGACAGCAGGCTATGAATCTTGACTATCAGTGTGTTAGTCTTGGTCTTAATGATTTGGCTAATTGGTGCATATAGATTTCCTTTTAACTGCTTAATGAAAAGACTAAACTGGACATTAAGCACTACTACAATTAAAAAGTAAATCTATCCTAACATTGAAGGTTTATCTAATGGAAGACAGAAGGAAAACAAATGGAAAGCTGAATGGAATTAAGCTCTAATTGCTGTAGGAAGCCTCGTCTGCTTCTATAGGCTCCTTAAAATGACTCTGTATTAGCAGTGTAGAGGATGAAACAGCGTATTGTTCGCGCAGGCAGTTTCAGTGTAGTCAAGCGTTTCAGTGCGCACGCGGGTCTGTGTATGTGTGGTAGGAGGCCATTAGGAGGCTCACCTGTGATGAATAATGGCGTCTTGGAGCAGACTGAGGAACTGGCCTTGACTACACAGGGGGAGCAGCTGCTCTGGCACTGAAAGCGTGTTTTGATTCAGCCAGACGTGCTACAGCCTCTACCTTGTTGGGGGCTAGATTCAGGAAAAGTAATGTAATTTTTTCTTTGTTTTTTTTTTTTTTTAAACCAATAGCTGGCCTTTTTATGAGGCAGAACAAAGCGGCACTCTGTACGTGTTATGTATGTATGGTGTGTGTGGTGCCTTTTTTTTTTTTTTTTTTTTTTTTCGGCCCCCCTTTCCATTTTTCAGTCCTTTTCAGCTCTGTGGACGAGGTCGCAATTAGCATGCTAATGACGTGATCCAAACCTCTAAAGATCAAGTCAGTAGGAGTCCTTTCTCCGTGCCTGGAGATAACAAAGAACCTTTTACAGAAATCACCAGATGAAATGCACTGCATTTATCCTGCGAGTCCTGATTTCTTTGAGATACAAGCACTTATCCTTTTTTTCTTTTTTTGTATCCTCTCCCTCTCAATACGCCGTCGAGGCCCTGCCTGTCTGTGGCTTGTTTTGGTTAATTATATCAAGGACTTTGTATTATTCTCCTTTTAGAGAGCTGCATGGCAAATCTGCATATATTCCCAGCCCTACTTGATGTTGCATGGATTTTCGGAGCAGAAGTGGCTCATTTAGGAGCCCTGCCACGGCTGTTTTGGCAGAGAGGTGAGAGATCAAAGAGGCTCCTAATGTGAAGGTGCACAAGTGCTGGTGAGCTCGGCGGTGCTCAGAGCTGTGGTTTTAGCATCAGGGCAGGCCTAATGAGGAGTGGGTAATAGCTCTTTTAATGGAGGCAATGGTCTGGGCGCACACGCGCGGCCAGGGGCCGGCAAGCGCTGGACTGGGATGCCCCTCAGCTCCGTGTTCAGCACCAAAAATGGACTTTGTGTTCAGCAGCGGGAAGGGAGGGGGAACAACAAAAGTATAGGCCTTGATCCTGCGGTCAGACCGAACAAATAGAGGGGTTGAAAGCTGGCCCCTGGCTGAGGGAGGCCAGGGGGGCTTTAGAGGGAGTAGGCTGCTCCTGTGTGCATGTTCAAAACACCTGAGAGAGGATGCTGGGAGGCCTGGCCTTTACCCAGCCCTCTTCTTCTCTTTGTTCTCTCAGCAGAGGTTAAGCAGAGGTCTGCTGGAAACACACTCAAACACACCCTAGGCTGTAGCCTGTCTTGCCCTCTTTGCTGCATGATGCTAAAATGGCTCTCCAGCCCTACAGCCTTAGCAACACTCCATATTACTTGGTGGATCTTATATGGTTCCATTTCTCCTAGTCCTTTTCTTAGTTCTCTTTGTAAATTATCTCTTTTCTGATTGGTTGCTACCTCATTTTCAAATCAGTCTTCACTGAATTGAAACTGCTTTAGGGTAAATTTATAAAACTTTTTTTAAAACTTACAGTTGCCGTTAAATTACACTTTTGATGTGTCACTCCTTGCTATTGTGCCTCCAAATGGTTGAAAATTGAATTCTGCTGCATCTGTAACACCGCCTCACTAAGCCCCGCCTCCAAACACTTGTTACCCCCCTGATACTGGGCATACTCTTTTACGTACCAACAATACCCACAATATGCTCAGAAAAGCTTTGCTCAGCTTAGTGATATCGCCTACCCTTTTGTTGAAGGTACATTGTTGAAGCTAGTGTGTTTTGCTAAGCTCAGCGTAGCCCAGCATGTCTGCTTAGTCAGAGTTTATAAAGTGTTTATAGACTAGTGTGGATCAAAATAAACTCAAGCAATTTCACAAATGGACTTCACCGGTCAAGCTGACGTCTATGGGGGAAACAGCAAAGTGATGAAGGGGTCAAATACAGTGTCAGAGGAGCAATAAGTGTTGATTTTTGATCTTGAGCACAGATCAATAACAAGTCAGTATTAATAGACTGCATTGGCATTCATCATGGAATACCAACATAGTGTTAAATATACCAACATTTTTAATATTTAAGCATTTGTAGGAAGTGGATGGGTTTCTTTTTTTTTTTTCTTGTATTTTAATAAAAATGTTTGATATTATGCTGCAGATGCAGCGGCTTAGCATCTATTGAAGATATGATAAAGTAATCCATATCAATTAGATCTTGATTAAAATGGCTGACATTTGACACAGGAGATCCTTGGTTCATTACTGCAATGTAATGGTCTATTATCGGCATCAAAAGTTTAATTAAAATGGAAGTTCAGTTCGGCTTTTAGAAGAAATTGATTTTATAAGCCTACTGTATCGCTTCTCCTTCTAGAAGGGCAGATAATACGCTTTAATTAAAACGTGTATCGTGAGCATTCATCAGAATACTTCTCAGACAAGCGCTTGCTTCTTTTTTTTTTGCCCTCCTATCCCGCACGTGGTGACCTGGTGAGCGTATTCCGCTTTCAGGAAATCGCATGGCTTAATGTGTAGCCTCATTTTGCCGTTCAGTTTTAATAGGCTGGTTCTTTTGTGCAGGCCTGCCAATTGTGTTCTTCACCAGCGTGGATCAAGTAGCATGTAGTGTGATCTGCCACGCTTCTTAGCCCAAGCCTGTTGTTTCACGTCATGGCCGCTTCTGTGTGATTGACCTGCCTCCCTCTTATACCGTGACCCTCAATTGCGGGGGGCAATTTAGCTATAGAAAATGGATTCACACAACGCCTCCGGTTCACTTACAAGCACCACTGCAGCAGACTCTCCCTGACAAGCATGTCCACACAATTGATAGGTGACTTGTGTCAGGAGTGTGTCACATCTCTCTCGGATGTATTGCTATGTCCTATTGTCTGCCAAATGTTTACAGACGGAGTGTGAACGCTCTGGAACAGACATGGAGAATATATACAGTATATTCTGTTCAAAGGTTTGGAATCATTGGTAATAATAATCTTTATTTTAGAAGCGTAGCATAGTTTTTAAAACACCTAGTGTCATGCTATGATTATATATATATATATATATATATATATATATATATATATATATATATAAAATGCATGTAAAAAGTATGGGCTATATGAGCTAAATATATATATTTAATATTAATGGATCCATGGATACTTCCTTCTAACTGTTAAACAATCTTAAACTATCTTTAGGAGGTCTAGAAAATTCACTGCTAGCAATCCAGGCCCAGAGTGGCAACCCATGCTTATCTTCATCTCCAAGAATTGTGATGTCAATCTGTGAAATGACTGCACTTTAGTTGCAGCCAGTTTCAATTGTTGAAGATGTCGGCTTCATGAAACTAATGACATGCTTTAAATCTGACTACCGTGTTCTATGTCGAGCATGATGACCTGGCTTGAGAAATTAGCCGTAATAATTAGACTTAATTCATTCCTTAATGGCCATAAGAAGTAACATTAACCTGTTCTATAACTGCATGCGCTGCGTTTCCTCGTATAGGTTGTGGTTAATTCTTTGCAAAATGAGAGATTAAATGTTCAGAAGAAATAGTTCTCACATTCCTAGTTAAGTCATTTAAGACATGTTCAGTTCTCAGTGTTTAGTGTTCTTAAAACATATTAAACGAGCGTGGCCTTGAAGATTGTCTCAGAGGTTCTTCTGCAAACATGTTAATGAGCGCTGGTCCTTTGGCAGGTGGAGGAGCGTGAGGCTCAGATCCAGGAGCTGCAGGACATCATCACAGAGCTCCATCAAGAAATGTCCCAGAAGGACCAGGACAAACTCGACCAGTTCCAGCAGCTCCTGCAGCTTGAGGCCAAGGTGAAGGAGCTCACAGAGAAGGTAGTGCACCAAGGAGCTCTAATTCATACTGACTAAAGCGGTGGTTGAGCCAAAAATCAACATTTTCCTTTTCCCCAAATGTAGTCAAGACGTTTGGTGTCTGGAGGTTGCTTCTTTAGTTTTCACTGGAGTTTCAAAGCTAAAGTACAACCTTGAAGTTATTCAGGAGTTCTTTAGTAAAGACAGTGCTTGTGTGATATGTTTTTCTTCATAATAAACAACATCTTGGATATAGTTCTTTAAAGAACATTTTATGGGTTCCACTATTGTTGCAAAAAGTCAAAACCATGTTCTTCAGTACTACAAAGAACCATTTTTACTAAAAGTGCAGCTAACAAATAGTGGAAAGATATACCAGGGCTGCACAACAATTCAACAACAGCGGTGATTCTGCAAACCATAGAGCTGGGGAAAATGTGTGGCATGGTATTTGTAACAATTTACGTTTCAAGGTATATTGTGGCATTTCTATTTATTAATATATTTATTTCTTTTTTGCATGACTGAGACCTAACTATAGGATTTGCTTGGCCCCACAGAATGACAGCATATGACGGAATTGCATTAAACAGCTATAGTTATAATTCACTTAGTTCATATTACAGTATTATCACTGTAAATCTGACTAATTAGTTGCCTTCGTTTTTGCCTTAATTAGTTTTCTTTTAATTAAAAAGAAAATGTACACTTGTATTTGTAGGTTAACAGTGGGCAGTGGTGGCTCAGCGGTTAAAGCGCCGGGATATCGATAACAGGGTTGTGGGTTCAATTCCCGGGCTCGGCAAGCTGCCACTGTTGGGCCCTTGAGCAAGGCCCTTCACCCTCTCTGCTCCCCGGGCGCTGGAGTTGGCTGCCCACCGCTCTGGGTGTGTGTGTGTACTCACTGCCCCTAACACATGTGTGTGTGTGAGTGTGTGTTCACTACCAGATGGGTTAAATGCGGAGGACACATTTCGCTGTACAGTGTACAGTGACAAATACGTGCACCTTTACCTTTACTTATTTTACTACAAATCCACATTTTTAACTATTATAAATCTTTTTGTTGTTAGAAACAGAACAATAAACCAGAAAAACAGAATTAAACAGTAAACAGATAAACCTGTCAGACTGTCTTTTAAAACAAAACAGTGAAAACAAAACAGTGTTTAAAGTTTTACCCCAGAAAGTCTTTAGTTTATAATTACGTGTTCAGACAGTGTTTGGCACCCCTACCAGGTATGTGTGCTTGTGTGTTCGCAGAGAGCTCAATACAGCAAGTTGATTGAAAAAGCTCTGTTTGTGTGCGGTTTGGTGTGGTTGTGATTCAAGTTTCTCACAGGCTGAGCTCATAGACGTCCTCTCTCAGAGTACTTAGAGGACTTCCAGTGTCTCTGCTGCTCCTTCGTAAGTGCTGGAACACCCGGGGGGTCCTTAGGGAGTGTGTGTGCTAGCCTGCTTTCGCCAGAAACACAGTGCTAAGCATGTGTCCTGTTTTTGTTGTGTCTAAATGATGCAGCACTAAATGTTTATTTCTTTGTTGCATAACCAATTTATACTATTTCATCTACCCTTTTGTATGTTTCACCCGGCAGAGGAAAGCAAACACCTCAAACACATATTTTAACTGATTATTTTCTGATTTGGAAAAACTTCTAATCAAAACCTCAAAGTTTGACCTTGTACAGCAACAGGATGCCAGAAAAATAGATAATATGGATATTGCCTTTTGAGGCTCAAAGATGTACACAAAAAGAGAAAGTGAATTTGGTGCTTTTTTGTCTGTTGGACAGAAAATACATATAGCATATGTAGAGGGCAGAGCTGAATAATGTATTTTTAATTTATTTAAGATTGAGCTGTGTCTGTCGTCAGTTGGGAGCTACAGAGTATCGATCGCTAGGTCAACAAGCCAGTTTGGCTGCTTTAGACTTGTACTTTAATAGCTGAATAGAATGAACATAAAAGAAGACAATTCAATCATTAGTCATCAGTCATTTATATAAAATAAAAACGTCAGCTTAAATTTTGTGATCGTGGTCAGCTGAGCTACTGCTAAAGTTTTCAGCATGCTACATTCTTTTATACATTTTTATACTTTTTATTTTACTATTATAGAATTATCCAGATTTGAGTGTAGTACGTTATGCCAAAGTGTAGTTAAAAAGTAAACCCTGTTGTTTTTGACACAGCCATCTCCTCTGTCTGTATTTCATTTTTGACAAATGTTAAATTGCATCTGATTTGTTAATCGATCCCAAAATCTTTCCAGGCTCAGCGACCCCAAAGTGAACTCTGTACCCTCTTTGTCCTCACTGACCTGACCCGTTTTACCCGCGCATTTTAGCAACTAATTTAGTCTGTTGAGCATCTTCTTGCTGTTTCCTTTGAGGGTTTTGAAAATGAGAGCTGAAATGACTCGGGGGCTAAAAGGCATAGTCTGTGCCATTCAATCAGCTCAGTGTTTTTCCCATCACATTCCCTCTTACGGTGAATGATGCGGTGCAGGATTGACATGTCAATGCTTGATTGAAGAGGTCATTCACAGGAATCAATCTTTGATTGAAACGCTAGTACACCCGACCTATGGGATTGGCTTATGCACTTCATGTTGATACAGAAATATTGAAGGGCTTTGACTATCAGACAGTCTGACAACATTTTGTTTGGAAAAAAATGGATTAGCATTTTTGTTTGTGTTTGTCCATGTGCCTGCATGTTCTTCTGAATGACCTGCAGTGTTTGTGTGTGTGTGTGTGTGTGTAGTTACAGGGCTCAGCAGAGACCATTGCTCAGCTTAGACATGAGGCCACTGAGAGAAGTGCAAAAGATATTGCCCTACACAGGGATGTGAGTACTATCAACCATCTTCTTTATATATGTGTGTGTGAGTGTGTATCTGTTAGGGCTGCACAATATATCGTTTCAGCATCGCCATCGCAATGTATAGACATGCATTGTCAGGTGCAATGTCAAATTATATACCATGCTACAACTTTTTGGCTGCTCATACAAAGCAAAATTGTGTACTGTTCCTTTGCAATGGCATTATTAATATCAGAACGTGTGGAATCAGTGACATCTGGTGACTTTTGATGAAATCTGGTGGAAATTCCTGTATTTTTTTAAGATGGTTATCAGCACAGAAGGCCATTTTACATTTACTGTAATGATTTGCTAGTAAACATTCAACAAAACCCAACTGAGCTAAATTAAGTTTGTTTACAATCCTGTTATGGAGAGGATGGCTAAAATCCTCTCATATAGCTTGGCCTTACAACTGTGGGTGAGTGCTTATGAAAAAGAAGACATCCTGCCTTTTTCTATGGCACTTCATTTAAAGCATTTTCTGGGATTAGAATAAACGTTTCCTCTATAAGCAAGTTGGACGTTGCCAAAAGCCATTTATTTTTCTGTGTGATTTAGATTTCAGATGTGACATACTTTTCCCTCCTTAAAATGAAGAGCTTTTTGAGCCCTTCTAAGTACTCATTGGGTGATTTTAATGCAACTTAGGCAGTTTTAATATCTGTTGCTTAATTTTCTTCTTAAAAGTGATTCGAATAACAATATATGTATTACAGGCATTGTTCACACACACACACACACACACACACACACACACCTACATTTGCATTTACATTTACATTGAAGGCATTAAGCAGACACTCTTATCCAGAGCGACTTACAAAAGTGCTTCACGGTTTACTCAGAAAATACCCTTAGCTGGTTTATCTAGACTAACTTCTAAAAGATATCTCTGTGTTTAGATCCTACTAACAAAAGAGTCATTATAGAGACCGCAATTCCCAACACTACGCTTCAGTAGTCAGGGAAGGCAAGTCAAGTCAAGCCGTTCTTGAGGCTCGAAAGACTCTTGGTACTGATCGGCTTTTGACCGTTGCCATCAAGTACGGAGGGGGTGGTCCATTCTTGGCTTTGAATCTGAGAGCCAGTGAAGAGAACGCAGCAGCGGAGTTACATGGCTGAACTTAGAAGCGTTGAAGACAACCCATGCTGGATCAGTTGCAGGGGCCTGATGGTGCTCAAAGGGAGACCTGCCAGAAGGGAATTACACTAATCAAGTCCTGAAGTGACAAGAGACTGAACAAGCACCTGGGTGGCCTCTCTAGACAGGAAGAGTCAAATTCTTCGGATGTTGAAAAGGAGAAATCTGCATGGCAGATTTGCAACACATCTCATCTCACACTGGCACAAATGCTTTTTGTAATGACTTTGTCGATGATCTTGATCATAAAAGACGTTGCAGAAGCCTAAAACATCAGCATTTACAATGGTGGCAGACTTTGATTCATTTGTTTCTTCAATGAAAATCCTGTTATTCTTAATGCGGCAACTTCATTGACAACTGCAGCATGTGAATCCATGCTGTACAGTTTTCTGAGGAGATGGAATGCTCCAGAAATCATCCAGTATGTCAAGTAAAGTGTTCCCCAGTAATTCGATCTTCATTCTTGACACCTTTCCTAGTTAGGTAGAATCATATACAGCTCTGTTCAGTAGGGTTGAAACTGTATTATAACAGTCTCAGAAGGTATTATGGATTTATGGTATCACAGTATGTGGTATTTCACCGTTCTTGACCATTAACAATCTAAAAATAAGGGGGAGGGGTTGGTTGAAACTTGAAGGAATTTATTTAATGGGGTTATATATAAATATGTATGTCTCTATTTTGAAAATTAATAAATAAGAAAGCTGCATGTAAGGTGGAGCTCTTCTTTCAACTAATGATTATGTTCATTATGGATTAATCTGCTAATTATTTTCTCTATTAATCAATAATTTGATTTTTAAAACTCTCTTCTCTGTTGCATTATTTTTCCAATTTCATACCATGGTATACTGATATGGTATACAACTGCAGCCCTACTACATAGTTTCCTGCTGGTTGTTTAAAACCTGGAAACGTGTACAGGACAAGAATCATGTTGAAATAATTTTTTTATATTTGGTGATTGAAAGCATTAATTTCAATCTTTTAGACCATGATCCCATGTTTTAGTCCATATTGCGACGCACAGCCACTGTTTTTAGGTTAACTACCCTTTCCCATTCCTGTTCACCAGTGGAAAAGTACCGCTGTAGGACAACCTCTGAACAGCTGTTATTTAGAAGGTGCGCCATTCTCAGCACAGCAGTGACACTGACATGTCCATGAATGTATGTTATTTATACACGTTTGCTTTAAAGTAGAGAACTCTACACACACTCCACTCTACTGACCTACTACAAGACAGCTCAAGTCACCCCTGAGTTAAAGCCCAGTGTAGCACATTCGTCAGAGATGTGCTGCTGATTAAGATGATGATTGCTGCGTTGGAGAGTGGGAGCTTTAGGAATGTGAGGCTGTGGAGTGTGTGGAGTTGTGCTAACAGCAGATGTGCTCCTCGTTCCGTTGGAGCTAATTCCGCAGAACTCAGGAGAGACAATCACAGCACTGTCCTCTCCACTGCCCACGCAGGGCCAACTGTCTCTTGACATCTCCTCACATCTGGCAGTGGGCCTGGCAACACTGGGAGTCAATTAACTCTAATGAATTGTAATATTGTGCAATTTTAATCAGGCCCTAATTTGGTGTAATTACCTTATAAGTTCTGGATGGGGCTACATGGCTGTTGCGTCTACGGCTGAGTAAGGCAAAGGGTTCAAGTAGAGAGCGAAGGCGACCAATGGGGAAAAGAGCTACGAAGTTGCCTTTGTTTGGCTTTAATGTGAAGATTGTGCAAAGATAATGAGATGACTTTTCGTCGTCGGTTATTAGATTTCTCGTGGTCAGATACAGCGAGTCAGGGAGTAATTATTCACATAGTTTTAGTGATGAGGGCCTGATTGTGTTATGCAGTGATGAGACATGGGTTGTTTCCTAGAGGTTTATGACCCTCCAATCATTAGCCATTTTAAAAGCTGCTTAAATTGAGAGGAAATTTACAGACAGTAAAGAAAAGATTTCCAGTCCCTACTCTTAAAACAGGCAAATGCTCTTTCTAGATACAAACTTTAACCTCTTATTGTCTTACATTCACACTCCTATATCCTAGGAGTTACTCAGACAGTTTGTGTTGTTTTCCATGTAATTACAAAACAATAATTTTAGATATCAAAATACAGCTACCCATGAAAGGGTAGAGGGTAGAGCAAAACAACATTGAGATTAAGTTAGCGAAAAAACTGTATAAAAAGTTCATTTCAATCAGATAGTAATGTCCTTTTTAGTGCCTGTGGTGGTGCTAGACAAAGTGCACTGCCATGCATTAAATTACATTCTCAATTCAGTCCTCAGTTCAGATTTATCGTCATTAAACACAATAACACAGATGTATTTACATATACACAAGCGTACATTCATTTATAAATAGTTCAGACTGCAGGATGATGGGTCTCTCTTGTGTCTTGGTTCTTACCAGAGTTTCTTCCTCCAGCTCAGAGGGAGTTTTTCCTCACCACTGTTGCCTTTGGCTTGCTCACCAGGGAGGTTTAGGTTTTGTGTGTAGTTAATCTCATCCTATTACGCTCAAAATCTAAAATACTGAAATACCGAAATACAGTCATATAGTCATTATTTATGTTATTTTGTATTTAGTTAAACAAAGAAACAAACAACTGCATACAGTGAATTTAAATATAAACAATATATAAACAACATCAGTAAAAATGTGTTTTAGATGCCTTAGGCCTTGATATTTGATCACCACTATTTTAAAATGAGGCATTCTGAATGGCAATTTATTATTATTCACTCTTGATATTATTCAGCTATACTAGTCTGTACAGATGTTCAGTTTCCAACCACTTATTTGAAAGCTATGAAGGTGCACAGGGCTTTTCATCGACTTTTCATTACATTATAGTATTGCGTCAGTATGAAAAATTGAACCCAAAAACATGTTTGATGAAGTTTGATGATGAAAGCAGGTCAAAAGTCATCAAAATCTACTGTATATCACCCATAATAAATTTTTCTGACTTGCTCCAAAACAAACGTAAACAAGCATACATCAGGCACTTAACATTGTTAATGAATGCCTTATCTTTCCCTTACATTACTTACTGCCAAACCAGCTGTATGCACATCTCCAAATGTTTTCTGGCCAACCCTTCTAGACCCCTTACACAGCTCGTCTAGTACCTGTAGACAAGTACTGTCAATAGAATAAGACTCCTTGAAATGGTGGTGCTAAAAAAAAAGCTCAAATTCATTGGCTGTTCTAACACCGGCTGGTTTCACTGGCTGTAGGCCACGATCCACTTGTTAGTAACAAAAGCTGCTTGTAGCTGGCTTGGTGCTTTGGATTGTTATCCCTATAGCGTGCCATGGGCCAGTGGTAGCTTCAACTGGTTAGCTGTGTCATACTGTTTGATCTTACTGCCCACTCTTTGGGCTGGGTATTTCCCAGCTGCCTTAGGGGCTGTAGGGATCCTTTGCCTTGTCCTCAGTCTCCTGCTTCGTTTGCCTTCTCTTGTCTTCTCTGCCCTCCCTCCGTTGAGTCCCTCACTGTAGCGGAAACGCATCGGAAAGGAGAGCCAAAGTCACACAACATTAGTTTGGTAGTGGCGCTGGCTGCAGAAAGCCATTACTCTTCCCTGACAGTATCAAAGCGAGCTGTGGAGCCCGGGCACGGACACGCAGCCCTCCAATCTGCACACACACTTTCTCTCAGTCTTACTCTCTTCTCTCAAGCAAACGTCGCCCGCAGGAAATTGCCTCATACTTCAGCGGGCAGGAGGTGACAGGCTGGCAACACCCACACATGTGTCACTTTCAAGACCACGGGCCTGGGTGGGAACGTCCAAGGCAAGCACCGTCCTGAGAGCCGCAGAGGACAGGGCACGTGATGCAGAAGTGCTTGAGGGGGAGATATGGAGAGCTATAGATGCCTGTGCTCATTGCTGGGAGTCTGCATGGGGGTCAGCACTGAAACATGAGGTCAAGATACAAGTGAAGTGCTTTCAGCTCACCACGAGCGTGGACTGTGGCACTCAGGCAACCTCTCTCTTAGCACACCGGTGAAAGGGGATGTTGAAGAGGGCCCACCAAAGCACCTGGACACGCTCACAGCAAAACACACACACACGTATACACATGCAGATGCGCACACACACACACGCACTCACTCACCAGTGAAGGGCTGTTGTGCCTTTGACCCTGTCTTTGAAAGAGCAGGGGTAAATTAAATGGTGAGCTAATGGCGCGAGGGGGAGCCGAATAGATCTCGTGTTCCCCCATAAATGAAAGAACATGCGGCGAAAAAATCAGCCCTTACTTGCTTTAGGAAAACCCATAATGCTTGCTTGCTCCGAATAACAATATAGATCAATATCCTGTTTTGTTTTATGGGATAGTTATTCAAGGGCTACATAAAATATATGAAATACATGACACATAAAAAATCAGATTTACACAATTTTCCCCCCTAACCCCAAAAGCAAATCAGCAGTAAAACTCAGGTGTACTTTAATTGGCTTACTTCACTTTATTTGCTTACAATACACATTCATCTGCATCATTGAATGGATTTAGCTACTTTAAGTTGCACCCATTGCTGACACAGATGTGCAGATGCACACACACAGCTTGTCTAGCCCCTGTAGAGGGGTAAGACAAATAAAATAGGACTCATATCATATATCATATCATAGAACAAGATTATAGGTGACATGCAGTAGGTTTCCTAAATACAGTAGGTTTACTAAAGCTCTATGTAGTGATTTATGAATAATGTCTTTTGCAAAATCAGAAAACGTCAGAAAAACAGAAAGAAAGAAAGAACAGTCTGAAACATGTAGAACTGATACATTTCACGTTTGTTGCAACATAACTTTTTGATGGCCGATATATTGTTTATCCCAGTATACCGTAATAGAAGACTTTCTACTTTTCTTCCTTTCCTTTTGTTAATGCTAAGAGAATATAAATCTAATGCTAATAGACCACGGTGCATTCAGAAAATATCATAATTACATAACTGCTCTGTTATTATTGCTATATATTTGTAGGGCTGCCGGTAACAGACTATTTGATTGTTTAGTCGATAAATCTGAACTGTTTACTTTTTTTTACCAAAAAGTTAAATTAAGCATTTTAAATTCTTTGTTTTTTGCCCCCAAAAACGACGTCATTGTATAATAAAGTGTAAAACTGTAGGTTTAAACAGGCAATTCCAGCATGATAGTCAGCAGTGCAGTGGAGTATTTATACCCCTCATCAAGGTGTATGCGATCTAGTGTATTTATTGCATTTCCTACACAAAGAAATGTACTTCAACTCATGGCAGATTAGATATGCTTTATATCCCACCAAGCCCAAAGCACATGAACACTGTCACCGTCAGTCGATGGTGAAATCCAGATTATAGCCTTAATATTTTTCTCTTAGTCATGTGATGACTGGAATTTCAAGATACTGCAAGAGCAGCAGATTTTAAGAAGCTTCCCTGCTAATGATTAGACAACAGTGGTGATTGCTGCAGTTATTTATTGTTTTTAAACAGTAGATCTGAATGGAGCCAACTGGCCATAAACTGGAGCCATAAATGATGGCCCTCATGCAGCAATTGCATAATGTTAATAATGTAATTCTTGAACTGCAGTATCAGTTATATATGTTTATATATATCATTTTAATGTGAATATCTTTTTCACGTCATCATATCCTTCCCCCTCTCCGTATCGCAGTCATGGCTCAGCTCTGATATACTGGTAGAGTCCCGATTTCACACACTGCTTAAATCCCTCTTTTGTTTCACTGTCTGCACCATGGCGTGTGTGCGTGTGCACGCGGCCGCTATTATTTAAAGAGCGGCTGTCTGTGTTTTGTTGTCGAGTGTATAAGCTGGAGGGTACGTGTTGTCTGTTTAGGGGTAAAAATCTGTTCTTGGTGCCCCCCCAACACACACACACACACACTCACACTGCTCTCTCCTTCAGAGTCTGAACCCTCTGGAGAAGCTGAATGTTTATTGCTGTTCTAAAGCAAGCCTTTGTTGTGATTGTCTGTGCTCGGCGTCCCCCTTTTTCCCCATTCTCCCCCGGCTTTCATTCGGGCGGGGTGGGAGGTGTGTGTTTGGGGGGGGGGGGTGGTTGACTGGCCGCGGCTGTGTGATTAGAGCGAGAGTGCTTCTCAGCAGGACTCTCTGCTTTATATTCATCAAAAGAGCTTTGCTTTGATTCGCTCCCGCTTTGACGTGTGACAGCGCAGGCTGCCGCACCGCTGCTGAGGAAATCGTGCACTTACACTCCCCCCAATACCCCCCCAAACACACTCTCCATCTCGTCTCCCCCTTCCTCAAGACTCTGCACCCTCCACCCCCCCCCCTCTTCAAACCCTCGGGCTGCTGCACCGTCTTATTAATTTCTCTATTATTATTAATATCGTCTCTCTTTTCCTTCAAATAGGCAGACTTTCTTCCAAGGTCACTCTGTATGATTTGCTGAGCTGAAACGCAGCCCCCCCCTCTTTTCTTCTCAAATTATTACCCAGTCCTAGTGGGCTGAATTGAGATTTTTTATTTGCTGGCGAATGCGTTGATTTGCCAGAGCGGATGATGTTCATGCGTAAGGTTAATTCCTGTTTTTTTTATTGTTTCTGGAAACATGCAGTTCTTGTGGTGTCTGGTAGGGTTCTCTGCATTCCATAATACTATATGATTTTTTATGTAGAACATGCAGTTCTGTGAGCAGATGTGTTTAATTATATATATATGTTTAATTATATATATATATTTTCAGGACAGTTACGGTCACAGTCATGTGAAAAAAATTAGAATACCCCAGAAAAACCTTTGACTTTTTGACATATTTAAACATTTGGACATCTGATTTGAACAATATTAAGAGACTAATAAAGCGCTAATGTAACTAAACATGTAAAACTGTTAGTAATGCAAATTGTGAGGAAAAGGTTAGGACATCCCACGTTTATTACTACTTAAAATATCTAAAATTAGAATTAGGTGCACTATTAAAAGAGATTTTGAAGGAGTTTGGTTTGCTATCGATTGGTGAGGTGAGTGATATCACATTTACATTTACATTTACGGCATTTAGCAGACACTCTTATCCAGAGCAACTTACAAAAGTGCTTTGCTATTTGCCCAATCACCTTGGCCAGATCTAAAGATCTCTCTGAGGCCTTCATAAAGAGTCTGGGAAGGGGGTTAAAAAAATATATCAGACAGCTTGGAAATCAGATGTTCCACTGTCTGTTAAATCATTTACAAGTAAAAAGTCTGCCTGCATGGCCAGGTCAGGCCGTCCTAGCAAGTTTAGCCCAACAGCAGACCGCAAGATGTGTAAAGAAATCTCCAACAACCCTAAAATGTTATCACAGGATCTACAGGTAGCTCTTGCATCTTTGAGTTGAGTACATGCATCTTGAAATCTGCTCTTTGGCTAAACTTGCTAGGACAGCCTGACCTAGCCACGTTAACAGTTGTGTGACTTATTAAGTCATTTGTATATATACTGTACATATAATTTTTTTTACCCATATGCAAGTGCTTTATTGTGTTAGTAAACTTGCTACAGAATCCTAAGTGTGACAGACATAAAATATAT
Organism: Salminus brasiliensis; assembly: GCF_030463535.1. Lineage (NCBI taxonomy): Eukaryota > Metazoa > Chordata > Actinopteri > Characiformes > Bryconidae > Salminus > Salminus brasiliensis. The sequence goes on from NC_132894.1 coordinate 27,372,862, forward strand.
AAATAATGGAAAAGCACAACATTTGAACACAAACATGTTATCACTGTCATGCAGAAGCCCCCACAAAAACCTCCACACAGCTCACACAGACCACACGTCTCATGTTTTCATCTAAAGATTACCGCTGTCACGCAAAAACCTGTCAAATCTACAAATGGGAACTTTAGAGGAGAAGAAAAAGCCTTATGAACTTTTGATGCAAAAAGATATCATTTCAAGTAATTTAGGAGAATGTTTATTGGTCTGTTCATCAGGAAAATTAGATTCAATGTAAAGAACAGATTCAAATGATGTCATAAAGTCTAACCGCTTGTTATTTACAGTATTAATACAGAAAACAGTATCACCAACCCTCAGCTCCAACCAAACCTTATTCCAGAGAATACAGTTCCACTGTTCCACAGCTCAATGCATGGCATTAGGCATGGTGCCAATGTTCATTTGCTCCAGGAAGTCCTTACTATTGGCAGTACTTCTCCGCAGGGACTAGACAAGATGTGTGTGTGTATTTGCACATCTGTGTCAGCAATGGGTGCAACTTTAAGTAGTGTTTTCGTTAAGGGGGTGTCCACAAACATTTGTACATTTAGTGTAATTACCTAAATACATAGAACAATACACAATTCGATACATTTGCGTTCTGTATAGGCTTGTGTATATGGAGTATGGATCGACAGGTTTGAATTGACTCTTGAATTGATTTCTCCAGGTTTATTTTGACAGCTGAATGCAATGGATGCCAGAAATGGCAGTTCATGTGTGTATCTGAACATTGACTTTTTTCTGTACATTTACAGCATCCCTTTTCATTAATAAATGATGTATACTATGTATGCTGATATGGGCTGTGGAAAACCCCCACTGAGAGCATTAGTCAATGTTCATTTCCACTGAGAGACAGAGATTTGTGGAATTTGAGTTGTAGTACATATAATAATAATAAGCCCCCATTATTTTTTCATTTTGGAATCATGCAGTTGTCTGTTACATTGAACCTACAGTAATGTGCAAATTATAATGAAAAAGATTATTTTAGGCAGTAAATGTTTAATGTTAAATTAGAAGATCAGTGTGTTCACAACATTTTTACAGCTCTCCTCACGGGAGTCTAGTATTAAGGTTGGACGCTATAACAGTAACACTATACCGGTATTTAAAAATGTTAATGGTATCTTCAAATTAGGACGGTATTTCCAAATTATGACGTGTCTATCTACTACACAGCCGAAGAAGCTTATTCCCCTATGTGCATTTTAGCAAGCCACAGGGTGGAGGCGCTGTGGCAACTCACTAAATGACGATGGCACACTCTGAACACAGGTGTGGAATTAAACCAATGCTGAGTTTAATTAATAGGGAGAGCAGGCAAACCTGCATGCTACAATGTAATAGGCCTGGAATAGGCCTGTGGTAGCTAAATTATCCAAGCCTAGATAGATGGCTATGAGTCCAAACACAGGAAAACTGATACAGATTTTTGGGATCTGTAGCTAGCTGAGCTGGCTAAGCAATGACAAGTTTAGTGAGTGGGCTACAGATGCAACACCACAGGAAAAACTATAAATTTAACTCAAACAAATAAAAATATGAGCATTTTTGGGGTTTTAATGCTTGCCACTTGTGTAAAAAGTGGATACCACCCGACCATATTATTTCTAGACATCATCCAAGACCTGATTTGGTAAATCAGTGCCGGTGATATTAAATCAGTGATGTTAAATCAGGTGAGCTTTTGATGGAATTAAACAAATCCAAGCACTGTCTGGAAGTATCTAGGAGAAATCTGGAACCAAGCTAGTTCACAAGATCTATAAGAACTACTTTCTTCAAAATGAGAAATTCCTGTTACTTTTTACTTTATTTGTGTTTACTAACATCTATTGTTCTGTGACCTCGAGTTTTTACATGCAAGATGTTTTTATTGCTGAGATAAATGGTTTAAAGAAATGTGCTTAAGGTGCCTAAAAGTTTTCCTCAGTACTGTATTATCAGGGTCCTTAAAGCCGCGATTATGTACACGCTTAGGTACATTGAGACCTAATGTGAGAACTAATGTAACCTAGAGCACTAACGCATGGACAGCAGCGAATCATATCAGAAGGTAAAACATCTTCAATGTTACCCACACCTGCTGTGTGATCTTCACCTGTATAGCAGAAAGACTGAGTAGCTTTTACCTGAACTTACACGGAACTCCAAGTATCGAACGTTCTGTAAAAGTTTACACAGGAGTCTCATTCCTTACAGGGCAGTCAATACTGCAGAGTCTGTGAGAGCTCCAGCTAAAATCACATACATATCCACACACTCTCTTCTCCATTCATGTACCACATGCTCAGCACCCTGCACCAGGGACCACACATACACACTCACACACTCCAACACATCTATGTTTGAACTGCATTGCTCTGCACCTGGCCAGGAAATTAACTGTGTAAATTATTAAAGCAATTTCCAAGTCTGCAAACAGTGTGAGGAGTGGGGGAAAAGGGGAGCTGCTGAAGGTATGTGCTCGCTCGTGTGTTCCTCCGTATGTACATGTGTGTACAAGCTGCACTGGGAGAGCAGGACCAGTAGAGGCCATTCTCCTGGTGCTTTATTCCCTTTGGTGGCCCAACTAGCAAGGTCGTGCACACACCCTCAAGGTTAGAGCTGTGGGAGAATGTATGATAATATTTCACACGCTTGCTGAATCTGGCAGCCAAGCACACACACTTGCACAAATATATGCACACACATCCAAGTCACCCCTCTCGGTAAGTGAAAAGCGTCTCTGAAGTGGCTGCATTTGCATTTGCAGCGCATGCTTGCTCATACCCAGCAGTTTGATTCCTCACCCTTGGAGGTCCGTTCCGCATTCAGTTCAGTCTCCCTTGTCGAACACTTCATGTAATCTGCCGTATTCAGGCTATATTGCAGCTGCGGCAGGAAGGATTCTTTGTCATACGTGCTTACTGGCCAGTTTATCGGAAACACACACCTCGTAGGGGTGCATCTAGAAACTGTAGCTGATGTTATTGTCTTCTCTAGCTCAGGGATGCCCAAGGTTTGTGTCTTTCTGTGCCAAATTGCAGCATTTGTGGTGGGTTAAGTAATGATCCGTGTAATATGTAAGAATTTAGTTATAGGCTGTATAAAAACGTTCATGTCTTCTCATTGGATGAGGTCACTGTTAACAGTATAAGATCTTTGAGAACCCTTCAAGAAAAGATTTTTGGAAGGTAAAGGTTATTTGGATGTTCCTCAACGCACCTTAAGAGGTTCCTCCACAGTATCATACTGTAGTTCCTCAAGGATCTTCCACTTTTAACAGTTTGGTCTAGCCTGTCAGCAGTGGTCAGTTTCTGTCCACAGGACCACTGTTCTCAGCACAGTGTTAACACTGAAGTGTTTAACCCCCCCTCAGTAACACATATACACGACTACCAGAGCAACCGATTTTAACATACCACTACATGGCTAGTATCACTGCTGTGCTGAGAATGTCTGCCAAAAAATTGCTTGTCAGTGGCGGTCCTGTGTTTTTGTTAAACAGGTGGAATAACCTAATGGATCTGACCAACCTATCGGGTGTTCTCCGCAAATTTGAGCTAAACAGCTCCCATATCCCGGTGTTAACCTGGTATACTGCCTGAATAATTACTACAGCTGCAAACAAATGCCATATCTGCTGTTACTCCATGTTAAACTGCACAGAAATATGCACCAGTGTGGAACACAGGACCATCTTCCTGTATTTACTTATTTGCTCCCACCCTGGGACAGGTCTGACCAATAAGTGCTCCAAGTTTACAAATTCGTCAGGGTTTACAGGCTTATGTATTTGACCAGAACCACCAGAGTGTGCGTAATAATTTTCTCCATTTTGGAAAAGCACTTCCGATGTTAGCTCTCAGGCGAAGATGTGGTGGATTAAGGGGGGGAACAGAGGAGTGTCTTAAACAGACTGACAGGAGATCACTGTCACAAAGGTGGTTAAAAAAGCTGATGCGAGCTGACATCACAGGCAGGAAATAGAATGTGTAGAATATGGCTGTATTCCCAGGGTAGTGCTGTCACAAATATATATCGCAAGTGATGTTTTATTCTAGAATAGGCCTGGTTAGTCTGCCAAAAACAAACTCTGTTATTTGTAGTAAAAACATTTTAAAAAGCTAGGCGTCTCTAAACTTTGGGCAGGCGGTGTATGCATAAATGCATGCGACAGCAGGAGCAGTTATGTCCTCTGGCAGGCGCTTTGAGGAGGAACGCAGACGTTTCGGCCTCGGCAGCCCTCTGCGTTCCGCCGCAGAGCGAGAGAAGCCGTCTGCAAACAAGGCTTTCCCTTCAAGAGTGAACTCCAAATCCCTCGCTGTCACTTTTTGTTTAGCAGCAATGTCTTGTAGTCGCTACTTTGGCACTGAGGAGATCCAGCAAAGCTCCTGATGTACAAAAAGATGGAGTTTAGGTAAACATCGTCTGAGAATACGAAACTATGCAAAGTGGCGGATGTGTGGGCGTGTGTGCCTTGTGTGCCAGCGATTTACGCCAACACAGCCATGGGGGCAGTTTGATGGCTATTAAAGTGGAGTTTGATGGCAGTTTGAAGGCACATTTATGACTCTAATAGGTATGTGACGATCTCCTTCATGCTTCAGGTTAGGCTCAAGGTAAACACTCCAGACCCCTCATGGCCTACGAGCACTACACATGTTCACGTGTGAGCTGGCTGTAAGAGTTCCTCGCTGTGCCGTAACAGAGAGCGAGTGAGTGAGTGTGCAAGTCAGCCCTGCTCTATAATTTCTGATGTTCTCTTACATGACTACACTGATGCGTGACATCTCGTCACATCTGAGCCACTTCAGCCCCCAGTTGCAGAGCTCCGAATGAAGGGGAAGAGAGGGAGCAAACGCACAGCAATCAGCAAATACTCCATTTCTGAGAGCAATTCAAGCCCTTAATGCCGGCCGGGCCAGGCGTGATGGCGTGCATGCTGAGATGATTGCAGCCGTAAACTTCAAGCCTCATGCACAGCGGGTTAGTCGTGCACAACGTGTTTCTCTTCTTCTGTTTGGCTTTACTTCTGAGTGATGTGCCCCTAAATCACGTTACACTTGCTAGTTCAGCGAGGCCTGAGTCTGGATAATGGTAGCATATCAACTAGTCAGAGTGTTCGAATAGTCATGTAAAAAACTGTGTAAAACAAGTGTAAAAAAATTGACTAGTAAATTTAGACATATGTAATCTCCATACTCCACCTGAGGGCAGTGTAGAACCTGCATCTTATGGTTTAGTCTCTTATCTGTTTAGTCCAAAGACACAACAGAGAGACTACTATTGCCAGCTAAAGGCTACCACACACCAGAGGAGAGTCTCTCTAGTAACAAGGGCACATAGGAACCATCTTTTAAGTAGACATACATTTTTGAGATGTCGAACCTTTGACTAAATTAACCTTAAGTTTTGGATTAAAGTGAGGATTAAGGTTAGAGTTAGGGTTAGAACCAGGATGAGGGTTAGGTTTCAGGTTTTGGATTGAATTTAAGGTCAGAATTAGGAGGCTAGGTTTAGGACCATGGTAAAGGTTAGATTTGAATTGAGGTTAACCAGGGCTAGGTTTAGGACCATGATATAGTACAGGTTAGATTTAGGTGTTGGATTGAGATTAAGGTTAGAGGTAGGACCAGGGTGAGAGTTGGGTTTAGGTTTTGGACTGAGGTAAAGGTTAGGATTAAGACCAGAGCTAGGTTTTGGACTGCTGGTCTGCTATGGGTGGTCGTGGGTGGGGGGCCTGCTGGTTGGACCGGTAGGTGGCAGCTGGTTTGACAAAGGTAGAGGGGACCTCAGCGGGCAATCTTCCAGCAGGTCGGGCTAGGTGGCCATTTACTCGGAGAAGGATTAAGTTAGGATTAAGACCAGGGCTAGGTTAGTACCAAGGTATAGGTTAGATTTACATTTGAAATGTCATAGCTTTGATTAAATAAACCCTGTATGTCTACAGTTTTCAGATTTATATAGGTGAGGTTTAGGACAAGGACAATCATTATATTTAAGTTTTAGATTAAAGTGATGGTTAGATTTAGGATTTGGATGTAGGTTATGGTTAGGATTAAGACCAGGGCTAGGTTTAGGACCATGGTATGAATTGGGTTAGATTGGTTGGATTGGTTAAGGTTAGAGGTAGGACCAGAGTGAGGGTTAGGTTTAGGTTTTGGATTGAGGTTAAGGTTAGGATAAAGCCCAGGGCTAAGTTTTGGACCAAGGTTTAGTTTAGATTTAGATTTTGGATTGAGGTTAAGGTTAGGACCAGAGTGAAGGTTAGGTTTAGGTTTTGGAGTGAGGTTAAGATTAGAATTAGGACCAGGGCTAGGTTTAGGACTAGGCTATGGGTAGGGTTAGGGTTAGGGTGACGTTTCAGATTAGTTTGATCATTTTATTATACCTAGACGATCTTCCTAAACCTGCAGTTTATTTCAGCTGTCCCAGCATGTCTGTCATTTTGTTGGCATTGGGACTGCTACTGGTTTTAGAAAATACCTGATCTAAACACTGACAAACAGCTTCTGATTCACCACCAACAGAGTAAAACAACATGAGCAGAGTACATTAAATAAGATCAGACAGGATAGAACAAATGTCATCATGAACGACGAAAAAGAAATTTCTGTGATGCTTTAGAGCCTTGAAGAGGCTCTGACAGAGGTCAAGGAACGCCAGACTCTGATATATCAGACGCTGAAATTGTCCAAGTCTTGCATCAATGAGAATATTTTACCAAGAAGCTTCATTCTACAATGAGCGGTGGAATTTTGTGCTTTTGCATTGTCCTAGGATACTACAGCAGATGATCACGAAAAAAAGAAGCAGTGCCAAGTGAACACACAATACAGACTAAATAAAAGCCCGGTTATTTGTGACAAATGTGTGGGAACTGTACATTGAAGGTCAAAATTCATGCATGAGCCTGAACAATGTGCAGTTTGTTGCATTGTTTAATCAATTAATAAATAAATACAGTAGATACAGTATTTAACCCCTTTACTTGGATAAACACTTATGTGGTGAATCTGATTTTAAATTGAAAACATGTTTTTTTTTTTGTTTTTTTTGTTACCAGAAATATTAAGACCCAATTCAGTACTTTGCAGAAGCCCCTTTGGCAGCAATTATCTCTATGGGCTTTGCACACCTGGATTTGGGCAGTTTATCCCATTCTTCATGGCAGATCCTTTCAAGCTCTCTCAGATTGGATGGCGAGTATGAACTGACATCTTCAGGTCTCTTCACAGATTTTCTACGTGGTTTGGGTCCAGGCACAGCGACTTCAGAGACTTTCCTCAAAGCCACTCAGTGTTGTTTTGACTGGATGCTTTGGGTCACTCTCAAGGTTGCATGAGCTCTGGAGGATCAGTTATGGTGAACAGATAATTATTGTTTAGTTACTCGATTACTCTTGTAGTCATTTTTAGTAATGACTTTATTAGCTGGGCTCCATGACAAAATGTACTACCACTGCCACTAACAACTATTGATTAATCTGTTGACTATTTCATTGATTAGTCAATTAATGTAAAAGTTCAAATAAACATTTTAAATTCCTTTTATTTTGACACCAAAAACTGTCATTATATAATGCAGCATGAAACATAATGTAAACAACGCTTTACAAATTGGAGTGTAAAATATAGTAGATTACTTGGTTACTATTATGCTCTATAGTGAAATCTATAATATAAAAACTGTGGGCTCTCTTCTGTGTGTTTTTTTTTTACATGTATTCGTGTTGTTCAGGTGTATTACTCTTAATCATTTGCATCTATCCTTTAGTTTCTCCTTGCCTGGATTCGCTGTTTGTCTTCTGCAGTTTTCTGACGCTTCCCCCTGCCTGTCATCCCACCTCTGCAGCAAGGCAAACACAGTAAATGCAAATGCAAATGATGCTGACAGACACTGAAGAGTCTCACGCGCATGCTGTTTGCTTGCCTTTTTAGATGCACGCTGTGTTTTTATTTGTAGTGCGCGTGTATGATTAAGTAAAAAGGGATGCGTGAATCAGGCCGGTGTTGTTCGTTTAATCTGCGGGAGCTCCTCAGCCCTGTCTCCTCTCCTGCCCTGTGAAGTCAGAATGTTTGATTGCACCGTTGAAACAGCTAGCTCTTGGCAGACATTTCCTTTGTTCTCCATCCGGTTAGAGCCCTGGCGGAATTTCAGAGGCAATGAGCAGCCAAACAGATACGAAGGTACTTCTCTCGTCAGAGGAAAGATCCGTGAAGCCGGATGCAATGGGAAGAGGGGCTGAGCGAACACGCAGCAATAACGCGAACATCACTAACAGTCACTAACAGTCACTAACATTATCACCCAGTCACTCCAGCTTGAGCTCATCTTATCTTGTGGTACCTTCAGGTATCAGGTGCGATCTCTCAGTGAAGCAGAACAGATCGGAAGGGGGTGGTGGGTGCTGTCTCAACCTTTGAATGGCTTTGAAAGAGCCTGCTAGAGACAATTACATGCTCCCCGTCAGTTGGGTAGACGTGAGCTGGGATTAAAGAGAGGAAGTGCTGACCACAGGGTCTGCTGTCCATGCCTGACTGTTCGCCCATGACCACAGTCAGTGGAGCCAAGGAACTCTGGGCAGCTGTAGGTCTCACTGCACCAACTTAACGTTCTTATGGTGTATCGGATTCTTTATTCTGAGTCTTGAACTAGAGCTTTAATTGGGGTTGATATTTTGAACCAAGCCTAAATATATAAAGCGAGAGCTGTGTTCTGATCTGACCTATAACATCAAGCTTTTGAATCTGAACCTGACTGTTACTCGAGAAAGTTCTGTCCTAACCCTGAACACTAATAGACTGAGTGTATGTTTTTAACGATAGCCTATGAACTTACCTTGTATTGACAGATGTCATCGGAGTATTGATAAATGAAGAAATAATTTTCTGTATATATATACAGTGTATATATATATATATATATATATATATATATATATATATATATAATATGAACTATGCAGCACCACTTAGAAGTCCCAGTGAGTTTGAATTGTGCCGAACCCTGATGTAAAAAGGGTCCTGTCAGGTTTAGAGAAGTATTTTAAGGTCTGCAGCTGTGCTCTTTGACCAGCAGGACGCTGTAGTGTTAGCTATTTGAGGGCATTGTTCTTGTGCATGTTAGCCAAAAGCACGGCTTGTAAAATAGTACTCTGCTTTGTGGATGTGCTTTAAGTGATGGTGTGTGGGAAGGAGTGTGTGTGTGTGTGTATGTATGTGAGTGTGTTGTGGGGCTGTGGACGTGATTGTACTTTGATAAGCTCTCCGTGGCGTCCCCTGCTCCTCTCTCTTTGAGACGCATCCCTGTCGCTTTCCCAATTTGACAGATGATGGGATCTTAGATGGAATGTGTGAGAGTTTGAATTGCCAGCAATATACATAATGACCTCATTTCTCTTCCTCATCCCCTTGCTCCTCACCGGTGTTCCCACCCTCCTCTTCTTTCTGATCCTCTATCATCACCCCATCCCACTCTCTCACGCTGCCTCCGTATCAGAGCCACCCCTGGCATGTCTTCATACCTCAAACAGCCAGCTCTGATTTGTGTGTTTGGCTGTATGTGTTGTACATAGTTCTCTGTGTTGCGTACTGTGGTTCAGACAGAGAAACGAGTGCTCGTGAAGTAACTGAATCAGGCAGCGGTGTCACCTGCTGCACTGCTATCTTGGGCATGATCAGTAGAAGCTCTATATTTGTGCCCTGATTCGGAATGATCATAGACAGTTTCAGGTTGATGGAGAATGGCTGTGTCGAGAAGGTTGGTAGACTGTGTGGTTGTTTGTGAGTGGAGACGAAGTGAAGACTTGGGTGAAAAAATCGAATTTACATAATTTTGTATTATTAATCAAATTAAAATTCACATTCTAAAGGCCGGTTCATACTTAGAGCGGACGTGGAATGGCCGCAGGGCTGGACCGTCCGCTTTGCTTGATTTTCGTACCTCTTGCACCACTATCCCTTCTGACCGTGTGCTTTGAGGCCTTTTATTCATTTTTTGTTATTTCTGTTCTTTAATTATGGGTAGAGAACCATTTCCTGTATGACATGGTACTTTCATATTGTATGTAAATACCTGTTATGCAAAACACTGATCTCACATGGTCAAACACCATGGAACTGGTTAGAAAGCAATTTGTAAGGAGCTTTTTTTAAAATTGACTCACCGATAGGAAAGGCAGTTGCATTTAGGCTGGATAATATTGGAAAGAATATAGAAATTTACACCAGATATACATGTCATAATATTAATTATACCCTCTGTGTATCAAAGATTGGAGTACATATCATATTAGGCAAATATAATTGGAAATAGTCAGGAAAAACACGTGACAGCGTGTGGCAGCAGTGTGAATTTATCCAGTGAATGCTCGAGGTGCATATGCATCACCAAATGGGCTGGCTGTTGTTTCCGTTCTTGAGTGGTACGTGCCCTTGCACAAGGCCATTTCGGCCACAGTTGCATCCTATTGTGTGGCCGCGTCCACAGTAGGTGTGAACCAGCCTTGAGAGTTCTAGATAATACTGAAAGCACCCTTTTGGTGCTATATATATATATATATATATAACCAGGCATCTCTAATTCCCAACATTGTGTTAAAGAAATAGTAAAGATATGGGAAGCCTTTCTCCACAGGAGACATCTTTCACAATCACCATCCCATGACAACGGAGTCATAATTTCCAAACCCTCAGAAGCCATAGAGTTAACATCATGGCCCACTTTATTAAAATGTCTGCTTTCTGGAACTGTCAGATTTTCATATTTTGTTTAATTGTATATTTATGTTCACACATTTAGTTCCAGGGACATGGCAACATGGACAAGTCAGTGAATAACACTTGATCTTGGTCTTATTAGTTACAGACAATGCAAGTACAGCTGTGGTCAGAAATGGACATACATGTATATGATTTTCTCGAGTGAATATGAGTATAAATATGAGTGACAACATTAATCTTTAATAGGAAAACAAGAATTTAGCAAAGATATATATACACCCACAGAGGTTATTAATTTAGTAGTTCTCAGAATGATTCAAAATATCTTTTAGCCTGCCATGGCCCAAGCTTCTTAACTTCCTCTTCAATACAGCACACTCCGAACAACTGACTAAATGGTAAACCAGTAAAGACATCTGAAAATGTAAAAAAGCATTCCTGTCTGTCTCTTTCTGAAAAGACTTCCTTCCTAACCAGTACATTAAAAAATGTCTAGAGTTGCAGTTAAACATTAGAGTAAATTTGATAGATGGGAAACAAGTGTTTTGAATTAGAGTCATTAAAAATTCAGCAGGGGCTGTAATGTACTACTGTGTAAAAAATATTCCAAAGCCTCCAGACCTACTTAATGGGGGATATTAGTATATAAACCTGACACTTCTATAAGCACAGCAAATCGTTTGTGCCAGTCTGACTCAGGCAATCAGTTTTGTAGGAACATCTGTTGAATCTTTAAGGTATGAAGGTGTATGTAACTGTATATATGTAACTGATTTATATGTAAATCAACAAACTGAGAGAGAAGGTTTAACTGGATGGGATTGGCATACAAATGTTGTTCTTCCTCATTAATAACTGACTGTTAGAGCTTCATTACTAAACACTGAAACTGAACTCTAAGTTTAATGTAGATGAATGTCTATTTAGTGTAAAACTACCCCTACACCCAATCCTGGCACGAACTTTAACCTTTCCCTTCAATCAACCCTAACCCTAACCTTAACCTTAACATTGAATCCACTCTAAATCCTAACCCTAATTCTAACCTTAACATAAACCTTAACTCTAACCCTAAACATAACCCTAAAAGGGTAGGGTTAAGGTTAAGGTTAGGGTTAGGGTTAGGTGTAAAGTTACATTCAATAGCCAATCATGTTCAGCTCAGATCACAGATGCATTTTAGAGACATTAAGTCGAATGTCAGGTGAGCATCTGGGTTAAGTGTTACATATGAATGAATATGACTAAGCTTCCATTCTTTTTCTTAAGCATATACCATTTGCCCACAGGTTTATTGAAACTACTCTCAGTTCTTTTAAAACCTGAAAGGCAAGCATGTTCAATACATACAGTAACCTGGGTTCTCTACACAATTTGAATCATCTGATTCAGCCAGTCTATGGAACGTTTCTTGACAGTGTGGTTATATGTCTTCAATCCAGTCTTAATAGAAGCCCAGATGTGGTTTGTTGGGCCTTATTATTTAACCCCGCCGACTGGTCTTTCGTTCATTCTCAGAATGGAAGGCTCTGAAGAATGTTTGTGACAAATGTAGAAATTCTGGCAGATCACCACTTTTTTCCCGGGACATTCTTCTTTATTACATTTAATTGTCACTGTGAGCTGGAGCTCTGATGCTTTTATTTCCCCCTTCTGGTGTGGTGTTTGCTAGTCCCACTTCCACTCTTGAAGATGTAGTGGTCTCAGTCATGAAATACGCTTAGAAGATGACTCCGCTTCAGTTTCTCTGAAGGCATACCTCTTTGACTCCATTCTTGAGCTCGATTTGTTAACTTGCAGGGTTCTCCCATTGAGCCAAAGAAACACTGTATCATTCCGTTTGTGTAGTTTAATGAATTCAAACTGATTTCACATTTGGCAGATATCTCCTTCAGCTGTTCCCCAGAACATTTCTTTTTGATTATTTCAGTCTCTAATGCAGCAATTTCCTCGCGCAGCTTCACCACATTCTCATTATAAGCAACATCAAGTCCAAAGAGCACTTATTTAATATATAACACCGTTTCTTGCAAAAATCTGGATTGTTCTGCCCCAGTGTGGCTTCTTTCGTAATGCACAGTCCACGAGGAATGCGTTTATAATGCCAATATTGCAAAAGCACACATCCATGAAAAAAAGGCTCTTATCTCTTTCTTATGAAAGATTGTCCAATGTACTACACTGACGCTCTGATGAGTTACGTAGATGATCAATTTGTATGCGAGGAAACAAATTCAGTTGAGACTCCAATTCATTATAAGCAAATGTAGTGCCTCTAATGTCTGTGAGACGTTTGGCTTCTTCATATGACATGACTGGAGGAGCACGGTTTCTAAAAGCACAACATATTAAAAAACAGTCAAGCTTCCCTCCTTGTATAGGAGCTTTTGTTCTGCTGTTTAGACCCCTCTACAAAAATCTCCTCACCAGTAAGAAGAAATCTTTAATCAGACACATAAGCATTTAAGCATTTTTACAGTGTGCAAGCTTACAATGTTATCATTTCTTCAATGAATCACTTGTGTCCAAAGTTCTGTCTTTTTTAGCACTGAAACAGTGAGGTAGCAGTGGGTGGAAAAATGTATATGATGTTAATATATAGCATATTAAGGATTTCTGATGCTTTCGGTATAAACCAATCAGCCATAACATTAGCACAAGCTGCCTAATATAGAGTAGTACTGCCACAACAGATCTGAGCATTGAAGGCATAGATTCTGCAAGACCTCAGAAGGCATCCTGTGTTATCTGGCACCAAGACGTTAGCAGCAGATCTTTTAAGTCCCGTAAGTTGCGAGCTAGGTGAGACACCTATGGATCACATCAGTGACCTTGTCATTGGTACCGACCACTGCATAACTGGAGCAACCCACTTGCCAGATGGTTTGGAGATGTTCTGACCCAGTTGTCCAGCCATTATAATTTGGCCCTTATCAAAAAAAGGGGTGCTTGCTCGTTGTTTTTACTTTTAATTTTTCAATAATTGGATTTTCACCTGCTGCCTAATATGTAGATCCCAAACCTTGACACATGCCACTGTAGATGAAGATCAATGTTTTTCACTTCACCTGTCTGTGGTACTAATGTTGTGGCTGATTGGTGTATGCATTTGTATGTATTTTATACATAGCTTAGAAGTCTGGGGTGACTTTACTTTTATGAACAGCAGACATCCCAGTTCTTCTTTTATTTGCTGAGGCCATGTTCATATGGGTCTAAATACACTAGATTTTGTACCATTGTGGTGAGGATTTGATTACATTCAGCATTGGAGGATTATCCTCAACTCAAGTATTGCATGGAGCACCATCGTTCTAGGGAACGCAGTTCCACTGCTCCTCGGTGGAATGCTGGAGGGCTTTATACCCCTCTAGCCATGTCTGGCATTAGGCATGGTGCCATGTTCATGTTTATCTGCTCTGGGGAGTCTATTCTATATTCTCTGGACTAGATAAGCTCTGTGTGTGCATTTGCTCATATGTGTCAGCAATGGGTGCAACTCAGCTGAAGGTATTTCTTAGAAGGGTTGTCCGTATTTGCACATACGTTGCACATACATATGTTTGCATGACTTCAGAACATTCTGTAAAAGCATGATTAAGAGCTTTTTTAAAAAATAACTGTACTAGTGTTTGTTGCACTTTCCCTTGTGAAAATGAACAAGGATTTGAATGGTTGTGATCTTGTGGGTACATCACAGTTAATAAAAATAAACAACAAACAAACAAAATCCATCTGATATGGATATAAATACCCCATTTTTTTATTATAGGTTACAGTACCAGTGAATGAAAGCGGTATGATGTAGCCCAAGCTACATCAAGTTTTATAGACTGTAAACATGTGTTTCCAGCTTTCTGAGTAGAGGCATGTTTATTTTCTGTGGTTTAAGCAGCTTCTCTGTGGTGTTACTACTATACCTACTGTGCTAAAAATAAGAAATTGGAGAGCGGAGCCACAGATAAGCGGGTTCGCTGTCTGTAATTTAGGACTGTACTTGCATCAGAGTGGCTTTTTCCCCAGCTGTCCTTCATACTATCGTCAGTCAGTGATGCTCCTTTCTAGTCAAGGAAGCCATGGGTCGCTCTGAAGCCTACAACCTGGCCTCAAGGCAACAAAACCCCCTGGTCAGGGCCCAAGTCTGTGGCAGCATAGCACACATACACCCATTCACCCACACACCTAGGGGCAATTTAGGATTGCCAATTCACATACATTGTTGGAGGAAACCCACGCAGGCACAGGGAGAAAACCAACTCATTAAACTCCTCACAGACAGTGACTAGAGCGAGTATTGTTCCCATAACCACAGGTCCCCAGCACACACACTTCCTGCTGTGCCACTGTGCAGTGCAGTGTCTGGTGGGCCAGGCCCAGAGTAGCAACGTTTGAGGCGATATTCTCACGATTACAAGTCAGCAGAGCGTCACACTGATTTTGAAGCTGTTATTTTAAGATAGAAATGCTACATAATGTTGCTTCAAGAGCCAGATCATACAGTAGCACTGACACTAGTCTCCTGCACTGTAGGTCAGGCTAATGGATGTTAGATAAAGAACAGAGATCGCTCTCTAATCAGTTAGCACTCCCCTTTCCCCACTCATCCTTCCATGCTTAAGTTCCAGTGCTCTTGATTTGTGGTGCCCTGCCCCGCACCGCAGTAAGGAGGAGAGATATATTTGAGCAGGGGAGCGAAATTCGGTGACGGTGCTTTTAGAGATGTGCCTCCATTTCTCAGTTTGGCATGTGAAGACCTGAGGACTCGTTCACCCTTATCGGACTCCCAGCGGAAGCTCTGTTCTCACCCGGCTCCGCCATGACTCATAGGCCCATACGCTCCGCGATATAAGCCCTGATGCATTACCCAGTTCCCCCGGCAGCCTCTTACATCCATACAGCCCGGCGTTACTCACACACATCCATAACCATACATACATCATCCTCCGCACTCCTCTTTAAATTCACCCATACTGCAAGTCTGGCTTCAGGACGTTTCACAGCAGACACTTGCTATTTATGGTGTTATTACAGTCGATTGTTCCACGAATTCATATACTTGCAGTGGGCTTGCGTTAATATTGTGGTGTAATATTGTGGTACAAAATTCTTATTAATATTCATTTTTATGATTGAAACAAGGAATTGTGCCATAAATCAAATACAGTTACAATATACGAACACTCCATAATATCCCTAAAGGGGGCAATCCTGAAAGAAAGATAACCCCCCCCCCCCCCATATATGTGTTATTTTGTAGCAACTGTTGGTAGGTTGAAAAAGCTTTACTGAATACTGACAAAAACTCTTGTTCAGCGTAATAATCTTAGGCTATTGCATGCACCACCAAGCTGGACTGTATTGTTTTAACCGTCTTTTTATAATCTGCTGTGGCTATAAAAGTCATGTAGTGTGTCAGAGACTTAATTCCCTGTGGGTAAACAGGAGAAAACCAACAAAGCTAACAAGCTAACATAACCGAAATGTGAAGGGTGCCGGGTTGGTCTGAACAGGATGTTATTCCAGGTCGTAATAGGGGAGGAGCTCTTAGTGTCTCTTCTTGGGTCAGACTTTTCCAGGCTCTTTCATAGTGAGAGCTCCCCTAGTGGCACTGTCAAAACAAAAAACACTTAAGTAAGAAGCAGCAGCCACAAATGAATGATGAATGAAAAATGAATATGATCACAAAACATCACTTGAACTTAGTATAGCTAACCCTAACTCTAGACAACCACTGAGTGCTACAGTTTCTAATTTAGTTGAATGGGAATTTTGCCAATGTTCTGTAATGCTTGACAAAGCTAATCAACAGGTGCTACGAAAGAATGCATTTATGGGTGAAGTGTGGACAGGTCAATTACTGGTCTTAATTATAAAGCAAATCGCTGTAATTTGGTTTTGGATGTTAACCAACAATATAAAAGCAGATCATATATCTTAGTATGGTGCAAAAAACACAATACATACTGCACTGTGAAATGTGTGCACCGGTACAGCCCTCCTGTGGTGTTGAATGTGTGGCTTGTGTGTGTTTGGATGAACTGATTTTTTTTTCTTCTCCCTCTCCTCCCAAGCAAAGCAATCCTGTTTTATTATTCATCAGCCAGACAGTGTAGCAAATCTCCCTGCAGCAAAATGGAGGTGCTGCAGTGGCGGAGGAAGAAGGCACGAGACAGATAGTCACATGGACACGACCGCTCGTCCAATTCTCATGCGAGTTGGAGCTGGGTGACAATGGAATTCATTTCCAAGGGGCCGTCGCACGCCTGTGTGTGTGTTGTGTAAAAGTGTGTGCGAGAGCGACAGGCTGTGGTAATGAGCCTAGGCAGCAGTCCCCCCTTTAGTATTAAAGACACACATACATACACACACACTCTTTCTCTCTCTCTCTCTCTCTCTCACTCTCTGTCTCTTTCTTTTTCTTCCTTAGCTTTTGTGGCAGTAAAGCATGCTATACTGCAGTGAAATATTTACATCAAGCTGAGTTGAGGATGGAAGAATTCTTGCCGCAATACCGCAATACTTACCTACCACCCTCTCAACACCCCCCCACCCCCCTATCACCTGTAATCACTCATCTCAGACCATCAATCAGGCCAGGCCAAGAGCCATGCCTCTTTAGAACCTTCATCGCCCAGGATGCTTTTAACTCGTGCCCTCCCTGCTTATAATCCTCAAACGTAGTTAAGCACTTTCTTCATTATTCATCAGAGCGCATTAGGGCCTATAAACGCTTCGGTTCTGCTCACGGCCCAGCAGGCCGAAGAGTGGTCGAAAGTTCAGAACGAAACTCTTCAGGCCTGATGGAAGGTTCCGGAAAGGGCGTCTGCAGGACTGGAAGGTCAGTGAGAGCGAGTGGGCGTGGGAGCGGAATAATGAGGGCCGAAGCCCAGCATAAATCACCTCACCAGCTAAATTGGATTTGTTTGCCACTGAAGGCACCAGATAATCACTCCCATAAATGATCCACTCTTTGGGATTGATGAAAGTTTTTGCCAGCAAAGTGTGAAGTGAGTTTTACTATGGATTTTCTAGACATGTAAGAGCAGTGTAAATGAAGGCCAAAGGACCATGCTGTCCCGTCACATAACCACTTTCCCGTCACATGTAGGAACACAATAGATCATCTTTTTTTTCTAATTTATCAAAATAGAGTATGTTTTTATAATTAAAATGATAATAAACAACAATTAGAAAAAATTAAAAGTGTCAAATTAAGACATCAATATATTGTATCGAATTCTGAATAATTATATATTAGACAAAAACTTTATTTCCATTTCCATTTTAATCAGACTGTTGACAATCTGACAGTTGTCCTTTATCTTGCACCCTATTGTCATGCTGAAAGGACCAATAGAAATGCTCTAAAATTACTTTTCATTACATTCTGCAATAGCTTATTACAGCCAAAAAAAAGTCTAATTTGACTTGATCTGTTCATATTTTTCCAAAATGCATCAGGCTTGGTTAGATCTTCCATGGAAAACATCTGACAGTGGGTCATATTCATGCAGGTGGTGCTGCACGGTAGAACAGTACACCACCAATCATTTGTTAAATGTTCCTGAAAGCATTTAATCTTATCACTATGTAGTGCTGGGTGATATGACCTCAAATTAATCTCACAATCAATAAAACATTTTACCTGTTGCTTAATTATGATTAATGATGGATTGTAGAAGTTGCTCAGTTGGCTCGGTGTTAGAGTTTTACTTCGTGTTGCTTCCATGTCCCAGACTGGACAGGGCAGAGTCACGTGATTACACATGTGGTGGTATGTTTTTAAGGGGACTGTGCATAAACACACAGTGAGGAAAGTACTTACAACAGAATTATCCTCATGAGCAAGATTGCGTCGGTTAGAGGTTCTGAATGTTTTTATATAAACAAAAAGAAACACTCTTGCTGTAGTGGTGTAAACTGCCCATACAGCAAGATTATTTTCTTCAATTATTTTCTTGATCTGTGTGAGGACTAGGTTCATGGTGAAGACTGAATCTCATGCTGGCAATGGGTGCCACTTTATCCTAAGCCTCTGCAGCTGTTCTGTACTGATTTCAGCCACATTCAGGAGGGGTTGGGGGGGCTGCCACAATCATCACATTGGATTAAAAGTTGTTGTGATTTTTAAGTACTAGACTCTTTTGCCAAAATCAATAAAGGAAGTCAATAGCTGGCTCCACCGCTGCTTTTTCCACTTAGCAGTGAGGCTGAGCTGTGTACCTATACTATTCCAGTTAGCGTAGCTCCTACGACCGACTTATGATTTTTTCTCTTTAAATTTTCTGTAACCAGGATGGGTAGGTAAAAAAAAAGTACTTTAAGGAGCTTTGTCTCACACCGAATGTTCTACTCTGGTACACATTTATAAGTTTATGCTCACTGGTGCACTGCCAGCTGACCACGTAACTAGCTAGCAGTGGATTTCAGGCAAGAGAAAGTACAATACATGTGTCTGTGGTACCTGCTGGCCTGAATTGCATTCTGCAAATTTTACAGTCAATACAGTTCTCATGGGGAACATCACATGTTTCCTGTCAGTGTTGTACAATGAATGCAGTGCATTTCCTAATGCATTTTTACAGCTGTCGCCTTGAAAGAACTGGCAGTGTTTCAGGTTCAGTGTCATTGAGTTTGTCTGTTCTCATGTTCATTGTATTCCAGTCCACATCATCATCTTGATGCCATCACTTCTGAATGGCATAAAGCCAGGCACGTCCCTCTTCCAAGACATATGAAGCCTGAAAATCACATCTTTTTCTAGCTTCCACCAACAGCAGTGTCATTGAAAAGCTTAACACATGCTTGTGTTACGTCTGGTGTGTTACGGTCATCTAACAGATGCATGTGCTGGCTATCATTGCAAGTGATGAGAGAGATGGAGTGCCATCATAACCATCCAGAGAGAGCAAGGCCCGTTATGCTCTCTTGCACTCTTGGCAACGGATGACTTTGGCATCGCAAACTCGTGATACTCTTAATTATTGGGCCAGCACTTAGACAGTTATGCCACTCAGACGCCAACTTTGTTTTTATGGTATTCTGTACGCTGCTGGAACGTCTCTCTCACGACTTTGAATGCACCTGTACTTTTTCTTCGTAGTGTAGTGGTGTCTGGATGGATGAGTCTGTAAGGTTTTCCTCTTAGTTTGTTGTAATTTCTTCATAAATTTAAATTTATTTCATAACCTACCCTGCTGCTGTTTACATTTATGGCATTTAGCTGATGGTCTTATTTAGAGCGACTTACAAGGTTACTTGTATAACAGAGGTGGGCCAATGTGGTGTTGGGAGTCTTGCCCAAGGACTCTTATTGGTGTAGTGCAGCATAGTCACCCAGACTGGGAATCAAACCCCAGGCCCCATATGGCAGAACACATCACAGCATTTAGTTGGTGTCCTTTCCTGTCTGCTTTCCATTGTTTTGCATGATGTGTAGCGCATTAACCTCACTAAATATTATCTGAGCTGACTAGCATATCAATGCACCTGCCTACTAGATCAAGACAATTTTGTTTAGCTATTCAGTGCAGCCATAAAGGTGCACACTTTTTAGGTTGTGTTTAGTCAAATGAAATCAAGTGAAATCATTGTTTTATGAATTATGAAATAATAAAAGCAAGCTCAAAATACACAGGCAAAATACACAGGCAAAATACACAGGCAAATATATCTGGCACTGTCTAGGCTTGTATACACATACACACATGTTTTATGGGCAGGTAGTTCAACCCCTTAAACAGCCTGTGGCTCACCGGCGGGCTGTAAAAGTTATTACAAACTTCTATTACCAAAGAATAGTTCCACCAGTATGTACAGAAGCCCCTGTAGTTACTGAATAATACACCTATGTGTGTAATAAGCCTTTCTGTCTGAAAGGGTTAACTGTGTTTAAGCTTTACCACTCTGCCAGAGTACGAGTGGATTTTTGTCTGTTTTCATTTTCCACTTAAAAACAGTTCCACAATGGAGACATTTAAACTGCTTGTTAAATTCTGAAAAGGTGTCTCGCTGCAGCAGTCTTTGGATAATATCTGTTTAGAAAAAAGGCTAAGAAATGTTGAGTATCACACACTCTGCTTGGTTTTGACATTGTAGCTTCAGTGAAAAGTGAAAAATGCCTATACTTTCCAAACACTTTGAAGGAGACTGATAAGTTATTTTGTTCACAGAACATTACAAGACCACTGAACCCACAGCATTTGATGAACTAAAACTGCATAATGGTCGGTCTCGCAAGGAATAGTGATCTCATTTCAAGTGCGAAATAGCATTTTGTAGTGCTTGTGTCTCAATGGGATTAGCAGGAACTACAAGGCGCTCTCGGAATTCCGAATATCTCACCTATAAGGGGCTGGGGAAAACTGTGTTAACTAACTGTGAATTTCTCCCAGGAAAAAAGTATATAATCCCGCCAGGTCCTGCATTTCTAGGTAGAAAAAGAGAGCTGGCATATGAATAGGGCCCCACAGAAGGGTTGTTGCAGTGAAAGAATTTTCCCTTTGGTGATTTAGGGTGTCTCAACACTGCAATATGTTATATTAGCTTTTATTAGCATTTTTTGTTGTTTTACACGTTGCTGAATTTATCTGGGTTTAAATGTTATAAAAATAAGCTGTGAGTGTATTGTTGCTTTTTAAATGACAATGGTGAGTCAGTTTTAAGACAAATCAAATGCTCGTTTATTGTTAAATACAGAACAAAGAAGATCAATGAGGCGCAATAAGCAAAATAATCACATCTTTTCTCTATTTTGAAAAAAAAGTTTATGCCTAGCTTCTATAGCTTAGGCTAAATATAGACTGTAAAGCTGACTATAAAAATAAACCTGTTGTTTAGGCTAAATCTTGATCTCTTATCATGCTCAAGAAGTAATAACCATGATCAAGATATGGGGGAAATAAAGTGTGATGGCTTTGATGGCTGGATGATTGGTAGAAAGATGAGACCTTAAATGGCAAAGGTGCCTTTGGTTTCATGACCAGAGCATTATGTAATAACTGAAAGTTTGGGAGAAGGACCACGCCCAAACTCCTCCCCTCCATTTCTACATACTATAAAACCGTTCCTCTCCCTTCTCGTTCTCGTGGCGAAAACCTGCACCCCACCACCGTCCCTGCTCCTCCTGATGATTCAATTATATTTAACCTCTACCTGGCGAGGGGGGGGGTCTGGCTTCGGGTCCCATTAACTCGAAGCCCCCCAGATCTCCAGCCCAAATTTCTCAAGTTCTCCTCCTTGCCTCAGCTAGCGTGGGCCGCACTTCGCTAAATAGATGTTAGTGCTTTATTAAGTGTTCTCGAAAATAGGTGTGTGTTCAGTTGACGTTCAGGGGGTGTTTGCTCCACCACTTTGGTGCCAGGACAGAGGTTAATCAGGTTGCTTGTCTTCCATGCGTCCAGAGAGATGTGGGTCAAGTCGAGCCGTACTTGGTACGGATTCAGGTTTTGACCGTTTAGATCAGGTAGGGAGGAGCTAGACCATTTTTGGCTTTGTAGGCTAGTTTTCTATCTGACGCTGGCTGCTACAGGAAGCCAGTGAAGAGTACAGAGCAAGGGAGGGACATGGGTAAACATAGGAAGGCTAAAGACGACTTGCAAGGGCCTGGTTGCACACATAGGTAGACCGGCAGTGGTGAGTTGAATTCTCTGAATGTTGTTTAGGAGAAAACTGCATGACTGAGTCAGGCCTGCAAAATAAGCTGTGAAGAAGAACTGGTCGCCAGCAACTACCCCAGGCTGTACATTTCCTAACTATTAGAAGCTAGCTAGCTTTTTTACCACTTCATGGCCAGACAAAGACAAAATAAACAAGGGGTTTGTTGTTCTAAATGAGTTCACCAGCAAATATTATCAATGACTAGCAAAGTAACTCTCCAGCAGTGTATCAGTTAAAGGACTGACTAGCAATCCATTGTCCGAGCACTGGGAGATACCGGCAGTATGCCTCTTTCAGGTCCAGACACGAGGTCACAGGTTTTATTTCCTCTTATTTCTGCCCGCAGACCTTTTTTTTTAAAGGTGTTGTGAAAACTAGATGAAAAAGTGTTCCTCAGCTTCTTTTCCTCCAGCAAAAAAAAAGGTGTATGGGAGGAGGAGGCCCACCACCAAATGCTACCTTTCGTAGACTAATATCCGCAACAGCCAGCAGGCTTGTGTTTCACATCTTGATCAAATCAAGCTCCCTTTTGTTGGTGAAGCGAGAGATGGCTGGGTGCTGGCGCTAACTGAGCAACGCTAATTACAGTCCGCCGAGAGCGCGGAGAATCTTTCAGCTGGAAATGACCCTGGGCTTCAGTGCAGTATTTTTAGACGAGCCAATTTGCACACGGGCAGCGAGCGCTGTCTCTTTCAGCCGCGCGTGTAGGTGGCGGATGGTGGTGATATAATGAATGTTTGGCCCTGCATCATGAGCTTGAACAACAGTGCGATGCGATACTGAGCAGACGCAGTTAGCCGCAGAGATGGAAGAGGTGGGTGGCAGCTTCTGCCAGACGCTTTGAAGCTGGATGACTGTAGAGATGGACGGTCAAAACCACGGTCAGAGAGGACAGAAAGTCAGGAACTGAGACTATGGCTGTTTAACTCCTGTTCATTTGCTTGTCTCTCTCTCTCTCTGTCTTTCTCTCTCTCTCTGTGTCTATGACTGTACATACATATACACAGATCAACCATAACATTACAAACACTAATAGGTGATGTGAATAACATTGATTACATCGTGACATTGGAACCTGTCAGGAGATGGATGTGTGTTTAGGGCAGCAAGTGAACATTCAACTGGAAGCAGTAAAGATCAGGCAGCAGGGCAAGTCTAGTATCTGAGTGACTTTGACAAAAGTCAAATTGTGATGTCTAGAGTCAGACTGGGTCAGCATCTCCAGAGATCGCAGGAATTGTGTTCTCGGCATGCAGTGGTTAGTATCCAACTATCTAAGTGCTGCAAGGAAGGACAACCATTGAACTGGTGGCAGGAGGAGTGACCGCTAGTCCGCCCCCGGTCTGATCCCACAGAAGATTTACTGTAGCACACATTGCTGAAAATGTTAAAGCTGCCTGCAAATTCCTTAGATCTTAGTCCATTTGTGGGATACATCTTACAGGACTTACATAGCTGTTTCGGTAGCATTAGAGGGACCTACACAATATTAAGCAGATGGGTTTAATGTTATTGCTAGTTGGTGTATATGTTAATATCTGTTACATACATGAAATGTCCTTTACATGCTTAAAATGTTGTTTGAACTCGAACTGCCAAGAAAATATTCATGTGCACCACCCTGGAGTGAAATCTTGGCAAGGCTATGCTGAAAACATTATTGAAAAGGGTCTGTGACTGTACTGCACTTATTCAAACATCCATTTTAAAGCAACATTATGAAGAATTTTTACCTTAAAATAGCAGTGATCCACTGATCTGTAATAGAAAGAATAGTGTCTCTATCATCGCTACTCTACTAGCTACACGTTGGTAAACTTGGTAAAGCGGGCAGGAGAACACTCTGGAAAACTGTGCCTAACTGCTGCCTTTGATACCTTGAACTTTGACACATCACTGGTGTATATACAATATATGATAATATATAATCATTGAATTCAGGTGTTTCATTCTGTGCCATTGCCAGCCTGCTGTTAGAGCTGCAACAGGGTGAATCCGTATTAATGCCTATAGCTTTAGAACAGGATGTCATAAAAGCTCCTGTAGGTGTCCCAATACTTTTGTACATGTAGTGTTCGACCTCCCCTTCTATCTCTTTCTATCTCAGTGCTTAATTAGTGTCACAAGTTACATTACAAGCACTTTAAATGCAGTATATAGAAATATGAACAGCAGAGAAGCAAAAATAGAAAACTGAAGCCAGGAAGCAAGACTGTTTACAATACTGGTGAACAAAGAAAGAAAAGGTTGAGGGTACAGTTTGTATTTTTCAAAATAATTTGACATCTTGCCTTGCGGGTTGTCCACAGATTGTGACAAGATGGCACAGATCTCTCTGCTTGTATGATCAGCCCACTCTTGTGTCCAAAACACTGGGCACTTTTCCTTTATTACAGCTTTCTAGAAATTCTCTTTCTCTCGCTCCCCCTGCCCTGCACATCCTTCACTCCCTTTTCAACAGTTACACACACACACACACACACTCACAGATACGCCTACAGCAGGCTGAGTGGGGGGAATGTAATAAGCTGCAGCCCAGCGTAAGACAGGTGTCAGCGTGTCCTCTTCGGCAGCCATAAAAGTTAATTAAAGAAGAGGAATTTTTATTGTGCTCGGCTGCTCCGGCGCGGACGCAGGGCTCCAGCTTCATAATAGCCTCTCCTGGAGCTGCTGTCAGGAAGAGCCTCTTTCCTGAATACGATGCATGTGTCTATGTGTGCATGTGTGTGTGTACGTGTGTGCTCATCTGTGAATGAATTAATGATAGCGTGTTTCTTTGCTTGCTGGTAGTGCGCTATTTGTCCACATTTCATATGAAACCCTGAGCCGGTGTAAACAGTGTTAGGTTGTGCACTGCGCCTTTAGCATGTCAGCTTGTTGGCCTTCTGTTTGGTGGTTGTCAGCGGGGCAGAAATGTCACATCATGATACAGGACTATGTTTTCACTATATGTATCACAGTGTTTAGTTCTGATGAGGGTTCATGTCAGATAGTAACAGCAAATCAGTGATGCCACATTTGCTAAACCCAGTAAATCCTTTTAGGATGCCTCAGAGAGTCAGACTTACTTCCTGGGTACAAGTCTGATTCGAGTCTCAAGGCTCTTGGGTGTGATTAGGAGAAGAGTCTCAAGATTTTAGGATATGAGACTGATTCAACTTTTCAGGTACTTGAGATCTTGAGTCTTGAGTTGAGCCTTGAGTCTCTAAGGTGCGAGTCTGGAGCAGTCAAGTCTGAGTTAAGTCTCAAGATTTTTAGGTGTGAGCCTAGTTCCCTAGGTGCAAGCCTGAGTCAGGTCTCACAACTGTTCGGTGCATGTCTAAGTTGGGTCTGTAGGTGCGGACCTGAGTCTCAAGACTGATGGACAAGAGACCGAGTCAACTCTCAAGGTTGAATCTTTTGGGTGCAGGTCGAGTCGAGTCAAGCAGGTCAGGTTGAGTCAAGTCTCAAGTCAAGTCAAAAGGCACAAGGCTTTTGACTTCCATAGTATTTTAGATAAGGTGGAACATCGATGTGATGCGGCCCGTAAAAAGGTAGAAACAGGGTTTCTGCATAGGTGCATTTAGGCCAAAAGCATGATTGGTCTACAGCAGTAGCTTCCTTTTTTATTTATACAGAGATATATGTTATATTTATTGTTAATGCCAATCCAGGTTCTATGTTATATGCATCAGTATCAGCACACATACATAAAAATGATCAGATATTGACATTGTCCCTCAATTCCCATATTATCTATTTATACACTATAGAACTACATAGCTAGTTACTTAATGCAGTAGATTCATGTTCTATTTACATACTGTTGAGTCACTGCTGACACATTTGAGTCACTTTTTTGTTTGTTTGGATGTCAGGACGTGACAGAAACAGCTCATTCAGAACTGCACGCATGACAGTAACTAATCTAATTCAATCTTAATAAAATACCGCCTGTTCTGCACATGCATACCACACACACGTAACCCATGCTTTCAACAGAACTTCTCTACTTGTGCTACGCAAACATGTAAACAGTCTTTTCTGTGATGGCTATCAAGTTACTGTAGCCCACCCTTTCATTTGCCTGGCCTTGATTTTTGAGTCATTCCTGACTCGCCTCCTTATTATTGTTATTATTTTTAGGTGGTTTGTTTTGCACGGGGCCGGGGAGGTATTTCTGGCCTCGCGCTGGGGGATATGGGTATTAAGGGGATTGGCTTGTTTGGATGAACAAGCCTCATTTTTCTTCTGCCACGCAGCTCTGCCCTCTTTCTGGCAGATTTAGGGAGCAAACACACACACACACACACTTGCACACACACACAGACACATATGCATTTAGTCATATACACATGCTAATATCAGGAGGTGCATATTCTGAGATTGCATGTGTCTATTCTGTGTGTCTGTGTGTGTGGGGGTGGGTGGGGGGGGGGGGGCGGTGCGTGGAGTGTGTGGAATGGTACATGCCATTTCTTTCTTCACATGCAGGCTTGGGTTTAATTACCTGGAAGCAGCTGCTGTAAACCAGAGAGCTTAGCTGAGAGAGAGAGAGAGAGAGAGAGAGAGAGAGAGGTGCACTAGTAAAGGATGCATTAAGCAATTAAAGTTAGGGAGCACAGGAATGAAGTGATGGTGTGATTTTTTTTTCAGTAATTGCCTGCTGATCACAAGGGAGGCAGGAGACATAAGGGTGGAAGCAATATGCTGTACGTCAGCATTTTATACTGACAGTCTTTAATACACGTGATCTCTCTTGCCCTCCCTCTTTCTCTCTTTTTCTCTTTCATTTCTTATTTCCTTATTTTGTTCTTTTTTTGCACATGTTCTTTTATACCACTTCCCCTCTTTACACAATCTATTCTTTCTTTCTCTCTCTCTTTCGCTCTCACACACAATAATAATACGAATAACCATAAAGAGTCGTAGGAATAGTAATAGAGTACAGTAATAATGAGTCAGAGAACAGTAATATAGTCATTGTGAGTCATAGAGAACAGTAATTAAGAATCAAAGAGACTCATAGAGTACAGTAATAAAGATAGTCATAGAAAACAGTGGGAATGATAGTCTAGGCTAGTTATTGAGAAAGGTAATAAGGATAGTCATAGAAAGCTATGGAGAACGGTATTAATGATATATCAGGTATATCAGTCAGATATATCAGTCATAGAAAGGTATGAAAAACAGTAATAAAGATAGTCATAGAGAACAGTAATAATAGAGAGTCATAGAGTATAGTAATCAGGATAGTCATAGGGAACAGTAATAAGGATAGTCATAGAGTATAGTAATCAGGATAGTCATAGGGAACAGTAATAAGGATTGTCATAGAGACTTATAGAGAACAGTTTTAATGATAGCCATAGAGAACAGTAATAAGGATAGTTATTGAGAAAGGTAATAAGGATAGTCATAGAGAACAGTAATAAGGATAGTTATTGAGAAAGGTAATAAGAATAGTCATAGAGAACAGTAATAAGGATAGTTATTGAGAAAGGTAATAAGAATAGTCATAGAGAACAGTAATAAGGCTAGTTATTGAGAAAGGTAATAAGGATAGTCACAGAGAACAGTAATAAGGATTGTCATAGAGACTTATAGAGAACAGTTATAATGATAGTCATAGAGAACAGTAATCATGATAGCCATAGAGTCATAGAGAACAGTTTTAATGATAGCCATAGAGAACAGTAATAAGGATAGTTATTGAGAAAGGTAATAAGGATAGTCATAGAGAACAGTAATAAGGCTAGTTATTGAGAAAGGTAATAAGAATAGTCACAGAGAACAGTAATAAGGATTGTCATAGAGACTTATAGAGAACAGTTATAATGATAGTCATAGAGTCATAGAGAACAGTTTTAATGATAGCCATAGAGAACAGTAATAAGGATAGTTATTGAGAAAGGTAATAAGGATAGTCATAGAGAACAGTAATAAGGCTAGTTATTGAGAAAGGTAATAAGAATAGTCATAGAGAACAGTAATAAGGATAGTTATTGAGAAAGGTAATAAGGATAGTCATAGAGAACAGTAATAAGGCTAGTTATTGAGAAAGGTAATAAGAATAGTCACAGAGAACAGTAATAAGGATTGTCATAGAGACTTATAGAGAACAGTTATAATGATAGTCATAGAGAACAGTAATCATGATAGCCATAGAGTCATAGAGAACAGTAATAAGGATAGTCATAGAGAACAGTAATCATGATAGCCATAGAGAGTCACAGAGAACAGTAATATGGCTAGTCATAGAGAACAGTTATAATGATAGTCATAGAGAACAGTAATCATGATAGCCATAGAGTGATAAAGAACAGTAATAAGGATAGTCATAGAGAACAGTAATCATGATAGCCATAGAGAGTCATAGAGAACAGTAATATGGCTAGTCATAGAGAACAGTAATAAGGCTAGTTATTGAGAAAGGTAATAAGGATAGTCATAGAAAGCTATGGAGAACGGTATTAATGATATATCAGGTATATCAGTCAGATATATCAGTCAAAGAAAGGTATGAAAAACAGTAATAAGGATAGTCATAGAGAACAGTAATAAGGCGAGTCATTGAGAATAGTAATAAGAATAGTCATAGAAAGTCAAGGAGAACAGTATAAAGGATAATCATAGAAAGCTATGTAATAAGGATAGTTTGTCCCCCCTCCCCTCTCTCTTACTGGCGTTCTTTATTTTCTACATTCTTTGCTGTTTCACTCACTCTTTTGTACCATAAGTACTGTAAGTCATACTGTATATGTCACACACACAAACATGCATTGTGTAATTATGCATGTATCAATATTTGATGAGGAACACAAGCGTTAGCAGCTCGTGGTGTTAGTGAGTGAGGATGGTGTGATTATGATAACAGTGCTCACGCTGGCTCATCTATGATTTATCTGGTGGCCCGTGCCGGCCACAGACGCTCACACACACACACAGAGACACACACACACACACATAAGAGATTTGGTCTCGTCTGTCCGTGCCAGATAAGACAGCAGGATTCATGTGGATTCATAAGGAAGAAACAGAAGGACTGGGAGACGGAAAAAAGAGGGATGGAGAGAAAAGGCCAGGGGAGAGGTGTAACCTTTTGTTTGTGTGTAGCGGGGAGCAGGAGAAGGGTGTGGAGCACTGATGAATGCTAATGTATGCGGCCCGGTGCGGCGGAGGGGGGCTACTGGTCACTGATTAACAGCAGTGGGAGAGCAGGCAGGCGGAGGGAAGAAGCGAGGGAGGGAAAGGAGGGTGAGGTGGGGGAAGGGGGTTCTGGACAGCCACCTCATTTCAGTTAATACATTGGAGCATGCGGCAGTGGAAAGCACAAGAAAAAGGCTGGAAGATAATCAACGGCCCGGCCCCTTATAAATGTGCGCGGAGATGACACGGCAGAGATTGGACCCGCGGAATGAGGAGCCGAAGCGGAGCGCCGCTAAGCCACAACACGACTGATTGAGTCCGTTCAGGCGATCACTCCACTGATAAAGAATGGATTATTTTGTTGTTTTAGGCTTAGCCCCCCCTCTCCCCTCTTTAACTGCAGAGGAAAATCTGATGAGTTTCAACAAATTTAAGGCTAAAGATTTTTCACGTCTTACCTTTTCCCTGATTCAGCTACCTGAAACACTTTTTTATAGCACAATATAAATAATATACACGTCATAAATGTGTGTATAATATAAACACACATCATAAATGTGCATATAATATATAAATACACATCATAAATGTCTGCACAAGAGCAGAATGACTCTAAGAAATGCTATGCAAAGCAAAAATATAGGCTGTATTACTTGCAATGTGGCTGGCAGGCCAGTTTATGCAGTAAATTTGAACATAAGCAGTCATTGGATTTGTTTGGCAACAGGAGCACATTGCCAGTATCTGCTTCACTGTAGTGCTAATCACAGTGAATTGAGTCAGTTTATGACTTCGTAGCTGTTGTTGGATCATGGTCTGGTCAAATTCAGGCTGAGCCTTGACCTGTGGGAGGGGCTATAGGTGAGGGTGGAGCTGTCCTCCTTGTCATTTATGTTATTTATGACGGACTGGAGGACAGTAGGCGGCCACAATTGGAAGAGATGCCAGCGGCTGCGTGGCTCAGCCATGTCCCCCTTCTTCCCGCTGCTCAAACACGATTAAAACAAACAAAAGACGGCCTTATTAGATTAGGCCGAAGGACATGGAGTCTTTGGCGCCGATTATCTTTTTCCCATTTTAATGAAATGCTGCTCAGAATTAACATCGCTCGAGCTAATTTGATTTCAAGCTGCCTCAAGAAACGCCAGACTGGTCCTGATTGGCAAGCAGACGGTTTGAGATCGTTGTCAGAAAGTGGAGCCGAACAGAGAGGGCTCTGCTCTCCAAAGTTCAGACCGGCTAATGGACTTCTGAGCTACAGCAGTGAAAGGGAGAAACGAAATGCAAGGTTGTTCTTTTAAATGAATCACAAAGTATCCAGAGACTATGCTCTTTGTGCCTTCATATGAAAGGTAATAGTGTTGCTCAGTAGGATGCCGGAAATGAGTAAGCCTCATGCTCATTTGTGGCTTCTTAGGGGTTATATGGCATTGAGTTTAGTGAGAGCCAACACAACAGAAGAGCCCAGGTCCTGACAACATGTAATTGGAAGCTGGTTCTGCATTGTTGTTAATAATAAACCGGTCAGCGTAATCCTCCACTGTAAGCTTCATTAATTAATCTTAAAGCTGGGTGCTATTGAGCTGAATCAGGAGAGGTCTTTAGGTGGGTTTCTCCCCTGCACACTCTCATGTAGCTTTTTGTCATTTCGCACATGGCAAGTGAGCTAGCTTAGCTTGGGAGGTGCCGGTGACACATTTAGTTAGTTCATTACATAATTTAGCTACAGAAATGATTGATTGTGTATTTTGATATGCTAATTGACATGCTAAAATTCATATTTAAAATACACTGCAAAACTGCAAAATCCAGGCAGTAAGTTGAGATGTCCCGATTGGGGGCCAATCCAGGCATTTTTAATGGGTCTGTATCAGCTTTTGAGGTTCTGATACACTTTCAATCCTTTGGTTTGCTGTAGCAGAGTGCCCTCTGCCAATCTCTAGGCACCATTCGTAGACATGATCCTTTCAAAAATGACCCTAGAGACATTTTGGATATATTATAGATATAATTTGTGGCTTTATTTTACATAGCAAAACAAAACAGAGCAATATTTTAACTGATAAGTGCCGTGAGTTGGCTTCTAATTCTTACTCTATTCCTCCATTTCACCTTAAATAGTGCCGCAGTTACGGAGGGAAACTTTAGCTTAAAGTTAGCTAGGAGCTTTTCTGTGACACAGCAACAGCAAACGGCTTCCAGAGCAGCAGTTACAGAGTGTGTGTGTGTGTGTGTGTGTTTTCTTTTTTTTAATATACAGATTTGGGAATCTATAACTTTACTCCCATCACGTCTTTACTCTTGAATTCTGCCTGGTTAGAAACCAAACTAACATGCAAATGCTCTGTTCTACCAGCAAGAGAACCACTCTTCTTTATTAGGTTATAAGTCAGCTGAATGGTCAGGTAGGGTGAACCAGACTGGATTGTAAAATATTAAACATTAAAGAGTTTAAAACAATCATTTAAAAAGTTTAGAATGTCTTATCATAGAAACCGTTTATCAGCCGAGAGTCAGCATTAAGAGACTCGTATTGGATCAGGGATAAAAAAAAAAAAGAACCTTGATCGGGGCATCTCTAGCAGTAAATGTCCTTTTGCTCAGTAAAACACTAACATTATAATAATGTTATAATGTATAATAATGTTTTACATCACTTTTTAAAAAATCTTCAAAGCTCTCGACATGGGAGTCTAGTATTATTTACAGTTTTCACCAACAAATCGATGCTTAAAGATTATAAATCAAGTAAGCTTATGATGGAGTTGAACATATTCACTTGCTGGCTGGGAACATCAACAAAAGATCGAAAACCAAGCTTTGTTCTTTAGACTAGCCTAGATGGTATTGTAGTTAAACTTTGGCAATTAATCTGCTGTTCACAATCGTGCCAAACCATGAAAGGCAATTGGTACAGATCACAGATCAGCTATGATTTGTTACTCCACTACTTGAAGCTAGGGATGCACCAATCCATCTTTTTCTGTTCCAATACAGATACTGATGAATGAATTTTGCGTATCAGCTGATACCTAATACCGATCCGAGAACATTGTTGAATTAATAAAATTATGAATCTCGCCATGTGGGCGTTGGGATCGGGATTAACTGTACTTGACAATACTTCACTAACTTTGTACAACAAACTAAACGGCATTGGCACACTAGCCAATTTAAATCCAACATAGAAGATCAACTACTAAACCAACAACAAAACACAAATGGTCTGGAGGTCTGGAGCCCTTCCTGAAAGGCATTTAGTTGCAGATAACTCCTGGGGACCACACCAGTCCCAGTAGCTAAATGATAAAATGTGCTAATGCACACATGCTAACTCCAATTAATTCCTGTCCAGGTGTTTTTGTCATTCTCATTTCTGCAAAACTGCCATGCTAGCCTGAGGTAGGGCAGGAGGCATACGGCAGCTATTTCACTTGTTCCCCTGCAACCTTGCTTTAGACTCAATCCCAGTGGGATTGAAACTTTAAGAAATCCATTTATGGTGGCCCCCGCAGCCTCGCCTGTCAGATCCCCAGGCGCTTAAAACCAGGGGTCAGCCCCGGAGCTGTTTAATAGCTACTCCCAGCACCTCGGCTGGCGTAGCCCTGCCATGACTCGTAATAAATACTCACTGGATGGCCCAGAGTTCTCCTCTCCCGCACTTAAAAGACCCCAGAAAGATGCTGTGGTGATCCTAATGCACTTCTGGCTAGTGCTAGCCTATCATACGCGTCATTGCTAAGAGCAGGAGGCCAAACTCTGCGACTTTGTTGGTCTAGAGGTGTTAAGATGGACATACGGCAGCCTAAGTAATACTGTTAGTGAGTTAACATCCACTGTAAAAAAAAAATGGCCACTGATGCAAGCTGCAGAAAAACAGAAAATGGCTGATCGCAGTGGCTGAGAGGTTAGCATTGTAAGCTAGAGGCTAACACGCAGAAGCGCAATGTGTCCATGCTGGGTGGACAGTCTTCAGTCAGCCACCGCCCCCCCACCCCCCCCACCCTTGCATTAGCTTTCTGTCTCCTCTATGCGACTGTGGCCCAAGATGGATTTCACAGTCACATGAATGCATTCATAAATGCATTTCCCCCGGATTTATTGCAGCCCGATCGGAGAATGATGAACAGAACGGAGACCCCTAGTACCGCTGACCCCAGAGGGAAAAAGCAAGTGAGCGAGCGAGTGCTGGAGGGACAGAGGAGGGAGAGGGAATGTGGGGGTGGAGGGGTGGGACAGTGACAGAGATAGAGAGTGCCCCCCTCTCCACCTGTGAGATGGAGCAGTAAAGCGCTGTCTGCCAGGCGATGGGCTCATTCCGTACAGCCTGCCACCAGGGAGCACTGGGCTGGGGCTATAAACTTAATGAAGTTTGACTGAACTCATCAGCTTCTGAGAGCCAGGATCGCAAAGTCTAGGAAAGCAGATGCGAGGGGGGAAAGCTGAAATTTCCTGGGGAAGAGGCTCACTTAGAGGTCATTACTGCTTTCCACAAAACTTTCATGTGGATGTGGGGATGTGGGGCCTTAATGGGACCCAGTTTTGAATTTTTTTTTTTTTTTTTTTTTTGACCTGTTGACATGCTTCCTATCATGTTCTCTCTTTTCCCCGATGGCAAATGTGCATTCCAAATGCTACCTTCATGAAGGATCAGGAGAAGGACCTGGAGAAACGTGTTTTTTGCCCCTCCTTAACGTACACTCTTAAAAAAAGACAATCTTCAAGGCAGTGGATAAGTATAGAATCAGAACAACTCAAAGGACCTGATCTGAATGCATACATGGTTCTTTGTCTGGTAAAATGGTTCGTCATATACAACGAAGACTTCTTGTAGATGGAATCTTTTAAAAAGGCTTTTACAAAGCACTAAAAAAGGCTTTCGCTGTCTCTATAAGGATCTATCTATGGGGTGTAGAGAAATGACTGTCAGATATGCTCCAGCTAGATCACTTAGGCCATATACAGTGAGTCCAAGAAGTATTTGATCCCTTGCTGATTTTCTTCGTTGGCCCACTAATAAAGACATGATCATTCTATACTTTTAATGGTAGATGTATTCTTACATGGAGAGACAGAATATTAAAAAGAAAATCCAGAAAATAAATCTAAGGAATATATATTAATTGATTTGTATTTCATGGAGTGAAATAAGTATTTGATCCCTTAGTATTCATTAGCAGTTCTGGCTTTTACAGACCAGTTAGACACTCCCAATCAACTTGTTACCTGACCTGAAGCCACCTGTTCTCACTAATCACTTGTGTGAAAAACACCTGTCCACAGAATCAGACAGATCACACAGATTTCAAGTCTCCAACATGGGTAAAACCAAAGAGCTGTCACAGGACCTCAGAGTCAGAATTGTTGACCTTCACAAAGCTGGAATGGGCTACAAAAAGATTAGTAAGGTGTTGGATGTGAAAGTAACAACTATTGGTGCAATTATCAGAAAGTTTAAAGAGTATAACATGACAATCAACAGACCTCGGCCCGGTGCTCCAAAGAAGATTTCGCCTCGTGGGGTGGCAATGATGCTGAGAACAGTCAGAAATCGTCCTGCAACCACTCGGCAGGAGTTAGCAAATGACCTGAAGGCAGCTGGGACCACAGTTTGCAAGGAAACAATTGGCAACACTTTGCGCAACAATGGATTCACATCCTGCAGTGCCCGAAAGGTACCCCTGCTGAAGAGAGCACATGTGGAGGCGCGCCTCAAGTATGCCAATGATCATTTGAAAGATGAACCAAGTTATTGGGAGAAGGTTTTGTGGTCAGACGAGACCAAAATTGAACTTTTTGGCCTCAACTCCACCCGCCATGTGTGGAGGAAGAAAAATGCTGCCTATGACCCCAAGAACACTGTGCCCACCGTCAAGCATGGAGGTGGAAGCATAATGTTTTGGGGGTGTTTCTCTGCCAAGGGTACAGGGCTACTTCACCGCATCACTGGGAAGATGGATGGAGCCATGTACCGCACAATCCTGAGGGACAACCTCCTCCCCTCTGCCAGGGATCTGAAAATGGGCCGTGGTTGGGTCTTCCAACATGATAACGACCCTAAACATACAGCAAAGGCAACAAAGGATTGGCTCAAGAAAAATCACATTAAGGTCATGGAGTGGCCCAGCCAGTCGCCAGACCTCAATCCGATCGAAAATCTATGGAGGGAGCTGAAGGTCAGAGTTGCCAAGCGACAGCCCACCAACCTTCATGATTTAGAGAGGATCTGCAAAGAAGAGTGGGCCAAAATTCCCCCTGGTGTGTGTGCTAAACTTGTGGTTAACTACAACAAACGTCTCACCGCTGTGCTTGCAAACAAAGGCTTTGCCACTAAGTATTGAGTGTGTTTGGCAAGAGGGATCAAATACTTATTTTCCTCATTGAAATACAAATTAATTAAAATATATTCTTTAAAATTATATTCTGGATTTTTGTCTTGATATTCTGTCTCTCCATGTTAGAATATATCTACCATTAAAAGTGCAGAAGGATAGTGTCTTTATTAGTGGGCAAACAAAGAAAATCAGCAAGGGATCAAATACTTCTTGGACTCACTGTAAGTCTAACTTGCTAGTCATCTCTGTAACCAGGCTAAATAATAGCAGACTGATTTCCATAGCTGTGGTGCCGAATTCTCTTTCTGATCATTTGAGATCTATTGATACACTCTCAAGGTTTATCAATAGATCTCAAGGTAGAAAGGTCTAAATGAATGGTCTAGGGGTGTCCAGAAACAGCACTAAACCGAGAGGCTAGTGAATAAGGTCCATGAGGTGCTTTGCATCTAGATGTGAGGTTATTTTACTGTAGCAGGAAATCAGCAAATACCTTCTGATTCTACATGATCAGATAAATGATCAGATACAGTTTTACCACCCTGTTATTTTGCCTTGAAATATATTAATTTGTCTTTTATGGTGGGCTTTTAAAAAGAAATCGTGCTCTCTGCTAATGTCGGCTGGTATGCGCCACCATGACGGCCCACAGGAGACACCTAGCATAGTATACCTTCAGAATAGCTTTGTTTTTAGCACTGTTACATGAATACTTCTGACTCTTATATAATAGTGTTGCTGTCCTTTCTGTGCCTTCTCGGCACAGTGTGTGATTAGCTAGTTGAAGAGATTGTAGCTGAGTTAGCTTTTAGCCTAGCACCTATTCCTCTGGTCTACCTTCCTGTTTTATTATTTTTTAACTTTATACACTCTGCAGCACTTAAATAGGTAGCAGATAAATAGGTACATATTATTAGAGTTATTAGCGTTGTTATATGAAGAACCTCATGGACTGAAAGGTTTAGTTTATTCATGTTTGTGTTGGATGAAAGGTAAATTGGATATATCAGCACCTCCCCAAGTACACTGATGGCCAGCCAAATGCAGTGTGTACACTGCAAATGTAAAATAGTACCAAAATACAGTGGTGCATGTGGACAAAGGTTTTTGGACACCTGCTCATTCATTGTTTCTTATGAAATGAAAAAAGTACATCAAAAATGAGTTTATCCTGCTGTTGTTGGAGTGACTGTCTCGACTGTCCTAGGCTTTCTACAAGATTTTGGAGCATTGCTGTGATGATTTGATTGCATTAAGCATCAAGAGTGTTGGTGAGGTCAAGATATTGAACTCCCTAACTTATACCGAACATACTGGGTGGAGCATTATCATTTCAGAGAACACAGTTCCACTGCTCCACAGCTCAATACTTGGGGGCTTTATACCCCTCTAGCTCATGCCTGGCATTAGGCAGGGTACCAATAGGTTCTGCTCCAGAGTCCTATTCTATTGGCAGTACTTTGTGTGTGTGCATGTGTGTGCACATCTGCGTCAGCAATGGGTGCAATCTAAAGTAGACGAATGCATTCATTGGAAGGGGTGTCCACAAACATTTGGACATTTGGTGTATATCTGAAAAACATTGTGATATTGCATTTCCTTCAGTCTGTATTTGCTTGTTTTAAGAATGTGATGTCTCACCTTCTTTGAGGTGTTTCTGCTCTCTCTCTCTCTCTCTGTATCTCTCTGTCTCTCACCCACCCTTCCTTTCCCCCATCTTTCTGGTGGCTTGCAGAACTTGCCATGCAATGCACGTCGGAGTCGGAGCGTGTTGCTATGGTGGTTGCTAGGGATTTAGACGGGAGTGACGTGAAAAGTCCGAATATTAAAGGTGTCCTTCTGACGCGGGGGTCTGTTTGAAGCTGCTCTGAATGAGCAATCACCACGCCGTGTTTTTATTACCCCCACCTTTCATTATCGCGTCTGCCTCTCTGGAAATATCACCATTGATTTTCAAAAACACGCCAAAGGATGCAGCGCTGGAGAGGCAGCGAGGCATGCTGAACAGCACAGACATTCCAAATCTGCCCTCCGTCTGTTGTATTTATTTATTTATTTATTTATTTATTTTTCCTGTTAACTAATTCCTATATTTACAGTTCCTCTGTGCTGGTAGCAGGCTTTACAATTGTGATGATTTGATCAGGAAGTGCTTATCAGTAGGACTTTCTTTTCCATCAGTAGCAAAAATAGCTTAGTCTTTAAAGTACTTTCCTCACCCTTTTAATGGAGTGCTATTCTGCAGGCTCGGCTTCTTGATTGTGTGCTTTCAGAATGTCCTTGGCCATGGGAGGTGAAGGAATAATTGAGCGTGCTGGAGGGAGGCGGGGGGCTGAGGCCATGGTTGCCATTGTACACAGGGTTAAAGGCAATCAGCATTAGCCAACTGTCCTCCAGAGACGTTAATGCGGGCTGGCGAGCGTGGCGTAGGGATCAGGTGGCCTCATCCCCACCCTGCACCAGCATTCATGAACTTTCAGCCTCCACAATGAAGGAATTCTCGTAAAAGACATGTGTCTCAGTTACTCATGCTCTCATGTTCTTTTCCCTCTCCTCTCTCACATTATGTGGTCTAACTCTTTTCCCTCTTTCCTCTGAGAGCAGCAGATAGTCTGACCACCACTGTTCCCATTACATGCTTGGTGTTTGATGTCAGACCTTGTCAGTTGTTTGTCTGCTAGCCAGTCTGTATGAAGATGACAATGATTAGTCTGATTTTCCCACATTTAAAGATTTGACCAGATGTTACCAGCTATAGTTGATCTAGTGCACACTGGTTTTCACTGGTTGCATTGTTGTCTTTTGTAGATATCCAGTGATCTACCAGCAGGAAGAGGAGTAGAGATCTTGAAGAGTGAGGTACTATCACAGTACATACACACACACACATGTATGGAGATTTTTTTCCAATAATACTAAACTTGGGCACTAAGGCAAACCTTCAGCAAAGTTTAAGTAGAAAACACACAGCATAAATAGGATAAAAGGCCCTCAAAAACCACCAAAACACATTATCAGGCCTCGCTGAGAACTGTCTGGGCGTGGTCTTAATATTCTAATGAACGTGCATAACTGACGGCCCTCCATCACTGGCAACGTGATGACAACATCGAGACAGAGGAGTTGCTTTTTTAGCTTTTTACTTTAAATTGCAGTTGTGGATTTAGCTGGGGGTAGCTTCGGCCATGCTGATAGGGCAGGGTACATGTGGGCAACGGACTATGGATCTCCCTGGCTACACTGCTGTGTTGGGACATCCCGTCCGTCCTGGCACCCAGTCGCTAAATTCCACAGTGAAGCAGAGAGGCGGCGGGCGCCAGGCGGAAGGGACAACAGGGCACGCTGGACAGTCGTAGGGACCTTCCCCTCCCCCGTCATGGTTTGAGCCATGTTAGCCTTGTGATTGGTCAGGATTATACCGCAGACATTTATTAGACCTTGGAAATATATTTATATACTTTGTACATTTAGAAATTCAGTAGTTGGAAAACTGAAATTTAGTTTACTACAGCTGGTAGCTTCTCCAATCCTAATGTTAAAAGGGCTTATTCATTGGATTGACCAACACACGGTACAATGGGAAAGTCCACAGAGCTTCAGATTGAAGTGTGCAGATCTAAAAGTCAAACTCAAGATTACAAGCTCACCAGTTCAAACGTTTAAAAGTTATTGGTAAGTGTAGCCACTTTGCCAATGTCTGGAAGAAGACCCCTACTGTCACCCTTGACTGAAGAATTAGTTCAGATGATCAGCAACAACCCAAGAACCACTAGGGCACAGGTCTGCCATGAGCTATAAGCTGCTGCTAGTGTCAGTGTCTACAGTCAAGTGAGTTTTAACATCACCATGGACTATTCTCTAATCTAAAATCAACCTTCAAGGTGGACTAAAGTTTGTAGCTAACCACATGGACAAAGAATAATCCAAAATCCAGATGAGACAAAGAGGAGGTTGGAGGAGTTAAGGTGAGGCATTAAACCCCCAGAATACTGTACTAGCTACCAAGCATGGTGGTGGTAGCAACATGCTCTGGAACTATTTTGCTGCCAGTGGAACTGGTGCATTGCGCAAAGTGGATGGATTAATAAGAAAGAAGGATTTCCTCAGAATTCCAACATGTGTGTAAAATGTGTGTAAAACCAGAACTGAATATGGTAATGATCTCTGTTCTGACTGGCTGTCCTGTATTGAACCTCATATTAAAAAGTTGTCAAGGCTGATATACGCCTTATATGGAGTGTGGGCAGAATAGTATGTACTGTATGCATTGAGGTCCCGTTCCCGCTATACCCCCCAACCCCCCCCCCCCCCTTTTTGGTTTTTCAATTATTGGAAAAACATTTGCAGCACGGCTGCAGTTATTAGGGATAGCTGCCAAACCGGGAATGAAAAAAGTGATTATCTGCTCACCTTATAGGCAGTTGGAGTCAACAGTGATCCATCCAGGATCTTACTAAAGAACCAATGGTCCTTTGGACAGCGATGTGTAGCCAGGAATGTCCAGCTAACTGAGGCTCATATCACATCTGTTTCTAGGATCAAGTTAAGTGGATGGTCTCAGGAGTGTTTCCTGCTGTTTTCAGGCTCATTTAGTAGACTGCTTCCTCCAGGTTTGCTCTTATACCTGAGCTTAGCATGTTGCTAAATTTGCAACTACAGTGGGATTGGTTAGTTTTCCATTTGTTTTCAGAGCGTGACTTCACCACTCTGTATGCTCCCACACATTTCAGTTTTCTTCAAATTGCAGCAATCCTTTCCTGCAGCTTTCACCAGTCTGTAAAAGGATAGTGCCGAATTCCAGTTGCACACCAGCTCTTTCTCGTTTTTGTATTAGCAACATTCACGCTAAACGACAACGCTCAGTGGGGGACTTTTTTTTACCACTTGTGGGCTTGACCACAGTGATCCCGTCACCTGTGACGTCATGTGCATACCCTCTATAAACTGCTATAGGCTAAATGTGTACGTGATAAATATTGGGAACCTGTGTTGCGTTTCTGCAGTTAAAACAAACACTGAAATGTAAAGGATGCAGGTTCTCCATGACAGGGCTTGCAAAGCAATGTTCTAGACCATTTATAGTAATATATCCATCATGTGCTCTGATCAAAACCTCTGTGGCCACTCTATAGCCATCAGATTGCCCAAATCCAAGAGTGTTCCTTAACGAGTTACTACAAATTGCAAGGGTAGTGACTGCTGGCATATAGTTGAATAAAAGTGATGGTAAATAAGCTGGGTGTTTTTTGTGTGAGGCCTGAATGGACGGAATGGTCATTTGGCAGGCTGATCAATAGCAGCCTAAATGGTAATGACCAGTCCCATCTTTGGTGCTACAGGCCCAGAGAGAGAGAGCGCGAGAGCTGCCCAGCCTGTCCATCCCCCTCCTGCTCTCAGTCTGCAGCCATTTCACACATGCACACAAACACACACGGCTAGGCTAGTTAGCCTTGGAAAAGAGAGCCCCAAAGCCCGATCAATATCTTTAGTTTTGTCTGCCTAATTGCTCATCGCTTGACATTGGCACCCGACAATACGGGAGCACGTTAGTGGGGTGATCGACTCTCTCTCCCCCTCTCTTTCCTTCTAAAACCACCTCACGCCCTGTCTCGGTCTCTGTTCGCTTCCCTTTCTCTTCCCTTCTCTCCACTTCCTCTGCTCCGTTCGCCCGTTCCGTTTCGG
The DNA here is from genome assembly GCF_030463535.1 of Salminus brasiliensis. NCBI lineage: Eukaryota > Metazoa > Chordata > Actinopteri > Characiformes > Bryconidae > Salminus > Salminus brasiliensis. The sequence goes on from NC_132894.1 coordinate 27,414,419, forward strand.
CTCTGGAAAACCGATCGGCCGGCAGTTGTGTCGTCGGGATGCGAGCGTCCAAAGGCTCCGGAGAGACCTGCTGCTCTCTCGCCAGGCCCGCGACGCCCTGAGCGCTCAGGTAAATCCACTTGACTAATCACCAACAGGCAGATTAGCTTCACTCTGTGTGTCTCTCTCTCTCTCTCTCTCTTCCACATTGTCTCTCTGTGTCTCTGTTGTTCTTCTTTTCCGTCTCTCTCACTCTCTTATGCCAATGAGCCGCGGAAAAATTATCTTCCTTTCTTCTTCTCCTCCTCATCTTCCTCCTCCTCCTCCTGCCTGCGTGTCTTATGATTACCTTCCACCCAGCGCGAGTGCAGCGTCGTTTTGCGTAGCACTGTATTGATTGCACTCGTCGCAAATTGCATGAATAAATGAATGCGTGAGGGGGCATTTATATTGTGCAATTATGCGTCCAAGTGCAAAGGCAAACACAAGGGTCTACGAGAGTGGAACATCGTTTGCCGCGGCTTAATAGCGCGTCGGTGAAAAAACATCTGAAATTTGCGATGATTGCGACGACGCCGGTGTTTGCATTTCATTTCGCGTCAGGAGACATTCGCGCCCATGCCCCTCCGCCCGGATTCAAATGCGGTATTGATCAGGCAGCGGCTGGGGAGTTGAAATCAAAACACTGATGCCACTCCTGAACACCTCGCATACATCCTCTCCACCACCACTCCCCCTGCATTCGCTTTTACGCCTAATAATTGTTCCAGAATTGTGAATCAAAGCAGCGTTCTCACTAATCACGAGGAACCCCTTTGCATGTCCCAGTTCCCCATAAGAAAGAGCGCTTTTCGGCACTCTTTCTGTGCGTTTTTCCCAGTCGTAGTGTGCTAATGTCATGATTTAAATGAAGTATTGATCAGTTTAGGAGGGGAGAATGGAGAGAGAGAGCGAGCGATTGTAAGGGAAAGAAAGAAAGAGAGCAGGGTTATCGGCTTGCATCGCACACCGAAAGCCAGAGCGAAAGAGATGAGCTGGGATGTTTTTCTTTTTTCTTTTTTTTTTAGGATTAACCGCAAAAAAGAAAAAGACATTCCTCTTCCTCTCCCAGTTTTTGAAGTCCTGAATCCTGCAGGAATTTGAGCAGGATGCCTAAAAGGAGGATGGAGAAACAGTACAGCGCTGTGATTCTTTTTTTTTTTTTTTTTTTTTTTTGGTGCTGTGCTTGTCAACAGAGCGCAATCAGCGACGGAGAAGGAAGCAGGGGGGCACGAGCTTGATTTAAGTGATTGAGATGAATTTGTGGATTACTCCCAGGCCTCTAATGAACGGGGCTGATTAATTGATCAGCAGGCGGATCGTTCCCGGGCCTCCGTTGTTTTTGGATAAGTGCCTTTTCCGTATGCGACAACGAAGCGGCGTCTGAGAAGCAGAAGTGCTAGAAGAAGAAGAAGAAGAAGAAGAAGAAGAAGGAAGCTGTCGGACTGAACCGGTACCAGGGTTCTGCCATCCCTCCTCTCTTTCTTCTTTCTTCACTGTCACCCGCCATCCCCTCCCACCCTCTTGTTCTCTTCCTCTCCCTCCCTCTCTCTGTCTCGCTCTCACTGGTGACAGTCTTGTGTTAATTGTTAATGAATTAATTATTCATTCATTATTTTGCGGCGTGACACAGCAGGCCTTAATGTTTACTTTGTGAAGTTTCTGCCTGCGAATGAACACTTTATGAATACTCTCAGAATACTCATGCTACTATGAATTTTGACCATTTATCCAATGCAATTCACATTTTGGTTCGCGCTCGTGCTTTATGCTCTCAATCAGTGCTTTTGCATCCGTAGACGAACAACGGACGTAAATGGCTCGATTTTGCATTTGCCTAGGAAGGATTGATTTCTGCTTATTTATTCAACGCGGAGCTGTCCTGGATGGCTGGGGGCAAGGGGGCACCTGCCGGCCAAGCCAGTCAGGGGCACCAGTCGGACAAGGAGATGCCGGCTCGGTGGCCGTGAGTCCAGGGCTAGAGCCATGGAAGGCGAATGCAGCCGGGCTCTTTGTAGTGGATTGATTTTTCTCTTCCTCTGCGCCCTGCCTCCTTTTGTGGTTCGATAGCTGGATGTCCAGGAGCAGAGGCTGTGGGAGCTGCAGAGAGAGCTGCAGGAGAGCCAGCAGGAGCTCCAGCGAGGACACAGCCGCTGCCAGCAGCTCCGCGGGGACCTCCAGGGCGCAGCGCAGCAGGCTCAGCAGCTGCAGGCTCAGGTAGGAGAATCACTGCCAGGCCCAGGCTGTGCTCAGGCCTTGGTTCTCTCTCTCTCTCTCTCTCTCTCTCTCTCTCTCTCTCTCTCTTTCTCCCTCTCTCTGTCCCTCTCTCTCTCGTCCTCCACGTTTTTGGACAGGCATCTTTTATGTGCAGTCAAATGGATCATGCTATTAGTGGAGTAACGGTTCATGAATGCAATTTCATTTTAAATATTGGGTTCACAATAGGAAAACGATGGTTTTCTAGTACTGGAGAAAACTTTGGATGTCATAGTGTATTATCGTACCCTCATAACCCACGGCTGTATGCAGCTGTTACATGTTTTGTTGAGTTCATACATTAAAAATGTTTCTAAATCCTCTATAGAAGCACAGTACTGCTTTTTCTCATGCAGAATTTCTGTTTATTTGGTTAATTGAAGATATTGAGAAATAAATTACTATTAAAATATGAACTAAAGAGAAGTAATGGCACATTGTACAGGTTATGCTTTGACAAATTCCCTCTTTTGTAGATGTTGTGTTCTAAAATGTACAGTAAAGTTTCATATTTATAGGTAATTCCATTCTTTGTTCACTTGTTTTTATTTTGGTAATCAACAACCCCTGTAATTTGAACAGGGTTGTCCAAACATTTGCCTATGATCAGGTCTATGTGTTTAATTTGTCTCATACTGAACAGTACATAGTGTGTCTTTAACGTCATATATGATCAAGTAATTGGTCGACAACATCCGTTGTGTAGGTCAAATTGTGCGAGTCACATCGATGTCCATCTAGGCCTAATGCATGTAATGCTGCTACATGCTTTTTCACACGAAGCTTCATATAAAGTGATGTGAGCGTTTCAGTTATTAAATCTAGCATGAGCCTGCCTGTTCATAAAGACTGTGAAGAAAGCCAGTTGAGGTCAAACTACTTTACAGACCCTTTCACAGTCTGTTAGCAGCTCTTGTAACTTTAGCAAAAGAGATTCTGAGGCAATAAGAAAGATGAACTGCTGCTCTCAGTGCAAAGATAATGTGACACCTGATCAGGCAGTGCTGTACCTAACCCAGACAGACCTCTGGCTTTATATAGGCCTGTTCAACAGTAACCCTGTAATGCTCCATTGACACGAATACAGGAACCCATGCTGTAATCCACAATATGAGGGACAGGTGCTCCGCAGCTGGCTGTGCTTCGTTCTGCGGTTTCCCTGTTTTACTAGGGCGAGAACTGGTACTTTTAAGACAGGTGTGCCTCCCTCTGCAGGCTCTTGCACACACAAGACCCATACAGGGCTCCAGTTATCCTGGCTTGTGGAGAAAATGAGTCCAGGCAGGATGTCTCTATTTACTGTGTTTTACCGAAGCCGTTTTGTAGCTAGACACGCTGGCAGGAGGAGCTCACAACATACAGGAGGCAAGTCCGTTGCATTGTTATCGGAGCCGCTTGCAACAGCGTGGCCGACAAAATGAGTTACAGTCTCACAGACAAAGGCAGCTATTTGACAGGTATATGTACAAAAAAATGAACATGCATGAATAAAAAAAAAATGGGCAGATACATAAACAAACAAGGCGATGGAGCCAGCCTGAGGCTTTTTTTTGCTGCGGATTTGCTGCACTACCACTTGAAAACCAGAAACCCTCCCTTTCTGAGCAAAAACGCTGACCAATCAGAGGCTGGGCTAGCGCTGTCTGTCAGCGGTGGCTGTGTCACCTGTCGCTAGGCTTCACGGCAGACTTGTGTGAGCAGAGAGAGCAAGAGAGAGAGAGAACGAGAGAGAACAAGAGAGAGAGAGAGCGGTCCGTGGTGAAGGACAGTGAAAAGTAATTCAGGCCAGTCTATCCAGCCCTCATTAAAGCCGTGAACAGGGTACAGCTCACTGGACTGAACCGTTTCTCTACAGTAGAGAAATTTCCAATGTAAAATCATTCATTTACTGTCTCCTTCTGGTCCATTTATTCCGTAATGTAGGTCTTTATGTATGAAATCATATATAATCACTTTTATATTAGAGCCCAACAAATATTGGTTGGCCAATCATATCGGATGAGATCGACAGCCGATTAATATCAGTATGAGTGAAAGATTAAAAACTAATAGAATCGCAGGACAATGGATTACAACCTTCACATTTAACCCATCCATGGCATTGAACACATACACTAGTCAATTGGGACAGTAAAAAAACACAGGAGTACTCAGGGAGCAGTTGGTGGAGGCATTTGGGGCTTAGGTGCCTTGGTCAAGGGTGCCTCAACCATGGATGTTAATGCAGGGGAAAGTGATCATTGGGTCCAGAGCCTGCTTTTCTTACTTGTAGGCCACGTCTACCACCATAAAGTGCCAATAATTACCAGTGTTTTTGTGCCATTACCAGGATCTAACCTGATGATAAGGTAAAAAAGACCTGTTAAGTGTTGTGTTGTGACCAGAAGGTTGCCAGTTTAATCCCCTGAACTGTCAGGACATAACAGAAGTGCCCTTGAGCAAGGCACCTGACCCAAGACTGCTCCCTGGATGCCATAGCTAAGGTGCAGGTAAAATCCCTGTGTGTGGAACTTTTTTTAGTATTGGTTATGTTCCAGTTTGGCTAATCTCCTCTTGAGCACTACAAAGAATTCCAGCTCAGGACCAGCTTCTTCTGGCAGCTGGTTGCAAATGGTCTAAGCTGGGTTTTTTTTTGCCCTTGCATACAGGCCATTGCATACAGGCTGGTTAACCTGTCTGCCTGAGTCTGATGGACTAGCTGGTTTACCATGCTGGCCGTCAAGTTGGCCATACTGGCTGATTGGTTTGGTAAAACTGGTCAACCGGTGTGGTCAGACTGGTGAACCACCTTGGTCATGGTGGTCAACAAGCTTTGTCACACTGGCTGACTACCAGATTGATCAACTGAATCTCAAATGGCTTTGTATTTCCTGTATAGTGGGTCTATGACTTCCACACTCAGACAGTAAACTAAATGATAAATGTGAAGTCATGCAACCTGTGACTAAATATAAATGACTTCCTTTAGACATACTGCGCACCTGGTTTTGGAGGCTTTTATCATAGGAAGTAGGGAATTAATATAAACCAGATTAAAAGCTAGTTGTGATTTGTGAGTTCAAAACCTCACAGTGGTGGATTTTGATGGCTGCACTCCTATTTGGATGAGCATGTGTAGTGGATAGGTAGCTAGTTTAATATGTTAAGGGTCTCTCTTCTGACTGCCTGCCCTGTATTGAACCTCCTTCAGAAAGCAGTCTGGTCTGAAATCCTCCTCTATCTGACTGAACTGCTGTAGCCTGAGCAGGTTTAGGAAACACATTGTAAAATATTCAAATTTCTGCTCATAAAAAGTACATACTTAAATAACAATTTACATTAAACAGTCAGGAAGGTTTGGATGAAAAAAAAATGATATGATTATGATAATAACTATGATAATCTATGGTCCTAATCTTCTAATAAACATGGTTGACATTGAGTGAATCGAGTGAAATGAGTTTTAGAAAAACTAACATTTACTGTAGTGATTGGGGCCAGGGATTGCAGCCAGGGAACACACCCACCAAATGCTAACATGACATGTTGATAAAAGATAGACATGTAAACCAACAAACAAGTGAAGTGGAGAACGGGTGAACACAAATGAGGAAACGGGCAAACAAACACGAACGGACAGACGGGCAAACGGATGGATGGAAGGATGGAAGGATGGATGGCATAATAGCACAGAGACAGACAGGTTAGCTAGTTTACTAGCTGTTGGTTATGCTGGTTGATTTAGCTCCAGCTCACTAATTTGGTTTGCTTGGAAGGCTTGGAACTCCTTGTTAAAGCTGTGTGGGCGTCACAAACCTAAGGATTTTCAGAACCGATCCGATCCAGTGGCTTGGGGCCGATCCAGGTAAATCTGAATGGATTGGGTATCAGCTCTGTTATTCCCAATCCAGTTGCGAGTGTTTGTTTTAACCATGATCGCCATCCAGTGTCCTCAAGGTGCCATTAATGGACAATATTCCCAGCTGGCAGCAGTGAGGAAGTGGATCTATTTTACAGTGGAAAATATAAGCAGAACATAATATCTGAAAACATCCATAGCTATATATACATATATAACTATAGCACTCTGTTTTACCAGCTGAAGAACCGTGTGCCTCTCTTTGTTTTTTCAAACCAGCACTGAAGAGCATATTCAGAACTGGGGCAGTGGTGGCTCAGCGGTTAGAGAACCGGGCTATTGATAACAAGGTTGTGGGTTCGATTCCCGGGCTCGGCCAGCTGCCACTGTTGAGCCCTTGAGTAAGGCCCTTTACCCTCTCAGCTCCTGCTGTGGGTGGAGTTGGCTGCTCACCGCTGTGTGTGTTTGTGTACTCACTGCCCCTAACACATGTGTGTGAGTGTGTGTTCACTACCAGATGGTTTAAATGCGGAGGACACATTTCGCTGTACAGTGACAAATACGTGCACCTTTACCTTTTAATGCTAACTTGCACACGATACAGAAAACCCAACCAAGGAGCATTCACCTTACTATAAAACAATTATTTTGCATCAGTAGTTGACTAACACCAACAGATGTCAGTCTAGAGTTTGTACCACTACACACACACACGTGATTTGACTGCAGTGTCTTAAAGGAACTGGTAGCTGAATGGTCAGGGAGGTGAGTCAGGCTGGATCATAAACACACTAGATATTAAACACACTATAAAACAGTCATTTTAAGAAAAGTACAAAACTAAATCAGTCGGTCCAGAATGTCTCATTATAGAAACTGTTACTAAAAATAAAGGAATTTTACAGGACGTTTACAGCTCATCTTATCTAAACAATGTAGCTGTATTATTTGTACAGTCAGTATTGACTGATGCTCAGCATTAAGAAACTCTTAATCGGGACATCCCTAAACAAAACACATCAGCCCGGTGACTGGTAAGCATACCACTGACACAAGCCATACCCAAGTTTAGCACATCCCAGTTCACATGAAAAACAAGACAGCTGTGGCAAAATATACAGTGGTATAAAAACGTTTGGGCACCCCTGATAATTTTTATGATTTTCCATCATAAATCATTGGCTGTTCGGATCAGCAATTTCAGTTAAATATATCATACAGCAAACGAACACAGTGTTATTTAAGAATTGAAATGAAGTATATAAGATTTACAGAAAGTTTGCAATAATTATTGGACAGCCCGCTTTAAATCACACCACAGATTTTCAGTAATATTTAGGTCTGGGGACTGAGATGGCTATTCCAGAACATTATACTTGTTCCCCTGCATGAATGCATTAGTAGATTTTGAGCAGTGTTTAGGGTTGTTGTTATGTTGAAGTATCCAGCCTCGGCACAACTTCAACTTTGTCACTGATTCTTAAACATGTTTCTCAAGAATCTGCTGATATTGACTGGAACCCATGCGACCCTCAACTTTAACAAGATTCCCAGTACCTGCACTGGCCACACAGCCTCACAGCATGATGGAACCACCACCAAACTGTACTGTGGGTAGCAAGTGTTTGTCTTGGAATGCTGTGTTCTTTTTCCGCCATGCATACCATTCCTTGTTATGTCCAAATAACTAAATTTTAGTTTCATCGGTCCACAGCACCTTATTCCAAAATATCACTGTGTTTGTCTGCTATATGATATATTTAACTGAAATTGCTGATCCGAACAACCAATGATTTATAAAGGAAAATCATCAAAATTATCAGGGGTGCCCAAACTTTTTCACACCACCGTATGATACCATGTATTTATTGGTTAATGGAAGTGCTGTTGATGCAGTACACTTTGCACATACATACTGAGAGCCCACAAGAGCAAGATTTACCTAATTAGAAAGAAAACACAAATTTGGCTTTTTTTAGGGCTTCGAGTATGTTCATCCTTTACCTGTAGTCTTTGCGATGTGTACATTTTTGGCAGTAGGCTAAAGACAACCATGAGCTTGAGATAAACCCTTAGCGCTATCCCCACATCATCACACCTGCATAAACTGTACCACATAGCCTCTGACTATTAGCATATGTAGTTAACCTATTCTGTGGAGGCACAACCCATGCTTGGAGAAGCAAATATAAGTGGGTGCAGTGGGTGAAGTACTTCTGCTTAATAATGCTTATTCAGACAGTTGAGTGTGAGATGTGCTTCATTGCTAGTACCTGTTGAGTGACAGTTCTTTGAAGTGATACGCGTTTGTGTGATGTTCTGTCTCTCCTTTGTCTCATAGCTGTGCGAAGTGAAAGGCCGGCTGGTCCAGGTGGAGGGGGAGAATGAAGCACTGCTGGGATTTAAACGTCTCCAGGCGGCCGAGGTAGCACACCCCATCTCTCTTAGTCCAGAACATCCAACAGCGTCTGCTTATCACTGCTCCCATTTCATTTTTCCCCATCAAATTTCATTGCCAACTCAAGACATATCTGACACAAAACCCACACAGTGCATGCTTTCACAAGGTATTAGAAACTCTTGCAGTACAGCCATCATTGTTACTTATGTCGAAGCATCTCTAGGTACGTCGGTCTAGACAAAAACCTGAAGTTTTGACGAACAAAGAGTGATTGTCTGCTTGGTGTCTGCTTTATTGGTTTATTGCAGGAAATTTAGTGTGAGCATAGTGGTTTCAGGTGCATCCATTGTTTTAGAATATCAGTGTTGGGGGTATTTTGGTTCAAAGGTTCAAAACTCACTTTCAGCTTTTCCTAAATATTTCTGTCTATTCCCATCTACAAATTCTAGTTCCTTAAATGTATATTAGTCAAGATTCAAGAAACACCACCTCTAGTGGTTAAGTGCTGAATACAACAAAACTGTATTTTTTATTATTTGTTTAATTTTTATTTTTTTACTCTTTGGATCTGCCTTCTGTTCCCACCCATGAGCACAAAGCACACCTCTAAAATCTGTTTTTCAGAGAGAATTAACGGCTAATCGGACTTCCCAGTAACTCTTTCTGGTATTGCAGTGGCATTTGGTCAGAGCGGACATAATATAATTATAGACATATGTTCTAATTATGATCATGATTCTATTTACTGGACCACACTGAGCCACCGACATGGCATCTGTCTTCACTGTGAACATTTAAAACAGAATATGAAAATGTCGGAGCTCCAAGTGGACCAAGGAGCTTCTACTATGATCCAAAAATCGTTGGTTTGAGTCTTGGGTCATGTTTCTTGCCATCAGAAACCGGAGTACAAGAAAGCACAATTGGCCTTGCTCTCAAAGGGGTGGCCCTTTCTCCCCACATTACTCCCAGAGTAATGTTGGTCAGCACAGGCATCTGTTAGCTGTTGTACTAAAGGTTTCTTTAAAACTGGCTCCTGAGTGATGCTGAATCAGCAGCAGTTCGAAAAATCTGGTGAAAAACATTTAGTTAAAAATTCTATAAAAAATATTTAAATTATGTAGAAACCTTTTGTGTAGAGAGTAGTTTCAAAGCAGTACTGGTGCAATATCAGTTTTTCACCAATACACATACATTTGTGGAACCATTGTACTGGCCATTTGTCAGGTGAGCCTTTCTGCATATGTGTGTATGTGTTTATCTCATATGTTCAACTCTGTTCCCCCTCTCATATGAAGCTGTGAGGTGACAGATTTGTGTTGAGGTAGTGTGATTCTCGTGGGAGCTGTGCGATATGATGGAGTTATACATAGATATGGCTGAGGGGCTGGTTAGAGGAGTCCAGGACTATCTGACGAAGCTCTGATTGTAGCTGGGAAATGAGTGCTGCAACTAGCTGATTGCCCATAAGTCACCTCCATCGAGGGTCAGTTTCAGATGTGCATGTATGTGCCCATCCCTGTGTTGTCATCTTTAGATGTCAAGTGTGTGTTGGTGCCCTGCAGGTGGAGAGGCTCAGTGAGGAACTGTGCTCTATGCGAACGACAGCTCTGCAGAAAGGCAGCAAGGAGACGCAGGAGGCTCAGAGAAGGTGTATGAGGCTGGAATCAGAGCTGTCCAAAACTCAGGCTCAGCTCAGTGACTGCCAGAACAGCACACAGGATGTCCAGAAGAGGGTAGGAACTGTTCATCACATCACAACTTACATCACAAATGAAATACTGGTGTGTGGAATAACTCCAGCCAGCAAAATCTTTTAAGCTGTTATGAAAAGTGTGACATTTTGGGCCTCAGCACCTTGGATACACAAACGTGGACATATCAATATGTACCGTAAGTAAGTGTAGTGTTAGGAGTATTCTTCTTGGTTTATGTGTGGATAGCAACGCTGTTATGAACTACATTATATACCATATATATATATATATATATATATATATATATATATATATATATATATATATATATATATATACAATACTACAGTGTCTTACAGGAGTATAACGGTACAGTTATTTACACTGAACCGTCATGGGGACACAGTTCAGTGCACGCACAGGGAATTCACAGTAAATGCCATGAGTAAATACAGTAATTTCACAAGCACTCATGCTACCAGAAACCTTGAGCTGTAAACCATTGGATTTGCATGGTATTGTGGGAACTGTAGTGGACTTTGAGTATTGCTATGGTAACTGTGGTCTTGTTTGTGCCCCTCCTCCATCATCTTTCTAACTTTTTCTCTGCCCTGTGTAGAGATACTCAGACCCTCATTTTTCTGTCTCTTTACTTTATTCCACAAAAACATTCTAGCATCCACACTGACCACTGACCACTGCTTAATTAACACACTACAAGCTGTATTATCTGCCTATACGGCACTGGATGGGAAAACTGTTACTTGCTCAATTGGATGTTCAAATGAAATGAACAGAAACCTGTTTGTTTTTCCCCAATGTACTGTACTCGTACTACAGTGCGAACCTAACTGTTACTTTCGTGTCCCATTACACCCCAAGTTTCCTGGCTGTGTATTCCAGCATATCGGATTTTGAATGGAAAAAGTTTAACTAGGAATGCAAACTAGAGTCTATTGTATTGTATTGATTATCCACTATCTCTGTAAATATAAAGGTATGACTTTATTCAAGGGTAATGTGCATCAGTTGTTTTGCCAGTGTGCTTTCTTTAATATTCATTTCACCATTTGAGTTGCTATTCAGGGATTTGTTACAGTTGTGCTTCAATTAGCAGATACATATGTTTATTATTATGTACTTTCCTACTAAGAAACATGAGTGCCTTCAGGTGAAATTGTATGAATGTGAAATGACGTACATCAATCAGCCATGACAAGTTGATGTGTTGGGCAAGCGAAAGAATGTGAGCCACTTTGAGAAGGGTCAGCTTTGTGATGGCTAGATCACTGGGTCAGGATATCTCCAAAACATCAGGCAGGTCTTATGGAGTGTTATGATATGCAGTGGTCAGTATTAAGTACATCAAGGACAAAAGTGGACCAAGGAAGGATAACTTATTAACCCGATTGATGGAGACCCCATCTCGTAATTTACAGGACTTAAAAGGAGCTACTGCTAACATCTTGGTGACTTCATAGACCCTTAACGAGTTAGGACTGATTTGGCGGCACGAGGGGGACCTGCATAATATTGTGTTTTAATTTTAAATGAAATTTGGTATTATTCACCCAATACGCAAAATATCCCCGCATTACAGTCATCAGCATACTGCACTCCAACCTCGCTGTCATTGCTTCTTGTCTTTTACAATTAAAAAGGAATCTCCTCACAATGGCACCACTCAGTGTTCTCCATTTCAACATCATTACTGTCGATTCAGATCAGCTCATTCAGCTCAGTTAAAAAGCAACGAATGCTGAAAGACCTTTTTAGAGGCGAATTTCCCATATGAATGGAGAAGCATTTCCATGTGTGATTTGACAATAAATATAACTTGTCCTTCAGAGCAGCAGGCTGAGTGAACTGTCTGAGTACCTCAAAAACACCTTTATTTCTATACATATGGCTTCCTGTTACTGTCATCCGATAACTACGAAATATATATCTAAGATATGATGCCAAAAAGCTACTTCAGACTAAGATACTGTGAGAATGTGCTTTGGAATTGTACATAATAATATTGTAGGAGCATAGCATTGAGCCTTATTCACCAACCAAGGCATTTCTTCTTAAAACTCATGTGAGTGTTTCCTTATTTGGATTTGTACAATTTACCAGGACAGTGGGGCAAAGCTGTGAACAATTCAGCAGTTTAAAAACACATCATGAATCTGATGTAGACTTTTTGTTGGGACTTTTTTTAAGAACAAATGTAAGAACATTCTTAGGAAGATCTGGCCCTGGCACCAAGAAGTTAGCAGCAGATCTTTAAGTCCTGTAGGTTGTGAGGTGGGGCCTCCATGGATCACATCAATGGGCCTTGGTTCACTGGTTGTCCTTTCATGCACCAACTTTGGTAGGTGCTGACCACTGCGTACCAGAAAACACCCAAAAGACCTACTTGATGTTTTGGAGATACTATGACCTAGTTTTTTAGACATCACAAAAATGTGGTCCATGTCGAAGTGGTTCAGATTCTTATGCTTGCCAATGTTTCTTGCTTTTAGCCCTTGACAGATAATGAAATGTTTTTCAATTCACCTGTCAGTGGTGCTAATGTTATGGCTCATCAGTGTAAATATAATCTCTGTAACATATGAATAAATAAAAATATTGAGTTTCGGTCACGTAGCCCATGTGTGAAAATAGCCATACACACTGTTGAATAATATTAAATTTTATATATTATTTTATATATTATATTTTATATATTTATATATTTAATATTAATTCTACTTAAGTTCTCACACGTCAGGGAAAAAGAAACAGCACAATATATTATGGCCTCATAATGTACTGGGAGTTGAAGCAACACTCATCTTATTGAGCATGACGGCTCCAAAGAGCTGCGTTTTTAGCTTTGTGCTATTATATTGTTAAGACAGTCCGGAAGAAAGACCCAGCCAAGGCCCTCAAATTTGGCCTTAGAAACATTGCAGTATATCTGTTCATACCGTGAGAAAAGTGTTGTTTCCAAGATATTGTTTTATGTCCACTTCTGGCAATAGCTGCATAAAAATGTGGAAAGGAACCACATGTTTTTCACATACCGTAGGCCTCTGACCCCTGTGTTAGGTAGAACTCCATTCTCGAACTCCAGTCTGACAAAAACAATACCTTTGCTGACAGTGATACCAGCAATCTATATTTAAAGACTAGTGCCCATAGGTAGCGCCTAAACAGGCATCAGTACCTGCACAAGCTTACAAAGACCACTAAATGAATATAATAAATGATTGTAATAAATAAATATACCAATAACATATTGGCTACCGATATATCATGCACCCCAAGAAGCAGTTGTTTATTTTCTCTCCGGGCTCTCCTCCAGCCCCAAAGTGATAAATGACGGCTCAAGTTCATCCATCATCTCTATGTCTGGGTAGCTTGATTTGATGCAGTTTCTTTTTTCAAAGCTTCTCAAACATTAAAGTTTCTCTCAGCTTACCAGACGTCTGGCAGAAGCATTCAGTTGTTCACACGTAGCAGTTAATTTTCTTTAACGTCATGACATGCAGCATTGTTCCATTGTGTGACTGCAGTTTTGTGAGTGTTCTGAATCACCTCATAGATCTGGGGGCGATTTCCCAAAAGTGTGTTAAGAAATAAATTCTTCATAGATGTGCTTTTTTATTCATACTTAAGAGAAAATAAATTGTTATTCTTCAAAAAATCTTCAAACATTTTTTAAGAACAATTCATAAGAGCAATGGGTATTCTAAAAACAATATGTATGTTTACACAGATTTTGTTAACCTAACAGTGTCCTTACACTTGTCTGTAAGAGTTTAGAAGAGTTTCCTCCATCATGACTAGTTCTTAGTTTTAGATTTTTGTTTTTCAAACTTTGAGTTTTCCCTCCGTTTCTTCTCCTTTGCACGGATCTTACTGAATAATAACCATTAAAAATGCATATAGAATACATAAACGTGTAATTAAGAGATGGAGCAAATCTGAAATGGGATGTTCTAGTCACCTAATACAGTCCAATCGACAATGTCTCACTAGTCTCATCTGGGCCAAGGGTGCTTATTCACACTATTAGGTACAAACAAGTACAAACCCCTACAAACCCACGCCCCCTTGTTCATTTTTGAAACACCCAATGAATGTCCAAACACAAGAAAAGTGTGTTTGGACATTCATTGGGTGTTTCAAAAATGAACAAGGGGGCGTGGGTTTGTAGGGGTTTGTACTTGTTTGTACCTAATAGTGGGAATAAGTGGACACAACGCTCCTATTGGCTAAGCACTGAATAGAAGACCTTGCATGTTAAATTAAACTACTGACGTATTTAGGAAGTGACCGAGTAATCAAGCAGTCACGCTTTGATTTACAGTGGTTGGGACCAATTTCATAATACATTTCTGGAATATTTAACATGTCTGGAGACACATCTGGACTTTCTGGAAGTCCTAGATACGTCACTGATTGTGTATATTTATAGTCATCTCGCCAGCAGTGGCAGCTCTATACCAAGGCTCTCAAGGTTGTCACACAGCATCCAATCATATCATGCTTAATTTGAAATAACACTTTGTAAAAACCCCAAATCAGGAGAAGGAGAACACCTCCTTAACTTTTAATAGAAGTCGAGGTAGACAGCTTTTATTCCAAGGCATTCCAAGTCATTTATAGCATTTCGATTGGCCCATTCATCATAAAATCTTGACACAAGATTCAGATTCAGATTCTGACAAAAAGTGAATAACTGGAAAAGCTGGAGATCAGCTTTTTCCGTGACAGTGCCGTCACTGTTTTCTGTCTGTTGTTATTGAAAGAGTACAGGTTTTTCGTGTACACTAAATGTCCAAATATTTGTGGACACCCCTTCTAATGAGCGCATTCAGCTACTTTACATTGCACCTATTGCTATCACAAATGTGCAAATGCACACACACACAGTTTGTCTAGTCCCTGTGGAGAAGTAGTGCCAGTAGAGTCCGGCAGACTCTCTGGAACAGATAAACATGAACCTATTGGCATCGTGCCTAATGGCAGGTGTGGGCTAGAGGGGTATACCACCCCACCCACCCCCTAGCAATGAGCTGTGGAGCAGTAGAACTGGGTTCTCTGGAAAAATGGTGCTCCATTCCGTACCTTTAATACACAGCAATTCTCCAAAATCTAGTAGAAAGCCTTCCCTGGACAGTATTGTTTAATACCCTTAATTTCAAAAGAAACAATAAACAAGCAAATGTCGGGATATTTTTATCAATATGTGATGTTTTTACCGGTCAGATTTAAATTTTTCTGATTTGCAAGTGGAGTCAAAAACTGGTATTTAGCGGTATTTAAGTCCAGATACACTGTAAATACACACACCTTGGTGCTTGGTTTATGTCACCTTTGTTGACTTTGTGGTGTATGTGTGCTGTAGTGCACTGTGCTTTAATGACGCATATATCCTCTATCTCCTGTCTGCTCTTAATCCCAGCAGTGCTGGCTCAGGAGCAGATTACTGACAGCAGACATGAGAAGACTACAGAGCAGGGGGACCCACACACGCACATACACACACACACACACACACACACAATTTCTATTCCCCTATCTACACTTCTCATTATGAGCAAACAGAGCAGCCATTTTCTCTCTGCTTTATTTGTTCTGAACCACCATCTTTGTTCTGGATATTCTCTCACCTCGGAAATGTTTTTGTTTGATGATCAACATTCACTGTTTGAATCATCCTATCATGTCTGTCTGTGTGTGTGTGTGTGTGTGTGTGTGTAGGCAGATGAACAGATAAAAGCGCTAGAGGAGGAAGTTACCAGTCTGAAGGCCCAGCACAGCTGTGTCAGTCAGCAGGTAGGTGCTGTTCCACTCCAATTGTGTCTGTGTGTACAGACAGTTTTCATAAAGTTAGAAAATCTTCACATCACCAAACTTATACAGTATATACAAATATGAGTCAGAACCTAATATGCTGTTTGTTTTCTGCCTACCACCAAAACGTCTCGCTCTACAATATCTGGCAACAAAACGTTAGTAGCAGATCCTTTAAGTCCTGTAAGTTATGAGGTAGACAGGGGTTAGCATGGGCACTCAGACTGGGCTGTAGCAGCAGGGTGCAATGCACTGTGTGCTGTGAATAACTCCTCTAACCATCATTAAAAAAAGCTTGCAGTTGGGTTAAGAGTTTGACACCCTTTCTTGTTTTGTTCCTCCTCAGACCAGTGTTTGTTGACATTTATTACTGCTAACCTAAGGTATCACACAGGTTTGTACTGTTCTACAGATGCTCTGACCCAATCGTCTGGTAATAATGATTTGCCCCATCAAAGTCACTCAAAGTCTTCGTGCCTACCCATTGGTCCCACACCCAACACACTATGAACTATGAATCAACTGTCCAGCTGCTGTGTAGCATACAGTCAGGTTTCTGGACAGTGACATAAGTATCTGGACAGTGACATCATTTTTGTAAAACTGCCTCTGTACAACATCAAACCCTCAGTGGATTTGAAAAAGAAAGACCAATATATAATTAAATTGTAGACTTTCAGCTTTAATTTAAGGGGTTTAACAAAAATACTCCCTTGACCCTTTAGAAACTACAGCCATTTTTTGCATGGTCCATTTTCACAGGTGCAAAAGAATTTGAAAAATTGACTGACAAGCAGTGTCATGGCCAGGTGTGGTCTGTTCTCTCATTATTCCATGCCAGATTAGGCAGAGGAAAAGTGAGACCCACTTGATTTGATTTCAAGTGCTGTATTTGCATTTGGAAGCTGTTCTTGGTGTGAAAGAAGGCTTCAAAATGAAACCTAACCCTGGGAACACTCAAGAAAAGAAAAGCTGATAGAAAACATCTTCAAAAACCTTCAGAGATTCTTTGGTCTGATGAAAGTACGATTACCTTGAGTGTGGAGAAGATAATGGAGGGTTCATGATTATCTGTCAAACGTAGTGGAGACACTGGTATTGCATGGGCATATGTGGCTGCCAGTGGAACTGGCTCACTGGTGTTTATTGATGATATGACTGTTGATTGAAGTAGGATGAATTCTGAAATGTGTTGAGCTATGATTTCTGCTCAGATTCAGTCAAATACTGCAAAAGCCCTGGCAAAACATCTCAAGGTTCCAGACTTCAGGCAGTCATTGACAGCAAAGATTTCCAGCCTGTTAATAAACGATAATTGTTAGTTTGTCCAATTACTTTTTAGCCTGGTCAAAATAGAGGGAAAATGTCAAAAGTGGCTCTAATTCCTCAATGATTAATGCAGTATTTTTGTTTAGCTACTTGAATTACAGCTAAAAGTCTAGACACTTTATTTCAAACCCACTTTGGTAGTGTCCAGAGGCAAACTTACCAAAAACAATTGTCACTGTCCAAATCCTTATGGACCTGAATGTATATCATAGACACTGACATGCACCCTTGTTATGACATAGTCAACATTATTTGCTTTTTGTATTGTGATTGTAGTGTGTCTGTTTCTCTGTGTACGTTGTTAGCTTTCCTCTACCCCATTCATCAGTAGGGCGGCCCTTGAGCATGTATCATTTGGGTGGTGGAGTTTTCTCAGCACTGCAGTGACATCTACATGGTAGTGACATGATAGTGTGTTTCGCTGCATTGCTGGAGTTTCTAGACTCTGTGTACTCTGACTGTCTCCTCTGTTAGACACAGCTACCTTTGGTCCACCTTGTAGATGTAATTTTAGAGACAGTAGTGTGTTGGACAGTCTGTGCTATTCATTCTTAGGCCGTTTCATTTTCATTTCTAGCCACGCTGTTGGTTGGTGTTCAAAATCCAGCATTGCTGCCGTGTATGATCTACTCTGTGTAGCACGCCCACTCCGGCGTGACAACCCTGTTGGTGTCTTCAGTGCTGAGAATGCTCCACCCATGAAATAATAACTTGCTCAGTGGTGGTCTTCTCTAATGATGAATGGGATAAATAGAGACTAACTAATTATGCAAAAAGAGATGGGCTACAGTCTATAATTGAAGAGGTAGCTATTTATGCACCTGTATGGTAATGAATAGGGCAATCACACTCATAAAAATAAAGGTGCAACAAATGGTTCTTTGAGCAATGTCATAAAAGAACAATGCTTGTATCTATTCACAACCTTTTTCTTTTTTAGAATTTATTCCCCTTTTCTCACAATTTGGTACTGCCGATTAACCCACCCGTTCATAGCTCCCCTTAGCAGTAGCGATGCTTCCAACACTACAAGGGTAAGGACTTAACACATATCTCCTCTGATACATGTAAAGCCAGCCATCACCACTTTCCGAAGAGGGCAGCCGGCACGCTTTAAGGAAAGCAGCAGGTCCCTAGCTCCACCACACCAGCTAACCTACGCCTGTGCCAGCCAACATTGAGTGTAATTAATAGTGAACGCCATCTGCCCACCAGGAGAGAGCACGGTCGGTTGTGCTCTCTCAGACTCCGCTCGCTGATGGCAAAGTGGCATGGCTCAGGATTTGAGCTTGTGACCCCTGAGGCCATAGTGGTAGCGCATTATACTCACACATCTCTATTAGAAAAGTGATTCTTCTATGGCATCGCTCAAAGAACCATTTGTGCTGTATTTAAGACCCAAATGTTCGTACTGAATAGAATCCGTCATGAAGTCACAAAGTTTGCTTACCAAACAAAGAAACAGAAAGTCAGA
This sequence comes from Salminus brasiliensis, assembly GCF_030463535.1. NCBI lineage: Eukaryota > Metazoa > Chordata > Actinopteri > Characiformes > Bryconidae > Salminus > Salminus brasiliensis. The sequence goes on from NC_132894.1 coordinate 27,433,264, forward strand.
TTTTCATCCTTCCTATTTTGCTTCAGAGTACATGTGAACATAACACAGAGAGTCTGTTAACAAGGCAGCTTCTGAGAATTCTGGAGAGATATGTACCCAAGTTAAAACCCTAATTTCAGTACTTCAAATAACATCAAATAGCATCTCCAGATCCTTGAAGTGTAACAATGTACGAGGACACTGCTTCTCAAAACAAGTTAAAAATCCTTGATTTAATATCATAAGAACATAGTAATCATAATTACTTGAAGAACGACGCTTTGTGCTTGTTTTGTGACATGGTATGACTTGAAATAAGGCAATATTGTGCGACTGATGAAGGAAATTGTTCTTAAAATAAAACAAACTGTTCTTACACAAAACGGATAATCTTATTAGAGGAACAAAGATGTATTGCCTTCAAATGAATTTACTTGCTCAGATTCCGTTTATGCAGTGTGAATCATCCAGGTCTAATAAGAGCTATAACCACTTGCCTGTAATCACTCATGTCTCTGTAACTAGACTCAGAGTAGCAGGTTTAATGTTATAACTACTTCTGCGTATTATAATATAGAAACATAACTGGTGTATTTTAGCGGATGTGTATCTAGCGTGGGGCTGCGTAATATATCGATAATATTCATATATTAAAAATGGTTTTATACACAATATAAAAAAAATCATATTTGTAATATAGCACCTGCCGCACAGGTTACCACCTGTATGTGATTTAATTCCAAAAAAGAAAGTGCATGGTTTTTTCCTGTGGAATGGGTTTGTTTCCTGAAGGCATGCCACTCAACAGTATAGTCTTGTGCAGGTTATGCCGTAGAAACATGGCAATTTAAAGATAGTAGCATGACGACTGTATTTCACCATCTCAAACAGAATAATCTAGTGCAGTGAGTGAAATTCCATATAGAGTGCAATTATCTTATGCTTATTATTATTTAATAAAATATATATTACGGTGATACTTTACTTGGAGTGGTGCTTGATGAAATAAGCACTCATCAGACTCTCAGCATTTGAACATTCAATAGATTATCAAGAGACTTATGCTGAAGATTTATACTGAAACTAGCTGTTCTTCACTTCCCTGTTTGCAGTGAACAAGTTTCGATCTGTAGATGTTCACTTGAGAAATCACTGATCATCTAACAGGTCTAATACAGACCATTTCAACATCCTCAAGAAGCCGTTACAGACATGCTGCTGACACCAGTCTGGAACTGGATTAGATTGAGATTAAGGGTCAGGGTGAGAGCGAGGATAAGATTTTGGGTTACGTTTAAGGCTAAGGTAAGGATTAGAGCCAGGATGAGGTTTATGATTAGGTTTTGGGTTGAGGTTAAGGTTATGATTAGGGCCAGGATAAGAGTTAGGATTAGGTTGAGGTTAAGATTAAGGTTAAGGTTGGGGCCAAGATGATGGTGAGATTTTAAATTGAGATTAAGGTTGGGGTTAGGGCCAGGATGAGGGTTATGCTTAGGTTTTGGGTTGAGGTTAAGGTTAGGACGAGAGCCAGGATGAGAGTTAGGATTAGGTTGAGGTTAAGGTTAGGGTTAGAGTCAGAAAGAGGGTTAGGAGAAGATTTAGAATTTTGGGGTAAAGATAGATTAGATGTTGCTTAATGATAGTGACATATTAAGTCTATTTGTCTGTATCAACAGAACATCTTCAAGACATTTACCTCAGTTCAGATGCTTCACTGCTGCCACTGCACTGATATGTTACGGATGTGTTACTGATGTTAAAAGTTTATTAATCATCTACAAAGAACTAAATAAAGTGTTACCTTATATCACCATTTAAATTAGCCCTATCAAGGGTATTCGTCAAGATCTAATCTAGCATGTTCAGAGCTGGTGATGTAGCCTAGAACACAATTCTTCTTAATTTGCAATTAATTTGTAATTTGAGTTGACAACTCTTTTGGTAAGGTTTTAGCATGGGAGTTGAGTCAAATGGTGGTGTTATTTTTTATTTGGGCCCAAATCACTGTTTAAAACATAGCAATCATGCTGTTTTGCTTTAGAGTAGAAGGAAATGGTTTTATGGTTGCAAGAACTATTAAAAAACACTACAGCTAGCTCAAACCACATCCACACATGCATCAACCTGTTCCTTTTAGCTGGGTTTCCATTTAAGCCTTTTGATTTTTTTAACGGTTTGTAAAAAAAAAGTCTGTAAAAGAAATGTGAACTAAGTAGTGTTCCTGAAGATGGCGTGACATGCTTGTATCTCACTATGTAAAACGTGAAGCGATACTAATATGTAAGTGATTCAAGTATCTACTTCCTGTAGAGCTGCTTTGGCAGCCCTCTGTCAGCTATACAAAATCTGTAGAACTACCAGTTTAGAAATGGCAGGTAGAATAGCCAGCAACCCATTCAGCATGGGCTGAGGTCAGTGTCCCTCATTCTCTCATATTTGAAAAATCTGTCTCCATCGCCATTTTTTGTATTCTTCTCTTATTAAAACACTACTTCAGTGTTTTGCAGTAGTTTGCAATTTAGCTCATGTGATGTGAAGAACCTTAATGGACCTAGCTTACTCAGTCATGTTTAGCAGGGTTAAAATTCGCCACAGGAGGGTGCTACTCCAATAGCATTTGGTGCTTTGCCTCAGGGACACTGTGTGCATTTTCAAAATTTGCAAAACAAGGGCTGAATAGAAAACCCACCGTCAAATCCCATCTCTTCTTTTTTCTCCTAGCCATGTGGACACCCGCTCTGCTCCACACTACACAACGCTCTCACTCACCATCCTCAGCTACAGTTCAGCTGGAGAGAGCATTAAGGGAACATACAGCATGATAGAAATTCCACCTGCACACCTTCATTCAAATGAACAGATGTTGCATAAACACACTGACATGCCTTGGAAGCCGGAGACTGTTTGGACAAGCTGCTTATTGAGAGTAGAGGCTGTAGCCTTGTAGAAGCTCTTAGCTCCCAGCTTCTGTCTGTCTGTCTGTGCACGTATCTTCCCATTCCCAGCACACAGTCTACGGTCCGCTGTCCAGAGATGTCTGCTTAGTGGAGCTCTTATGGGGGTTAATGGAGAGTCCAGCTCCAGGTGAGGGTAATTGGGTCTGGCTCTGTAATAGGGGCGCAATGGCTACCTGAGCAGTGTCCCGGTGCTACTAATACGCCCCCCCCCCCCCCCCCCACCTCATACATCTCATTGCCCCCCCCCCCCCCCCCCCCCCCCATGCCCAAAACTCAAACCCCCTCTCTTTACCCTCCAGCCAAGGAGTGCTAGGGTCCGGCGAGTGGTGAATGATTGCTAATAAAACATTTGATTGAGAGGAGAACGGGCGTGCGAGCCATAAACAGGCTGGATTCTGCCCTTTAATTTCGCCATCTCCAGAGAATTGCTTTTGCCGTGCCGCAGAGCGAGCCTCACACACCAGCAGTTAGTTGTCTGCCTTAGGACTGGGGGATTTAATTTAGTGTGTGCCTGCTTGCGTGTATGTGTGTGTGTGTGTGTGTGTGTGTGTGTGAATTTTCTGCTCCCGAGGACAAAGACGAAGGGCTTTTCATTGTGAATTCTCACTATTCTAGAAGCTGCCTCGGTGCTGATAAGAAAAAAAAAACAATCATTTCATACTGCAGAGTAAATTGGCCGTGCCGCAGCTAAGATGGCTCCAGCCGCGGCAAGAGCAGAGCGGATTCTAATTTAACCCCTCCTGCAGCTTCAGCAACGAGCGCTGCCACCACTGAGACGTTGCGGCTCAAACGCAGCAGCGAACTAATGCGAGACGTGACGCCCAGGACGTTTGCGGGGAGGCAGACACACCACAAATATGTATTTATTGCAGGTGCAATTAGGCAACATTGCATAGCTAAATTGTACGTTGGGTTGGGGGATCCATGCGGCATCGTGAAACCCGTGCTGTGCGCCTCGGTTCTGGTGCAGGTGAATGTTTTGGTGTGTACATATACACGCGTGCGCACACAAGCTCCCTTCGGCGGCTGCTCGTTGGCTGCGAGGTGAGCGTCTCGAGGCGCTGATGAAAGGTTAGAGTCGGAGCATATATCAGACGCACAACGGTGCGGTAATAAAAGGCCAGCCGCAGAGCTTCTCCTGTCTTCTGGGAACCGCACACATTTTTACTGCCTCTCTGACAGCAAGATGAAGTGCTTGTCCAATTAGAAAAATATTTGGGCACATACCTTCCAACAAGAGTCCCGTCCCCCCTTACCTCTCCACCTTATTTTCGAATCCATTTTATCCGGAATCTCTGGTATTTTTATTGTCTGTGTTTTCTGCTGCTGCATGTATGTATTTACATGCACCCAGTAGTGCTGCTAATGCTAATACTACATTTAGCAATGCCACTCTTTGCACTCCGTTTCTGATGATGGAAAGGGCTAGCAGGAGTATAGAGAATATAATAGGTTTGCTTATGTTGCAGTTTCAACTTCAGCATCTTGAGCATCTCCTATCGATGCTAATGCATACCAAATTTAGCCCCAATCTAACTGCCATGTTTGGGTTTTTGTCTCTCCCCTACGAATAAACCCAGCGTATGCATGAAGGTAGTTCATGTTGGCTTGTTTTTAGATTGCAGTTTCAACCATCTTGAGCACACAAGCCCACTGTCCTGCTTAATTCTTAACCTATGCATCCACCCCAACAGCAACACTCCCTCCTCCCCCTTTTCAAGAATAGATGCAGGGTTTATTTTCTCCCTCCTTTTCCTTTTTTTTCTTTCTCTTTCCAGAGTGCATTAAAATTAAATTCTCTCTTCTTGTTGTGAAAAGAGGCACACGTTAAAAATAATTGGATGTGGGAGAGAACAAAGGGCTGCCTCCCCTTCCCTGGCTGCACAGCCCGGCGAGGCGTTGATTCGGAGCCCCGCCGCATTGTTCTGCTGTCTGCAGCCATCCCCCCAGCCAGACACTCAGCGCTGGAGAAGTCACTTTTAATGTCTGATAATCAAGGTGAATTTTCAAAAAGCTGCCATTTTCAAATGATGGTGTATATATTATGTGGGGGACGGGGATATTTTTTTTCTTCTTCTTCTTCTTTTTTTTTTTTTCCTCGAGGGGAGGGGCCCGAGTGGGCGGGAGCAGGCGCCGTGGCCCATGCACAGTGAAAGAGAGACACCTAATGGTTACTGACGGAACTGCAGGCTCTGGTCTCTTTGCAGGGCTTCGAGGAAGGATAGGAGGGAGGGCGTATGAGCCAGAAAGGGAGAGAGAAAGAGAGAAGGGCTTGTCATTCTCATGACGGCGGTCTCTGTGCTGTATGATTTGCTTTGTCTGTGACAAGGTATGTGCTGTAAGTGTAACTCAGCAGCCGACTCAGCAACAGCAGCAGTGGTGGCGTGTGCCTTTTTTTTCTTTTTTTTTTTTTTTTTCTTTCGTCTCCCCCTCAAACAGTAGCACTTTTAATTCTCTCCTGCTAGTGGTGTAAATCTCTGACCTCACTATGATTCCATCTGACTGTGATTGATTAGGAAACAGTGCAATGGGTCATGATGCAGGACTTGGATGCAGGATTGGAGTCTTTCAGTAGAATAGAAACAATATAAACAGTGGCCAAAATGATAAAAATATTACAGTACCAAAGCTGTAGATATTTTCACTATACATGACATGTATTAATATTTTAGATCAAATGTGCTACTAGTGGCATGTTTAAGAATTGTTATTCAAACTTAATGAAACAGGACTAATTACACTCTAATTACACATGCTGTTATGCAGTACTGACAATTAGGGGTGGGCAATATCATGGCATTTTATCAAAAACGTGATCAAATTTGATCGTGATACAAGCAAACGTATTGTGGATACCGTTACTGCTTAAAGAACCCTGACCAACTGCACATTTTATTAGTGCTGTTTAATTACATTAATTAGGAGAGTATTTGAGTAGCAGTTTTTAAGAATTGTCCGCTAATGTTGCATTTTGTCTGCATGTGCAAAGATCGCAATTAATATTGTGTATCTTGAAATTGTCTTATGTATATATGGTGATTTCGATTTTTTTACTGTATTGCCCACCACTACTGAATATATCGCAGTATATTTAGAAAAGCATATCGATGCTGTCATGCAAAAACCTTAGCAACTTTACAAGAAAATAATTTTATTCCAAGTCATTTTGCATCATTTCTATTGTTCTACTCATCAGAAAATTAGAAGAAATTGACACAATGTAAAGAACAACTGTCAGTTTCACATAAAAACTGTAAAAATTAAGATAAAAGGTTTTTGCAAAACAGCAATTATATTGTTCATCACAATAGCATAATAAATTTAATGCTAAATGTTTCATCATATTGCCTACCCTTTGCAACAACACACAGGGCCTTCGTCAGTGGACTTTTATTTTGGAAAATAACCTATAAAAACACACTATAGCTATGAATCAGAGAATATTTCAGTAGTTATAATTGATGGAATTGATTACAATCAGTTCTAGCGTTTCAAAACTGATGTTCTCTCCCACAAAGCCCAATGACGTTCATGCACTGCAGCACACTGACCGTCAGAATAGCTTGAGATGAACCTGGGCTGGTTTTACCGCAAAGGAGAAAAGCTGTGATGCTCAGACGTACGAATAAAGCAGGCTCTTTCTCTCCGGGCCAGCCCAAAATGCATTAAAAAAAGGTGATCGGTCCTTTTCTCCCATCGCCCCACTCTGCCACACCATATATCCCCCCCGTTCATTCCGCAGTGGCCCGCACCTCTTCCATTTTTCACCGCCATTCCCGCACCCCGCTGCTGCGCTGCGTTTTCACACCGGCCCCGCCACAATCCATTTCGGCACCAAGCCTACAACGTAATAATAAGTGTGTGTTTATTTTCTGCAGGACTGATTTACTACTGTTCCAAGGGCTTTGGGGAGGCAAAAAAGGGGGCCAGCTTTGTATGTATGTGTTAGTGTGGGCGAATGGGATGTGAGCTATGCTCCCACGGACTACAGCTCTCTCTACTGAAGGTGGCAAAATAGATTTAATGTGTAAGATCTGCCTGCTGAGCCAGTGCCGGGAAAGTTGACCCATGCACAAATGTACAGAAAGCATATTATAGTGTATTTTGTTAGAAATGTGCTCACATTGAGACTATAATCATTTCAAAAAAGGTATCACAAATGGACCTCAATGCTGGGGGCTTGATGCCAGTGTTTACGTTCATGTTTATCTGCTTCAAGGAGTCTGTTGGCAGTACTTCTCTACAGGGAGTAGACAGACTGTGTGTGTGTGCATTTGCACATCTGTGTCAGCAACTTGCAACTTACAAGGTGCAACTTGAAGCAATGTAAAGTAGCTTAATTCATTTATTAGGGGGGTATACATTTATAAGGGGTGGCTACAAACATTTGGACATATAGTCTAGCTCTGATGCACAGATATCACAAATCAAATTTAATGGCCTGTTTCGAATTCCGGCAGGCTAGCAGTTAGCAGACGTGAGCATTGTAGAGCACTGAACACCAGGAATTATTCATATAACAAAAAGGAGATTTGCTGAAATAGCTACAGAAATATCTACAGAATCAGTACTATTAATTATACTGTGCAACAAGTGTGCCATTTAGCTGAAATTAGCAATATAGCTTATCTGACTAGCTTATCTGTTAGCTATCAAGCCTGTTATGGTCGGCTTTTGGAGATGAAGATAACTGATCTGCACACCAGGAAGTCCAGCAGCTTGTTATAACTATTTATAACTAAGTTATAAATAGTTATAAGTTATAGTTATAACTAAGTGATGTCATGAAATAGCAACATTTTGGGAGGAGGAACATGCCTATACGCGTCCTTTAACGTCCTTTAAATATCATCTCTGCGTTGTTTTAGTCTTAGGTCTTTGCAACCCTTCAACATACTGTATCCCCAGGTTTAACTCCATCATCTCTTATTCCAGGTTCCACTTACTAAAGACGGGACTGGCTTCCCACCACAAGCAGAACCCTGAACCCCTGCCCAAAGTTCTCAGATCCCCTTTCTTCAGTCTTTTCCCAAAGCATCACATGCTGATGGCATTGGCCAAACTAGCAAAATATAGCTTATCTGAATATGGCCAAGCGACCCCCACTGAAGATATATTCTGTTATACGTCAAAAAAACAGTTTCTAGATTGTTTGCCTTGGTTGTGAATTAATAAGCATGATGTCACTCAATACAGTTTTGGTGATTATACCACTGTGTGCATGTTATCATTTCATGCTCCATTAAATGTCTCTGGGAGTTTCCGGGACAACATGGGCAGTTTGCGGCCACTGTCGAGTGAAGCACACAAGTATAGAAATGATCATAATGTAATTAACATAAACTTCTGGAAAAAGCACAAAACTTTAGAGGACATCATTAATAATGTGGCACTGCAATCGCCGCTTACAAAAGCTCAGTTGTTACTGTTAAAACCTGCACCCATAAAATCCAACCAGATGAAGAATTTCCAACTGGCTGTCAGTGCTTGCTGCTGAGGCCCCTCTCGTGCAGCCAATACAGCTCTGGCCCATCGAGGCATGGACTCCACTACACCTCTGAAGGTGTCCTGTGGTATCTGACACTTAGATGTTAGCGGCAGATCCTTTAAGTCCTGTAAGTTGTAAGGTGGGGCCTCCATGGATCGCATCAGTTTGCCTTGGGGCACCCATGATCCCGTTGCCAGTTCACTTCAGTGTAGAGCTCGAGGGGACCTCCACAGTGAATGTTGAGGGAGGAGAAAGCACTGTTCTTTCACTCCCCCTGCCCCTACTTCTGCCGGTCCGGGGGATTAAACCAGCAACCTTTCGGTCCCAGATAAGAAGTGTCGCTAGAAATGACTGTGATGGGTGGATGGGAGTCCTTCTCACCATCACACACAGCTTAGTAACTTCATTTCTGAGTGTAACAGACTAAACTGTAACTAAAGCTGCCAGAAGTACGACAAAACTAAATGGCTGCTCAAGAGCCTCTGTAAGTGTGGACATACACGAACAAACACTATTTCCACAGGATGCAATAGAATATACACCAACATGCCAATTCACATGGGATTAATATCACATGGGGTTATTTTACAGGTCGTTTTTAAGAAGGTAAAAGACACTAGACACTCTACTGATGCGTATCTTTTACGGAGCATGCAGTCTGTAGAAATGGCTGATGTTGTGGATTCGGACAGGGCTAAAATCATTGAAAAAATCACACAATAATAATTACACTACCTCGTCTGAGCAGGTCATGTTTTTGCTAAAGGCTAGTCAGAATCTACACTATATTGATAAAAGTATTGGGACACTTACCCCTTCTGAAATCTAGGGGATATTAAAAAGAGTGTATCCTGCTTTTTGTTGGAGTAACTGTCTCTACTGTCCAGGGAATACTTTCTACTAGATTTTGGAGCATTGCTGTGAGGATATGATTGCATTCAGCGTTCATCAAGAGCATTGGTGTTGAATGATCACCCACCTCACCGTATTTCTAACTCATCCCCAAAAATATCGCATGGCGCACCATCCATCATTCCAGAGAACACAGTTCCTCTGCTCCACAGCTCAATGCTGGGAGGCTTTAGAACCCTCTAGGCCACCCCTGGCATTAGGCATGATGCCAGCGTATATGTTCATGTTCATCTCCTTCAGAGTCCCGTTCTGTTGGTAGTACTTCCCTAAAGGGACTAGACAAGCTGTATGTAGTTTAATGCATTCATCAGAAGTGGTGTCCACAAATGTTTGGAGATGTAGTGTATCTCTGTAGTATCTAGTATTTTTAATGTAAACTTTCATAAATCGAATCTAATCTTAACTTCAGAATCGAGCATCGTAACAAAGTTGAACACCTGTAATCGTTCCAGCCCAACTCACAGCGTCTAACAATATGTTTCCTTTCCGTCGGGCAGCGTTCCGAGCGAGAGCTTCCCCCAGACTCCATCGAAAGCACACTCTGGCTGGGGCCGTGTCAGTTGGTGGCGGTGTAACTGCAGTGATTTTGATTCGGCTGCTGATTGTCCCTGCTGAGAGCCATCACATCCTGCATTTCAGATGGCCCTTGGAGTGCTGGGCTTTGAGGAACTGAATGCATGCGTACCCACACAGACACACATAACATATACACATCCACATTGCACACGCTGCTAGTTGGTGGCCTGAAATTGCCATAGTGCTTTGTGTGGGCCGTGAAACGGCAGGCTCCAAATGTTTTATCCCCTCTCTGTCTCGATCTCTCTCTCTCTCTATCTCTCTCTTTCTTTCTCTCTCTCTCTCTCTGTCCTGTGCCTTCCAGTCTCCCTGTGTGAGTCCTCGGCCAAGCACAAAGAAAAGAAAAAGACGGATGATAAAGTTGGTGCTTTCCCTTTTTTCCCTCTTTTTCTTTTTTTCTTTCGCTCCCCCTCTCTTGCTCAGAAGTAAATGGGAGCATAAAAAAGGCCTTTGGTCCAGCGTGTCTGTTTTTGTCATTGATTATCTAAGCCGTAGGGTTTGTTTTAAGACGGCCCGTCTTCAGAGGGACTGACTTAATGCACCAGCAGCGAGGGGGGAATGAGGACGAGGACGAGAACAGCCAGCCTCTTCCTTTCTCTTTCATGCGACGTGTTGTGCTTTCTGAGATGGATTCCCTCTCCTGCTTCTTGAGGTGCGTGAGTGTGCATGTGTGTGTGTGTGTGTGTGTGTGTGTGTGAGAATACATCTCCTTTGAGGCAAGCTCACACAACCACACACACACACACACACACACACACACACACACAAAACACTCATGGAATGGAGAGAGCTCTTTTAATAGGTCGCAGTCCAAAGTTGTCAAGGGTGTTTGTTTGTGTCGCTCATTTCCGCTCAAGTGGAAGTCACGCTCAGCTTTTAATCGACTGTTTTCTCCTCCCAAATAAGCAGATTGGGAATAGGAATCACAACCTACTTTTAGCCACTGAATAGTGCTTCTCAGGCAGGCATTCTCACACAGATTGCTGATCTTGACCCAGCTGTTGGCTTTTAAGGTTTAAAGAAGTCTGCGTTTTGACATGCCTGATGTTTCCAATAGCTGGGATTTGCAGATTTATTATTTACACACATTATATGTCCAAAAGTTTGTGGACACCCAGCGTAATAAATGCATTCAGCTACTTTACGTTCCACCCATTGCTGAACCAGATGTGCAAATGGACACACGCATTGCTTGTCTAGTCCCTGTAGAGAACAAGTATTGCCAAGAGAATAGCTGTTGGCACCTAGAAACTGTTGGCATCATGCCTAAAGCCAGGTATGGGCTACAGGGGTATAAAGCACCCCCCCAACGCGCTAAGCTGGGGAGAAGTGGAACTGTTTTCTATTTTATCCAATACTTTTGTGATGAGTTAGGGACAGAGAAGGAAAATCGGCAAAACTTTGGCGATGTGCGGCCTTCAAAACACTACAAGACACATGCAAAAGCCTTTCGTGTCAACTGGCATAAACCTACATACACGTTTATGAAGGGTTATTCCGACCCTTGTGTGGGAAGCAGGTCGTTTAGATCATTTTCTGCAGAAACTCAGCAGAGGGCCTGAAAGGTTTTAACAGCTGAAGACCTAAGACTACAGCAGGATTTGGTGCAGTGGTTTATTTTGGCCATGGTTGTGCTCTCTCATTGGGTCGCTACACACGCATCCCTTGTCCTTAAACTGAAACAGCTAAACACATGGGCTTTGCAGAGACACTCAGCAGCTACTGGATATGGCTTCTTGATTGTGGATGTGTGTGTGTGTAGGAGAGAGAGAGAGAGAAGAGAGAGTCCATTGAGCACCCCATAAGATCACTAGGCCATGTTTCCACCCAGTAGAACTCTGCAGTCAGTAAAGTAAGTGTACGAGTTTGTGTGTGTGTGTGTGTGTGTGTGTGTGTGTGTGTGTGTGTGTGTGTGTTGTAGCCTCTTCTTGTCTAGCACCTCTCCTCCACAGAGGCCCATATTTCTGTGTGTGGCCATGGGGACCGCAGCACTCACACACATTTAAGTGACTGCCCTTTTCCTCGCTCTCACTGGAGAATAACATCACACTTAAGCCGGTGCCACTGACATTGTCCACCATTGTTTAAAAGCTTTCACTCTCGATTCAAATCACTGCTAGTTTTTTGTTTGTTTGTTTGTTTGTTTGTCTGGTTTTTATTCTAGTTGTTTTTTACTGACTTAATACATAGTCTTTAAGTTTTATGGAAGAACTGCAAAAACAGATATTCGAAAATACAGATACAGCAAATACTTAAGATATTTACTTAAAAAAAACAGCTCATAAAAAAATATGATTTTTCAGTATTACATGGCCTTTTTACATCACCATGAAATAGACATCTTATTTGAATGCACCTTTTTACATAAGATCCATTTAAAATTAACCTCTTTTTTTGTTGTACAAATTAGTTACCACCCCGTCACACAGATTTGCTTTGGCTAACAATAATGTACTGAGCAGCCAGGAACAACAAAAGGCAAGTTCTGACATTCTGACGTTGTTTATTTGTTGCTTTTTCATGTTAGACAAGGTACATCAAGCTGAACCCAGCCACCTTGTCACTCAAAATTGAGGGAAAACTATTTAAACTTCCTCAAATTTGTTACACTATGCATGCAAAGAAATAGATATTTCAGATTGATTAGCATTCCTGTGTTAGGTCAGGTATCTAACCACAGGACGTACTGCTGCCATATTAGGATATTCCAATAATATGCATAAAATTGATAATTCTATTCAGTGATTTGTGCCTAAAGTGTTTGCACCAATTTCGTAGGCATTTCGCCTCAGATAACGGCACTTACGACGTGAATTTGTCAAAGTGGTTGGTTTTGGACATTCCGCTGTTCTTTCTGGATCTCCAGTAGCCGCAAGACCTCCACACCACACTGACAAGCTTGCCTCTGTTTCTTTAGGCTCTTATATTCCTTGTGTTTGTGTCTTTCCGAAGGCCTGGCCCCTGTTGCGCTATGTGGGACAGATGCTGGGTGCCCTGCATGTGCTGTTTGTAGAGAGCGAGTGTAAGCGCAGTGTGGGAGAGAAGGCCTGGCCCACTGCCAACCTGGGCACCGCGCCCACGAGGAGGCAGTGTGCGGCCACCGCTCCGGCATGGGAACAGGCTGGCACATGCTGAGATTAACCAACACACTGAACAGCGGTTGCCAGTCATGGTCCTAGAGCACCCTTGGCATGCACATTTTTGGGGGGCTTTTTTTTCCTGCTTTACTACATGCTCTATAAATTCAACAAGGTCCTGTTATTTAGCCAATTAGACACTTACTGTACTGTGCAAAACGTTGTAGGCATCTAAGGAAATTACATTGGGAAAAAAATGTTTAATTGGACTGTAAGGACCAGTTTCCCAGACAGGGGTTAGGTATATCCAAACCTCTCCTTGTGGCAGCCCAGTATAATTCATAGTCGTCATCCAACATCATGGAAATCAGGTAAGCTGCTATTGGATTTGAACAGATCCATGCCATTATCTGGTGGCGTTGAGAAGAAATATGAAGCTAAAGCAATTAACTGAAAGAAAAAATCAGTCATAGCGGTTTATTGTGAAATGCTTCACTAGAATTCCTATATTGGTTTGTTTTTAATTAAATTTTCACCAACATTTGAGTCCGATTTCCAATTCTTACCCAGTAGCTAGGATGTTGCTACCATACGATGCTACCAGTTCTGGAAGGGTGAAGACTAGCATTACTGGCACATGAAGCCAGCCACAGCATAAGCCATTATACTGCCACTAAGGCAACTTCAAACTTAGAGGACAACGCTAATTGCCTGTCCTGTTACACCAGCTGCACTCGGTAATTAGAGGAGAGGAAGGCCCACCCCACCCCACCCCACCTTGAAGTAGGATCCTACCTACTCTTCATATTCTACCACCTATTGAGGGTGAGGCCACTGTGCTCTCTGGGACTCTCCACCGTCATCACTGAGGACTTCAGTGGGAGGATGTTGGTGGTCTTTTTAGAGTTTATTTGAACTTATTCTAATGTCATTTAGTCTTCTTACAGTCATAAGCCCCAACCTTTCAGATGGGATTTCATTCATATTGGATCGTGGGGTAATTTCCTCTTTTGACAGGTGCTCCTCAGTGGTTGCAGGTGTTTTCTCCCCTGCAATTTTTAGTGCGTTTAAATTGCATTGTGGTTCATGTTCACCCTCAATGTGTTTCGTTTGAGCAGGTGTGAACACAGTAATTGCGGTCGGATGCACACACATGGTCCGTGCTCTCGGCCTGGTTCCAAGCGAGCTCGGTCTCTCTTTGTTTGTGATAAGAACTTAATCTGACCTCACTTCGACCCAATTATTTTGAGTTATGGCCATGAGTGCTTTGTATTTAACCTTGAATATTGCTTAAATAATTACTGCAGCTATAAAGAAATGCCATCTCTGCCGTTAGTTACAGTTATATGTTAGTCCAGAACACAGGACCTTCTTCCTGTCTTTACTTTCTTGCTCCCGCCCCAGACAGGTCTGACCAATAAGCAGAGAGGAAACGCTCCAAGTTGACAAACTCGTTAACTGATTCCGACCAGAACAAACCGACTATAGGTGTGAAAATGCATTTAGAGGTCACCTCTTGTATTTCACTCAACGCAGCGGTGGTCTGATGAATTTTACTGCTTCTATGCACCGTATTTAGTCTCTATTTTTAGCAGTCTTTGGTAGCAATTTTGTGGATTTTAGTGAGTGTAAATCAAGTCCCTCTACATTAGTGCTAGAAGTGGCACAATATAGCCTCTTCTCCTCATCAGCCGAAACTCATCATAATTCAGTATTGGTATAGCATATTGGGTAACACCGCTATCTTGGGGTTACTGTGGCCCCATGAGCAGTTTTGAGGAATTTCCACAATGCAGTGGAACAACACGTCCACAGTGGCTCCATCAGAAAATTATTATTTTGGTGGCTCAGAGTGGTTCGATGATCCAAGAATCACTGGTTCAAATCCCAGGTCATGCAGCTTGCCATCAGCAAGAGTCTGAGAGGGCACAATTGGCCTTGCTCTTAGGGGTGGGTTGATGGCAAAGACTCCTAACACTACATCCATTATCTTGTGTAACATGATCAAACTGTAAAGCACTCTGTAAGAGCTTCTGCCCAATGTTATAGATGTAAATGTGGTTTACTTCCACAGTAAACTCACCATGCTAGCCTGCATCACAGCAGTAGCTTTTGTTTGTTCATTTGTTCATTAACGGAATGCTGCATTGTGTTCATTTATGGAAGGAACTTCTGAAGCCTTGCTCCTGCCATGTATGAATTTTTGCCCTTTTCATTTTTGCTTCCTCTCTCCTTGCTTTGCCCCCCCCCCTCTCCTTCTTTCTCTCTCCCCTCCCTCTCTCGCCCTCTCTCTCTCTGCTCCTCTTTGTATCCTTAAAATATTCTGCACATCCCGCAGCAGTTCCGCATGACAGGCACCCCTAATATAATCAGCGCGTCTGAATTCTAATTTATACCGTCAGGATAAAATAAATAGTCTGCAGTTAATTATGGGGAGCCGGCTCCTTGCCTTTCCGCCGTGATTTATGAAGTGTGCGCCCGCATTCCCCCGGTGCATTTTTCTTAATTTATTTTTAATCTGTCTTTCAATTAATCCTGCTGGAAACGTCTTAATGATGGCAGGGGTGTGGGTAATGAAAGGAGGGCAAGGGACAGGTGCTCAGGTGGTCAAGGGGGGCCATGCTCTGACAAGACTACTTTTAGACCTCAGTTTAGTAATGCTTTAGTAACCTTCCTCAACTCCTGTCCCACACAACCCTTTCCTTTGGGACCCTGAACCACAAGCCTCAAAGCCTCTCTCTGTTTTAAAGCAGTTTTGCCTAGTCATGGGCTGCTTCAGTGGGGGGATCTGGGGGGCTGCTGAGCCGGGCAAAGCATCTTTATGCATGATGGCTGCTCTCTTGTTCCTTCTGTGTTGTACTTCTCTCTCCTTTTTTTTCTTCCTCTCTCTCCCACTTTCTCCGTCCTGTTTTCTATGACTGCTGATCTCCTTCTAAGGTTAACGCTGATGCATCTTCTGCTTGTTATGCCGTTCAGAAACTGCAGATAGTTTGAGGTTAAAGGGGAGTATGTGTGTGTGTCATGGAGGGGCCTTCCAGTTCTTGATTTTTCACGAAATCAAAACAACTTTTGAAATACAGTTAAACCTACTTAATAATTGGAAGTTACCAACTTTGAAACAATAACAACTTTGCAGAAAAATAATATGATTGAAATAATAAGATGCTTCCTGTTTGGGGCTGGAGAGAGCTCACCTATTGGCTATTTACAATTTGCATGAGCCAAGACTAAAAACTTGATAATATTAAACATTGAACATGAAAATAACTTTACAAAATACAGCTTAGACAGGTTATTAGGACAGCTTTCCTGACCTCTATACACCAAACGATCAAGGTGAGCATGCTGCAACTCTAGCATTTTATTCCGGCTTTAAATATTTGTCTATGACAGTGGAATCACCCTAGAAGTCGTTTGGTGTAAGGCCGGAATTAGATGCTTAACTCTCTGGAGTCTGGAGTCTCAGGGCATCTTCAAGTTTTTTCACATCTTAAATTCACCTTTAAAGGCACTAAAGCCACCAATTACAGATGAGAGGCAGATGACAGGCACACAAATCCACCGACTTTTCGTTCTAAATCTATAGGCATCTCAAATCCATAGGCATTGATATGGGGTTGGTCTAACAGCAGGTTTAGTGACTCTAACAGAGTGTTGGTGAGTCTTATGCACTGTGCTCCTCAGCACTCTGCGATCTGGCTCTGTAACTTTACATTGTCTTCCAGTTCATGGCTGGGTTGCTGTGGTTGCAACGGTGACATCCTACTGCAGTACCATGCCGGAATTCAGCGACTGCAGGGCTAGGTGCTTGATTTTACACGCCTGTGGCAGAGGGACTGATTGAAACCCCTGAATTTAGTGATTAAGAGGCTTGTGTCCCAATACTTTTGGCCATGGAGTTTATATGGATTTAGAACAATCTACAAGGTGCACAAAGGTGTTTAGCAACACAAAGGATCTTTTAACTGGGTAAGAGTCCATTTAAGCATCGAAAGGGTTTTTGAGCTGTCGGGGTTCAACGTAGAACCATTTCTGCCTTTACTGAACAAAACTTAAATAACATATATATACATATATATATATACATAACTTCTATAACTATGAAGGCTAGCTTGTACTTCCCGGAATTACATAAGACCAGCCAATTTTTTAACTGCCATTGAACTGCAAACCAGTGTGATTACTGGTTCTATACTATAAGTGGGCCAAACCACTCTGACTCTAACATCCCTCTGTCTAATCTCATCTCTGATTAATGATAATGCTTCTGGTGTTTGTAATGCCTTGCTTTCCTCCAGTTCATATGGACTTATGTGTGTGTGTGTGTGTGTGTGTGTGTGTGTTTGTGTCTGTGTCTGTGCAGACCCCATATCCTCATCATCACTCACTTACTGTCCCAACAACTCTCCTCCTCTAAGGAAACGGATCCCACACTAAGCGGCTAGACGCGGTCAGCTGCAGGTTCATGTGCACAGGAGCTGAAGGAGCTGAAACTCCTCTTCCTCTTTCTCTCCTTGGCCTGCTCATTCCATTCACACACAGATCATTGCACACCAAGGCCCCGTTTTCATTTCCCTACACACATACGCAGGGTTTTTAACCAGGCAGGCCCGGGCGGCCCAGCACTGCCGATCAATACCTGCGGTCAGCTCGGAGCGCCACACGCCGCCTTAATAGGCCCTGCAGGTCCCACCATAAAACACCTCCCTGCACCTCAGCAACGGAGCCTCCATAAATCCCCCCCCCCCCCTTCTTCTCTTTCTCCCTCTCTCTCTCTCACTAGGAAACCACTTCTGCTGGGGCTGGGCTCCTGAGTGATACAGTGCGATTAAAATAAGATCTGATCGGGTAGGCTGTGGGATTTAACCTGAAGTATTCTGCCTCGTTCTGTGCTTCGGAGTCAGAAACATGGTTAGCTTCTTAGCTGGCCTGGTCTGTTTTTGGCACCTTTATAAGAAGCTCCCTGGACAAAAAAAGAGGTGGTACTGCGCAGTGAATGTCTTGTTCAGTGTGTGGAAAATGGGTTGCAAGGCAGATGGCCTTAGTGTGAAGGAAGTAGCAAAATTTATATGCAAATGGTCATAAATGTTCAATAGCAGTGGCAAAACCCCCAGTATACAGGACATTCTTGTCAAAATTGTGGCCGAAAAACAAAACTGTACATTTTGTTACCAGACAGTGTTAGCTAGCTGAAGAGATTGTAGTAGGGTCTGCTACAGTACAGCGCAGCCAATCAGAATATAGATCTCAGTCTTAAAGGCACAATAACCATGCATTTTGCCCAATTTCTAATCACTTTAGATTTAGAAGTTAAATATTTTTTTTATATTTTTTTTTCACCAGAGCTTTTCAAACATTTGGTCAAATGTCAAAGCTGTTTTTGAGTGTTCCAGAGAATTGATCAGTGGTCCTCCTGCAATGGGCGGTCTGGGGTTTGCTTCAAGCGGACTCTGGTGTGACCTGCGGCTCGTGTGGAAGCTTTTCACTCCTGGTACCGTGTGTGGGGTTGCGTAATCACGTGACTGCTTCAGCTTGTCGGCTGCATGGCTAAAAACCTTCATCTGTGAGAACAGCTCCTTGTTTGCATGCTTGGTTCCTGCACAGTGAAATGCCATAACTAACTCATTCCTTCAGTCATGTTTAGCAGGCTAAAGATTCTCCACAAGGGGCACGGAAGCACTTGGCGCATCACATGAGGGACACTGTGTGAGTGTGTGATGGTTTAATCGAGTAATCAGGTTTAATCAATTGATCGTCACAGCCCAGTGGAACATGGAGGACTGTAGTAAGTCTGAATCATGCAGATTTGCAAAGACAGTTTCGTTTGAGTCAAGCTGTGCAGTGAGTCAGGATGCTGCAGGTTTGGCTGTGGTCAGTAAGAGTGCAGTGTGAAGCGCTGCACTGGCAGAAAGCAGGCTGGAGAAGATGTCTTTTTTTTTTTTTCTCACTGACCCTCAGGCTATGTGGAAGAGCTCGTCTGTCCACGTGCACACGCCTGCATTAGCCAAACAGATAGCAACTTTAATTGCCTCCGCATCCACTTCCTCACCCCGACACCCTCCAACCCGCAAAAACCCATCCCCCCCACCCCCGTCCTCCACCTCCTCGCCCGGCACAAATGAAAGAGAGCGCGAGACGGACGGAGAGGGAGAAGCCGGCCATAATTACTTATTTTAGTGGACTGCTGCAGAATGCTCCTCGCCAAATGACTCTAATTCCAAATGGTTAACAAGATTTTTCTCTTTAATAGAGCCGAATCCGTGTGACAGCAAATTGCCTTCCCATTTGCAGCCTTAATGGCTTTTCATACTTTGCACTTCCAATAAGCAGTAAACTCGGAAATTAATATTGCACGCTGTGTTATGATGCAAATGGGAGCGAGATAGGAGAGCCGTACCTTTCATGCAGAAAGCTCTGATTAGATCCGTAATTGCTTCTCCGGGATGATTTTTTTCCCCTGCCCGCTCTTATACATTCATTTCTTTCTTTTTTTTTATATTAAAGTTTTTCATATATATTTACGTGGCTATTTTAAGCCTCGCCCTTCACGTCAGCGCCAGCGCCGCTGTGGTTTTGTTTCGAATCAGTGCTAATCAGAGATAATTTCGTGGAGCAGTAGAGCTCATGCTTGAAGCTAATGTCTTTGCTGTCACCTCTAAATGTTCGCCACGACACGTGTTATGATCAGGCCATCAGTTGGTTTGTGTCCCTTCACACTTGTTATGTCACATTAAAGCGAAACAAAGGCAGAAGACTATGCTGTGCATGCAGATTTCATAGAAATGGAAAATACTGTGAGGCTCCAAACATATAGGGTTGTTTCATTTAAACCTAAACATTTAGAATATTGAAAATTACAACAACGCAAAGTTGTCCATCAGAATGATGAAACAGTGTTGAGGATTATGCTCTATTTCAAGGTTAATATTTGGATTTACGCAAGTCTATGACCAGGTGAAGGCCTACAAAACTGTCTTCTCTCTTCTATTGAAGCTCATGTTGAGATGACCTTCCAGTGGGTTTGATCTATTAATGAGAACTTCTGAGAACCTCTGAGTCCACGCAGCTCAGGATACATGCTGTCATTAAAGCCAGGACGACATAACACCAAATACTAAAAAATGAGTCCCAGAAAACATTTGCCCATGTGGGGCCTGATGGTACCAGGAGGTGTAAAACATGGTCCCCATCTGGTTTGTACACTGCACATGGGGGCCTACAATTGAAATAAGATCATTTGAATACATGTCTAATGTTAATGTTAGTTTTCACCTTCCGTTTTTTCAGTGCATTCAGGGTTACAAAAATCGTGCTTTGTAGTGTCCTAATCTGACTCTTTAGCTAATATTTTAGCCTCAAGCTAACACACTAGCTAATGTAACAAGCTTGTCACCGTATGCTTCAATACAGCTCTACACAAAACAGTAGTATAAGACAGTAGATAAGATGTGAATGAACCCATTCAGAGCGGTTCGATATGAAATGTGCCATTTTAGAGAAAGTCAGAATTGCTCGTCGAAAAGCTCCCTTATAAAAACTTTAATACATAAAGATTTATGATAGTTGTGGAATGAGATGTTGGCCTAAAATGCATCTTAAACATATTCATAGTGGAAAGGTACATGAAAGACATTCTAAGGCATTTTAAGGGGGGGTCACTTTTGTTTTTTCCATAATTATAGTAGTAAATGTTTCATTTTCATTGTGCCATCATATATAACACTCAGAAGACAGATTTGGTTGTTTGGTTGAATTGTACAGAAATCAGCTATGTTTCTGTAGATTCTGGAACCCCAGGTTTGGTAAGTTGGCAGTTTTTTTGACAATGACCTTAAACATCATACCACTCTGGATGATTATGTTTACATTTCAGCCACTGATTTATGTAGACATTTGTGAAGAATTGGTCCAGTTCCTCTCTGCAATGTGATGATTCATACTATTTGAGACTCTATTAGCCTCATAGTTGCAGAAAAAGAAGTTAAAGAAGCAAACCTTCAGACATGAAACAGTGTCTTGGGGGTGATTGTCTACATTCTGGGTAAGGAGAAAACTATGTTAATGACTTTTAGGTGTGAGACTTACCTCTGAAAGACAGAATTTCCTTCTAAAAGTAACTTTACTTTCAGGGAGAGGGTTTATTTTTTTCCTCATTAAAGTTTGTAGAAGCGTATGATTTTGAGAAGTTAAAGGCACATTAAACTTGTAGGCACAGACCTTTGGCTGCGAGCTCATTAGTAGCTTGAACTGAGAGATGAGGGTGCGTATGTGTTTATGTGCAGGCACCCAGGGGGCGTGTGTATCTCTCTGTTCCCGCCACTGATTTACAGCACTCTGTGCACCCCGCTGGATTAATGGCTGTAGGTGTTTAAGATGCAGATTATTCCTGTAGGTTGTAAATCTGCCTGCTAGAGGAGTGTATATCTCCACCTCGGCCTTTCTGCTACCAGCCCTATCTCTTTCCACACTGCTCTGTTTTTGAGAGTGAAGAAGAGTGCTGTACAATTCCAGCCCCCCCCCCACACACACACGTATACTGACTGCTTACTGACCTTTGGACAGAAATAGCAAATAAATTCAGCCGCGCGACGGGGGTGACGGTCGGAGCTCGTCATGTTTAAACGTCCTCAGGCTCTATGTTTTAGACACCCCCCCACCCAACCCCAACACACACACAGACACACACCCAATACCTCCAATCTCAGAGAGGTCACGTGACCAGCGTGCACGCAAGCTGCTTATCTGGCCTGGTTACCATGGCAACCGCTCATTCCACACGCACCGCGCTCCCGTTTCACCTGTCACTTTGGTAATTGCCTCAGAATTTTCCAGCGTATCAGTGAGGGGGGGGTAAAGGCGATGATGATAATGATAAGACAATATTTATGAACTGCGCACTGACAGACAAGAGACAGGTTGGGGGGTTTGGGAGTGGGAGGGGTGAGATAAGTGATAAGTGAGATGCATTTCATTACGCCTATGACGGAATGTTCCGGAGGCTCAGCGGCCTTGTCTTTAGCACGGTTGCCTCCGCCCGCACATGAGCGCTTTATGCGGTTTTAATTGGGTCACTGTCTCCTTATATTCCATCTCCGTTTTCCCAGACTTGCTTCTTACGTACCTTTTGCCCTTGGAGCCATGCCGCTAGTGCTGGCCTGGCTGGCTCGGGGATTGATGCCTTTGGCCGCTGGTTTTAGCGGCTGTACGTTGGGAACGTTAGTGTAAACAGAACACGCAGTTAACGGAAACCTCTTGCGGACTCATTTTTCCCTCTGCTCTGCTTCAGAGGCCTATAACCTTTTTAAGATGAAGTTTACAGCGATAAATGTGATCGCCTGTTGAGCGTTGCCCTCTATTTTTGGGGGGAAAATGAAAACACACTACATAGAATTTATATTGTGTGCTTTTGAGGAGGGGAGAATGTCAGTGGAATTAATTGATTTGCCCATATTTGTCAGGAAAGAGTAAGCGGCTAACCCCGGCCTGCATTATTAAAGCTAATACCACAGTGGTTTGGGCAAGTCTTCTGTCGTGAATCACCCTCTGACACGGTCTTGATGATGTATGGATATATTATTCAGAGGCTTGTGTGAGACCACTAGCCCCAGCCCCACCACACCACCTCACACCCCCACCCCTTTTCCACCACTCCAGCACTCATCTGGGCCCTCTAGAGGCCACCTGAGTTCTCAGAGTAAAGACCACTTAGAGAATAGCCTGGGGCGGACGCCTGCTAGAGTGCCCAGAGTTGCGCATTAGAACCTAGTGTCCAGTCCAGGAATACACGCTTTCTGTGCCTGTCTGGTCCAAGCCGCCTCATGATGGGGCCAAGAGATGCAGCACAAAGTCGCATTTGAAGCATCGACTGGAACTGTCTGAGCTGTTATTTCTCCCACAATTTAGAGTTTGTGTATATGCAGTGTTAGTGCCTGGCACTATATACACTACTGCATAAAGGTATTATGCATTTCAGCAGTGAGTGTGTTTTCGCCTGTAAGAAATAGTATCAAGGTGACACAAGTTATACAAGGTGGGTCAAGACCGAGACTTGGAAACTTCGAGCACAAGTCAAGATGTAGACTTAGCAACTGTATAGGTTGAGTTCTAGAGACTCAAGACGTGGGTGAGATCCAGACAATACAGAAACCAGATTAAGCCATTCAATTAGATCCTTTGTAAAGTCGTTCTTAGTCCATTATTCATGATAGATCCTAGTAAATATTTATCTTATATATAGTGTCAAATATTGCATTAACTAAGATAAAAATGTTCTTCAGCAAGTTGCACCCTGGTAGTCATCAACATGCTTCTGGCAGGGTATTTGTATTGGGTATTGGTAACCAGAATTGGTAGAGTTCAGTTAAATTTGTTGGTTTATTGGCACAGAGTCAACTTTTAAGCACAAAAAACAGATATTTCCAATAGGGCTGAGGTCAGGACTTTGGGAAGACCATTCCAAAAGCTTAACGTTAGCTTGCTTTATCAATGTCACAATCACCTTTGATTTGTTTGGGCTCATTGACTTGTCTTGAGATAATTATGTACAAGTTTCAATTGTGTACAAGTCTAGCTGATGGTTTAAGGCAATGCTGAATAATTCTTAAATATCACCCAGCTCTAGCATGGCTTTCATTGGGAATCTCCTATAGAAAATGATACGTTCCTACCCTGTTGGGGGAAGGAATAACGAGTAGTTTGGTTCTAATCTTGGCAAATTAATTAGATCCTGACTTTGGAATTACTTCTCATGAGTAATAGTCCTGCTGCAGGAGTTTTCATGAATCTAAATCGAAGCCAAAAATTCCCTCTTATGAATAAAACATAGGCCTAACTAAAGAGAGGGTGCAGGTTTTTCGAGAGGAGACGGCGAGAGAAGTCAGCTTGCTGTTTTGACACCTGGCATCAAACAGAGCCCAGGAGCAGGTGCAGTGAAAGAAGCCTGACACCATAATCAGTCAACTCCGCTTAGGCTTTGACGTCTCATGAGGGACAAACTCACCCTACTAAAGCCTCGGTGTGGACCATCTCTTCAAGCTCTTGTCTGGGGGAAATGGGTTTTTCAGTAAGCTGGCGGGAGAAAGAGACTGAGCGGCTTTCATTCCCTTCCTTGCTGTTTGTTAAGACGAACAGTTTTAATATTTCAAAACAATCCTATTACGGCACAAGAAATAGAAGGGGGTTCAGGAAAAGCCTGAATTAACTGGAAGTGATGTAAATATTTAATAACAGTTTGTGCGTACAAGCCAGGCATTCATAGGTTGTTTATGGAGGGTGTGACAGGAGGTGTTGCTTGTAGCAGGGTGCCATTTTTTTAACATGTCACACGGAGCCCTCGTTCTGAGATTATAGCATTGTCTTTATTGTCTTTCTCTGTCACTCTGTGTGGATCACACTGTTTTTAAAATAAGGATGCAGCCATTAAGAAAATGCACCTGGGAGAGCATTCAGATTGAAGTCAGTTGTAGTGATTTTACAGCAAAGTTCCAGCCTTTGTGTGTGGGTGGGGGTGTGGGCGAGGGTGTTGGGGGAAAATGAACAGGGCTACAATCATTATTTTAAGTTAGCATACCTTTGATTGGGATGTAATTGTGATATCAGACACTGTGGCATACCTTGCACTGATGTTACACAGTATTACTGATTTGAAGCACCATTTGTATGAAGAACCATACCACCCCCTTGTGGGGGGCGTTGAACATGCTAAACATGAGGGAGTGAGTAAATCAGACAGTAAGTCAGTTAGCGAGCAAGTCATTGAGTCAGTAATTAAGTCAGTCAGTTAGAGAGTTACTGGGTTAGTCAGTCAGGGTGTCAGCCAGTCAGTGAGACTGTCAGTTAGTCAGTCAGCTAGATATAGTAAATGAGTGACTTAGTGAGTCAGCCAGTCAGGGAGTCAGTCAGTTACTGACCCAGATAACATGCCCATGTGGGACCTGTATGGGTAGCCCAGCTGGGCACCAGAACGTTTTGCCTACAGGTTCCATGTTGGCCCCACATATAGATGCCCACCAGGGTCAGTAATAGAAGTAAACATGGGTCAGGGTGTTACTCTAAACATGGGGCCTAGATGGGACCCATATGAAGTTAAGATGGGCTGTAACTGTGATTTACCAGTAGCAACACTGTACAAACCCACCTAGAGCCCATGCCAACCTGGAACCCACATAGCCCATGTTTCATCCACGTGAGGCCCAAATGAGCATGTTTGCTGGGAAGTCAGTCAGTCAGATGGTTAGTAAATAAGAGGGTCAGTCAATCAGTTGGTTAGTCAGTCTGTTGGTCAGACAGAGAGACAATCAGACACAGATAGAAAGAAGGTTGACATAAAAAGCAATCAATTGTGCAGAACCTTGTGGAGCATTACACCCCTAAACTGTAGCGATACTACAGCACATTAGACTTTGTCACTAGGTGTGTAAGTAAACCTGTAAACCTGAAGGATTGTGCTCATCTAGACCTTAAATATGTGCGTGAGCCACCCACAGTTACTCAGAAGAGCCCTTTCATGCCCCCCACTTCCTCTCTGACAGAAGGTCAGAATGGGGCAGTTCTAAATCACTCCTCTTTGTGTATTTGGGTGTGTATGCACGTGTATAACAGATGGCCTCCTGAACGAGAATGACCACTGCAAAGGTCGGTACTTTCTCAAGCCGAGTCACCCTCACCAAACACGGTCAAAGCCCTCTCTCTGTCCCGCTGAGCGGCTCAGTAATGGAGTTCACACTTTTATTTCCATAATTCTCTGCCTCTTATTGATGAATGTTTTCATTTGGAGCGAGTCAGCGCTGCGCTTTATTGTTTTGGCCTGAGCGAGGTGTTTTTGCTTTGGCTAAGGCCTTTGAGTGCCTCCATACATCATTCTTACTCCACTCCAGCGTGCTTTCAGTGGCCTGCAGAGCCTGCCAGTAATTAGAGCAGCGTTAGTGACGTGATCAAGTTCAGCCCTTTCATTTAGCGGCTTTGCTCACCACACAGCTAGAGCACAGAGGGGAAGTTTGTCTTGTTAACCCCGGAGAATCTTCCCTTCCGCACAATGGCTCGTATTTATCCGGAGTCACAGTGTAAGAACAATGCTCTGAGGTCGGGTCTCGGGGTTCAGGTAATTTTGGTCAGTGTTTTATTAAAAGTGTAAGCCAATCCCACTTCAGTATTTTTTAGTTTGATAAATATGTGCTAATGATAAAGACTACATTCCGTTTCAATGACTTACAAACCTAGGGTCATGATCACAGTAGTATCACAGAAAAACAGTGCTACCTTAGAGGAAACAGCTTACTGGATGCCAGTATTCAGTTGTTATTGTGGACACTTTGGTAACAGCATTTGCATCAGACATTTGCTCTGTTTTTACAGGTTCCCACTACACGACAGGAGCTTCCATTCTTTATTTGATGCTTGTACATCTGTTTTAGTAAGCATCTTCAAATCTCATAGTAATAGTTTACAGTACTGTCCTTTTGGACTGGATGTGCTATCTAGAGTACCGACAGGTCTACCACCTGGCCTAAAAATAAATCTAAAGAGACCAAAGACATGATTCCTAGACTGCATAAACTTAGGTTAACCTAACAGTTAGGTTAGATTAGGTTACTTTATTTGTACTCATGAGTAAATTCTATTTTACAGGAGGCTAGTCAGCGCCCATCACAAGCATTTCCGGAAACACAGAGAATGGACAGTTGACAAACAAGAAGATTTATGCCATGTTATGACCTATTAATTATTTGGGAAGTACCTGTAATCCTGTATACAAAGAGTGAGTGTTGTCACATAAAATCAAGACCATTAGCTGCTTTAACCGTCTCTAGGTCTGATTGGGACTCACCAATCAGCCTGCTAGACCCCTAAACAGCCTATGGACTGCCGATGGGCTGAAAATGTTATCACAATCCTCCTATTACCAAAGAATAGCCCCACCAGTTTGTACAGAAGTTACTGTAGTTACTGAGTAATACACCTTAGTGTGTAATAAGCCTTTCTGCATTAAGGGGTCAAGGTCATATTTTCCAAACTACGACACCAATCAGATTAAACCAATTCAATAAAAGCCAGATAGAATAAGGATATTATTGTTCACACAGTGTGAAAGTAGGACAGTCTCTTCAAACAATGCAAAGGCTGCCAGACCCTTTTCCACTCAGCTTCACAAATTGCTTCAGAGTTCATTTTTAAGTCAATAATTGTCCCAAGATGTACAGTGTAAAAAGAAGAAGAATTCAACCAAATCGAGAAAAATACTTGAATAAAGCTCGTAAATATCTGCTAATTTAGTGAGAAGTGTTAAGATATCTTGCCTTAGTGGGCTTAAAATGGGCTTAGTTTTTCTCCTGTTGTCTTAGAACGCCTGGTCACTTCATATGAGTAGTATCTGGATAATATCCTGATGAGCACTGTAGTCAAATTCGTCTCTGGTTAGTCAGTCTAAAATCTGATTGCTGTGTGGGACAGAATATGCAAACCCTCGTTACGCAGTTTATCCATTCAGCCTCTTCCTGTGTTGTGCTTAAGATGACTGCTATCTTGAAATGAGCAGTTTTACATGTGTTATCCATGGTTTTACATGTGGTCGTCATCACAGACACAGATGTTCAGTGACATACTGCAGGGGGGGGAGTTTCTGTTGTACTGGGAGGGTTTTGGTGGACCAATGCCTCTTGGAAAGGTGGATGTATTTGCACTGCTATAGCGTGGCTCAGGAGGTGGTCTCAAAGTGATCGGATTTGAGTGATCGGACTTGGTTGTGGGTGTGGCGCAACAGATAACCCCACTACCTGCCACTGAGCCACCACACCATGTGGGAGACTGGGGTTTGATTCCCGGCCTGAGTGACTATGCTGCGCTACACCAATAAGAGTCCTTGGGCAAGACTCTTAACACTACATTGGCCCACCTCTGTAATACGAGTAACCTTGTAAGTCGCTCTGGATAAGAGCGTCAGCTAAATACCATAAATGTAAATGTAAAAAAGTGTTTACACTTGCATTTTTATGTGGCTTATTTGGTATAAACCTGAAGCTCTGTGCTTGCAAAACTTTACTTTGAAATAAATACAATTCAGTTTCTGAGATTTCAGGTTCTCATGAGAGGTGCAAAAGCCCCACACATATGCTAATGAACTGCTTTATTAGCGCTAAGAAGATGCCTAATGTCAGGTGTGGGCTAGAGGGGTATAAAGTCTCCCAGCTTAGAGCTGTGGAGCAGTGGAACTGTGTTCTCTGGAATGATGGATGGTGCTCCATCTAATACCTTTGGGATGAGGTGGGTGGTGATTATCCAACATCCTGACCTCATTAACACTCTTGTCGTTGAATACAGTCAAGTTCTCACAGCAATGCTCCAAAATGCAGTAGAAGGCCTTCCTTGGACAGAAGAGACAGTGTCCCAGTAATTTTACCCATAGAGTGTACATGACATCTGTGAAGTGTGCATATAGATGCCATAGATCCTATCTAAATCTGTTTGTGGACAGATGTTTAGCTTTGTAGTCTTAAGTAAACTAAACTTCTGCTTTCATAGAGAGCATCAGAACTTTCGTCAGTTAGATCAGGTATCTGCTGTTTGACAAGTATGAACCATTTGCTGTTTCTCCACGTTCACCGCTCTCTCCCGTACTAGGCTCAGGATGCAGGTGTGCGCTGTAGCTTGTGTGTGAGTGTATGTGTTTGCGATGGACTCGGGCACGGTGGCAGTCTCTCTCCACACCTCTCTCCCCTCTGGGTCTCCATCAGAGCCTTCCCAATAGATCTTTATTTACAGCACAGGAGTCGGAAACAGCTGGTCAATCCATTTAGCCTAAGGCCACTGATTTGTTCGTATTTACTACAACACCCAAAGAAAAGCCAGGGTATTTTTCCCTCTCTCTTTCCTATTGATCCGGCGCTTAGAAAATCTGCTCTGCTGTCTAAACACTATTGATCCCCTCCCCTCTCCTCGCAGAGCTCCCCGCGCCAGTGTATAAAGGGACTGGATGAATTGAAATTTCATTTCCGACAACTTGTTCCTGTTATTTTTACCCCCTTTTTTCCGTTGTGCCGCCGGAGAAAGGGAACAGGCAGTTGCGGGAGTGGAACTCGAAGAAGGTCACTAGCTGCCTGGCTGCAGGTGAAGATCATGAGAGGAGCAGAGCAGCCAGGCATACCTGGTTTATACTGTTAGCCACAGCACTTCCACTGGGTAGTCCCAGGCCATAGTGGGCTATACTGGGCCATGATCGAGCATAGTGGGCCATGGTGGGGCATAGCAGGGCATAGTAGGCATAGCTATGCCATACTGGGGCATAGTGGACCAAGCTGTTGACCATATGGACCATGCCATGGGCATCGTAGACCATGCCATGGTGGGGCCAAAGTGGACTGGGTTCCGACCATTGCTGGAGCATAGTGGGCTGTGTGAGGCCATAGTGGTGCACAGCTTAGGCTGTGGTGAATTGTGGAGGGCTGTAGCGGGCCGTTGTGGTAGTGGTTACTGGTTTTCTTGTATGTTCTGTCTATTCCAAACCTTTTTTCATGATACATATCACTGCTGTTCTCCATGTTCTGCATGTTCTAACACACTCACTTCAGCTTCTGAAGGCTTGTTAATTGGCATATTAATTGAATCAGGTGTGTGTATAAGCAGAAAAAAACACCACATTGGGCAGAGGGGGGGATTTCTAGACCTAGGTTGTGGTGCACTGGCATCGGAGTGCTGCTCATGAGTTTGATTTGACCCGTCTCTAGCTCTCTACTGCTCTCCGGCGCCCAGGCTGGCCTCTCTTCCTCATTAAAGAGTGTGCAGGCGTCATTAAGAGTCAGTGGAGGCCGCTCGGGCCTGGCCCACCTCACGCAGGCCTGTCAGCAAGCTGCTGATAAATGCACACAGAGCACAGACTGCAGTGCACTCATCTGCCACACACACACACACACACTCACTTAGTAAGAGCCAGGAAGTTACAAGCTTGGAATACCTATAGCAGAAGAGGCAAATGACAAGGAGCCATATTAAGCTCTGTTAGTTTGAACCACACCTTCAACATATGGTTGTATAATGATTGTATTATGATGGGATTGTTGAACTGTGGGAAGGGGAGGACTTCTGGGCAGCTTCTGCTTTTTACAAGAAGAAAAAGTAATAGAACTGATGCAATGAGGAGGTGGTGGAGTGTGAACATAGGTGGAGTCTAGACACCAAAGACACCAAATTCTTGGGGAATTAATAAATAAATAAATAAAGGCAAATGATATTGACCAGGATTCCATTTGTAAAAGCACTAAAAGGGAAAAAACATCCAAGGGGGTAAATAGGCACCGCAAATGCAATTAAAAGGGACTGTGCGAAGTGTGTGCGCCGAGTCAAGGCTGAAGCAAAGTCAGTCTGTAATTAGTGTGGGCGACTGCAGCATGTAGCACTTAGCCAAACTAGAAAATGCCTTTGTAAAGTTACTAAACTAATTACTGTTACCATAAAAAAGATGAAACATACTGCTTCACTCAGAATAACTAAGCTGCTAAAGAGCTGTCGTATGTGTAAAAATATTCCTGTACATTAAAATACTTAATTAAAATTGGCTGTTTTCCTTTATTAATAGACAGTAATGTCATTCGTTTGCATTTGGTTGTCATGCTGGAAACAGTCTGAGTGTGCTTTTGCCCTGAAGAACTGTGTTCTCTGGAATAATGGTCCTCTATTCAGTAGTTCTGGGATGAGTTGGGGATGAGGTGAAGTGGTGATCATCCAGTATCTTGTCGCTGAGCGCAATCAGATCCTCACAGCAATGCTTCAAAATTTAATAGAAAGCCTTTCCTGGACAGTAAAGACTGTTACTCCAGCAGAAGCAGGATAAACTCGTTTTAAATATCCTTTTTCAAAGGGGATTCAAAGGGGATTTTAAAAGAAACAGTAAATAAGCAGGTGTCCCAATACTTTTGTCCATATAATGTATCAAATCATATTTGTTTAGCTGTAAATTGAGTTTTAAATGCTGCATATTTGAGCAACCAAACCTGGAAACATCCTTAATGTACAGTCCCTGTGTGACAACGTAGAACTGCTTACTGAACTTGTGTGTGACAGCCAGTCTGTGTGTATGTGTGTGTCCGTGTATGCTGCAGCTGCGAGAACGCACTTCAGAGCTCCGGAACCTCCAGAAGACCCACAGCGAGCTGCAGGTGCGAGAGAGGGAATGTCGGAGAGAGAACTCCTCCCTGCAGGAGCAGCTGAACCAAACTAGGCAGGAACTCCACAACGCCACCCTCAGGGTAACGCCACTACCTGCATCACACTCATGTGGCCCATTAGGCTGTAAGACATAGTGCGCCACAAAAGGAAAGCCCTGTTTTAATTAACATAAATATTCACGTAACGACCTGCAAAGCCGGCCCACATTCCGTTCCTTGCTTTTAACGCTTATGCATATTTTAATAGGTTATCATTAGTGCCATCATAAGTCTTATTAGAAATGTAATTATGAGATTTATGGGGGAGATGGGTTTTTTTACCCCCTCTCGTGTGGGCATTTTATTCACAAAGCCATATTTTCTCCTTTGGGGTTCACAATATGTGTCTTTTCAGATTTTTAAACCCCTCCACCACCATCACCTCCAAAACATGAGGCGGGTTGCTGATAAAGATAAACACACAAACAGGCTGCCGCGGCTGCACCCCATCACCCCACCCCTCCACCTCCGCCCGCAGGACCCTCCATCTGAATTGTGTGTCCGCTGAGCTTGTCATAAGCCGTATTAAGAAAAATGCTCACACGGTTTGACGTAAATTGGAAAATGGCATTTGTAAAGCGGGCGCTGCGGTGGAAATTAGAGATATTAAAATTATAAATCAGAGTCTTACAGGAAGGGAGGTGGGGGAGGTGGTGTGAGGAACAGCGACTCCTCTCGTGCTACGAGGCCTGAGTCTGACTCACGCAAGCCCTTCTGGGCCTAAATGGCTCAGAAGAGGTGAATGAGAAGGAAAAGAAAGTAAATGTGTGTGTGTGAGAGAGAGAGGGCGAGAGAGGTGGAGATGTGGGGATTGGCTGCCACACAAGAGGATATTGTGTCTTTTCTATGGAGTCAAGTCAGCTTATTTAGCGCTTTCCCACGCCGCCATCCGCTAATGGATCATTTCAAAGGTGTGATATGCATTATGCAAAGGCATCCGCTTGACACTTTTAACAACGCCTCTTCTCCCAGTGTGTCTCACCTTCGCCTGCCTCTTTATCTATGTGTGTGTGTGCGCGATTGTGTGTGTAGGCGGAAGAACAGCGTCTGAAAGAAGTCCAGATTGATGAGCTCCAGAGAGAGGTTGACAGGACGCTGGCACTGCTGGAGAAGGAGAGAGAGGTCAGTAGGGTCAACTACATTCTTAACAGCCCCACACACACACACATGCGCACGGCCCATTGAA
The DNA here is from genome assembly GCF_030463535.1 of Salminus brasiliensis. Classification (NCBI taxonomy): domain Eukaryota; kingdom Metazoa; phylum Chordata; class Actinopteri; order Characiformes; family Bryconidae; genus Salminus; species Salminus brasiliensis. The sequence goes on from NC_132894.1 coordinate 27,465,633, forward strand.
GCGTTTCCTGTACAAAAACCCATGGACGCACCTTGAGCCGATGTACACTTGCAGCACACCCTCATTTTCACAGGCATTCAGCTATTTCCAGCACTCCTCGCACTCGTTTCCCAATGAGCTCAAAAGGCTCGAAATCAGCAGCAGGGACCGCGAGGCCTTGGCACAAATGACCCTGATCTAGCAGGGGGGATACTTAAACAGGACACCTCTCTCCTTGTCACTGAAAGCAGCCTTTGAAATTGCTTAAGAAAAAGTAAACTCATGCTTGGCGCTGGAGCTTGACGGTCACTGGAGATATTTGTAAAAGCGCCGCCTGAACGAAAGTGAGGTCAAGTGTGCCGGCATGGACTTACCAATGATTCAGTGTGGCCAAAAGAGCTGGCTTTAACGGGAGCATTCTATCACCCTGACCTGTGCTCATGCACATAACATGGATCTAGTTTGCTCCTAAATAGAACACACTCTTTTTTATTAGCAGTCCGATATTGGAATTGCAGCTAATTCCAGTTTGTTGTTATTGGTTGTTTGGCCATCTTATATGAGGTGAAGCTAACCTTTTCTCAAAGCTGTTGGTGCTGCTCCGGGGCAAAGCGGATGAAGAAGATTAACACAGGTTTGTCTTCGCTTTCTTTAGTTTTTTTTTTAATACCCACTGGAGGAGCTGTGAGATATGCAGTGGTGGCTCAGCACTTAGAGCACCGGGCTATTGATGACAGGGTTGTGGGTTTGATACCTGGGCTTGGCATGGTACCATTGTTGGGCCCTTGAGCAAAGGCCTATCACCCTCTCTGCTTCCCGGATGCCGCAGCGATGGCTACCCACCGCTCCGGGCACATGTGCTCACTGTCACTGTGTGTGTTTGATCACTAGTGTGTGTGTGTGTGTTCACGGCACAGAAGCCAAATTCCATCTGTGTCCAACACAAATGGTAAATATAGTTGTCTTGTCCAGTATGGTTGTCCTAAGGCCTGACCTCCAAACCGCCCAACCGCTGAACTCCTGCCCAACACACTTCTGAGTTCGCCTTCCTGTGCCAGCTCCTGTGCCAGCTCCAGAACTCCAAATACACAAAATCTTAATGGCAATTTGTACAACATTAATAGATCAATTAATATTCATTTAATATGTAAAGAAATAATTATACAGTGTCAGCCAAAGCAAGGTTATTATAGGTAAAGTATTAGTCCTGAAATTCCACATGCTGTGTCTCATTAACTTTGCTGGAAAAAAAAAACACACTTCAGACTAGAGCTTGTGGACGAGATAATTGTACACAGTGTTTGGATGAAAGGAAGGTCAAGTGTCGTACCATGCTCTCTTTCCCACTCCTCAGTGTGACCAAAAAGAAGCGACTTGAACGAGAGCATTCCATCACCCTGACCTGTGCTCACCGTTCACGTACATAACACAAGTCCTCTCACAAGAGGCCACTCGCTCTGTTAATCTCTCTCTCTCTCTCTCTCTGCCTCTCTCAAAAAGTCACTACTTTATTGCTTCCACTTTCCACTCCACCTGTTCAATAACTCCTGTTTACCATGGAGGGCAAACACGGCTTGATTCGTATTCATTCGCCTGTGTTGAGTAGACAGGGACCTCCCTTAAGCAGAATGTCAGCCCCCAGCTTGTGCTTTGTGCCAATAAAGACTCCAACTTTAAGGCCACATAAGAGAATGTGTGTGTGTGTGTGTGTCTGTGCATGGCTGAACTCCGTTTCGCCACGCCACTCACACATTTCATACCTCATTACATTTTTTTCCAGAGATAATTTCACTGTTCCTGAGATATTATATGCCTTATGCAAGCAGTGTTCATCTCCTCAATGACATCGTTGATTGAAATGCCGCATTGGCACAGGTATGAGGTGTAAAAGGCAAACAAATTCCATAGCCTTATTAAACCAGTGAAATTTTAGCTTATTGTTGAGGAAATATGACAAATTAAAGTGATATTATGCAAGAAAAATGCTTGTTTCTGTTATCCATTGTTTTTGTTGTGTCTCCGAGAATCAACCGATACCGATCCAATCCGATCTTTGTTTGTATAAACAATACAGCCAGAGATAAGATGAGCAGCTGATTAATACAATCAGTAAAATCCCTTTATGTAATAATAGTTTCTATAATGAGACATTCTGGACTGACTGATTTAATTTAGTAGAGACTTTTCTTAAAATGACTGTTTTATAGTGTGTTTAATATCTTTTATTAATATTAGCATTAGCCTCCACTCGGTTCTGAATGCGCTCTTCAGTGCTGGTTTAAAAATAAAGAAAGGCCAGTGGTTCTCCCATTGGTAAAATACAGCTCTTCAGTAATAGAGTACCGGGATTAGATTAACACTTTGACACATGATAAAGTAGCACTTCTATAACTGTCACTAGTTTTATAAAGTTTCAGATATCATGTTATGGTTTAACTGTAAAATCCAAGGTAAAGTTCCACACTGCAGACTTTATAACTCTTTTATTTACCTTCTGAGAACATCCCTACTGCTGCCGGCTGGCCAGTATTGTCCGCTAATGGAGCCTTGAGGACACCAGATCTCACTCTAAACATTGTGGTTAAAACAGAGACTCATTACTGGATTGTGATTAAAATAGCTAATAGGAATAGGTTACTAAAGACAACCAGAGCTGTGTAGTTAGCTTTCTAAAATTAGCCTGTAGCAATATGTTGTGATTTTACACAGTCATATCAGGATATTACAACCACCTACGTAATAGTGGGACCACTATTGGCTAACCACTCTTGGCTCGGATGACATTATCGAGACATTGTAGCATGGGCTATATAAGGTGATGTAAGGTGTTCATTATAGAGGTAACTGGTCCACAGTGCGCCTCGATTGCTCTGTACCACTCACTGGGGTCATCGTTCCCCTCTGGCAATAATGGCCTGTAGGGCACCACTGTTGGGAGGCACCCAATGTGCGAGTAGACGGTTCCCCGTACAACTTCACTATGGCAGCTCTAGAACATCCCCACAAAGTGCACAGTTCCCCAGATGCTACCACCCTTCGCCCACTATCCTTGTCATATCAAAATATTATGACCACCTCTAGTTTGGAATGAACTCAGCCTGGGATGCCAAAGATGCCACATTACCAGGTTGCTGCACCTAGAAATAAGCGGGCACACCAGTCAGTTGTAGCAAGATGTAAACAGTGGTCATGGACAAAAGGTTGAAAGGATGCGATTTGACTGATGACCAAAAGGGCATGATAATAGGCGAAGACTTGAAGGTTTGACACATGATGAAGTAGTACTTCTGTAACTGTCTCTAGTTTGGCATAAAGCAGGACTCTGTGGCCTGCAATAATAGCATTAGAAAGTGGTCTGATAAAGCTGTACACAACACTGTGACTAAAAAATGATTACAAAGAAAATGGTGTATTTGTTCTCTATTATTATCAGGAATTATTATTGTATTGTATTATTGTATTGTAATACATTTTGAAATGGTTGTATGGGTTTTGTTGACCTTAGACAGCACTATTCCATTAAAACAGCTGTTTTTCTTTTATTTACCATTCCATTCTGTCTCTTTCTCTCCCTCTGTTTCTCAGGAAGGCAGCCAGGTGGAAGAGTTGGAGAGTCTGAGGGAGGAGCAGCAGCAGCTCAAGGATAAGGTCTCTTGCCCTCTGTGCAACATTCTGCCTATTAGCTGATATTAGGCCTCACTCAGTGCTGTTTGTCCAGCTGGGCCTTCATCACTGCAGTTAAGTGCATGTCACAACCTTGCTGTAGTTTAAATGAGATGTGTGTGGAGTGGAGCGCCGCAGATGCATCTGATGTTGCCAAGGAGCTTCTTTCTCCTGCCCATAATTCAGTTGTAATGCCAGGCAGTGTTCTGATCTGTGGTATTGATGCGACACTTACAGTGTCATTGATGCATAGCACCAAAAAGCCAATTGAGGTCTAATCGCGCCCCTGGACAGCTCAGCCTGCCTAACATGTGAGTGAGTGAGTGGGGCAGGGGTTGGATGGGATGAGCACAATAGAGACCTCCAAAGAGGTAAGAGAGTAAAAGAGGGTGAAAGAAGGAGCGTGGGTATTGTAGATAGTCTTAATGCTGTCTCTTTTTTTTATGTGTATGTATATGTGTGTGTGCGTGTGTGAGGTGACAAACTTCAGGTCTCAGAGCTCCTAGCTGGAGTGTTTTTTTTGTTTTGTTTTGTTTTTTCTGTGCGGCCTGGCTCTGTTTTGGGACCTCTGTAAAGTAGAGCCTTCAAAGGTGGCCCGATCGCCACTTACCGCTGAGTGCTTCTCTGGTGGTTGGACAAGATTACTCTCAAAACAAAGTGAGGACAGCTTGATTAATAGAGGCCTCTGCCAAGGGCCTTCACCGCAGTATATTTTCACACTTAACTTACACTCCTTCATTTCGCTCGTGCGGACTTTTATGTGCGGGGCCTGTCACCGCAGGAGCCTGTCGGTTCGTAAAGAACAAGCTGGCTCTTTGAGACGCTTTCCCTGAAAACTCATTAAAAGCCCTCTGGGTGTTTTGTTTGAGCGTCCGTGGGGGAGAGCTGATGAAGGAGCTGGATTCGACACGGATTCTGCCATAGACTGAGGACTTAGTGAATAGTGTTCTTCTAAGGGCCTGCTTTACAATGTGACATAGTGCTGTCTTGTGTATTATACTGTATAGATTTTCTGTTTATTTTTGTGTTTTTTATTTTTTCAAAATTCCAATTTGATGCTGCCACTTAACACACCCGTTTGTAGCTCCCCCTAGCGCTAGAAATACTCCCGACACTAGAAGGGGTAAGGACTTATCACATTTCTCCTCCTATACATGCAAAGTCAGCCGCCGCTTCTTTTCATACGGCCCAGATGCAACATCGTAAGATAGCCCACACACTCGAAGCAAAGTGCTGTGACCCCAGCTGACTCCAGCGCACCAGCTAACAGAGGCCTGTGCTGGCCAACATCTCTTAAGAGGGATGAGAGTAGACTGCACCGTCTACTCATCCAGAGAGAGCGTGGCCAGTTGTGCTCTTTCAAACTCCATCCGCAAAGCAGCATGGCTTAATTACTGTAAACGTTCAAGAGGTTCGCACAGATATAGTTGCCACGTCATGAGATTTGAATGGCTTTCAGGTAAATGTGCAGGTCGTGTTTGTGCGTGTGGTCTTCTACTGTACATCTCACACCTTTTACCTGTCTTAACTGTACGTGGTTTTGAGAGCTCTAAACCGCCACTGTGAGGCTTGAATAGACTGAACGGAGCGCTTTTATTGATGGAAGTGGCACTGAATAGAAAGCATGTGGTAAATGCTCTGAAAGGCGAGCCACACTAAGAAGCTTTCACTCCCTAAGTACGTACAGTATGCAGGCAAGAACAGTGACCAGGTGACCCGAGATCTGGAGTGTTTAATGTGTCTAAAAGCTCCCTCACAGAAGATAACATGCTTTGAATATGATACCTGATACTGTTCTATGGTAGTTTTGAGTTTTTTTGGAAGATGGAGAAATACATGCAGTGTACTTTCAGGGCAAAATAGTGCCCAAACAATACTGTTTTTCTTATCCGACACTGTTTTCTCATCATTAACATTACATTTAAAACTTGAACGCTCACTGGTGGTCTTGGATAGAAATTAAAATGGCTGTGTTGGAGCCAGTGTAACACCTGGTTTCTCTATCAGCACCACTGTAAAGAAATGAAAGTTGGTAAGTTCCTCTATATTTCTCTATGTTCTTTACAGACTCAATACAGCTGAACCTAGATGAGGTCTCAAAGCAGACGGTCGAGTTAGGCTGTCTGCCTGCAGCCTTGTCTCGGCCCTGGATTGTCAGCAGCTGTTAACACTACTCTGCCAAATACTGACTAAAAGACTATAGGCTATTCTGCATGGAAGTAAAATCAGAGTCTCTTAATGCTGACTTCTGTCTAATGCCAATCCGATCTGATCTGATCTTTCTATAAATACACAATAGTAAACACCAGTAAAATCACTGTATGTTTAGTAAACAGTTCCACCATAATCAGACTTTCTGAACTGAGTAATTTTGTTACTAAGCTAAAGTTTTCCTCTTCCCTGAACGTCCCGTTCTACCTTTAATAATTCAGCAGTAGCTTTGTTTTGGCTGCTAGCTCGTAACGTCACTGCACTAATCTGTTTAAATAAAGCTCTAATAAATTGTTTTCAAAGAAATTAAGTTTGTCTGTAGCACCTGAAGATTATGTCTATTAATGAAGCCTAGAGGACGCCAGATGGCACACCTAAGGATCTGGAGTGGGTCGGAATTTTAAAAGCCGATACATGATTCATTAAAAAAGCTTGGATCGGACCCTGATCCTGAGGGATATTCCTAATTATTACAGTAATTACAGTCTGACTTCTGTTCCAACCTGGCCAAAACATAGGCAGACAGTAAATGTCCAAAAGTATAATTTTGAACACACACATCATAGAAAAGCGTACTCCAGTAGTACAGCACACTTTCAAGGACCCACATATGAGTCTAAGGTCATCATGCTCAGTGCCAAGCATCCGTGGAGGAGTACAAGAGTGCTGTAGAGCAGCAGAACTGTGTTCTCTGAAGTAATAAAGCTCCATTCAATACTGCCCCTGACAGATCAACAGCACTTACAGCTTTCATCTTCAGGAGAGAGGGGAAAATCAAGCTCCACTCTCGCTTTGAATTTGGAAGCATCCACAGATGCTTCTGTCCATCCTTCCACTGTGAGACGACGACTCAAAACTGTGGGTCTGCAAGGATATGGAGCTGAGAAAAGCAAACACTAAAAAAGATGAATATTTGATCAAATCAAGCTGCTGAAACTGCCGATGTTAAAAATAATAGACTCGCAAGTCCAGACCTCAACATCATTAAATGTGTTTTGGATGACTTGAATGGTAAGAAAAATGGTAAGGGAATGCAAATCAGTGAAATGGCTGTTCTGGCTAGACATCAAATATGTATAAAAAGGTATATAACGATGTGTGTGTGTGTGTGTGTGTGTGTGTGTGTGTGTGTGTGTGTGTGTGTGTAGGTGAGTCAGGCGGAAGCATGGGCCTGGGAGCTGAAGAGGAAGCTGGAGCAGGTCGGTCAGGAGCGGCAGAGGGAGTTGAGGGAGTGGAGGGAGCAGCAGCGCTCCTCCTCAGAGAGCCTGAAGCGGACTCATGCTCAGCTGCAGGAAGCCCAGCACAGCATGGACGTCCAGCAGGAGAAGATCTGCCGTCTGCAGGACGAGCTGGACACACTGCAAGCTGCGGTGAGGAAAAGAGGACACAGAAAGGAGAACAGCAGCAGAGCAAAGCCAGTGCAAAATTGACAAAAAAGAAAAAAGCAAGCAGTTGTAAATCACAAGATAAATGAGGGAGAGTGGAGGACGTGGTGGATGAGGAAGGGTCAGGGGAGTATGGTCAGTCTGCCTTACTTTAGTCCACTGGAGGCTCATTAAGGCCAGCTCCACAACGTTGCACAATCAGACCTGCACAGGAAATTAGCTTCTTTTCTTTCTTTTCTTTCATGGGCACTCAGTTAAAATGCATATGAGCTCAGCGTTGTTAATTAACATTTTGTGCTTAGCCAGCACATTAGCAACTCTCCTTAATGGTCTGGTGGGAGGGGAGAGAGAGTAGGTGCAGCACTGAAGCTGAGGGCTTTTGTTGTCGTTCCGTCAGGCCTGGGTTTCTGTTTACTCTTTGCATTTGCTGACAACCACAGGATGCTCTGTGATGCTTTCTCTCCAAGCCTTGAGCTACTTTTTTCTTCTTTAAAAAGAGGTTTGCGGTGAAGCTTCCAACCCATCGAATCAGTTGGACGTTAGAAGGTGGATAAATAATTTAGCATCGGTTTGTGGAGTGAAAACTCTCAGGCTTTCGAGGGTGTATCTGCTTGGGTATGTGAGGCTGTATGGGCTTGTGGTAAACCTCGATCCAGCCCAGGCACGTGAGGCCTGAAAAAACGCTGGTTAAACTTGAAATTCTCACGTAAACTCCACATGACCCCAACCGCCAACAGACTAGACCCCATTTTTATAAGTGCTCTGTGAGCTGGTGTACGCTGTTGCTTCAACCGACGGCCTTTACGACCGCTCTAATGCAGGAGAATGTGATTATTCCTCTTCTGAGCATGCCCTACGCCCGTCGTATTTAAGTGATGTTGGATTAGTATGATTGCAAAAACACAGCAGATGGATAGTTGAACTGATAATTATGTGTAATTCGCAATCATTTCCAGGCAACCCAAATAACAGCAGCCAGTGTGGTCGGAGCCCACATTATCCAATTTGCCGTTAAATGGGAGATGGGGCTGAGGCTTGCTCCCTAAAAATTGAACCATTTCCTTAAAGTGACAAATTGCCCCTATACACACAGTACACAGCCGCAATGTAATGGACGAAGCGTCTTGCTCCGCGCTATTGTGATCATAAAAAAAAACAGCCAGTGATTTCCTTAATATGAGAGATTTTCCATCTCCCTTTCCTCTATTGTTGGTGTATTGCTTCGCCTTTCCATTATGGCCTCCCATTCACTCTTATCACATCTGTAGCTGATTTGGTGGATTGATGCAGCAGGCTATGATTGGATGCAGGCTATTTTTAATGCATGTCTCGTGTCCAATAGCTTGACGAGCGTGACGAGAGGCTGGCTGCTCTGACCCTGGAGGAGGATACGCTGAGACAGGACATAAAGACACGCGACCAGGAGGTTACTCACCTGCACCGGCAGCTCTCGGCCTCCCAGAACGCACTAGAGGAGGTGACCTCCAAGTTCCAGAGCTGCCAAAGAGATCTTAAGGAACAAGTAAGAGTATCAGAGACTATTTAAACCCATCGCCCATGTCAGCCTGGTTGATAATGGTTAAATAGTGGTGCATCTGAAAACCTGAAGAGCCTTTTTACACCCTAGTGTTTTTTTTTACACCAAAAACTGTCATTGAGCTCAAACTTGCAAAGTACACCTGATAGTTGGGTCAGTTTGAGAGTTTGTTTGCGACCGGACCCAGATCACCTCCTTTTAAAAGTCTGGGTGTGGTTATTTTGGTCAGCATCCGAGTGCGATTTTGTGTCCACACCTGTCCAAATCAATTACACCGTGGGTGAAAACTAACCAAAGTCTGAATCAACCGGACTAAAATGTACAGGTATTAAAAACACCCTAAAACAGAGCACTTCACAGCAAACCACTCTCAGAATGATTCTGAATGTCATTTAAGGGTTGGCCCCATTGGTAGATCGTTGAAGTGATCCCTGATGCCACAGCCAGTGTGGCTGGCTGTTAACTAATGTTAGCTTAATATTCTCCTCCGAGTGCGTTCAGCTGTCCAGTGATGTTACACTAGTGGCAGCTTGAAAAGATGTGATTTGCTGGCTTCATGTGATGATGATAAAGAAGCGCATGCTAGTCTTCACCCCACCAGCACTGATAGGAGGAGGTCTAGGAAGTGGGTGAGAATGGGTTAATTGGACTATTCTGGGAACAATTCTGCCCATCCAGTGCTAAACTACCTGGCATTAGCAGGCATATTTATACTAGCAATATATAACCCTATAGACCTCACAGAAGACGCTCACTAATGCGGCATGGCAAGAAAAAGGTCACATGCCTGATACAGACTAATACATGTCAGTTCAAGGCAACATTTTTATTAAGGCATTAGTTTGCATTTTGCCTGCTTGGATGCACCTCATTCAGCGCACTGGTGAGTTGTATCAGGTGTTTGAGAGCAGTGAAAACAGGACTGGAATTAAGGAACATGATGTTTTGCACAGGAGGCCCAGAGAGCAGGGCAGGAGCAGAGAGTGGCTGAGATGAAGGCTGAACTGACCCAGCTGCAGCACCAATACACCACCTGCTACTCCCAGGTATGTTTGTCAGAGAACAACACATCAACAATCAGCAGCACTGTTTGATTCCCCATCTCTCTCTCATTCCAGTTTTCTAATATGGCAGCTGAACAAAATGGTAAAAAATGATATTTTGGAAAGTAAAATCCTAAAATATCTTATAATCCTATTTACTTGTTTTAAGTCATCCTATCTAGTGGGAAATTATTCCATTCTCTGATATTTTTTTATCATTTTTAGAAATCTTGCATGTCTTGAAGCGTGTCTTTCTCAAGATGTCAACTCTTTGTCATAGAAGATGTAAAGCAGATCTCAATATTGCATTAATAAAGACTTTTGACATAGACAATAGAGCTATAAAAGAAAATTATGAGATCTTCCCCTTGTCATATGCCCATATTGTTTAGCTTAAACTGGACATAAGTAGGATGAGTCACACGCTCCTAGTTAAGCTATGCGTCAGACAGTATTTTGGCCTAATCAAATTGAGAACATCCAAGAGCTGTTTCTCAGGAGCGGGATTCCAGAAACCAGAGAACTTTGCTGAGAACTCACACTGATTTCTAACAGGGCAGAACCACATCTAGGAGAAGTGATTGAGATTAAGAGAAGATTATAGGTTTCAGACTCCCACCCTAGAGGGCCACAGCATCTCATAGTTCCAGATGTTTTCCTAAACAGCAAGACATTTGTTAAAATCATGAGCTAATTACAAAGCATTCCATGACTTAAGCTGGAAGCAGTTGTGGGCCTATCAGATTAGTGTCTTATATGACCACTGTGTAGATTCTGTGCTTGTATGTTTGCATATATATATATATATATATATATATATGTATGTATGTATGTATGTGTGTGTGTGTGTGTGTGTGTGTGTGTGTGTGTGTGTGTGTGTGTGTGTGTGTATATATATAGCTGGTGGAGAAGGAGGCGTCTGTATCCGGGCTAAGGGCTGACCTTCAGCAGACAGAGGGGCAGAGGGACCGGCTGAATTCTCAGCTCGGCCTGCTCACAGAAAAACACCAGACAACACAGCAGGAGGTGCCATAATTTCACAATTTTTTTGTTGTTTGGTTGTTTGGTTGTTTGTTTTACAAACTAATAAGCAGATACTGCATGTAAAATTCAAAGTCTTTAGATAACTGGTCATATTCATAGTAATACAATACAGAGGAGGCTAAAATATGAAGCAACCCTTTCTAAGGCTTACAATGAGAATTCATAGAGAATTCATGACACATGCATAAGCACTGTATACATAGACTGTCCGAGGACATTTCTTTTGGTTTCCGTTTCAGTTGGTTGTATATTATTGAGAACACTGATTCCAAACTGTTAAACAAAAGAAATCCATGCACCATGAGGGACCATTTGTATAAACAAATAATCAGTGCTGGCTTAGTTGTTTGCAGCAGTATGGAGCAGTGTTGTCCTGGCAGTGATGTTTACACTCTCCGGATTGTGTGCCATAGGTGGCCAGCAAGGACAAGACTGTGCTGAAGCTGAGCGTGGAGCTGAGGGCCATTCAGGAACATCTGACCTCCACACAAGAGGAGGTGAGTGCCTTTTAATAATTACACCATGTCTCCAACAACACGTGTGGACTTCTTTTGTTGGTCTGATAGAAATACCACGGACATGAGAAGACTACTCAAGCGAAGCCTCTCGTTCGTTTCAAGAGCCCTCACGGCAAATGCAACATGAAAGCGAGCAGTGGAAGGTAGAGAGTGCTCGCGATCACGGCTGCACCTTTGAAATTCAGTGTACATATATGTATTTGTACAGTGAAGTAGGTGATACCTCATCCCTAAATAAGCCCAGTAGCATTGAGTGAAACTCTCCAGAGTGTTCGGAGGCCTCAGCAGGCCCGAATAAGGGCAAGATCAAGGGCACGGCAGGTCCATCTCTCTCACTACATACACACACATATACACACTCAGAAATAAAGATAGGCCCTGTGCCTCACCTCTATCCTCCCCGAGTTCTGAGTTAAACTTTTGCATCACCTGTCAATTGAAGCAGCAGAGAACCCACGCTGGATTATTTATTCATCCCTGACTGGTCACTTATTTGTTTTGCCAGAGTGTCCTTGCACGTTATAAATGGGACAGGCCTGTCACTTCAACGCCAAGTGAATGTTCTGAGTTCCTTGAGAGATATTTTTTTATATATCTATATTTATTTATTTATTTACTTATCCTCTCTCTCCCGTTTTTTTTTTTTTTTTTTTCCTCCCATGAGGGAAACGGTGAATAATGCAAAGGAACCTGCTCCCACGTTCTGTTTTTATCATTAGCATGCAGCTCCAGTTATCTGCAGAATACTTATGAGTGCCGGTGAAATGTTTGTGATGTTATTTATTTATGTCGCCCTCTCAATTATTCATTTGTTTATTTATTCATGGCAGAACTAACTGCAATTGGAAAATTCATTTTTGCTGAAGGGCACAGCAAGATCCCCCCCCCCACCACCCCACTACCACTCCTCGTACCCCCCACTCCCCCCACCTACACAAAGTGAAAGGGGGGGGGGCATCAGGCTTGTTAGTAATTGCTTTATGTGGCATTTCCTGAGACTCATAGGGAGATGTCATTTTAATCTGAGCCGACGGGTGAAGAGATAGAGATAGATGGAAGGAGAAGGAGAGAGAGGGATGGGCGGAGGGACTGAGGCAGGATGAGTTTATTACTGTTCTGTGCTCTTGAAAACTTTACACAGTGGGGAACCGTGAAAGATTTGGGGAACATCTCAGCGTTTAGCCTGGTGCTGGGAGAGAGCGATCAAATTCAGTGTCACTTTATAGTATCTAACTTTTTCATAATGACGTTGATGGCGGCGCGCTTCTGGACTCCTGCTCTGTGCTAAATGTTTGTCATGAACCCTTTTTACACAAAACCTTGGATATATGTTTAAGCTTTGTAATCAGTATTTTAGCTGCAATCACACTTAAAGGCTTGGTGTAGAGGTACGGAACATCATCAACATGAGCGGCCAATAGCGTGAGCGCCTTCATTTTTTTTATTCCTGAACAAAAATACACTCCTGCTAGAGCTGAGCAATTAATCAAGTATTTATCAAAATCTACATTCAGAACCTCTAATCAGCATAAGCTTCCCCATGACAATAATTTAGATTTGTTTTTTTAATTCTGTTAGTACTTTTCTCACAGTGTGTGTTCATGCACTGCCCATATAAAACATTCTGCCATGTGTAGTCACATGAGTCCACCCCATCCAGTCTTCGACATGAAAGCAACATGGAGAAGAACTCGAACACTAAGCCAACTGAGCAACTTGAGCAGCTTCTGTAATCGTTCATTAATGGTAATCGTGTTCAAAAATGTTCAGTTAATCATGAATTGTGCTCACATCGCCCAGCACTAACTCCCACAGCATTTGTCTCCCTCGTCTCACATGGAACTGTAAAAACAAAGTTGCTTATATATAAACAGTTCTCAAAATGATTCAACCCTGCTTTCCCCAAATTCAAAACAAATGTCCCTTTAATGATCACTGCAGTCTCAGAATTATTCGACCCCTTTAAAGCGTCTTTAGTACTTTAGTACTGGGGTTTCTGGCACTGGAAACCTGCAGTGTGTGCAGGGCAAGGTAGATTCAATCAAGTATCAGCAAATGCCTTCTGTGAGGAAGCTGATGGAAGGTCCAATGACACTACATAGCTCCACAAACAAATCCCCAAACTTCTGTGGAGCGATGAATTAAAATTGAAGTTTTCAGGAATGTTTGGATCAGTGGTATGTCTGCAGGAGGAGTAATGTGGCATATGCTGAAAAGAACACTCAGCTTACAGTGAAGCATTGCGGTAGCTCGGTGGCGCTCTGGGGCTGCTCTGCTTTTTCTGGCACTGGAAACCTGCAGCGTGTGCAGGGCAAGGTCGATTCAATCAAGTATCAGGACATGCCTTCTGTGAAGCTGATGCCTGGGCGTCATTGGACCTTCCAACAGGACAGTGCTCCCATGCATACCTTAAAGTTCACCAAAGACTGGTTTCAGAAGACATCCTGAAAGATTCCTGAGTGGTCGCCACAGTCGCCTGACTTGAAACACATAGAAAATCTGGTGAGAATTGAAGAAGATGGTTGCAGCACAGAAACCCAAGAATATTCTTGAACTGCAGGCCACTTTCCACCAAGATATCTCAGGAATGCTGCCAGAAGCTGCTGTGTAGCTATGCATCACTTTTGCAGTGGGTCATGTATACAAATGCTACAAAAGGTTGGTACATCTACTTTGTCTGCAATTGTGTTAGTTATTGCAATCCTAAGGTGTAAAAATGTGTTTGTAGATAACGTAAACAACTTAAAGAGTTAATCAATGATCAGTCACCAATTTAAGCACTTCAGTTAACTTGATTTGTTTAGTTCTGTCCAGTCTAAATGTAACTGAAGGCCTTTAAATTAGAGCAAACCTGATAGCACATGACCAGTTAGATGCAGTCCACTGAACTACAATCAAAGTAATATGGTCTAAATGGAGAAAGTTTGGAACAGTAGTAAATCTTCCCAGGAGTTGGCACCTTCCCAAAATCTCTCCAAGCACAAGGCCTCAGCTGAGGTCAGCATTCATGACTCATTCATGACACCATGTGAAGCATGGTGGTGGTAGTGCCATAGTTTGGGGGTGCTGTGCTGCTAAGGTAACTTCAGTATTCTGCTGTGTATCAGAGAATTCATTAAGATTGTGTGATCTGCCCAAGAGCTGAAGCTGAATTGCAGTTGAGTCATGCAACAAGACAATGATCCAAAGCACACAGGCATGTCTACCTGAAACAAGATCCTGACCTAAACCCTGTGAAAATGTTTGTGGAAGAAGCTGAAACATGCAGTTCATGCTCGACAGCTTATAAATGTCACTGAGATGAAGCAGTTCTGCAAGAAGGAGGGGGACAAAATTTCTCCATGTCGTTGTTAGACACTAATGACCAACTACAGAAAGTGTTTGGTTGCAGTTTGTACTACTAAGGGGGTGTAACTTATTGAAATAATAGGGAATCAACTCTAGATGCAGGGCCACCCACTCCTGCACACCCGCCTGCTCCTGAAGGCCATTGTTTGCTCACTGTGTTGCCTGTAATTATACACATTGAAATTCTGTTTAATTTCACACTTGCGTAGCCTCATGCTGTAATTAATCCTGTTAAGTGATCACGTCTTGGAGAACATTAAAGGTTCTTTGTGGCTGTTTGCATGTGCATTAGAGCAGGCGAGGTTGCATCTTGTGCATAGAAAAGGAGTAAACCATATTTAATATTTATTCTATTTTTAGCAGTCACATCTCAAGACTAGCACCAATCACTGTGGTGACTTTTATAAGGAACTTTAAGAGGTGTTTTCAAACATGCTTTAACTTGCGTATAATTCGACTGTTTTTGTCTTGACTTGCACGCACAAGTCACTTTCATAAAAAACACTGGTAGTTAGGTGTTTCTAATAAAGTGGCCAGTGAGTGGAAGTATAAGCTCAGTGTTTCTAATGAAGTGGCCAGTGAATGAAAGTATAAGCTCAGTGTTTCTAATAAAGTGGCCAGTGAATGAAAGTATAAGCTCAGTGTTTCTAATAAAGTGACCAGTGAATGAAAATATAAGCTCAGTGTTTCTAATAAAGTGGCCAGTGAATGAAAGTATAAGCTCAGTGTTTCTAATAAAGTGACCAGTGAATGAAAGTATAAGCTCAGTGTTTCTAATAAAGTGGCATGTGAATGGGTGTACAAGGTAGGTGTTTCTAATAAAGTGGACACTAAGCTCATAACCACCATACATAACGTAGTTATTAATTGGTCAGTTGATTGTGTGTGTGTGTGTATGTATGCATGTGTGCAGCTTGCAGGGCAGGTTGAGGAGGTGAAGTCTAAAGGAGAGGAGCTTGTGGCTGTGCAGAAGGAGGTGAGAGGATTACAGAAGCTCCTGAACCGGAGGGAGGAGGAGTTTGAGCGGGAGAGGCACCGAAACGTCCAGCTCCAGTTAGAAAATGACGGCCTTCTCACACAGGTGACCCCACCTCCTGCTTTTCGTTACTGTCTGTCACCAGGGTCCAACAATACAGCGTAGCAAGTTTACTATGGCACCCGCAGGCCACGGTAGAACAATACTAGACTGTTAAGCTTCTGTTCAGTTATGTCATGTATCTGTGTGTGCATGTGAGACTGTGTGTGTGGTGTGTGTGTGTGTATATAGCTTGAGGATATTTAGAATAGGGTGGTCTCCAGTGAGTGCACTACCACACACAGAGCTCATGTTCACGGCATTAGCAAACCACACATAGCCATGAAATTCCAATTAGCTTCATTTAATTAGGAGCTCCTTGCTCGTGGCACAATTCCTTCATTTATTTTAATCTTGTTTATGCACCTTGATTGCTTCACAATATAGCGTTTTTTAATTAGGCAAGATTGATTCAATTGCATTGATTCACTATCCTTATTAAAACCAAACAATGCCACCATCCCCCGCTCACACACACAAACACACACATACACACACAAAGAAGTGCTATTTTTCATAATTAATGGCTGTGTCCTTAGACATGTCTGTGTGTATTTGTGTGTGCGCAGGCATGTTCGAATGTGCATGCGTGTGTGTGTGTGTGTGTGTGTATGTATGTATGTGATGGCACTTCTCATTTGGATATGGAGATGATGTTTATCGTTATTTATTGAGACGGGTGACAGAAACTGTCACACCCAGTTTATGAGCCGGCTGAGATGGGGAGATGGAGAACATCATGTTTGTGTGTGTGTGTACGTGTATGTAAAATATGTGTGTGAACAGTGACAGACGGGCCATTTGGTTGTGGCTTGTCACTAGTAATGTTATGCTAAGAAGCGTGGTGTGAGAACATGACGATTACTGGATTAAAGACCTTCAAACTTTCCTTCTCTGTGAATAAGCGGCAGTGGGCATGATGATACAGCTTTATGACATGATCCAAATCTGCCAGTTGTTCTTCACATTGTGTTCAAATTTCATGATGAATGGACCAATAGAAATGCTCTAAAATTCTTTTTACACTGACTTCCATTGAAAGTTCCTATGTCTGTAAAACTGAGGAGGAGGAGGGGAGGTGGGGACAAACAAGACTACAGCTACTGTAGCAATCCTCCTCAACCACTACAGTTTCAAACCGTGACCCCGTACTGTGTCATGTACCATTACTCCCCTAATTGATATAGTAGACACACTGGAAATAGTCTCTACATTTTAGGCATTGTTTTTGTTCTTTTCTCTCTTTTTTGCGATATTAAGGTATTTCTTAATGAGCATTTGCTGAAAGGGTTGGATGGGGACCCTACTACTGTGATTCTGTGCTGTATTTGATGTTCTTACAGCTGTTTTAGTGAGTTAGTATTAGTATGAAAATTAGTTTACCCTTGATATTATATGCGCTAGCTTGAGTACAGAGGCTTTGTCGTCTAGGTGAATACTATATATCTGCAGTGGCATTCAAAAGGTTGGTGCCTTTTGAGTATTCCTGAAGGTTCGTGGCTTTCAAACAGGGGTTTGAAGTTCTCTTTAAGATTTCTTGGTCAGACCTTTCAGACCTTAACTTGACCTCAGAACACTTTGCTGTCTTCTTAGTGCCTTCTCTTGCTTTGTGGTTATCCATTATTTGAATTGCTGAGCAGCTGCTTAGAGGAGGCTAATATCTGCTGGTTGTTGAGAGGTTTGAGAAGTCAGTCTTTATAAAGCTGTGAAATGTGCAGCACCTGGCCCTTCCTAACAAAGATTGTGAACAAGCCATGGCTCTGAAAAAAAAAATTAAGCTTAAGGGTATTTTACAGTAGTGTTTTTGTTCCGAGAGTCAATGCTGTTTTCAAGCTCGGGAGCAGCCCAGAGAACCGATGCCTTGTTCTTCCGAAATCAGTCTGGGTTCGCTTCAGGCGGACTCTGGTGCACTCAGCTGCAGGTGTGGAAGCTACCACATAAGGGGCTGCGTGGTTGATTTTGTCAGGTGACTGCTTTGAATAGCATGGCTAAAAACCTTCTCCTATGAGAACGGCTCCTTGTTTGCAGGTGTTCCTGCACAGTGAAATGCCATGACTCCAGAAAGTGCTGTTCTTCGTTGTTCTTCACTGCTTGAATGTTGGTATCCTAGAGAAATTAGGAAAAAGGAACCCAGGTTCTACCATTTTGCAAAAAAAGTGATGTTAGAAACAGCACAACCGATCCACAGTTTGTCTCCCTCAGACGAGCCCAATTGGGACAATCAATGTATTGGAGACAAGTGTGAAAATTTTGCATGGTGCTCCTTTTATTTTTCATTCAATTATTTATTATCAAATATATTAAAATACAATAATCTAAAAATCTTGCTTAAAATTGTGAAAAAAAGGATTTTTAACTTTATCCCTTTTGGATATCAGTTTACCTTCCACAGACGTAACTATTCACTGTAGAATAGCTCAATAAGCGATAGAACAATAGAATAATAATCAACAGATGGCTGGTATGGATAATGGCAGGCGTAGTGTGCACCCTGCAGGCTTTATGAACACCAGCCAGCACTGCTCAGAAACTGCAGCAGCACTTCTTCAGCAGCCCTCAACACACTCTGCGTAACACATTCAAACGAGCTTACAGCCCTTTTAATTTTGATTGATGACGCGGTTTATCCACTGCATAACAGCAACCTCCTCTTTCTCTCCCTCCCTCGCCCGCACCCCTGCTTTCCTCCCTCCGCTCTCCCGGCAGCTCCCTCTCCCCTCCGCGGTATGAAAATGATATTAGAAACAAAATGAGATTTGAAATTTTTATGTTTGACAAGCGACTTGATGAAGGGGTTTCATTGCAGGGCCTGATCCATGGAAATTTTATGCTAATAATACTGCTGGCCAAGCGATCTAGTTGGAAATTAATCAGTGGTGGAGCCGAGCAAGGAGAGAGAGAGAGAGAGAGAAAAGAGAGAGAGACGAGAGCAAGAGACCCGTAAACACTTTACACTCTTTTCTTTCCATTCTCTCTCTCTCTCTCGCTCTCTCTCTCTCTCTTTCTTTCTTTCTCTCTCCCCCACCCAACACCTCACCCCCTCCCTTCTCTCTCAGGCACTGAATCTCATCAGAAATAGCCGTAGGGTGTTGTCTGTGTGATGAGGTTGGGAGAGAAATGGGGAGTTAGAAAATTACACTGCAGCTTAGCACTGATTGATGCGGTAATGTATGCAGCCATGCAGTACGCTGCTGTAATATGGATTAGACCTTCTCTCTCTGTCTCTCCCTCTCTCTCTCTCCCTCTCTCTCTTTCTGTCTCTCTCCTTTTGTATTACTCTCTCTCACTCTCTCTCTCTCTCTCTATTAGTGTCTCTCTTCCTCTCTCTCTTCCTCCGTCTCCCTCCTTCTTTCTTCTGTTTTTCTCACTTTCTCTCACTCCCTCTCGACTTTTTCTGTCCCTGTGTATCTCTGACTCAGTCTCTGTGTTTCTCTGACTCTGCCTCTGTATCTCAGACTCTCTCTGTTTCTTTATCTATCTGACTCTCTCTGTTTCTTTATCTATCTGACTCTCTCTGTTTATGTGTCTCTCTGACTCTCTGTTTCTGTGTCTGTCTGACTCTCTCTGTTTATGTGTCTCTCTGACTCTGTTTCTGTGTCTGTCTGACTCTCTCTGTTTCTGTGTCTCTGACTCTCTCTCTCTGTTTCTGTATCTCTCTGACTCTCTGTTTCTGTGTCTCTCTGACTTTCTGTTTCTGTCTCTCTGACTCTCTGTTTCTGTGTCTCTCTGACTTTCTGTTTCTGTCTCTCTTACTCTCTCTGTTTCTGTGTCTCTCTGACTCTCTGTTTCTGTGTCTGTCTGACTCTGTTTCTGTGTCTCTCTGACTCTCTCTGTTTCTGTGTGTCTGTTTCTGTCTCTCTGACTCTGTTTCTGTGCCTGTCTGGCTCTCTCTGTTTCTGTCTCTCTGACTCTCTCTCTGTTTCTGTCTCTCTGACTCTCTCTCTGTTTCTGTGTCTCTCTGACTCTCTCTGTTTCAGTGTCTCTCTGACTCTCTGTTTCTGTGTCTCTCTGACTCTCTGTTTCTGTGTGTCTGTCTGGCTCTCTCTGTTTCTGTGTCTCTCTGACTCTCTCTCTGTTTCTGTGTCTCTCTGACTCTCTCTGTTTCAGTGTCTCTCTGACTCTCTGTTTCTGTGTCTCTCTGACTCTCTGTTTCTGTGTGTCTGTCTGGCTCTCTCTGTTTCTGTGTCTCTCTGACTCGCTCTCTGTTTCTGTCTTTCTGACTCTCTCTCTCTCTGTTTCTGTGTCTCTATCACTCTCTCTGTTTCTGTGTGTCTGTTTCTGACTCTCTCTCTGTTTCTGTGTCTCTCTCACTCTCTCTGTTTCTGTGTGTCTGTTTCTGACTCTCTGTTTCTGTGTCTCTCTGACTCTCTGTTTCTGTGTCTCTCTGACTCTCTGTTTCTGTGTCTGTTTGACTATCTCTGTTTCTGTCTCTCTGACTCTCTCTCTCTCTGTTTCTGTGTCTCTCTCACTCTCTCAGTTTCTGTGTGTCTGTTTCTATCTTTCTGACTCTGTTTCTGTGTCTCTCTGACTCTCTCTGTTTCTGTGTCTGTTTGACTATCTCTGTTTCTGTGTCTCTCTGACTCTGTTTCTGTGTCTCTCTGGCTCTCTCTGTTTCTGTGTCTGTTTGACTATCTCTGTTTCTGTGTCTCTCTGACTCTGTTTCTGTGTCTCTCTGACTCTCTCTGTTTCTGTGTCTCTCTGACTATCTCTGTTTCTGTGTCTCTCTGACTGACTGTTTCTGTCTCTCTGACTCTCTCTGTTTCTGTGTCTCTCTGACTCTGTTTCTGTGTCTCTCTGACTCTCTCTGTTTCTGTGTCTGTTTGACTATCTCTGTTTCTGTGTCTCTCTGACTCTCTCTCTCTGTTTCTGTGTCTCTCTGACTCTCTCTGTTTCTGTGTCTCTCTGACTCTCTCTCTCTGTTTCTGTGTCTGTTTGACTATCTCTGTTTCTGTGTCTCTCTGACTCTCTCTGTTTCTGTGTCTGTTTGACTATCTCTGTTTCTGTGTCTCTCTGACTCTCTCTCTCTGTTTCTGTGTCTTTCTTCTGTGCCTCTTTGACACACACACACTCTCTCTCTCCTCTGTAGTCGGTTAAGCTGGCCACACTCCTCCTCCTCTCAGTGGAGCCCCTGAGAGACATCGGTGCAGTGGAGTCACTAATGGAGTCATTATCAGATTTCACTCTTTTAAAACAACACAATTAGTGCAGCGCTCCTAATGATGCTTGCAAGGTAAATGCAGACCAATCTGTTTCTGTGCGCTTCCTCGCTCTCTCACTCTCTCTCTCTAACAGACGCACAGAGGGGACTTCATGCAGGGTCTTCAACAAGCCAAATAAATCACACAAGAAGTTAAATCACAAAGCCAATATCTCCCGTATCTGTATGTGTGAGTGTGCGTGTAGACCCATGCCTGTGTGTGTGTGTGTGTGTGTTTCTATGTGTTTGAGTGTACGAGCCAGCATGATTTATTATTTTCACCCTGTGAGACATCTGTTACACTGCTTCTTATTTTTGTAATGCATCATCAGCCGGGGGAAAAAAATAATATTATCCCATCTGGGATATTGTTCTCTGGAGTCTGATAATCTAATGTGGAGCTGCTGTCATTAAACTGCCACGGCCGCACTTCGGGGAGCGAGCAGACTTCTCTCGATGCTCTTCAACACTTCTATCATCTGTGTGAGTGCGCACACATGTACCTCATTGTGTGTCTGTGTAATTACACATGTGCCGAGTCTGTGCTTAAGTACTTGTACTTGTGTAAGTCTCTCCTAGGGTTTGTTCTGGCAGGCAGTAGGGCTGGGTATTGGCAAGAACCTGGCAAGACTATACGAATTGCGGTACAATTCAATATGATACAATTCAGTTCAACATATGATTCAATATATTGCCATTTTTTTTAATGCAATCAGAACAGTGGGATCTGAAGACAGAGTACAGAGCTGTTATCTAGCAGCCGGGGTATAAACATCTCAAACTGAGCCACTGTCTGCAACAGTTTTTGCATGTAAACTAATTCAAACTTAATACTGTGTTTTTGAGAATAGATAGATAGACAAACAGACAGATAGATAGATATATGAAAATTGGATTCTGGACTCAGTTTGACCAGTCACGTGTTTGTGTTTTTGTTGTTTTTAGTTTGTTTTGTTTTTTTCCATCAGACAGTCAAGATACATAGGTTTTTTTTTTCTTTTTTTGGGGGGGGGTTACATACATTCACATACACATTTGTATGTTGTAGTATACCGTGACTGGCATGAGTACATATTTTAATATGAAGCTTGTGTCTGAATACTACTGAAAGAGACTCCTAGCTTGTTGGCTAATTTTGTCTGCTGACCGGGTCAGCCTACATTACTGTCATGTTCTGTTTATGCTGTAGTCAGTTGTGAACCACTGACTTCAGTTGAGCCATAAATGTCAAAATTACAAAACTCAACCTCTACAATAGTACTAACTTCTGCTAGTGAACCAATGGATTTTCTAACAGAATGTTAGCAGAGTGAACAGTTCTTTAGAACTGCTGTTTTAGACAGACAGCTGAGCATATGAACCCTCAGTCTAGAAAATCAGTTTTTTAAAAAAGTCTAAATGTGACCCGCAGTGTGAACAAAGCCATAATGTCCTGATCGGTTGTGTTTCAGTGTGAGGGCCAGCGGGCGGCACTGCGAGAGCTCCGTGGAGAGGTGCAGCAGTGGCAGCAGGAGGCACAGGGCCAGAGGGAGGGCAGAGAGGAGGAGGCACTGCAGCTGAGGAGGGAGCTGCAGGAGGCCCAGAGCCACCTTCAGCAGCAGAGAGCCAACCTGGAGCACCTGAACAGAGAGCTTGAGATGGCCCATAAGCAACAGAGAGACGCTGAGGAGGAGGTGAATCAGCTTACATCTACATTAATTTATTCAACAGTTGTTTCATTCAGATCAGCTTACAAAATGGGTAAACTGTGGAAGCCTGGTACCCGGAGAATCCGCAAGAATCTCTGACCAAATAGATCCTTCATAGCCTGACCTAGTCCAGTAAATCCAAATGTAGATAATTATGACTAAACAGCAAGTGCATTGTTTGAAGATAAAACACAAATGTTAAGCTCAAACTCTTGTGCTTGTGAGGAAGTCCACCAAAATTGAATGCAATGGTTAAAGCAACAATATGTAGCATTTTTATCTTAACATAGCACCTTTAAAATATATGTGATGCTCCACTGACTGAAATAGGGAGTATAGCACTTCTATCGTTACTACTACAGGCTCATTACGCTGCTAACTGCACTAAGTGACTTTGGTGAAGCGGGCAGGACAAGACATGCAAGAAATGCGTAACAATGCGTAACACAAGTCATATTCGGGTACTTTCAGTGCCGTTTCTGTTTCCCTTAGTTCGTCCAGAGATTCGTCTACTTAAGTAGATTACACAAAGACCCCTAGGCATTATGCTGCTTATGATTCTTTTTAGTCTTGGGCTCGACCCTACAGTTCAATTCTACAGTTAAGACAGTTAAGCCAAAGATCTAGTACTACCGTAGTTTTAAGACAAACGTTTGGTCTATATGGTCGAAAGATACATGCAGAGCAGTGTAAGAAAAGAATAGCCCCCAAAATAGATGTACCACCTCTTAACCCTACCCTTTTTAAGGTAATGTTTAGGGTTAAATATAAGGTTTAGGTAAGGGTTAGGGTTAAGATTTACGGTTGATTCAAGGGTAAGGTTAAGGTAAGGGTCAGGGTTAGGCATAGGGTTCCATTCAGTAGAATTTACATTCACCTTAGAGTTCAGCTGCATCAAGTGAATGTTAGTTGAATGTCAGGTGAGCTTCTACACGGCATCTGTAATGGACCATCCAAGTAAAGTGATGATGAAAATTGTTTAAACTGAACTTTTTCTCCAAACTTTAATGATTATGTGTGTGTATGTGTATGTGTGTGCGTGTGTGCGTGTGTGCGTGTGTGTGTGTGTGTGTGTGTGTGTGTGTGTGTGTGTGTGTGCGTGTGTGTGTGCGTGTGTTGTGTTGGCTAAAATCATTCCCAGGCCTCTCGTAGGGAAGCAGCTCTGCGTGGTCAGGACTCGGAGCGAGGCCGGCTGAAGTCTGATCTACTAGATGCGCAGAAATTGGCCTCGGATGCAGAGGCCAGGCTACAGGCCATCAGCGACTCCATGGAGCTCTACAAACACAAGTACCAGGTCTGCTTGAGTAAGGTGGCAGAATTGGAGAACACCCTGCATAGCCAGGAGGAGGACCGGAAGGAGGCCAGGGCTCAGGTCAGCCTCTTATCATCTATGGATGCTACAGTAATGGACTTGAATTTTATAGCATACATATAGAGCAAAGAAAAAATGGCAAGAAATGTGAAAGAATAAGGAATAAATAAAGAAAGAAAGAAAGAAACAAGGTGAGTCTAAGCATACAGTCAAGGAGCATACAGAATTAAGCATACAGTTTTGGATGAGCCTGGCTTATTTAAACCTAAGACATTTCATTTGGTTTGCTCTTGATTGGTAAAATAAGTGCTATGACCACGGTGAGATCCAACAAGCTTTCTGTTGCCTTTAGAAAGACGAGTGTAGAGGCATATGAGTCTGGAAAGATCTCAGAACACTTAGAATACAGCCATTCCACTGCCCACAAAATAATTTACAAGTGAACAACATGGCCAAGTCAGGCCGTCCTAGCAAGTTCAGTCCAACAACAGACCATAAAATGCATAAAGAAATCTCCAACAATCCTCACCGCATCTACCCGTAGCTCTTGCCACAGCTTAAGTCAAAGTACAGCATCTACCATTAGAAAGAGACCACACATGTTTGATTTTCATAAAGCAAGTAAGAAACCCTTGCTGTCAAAAAAACACCAGAGCAAGACCGAAGTTTCCAGAGAATACCTAGACTAGGTGACCAAGACATTGTATATTTTGGACAAATGAATTCAAAGTTTAATTATTTGGACACAGTAATAGAGGACATGTTTGGCATAAACCAGACACAGCATTTGAACACAAGATCACATATCAACCGTGAAGCATGGATGTGGAAATGTCATGGTTTGGGGCTGCTTTTCTGCAGTAGGACCTGGAATTCACTGGGAATTCTTTATTGTATCAGATCGCACTTGAGGAAAATGTGAGACTTCTAAAAAAAAAACTAAAGCTAAAAGAATTCTGCAAAATCACATGTCTATTTAAAAATAATTTTAAAATATCATAAGTATTATGTGTTTAGTTATTTTGCTTCTACCTTTTAAAATAGTTTACATGAAGATCAAATCTCTAGATGTTTAAATAGATTAAAAATGACATGACTGTAAAACCCCAAAAACCATACTGGTGTTAAGAGGCTGCCCAAGATCATCAAAAAAAAAACAGACTGAAAATGAATTCTGGTATACCATCAGTGAGAGCATATCAGCATCTCCAACCTAAATAGAGTTCAAGGGAAGTTGATGGTGAAAGTAGGCTGTCCACTGAATCTCTATGACACACAAGTGAGGCTTCCTGTCACACCAGGAGGGTAAGTGATACATGCAGATGAGACTTTCTGTCACGCCGGTAGTTCACAGGCAGTAATGATAAAACTACTGTTCTAGCAGTTGGCAAAAATGATTGCCGTTACTTGCTGCAGGAACCTAAGGCTATTAGTTTGTTAGGCTATTAGAATGCCTGACCAGATGCAATCAGCTTATTGCTGTGATCATAACGGGGCTGGATCTGAGGATCTTGTTGGCATCAACATTAGCATTAGCTTTCCAAACTAATGTAGAACAGTCAGTTGTGGAGGACACTAGGGCTAGAAAAATTAGCACCATTTTAGCAGGGCCTTACTTGTTACTAAACAAAATCAACACCCATAACAGGAGCTATGTTTCACAGAAGAGCAAATGACTCATGAGTAAATGAGTAAAACACATCATATAGACCCTGAATCCACGTGCCATTGGTTATAAGCTGTATATGTAGTAGACTCACAGCTGTCTGAAAACACAGAGAACTATAATACATTGGGAGCTGAAAGTAAAATTTGAATGGCCAAGTGGATGTGGGAATAATCAATCCAGTATATTTAGAAACATTCTGTTAGAATAAGGGTCTCAAACTCAGTTCCTGCTTAGCAACAACCTTCCCGTGTTTGATTCTAAATTCAGCTCATAAAGGTATTATTCATTTCCTAATGAGAATTAGCCAATTAACCCCAACTTAGGGTATTTTCACATGTAGTTCATATTTAAATGAACTCTAAAGGGGACTCTGTAAACACTTTCTGTGCTCCTTTGGAACTGAATTATGGGTAATGTCGCAACCGATTTTTACCATGTTAATAAAAACACGTCAACAATGCCAGTATGCTCTTATTCGCCTACATGGAATGGTCTTTGATTAAAATATTTTATAATTATATATAATTGTGTATATAATGTTATTTATCACCATTTTATAAAAGCATGCAAGGATGGGGATCAGATTCTCAGCTCTGCAGTGACACTGACATGGTGGAGGAGACAACAGCGTCCTGTGGGCGGCGTCCTTCACATCTACGCAGTGGACCAACTAGGTGGGGGTATCTAATGGAGTGGAGACTGAGTGGACACAGTGTTTAAAAACACCAGCAGCACTGCTGTGCCTGATCCACTCGAAACAGCACAACACACACTAACACACCACCACCACATCAGTGTCACTGCAGTGCTGAGAACAACATGCCTTGTGCAGCGTGGCTCATACACATTGTGTTTTTTAACAGTGTCTGTGTGTTTGTGTGATCAGGCGGCGGAGCGTGAGGAGCAGGTGCTGCGTCTGCAGGCAGAGGCCGTAGCTCTGCGCAGAGATGTTAAGGCACGCTCTGCCCAGTTGGAGAGCGGAGACGAAGTCCTGGCCGTTCTTGGCCAGCGTCTGAGAGATACGCTGAGGGAGCTGGAGCTTAGCCGTGCACATGTGCAAGAGTGTGAGCTGGTCATCAGCACGCTACGAGACAACACCACAGCCCTGCGCAGACAGGTAAGCCGCAGACACACCCATCTCCTTTGGTCTTTTATATCAGGTCTATATCGGTTTATGGACAGGTCAGCTACAAACTCATGACACATCCCCTGTTAAAAAAACATGACCCTCTATTGATAAACCAAATTCTAGGCATGCCTTCTTTCGTTTCCTTGGAGTTTCGTGCTTTTAGGCAAGGTGGTAGACCTTTTGTAGGTACTCTAGATAGCACATTGAGTATGAAAGGACCTGGGCTGTAAAGAAGCTTAGAACAGCATAACAGATAATCAAGTAAAACACGAGATCTCAGTGTGAGAGCGTAGTAAGGTCTTGTAAAACCAGAGCTTCTTCTTATTATTATTTTTATTTTTCATGTCAATTTTCAATAGAAGTGCTCAAGAATTACTTACAGTATTGTCTCAGGGTCTATTGTCTCTACAGTAACGTTTTTCCAACTCGTCAGTCAATCAAGTCAATGCAAAGTTTGCAAACATTATTACCAAACAATTTTGTTTTCTTTTAAAACATTACAAAATATACTATAAACTTTATAACATAGATACCAATTACACATCTCAATCAAATTCTGAATCAAAAAACAACAATTTTTATATGATTTCCTAGTTTCCAAAACTAAATCAAAATAGAACTGGTTAAAATAATTTTCCCTGCTTTGTGTCAGTGTTTGCCTATGCAGTACCTTGCAAAGGTTTAGGCACCTGTGTGCCAGAGTTAAAAAGCTCCTTATCTGAGCAGTCATAATTTTTTTTTTATTATTATTATTATTTTTTTGATATTATTACAAATTACAAATTACATTTATTTAAAATGTAGTGATTTTTCATGAAGTCTAGTGTAGAATGAAAGTCTAGTATTATTTATAGTTAGTAGTTAGTATTATCCAACACCTAGTTTGGTAGTGATGGTAAATCAAGTAAGCTGGTGATGGAATTAAACAAATCCATGCACTGGTTGGAAGCGTCCATGTGTAACCTGGAACCAAGCTTTGTTCCTCAAACTAGCTCACAAGATGCACTATACTACTCTATGTATACCTACTGCTATATGGAAAAGGGGAGGGGTTTCTTCTACATTTTGGAGCATTGCTCCAAAGAATTTGATTGCATTCAGTGGCAAGAGCATCAGTGAGGTCAGGATGTTGGATGATCACCACCCCACCTCATCCCCAACTCTTAAACCCATCCCAAAACTACTGGATGGAGCGCCAACCATCATTCCAGAGAACACAGTTCCCCTGCTCCACAGCTCAGTGCCCTGGGGCTTTATATTCCTCTCTTCCTTCTCCTGTAAACTCATAATTTCAGACGTAAACGTTTTTTGTTGCGACAGCGACAATGTGGGGCGTTAAAATTGCAAGCATTAAACACTGTTAGAGACCAAGTGTCTTACTACCACAACCTGTTGTGTTGACGGCACAGAAATGCAGCGACAGGTCCCTGCCCTTTAGATACAGCAGAGTGGGTTTTCACTGGATACATCAGTGAGTGTTCTCTCTGCGTCCTATTGATCCGGGTCAGCGCTCCTACATTGAAAGTAATGTGATGAGAGAGGATTTGCAGGTGAGCAGTGATGGTCACTCCTGAGGGATTCTGGGAGTTGGAGTTCTTATTGATTTGTCGTTGTTTGAGAAGGTCTGGATTACCCGTGCCACTTTTTGAGACTCAGAGATTGATGTTTAAGTGGAGCTGAAGGAGTTGTTTCGCTTTTCATACACATACACACGCACACACACATGGTGGGAAGCTGTGGTTTCGTGCACGGCAGGCGTAAAGTGGAAAGCCTTGCTGGGCTGGCAGTGTCTTGTTGGAATAATGGCTAGTGGTCACAGCAGTGCAGGGAACAGGTCCGGCCCACGGCGCAGCGGGGTAGCCACCTTCGTCTGACAGAGCAGCTATCTTCACTGTTCTCAGCTGGCCCCCGTCCTGGCCTGTACCCATCATGGCTCTCCTCTGTTCCTCTCCATCGCTTCCGTCAGGGTCTTTCACTCCATTAGCAGACCCCCAGCCACTCGCTCACACTCATGCTCTATTGATCCTGCTGTCTTCAGTCAGGCTCACACAACATGTGCGCCAATACACACACCTTGAGATGTTTGTACAGTTAGGTTCAGTGGAACGACTGTGGTAACCACAGTTGTAAGTGTTGATGGCCAGCTCAATAGGAACTGAATCAATGCTAGCATGTGGTAAAGTACAGAATAGTGACTAGGTGACAGTGATGGGAGACAAATCATTCAAGTTACCATGTGTTGGTTAGGTTAGGCTAGTCAACAAACTGTGCAGAAAAGTAACTAGCTCATTTGGTTAAATACTTTTCCTGGCAGATAATCCCAGAGAGGGAATTAACAGCTCTATCAACAAACTGCTCTGCAAAGCCACTTTTTAATAAAGTAGGAACTATGTTGTTTCTGTTTTGATAAACACTGACCAGCCATAACATTAGTACCACCTACCTAATATTAAGTAGGTCCCCCTTGTACCACCACAACAGATCTGACCATTCGAGGCATGGACTCCACAAGACCTCTAAAAGCGTCCTGTAGTTCTCTGGCACCTTAAGTCCCGGCAGTTATGTGGTTGAGCCTCCATGGATCGCACCAATGAGCCTTAGGTGTCCGTGATCCTCTAGCTGGTTTACCAGTTGTCCTTTCTTGGACTACTTTTGGTAGTTACTGACTGCTGCATGCCAGAAAAAAACCACAAGATCGGCATGATTTTATCATCCAACCATCACAGTTTGGCCCTTGACAGCTTGACCATTTTTACTGCTTTTAACACATCACCTTCAAGCAAAAGAATAGGCCATCAGACTATACTCTGTGTTTTGCGGACATCAAACACTGCACATCACCACAAACACACCATCCCCGCCATGCAGTGTATTGGTGCCATCATCCATTTAACTCCTTCAGAGTAGTCATGGGTGTCTTGGTAGCCTTCCTCACTTCCTCAGTTTGTGAGAATGTGAGGTGAAGTTGAGTTTTAAGTTGACCAGCCTTAAAAGATTTTACAGTGCATATGAATGGTAATAATCCAGGTTTGATCTATGTTCCTTTTGCACCTCAATGAGATTTGGGGGCCCAACACCTTGTCGCCAGTTTGTGGATTTTCCCTCCTCAACTCACTGTCAGCTGGGGACACCCCATTTGCCTTGCCGTTTTGGAGATGCTCTAAACCAGTCATCTGGCAGTGACATTTTTGACATTTTGGCTCAGGTCTTTACAGCTGACCCTTTCTCCCACATCCAAAGGCCAAGATGATCAACATTATTCACTTCTTTAACAAACATAGTAAGAGGTCATAAGTGGATGATCTGTTAACCCTAATATCAGCCAGACACTAGCTGTGGGAGAGTATCTAAACCTAGATCTAATGAGCGGATCACTCTGACCCTGTTTCAAAACAATATGGCCCATCAGTAAGAATGCTCAATCTGTCTTTATCCCACTTAGAACATGTTTCTCTTTGAATCTCTCTCCCTCCCTTCCTCTCTTCCTCTCGACCGCAGCGTCTTACAACTGAGGTATCAAACAATGGGACATAATGAAAGCGGGCCACTGACAGATATATTATCTTCATAAAGCTGGAGCCCATTTGGGAGTGCTTCATATGCACACAAGCTCAGAGAAGTCCTGACTAAGCACGCAGAAAGGCAGGGGAGATTATTCCTGACACCACTGCCTCGGACCGATTTATCTCGGAGAGACGGAAGAACTTTACTGGCATTAGCAAGCACCTCACACACAGGAGAGAGATAAAGACAAACAGCATGCACACAGCAGACTGCTGCATGCTCGGCTGCAAAGTCCACTTTACCTGTTTTTTTACTTGTGGTTTAGAACAAGATCTGATCTGATCATGGAAATACACAACATGTAAAATTTACATGTTACCATCTAGGTTGTACACAGCACATTGGTGCCTAGATGGGACCCATGTGAGCTGTGATGATGGGGCCCGTTCGGGAAGACCAACTGGGTCCCAGTAACAACAGATGCACAAACCCACTCAGAGTCCATGCCCCTCTGGAACCCACCTAGCCCACATTCCAGCCACGTGAGCCCACATGAGCATGTTGGCTGAGTAGCTTCTGTGATGCTACACAGATGAATGTTGGAGACAGGTCACATTAAAAAGATAAAGAACATTGGATTTGATGAGAAAATCAGATTTGGGCCACTGTACTTGTTGTGTGAGCGTAGCCTGATTTCTGTGTGTGTGTCTGTGTTTGTTTGTTCTCAGGTGGAGGAGCAGGAGGAGTCTGTGGTGAAGCTCCAGTCTGATTTCTCAGTATACAGAGCTACACACCTCCACTCTGATTCGGACTACGAATCCCAGCTGTCCCACATCCAGGAACTGGAAGAGGTGAACACAGAATCCACAGTTTAAGTTTGTAAAAACACAAACTTATATAGAAGATATATGGCCATCTGCCAGGAGTGACGCGTAGACGTCTGCCCGCCCAAGTTCCACCCAGACAGGCTTGGCCCCGGCTATGTGGGCACCTTTGTGACTAATTGTTTGTTATGGCAGCGCGGCGGCCGGCCGTTGAGCTTTAATGGACTGTAGTGGAGCGATCCATCAGGCTGTCGAGCAGGCCGCGCGTCAGCTGAAGTGGCGGCGTGTCAGTCCAGCTCTACGTTAGCGTAGCTGTTGATTTAGTGCCCCCTTCTCCCGCCACCGCCAGCCCGCTCCCAACAGATTGATTACCCGTTGGCCGCGCTGACAGTGCCCGCCATCTTCCAGCAACCTTTTAGTGGCGTTTTATAGATGGTTAGAGCACCTCGTTTGGCTATTTATACATCTGTAAGTGGCCATGAAATATAGATTTGTCTTGACGGGTGTCAGTGCCCGAGCGTAGAGAACCATTATTTTAATAGGCGGAAATGAGGGGGTTAGGCACCAGCTTCGGCCCCTAACGCACCCACTGTCTATTTTTTTTCCCTTTTTTTAATATATTTTTTATTTAACACTTAGTTAATTCACAGCCGCTCCACTGCTTTTTTATCAGCATTTGTAAAAAGCACAGTCTGTGGGTGGTACAGGATTAAGTAGAAGGACGGACGACAGGTTACACACACTTCTGACGTTTCACCTGACCTGTCAGCTCCTGAGGCACACACACAGACACACACACACACGCTCCAGGTTGCCGTGGTAATTAAGAGATGGAACCTGCGCACTTCGGCGGCCTGCACCGCCTTTTGTGGGACGGTTAATGCCTCCAATGAACGGGTTGCCAGATTGGAGGTGACACCTGTCAGGAAACGGCTGCATATATGCATGGGACATGTCCCCGGCCGTGCGTGTGCGGCGGATGCTAAATGAGGCTGGAGAGCTAACGTGGAGGCAGAGGGAGCGGCAGGTGGAGAGATGGCCTGAGGGCCAGAGCCGGTGATGGGGGAATGAGGGATTTTCACTCCTCAGGTGGGCCTCTACAGCGCCTGGGGCATCTCAGCTCCTCCCCCGAGGCTCAGTCACAGATGTGTGACAGGTGTGTGACAGCTGTATGTGTGTGTGTATGTTTGAGAATATTCTTATGTGTGCGTATGCATCCGTGTCTGCGTGTGTCCCCAGGCGCTGTCCCACTCTCTGGAGCGCTGTGGTCAGGGGGCCCGTGAGCTGGAGAAGCTCAAAGAGGAAGCAAGCAGACATAGGCAGCTCAAAGACAGCAGCCTGGCGGGTGAGTGTGTGAATGAAGCCCACTCTTTCTCTCTCTCTCTGTCTCGCTCTCCATCTCTCTCTCTCTGTCTCGCTCTCGCTTCTCACACTGATTTTAATCAGCACACGCAGAGCATTTTCCTAACGCTTAGTTCAGTAGCCTCGCCTTCTGAGTCCTGTGTCTTTTTTATATGGATATGAAGGCGGAGAAGTGAGGTTTAGTAATTGGGCGTGATGTGGTGCTTGTTTGTTTGTGTGTGTGTGTGTGTGTGTGTGTTAAGTTTATGTATTTAGAACTCTGTAAAGTGTTTCTTACAGAAGCCAAGTTTCAGTATTTCATGCTTGTTACTTAGCTCTTGTGAGAACTTTTTCCATATTTCTGTATAATTCAGTGCTTGAGACATAAACAGTGTACTGGTGTGATGGGGTATAACAGTATGCAATGGACAGAACTGGAAATACTTCATAACAAGAGTGATCAAGAGTGAATCATTAGATTAGGTGGTAAACAGGTTTGTGGAGTTAGCAGTCTGGTCACAAAAATCTGGGAAACTCTGGTTGGGGGGCTGGGGGTTGTAGTGATTGGACTCGACAGAGGCAGAGGAAGGACACAGAGGTGTGACAATGGAATTGATGTTGTTTGTTCATATTCAGTTGACCTCATTTGGTGGCTTCTGATTAAAAAGAAGGGACACAGAATCATCTCCACTCTTGGTCTCGGCCGTGGTCTTGGTCTTGACTCAGATTCGACTGCTAAAAGTCTTGGTCTTGACTCGGACTCAGTGTATCCCGGTCTTGGTCTTGATTTGGAATTACAATATTCAAATTATGTTAAAAAGTGAAAAAGGGCAGAAAATAAATAAATAATCAAAAATAATCACAAAAATTATCACTACACTTAATGCTGAAATAATGATTTTAAAACTATATATATATATATATATATATATATATATATATATATATACATGACTGTGTGTGTGTGTGTGTGTGTACTGGACAGAGTTGCAGAGGCTGCAGGAGCTGGTGAGGCAGCTCCAGGCAGACGCTGCGTGTGCGGCCCAGAGCAGGCAGGCAGAGGTGGACGTTCTGGAGCAAAGGGCAGCTGGACTGGAGGAGGAACTAGAGGCAGTTCGTAGGCAGTGTGCCCAGAAAGAGCAGGTGAACATACACACACACACGCACATTCACAATCTCACATACACAGTCAGACACACGCTCTTGCAGGCTGCCCACGGCTTGCAAGCATGCAGTCACATAATCTGCTTGAAGGTTTTGATAAGTTCAAAAAGTCTTGCCCTTTTCCTCTGCCTTTTAAGCCGTATAGACTCGTGTTAGCTTTTTTTTTTTTTTTTTCCTTCCCCGGCCCTTACACAGCTGACCCCCACCCTGCCCCCTGCTCTGCTTTCGCAGGCCATACAGAAACGAGATACGCTCCTGCGGCGGTCCGAGGCTGACCTGGTGCAGGCACGGGACAAGATCCGCAGCCGGGCGGCGGAGGTGGAGAGGCAGGCCACCACAGTGCAGGCCCTGGAGGCAGACCTCCGCATCAGCAGGAAAGAGAGGAGGCAGAAGGAGAACGAGTGTGCCAGCCTCAAAACACAGTTGCTTCAGCTGCGCGACGAGCTGAAGGAGGCCCAAGGCAGCTGCAGAGAGAGTGGTGAGAGCAGGGAGCGTTACTGTATACAGTCTACAGTCTACACTGGGGTACACAAGTATGATGCACACAGCCTTGTAATATTTTTTTATGAAATAAAATTTTTACTGAACAAAAAATCAGTTATGGAACACAACATGTAGCAAAACTAATGCATTCCTTAGTGCATGATGTCTTGGAGAGCCTTGAGGTCTGAAGCTTTAGCAGAGCTAGAAAGCAGTTGCTAATGTTACAGTAGCCTGAGCCAGTGGTTGGTAGTCCTGATTAAAAGCAACATGCTGTTAGCCCAGCCACAAATGTGGCAGGTTCGGCCATGTGTGGGCTTGTCGTCGGCTATCTAGGTTTAGCTAAGTTAGCTAGTGGGCTAAACACCACAGCACAGACCATGTTCCAGCTGACACAAAGTTGAGTGACTGGTCTTAAGCATGGTTGGTGTAGCTCCCACACCATGTGGGAGACTGGGGTTTGATTCCCAGTCGGGGTGACTATGCTGCACTACACCAATAAGAGTCCTTGGGCCAGACTCCTAACACTACATTGGCCCACCTCTGTAATACGAGTAACCTTGTAAGTCGCTCTGGATAAGAGCGTCAGCTAAATGCCATAAATGTAAATGTAAATGTAAATGTTGCACTATAGACATACCCAATTTTGCTCCCCAGTTTTACAAAGCCAATTACCCCACCCAACCGTTAGTGCTCTCCTCCATCACGTGTAAAGCTCCCGACAGTGGGAGGGTGAGGACTGACACATGCCCCCTCTGACAGATGTGCAACCAATCACCGCTTATTTCCAACTGCTGCTGATGCTACTTAACCGAGCAACCAACGCACTCTGAGCAAAGTGCCGACACAACGGCTAGCAGAAGTGATGTGGGGAGAGAGAGAGCCATCTATCTACCCACCCAAAGAGATCTCTCAGTCTCCGGCTGCTCTCTCCCCACACTGTTCCCTGTGAAGCTATGTACTTGCCCATGTACTAGATGGACATAGAACAGAAATTTGATATGAGACATAATCATTTAGATTTTTTTATTTATAAAAAAAATGTCATTTTGATATAATGTCAACATCTTACCTGCGCACCTCTTACACCTTACTGTTTCTTCTAACCAATTAATCAGTGCTAATCAGTAATCAGCTTACTTTTCTTCTGACTACTGGGTAGTTGTGGGGAGGTACATGTTAAATATGTTCACAAAACACAGAGATTAATAGGAAAATCAGTTACTTGTATATGACAATGTTGCTTCAGATTTCGATTGGTTCCCTGCCATTTCAAAAGATCGTTTTCAAAAGATCAGCTAAAGTAAGTCACTGCCACTATGACCCGAAGAACACTGGTTTGAATCCCGGGTCATGCTGCCTGCCGTGGGATTTTTCCTGAATTTGAAAAGAAGTTTGACTGAGCGTCCTCACTGAGGCCTGGTTTCTGGGTTTTCAGAGAGCATGTGTTTGAGCCAGCAGCAGTCGTATATATTTGTTTAAGTATGTGTGTGTGCTCGAGACACAGAAAGAGACTAGTCCTGTCTTTGGTGGCAGGAGAGCCTTCAGGGCTAGCTTTAATAAGTTAAGGGAGCCAGTCACCGGTTTGCATGTGGCTGCAGCAGACTGCAGTGGCTAGTCTGGAATGAAACAACCCATCAGTTCAGAGCCTGAGGCCATGTCAGACACACACACACACACTCATATACACACTCGTACATGCATACACTTTGACACCGAGCATGAGGGAACCTGGGCAAAACTACGACGGGCATGGACACGGTGGTATAATTGTTTATTGGGCACAAAAAGACACAGTTATAAGCTGAGCAGGAATTAATTTCTGCTTTTAATGTGTGAATATGCTGGATGGTTACACAGGTTGTTAATTTTTTTTGTTCTATTTGTTTTATGTTGCTGGAATTATTCAATACATGCTTAAGCCGGCCAATGTGTTTAGACTGTATTCAACCCTGTACTAGAACCACGCTCCATCCAGCACATTGATCCAACAAGCTGCCTTCTGCCTTTCCGTAAGACTAATGGAAATGAATCTTATTTAATTGATTTGTTTCAGATTTCAGGGCCACATACACTAAATGGACACAGGTATTGGGACACCTTGGGACATGCAGTCTGCCTTTACACACATTAGTTAAAGAATGGGTGGTTTTGAAGAGCTCACTGAATTCCAGCGTGTTCCACCATCAAGTGTGAGTGGTATTATTGAAAACTGCATACGTTAGGAATCACAGCAACTCAGCCATGAAGTGTCAGACCACGTAAAGTTACAGAGTGGGGTCGCAGAGTGCTGAGAATATAGAGCGTATAAAGGTTGCCAGCGCTCTGCTGACTCAGTAACTGAGTTCCAAACAGTTCCAAACCTGCTGTTAGAGCTTTTATGTTTTACAGTAAAACTACTGAAATTCTAAATTCCTTTCTAAAAATGAGGCCAAGAACTTTATTAGGAAGACCTATACACCTACTCATTCATGCAATTATCAAATCCACCAACTATGTGCTATAGCAGTGCATACAATCATGCAGAGACAGGCCAGCAGCCTCAAGTAATGTTCCCATTAACCTGATCTCCTGGCATGACCTGTCAGGGTTATTGGTGCCAGAAGGGCTGGTCTGCGTAGTCCTATGCCTCCTGACTGTCAGCACAACAGTCTGTAGAGTCAGAATGGTGCAAAAAAGAAGCATCTCCGAATGCACAGCACGTCGAACAGTAAGGCTGATGGGCTACAACAGCAGAAGAGAACGTTGGGTTTCACTTGTGTCAGCCAAGAACACAAAGCTGTGGCTGCCTCAGCCGATAACATTAGTCGTATTTAAATGATTGTGTGTGTGTATGTGTGTGTTTAAGCCCAAGAGCTGGCCCGGCAGGAGGAGAAGGTGCTGTTGCTGGAAGGAGGGCAGCAGCGTGCACAGGAGGAGCTGGCAGAGCGGGTGGCTGAGGTGGTGCGGGCCGAGCAGAGCCAGAGGAGGCAGCAGGCTGAGCTCAGGAGACTCCAGCAGAGGCTTGACTCTACTGAGCAGGAGCTAAAAGACTGCAGGTATACACCAAACACACAGGGCTTAGCTGTCTAAGGGGAACGTCTGAATTAAGTGCCTTTTGGTTAAATGGAATACAGTCTGATTTACTACACATGAAGGAAGAAGGCAGGACATCATGCCTTAACAGTTCTGCACTTATCTAATTGGCTGGAATACAATAACTGAGATAAATAGGGCGACAAAGACAAGGGCCAAATTTTGATAGCTGGATGACTGGGTCAGGGAAGGGCAACTAGTTAACTGGGGACAGGGTCATAGACACTCAAGGCTCGTTGATGTAATCCTTGGAGACCCCACCTTTCAACTTACAGGACTTGAAGGATCTGCCTCTAACATCTTGGTGGTCTAGTGAAGTCCAGGTAAACTGTGTGCTGTTTGGTAGCTGTAACTTCCATGACTTCCATGAGAGACCTTTGGAAATGGCTTAGCTAAGTTGAAGTTCTTGCACATCCCCAGCCTCCACCTCCACCACCAGCCAAGACTAGTGCTGACCTGTCACAGTGCTGGCCATAATTGCTGTCTGGCTATTCAGCAAAGTCACAGGTGTCAACTGTAGTAGAGGAAATTAATGTAGTCCCTCCAGTCAGCCTGTGCAGACTTCTCCCACTCTCAGCCAAACCAACCAGACCACCACAAACTGATGGATCTATATTTCAGCTCACACTGCAGCACAGATTTCATGCAGACACCCTCGGCACCTCGGCCGAGCGACCTGAAAGACGTGCAGAGTTCCTGTGTTTGAAAGCTGAAGCTCCTCTGTGTATTACGCTCACTTCTATACACATGCAGTCACTTGGGCAGCAGGTGTTGCACTGCTTCTAATGGTTCAGCGAGTGGTTTTTGGCTCCATGTCCCAGGAGTGGTCTTGTACCCCCCTCCCCCCTTCCCCTTCCTGGAATGCTGGCTGCACGCGGGTCGTGTGAGATCAGATGTTTAAACGGCGTCGAAAAGAGCATCTTAACCAGCACCTTGCCAAAGGTCTCTTGTTCAGTCAGCCGTCGGGGCCACCACTAAGCGCCGCCATCCGCCTGCCAATACGCATTACGGGAGATTTAGTAATTAAGTGATAGGCCGAGGACTAAATTGGGTGTTTGTGGGCCGCAGAGACACCGCGAGGTCCCTGCAGCCATGCAGATAGGGGATTCTAATTGCCAGGGATATTGATCACCCCGCCGAGGGTGTGCTGGGGGATTTCGCGAGAGATCGATTAGCTGTTACTGTGGCCAGCTTGTCAATGGCGAGAGAGGAAGCGAGAGGCGGAGGGGCGCACTAGGCTCTCAGCTCACTTTCCCCACACTCACCTACGCGGAAAGTGACACAGTACCTCCTAATGTAACCACCGCACCACCCACAGCCTGGTTACAACCTCCCTCTCTCTCTCACTTTCCCTCACTCCCTCATTCTCTCTCTCTCTCTGTCTTTGTCTCTTTTTCTCTGTTTCACCCCCAGTTCTCTTTCTCTCCCTCTCTGTATAACTTTTACCTCCATTTTTTGTTTATCTTGCTCTCTCTCTGCTTCTGTAACTCAAACTTTTTCTCTCTCTCTCTTTCTATAACTGCATCCAGAAATGTAGGGATCTTTTTTCTGTTTTTATTACCAGAGAAACTGGCCTTATTCCACCCTGCATGCACTGGTTGCTCTCCCTCTCTCTCTCTCTCTCTCTCTCTCTCTCTCTCTCTCTCTCTCTCTCTCTCTCTCTCTCACTCTCTCTCCGTCTCTCTGTCCTTCATGTGTGGGCTGAATGTGTCATAGTGAGTGATTTTGCATGCCATGGTGACTTTTAGATGAGAGGAAGAGAGAGAAAGAGATGTTTCGGGATTGGATTAGTTGCTTCACCTGGCTGTAAACATTCTCTGGCCACCTCTCTGATTCCATCACTCATGCTCCAGCAGCGACTGAACTCGTCCACTGCCTCCACTCGTAATTAGCTTCACCACTCGCTCATTAAATGTTTAGGCTTGCCTTGTCCGATCATATCCAACACCCCTCCTTCCCCTCCTGCCTCTGCTGCTTCTGTGTGACATTGTGCTCCAATTAAGATTGTGTTTCCCTTTGATTGATCACGCAGTGGACAGAGGGAGTTGTATTTTGTGGACGAGGCGGCTACAGAGGGATAGGCATGAATAAAAGACCACAGTTGCAGCTCATTCTCTCTATTAGTCATTTTTGTGGTACACTGTTACACACATTTCAAAAAACGAAAACACATTAATCAGAATAGTCGGAATCGCTGCAGCAGGCGCCAAAGACAGTAAGGACTATCTCTAAAGCAACTCAATAAACACTGTGCTATGTATTTACAAAGATGAGATTTAGGGTTGCTGACATATTGTGCATATGAACAGGGAAATAAAAATATAGTGGCCATGGAGTGTGAGTACAGGGTACGTTTCTAATAAACTGGTAGTCCGTGTAATCACAGTGTGTGAGAGTGTATCCTGTCATGACTGTTGAATGTATTGTTAAATTGAAGGAACTGAACAGTTTTGTTGATGTGCTGAAGGGCTCAACTGGAGCAGGTCAAGGGGGAGGCCAGCAGCAGCAGACAAGCTCAGCTTGAGGCCCATCAGAAGGCCATGTGGCTGCAACAGGAGAACCAAGAGCTCCAGGAGGAGCTGACCAGCAGCAAAGAGACTCTGTCACGGCTGCAGGAGCAGGTAAAAGCAGCTGGGCCACTTCAGCATTTCTTCTCGAATGGAACAAGGCTTTAAATGGCCGGCTTATCAAGCAGGACACTACACAGAGCCGTCTGGGAGGTCATGATCTGCTGTATTGATCAGTATTGATTGGTGTTAGCAGTGTGTTAGTGGCTTGGGAAAGCTGTGTAAAGGTATGTGTTTCTGTACTCGTGTGTGTGTGTGTGGTTCAGCTAAAGGAGCAAGCTGAGGCCGCTCAGGCTTTGCGAGCAGAGCTGGCACAGGAGCAGGCCAGGCAGCAAGAGCAGCTGAACTGGGTGCAGAGTATCAACCACAGAGAGAGCTGCCTGGAGGTGGAGAGAGATCAGCTCAAGACTGACCTGGAAACAGCAAGAAAGCAGGTACACACACAAACACACTTACTGAGTGTTTTTGCTGGAGACAACAATATCAAGATAGTTCAGATCAGTAGATAGATGTAGGTGGTGTATCATATCACCTATATATGTCTACTGTACACATAAACATTTTGCATCTGGGAAGCCTGTAAAATTTCAAATCAGGTTTTTTTTTTTACCTGAAACCCACCACACAACAGCGTTTTGGCATATTTACCATTTTGCTTAAAGCCAGTAATGCAATGTCTGCAATACAAATCACTTGCAGTGGAAAGGTCAGATTGGCCAGTTAGTTCAGGGTCTTGGACCACACATTGATACATGACAAAAAAACACCCCAGCAACACCTAAAACACCATGCTGCAACTACCATATGCCAGTAATGAATGGGGCTCGGGGTGGCTGACAAATTGCACACAACGTCAGATAAGCTGCACTCTCTAAGACCTGTGATGTTGGTGGACTTCATAAAATGGTCAGTGAGTGGACGTATGTGTGTTTCTAATAAAGAGAGGAGAGTGCACGTAAAGAGCTGGAGGAGAATTGCTGAAAATTATATTCATGAGGTTTTGTAAGGTAATCAGATGTACTGTGGGGATTAGCACTTTGCATTAACGGCAGTGTAGACTGCTTATCAGTTTGCAGGGATTCAGCAGTTCCACTTTGTTACCCTTCCAGTGTACCCTCTCAAGCAGTCCTCCCCTGAATCAATTAGTCTCCCCCTGAATTCGTGCTTCAAAACATAGTAATTATTTCCAAATTTCACACGAGATGATTTAGCTAAATGTGACCCGAACCTGCACGAATCATGAGGAGATAGGATTTTTTTATTTTTCTTCTTTATTCTGAAGGAATGTCAGCATGAAGCACAGCAATCGATGGACTGTTCAGCTGTTTGAGAATTAAATCCCAACACATTCCGTATCTCTAAAAAAGTTTAATAGATCTGATGCAAAAGTTTCTCGCTCAATTACAGTTGGAAGTTAATCTCCCTAAAGCCAGTTTAATATCTGCCA
The DNA here is from genome assembly GCF_030463535.1 of Salminus brasiliensis. Taxonomy (NCBI): domain Eukaryota; kingdom Metazoa; phylum Chordata; class Actinopteri; order Characiformes; family Bryconidae; genus Salminus; species Salminus brasiliensis. Next base: position 27,506,833 of record NC_132894.1, read on the forward strand.
TGCATAAAGGAAGCTATCTCTCATCTGCCCACCCATCTGAGCTAATCTGCCAATAGTGGCCTCCATCTTTCTGCTCTTGTCAACTTTATCTAGCGCTTTGATGCTCCTGCTGTTACACATGATGGAGGTTGCTGATATGCCCTGTGTGATTGTCACCTGTCTGTCTGTTGTGCTGTGTGTGTGTGGGGTGTGTGTGTAGCTGAGTGAGCGGGAGCATCTTGCGAACACCCTACAGGAGCGCATTTCCGAGCTGCAGAGCACCACCCTTCGACTGCAGGAGGGCGAAGCAGGCAAGCAGGCCGAGCTGCAGCAGTGCAGGAGAGAGCTGAAGAGCCAAGACATTCGCATAGAGAAACTCAGCCAAGAGGTCAGGACCATGAACCACCTTTGAAAAACCTCAAAGTGTGAGCGACTCATATTCTGCAGTTTTCGGAAGTACACTTGCGCAGTTTGTTGTAGAGGGGGTGCTGTGGTATGGTGTTGTATGACATTAGAGATCCATTCAGAAGTCTATCCAGGTAAAGTGGAACCCTTCATAGATCACATCGGTGAGCCTTGAGTGCCTGTGCACCTGTCACTGGTTTACTAGTTGTACACCCCACCCTGCAAGACATGCCTGATGTTTTGGAGATGCTCTGACCCAGTGGTCTAGCCATCACATTTTGACCGTTGTCAAAGTGGCTTACATCTTTACACTTGCCCGTTTCTCCTGCTTCCAACACATCAACGCCAAGAACCGACTGTTCACTTGCTGCCTAATATGTATTTCTCACCCCTCAATCACTGTGTTTCACTTCGCCTGTCAGGGTGAAAGGCTTCTAAAGGAATCAAGGGATCTATTAAAGCTATAAAGTCTACATATGTACTGTAATTTAAGCCTAAAAAATATCCCATTCATAATTCATGATTCTTTGATGTCACAAAAAGCAGTGTTTTTTCACACCCACCTATTCAGACTATATATCGATTTAGCTCCATTCATTTATTCAGGTCATTTTTAAAGATCAGTCTTAAAGGCACAGCAACCAGAACTATCAGTTCAATAAAAAAAGGGGTAAAGAGATGTTGCAGAAATTAATGATGACAGTTTGTTTGTTTTGGTACATAAACTCACATAAACATCAAATGAATAGTAGAATATGGGCCGTTTATGAAACCACATTATGCAAGATTTATGCATATATATGCACCCTATGCAAAAGATAAAGCAGCTGTATAGTACACACCACATGGGAGAGCAGGGTTAGTTTCTACATTCAGGTGGGAATACTTAATAGTGTGATTGCGACTACATTAATAAAGGCTGGATTTTACTCACCACAGCGAGGGTCAATGTTAGAGTGCACCGTCTCCACGATCTGCATTTTTTTGAGTGCCAGTGCATTATTTTCCTGTTAACAAGGTGGCTAGTTGTGCAAATATATAGATTTAAACTGCACATTGCTGCAAGAGGACCTGGCACTCTAGTCTCTAAGACTATTAGAGTTCAGAATTATTTATTTGCCATTTCACACATTAATAGCTATTAGCATGTTCTTTACACAGAGATTTGCACACCCTAAATTGCTTTATTTCAATGACAAATTAAAAATTACATTGCGTTTACCAAGCTGCATTCTAGAATCCCAAAATGATTGCTCCTAGTCTGTGAACTAAGACGTATGCAATCTCATTCTTGGCTTTTTACATGACTGTGTGTGTGTGTGTATATGCAGTTGGCCGAGCGCAGCTTGGAGACGCCACGCCTGCAGCAGCGCCTGCTCCAGCAGACGGAGGAGAGGACGGCCCTGCAGGAGAGGATCACACAGCTGACCACGGAGCTGCAGAAACTGCACAGTGAGAGCAGACTCTCTCAGGATGAGGTGAGACCCAGCCACCTATCAGTTAAACACAAAGCATACCATATGTCGTGCCCATGCCTTGACAGGTCAGAGCTGTTTTGCCGTCACATTTGGTCTTAATGTAATGGCTGATCTGTGTACATCTGTTTGTTTTCCGGTTATAGAAGCTTATTACCTACTTTCATATTTGAGCCCTTCAGATTTAAGTTCTTCAGTCTGTTTTTGAGCACAAAAGAAGCAATGTTCCCCTTTTGAGTCTGGGGTAGTGTTGTGCTCTTAGGGAGGTTTCCCTTAGACTTGCTTATAAGGGGCAAAGGATTTCTATCTGTGGGGCCACAACAGAACCACAATATTCATTTAACTGTTTTAAATACACACATTTCATAAATGTTACTTTAATATTTGCCTCTAATTAACCCTTTACAGCCAGGTCAATTGTGCCTCTGTCTGCAAAGGCAACCTTAGGCTTAGGTTTGAAAAGTTTGCTTCTATTCTCTTACTTTTCTCCAACCTGTTGGTGGGCATGTAGTATAAGTGTGGTAGTGCACTTAGTCACTGCATCTCTCTCTCTTTCTCTTTCTCTCTCTCTCATTCACTCACTTTCTCTCTCAGTATCTCTGTCTATGTTTCTCTATCTGTGTCAGACTCTACATTATTCTTCTGTCTGTGCTGCACAGTAGTGGGCACTCTCACTGCCCCCCTTCTGTTGGTTTAGGAAAAGTAGCCTTGTCACTTTGTGTTCAGCAAACTCTTCACTCTAAAAAAGAGGAAAAAAAACTGAGGTGTAAATAGCCTGCCCCCTCCCCTACCCCCCACACAGCCATCCATGGCCCTTTCTCCCCTCACCAAACTGCAGGAATAATGATTATTCCTGTGTGTGTGCTTGTGTGGTGTGTCTGTGCGCTGTGCCATGTCAGTCTTCTGTTTCCGGTTCTGTCTTTTAAAAATAATTGGTCTTGCTGCAGCTGCATCACAACAAGGCCAGTAATGATTCCCGCTGGTTGTGTAGAAAGCAGCAGGCAGGGGGAATCAGGGTGGGCTAACATGGAGAGAACAGGCAGCTTCCATTGGTGTGTTTTCTGTGTGGTCCCATGGGTCTTTTGAAGTGAGAATTTGATGCATATGCATGCATGTACAGTGCTTGTGTTTTCGGGATGTAACGGTATACGGAAATTCATAATTCGGTTCACACTGCAGATTGAACCCCATGGTTTGTACGATTTTGGTACGACAGGAATAAAAAAAACAATCTAGTTTTTTTTTTATCAATGCAGTTCCAAACAGAGCAATGAGCGATAAAGAATTTAGAAATGTGACAAAAACACATACACGTACATGGGCTCTGAGTGGTCCAGTGGACTAAAGCACTGCCACTATAATCCAAGGGTTGCTGATTCTTGCCATCAGCAAGTCACTCATCACTCGTAAGCAATGTTGGCCGGCTTGGGCGTCGGCAAATTATTCTGTGATACATGGCACAATTTGTACAAGTTGTATGAGCTCAGGTCAGTAAGGCCTTAAATAGCAAAAAGTTCACAAGACTTGATTAAAGATTAATGTCATCAGCTTTGCATTTACATTTATGGCATTTAGCTGACGCTCTTATCCAGAGCGACTTACAAAGTTACTCATATTACAGAGGTGGGCCAACGTAGTGTTAGGAGTCTTGCCCAAGGACTCTTATTGGTGTAGCGCAGCACAGTCACCTAGACCGGGAATTGAACCCCAGTCTCCCACATGGTGTGGCAGCTGACTGGCCGGTAGTGGTGTTATCTGTTGCGCCACACCAACATACATCTTTGCCTACACTTTGCCCATCAACAGCATTGGCCATTGGTTCGGTAGAGCCGGGGGACCCTGCGTTTTTTCTCCGAGTGTGTCGGGTGTCCTGTTCACAAAGAATCGAAGGAGATATGTTAAGTCTTTACCCTCCTAGTGTTGGGAGCATTGCTAGTGCTAGGGGGAATTCCAGACAGGTAGATTAATTGACAATTGGCAGTACCAAAGTGAGAGAAAAGGGGGGCAATTTTGACCAAAAAATAAATAAATAGTGCATGTGAGCCATTCTCTTTACATGGTGAGAGAGTGAGAAAGAGGAGAAAGATGGGAGAGACAAGACCTCTATTACCAGAACTATACCTGTAAATTCACTACAGTTCCCATAATACCGTGCACATTAAAAACGTAACTTGCTAATGGCTTAAAGCTGAAGGTTTTCAGGTAGAACTTGCGCTTGTAAAATGTGGTTCTGCATGACATTCATAAATCTGCGTCCACCATAAGCACACTTCATCTACAGTTTATACCTGTATCATGACAGTTCATACAAATACACGTACCGTTACACCCTTATTGTGTGATTTGTTTTATTTTAATTAATTTTTTTGTCTGTATTTCTGCACTTAACCTGCTCACTCAGCTCACTCACTTACAGACACACACACACACCACACCACTATAATTGCCTTTGCTTTTTTCATTACCTTAATTGCCTCTCTTCTGCATTAAATGTGCCCAAGGCTTATGTAAAGGTCATGGTGTTGATGTGAGACATTCTCAGTGTTCACCCACGCACTTTCTCTCTTTCTTTCTTTCTCTCTCTGTCTCTCTCTCTCGCACACACACAGGCACATCTGACTAACTATGACTCCATTATCTCGTTCCTTTTTATTTAAATCAGCACTGACACATGATTATGTAAGAATCATCTTCTGGTGGAAGATGAGAATAAGATCATATAGAGGATCACTGAATTGCCAATTACGTTCAGTTGCAATCAGTTAAAATAGCACATTTACAGTTACAATAAGAATTGTTTGACCCCCGTTGCAAGTTAGGTTTATTAGCAACATTTACAAACTTTCAGCTGTCTACAGTCAAACTAGACCCGTTTAAACAGCTCAAAACAACTAATAGAACAAGTGCTTTCTTCAAATTCAACACAGTTATTATTCAACCCCCTGAATAGAATGCAAAAGCTCACATTTGCAAATTAGGTGGCAAATCAAGGGCTTCATGTGTTGCATCAGGCATGCTTGAGATAAAACACATCAAATACTGGCTAGGGGTTTGTTGATTGTGACGTTTAATTGTATGTTCGATTATTTATAGATTATTTATGTTACCGTTACTTATTCATTCACTCCTTTCATATATTGTGGTCATATTGCTGCTACCTTTTTTAATTTTTCTACTTTTCCTATCTGTGTCTACCCTTCTTGTATTTTATTATCTTGCTTATTCAATATTGCTCTTTGGGTGTAACTGGCACAATGTTGGTAATGCGAATTACAAATTCTCCTGTATCCTGTAGAAATATGGCAAATACTTCAGGAGAATTGTCCAGCAAGTTCAGTAAAGAAGAGGTCATCTCCTTCACAAACAAGGAAAAGGATACAAAAAGATCAATTAATGATGAATGTTCCTAGAAAGTTAATGGAACGCTGGCTATACCACCTGGTAGTAACAGAAGAGGGAAGCTATCACCAGCTGCCACTAAATTCAGGAGGCAGGTGGTCAAAAACCCCTAAGTGACTGGTAAACCCCTGCAGCAAGATTTGGTGGCAGCAGGCACTGAGGTTTCAGTCCGCACAGTAAGGTGCAAACTAAGCTAAGCGCTAAAGGTGCAGCTTGGAAGCGTAACTGTAGGAGACTATTCATTAGGCTACATGACACCCACATAATATGATTGTGTAAACCTATGCAAACCTAAACATTTGTCTCTTTCTGGGGTCAAATGGCATCAAAACCAACAAAAGTGACTTTTATGACAACGGCCATTCGTTGGATTAGGCTTTTATAAATGTTTATGTAGGTTTTTATCAGTTGTCATGAAAAGCTTATGTAAGGGTCATGTAGTATTATGAAACTGTTACCAACCTTTCTTTTACTGTATGCTTTCCTTGATTTTGCCTGAAGAAAAGAAGATTTCAGCTTTCGTCTCCATGGCAGAACCTCCACTGCTTTAAGAAATGTCATGTGTGCGTTTACATACTACATACTACCTTCCTTTACCCATTAAACACCTCTTTACCTTTGGATATGATATGTTGTCCTCCAGGCTCGAACATTTGAGGGTCGCTTAGCGGAGCTGAACGCCCAGCTGGCACGCTCTCAGCTGTGGGGTCAGCAGCAACTAGCTGCCTTGCAGTCCAGAGAGGAGGAGGTTGTGGTCCTGAAGGTGGAGATGGCCTCCCTTAGAGAGAACTACCACTCTAAAGTAGCTCAGGTGAGCTAAGCACATACATGCACAGCAGTATGTACACACAACATATATAAGCTTAATGTTTATCCAGTTCTTTGCAGTACTGGTGTTGCAGAAGATGCAAATGAGACCTTTATGTAATTTTTTTATTTTACATTTTATAAATGCGTCAAAGGAACAGTCTGCCGACTAATCAAATAAATGTATCACCTACCCTAGACACAGCCGATGCGCCAAAACATTGTTTTTTTTTGTTTTTTTTTTACTATTTTTAAAATACTGCAATTTATATTGTAATATTTAGCAATATACTTCTGAAACAAATTCTGCTCACACAGGCCCAGAATTTCAACCTATTTACATGGCGATTCCTCCTATCATATTTGCCACTCTGTCTCTCTGCAGGTGGAGGCCTTACACACTCAGATGGACTCAATAGAGCAGAGCTACAGTGTAGCCCTGGCTGAAGTGGAGGTGCTGCGGCAGGCTTTGGGGGACGCTCGCTGTGACAGCTCCCGCCTGCACCGAGAAAGCGAGTTGGTGGTGACCAATGTGAACCAGTGGGTGAAGGAGCAAAAGTAAGACCACTTAACCAGTGGGACCACTTCTCCTGTGTTCAACAGATATTCTTTAGCACAAGCTGTTGCTCTGTAAGTGAGGCAAGACAGGGCTTGATTTTGTGCACCTGCACATTAAGTAATATGTACAGTTTCAGTGGTGTTTTTACTGAATGCACTCTATTACTGTATAAATGCAGACTGGTGACAAGTAATAGGAAACCGTCATAAAGTGTTGCAAGTGTTAATAAGCTAATGGGCTGCCACAAGCCACTAAAACAGCTTTAGTGTGTCTTAGCTTTGAACTCTAGAATATGTAGTAAAGATAGAACTTCATTGTCCCTAAAGATATTCCCTCAATTTTCAGTTTTGCTGATGGTGCTGGACTGTCAGCTGAGGAACATCTGCTCTTCTGTTTTTGTTCACATATCAAACAAATTCATGAGCATCCACAATGCACAAAGCAGTCCTACTAGTTCCTACTGCAGCCCTCTTTCAGGAACACTGTTTCCCCACTCATTTATTCAGGTTTTGTCACCCGTCTGTAGATTCCCAGTAACTATTTGTGTATCCAAGATCAGTCATCTCAAATGCTTACCTCTCACATTAAATATTGGTGGCTAGATCATGTCTACCTGACACAGTGCATGTCAGTGCACTGTATTGTAACATCTGCACCCTACTTCCTCTCTTAGGCAGACGAATGAGAAGCTTGGAATCAAAATCAAAGACCAGAGCAAAAAGATTATCCATCTCACCGCTGAGAAAGAGTAAGCTCTGGAAAATACTTTCATTAGTATTCATTCTAGATAAGAGTGTGTGTGTGTCAGGCTTACACAGTAGATCGTTTGTTAATTGTTAGCAATGATAGTGGTCTTTGCAGGAGTGATATCACCAAAGACTGGATATGCCCTGTAAGCCTCTAATCCCAGAAATCAGTCACCTTGCGTGTTCTAGGTGTTAGTAACATAGTTAGTAACTATGATCGAGCAATGAATGCCTGTGGGGTGTGTGACGGGATTCATGGATTGAGAAGATAGGGGCAGTGGTGGCTCAGCGGTTAGAGGGCCGGGCTATTGATAACAGGGTTGTGGGTTTGATTCCTGGGCTCGGCAAGCTGCCACTGTTTACCCTCTCTGCTCCCCAGGCGCTGAAGTTGGCTGCCTTCCGCTCTGGGTGTGTGTGTACTCACTGCCCCTAGTTCACTAGTGTGTGTTGTGATTGCATTTAGCCGAAGTGTGAAGGACATTGCTGAATTTGCAGGTGTATGAAAGCATACAGGCCAACTAGCAGTGGTAAAAATCCCGGTCTACAGAAAGGTTGCGTCATTCTCAAGCAGAAGTGAGCAAAGGTCACACTGTCTCGGGCACAGTTTAGTCTTTCGGCCACAACTGATGAGTCAGCTTAGATTCTTCAACCTCTGTAACCATGCTGTAGGCATAGAACTCCATTGCTTCTAAAGATATTCCCTGAATTTTCAGTTTTGCTGGTGATGCTGGAGAGTCAGCTGAGGAGCATCTGCTCTTCTGTTTTTCACAGCATCCACAATTACTGATCACTGTTGGAACAGTCCTGATGCCTTTCTTACATTTAATTTATAAAGGCAGATCTGTTCCTACTGCAGCCCTGCTGAAGTTCCTGCCATCTGGTTGCAGTACGGAAACCCTCTTTCAGAGACACTGTAGAACTTTTGGCCTTTTGATCCAAAATTGAGGTCAGCTGGGCCTGCTCAGCATTTGCATACACACCACAAATATTGTGTCATGCAGTAGAACTGTCTAGAACTATATTATACTAGAATTTCCTGTACACTGGGATTTTTGCCACTCCTGGTTGACCCGAATGACCTTACTCTTTCATACACCTGCATATTTAGCTACTTCCTTCACACTATGGCCTTTGGCTCAAGCAAATGCATTCACTGTTTTTTGCCAATCATTGACATCTGCTTTGTGACCCATTTTCAACACATCAAACAAGACATTCACTGCACTGCACCACTTCTTTTTAATCTATGAATCCTATCATTTTTCTCCAAAGTAGTCAGAGCTTCTCAGTTCATTACAACCACCTAAAGTTAATTCCTGAGTCCCGTTGTTTAGCTTAAGTAGTTGGTAAATACTAGGCTTTATTTTACTAGACTGATTCTTCTTCTCCCCCTTCTATTCTAGCCATTGTGGGCGTCTGTTAGCTAATGTAACAGAATTGGTCATTAGCATTCTCCTCCAAGCATGTTAAGGTGTCCGATGATCGTGGGCTTGTGGCAGGTCAGAGAGATGCAGTTGGTTAATCTCAGAGGAAGCACGTGCCAGTGTTTGTTTTTGAAGCTGTGCCACTTCCGTTAAGCATTCACTAAAGTGTATCTGGAAGCCTGTGCATGAGCCACAGTCATGTGAAAAAGTTAGGACACTCCATGGAAAACTTTGTCTTTTTCAATATATTTTAACATCTGGACATCACTTAGACAACATTGGGAGATGTAATAACTGAACATATAAAACTGAAGAAATGTTAAAAAATAATTTGTAAAAATAATTAATAAAAATACTTTTTTCCTGTGAGGAAAAGGTTTTGAAACATCCACATTTATTACTACTTCACCTGCCTAAATATAAAAAAATCAGATTCACCACATCAGCTGCATCAGATGATTAGAACATCATTACAGAGGATATTTAGAGGAGCCTGTCTTACTTAAGCCTCAGACATTTACTTTACTGTAATTTTGCTCTTATAAGTGTTATTACCATGGTGAGATCGAAAGATCTCTCTGAGGCCTTCCAAAAAAGGTGAGGCAGATGAGCCTGGGAAGGGATTTAAAAATCTCAGAACACATAGAAATCAGCCGCTCCACTGTCTGCACAGTAATTTACAAGTGCAACAACTAAGTTTAGTCCAACAGCAGACCATAAAATGTGTAAAGAAGTCTCCAATAATCCTAAAATGTCATCACAGGATCTACAGTTAGCTCTTGCCACAGCGGAACAGCAATATACGTTGAGTATATCATCAACCATCAGAAAGAGACCACACATGTTTGATTTTCATGGAGCAAGGAGGAAACCCTTGCTGCCAAACATCAGAGTAAGACTAAAGTTTTCCAGAGAACTAGACCAGAGAACTTGGTCCCTAGACCAGGACATCTGGGACCATGTACTTTTTACAAATGCATCCAAAGTTGACCATACACACCATTTGAGCACAAGAACCCATATCAGCTATGAAGCATGGAGGTGGAGATGGCATGTTTTTTCAGCCAATGTTTTCCCTCACACAAGATTTTTATTAATGACCTTTTACAAATGATTTTGCAAAGACATTTCTTCTGTTTTACGTGTTTAGTAATGTTACCTGTCTCTTAATATTGTTTAAATGAAAGTTTTCATGGGGTGTCCTAAATATTTCACATGACCATCTAATGCTGGTGTAGTGTAGTGGATAACATCGCCCTCCCTGTGGCACACTAGGGTTCGATATCATCCTTGGGCAAGCCCATCCTTTGGCAAGACTCCTAATGCTCCAAATTCCAATGCATTCATCTACCTGTGTCCTTATATAATTCAAATATAAGTCAGTCTGGATGAGAAAATTAGCCAAATGCCATAAATGTTCTGTCTTTTTCCAGTCATCTGCAGGAGACTGTGGAGAAGCTGCAGGCAGAGATCAGGAAGCTGAAAGCAGAGTTGGATGAGCGAAGGATAGAGGCAGAGAGATGCAAGGTGCATTTCCATAATTTTACTGCACTGAGCAGCTAAGCACACTTTTCCACAGTGCTGAGAGGTTCATGGAAAGGTCATACATGTGTTACAGGTCTATCAAGCACAGAGCGTGAGTGACCAGAGGAGCGCCTTAGCTCAGCTGCACAACCATCAGCCCTCTGCACCGTGAGTACTCATACCAGCATGACGCTTCTGGAGATGACTCTAAAAGAGCGCTGATTACTGACAGTGTGCAGACACTTTGTGCCAGTAGGGGTGGCCAGTTTAGCAAATGAACCAAGGAGAAACTGTTAAAATTAACATATGACCAGCTCAGTATGAACTGCTATTTCCCGTACATTATAATTATAATTATATTATAATAAGTGTATTATTCTTTGTTGTAGGTTCAAATGCGGTCTTTGAGGGTGATACAATAAATTTCTAGCAGTGTCAGAAATAATTTAGATAATATATAGTCTATATAATATATATTCTATATATAACGTAATTTGTTGCTGTGAGAACAGTAGAGTGTATTTGCTGCCCTATGTTTATTTTTAATGAACTCTGAGTGAACTGTGAGTTTATCAGTTACTAACTGTGTTAGTGGGTTAGCATCATTAACTACAGCTGAAGTGTAATACTTATATTATCTTATTACTTATTACTGCATTAGTCATATACCCTGGAGAAGTCCAAAGCTTTACTTTAGATTTATCTTCTCTGTTCGTAATGTTTAGTTCATTATACACATTTACAGCAATTCTATAATTATGTTCTTCATATTTCAGAATATGAAGAACCAGGCCAGGCTGGCCCAAAAACTAGAAGTCCATCAGTCAGCTCTTACTGGACCACCTCTGTTGGTGTCTTTAAATGGCAAACCAAAACATTGCACTGTTTAAAAACCCCAGCAGTGGATGTTTTTGTATTTGCTTTTTTTAATACTTCTAATACTCAGATAAGCAATCAAATTCCGACTATCAGCATGTTTATTTGAATGCCCGTGACCTATTCCCTGTAATGAAAGACATTGTGCTCCTCCTGAACCGAGGAGCGGCTGTACCAGTGCATGACACATCTGTAAGAATTCTCCAGCTCTATCTCACACCCCCCCCCCTTCTCCTTCTCACCCACTCTCTTCCTAAGTGATAACCAGGATGGCCTAATGAGATGAGATTGGGATGATATTTCTATCAGCCGTGGTGAAAAGGTGTGTGCTAGTTAGAGTGGGTCTCAGTGTCACTTTTAGCCGGCTCACTCCGTAAGGCCTGTCCTCTCAATGATGCGGCTCTGTGGGCACAGGCGTATCTTCTCTAATAGGGTGTGATATGATTTTCCGATGGGAAATTGGAACTGGAAAGTTTGGAGGAACTTTTTTTTTCCAGGCATGGTAAGAGGCAGCGCTGCGAATGAGCCTCCTCCATCAGCTAGGCCATGTCTCCGGTCTCCCCTCTGTGTTTGTTCTTATGACCCGTTGCCAGGCTCAGTGACTGCAGCTGCCGAAGGTTCCTGTCTTTCCTCTCCACGCTGCACCCTTCACACACCATCTTTTTTCCCCACAAGCCTCAGACAGCGCAGCCTTAGCCGTGTTGATGTCAGTACTGGAGTCACACTGACCTGCTGAGGAAAAGTGCTGCACTTTACTGTACTTTAGTGAGTTGCACTATTTGCAGAGTTTTAGGCAACGAGAAGTTGACAGGAAGGGCTACTGGAGCAGTGAGTGCATAATTGCCCCAGAGATCATGGCTCTCTTGACTAATCACCCAGAGAGCTTGTTTGTGTGTGTGTGTGTGTGTGTGTGTGTGAGAGAGAGAGAGAGGGAGAGAAAATGGGAGCTAGAGAAACCTAGAAAACTCGAAACCACTGGAAAGGCTGAAATGTCTGTGTAATTAAATGAAGCTCAACTGATGTTCCAGGACATGCAGAAAGCCTCATGGCCTGTAAGTGGTGAAAAAGAGAGGGCAAGAGAGCAAAGAGGCAGTAAATGTTCTGTAGATATTGGCCAAAGGCCTCGTGCTGCAGCACACCCGTGCCAATATCTTCAGTATAGCCCTACCTTGAGTCTTATTTCAATTATACCCCAGTCCTGACAATCCTGGTATTTAGCAGGATTATCTCTGACAATGAAGACACAAAAACATGAACAAGAACGTTTATCTTCAGTTTAGTGCTGCCGCATTGAGGGGCAGCTCTCTGGTCTCCACCTCATAGACTGGTTTCTCCTCGTTCGTGCTTGGTAAGCTTGGTTAGTTTAGATGAAAGACGTGCCTTCACCACAGTGTTGAACATCAGGAAGCTGCTTCAAATACAGAAATGGGACATCTATCAAAACCACCACTCTGCAGCTGGCAGCACATAGAGACAGACCTTCATTGTTAGTGATGGGTTTTGTTGGGTTTGCTGTTGCTACTGGCTTACATGCTGTTATATTGATGCCAGTGTTTTTTCATTCTGTGATCTGACACTCACTGGCAGTTCTGATCAGGTAGTAGGTCTAGATTTTTAAAGCATTTCAGTATGAATAACCTGCAATAATATCTAAATATATATATTGAGTAATTTGTATTAGTATTAAAATACATGGTTAGTTATTGATAGACAGGAGCTTTAAGCTATTCCCTCCCTTTAGTCCTTCTGTTTCAACATCTGCCACCTACATCTACACACACTGACAATAGTATCACGCTAAATGATGGGGCGAGGAGGGGCCAACCTATCCACCCAGAGGGAACAAGGCCCATTATTCTCTCTAGGACTTCCGACCATGGGTGGCTGTGCCATCACCAGGGATCAAAACAGTGCATTTAATGCGCGCTTTCTCTGGTCGGCTATTCTCTGAATAACCTAGCTTTTGGCATTTTTAGCCTCGCTTCCATGTTCTTAAGAAGTGGCAGTTGTGTGAAGCTTCAAAAGGGGAGTTGGGTGTATGTACATTTTGGGGGCATGACTTAAGACTGTTACAGAATAGTTTTGGGGTTTTGGAATTGGCCCATTTGCCACCTCTGTTTTGGTATGTTAAACTTTCTTCTGGGTGAAGAGACAGTGGTTAAGGTTTGGGGCTCAGGTTTGTCACTTCCGAACTCTCATTATTCAACTACGCCAAGAAAAATAAAATTTTCTATCCAAGGACATCTTTAAGTAACAGAAGTCAGGAATCGCATGTTAAAACACTGGAGTTTAATTGGCTTAAGTCGCTATTAATAATACTTAGATGTTTTATCTAATAAAAATAGGCTTTATTAACATAAACAGTATTTGAGATAATCATTAGCAGCCCTGATTCTGATTCAGCAAAGAGAAGGTTCAGTCAGATCCCCTGTGCCTCCTTGCTGTAAGCGATATGGAGAGTGCGTGGGCAGCTTTGAGTGCTCTGTTCTTAAATGTAGGACTTTAGATTTTAGGAAATGAAGGACATTACTGACAACACATAGTAATAACAGATGCATCCGAGATGGATTTGCCAGCAGCGTATTGTGCAGCTGAGAGGTAAACGCCATATCACTTTATGTTTCTTCATAAGCGTCATTGGGATGGATGTTTTATCACTGTTTTCTTGAGCTGCGGGCCCTTTTTTTCCTAATGCACCCGTTTTTAAAGAGAAATAAAGGAAAATTGCTTTTGTGAGACGCGCTTCTTTCCGAAACCTCGCTATTCATTAGCACTTTGCCATTTCCAGTTCACTTGCCGCAGCGTCCCCTGACTGATAGAAAGCCTGCCATGTTTATTTGGATATCAGGGAATGAAATATTCATATTGTACGCTTTTCCAAGCAGAAGTTTTCTAGATGCGGCGTAAATGGTACTTGGGATTAGATTTTCACAGCAGATTGCTGTTATTAAAGGGGAGGGAAAAAAGAGAGGGGGCAGAACCCAGCAGCCATCTTCCTGGGAGGCAATCTATTTCTTTTCACGCAGGGCTGGAGCGGCCGGGTGGCTTTTAATGCACTGGAGCAAAAATGCTTTGGTCTGCAACCTTTCACGCCTTCACCTCCTTTTATGTGATTGAATACTTAATAACTTTGACTTGCCTGTGAAAGATGTGCCATGGGGGCCTGTCGGGCTGTCTGTCCCCCATGCCTGCATGTAGAGAACAGGCATGACCGCTCAGGAACCGCCCATGCGCTGGACACTCGCCTGTATGTCCGGCTGTGGTCCTGCTTCACCTGTTTGTCCCTGACTTTTAATGACTCACTTTATTCAAAACCAGATAAATGCTGGATGAAAATGACCTTCTGTGTCCCTCTGTCTTCCCCACGCTCTTGCTTTTTCTCTCTGTCCCTCATTCACTATCTCTGCATCGTTTACTATCTCTCTCTTTTATTATCTCTCTTGTTAACTATCTGTCTTTGTCTCTTGTTTACTGTCTCTGTCTCTTGTTTACTGTCTCTGTCTCAATTGCTCTCTGTCCTCTGTCACATTTACTATCTATCTCTGTCTCTTGTTTATTATCTCTGTCTCTTGTTTACTATCTCTGTCTCTTGTTTATTATTTCTGTCTCTTGTTTACTATCTCTGTCTCTCGTTTATCATCTCTATCTTTCATTTACTGTCTCTGTCTCTTGTTTACTATCTCTGTCTCTCGTTTACTATCTCTGTCTCTTGTTTACTCTTTGTCACTCGTTTATTATCTATCTGTGTCTTTCGTTTACTATCTGTCTCTCGTTTACTATCGATTGCTGTCTCTTGTTTACTTTGTGTCTTCTGTCTTTTGATTACAATCTGTCTTCTGTCTCTCGTTTACTATCTGTCTTTGTCTCTTGTTTACTATCTGTCTCTTGTTTACTTTCTCTTTCTTGATTATATTTCTCTAATTTGCTATCTGTCTCTGTCTCTTGTTTACTGTCTTTCTGTCTTTTGTTTGCGGTCTCTTTGTCTCTTGTTTACTGTCTGTCTTGGTGTCTTGTTTACTGTCTTTCTCTGTCTGTCGTTTACTATCTGTCTCTGTGTCTCTTGTGTCATTTTTGTTTCACCCGTTCATCTTTTTTTTTTTTTTACCTTCTGGGATCTTTATTTTCATTTTCCTTTCCCTTTTCCTCTTTATTATGGTTATCCTCGTCCTTTTCTTCTTCATTCATCTTTTTTTCCCCTCTCCTTCTCATTTTCTCTTTCTGATGTTTTATGTAATTCTTTCTTTCTGTCATTCACTGTCTCGCAGTGTGCAATGTGTACCTTTCTGTTTATCCCTTCTCTTTCATTCACTGTCTTTATCTGTTTCACTCGTTCTTTGTTTCTTGTTCCTGTCTTTCTCTTTGTTGATTTGTCTTTCATTTCCACCCTTCCTCTTATTCTGTCTATATTTCTCCCCTTTCTCTTTATTACTCTCCCTTTCTTTCTTTCTTTTACTCTCCCTCTCTCTCTCCCTCTCTCTCTCTGATTCATGTGGCGCTCGTTAGTGCGTATGCAGCTTCGTGCCAATGTGACCCAGCCTAATTGTGCAGCATGCTCATTTGCTCTCTCTGCGTGATGTGGCGATTGCTTATTTATTCTCCTCAGGGCTCCTCGCGCACATTAAAATGATTGACTCATTTCATTCGGGGCACATTTATCAAGCTTTATTTGATAAGCTCACTTCCCTAGGTATCCACAGTCGCCTTATTCTCTCGCTCAAAACTTATAATGTGTACCGCTGCGGATTGTTATTCATACTTCTGATTGCTTCTGTGGCTAATTCTGCGCGTCTGAATAATTTTGCATGCGCGAACCTGTTTATCCCAGCGGAATTAACCGGCACAAAAGGGCACGCATTAGTGAGGCTGCTGGAGTATCCAACGAGGCCATTGTGTATGCAAAGCTGCCAGATAGGACGACAAGTTCGGAAACAAGAGACTGTGACCGTTTAGGGTGTATTCTCTCTCTCACTTTCTCTCTCACTCTCTCTCTTTTAAATGAGGAAGGAAATTTACATGCAGCCAGAGACCTTCAGGGCTGAAGAAAATTATGCTTAGTTTTGTTAATAAGCTGGATTTTCCTCTCCAAGAGGAAAAAAATCCTGATGAGCAGACTGTGCTAGAGAGAGCTCATTAAACCTACAGAAGCTGGAGCCGCTCTCTGAAAGTGGCCTTTGACCTTTTTCACTTGCACCCAGCAGTGATATGGCCTTGTCTGCTCTCAGAGATAGACTGTGTTGCGGGGAGGTAGAGAAGAAGAGCAGGCTAGGAGAGGAGGCAGCCAGTGCTGGAAGAGACGACAGGACAGTAAAGGTTAGGCCAACGTGAAGCTTAATACTGACATGCAGCTCCAGAGGTATTTATATTGTTGCTAATGTAGGAATGGACAACAGAATAGTAGTGGACAAACTACACCATATGGACAAAAGTATTGGGACACCTACACATTACACCTACATGAGCTTTGAGGAAGGCATATTATGGTGATGATTATTATTATTGTGACATTATTATGGAGTTGGTTCCCCTTTTACAGCTGTACCAGCTTCCAGGCTCCTGGGAAGGCCTCCTACAAGATTTTGAGCGTATCTGTGAGAAGTTTTGCCCATTTATCCAGAAGAGCATTTGTGAGTTCAGACACTGATGTTGGATGAGAGAGCCTGGTTCGCAATCTCTGTTCTAGTTCATCTCAAAGGTGTTCACACCAGACTCACCCAACCATGCCTTTATGTACACTGCTTTGTGCACTAGGGCAGAGTCATGCTGGAACATAAAAGGGCCTTCCCCAAACTGATTTCACAAAGTTGGAAGCATACAGTTATCCAAAATGTCTTGGTACACTGAAGCATACCTCCAGTGGATCAAAGTGGATCTAAGGTATGGCTCTCATGGCATTTGAGAGTGCCAGACTGACAGAACACGTTTCCATTGCTCCAGAGTCAAGTGAGGGTGTGTTCCATCCAACACTTGGCATTGTGCATGGTGATGTAAGGCTTACATGTGGCTGCTTGGCCATGGAAACCCAGGCTATTAAGCTCCTCCACAGCTTTTGTGCTGATGTTAATGTCAGAGGAGGTTTGGAACTCTGCAGTTATTGAGTCAGCAAAGCTTTGTCGACTTTTAAACACTATGCATCTCAGCACTCAGCGACCCCACCCATTCTTTCACTTATGTTTGTAAAGGCAGACTGCATGACTAGGTGATTGATTTTATACACCTGTGGCAACAGGACTAAATAAAATACAAACACCTAAATTCAATGATTAAGAAGAGTGTGCCAATACCTTTGTCCATATAGTGTATATGAGAAAAGTTTAATTGGTTATAATGTGTGGAGAGTTGGGAAGATATTAAGCTATTACGGTTGCTAATAGGCTATTAGACTATTATTAGGCTTGGCGATATAGTGGTCTAGTTGGACATTGGCAGTGATTGACCCAATGCCAAAGCAAAAAAACTATACTCACCCACATTTAGAATATTGATAGCTTGTAAATGTCACATGTAAATGTCATAAAACTGCTGTCAGGTCAGCACAACACTCACTGGTTTTCGGTGGTTCTACCAGTTTGGTTCTATAAGGAGCCAGGGTTGTAATAGAGATGTGTGAATATGAAGAACCTTTAAATTGGTGAAGTATCTTTAAATCAAGCGAAGGTGTTTTAGGCCTTTTAAAGGTTCTTCACACTTGCAACCCTATAGCATTATCCCTCCTCGACCAGACTTTACAGTTGATACCGTGCAGTCAGGCAGGTAACGTTCTTCTGGCATTCACAGAACCCAAACACGTCCATCAGACTCCACAGAACATGTTTCCACTGCTTCGGAGTTTTCGAAATACTTTTGTTTTCATAATTGGTTTATTGGTCTGGCTTTGTAACTTGTTCATTTTCTCCTGTTCAGGCTGAATATTCTGCACATTGCATTTTTCTGTGTACCATTAAAAAGGGAGGAAGCCACCCAAAACCAAATAGTGTATGGGAGTATAGCAGTATAATTGATCATTAATATTTTTAAATACTTTTTTGATATCGCCAAGGCCTAATGGTCATGACCAGAATTATCTTCACTATATTCTTTGTACTGGACGAAGAGGTTAAATTCAGCAAAATATCTTATTTTTGTTTATATCATTGATTTTTTAACATCATAAAACTTGTCATGCACTGTCCTAGATTGGCTTCCAAAGAAATCTTCAGCCCTCAGAGGGAGAACTCAAGCAAAAAGAAGCCGCTGGCCATCAACCTGCACCTCAGTTGATTCATGTTTGTCGACCAGTGCCTGAGCCAACATTTTCTGCTGAGGTGGCCCGCAGAGTCACGCGTAGGATCCTGGAGAGAAGACCCCTTCACCGTCTCCGCTGGACCTGTAGACCACGCTCATAAAGCTGGGATGGAGCTATAATATTCTCCATATAAACTCAGGGATCTTCTGTGACACTTTTGAGATTTCTTTCCTGGAACTCGCTAAAATAGTCATAGTCATTTTCTGAATTAGAAGAAAGTGAGGCACGAACTAACACAAAATAACACGTCCTTTATATTATTTACAGCTGCAAGTTGAACATGCGTTTGACCACCTTTTTATGTTCCTATAGCAATATCTTCATCTTTACTGTGGTGTGTGAATAAGTCACAGACATCTCTTTCCTCATTACTCATAAGCAATGTTGGTTAACACAGGCGTCTGTTGGCTGCCCAGCGATGCCACATTGGTGGCAGTGCGAAAAGAGGTGGTGGCTGGCTTTGCATGTTTCAGAGGAGACGTGTTAAGTCCTTACACTCCTAGTGTTTGGAGCATTGCTAGTGTTTGGGGCAGCTTCGAACGAGTGGCTTAACTGGCACTACCAAATTGGCAGAAAAATGGGGAGGGGGGTCAAAAATAAATAAATAAATAAATAAAGGTCTTCAAATAGAATACTTTTAAAATCATTTCAAAATCCAAACTGTGTTAGATTGTACCTCACTTTCTCTTGAAGCTAAAAATGAAGTTTTTAATGTTCATTAATTAAATACACTGTAATTATTTATTTAAGCCTGTTAAACTTGAATATTCTTACTAAGCCATGAGTTTTTCACTTAGAAATTCAATCAGTTTTGTTTACAGATGAACACGATTCGATGAACATGAATGTATGTATCTTTTTTTAACTGACTGAATGACAATGAACATTGTTAACCTTGAACATAGTTTTAAAGTGAAAATGTGAAAAGTTTAGTTAATGCAGCTGCTTTGGCAGTAGTTTCCATGTGATTGCGAATTTTGATGAATATGTTTTTTGTGTGTGTTTGTACGTTTGTTTGGATGTCTAACACTCTCAGCAGACCTTCATTGCTCCAGCATTTCCTGGAGAAAATTTTAACTGTTTCTGTTTTGTTTAGTGTGTGTACACAAATCAATGAATGTGTATGAAAAAAGCTTTGTTTGTTTGTTTACTTGGGTACAGCGGCCCATTTGTGCCTTAAAGTAATTCACAATTGACTTCTACAGATCAATTCACTTATTTCATTGCTCCAGTTCTCATGTCTCACTCATACAGAAGTGTGCTATTCAAAACATAAAGAAAATGCTAACCATGACCATCCTTGTGTTGTGCAGTGATACAGAGTGTGTGAGCCGCTGCTCTTTGCCTCCTTGAGTGCTCCCAGGCAGTGAAAGTGAGCCCCAGCTGCGTGATGTGTGGAAGCGTGCGAGCCTTAATCTGGGCCTTACAGGATGAGGAGACCATCTCGCTCTGCTCAGGCAAAATCAATAGGCAACATTCTCCCTAGCACAGCAGTCAATACCCAACACTTAAGGTGTCTGTGAAAACTAAAGAAAGCCAATAATTGTTATTAATGCCCTGAATTTCCCCAAGCACAGCTTTTAAGGGTAATTCCAGTGTTCTTTTACACTGCTAGTGCCTTCAATCAGTGTAATAATAATATAGTAATAATAATATGCAAAGGGACACAAGTTAACTTGAAGCGGGGAATGAAGAAAAGTCATGTAGCTTCTTTGAGGTAAATACTATTGTGATTTTTGTAAAGCATGTTTGAATCTTACGAAACATCATTCTACAAAACGGGTGCCATTTCCACACTGCAATTTTCAGAATTTTCATTAAAAGCAAAGAAGAGCATTTTTAAATCTACAACCTAAAATATATGTTTATTTAAAAAAACATTCCCACCTCAGACATAAATCCTTTTTAATAATAATGCATTAATTGTGTAAAAAAACAAACAAAAAAAAACAACAGTAATCTATGTGACGGGGTGGTTGGGTTGAGTGTGAAAGATCCTGGCAAACATAAGTCAAGTCAAGTCAGATTTATTTGTATAGCTTTTTACAACTGCCCGCTGGCCAGACTGGTAGGTGGCAGCTGGTTTGACGCAGGTAGAGGGGACCTCAGTGGGCAATCTTCCAGCAGGTCGGGCTGGGTGGCCATTTACTCGGAGAAGGTAGAAAGAGAAAGTTAGTTCTGAGAGGAATTTTATGGAGGGCGGAGAATGTTGAGCATCCGCATCAGAGTGTGTCTGACGACTCCGGCAGGTCTAATTAAAAGAAGAGAGCCAGAAGGTAACACGGACACGGGAGCACCCTGAGAACACCAGCATCTATCTGCTCCACCGTCCACAAACCTGAGTGATCGCGTGTAGGCAGCAAGACGACAGCTCCAGCATCTCAGTGTACTACAATTCCCTGGGTCCGCGAACCCCTGGACCTGCAACCTTTATCTAAGAAACATTAATTACCAAAAGCTAAACTAAACATATAAGTTTTCAGCTTAGATTTAAAGATTGAGACTGTGTCTGAGTCCCGAACATTATCTGGAAGGTTATTCCAGAGTTGGGGGGCTTTATAAGAAAAGGCTCTTCCCACTGCTGAGGTTTTCTGAATTTTGGGCACAAGTAAGAGGCCAGCTCTCTGAGATCTAAGTAGTCTTGATGGTTCGTAATATACAATAAGATCCCGCAGGTACTCAGGAGCGAGGCCATGTAGGGCCTTATATGTTAATAGAAGAATTTTGTATTCAATACGGAATTTAACTGGGAGCCAATGAAGTGCTGATAGAACTGGACTAATATGGTCAAATTTTCTAGTTTTAGTAAGGACCCTGGCTGCAGCACTTTGCACCAGCTGAAGTTTATTGAGGTTCCTGCTGGAACAACCTGACAAAAGTGCATTACAGTAATCTAGCCTTGAGGTAATAAAAGCGTGTACTAGCTTTTCTGCGTCTTGTAGTGATAAGGAGTTTCTTAGTTTGGAGATGTCCCTAAGCTGCATAGAGGCTGTTCTACTAATATTAGCTATATGTTGCTCAAATGATAAATCTGAGTCGAATGTGACGCCAAGATTTTTAGCTGCTAAACCAGGAATGATGGAAGCATCGGCCAAGTCTAACATTAAGTCTGATAGTTTATTTCTAGTGTCTTTTGGACCTAAAAGGAGAACCTCGGTTTTTTTCACTGTTGAGGAGAAGGAAGTTATGTGACATCCAGAGTTTTATATCCTTTACACAGTCCTCCATTTTCTGTAATCTAAATTTATCGTCAGGTTTGGCTGAAATATAGAGCTGTGTGTCATCTGCATAACAATGGAATTTAACGTCATGTCTGCTTATAACTGAACCCAGTGGTAACATGTATAATGTAAATAATAGCAGTCCTAAAATTGAGCCTTGTGGAACTCCATATCTTACTTCTGCGTAGTTTGAAGATAAATCTTTTATCTTTACGAATTGATAGCGTCCCGTTAGATATGATTGGAACCATGATAGGGATGTTCCTGTGATTCCAACCATTTTCTCTAATCTTTCTAGTAATATAGTATAATCTATTGTATCAAAGGCTGCACTAAGGTCTAGTAGGACTAATAAAGATACATAGCCTTGATCAGAGGCAAGAAGGAGATCATTTGTAATCTTCACTAGGGCTGTCTCTGTGCTGTGATTGGGTCTAAATCCAGACTGGAATTTCTCATACATGTAATTTTTACTCAGGTATAAGCAGAGTTGTTGGGCCACAGCTTTTTCTAATATCATAGATACGAATATTAAGTTTGAGATGGGTCTATAATTAGACAGTACACTGGGATCAAGATTTGGTTTCTTGATTAAAGGTTTTATAACTGCTATTTTAAGGGTTTGGGGTACATGCCCAAGGCTAAGGGATGAATTTATAATTGTTAAAAGAGGTCCGATTATAATTGGGAGAATTTCTTTTAGCAATTTAGAGGGAATTGGGTCGAGTGGACAGGTTGTACAATTAGAGGAGGAAATATGTTTTTCTAGTTCAGGCTGTGGAAGTGGGTAGAAGGCTTCCAGCCTTTGTTCTACAACTAAGTTCTGTTCTAAAGCAGCTACATCAGGTGACGGTCATGTTTGATTTAATAAGCAGGGTTGGATTTGTTGTCTAATATTTTCTATTTTATTATTAAAAACATGACTGGTTAAAGAAGTTGGAACCTGGGGTTGAGAATCTGCCTGGCTTTTAGTAAGTTTAGAGATCTCACTAAAAAGAACTCTGGGATTGTTTTTGTTTTTCTCGATCAGCGAGGCCAAATGCACTGAGCGAGCTCTAATGAGTGCCTTTCTATATTGACTAAGGCTTTCCTTCCACGCAGAGTGGAACACCTCTAGTTTGGTTGTCCGCCATTTACACTCTAGTTTCCGCACTGTTTGTTTTAAGCAATAACAAAGCAGTAACAAAGCAATAAATTAACAATGTAAACAAATGCCTTTTTTTACTCAAATGCTCAAATGGTGTCACTTCCTCTTTGTGATGTCCTTTAAAGGAACAGTACAATATTTATAGACAAAACAAGTGTCAACAAGTTAGTATGACGGGGTGGTAGGTCAAACTGAGGGACACATATTTGAATAAATGTATCTTATGTAAACAGACGCACACATCATTCTGAAAATAATAAAGGGTTCATAAAAAATAGCATCTGTTGGGAGATATTTTAGATGCAGATGTCAGATGTTGGTTAATACGGCCATGTACTAATGAGCAGTCTCCAAGAAACAGTATTTTCTCATCTCAATTAATAACTTTAAGTCTTTGCAACACACTCTGGCACATTTGTGGCAGATGTTTTGAGGTCTGAAGCAGTGTCATTAATTAATGTTTTTTTTTACATTAAAATAATGACCATTTGGGATAAGTGATAAGGGCCTTGTTGCTCACTACTGAAGCATGGTGGCGAGTCTCACTCACTGTTACTGGCTGACTAGTATTGATTGCAGAATGTGTGAATGAGAGCTAAGAGGGAGTAAGTGGAACGCTAAAGTGTCCTCAGGAATGTAGTGAGTCAATAAGATTTTTTTCAATAAGCACTTTTCAAATCTGCCAATCAAAACACTGTAATTAAAAACAATTTTGAGATACATTCAGAGCTGGTACAGAGCAAATGTACACGCAAAAAAACAAGACCATGCTTCATTTATTTGAATCAGTTTGAATCATTTTAAATTGGAGTTTAATTCAAATGACTCCTTTGAATCATCTGAATATAGCATAAGTTTAAGTCACCAAGTTCAAGGTCAATGTCACCAATTTGCTTAATTTTATATATGTATATGTGTGTGTATGTGTATATATATATATAGCTTTATAGACTTAAAAGTCGGATCAGACCTTCAGATTTCATGTTATGTATAAAGATTTGTGTAGAAATATGTAAAGAAACTGTATTCTATTATTATGCAGTTTCTTAATGTAAATTAATTTGGGACCTCATTGAAAAATGCTAAGACATTAATAGTAATAGTGAATCAGAAGCTGCATCTGTCACTTTAAGCCACATGAAGAACTGTCTGAATATTACACTTACTGTAACAGTGAACTGCTTCTGGTGTGATGAGCAGGTGATTTAATGGCTGCATGTGATTTAATGCCTGCAGAGGGGAACTGTGGGAACGTTCTCTGAAATTCCATCAAGCGAAAAGCTGAGGCTGGCAGGGACTGAGGGGACGTGTGAGATCAGCACAGGCTCTAGTTATAGTCCCACCGATCTAAATGTAGCCATGGGATGTAATTGGGTCCCAGAAGGCTGTTCATTATGCAAAGTGAGAGAGGCAGCAAACAGTGAAGCGTGGAAGGACAGAAACACTGTGCTTCCCTTATTGTCTTTATCAGAACACCATTACAAAGCTATGGGTAATTAAAAGTGCAGCTGACGCTGTGTTTTTCCTCATCAATCTCATTTGTGCTCTTATTAGGTTTGTAATGGCAGCAAGCCAAGTCCCTCAACGCTCTATAAAAGTTATAGGTACCCCTGAGCTTTGATGAAGATGGCCGTCTGGCCGTGTGGTTTATTTCAGGAAACATTGGTGGTGGATGTGTTAAACTATTACTGTGGTATATGATATTAGTAGCTTTTCCATGATTTCTGTACCAGCTCATCCTGCATTATTTTAAAAAATGATCAACCACTTCTAAGTGTTTAGACAGATCGAGCAACTGCAGTTAAATGAACAGAGAGCTGAAATTAAAGATATTTAGATCTGTAGCCCAACTGCTAAGCCTTTGCTTAGCTAGCTCCACTACAGATCCACCGAAGTGCAGCTGCTGCTGACTGACTAGTACTGACAATAAAAACCCAAGCGAGTGGCACTAGGAACGCCAGAAAGGCGAAATGTGACATGACGTGTTTGGACTCGTATCTGGCCAGCTTGTAAGTTGCTAAGTTAGCTAACAAGCTAAACACCACAGTGCAGACAGTGGTCCAGCTGAGGCTTAAATCACACAGGTTTAGGGTATAAAGCCTCAAATCTGAGAGCACAACGTGGAGTTAATGGTCTTAGGGGTGCTTTCCACTGTTTTGAGGACACTTTTCCAGGTTTACCCCGGTTCGCTTTTTCTCATCTGAATGTGACATCACCAATCAGTGAGCTCCAGCTGTTCCCCCCACCCTGTGGCTCTCTTAAATGCATGAAAATGAATGAAATATTTTGGCTGTGTACTAGATAGACACAGAACAGTAATTTTGAAATACTGTCATACCTTTTGAATATGATATTACCTTTATACAGCCCAACCCTACACATGGCTTCATCAGTTAGATCTTGGAGCCGGCACTGTCCATATCATAAACTAATAATAGCTGTAATGATGCCATAGTAAGCATCAAGTAAAAACTGTCAAAGAACTGCCATTCATTGCAAAGATGAGAAAATGATACTTGATATTTTCATGATACACAGTAGATATCATGATATTATGTCATTCCGAGGTTTGTTGGAACAGACAAAATGCACCAGTAGTCCCACATATAAACTATTAAATCTGTTTTTAAAAAGCATTTTTCTGAAAAAGATTATAGAGGATTAACCCTTTTAAAAGCATCAGCGTGTATTTCTTAAAGTATGCTGTATGACCAAATGATTGTGGACCACCTGCTCATCAAATATTTCTTCTTAATGCCACATTCACCTCCTAACACTACTAGGCCTGGATAAGCACGTCCATTTAATGTCACATAGGTGGTGCATCACCGTTTGTTGAGAAGTGCACCCTATGATCCCTCCCCCCTCAGTAAGAAGCACAATATGTCTGTGCTCAACTGCACTGTGAGCTCAACACCTACTTTTAATCTGGTCTCTCCCATCCCCACTGACATCCCAGCTGTTTTAATTCCTTTCATCATCACAAAGACCTTCAGCAGAAATCTCCTGTAAAGGTGACTGCTGGCGCTGTCATTCAGCCGAGGGATTTTAAAATGTCAGCCAATACCACAGATTTGCCCCAATTAAGTGAGCGCAGAGGACGGCGTTGCCTTTGTAAGACCATTCTCAGAAGGAGAACCTCTGATGAAACTTTTCTCTCCATGCAGATCACCACAGGAATCATTAAATAGTAAGGCTCTTGGCGTAGAGACCGTCCTTGACCATAGTGTCTGAAACTCACCAGTGCATAGCTGGTCATTTTGTTCTTTTAAGCTTGTGAGACTCTGCTGACGTTAAATAGTACCTCTTTTCTTAAAGACAAGGACTGAGACTGAAAGGCGTCTCACCTTATTTAACATTTCAGCCCTTTCAAGGACTCATAACTTTTTGTTGTAGTGGAGTTTAGCTGAGACACAATAAAGCAAATTCTGAGCACAATTAAGTTGCCGGGCTGTGACAAACTTTGCTAAGGTCATGACCTCCATGAAAAAAAACTGTTCTTCTTCACCTGGTGCTTTAATGTCAGCTACAAGATATGAGTTTGTGCACTGTACCGTTTTCTGATATTTGTATTTGAAAGCAATGTGGTGTATTGAGTGCCAATTCAGCAAGCCACCAACAGAACTAACAAACAAACAATGCCCAGACAAATGTAGGAACCAAGATACACTGTACAAGATACACTGTACCACTGTACCAAAATACACTGTACCACTGTACAAGATACACTGTACCTCTGTACAAGATACACAGTACCAATACACATTGTACAAGATACACTGTGCCAATATACACTGTACCACTGTACCAAGACACATTGTACAAGATACACTGTACCAATACACATTGTACAAGATACACTGTGCCAATATACACTGTACCACTGTACCAAGACACATTGTACAAGATACACTGTACCGCTGTACAAGAGACACTGTACCACAGTACCAAGACACATTGTACAAGATACACTGTACCGCTGTACAAGAGACACTGTACCACAGTACCAAGACACATTGTACAAGAGACACTGTACCACAGTACAAGATACACTGTACCATTGTACCACTATACCAAGATACACTGTACCACTGTACAAGATACACAGTACCTCTGTACAAGATACACAGTACCAATACACATTGTACAAGATACACTATGCCAATATACACTGTACCACAGTACCAAGATACACTGTACCAAGACACATTGTACAAGATACACTGTACCACAGTACAAGATACACTGTACCACTGTACAAGATACACTGTACCAATACACATTGTACAAGATACACTGTACCAAGAGAAAATGACTCAGTAAAAACATATATGTTAGATACCAAATATTTTTATAAGTTACTTGGGAACAGACATAACTCCAAAGATTGTAAATATGTCTCCTCCATGGGAAGACAGAGAAAACATCAGGCACAGTTTCTGGTTTAAGATAAGGCGCTGGTCATTGATGCAGGAACCATGTGGGATAGGTGGTTTGTGTACCACTGAATATCGGAAACAACATTTTTCCCAGCCAAAAAGATACCTTAGGGAAAGAAAAGGAGAAAAGATTGTTACTCTTATTTTAAAAGTGCGACACAGAGGGTAAGTTGAATAGCCATCACTTATAGCCATAACTTGCATTATCTCTCTCTCAGTGTAAACTAGTGGGAATGATTGATAAGGGCATACAATGGAGAATTTCCACTGCGTATAACAGATCTCATGCTGCTAATAAGCAAATAGCTACTGCTGTACCCACACATAGAACAAAGCTGAATGCATGTGTCCCTGATACAGTTTACTTTTCTTAAACCAATTAAATAACTAGAACCTGTTCAAAATTGTCTTCCAGTCACCAGCTTCACTGGCCTCAGCTTTCACCTTGTTGGAGCTTTCTGGTGTGTGAAGTTAGTTTTCACCAGCTTTGAAGTTGAGGTCAGTAACGAGAGCACAACAAATAGCAACGATGGCTAGCTAAGACGGCTTGTGCGCATGCTAGTAACATGTAACTAGTATCTGTGTATTGTAATTACACAAAACTCCCTGATTACTATACATACAGTATTTTACTCCCCTAGTTACAGTGGAATCAGCTTATAGCTGATATTATTGGGAAAGGGGTGTGCTTTATTTCCCCTCCTATGCTCCAGCCCCTTGTAATTGGGTGCCACAAACTGATCTGACTCAGTCATGCAGATTTGTCCTTTACAACATCCGGAGAATTCGACCCTTCCTCTCTAGAGAGGCCGTCCAGGTGCTCATTCAGTCTCTCGTCACTTCAAGACTTGACTACTGCAGCTCTCTTCTGGCAGGTTTCCCTTTGCGCACCATGGCCCCTGCAACTAATTTAGAATGCAGCAGCACGGGACGTCTTCAACATTCCTAAATTCAGCCGTCACGCCTCTGCTGCGTTCTCTTCACTGGCTTCCTGTAGCTGCCCACATCAGATCAAAAAAAATCTTTAAAAAAGTAAATACATTATTATTTTTTTGATTATTTATTTATTTTATTATTATTATTTTTTTTTTTGCTGGCCTACAAAGCTAAGAATGGAGCAGCCCCTCCGTGCTTGATGGTAATGGTCAAAAGCCGATAGTACCAAGAGCCCTTTGAGCTTCAAGTACGGCTCGGCTTGACTCGCCATCCCTTAAGATCCATGGAAGACGAGCAGCCAGGGTTTTTCTGTCCTGGCACCAAAGTGGTGGGAAAACTTCTCCTGGGTGTCCGAACGGTAGAGTTGCTCACTGTCTTCAGACACAAAGTGTAGTGTTAAGTAGTATGTCCTCCATATTGACATTCATGAGAACAAAGTGAAGCACTTTTGTAAGTCTCTTTGGTTAGAGGGTTCTGCTAAATGCCATTAATGTAAATGCGGACTCTCTGCCGACTGTCATATTTCTTAAGTATCAGTATCGACTCCATATTCAGAGTGCCACATCACTTGTAGCCATAACTTGCACTAATCTCTGTCTCAGTGGCAAAAAGGTATAATGAGCACTGATAAGTGCTCACATGAAGCATTTCCACAGCATATAACATCATGGTTATAAGCTACTATAAGCTACTGCTGTACCAACATATAGGACAATAGGACAAATCAGTGCATGTTTCCCTGACCCAATTTGTTTTTCTCAAACCAAATCTTGTGCCTTGAGTCTTGTATCCCGCCCCCAGCAAAACAACTACCAATCACAAAGAAGAAAGTGAACCCGATTATGGCCGAATGTCAACCTTTGCAAAGAAACATTGTTTTGTGTTTTTGTTTTTTTAATTTTGCTTAGAGGAAATTAAGGGTGACATCAGTTAGCAT
Organism: Salminus brasiliensis; assembly: GCF_030463535.1. Taxonomy (NCBI): domain Eukaryota; kingdom Metazoa; phylum Chordata; class Actinopteri; order Characiformes; family Bryconidae; genus Salminus; species Salminus brasiliensis. The sequence goes on from NC_132894.1 coordinate 27,535,989, forward strand.
GCATAAAAAGATAAACCCATCTGATTATAATCTAGTTTAGAAAACAATCTACAGTAAAGAAAAACTAAAAATATTGAGACAATATTGAAAACAATAGTTTGACGCATCTAAAAAAAACATCCAAAGCATGTCTAATAGAGATCAGATGTGACTTTGGATGAGTTCCCCATTTAAATGATTGACAGATTTTTTTTTTACTGTAATTGTTAACAGCCTTAACAGTCTACCACTGTAGCTGTCTTCACTGTTTTCTGTTTGTTTTTAGTTAATATCATAGTGCTGGTAGATAAAATGGTGAAAAAACATTTAATCCTTTTATGAACTTTTATATTATTTTTACCCGCAAGTGAACAACTGAGTCTGAGAATCCAGGGCCTTGACTGAAGAAAAGGTGACCTCTGTGACCCCATGGCTTTCTATGGGGGATTTCCAGTTCAAAGTACAGCAGGTTCGGACTGGTGTACGTGGTAGTGCTGACTGACCGAGGACCGCAGGGCGCTGTACGGTAAATTTGCGATCGCAACAGCAGTGTGGTGCGTAATGCATTCTGGGATATTTGGCAGTGCCAAGTGACGTTCATTCAGACTGTACTTGGCTAGACGTGCACTTTTGAATAGAGCAGCACTTGGGCTGCAAATGATGACATTTCACAAGTCAGAGGAACACAAGTACAGACAGGAACGCAGACTGAGAATCGGCCTCTGTCTTCAGAGAAGACATACTCATTTCTGGCAACCATGTACGCTGTAAGTGCGTGTTTTTGGTTAATATTTATTTCACAGAATCACCATCTGCTTATTGTATTTAAACACAACTAAATATTGCAGAAATACTCGTATTTTACTGTATTACTATTCATTTATTGAAAATAAAACGCACTTAAATCTAAAATCACAACTGAAAAGTGTCCAATCAGCGTTGTATCTAGGCAGATCGAGCCATGTGAGCTCGCCCATTGGTTAAGAGTTCAGTGGGCGGGACCAATTCCGAGAAGGGAAAAACCGTCACTCCAGGAGCGGCCTTCATACGTTAGCTACTGACCGTGACAGTGATGAGGAAGGGAAACGGCCGGCAGCTCTGCTTTATTATAGCTACGGTAAAACATACAAGGTAAAAAAGAAGTAAATGTGAGTTATAAGCTCCAAATGAAGCACACTGAATGTGTTTTACAGGCTTTAAACGCTTTTGTTTAAAGTAAAACAGTCAAAATGTTTCGCTGGAGTGTTAGCTAGCTAGCTTGGCGCTAGCATGGGGGCAGTAGCAGAAATTAGCATGAACATGGAGTTGGATCTTTTTTCTTTATTTTCTGACTGAATATTATTACATTTTGGTTTGGAATTAATATTATATTATTAATTTATAATTAATGTATATAATTATATAATGTAGCTATATAATTAATGTATAATAGGAGTCAGAAGTCTGCCACAAGTGGGGGACGGATGTAGCATTGAAAAGCAGAGGGTCGTTTTTAGTTTAGTCCAGGCTGGTTTGGGTGTATTTTAGCTATCTGAGCTGCAGAGTATAAATATTAGTTAGGTTTCACTTTGAATGTGCAGCTAACTTAGCTAGCTCTAGCTAACACGATTACAACACAAGACTAATTTAGAGAATCACTGTATACTTTTATTGGGTAACAGACTTAAGCTGGGCTCCATTCTAACTTTGCCTGTCATGTCACTCAGCTCATTAATTTTTTTAATCATTAATGCATCATTGACCTCTTCTCTCTCAGCTTGCAGTTCAGCTGTAAAATGAATAGCTACAAATCTTGGAAGAGATGCACAGCATTCGGAGAGGAAAGGACGTGGCTTTGTTTTACCAACGACGATCATTGATCATCATTATAATTAGAAAATGTCAGCCTACCTTTCTGCCTGATCAGCCCCTGATTGAAAATTCCTTGGCTGTGGTGAGTAATTGAATTAGTTCCAGTGTTTGTGTGCGCGAATGTGCAGACGCAGTCGGAAAAACTGAGAATATTAGAGAGTTCTCTCATTGAACCCAGTAATGAACACGTTTGTGCGGGTGCTTATTTATAGAAATGATCTTGGAAGAAATAAAATCATGGTTTCGAATTAGTCAACAATAATCTTGAGAAAGACAGTGAGCAAACCCAATGAAATAGCTGTTCTAATGCAGTCTATGAAGGTTGAATACCTTACACACACACACACACAAATATATATATATATTTACAACAGTAAAAACTCTAGCACCATATTCCCTACCACTCTCAGGCACATTGTACTCTAATGTGTATTATTCAGTGACCACATGGAAAACAATGCAATCTGATTTGTAAACTGAAGTTATATGAGTGAGGAACAGAGGCCTGGGTCTGCTAGCAGGTGCTGGACATTTCTTATTATATTATGAGCAAGACTTTTTAAGAACTGAAAATGTTACTGTTGTAGGATGACTAATAGCAGACATCTACAGATAACTGTATGTCGATAGTTGTATGCAAACATTCGAGCACCCTTGGCCAAATTGTCATTTTTTTTTTGGAGAAGTAGTAAGCACAGCCTCTGTAGCTAATCAAACATAAAGCACCATTTTCAGCAAATCCAAATGTCTTTCATAACAAAAAAAAATCACGTCTGAGGCAGGACACCACTTGTAATTAAACTTTATACATTTTTTGACGAAAAGTATCTGAAAAGTAATCAGTGTCCACAAGGCAGGGGAAGGCAATAAGAAGTTTTCGGCCTGCAGTTTTAACAGTGTGGAATGCTATTAAGAAATCAAGAGTTCAAGGAAACTGTGGAGGTCAAGATGAGAGACTCTGAGAGAACTGCTTGTATGCTGCAAAGCAAATAAAAAACCCATATGACTTCCAAGAACCAGCAGAAACGTTTAGCCAAGTCAAGAGGGTGGTGCACAGTTTCATTGTGCAGGCTTTCATTGCACAGACAGTCATTATGAAAGAGTCATAAGAAGGACACCTTGCTTATGACCTTGTCACAGAACTCAACATTTGAAGGATGCTACACAACATCTAGACAAGCCACATGGGGGGAAATAAGTGCTGTGGACAAAATAGAGGTCTTGGGTCACAATCAGGACTTTTAGAGAAAAGTAAATGTAACATTTCATGAAAAGACGACCTTGCCAGCTTTTGGGGCATGAGGTGGATAGTTAGTGTTGTGTTGCTTAATTGGCACTTTGCACTACATATTGCATTGACAATCTGCATAGAACATTCACCTCTTCCTTTTGCAACATTGCACAGGTGAAGGGGAGAATGGTTTCCACAAATTCTGGATGCGAATGTTATCTTGGATGCATATGATAAAAACAATAGGCATAAAAGGTGTAATTTTGCTGTGTCTAAATCATACGTTTGTAAAATACATATATAGGAACACGTTTGACTTCACTAAATTACAGATTACAGAAACATTCTGACACAATTAAGGTTGCAATAATCTAGGATTTTTCAAAGTTGCCATGGGAATTAACGAGGAACTATGGGAATTATTGGGAATAAAATGGAAATTCGAAGTTAAAGGTGAGAAACATGCATATAGTTGGTAAAATATATACTGAAGCGTAATATTGGCTAAAATAATAAGATATGAAACCAAAACACCTGGGACTGCTTCTCAATCCCAGGCAGATGGCACATTACACACTGAAAGGGTATTAAGACCACAGCCCCTGCATTCACTGTTCATTCCTCCATCACATGTACAGCATATGTCCAGATGATTTCTAGAAACCTGACACTCACCACTAGCTTGTGGAAAAATACATTACTTGATTTGATGTTAAAAATTAACCTCTTGCTAGCTTGCTAGCCTTGGTAAACTAGTTTCAAATGAAATTGCTCAATAAGCTTTCCTGATTTACCAGAAAGCGAGCAACTGTAAGATTACACCTTGACTTACTAGTTGCTTAAATGTTTATGCTATTCGTGTCAATAAAAATATGAACCTCATCAAAATATTATTTGACTTTAGGCAGTCCTTTGGTCCAAGTGTGTGCTTTCAGTAGGGGTGAGTGTCAGGTTTCTAGAAATCATCTGGACATATGCTGTACATGTGATGGAGGAATGAACAGTGAATGCAGGGGCTGTGGTCTCAATACCCTTTCAGTGTGTAATGTGCCATCTGCCTGGGATTGAGGAGCAGCTTTGCTATTCAACTGTTTTGGTATCGTAATCTAATTATTTTAGCAAAGATTATGCTTCAGTATATTTTTTACCCATCACATGTACATTTCTCACCTTAGCTTTGAATATTCTCTTTTTATTCTCATAATTACCCATTTATTACAATGGTAACTTTATTTGTATTGTTATGCTTTAGTGTCTGTTGTTAAGCAATAAAGCAGTACATTGATGATAGTGTATGATATATTTTCTTTAAATTATCCAATATTTCCTTTTAATTCCACTAAATTCCCTTAATTGGAAAGTTTACATTTTGTAATATTTCCAAAGATCCTGTGGAACGATACTAGTTAATTTACTGGAAATGTATAAAAAATGTTCCGCTCCTTTGCAACCCTAAACACAGTTCCTTAAATGTTACTGCTTAACTGGTTTCCCAACTACAATTGTTTGTAATTACATACTGCATTGACAGTTGACAGCTGCAACTTTATTACAACATGGTTTATTAATAATGTAATTATGAATACATCACAAATGTCAAATGGATGTTTGTTTGGTTATGTACACATCAAAAACATTTCCAAACAATAAAACAAAACATTTCAAAATAAGCAAGATCCAATTTCCACTGAATTACAGTTTTATCAGTCGCTTCTTTATCTGAAAGATCACAGATACAGTGACAATTATCACATGGTATAGAAATTTTCTCTTCCATGTTCAAGTGTCTGAAGCTTGTGCCATGTAGATCCGACACCGGATAAGTTGTACAACGTCCTTGTCTCAGCATTACGCGAGTCAATAACAGTTCAGCTTTATTCTATCATGAAAGCACAGGATATAAACAAAAAACTACACAAACAATTACAATGAAAATCATTTCAGCTGTCTTTGCAGTGTGTTATTTGCTGATGAGCTGGCAGTCCTTAACAAGGTCCAACTTCAAAAACATACAGTTGTGATGAAATCTTGCATTTCAATGACTGTATTAATATTTATAGCTACTAAAAACGCAAAAATATGCATTTGTCAACCAGACTCTGTTCACTGTGAACTCATACAAAGATTAGCAGCCTTGTCAGGTCTAACTTTTCTGGTGCTGACTAGTGTTGACTTTCACAACACAATGCAATTTCTAGCACTAAAGCTAGACTAGACAAAGAATGTCAGAGGAGAATGAACAAGACACTGCTCAGATTTTAAATATACACATGCGATCATGTTTTATGGCCATTGTACATACTGTACTTTTTTGTTAAAAAAAAAAATTACAAGAAATGTAGAGCAGCTGAACATTTCTATAAACAAAAAAGAGGAGGAGGGGAGTTCCTTTTAAAACAACAAAAGGCCTGCCTTTTTTGAGAATGCAAAAAAAAAAAAAAAAAAACTGAATCTGAAGACTGTTTATACATTTTAATCTTTAGGTATGCCTTAAAAACTGCTCTGCATTAAAAATTCTACCACCCCTTTCTTTTACCTTTTTAAATGCCTTATACAAGTGCTCCTACTGCTGGCTACAGCAGGGTAATGCACATTCAGCATTTAAGGAAATGAATGCTTTTCTTTCATCTCGAAAATAAGGACAATGATATGGTTGGTATGATTCAACACACATGCAGACCTAAAGGCCAAAACGTGCAGGGGTCCGCTTTGGAGTCATGGGCACATCTTCCCGTCTGCCTGGAGTGCAGATCTTCACTGACCTGCAAGAAGATACAAGAGAGAAAAAAGGGTTTAAAATAAAAAAAAACATTCAATACACTTCTGTATTATAAAAATATATTCTGTAAAATACATTTCTAGTCAATAATCTGATTATATTGTTCAGTGTGTTGAACTACACATGACTGGCCAGACAATGTAATTATAAATAAATGTATATAATAACCAATGAACATTGTATTTAGACAGTCTGGCTTCAAATAAATAAATAAATAATCAGTAGCGTTGCCAGCTAACAATATCAAGAATGTTACAGCTCCCAATTATATAAACATGGAATCTGACTAACATTTAAATGCTACTTAGGTAGCTTTAGTTACCTAACATTTTGGTGAACAGTTCCTTTATCAGTCGAAAAAACTTTGAATTTGCTTATTAATAACATTGAGCTATATATACATTAAATATTTTATTCCTAAAAGTCTGAATCTGTCTTTTTATCTACTTATAACTTATGAAATGTTAAATGTACCAGCAACAGCAGACCTGTATTGATCTGTGTCCCAAAAACACTATATATCTTTTGAAGAAGAAGAAAAAAGTTAAGCTGCACTGAAAAAAAAAAACAAAACCCTCTAACTAAACTTTCAGGTCCTATATTTTAATTCACTGTTGCTATAGTTCTACACCTCTTATAACAACCAGAATAAGTGTAGCAGAACAGTACTCTTCGAATGTGAAGATTGATATCTACACTGACACATTACAGTCAGAGCAGAACAGTGAGCTGTGACTGCTCATACGACACAAGCTACAGTAGTTTAATTAAAGAAAGTTGAGAGTGACTGGTGCAGAGACAGAAGAATAAGCAGTGATGGGAAGGCCAGTGGAGACAGAAAAGGACAGTTTGTCTCTGTAGGGACCTGCACAGGTCTGACACTAGAGGCAGAGTGATCGATCATCTTTAATTACTGCTCTGCACAGGCCACCAGTAGCCAGGACACAAAACCAACCCACCCCTGCCCTTTGTACTGTGAGTGATTTCATCCACTGAGGCCCCTTAGCTTCTTGATCGTACTTGTGCCACAGTATCGAGCTTGTCCAATAGACAGCTAGTTATACTGCAACCTTAGGTCAATTATCAGCTATTACACACCAATTAAATAAATCTAATGGAGTATGTTCAACTTCGGACCATATTAAAATGACCCTGGGCAAGGTCATTTGTTACTAGAACTTAAGTAACTTAAAGGGGCATGCTGGTCGGAACTAGCATTTAATGGTTGTTGCTGCGTTACACACAATTGCGTGTCATCAGTTTGACATTTAATATTTCATGAAAGTTTAAACTGTTCTATAACGGGAGGAACGTTGTTTCGTTTCACTGTGTACTCTGTATGTAGTTGAAATGACAATAAACCCACTTGACTAATTGCAATATAATTGCAAAAACAAATGAGGTCTTCCTAGTATTTAAAATGAAAGATCTGCCTGAAGACATTTTTGCAGCACTGCTATGGAATGGCATTTTAAAAACAGATGTTGAGATTGTTACAGTTCTTATTTTGGCTGGAGTTTGTCTTTTCAATTAATTTTAATATTTGAGTAAATAAGTTAAAGGTAGTTGGTTAACAGCAGGGAAGAGAAAAACAGACAACCCATGTCTCAGAAGCTTAAGTGGACAGTACACTGTTCTGTTTAGGACTACCTCCTAATGACATGACTAAAAAGGAGACCACCAAGTTAAATCACATCTCGCAGTCACAGAAAAAAAAACTTAGGAACCCTGCCCCCCCTTAATATGGCTAACCCTAACCCTAACCCAGGATGGCTATTGATGCGCCAGACACAGAAAACGTACTGATTAATAAGATAAATGTACTGAATAATTAATAACATGTTATTTTACAGCACCCATCTCTTTCTTTTTGTGGAGTTGGCATATGTGTGCAAAATTAATTTCTCGGATTAATCTGAAAATTAAGGCGGGCCTGTCTTGTCTGTATTGGCGCAATTTAAATTGCTACAGTAATGGGGGTTAGCGAAGAGTCAATATTATTTCTTTTCCTCTGCAGTGGAGACAAGAGGTGAGAAAAGCTCATCACAGAGGAGACAAGAATAAGGGCTGGTGAAGGGAGAGAGATGAGGAGGACAGAGAGTCTGAGGGGGAGGGGGGGTGATAATAGTCTTCCCAAAATTGCAACATTAGTATTTCAGCACAGCAGACTTTTGACCATTTCCCAAATGGGATGATTAAGGTTTTGTGAGAGAGCACAAGCAGCGGCTTTAAAGAGCGAGAAGCTGATTGTAAATCCTCTTCTATATGCAGACGCATGAGTGTGGCATAATTGTGTGGAGTTAGAGCAGTACCTTGTACTGCCCATGTTGTTTTTCCTCTCTTGCTCCTCTTTCCGTGCACGCAGCTGCTGTTCAGCCAGCGACATCTCCTCCTCCATATTGGTGATTTCTTCTTTAGCCCTCCGTCGGTTTTCCTGAGAGCGAGAGAGACAAAACCAGGTCCATTGTTATAGTCAGAGTTGTGTTCAACAGAAAGCATGTGAACCTAATAATGTATGGGCCTTACCTGTCTACTCTTCCCCGCGTGTTTGATACTGTAGAACATTGGGCCCAGCTCCGCCAACCATTCACCATCCACTGCCGTCACACACTGCATGTACTCCTGTAACATGGAAACCAGCGTCAAAGCACCGCCAAAGCCCAACAATACACATGGTAATGTAGTTACCAAATTTACTTAATCATGATAACTAAACATTTACATCATGAACAAACTACAGATTAGACTGATTGGATAAAGAGCAAGTGAAAGAAAATAAAAGAACACAATTAAATTATTGCAATGTTTGGTATAACTTTTCAGCTCAAGGTTAGTAATATGACGTAAGTAACATGAATATTTAAATTCCCTTCCATTTTCATTGTTTTTCATTTGTTATTTACATCTCTGTTTGCTGTGAAAACCACTTTGAGCTCTATTTAAATGTATGAAGGGGCCTCCGTAAATAAATGTGATGCAAAAAAAAGACGGCAGACATTGAAACATTGGTTTTGGTGCTGAAAAAGCAAAGACCTATCACATCGATGCTGTCCCAATACATAGAGGACTACAGTCAGTATGAGTGAGAGAAAGATAAGGCACAGTACCTTTGTGGTCATGACAAGTTCATGATAGGTGATATAATCAGGGGTGTAGCCCATGCCAAAGAGGGAGCTGGTGGGGTGGAGGTGACAGGGCATCCCTGTCCGGACGTTCACATACTCTCCTATGCCCTGCGTAGGCACAAACACAACACAAACTCTATACAACTTGGACTATATGTTGGAATTGCTGAAATCAGTAAGGGTTACTTAGTTACTCAGTCAGTGTTTAAATGTGTACCTTAAGTTTAGCGGCCTGGTGGAAATAGGCTGCACATATGCACTTCCTGATCACGTCCCAGTCGGAGCCGCAGGAAGTCAGGTTCATTTTCTGCTGCACCATGATGTCTTTGAGCTGGGCTCGCACTTCCCGCACCTGCAACATATGCTCAGTTAGCAGGGTTCTATTAGGCTTGGGGTTTTAGAATGAGCATCACTTTTCTTAAATGTGGTGTTATTGAGTAATTACATTTCATATCTTCATTATTAAGACACCATGAGACAGACACAGTACTGCTGTGTCATAATGACGCAGTTGAGCCTGATAGGATATTTGCTGCAATGATGCACAATAAGTTCAAGAGATAAATCTTTAAAAACTTCATCAATGTGTTTTTTTAATAGTCACTTGAGCTGGTTTGGCTCTGAATACATAGAAAAAAAAATCTCATATTCCTATTTTAGCTTGTTCAAATTCCATCACAAGTAAGTAAAATAAATAAATAAATAAAACCACAACTGTATCCATTATAGTTAGGATTTCATGGCTGGGGCAGGTTTCAAGTAGACCAAAGTTGTATATTGAACTATTAAGGCTTTTGCTAAATAAGTATTTGTTTATGTAGTAATGTACATTAACATATTGTAGCTGCATGGTAGCCACAACATCCTAACTACAGTAAATGCCCCCAGTGTGCTCTTTCTTATACAAAAATATGGTCGCCCTAGCATTTAAATTAAATATTTTGAAGATGATCTGCACACATATAACCAGCTGTGTCCAAAGTTGTGACTGTATGTGACAATTGTTTAACAATTGCCATTTTATGATTAAATGCCCCCAATGTATCTAATAAATATGCATGTGAAAATATTATATAACTTAATATATAATATAAAATAGTATACATATTACTTATGAAATATTACATTCGGAAATGACAGCCACATATTAAACATGAACTTGAGATTATCTGAACATGTCTATTGTTTATGACAGTTTCTAATAAAAGTGAAGGGCAAGCAAACCACTATGAGATGTTGCCGTACTTTGCGCATGGCCTTGGTGTGAATGAAGTGCTCGTTACACCAGACGCTGGAATAATTGTTGTTCTTCCACTGCAGGTAGACATTGAGGTAGGTCAGGTGATCGCTCTCAGGGACAGCAAACTTCTCCCTCACCTGGTCGCTCTCCTCTTCACGGCCCTAATGGAAAATTACATACATTTATATTACGTGAAGAGTCTCATATGCAGGTACATCAAACTCAAACATAGACATTCAAGGTTATGGTTTATCAGATATCACTGTATAATGATTGCTCTTGCAAACTTAAAAATTATATAAATATATATATTATATATATAAATATATATGTTGACCTTTGGCCTGTAGAAAATGGTCGGCACTGACAGCATGGAGACTATGATGAGGATATCAGCACTGCAGCCCATATCACAGGACACGATCAACATCTTGGACAGAGCTGGGTCCAGAGGAAATTCTACCATGAGCCGCCCAGTAGGTGTCAGAGCACCTAATAGAAAAAGAAGAGAGAGCTACACAAAAAGGCAGGGAAAAGCAACACTCACACAAACATATTCCGTTATCCAGTGTGAAAACTCAATCCCACATATATGGAATATCATGCAGGTTTAAGATCTTGATCAAATTTTACAGGCTCAGATTTCCATGATTACATGGCAGAGTCTAAGAAGCTTAGCAAAAAATGCAGAGAAAAGCAGAGTAGACACTTCGGGCAGGTAAGCCTTAATCAGAGATAATCTGCTGTTAACACAGAGCAGGGGCAATATAAAAAAAAATCCCACATTTAGTCAGCTCATCAGAAATTCTCAAGGACATGTCAGTCACATTCAAGCCCTAGTCTCTGGCAGAAGACCAGTCACATCATAAAATAACTCTCAAATGACACAAAGAACCCTACATAATTCAAATACTTTAGCACTGGAAGTGGAGTTTCCCATAATTTACATACAAATAAAGGTTGTATACATTCTGCATTTTTTTTGGAATACTGTTTTGAAATACTGTGGTTGTGCTTTGTGCTAAAATACACCAGGTATATTGCCTGTTTGTAGTATAAACTGGGGGGCGGCATTATATTGCCTCCTTATTAAGTTCTTTAGTGGCACTGTGTATAAAGTATGAAGCCCTGGTGATGCTGCAGCTAGAAAAAGTCAGGCGCTATCAGCTATATTTTCTAAACCAATAATACAGTTGGATCACCAGTATCCAACAGTGTTATTGTCCTGTTGGTCAGGCCAAGTATTAATTGGATAAGATATCCATTATAATACCGTATTCTGTAACTTATTTCAGTTCATGTATCCAAAGCACATCATATGGACTTTAGGACACATACAGTGTGGTGTCTGCACACACACCACAACTGTAAGTGGCTCATTTCACTTTTGCAAGCCAGTGAAGGGACTAAGGGTAGCATTGCCTTACCTGTGTTGTCGAGAGCGCCCAGGATCCACAGCTGGTACATAGAATTGAGCATGTTGTCTTCAGGTGGTGGGTCCATAAAGTGAAAGAGCAGCAGGTCCTGCACCCCCAGAGACTTGAGTAGCAGCACCACATTAGCCAGGTTGGTGCGCTGGATCTCTGGGATAGTGGTGGTCAACATCTCATTCTTGAAAGCACTCTGAGTGTACAACCTTAAAATGAGAGGAAGTTAATTTGTTATGTGGAGAAGGAAGACATTTGTGAAATGAGAGAGAAAATGGTGGGGGGGTCCAAACAGATACATGGTCAGCCAGTAAGCAGTTTAATGAAAAGATACCAAATAAAGACTCTGCATGGGGCTTGGGGAATGACTAATGTAGCAACGCCTGAAAGAGCGTGAAGTCTTGGCTCCATTCAGACTCGCTCCACTCCCACCTTAAAACGAAGCCAAAAGGAGCCTTTCCACAATGAGCAATTTCCAAACTGCTTATGAGCGTCTTAAAATATCCCAAGCACTTAACGCGGCTCTCCTTGCTGGCACGCAGAGATAGGTCTGAGCCAACACAGGATTTGTGCACCCATTCACCTTATTGGATAATCCCACTGAAGTTGGTGAATTACGCTGAAAAGCTCAGCAGGAGTGCGTATGCGTTCTTTTTCTTCTTCAGCGGAGCTGAAGTGACGCTGGCACTTGTGAAGGTGCATCTGAGGTGCGGATTCACCATGCAAGCCTCACAAGCATGTGCGCGCATACACGCACACACACACACACCTCCCCTACGAGGCCCGTTTCTCAGACTACAGCGCCCAAACAGAAACCGATTGTTCACAGAAACAGATTGTTCACAGTTGAAGAATGCCACAGACGGCACCCTCTCATGAGCAGCCAGACACATTAATATGGATGCAAAACAATTCCACCCATGCTGGTGAAACTGTGTGTTCCCCCCTGCATGATCACCAGAGTGCAGATTTGGAAAAGGTCACTGAGGAAAAGCCTAGCAGAGAAGTCTTTGAGTCACATTCTCCCTGCTGTAAACAAAATGAAACAGCATGAAATCCTGTCAAGATTATGGTTTTATTTCTTTTCTGCAGCCCTCTTGGCTGCTTGATAGATGTTATAAACGAGGGACAGGCCTGAAAATCACAGAGACATAAATGGCAGCCTATAAGAGCCTTTGAGATGTGGAGAGATGCAGAGCTGAGATGAACTACAAGCCACAGCAGTCTCCAGCCATGGAGGGAAGCTAGCACACAAAGGCACACTAATGCTAATGCCATGACTGCTTGCTTTCAGAGCATAGAGTGGTTTGAAGAGGTTCAAGTGGAACAGAATGTTCCCAATGCGCAATCCAATTCTGATCCAAGCTGAAATGAGAGGGGTGAGGCTGTGGCTTACTGGCGGTGTTCTGGTTTTCTTCTGTTTAATGGTAAAGAGGAACACTGTGACCTCTGATTCTTTTATTCTTGCCCCTGGATGACCAAAGTGCCATCCCCTATAGAGGGCAGACTGTCCACAGGTCACAGTGAGGAGAAAAGCTTTAACGAGACAGGCTAAAGAATACTTTAATGAAGCCCGCCATTATGTCTTACTTTGACTTTCCGTCTCACTCTCTTCATTTTTCACCCTCCCACTTTCCCACTGCTAATCAGTCTAATCAGTATCTAGACCCTGAGAAAAAGTGTTGATTAGGCCACCATCTAGTGTCAGCCTTCAAGAGAAAAGTTTGCATGTCTACCATTTTTACCTGTAGCATTGGCCGGGCCCTGTCCTCCCGGCTCTTCCTGCACGCTGATTGGCATTGGCCTGGCTGATAGGATAAACCTGCAGGGCATCCATACCTATGCGTGGATTGAACACCTATGGACAATTGGTCATCAGAAACAAATGGCAATCAGATAGATTTTGGTTGCTTTTAAAAGGCACATTCAACTTGATACTTCATAGAAAAGAGGGGGGGGGTACCTTGAGTTTGCAATACCCAGAATCCACAACAAACATGATGCCATCTACAGTCAAAGAGGTTTCAGCAATGTTGGTGGCAACAATGCACTTCCTCACACCATCTGGGGCCTAGCACAACAAACAAAGAATCAATTTATTTCATGCGTCACTCTGGCCTTCAGTCAATTAAAAATGATATAACTGGGATGGATAAGGTACCTTCTGGAAGATCTTGGCCTGCAGGTCTGAGGGCAGCTGAGAATAGATGGGCAGAACTGCAAGTGGAGGAGCATTCTCCAGATCTTCTAAGCGCTCTACAATCTGATCTGATGTCACCTGCAAGACCGAGGGTTCAGCAAGGATGCTGATGATCAGTAACGACCTGTATCAAATGCCTGTAGCATCTAAAAGATTCCTTCCCTTCTCAACGGTTTCTACAAGTTCTTGCTTACCTCAATATCCTCCTGTCCAGGCATGAAGATGAGGATGTCTCCCACCATTCCACTGAGGTGGATTTGCAAGGCTTGCTTCACTGCAGCCTCCACATAGTCCTCCTGAGGAGTCTACATACACACACACAGCCTCAGTACACAGAACCTTTCAGACACCAGAAACTACATTAGAGACTAGAGGAGCCATTAACGCATCTTACCTTACTGAACAAGATGTCCACAGGGAATGTCCTTCCGGGAATGTGGAAGATGGGAACGTTTCCGAAGAAGGCTGCAAATTTGTCCGAGTCCATGGTGGCAGACGTGACAATGAGCTTCAAATCAGAGCGTCTGGACACCACCTTTTAAAAGATGAGGGGGAAAAAAAGCAGTCAGGTGACAAAAATAGAGAAAAGTGAGAAAATGAATCAATAGGGCTGAAAGCACACTAATGGGGGGGGGGGGGGGGGGGGAAGGGGGGGAGAAAAAGAAAAAACCCTAAAACATTGAACACAATATTTTATATACTTTGTATATAATACTTTATATACAATAGGGTAAATGCTGAATCTGACCTCTCGGAGCAAGCCAAAAAGCACATCTGTGTTGAGAGAGCGCTCGTGCGCCTCGTCCATGATGACGGCACTGTAGTGGTCCAAATCTGATTCACGCAGAGACTCTCGCAACAAGATCCCATCAGTCATGTATTTAATCACAGTCTTCTCTGAGGTACAGTCCTCGAAACGGATGGCATAACCAACCTAGTACAGCAAGGACAAATTCTTAAGTTAGATCCAAAAAAATATAATGATCGTATGAGCATAGTGAAACAGGAATGTAATCCTGACCTTGATTAAACAAAAAAATATATATATACAATTTTGATACCATTTAGTATCATAACTACTTACACAGTAGAGGAATATGGACAATAAAAGCAATACACCTTAATAAATGTTTTGTGTACTACATAAAGATACATGAAATGTAAAAATTTATATTAATATAATAAATCATTGTCAATGCAGTTGAGTAACATGTAATCTCAATCTAGTTTTCTACATTCAGATCTAAATCAGAGTTGTAGTTTTCAGTTTATCCACTGGATGGCAGTCTTCATTCATGTAAATGACCATGATCTGAACAGATACAGAACAGAAGCCAGTGGTACAGTGTGTGAAAACATTTCATAGTACTCACCTCTTCTCCCAGGTTGCTGCCCAGCTCCTCGCTGACTCTCTTGGCCACACTCATAGCTGCCACTCTGCGGGGTTGTGTGCAGCCCACCATACCGTAACTGGTGTAGCCATCCTCATGCAAGTACTGCGTCAGCTGGGTGGTCTTCCCGCTGCCCGTCTCACCCACTACTATGACGATGCTGTTGTCTCTGTAACATTATTGACAAAAATCCAAAAGAGAAGTATGGTAGGCACATGTCCACAATAGCAGTTGTAGTGATTATGTGCTAGTAATGTTGGGTAAGGTTGTAACTTGGTATACAGACAATTACATGAGCAGCAGAAGTACCTGATTATGTTGAGTAGTTCTTGCCGGACAGCAAAGATGGGCAGATACTGTCTCTGCTCTAGTAGAGTCTTTTTCTTAGCAAACTCACTGCTAGCCTCACTTTTTTCCTTCATGTGGTCAGCAAACTTCTGCTCTGCCCTAGAGAGAGACAGGCAATGGGAGGACAGGTGGTTTATGTAACAA
This sequence comes from Salminus brasiliensis, assembly GCF_030463535.1. Taxonomy (NCBI): domain Eukaryota; kingdom Metazoa; phylum Chordata; class Actinopteri; order Characiformes; family Bryconidae; genus Salminus; species Salminus brasiliensis. The sequence continues at coordinate 27,551,704 of NC_132894.1, forward strand.
TTTTAAATCCTAAGGCTTTTTCAAGGACAGAGGACAGAAAGAGTGACCTCATACCTATAGTCTACAGCACCATCCTCTGCTACGGGTTTGCCTTCAGAACCATCTTCTTGTTTCTTGATGCCCATAATGTCCCCAAGCTTGGTCCCAGCCAGCTCCCAGTGTTTGTGCTGAGCCTGTTCCAAAAAACAGCAAAAGATGTGATTGTTTAGTGACAAGAGAACAGAGCATACCTTGGACATATACACCTACACAGACAGCAATCAGAGGACTGCATAATGTAAAATTAGCATCTGTGAATCATGGTGGGTAGGGCCAAGATCACTGTGAGCTAAATGCTAAAGTGAGAGATGGAGACAGCACCTTCTTGCGCTCCTTTTGCTCTCTGTGTTTGCGGACCAGCTGGCTGCCCTTGCGGGAAATGATGGCCATGTCTGAAGTGGCATCTTTCACAGGAATGACTGGCTCAGGCTGTAAAGAGGGGAGAAATACATTACTTGTGAGAACACATAAGAAGTAGGAGTATTATAAGAAGTTGTGCAGTCACCTCATTTAACCACATAGTTAAAGGCTAGAATTCATTAAATGTTGGCAGACACATTTTTCCCTGGCTCCACAGTGAAAGCAAATGGCATGGGAGCTCACCTGCTTGGTGAAGACAATTCTGCCATCTAGGAAAGGAGGAACTAGGTTGTGGACGAGCAGGTGGACTTTGGCTGCATTGTCTTCCTCAAAGTCTTCATCCACTTCCAACCGCTGAACCACACCACTGGTTAACATACGGTTTGTTTCCCAACGTTCATTGTCCTGGGGATAACAGACAGAATATTTAAGTCCAACAACATACCTGCACCTGCATGCTGAACAGTATTACAGAACTTCTGTTCTACCTCATTGATCTGCCGTTTCTGAGCAGATATCCGCTTCTGTGTCTGCTTCTGTAATATCTGCTCTCTTTTCTTAACATACTCTTCTGAGCTTGAAGTCAATGGGTTGTGGAACTCGTCATATCCCTCATCCATCATGTACCAGTCTCTGTCCGCTTGCTGTGAACAAATGTTTTGAGGGTATTGAGGGTAAAATGCATTCCACTTTATTAAAAATTCTAATTTAACTTATAGTGAATTTAGCGGCACAAACTCACCCTCTGGTCTTCCTCCCACTGCTCCTTCTCATCTTCATTTTCAAAAGAAATGCCATCCTCTCCATCTTCCTTTTTACCTACAGCATAAAACAATACATTTAAATGCTAAATTTAAATCACTCACAACTATCGGTCACTTACAATTATGTATTGTAAACAAAGATTCTTGCAGAAGCAATTAAATTAATTATTCAACATGACGCAAGGACATAACGCAATTGACATTCCACTAGCAATGACTTTTGCACCAAATCAATTTGGATAAAAACAGGTGAAGATAAAGCAGGTAGTTGAAGACAAGGATAAACATGGGTGGATCTACACAAGGACTGGATAGTGTGGGCAGATACGGGTTGAGATGACACTAATGGAGCAACTGGACATGGGCAGCAGTAACACTAGTTTTGTGTAAACAAGTGGGCAAAAGCAACACTAGATTTTGTGGTTGCAGGGCCAGTGTAACATGGCTGAAGCAGGCTGGCAGATATTATACAATTATGTCTGTTTGGGTAGTTTGAATTTATAAATCATAAACATGCACTATATGGACAAAAGAATTAGGACACACCTCTTAATCATTAAATTTGAGAGTTTCTTTCAGTCCCCTTGCCACACGTATGCAGCCTGCCTTTACAGACATTTATGAAAAATGGGTAGTTTTAAGAGCTCCTTCAAATGAAGCATGGTAATAGGACGCCACCACTGATGCGAGTAAGTTTGTGAAACTGTGAGTGGTATTACTGAAAAGTGGAAGTGTTTAGGACCAAAGCAACTCAGCCACAAATCTGGCAGTCTGATGGGCGGGTCAGGTGATTGCCAGGTGAATGTTATTTCCTTGTCTGCACTGCGCCAATTTTAACGTTTAATGGAGAAGGGATTATTATTCCTTCTCCATTGTCTACTGGGTTTTTCAGGGGTTGACCTATAGGCCCTTTAGTTCCAGTGAAGGCAAATCTTAATGCTGCAGAAAACCAAGACACTATGGACAATTGTATGCTTCCAACTTCATGGAAACAGTTTGGGAAAGTACCTTTTCTGTTCCAGCATGACTGTGCCCCAGAGAACAAAGCAGCGTTCATAAAGGCATGGTACAGAAGAATTGCAATCAGACACTTTTGAGATGAATGAGAATGGAGACTAAAACCGACATTCTCGCCTTCTTGATAAATCACGACAAAACGTAAAAGTGAAAACTGTTATAGCTGCAAAGAAGGGGACCAACTCCCAACTCCAAGCCTATGGGTTTAGAATGGGAGGTCATAAAAGCTCCTGTGTAGTGTGTAGTTGTATTTTAAGCAGACCAAAAAATACAAGAAAATGACAAGTCCCTACCTTTCCCTCTAGAGAGACGAGGAGTAGAGCCTAGATGTTTCCTATCATTGGCCCACTCGTTGTATTTGTATGAGGGGGTGGGCAGAGGAGTGTCTTCTGGATAACGAGCCCTCACTGACCTTTAAAATAAAGGCATGTTATATGACATAATTAACCTGTCCCCAACTTTAAGACAAAAAAAAAAAAACTAAAATCAGCAATATAACAAACAAAGATATTCATAAAGATCTTAATTATTTGCTAAAGAATACATGAAAAAGTTCTAACTTGTCTCTCCTCTCGCTGTCACGTGATGAGCGATGGCTACGCTCAGAACGGTCAGACTCCCGGTGTGAAGGGGCAGGAGAGGGACTCTCCCAGTGAGAGCGTCGTGAGCTGGCATAGCCACTGTCGTCTTCATCCCAGCTGGAGCGGGATGGTGTTGTAGCATCTGTGTGGGCCAAAAAAAAACAAAAACACAATCAGTATGATTCAGTATATACTTCCATGTTAAGACAACAGGAGGTTGCTGTTGGAACAATTCTGGCATAGGATGGCCCAACTGACTGACCTCTGGGCCGATGGCGAGGACTTTCTGGCTCATCCCTGCGGCTCCCGCGGCTAAGGCGCTCAGACCAATCCCTCTGAGAGCGCTCGCTTCGTACACTGCCATCACCATGCTCAGAGCGACTGCTGCTTGAACCACGGCTCCGGTTCCGCTCTCTGTCATCTGCATAAAAAAAAAAAAAACCCACATTCGTTATGAAGATAAAATACGACTAGCAACAAAAATACATAACATAATAGCACTGTATGAACACACAGCAATATTAATATAAATATTCTTATATCTTATCTATAAGAACAAAATAATGAATTTCATCACTGTGAATTGCAAAAACCTTTTTGCCATAATGTGAATCTGACCGTTGTTCTTCTGGCAGTATTGTCAGAATTTCTCCAAAATTTTTACACTGACTTCCATTGAAGTTTTTTTTCCCTTCTTCTGTAAAATTGTAATTTTGGAAATACAAGGTTTTGATCCAACAGCGACAATTTAGGTTTATGTGCTCTTTATCCAAAAAAAACAGTTTGAATATCGTAAGCATTTCCACACCTCGATCACTTCGTCGTTCTTTGTCTCGATTCCGATCCCGTTCCGCATCTCTGCTTCTTTCTCTGTCCCTGCTTTTTTCCTCTTTGGATGATGCATAAACTCCATGTTCCCGACGGTCTCTTTCCCTTTGCTGATGTCTCTTTCGGAATTCTTCGCTAACTCCTCCAGGGTTAGAGGGTGTTTCTGAGCCTGTTGTACGGTACTTCCTGCCGTAGCAGAAAATATTAAACACAGGTTATTATATATCCCTTACAACCCCAAATGTAGATTTTACTGTCATAAGTACGTAACATACAATAGCATATAATTTACAGTAGTATGAATTGCCCTGTACAATGTTTAGTCAAAATGCAGCAGCACCATATTATCATCCTAGGTCCTTTACGTAACGTTAAAGGAAAAAATGGAAAGTGACTTTAAAGGCAAGAGAACTTGATAAACAACCATGGTACATTTGACCAAACTGCTGTGTCAACAATTCTTGTCAGTCTAGATACTAGCTATATGTTTAAAAAAAAAAATCACCTCTCCTTTCTCCCATTCTTGCTGTTCCCCTCATCATCATCTTCATCAGACCCAGAGTCACTTCTTCCCTCCTCCCAGTCTTTGTAGGAAGACACCTTGGACTTTTTTGACCTCCGGTCATCAAGATCTGAGTTCAGCTGCTCCTTCACCTCCCGCTCCTTGCGTTTCTGAACAGCAAGCAGATCCAGGCCAAGCAGAGAGGTCCGAGGTGCAGGGGCTCGGAATACATGCTGCTCCACTGCAGCATTTTTCTTCTTTACTATCAGCCCGCCAACCTGGGCACCTGGGTCACTGCCCTCCAAACGATGCAGGGAGGCGTCGTCATCCATCTTTTTAGAGGGTCTATGGTCCTTTGCTGTAGTAAGGCAGAGTGTAAAGGTCCTGAGGTCCAGAGTGAGAGAGAGAGAAGAGTGTCTGACCTACAAGGAGATGAGATGGCTTACCTTATTTAGAACTGACGGGTGGAGAACCCATTGGTCTGATGCATAATATTTCACAGGGCCTGTTTGGAAACCATAGAACACACAGTTAGAACTGTGAAAGTAATGTTTAACTAGACCATAGTCTTTATTCTTCCTTTTTGTAAACCAAGAATGACTAAACAAGACCTGTGTTCTGACATTTCTGACAGACGTGCCTTATTCTGGATGGCTTAACTAAGAACAGAATTGTGATTTACAGGTAAGCTAAAGCAGTTTCATCCATTAGATCACCCCAAAGTAACAAAGTAACACGTCTGAGAGGATGGTTCAGAGATCTAGTCTAGTTCAACCCTTTAAGATAGTGTTTCTTTAGTCCTGTGAAGTTACAATATCCACTGCCTCACACACACACACACACACCTGACTGAGCTCATAAAGCTGGAGTAGAAGCACTGTCTCAACAGAAGCAGGGTTAAGCAACACTGCTTGAGGATACGTTATTTTAATGACTTCTGTTTTGTACTAGCACAACATTTTCGTCTTGTTCTGCGTTGAACTTGTGATAGAAATGGCTTTAAGCTAGCTAGGTTACTTCATCACTGCTAGCTGGCAGCAACATTAGCCATCAACCGCGCAAACTGCAACGTTACAGTTAGCTACGTAAATCAAACCATACTCGGATCATTCCTGTAACTCATTATTACTGTTAAAACAATCCTGGTTTCAGACTGTGCTCTGCCAGTCACCAGAAACCGGCCTAAACACCTTAGTGTGCGAACCTCGTTTAGCCTACCAGCTAGCTGGACAGCTAGTGCTAGCTAACATAGAACTTAGAGCGGCAACTAAAGCAGCAGACAAAGTCCAAAGAAAGAGAGCTCTTACCTGCTCCAGTCTGTGCTTAGTAATCTCCGTTGTTTAAAAGTGGTCTCATTAATGTGGTTAAAGATAAGGCCTCTGAAAAAACTAAGCTAAGAGCGTCAACAGGGCGTACAGCAGGACGCCATTGCAGTCCCATAATTCATAGTAATAAACACGAAACTTCAAACGAAGAGTTTTTTTTCCGGGAACGTCGGACAACAAAACCTGAAACGTGTAGTTATTATTATTATTATTATTATTATTTATTATAGTGGTAGTATTTATAATTTTATTTATTTATTTATTTGGTTATTTATTTATTCATTTATTGATTTATTTATTAATTATTTTAAATCACGAACCACTACCCACAATAAGACAGAGAGAGATAAATAGACCTGTTCAAAAACCTTAAATAATTTTTTGGTTTTGGTTAACTAATGGTTAACTAATGATACTTATAAATGGAAAACCTCCAGCGGTTAAACCTCCTGAAACGTGTAGTTATTATTATTATTATTATTATTTATTTATTTATTATAGTAGTATATATATATATATATATATATATATATATATATATATATATATATAGATATATATATATATACTACTATATATATACTATATATATATATATATATAGAGAGAGAGAGAGATTTATGTATTTATGTGGTTATTTATTTTTTACTTATTTGGTTATTTATTTATTTATTTATTTATTCATTTATTTATTAATTATTTTAAATCACGAACCACTACCCACAATAAGACAGAGAGATAAATAGACCTGTTCAAAAACCTTAAATCATTTTTTGGTTTTGGTTAACTAATGGTTAACTAATGATACTTATAAATGGATTTTCTTGTAATATCGTTTACTATATATTCATGTGCTCTAACACTAAAGTTTCATAGTCAAAATAAGTTAGATGGCTGCAGGTAATTCAGTCAGAGTGGAAAACTGAACCATGCGTCCATGACTGACATAACAGCTTTATGCCTTTATACCTTTTTGGGATAATGTATTTCTCTGTACTTAAATCAATCCAGTTTAATCTATCCATCATTTATTTAACGTCAGCATCAACAGAGCAGCCTATTGTACAAGATACAAAGAAAGGTTCTGAAAGGGAACCTGTAGTAAAATTTGTGAAGCACCAAATAAATATGCTTTAAATTGTGTCCAGACACTACAGAATACTTCCCCATTCCCATTTTGTCTGGGTCATTCTTGTGCTTTCTGGATCTCCAGATTGGGGTTCCATATGTTCACTAAGTTATGGATCCCATTGAATTTGATTCACGACTTGACTTCCTACTTTCTGTCGATGAACTTCAACTTCACTTTGCATTGTCTTAACCTTTTTTCTACACTTCTTGTCCATTTGATCAGCTTTAAACACCTCACTCACCTCACTGCTGGACTGAGAACAGTCCACCAACCAGAAACATCCAGACATGAAGTACTTATGAATGACGGACACAAACTGTGCAGCAACACATGAGCTTTTGTCTCTGATTTTACATCTGCAAGGTGGACCAACTGAAAAGGAGTGTTTAAAAACTCCAGCAGCACACTCTAACACACCACCACCAGCATCACTGCAGTGCTGAGAATCGCCCACCACCCAAATAATACCAGCTCTGTGGAGGTCCTGTGGGGTCCTGATCATTAAAGAACAGGATGAAAGGAGGCCAACAAAGTATGCAGAAAACCAGACGAACAACAGTCTGGAATTACAGAACTATACAGTGCTCCTATATGGACAGTGAGTGTAGAAACAAGGATGTGGTTTTAATGTTACGGCTAATCAATCAATGTATAATCTTGCTGCTTTGCAAGGTACTTCAGTACTTTTTTAAGCACCACCAAGTCATTTAATATTACTTACAGGATCAGGACCATGCCTGTCTATTTCACTAGCTTCCACAGCTATCGGTGGCATACAGAAGATGTGCAACTGTTCCATGATATTACAGATGACTAATTAAGTGTGCATGGAATGGCTATGGATTGTGATTGGTTGGCACATGTGTTTTGAATAATGTTTAATAACTGGTGGTTGGTGTGGCGCAACAGATAATACCACTACCTGCCGGTGAGCTATTACACTTCCTTGGGCAAGACTCCTAACACTGCATTGGCCCACATCTGTAATACGAGTAACCTTGTAAGTCGCTCTGGATAAGAGTGTCAGCTAAATGTCGTAAATGTAAATGTAAATAACTACCTCCATTTACCAAGACGTACCATTTTATATATATTTTTATATATCAGATCATCAGGTTTACTAAGTGCTCTGCCAAACCATGTTTGCGCCAGTGTGGCGGTCATACAGTGCACAGAGCTGATTTTAATTTAGCTGCTCCTCAGCAGAGACGAGGATCTATTCAGGCTTAATGACAAAAGAGCAAAAAGTAAAGTATAGCAAGAAAAAAATCTTTTCATTAAAGTGAAATTAATAACACTTTGTGAAGAGCTGGCCAGGACAATAGGGCTTAATAAGACTTTCGAGGCTACATTTTTGCAAGAGAGGGATAAGGGGGGGGCCACAAAAAAATGAATCATCATTATATGCTTAAAGCCACCTTCCAAGATTAACATTTCTGTTATATACGTGATTAGGTTTTCCATTCTCCAGAAAATACCTCTAGGTTAGAAATGAAATGCAATCTACTTACATAAGAGGAAAGTCCAAGAAAAGGTTCCTAAAACTGATAAAACAATTTAAAGGCAGAGAGAAAGACCCTTCCAACACGTTTCCAAGACGTGGTAGCCCACCAAAACTGCCACCATTAGAGTCTAAAAACCCACAGGTGTCTCTATCCATCCTCCCACTGTGAATAGACAACACTGTTAGAGAATGTGAAGCTGATCTAGAAGCTCTTACTGAGGAAAAAGGAACAGACAAATGAAAACATTCACCCTGGAATCCAGACTTGAACATCATTGAATGTGTCAGGGAGTACTTGGATGGTGAAAAGCCAAACCCTCTTACCTGCTCCTGAAAATGAATAGTTTTACCTTGATGGTTTTTCTGAGTGGAAAAATGAGTGCTCCAACTTTTACACAGCAGCACATATGACTTGTGGGTAACACTAGCTACGGGTCTGGTGCTGCCCCTATTTTAGGTCTATTGGGTGTTGAGTAATTTAGGTGCATGTTTGGTTTCAGTTCAGAGTTCATAATAGTGTGGTTATTACTTTAATTAATTAAATGAATCAGGCACACCATTTGTGTCTGTGCACATTCTGTCCGCAGTGCAAGTTATGACCAGAGACGCAGCCGTGGTTCATTTTCTTCCACTGTATTCAAAAGAAATGTACAGCTTCTTATAAATCTAGTCAAATCAAAATATATCAGACAGCCAAGAAGATGTACACAAAGTGTTCACACAAAGCAAAGAAATGTTGTGGTGGCATGAGGGGACAATGACTTATTTACATGATAACATTAGGTGGGAATGTCTGATTTATTTTAATAGTCAACGGCTGACCAGAGACTCTAATCTGCCAGTAGATTACACTTACTGAAGTGATCACAAAGCACGGAAATCTCAGTTCGCTCCAGTCATGCATTAATTACACTGTGCTCAAGACATACTGCCAATAATGTACACAGGGTGCAATTACATGAAAGAAGAGGTTACTTAACAAGTTTACATAACAAGACATTCATTCAACCACCCGGCCATGTAAAAAGCATTGAAAGTAAGAAAGAAAAAAAGCTGCATGGGCTGGAAAAGGACAATGAATAAAACGACAAAATAAAATTTGTCGTTACAAAACAAAATGAACACCTCTGCATACATACAGGACAATGTTACTACAATAGGGGAAGGCATTACATCAGGACGTGACACCTAACAGACTGTATTCTACTGAGGCTTAGAGGCTAAAGGGCAAACACTACAATTTAGAGATGAAAAACGTATAATGCATAGAATATTCGGCATATGAAATATATAGACTTTGTGGACTGCTTACCAGTTCAAGTATTAAACACACAACCACAAATCAGTTTCTCCAACAAATAAATTATTGTAATACTCTTCATTACATCTCCATAAACATATGTAAAAATACAAAAGGACCAAGTGTTAGGACCATTTTTAACATCTTGAAGTACCATGCTATATGAATCAATGTAAGAACAAAGACTATAATGTAAATGTAAGCGACTTTTATTTGGACCCCTACTTATACCCTTTCGTATGCTGCTTGGGTTGCAAATTGTTAAATGGTGCTGGGGAACCCTCTTGATTTGTTATTTTTTTCCCTTAAACTTTAGTTTCTCTGTAATAGACCTCTGAAGTTGTGCATCATTCTGTAGTCATGCCCATATCAGGAGCTTCAAGTTCTAAGCTTGATGAATGGGAATGCTTCCCATGCCTCCTGGTAAACACAAACCCAGTCTACACCTAGTCACTGCATGCAGCTTGAGTATCAGAATTATATCTGCATCAGGCCAAGCCACGTAAAAATTGAAGCGTAAACACAGCCGAGACAGGTCTGACACATATTTGAGTAATTGCTGTGCAATGAGCGAATCTGCATATTCTGTCCCACACCAGAGACTCATTTGACCAGCGCTGCTCAATCCTGGTCCTGGAGATCTACCACTCTGCAGAGTTTAGCTCCACCCCAAATCTAACACACCTGATTCAGATAATAAAGCCTTTAGGAGCAACTGAACATTAGAGTCAGCTGTGTTGGATCTGAACTCTTCAGGGTGTTAGATCTCCAGGACCAGGATTGAGCAGCCCTGCATTTGACTATCATGTGGCTAAAATCCTATCAGCATACAATCCAGATACTAGTCACATGAAGTGACCAGGCATAAGCTGGGTCATTAACCTCAGAGTTACGAGACTGTCAACAAAGTCTGAAATCAGAAGCTGTCTACTAACCTTTATCTTATCACTGTCAAAAAACACCAGCTACTTCAAATGTGCTGTAAGCTATTTGGGGTATTTTGTTGAGGTTGATAGTCTTCTGATTTCATTTCAGGCACCCAAGTGCAAGCTGACATGACATGTATCGGGTTTGGAACAACGTTTACCACAAGGCACATCAGTAGGAACTTCAACTACAGAATGACACCATCACAGCTTGAGTGGTCTATGGCACTTGAAGTGCTTCTTGTTTAATTACATTGCCTTATGTTCAGCTGAAGGTAGCTTCAGCATTTGTACTGTGTAGTCTCAACCTAATTTTAATCTGCTACATCTGTAGCATACAATATATTACCATAGACAATTTCCATGGTATTTAGTCATGGAACAAAAAACCTGTTGACTTGAGAGACACCCTCATATACAGCACAGAGCTCTGAAGCACCTGCCCACTGTTTACCATTATAAAATGTGTTTTGAGTAAACAGGTTTCCTGCTCTTTTACTAAATACAGAGAAAATTATTGCTGGTGTAAACTGACAGTATGCTCTAGGTGCACCAGACCGAGATTATGTCAAAAACGCTAATTAGGCATTACTTACAAAAGGCTGACCAACAAAATTTTCCACATGTCCTCATAAGGCTGAAATCCTAAACTATGTACTAGAATCTCTTGTAGAGAGATTACATGTATTACACGTAGCTGAAAAGTGAGCACTAACAGAAGGTAGCACACAAGGCATAGTGTAAACCACATTCAGATTCAGTGCTGTGTATGCAAGTGTGAGTGTGAGAGGAGCATCCTGCTCTAATCCTAACTAATACAGATTGAGACAAAGGGGGGAAAAACTGACGAAAGAATAATCCTGCGATTCGTCAAGCTCCCTGCTGGCGTAAGAAGGGAAATGAGGGTCATTCTGTGCATCCAGTGTGATGGCATGGGGCGGGACTGGACAGAAAAGTCAAGGCCTCCAGACGAAAGAGAGAAAGAAAAAACAAAACAAAAAACAAGTCATCCTGGCCTGGGTCTTCCGAAACCATCGAGACACAACCAATTAACGTTTGATGATAGTTTGATAGTATAGTGTGTACCTCTATGAACACTAACAGTAAACGCTATGCTATGCTTTTGCATACAGTTTTGGTAATCCAGGCCCTGGCGAGTAGTGCTCAAGATTTGTGCTCTAGCATGTAATAACGGTACATGATGCCCACAACAGCAGCCGCTACAGCCGGAATCAACCAGGTGGTCCATGAGCTGAACAAAGGAAACAAACAACCCAATCAGAACTCAGTGCCAATTGATAGTCATTACAGTTTCAAATATATAGATCTGCAGAAAAACACAATCTCACCTGGACTCTTTTGAAGTTGTGATGTAAACTTCCTGATGAAAGAAAGACATAACATAAGGGATCAGGCATCAGACTCACTTTACTGGCCAAGGAGTGGCATATGTTCAAAGAATTTCTTGGAAAAATTCAAGCCAAAGTCACTTTAATGAACGTGTGTTACAACTACACCCACATCACACTCTGAATTCCTTTCAAGACAACGGCTGCAGCATGGTTCCTAAGTCATAAACGATTTCCTTACCTTCTTAGCCTCCTTTTTTCTGTCATTCTAGAATGAAAAAAGACCACATGCTTTTGTTAAATAATTACAAAATCAATGCACTTGTGTTCAAACATTCAATACGCTTACATTGTTCACAAATTCTTTTAGAAGTTAATAATACACTAAAATGCAATAAGCTTTAACATGTCCAACCGGTCACAAATGCCTGACTGCAATTATTTAGGTTATTAGGTTTAATATATTTACAAACACAGCAACACAGCTAACAGACTGTGAAAAGGGTGCAGACTAGTCAGCTGGGTTGAAGCAAATACATGTAAATGCAAGAAAGCAGAAAAGCTCCTTATTCATACCAACAAATCTGTATACTTTAGACAAAGCAGGCCTTTCAAATTGTAAATGACTGCAATGCTTAATAAAGCAACACCCCCCCCCCCTAACCATCCCCTTCATTCTCTATACTCAAGTAAATCTTGCTTTCATCTGTCCCAAGAATCATGCTTCAGAATCAAGTCTTCCAACAGGTTTTCTTTCTGTGCTAAAGTGTTACCAGTGTTAGCATTTTAAAGAAAACCCTCAGTATTTACAATCATAGAGGTATCTCTAGGTTGTACACTTTGGCAATGACATGCCTACCTCCTCAAGAGTAGTCTTGACCTGTGTGGATGTTGTGACGGGGCTTTGTGTCAGCAAGAAGAGAATTCTGTTTAATTTGATTGTCTACCAGGCCTTTTGGTGTCATATTGCATGATCGCTCATTAGCAAGGCAAGCTTCAGTTCCCAATTCTTTCTTGTCATGAACAGACTAGAATGCACTTGAACTTGATTTGCTCTGCAAATCCACATTTTGGTCGTCAGCGTGTTGTTTGTCATATTCACTTTTGTGTTCTGCTTCGAACAAGATTTGTTCAGCCGCCGTTTGATGCTCATTTGTTTGGTTTGTAACCTTGACAACTGCGCTTTGATTGGTTAACCTAAATGTAACACATCCGTACAGCACAGAAAATCAAGCAGGGTCTGATTGAAAAGATTACACAGCCTCACAATCCATCCGTTTCGGTGTGAAAGACACTATTAACATGAGTGTTCGGCCTCAGTGTGAAGAAGCTTTAATAATGTCTCCTTCATTTGCATTTACACCTCTGCGGACCAGATATTGAGAGTTTCCCACGAACAGCTACCAAATGCAAATCTACATTTGGAATCAGTACCAGACCTGCCATCACCTCAATCTGTCATGAAATAACACCTGGCCATGAAAGTACTTCTAGGGAGTAGTGTGTTGTAATAAGTACTTCACATTATGCTCAACTGTACCTTGAGACTGTCAAGATTATCATTTCCCTAAAACTGAAGAAAAACAATACCATGTGCAGCTCTCCAATATAGTACTGCTGCAGCATCTCTCTTGCGTCTGTGGAATGCCCAACATCTTCAAAGCTCTCCGTTGCGTCTGCACCTGCTTGTTCCAGAAGCACTTCTTCACCTCCCGGATGCTGTGAAAAACAGCAGATTCAGGTGAACTGGAGATCCCATCAGAACACATCCTGCTGCTGCTGCTTTAAACCCTGCCCACATGGGAGCAGCAACCTAACCAATCGTCTTGGCTTTTTAGTCAACAATATATTGACTAAGTAAACCCAGTGAGGTAAAGTACACAGCAGCTTGAATTTCATAACACGTCCATGAGCTACGTTCTCTAATAACCTTTCATTAATCATTCTCACAGCAATATTTTCTTCCTGTGCTTGAGCATTACCAGTGGTTTGCAAAGTTACATACACCTTCCATATTTACATTCATAAAGGCTTTTCTTTACCAAGAAAATGATTTTGTTGTCCACATGGTTTTTCAGGCCTTTTGCTGTTGCTAAGCTCGCCAGTACATTAATTTATATATTGATTGATTGATTGGTTGACTGAAGACTGCAGCAACCTAATTGTTGGTTTGCTTACTCCAAAATTGATCACATTTTGCTCATAGGTTTCTTTTATTTCTTTCAGCCTAATTACAGGCCCCTGTACCTGCATCGACACCTCTTTGGATTGCTTATTGGGAGGTAAACACTGCACTACATGTTCACTTAGACCTGAGCTAGCTAAGTTCTCTGACAACCTTTAATTCCTACAGCAGTGTAGAAAGCAGTCCTTAGCAGCAACCTTGAATAGCACCCAAATCTTGATACTTGGCACATTTAACAACCTTTCCCCGAAATATCTATTAACAGGCACACAGTTTATTCCCAACACTGCCTCTAATTTAAGCCAACAGCTGCTTTAAAGCTCAAACCACTGGCCAGACAGAAAAACTTAGCTAGCTAGCTACTATTATGAGCTCCTTGTTTATTTCAGAATTCACACACATACAGTGCTAGATCTCAGCGACTGCATGTCTTTATTAAACTAGCTGGAGGCTCCATCTAATCTCCAATCACCATCTGAGTAGCATTTAGGTTAGCCACTTAAGCTAATTCTTTTACTGGTTAAAAAAAATAGGTAGCTAAGTAGCTACAGGTCTAGCTATGTCACCTTTAGCACATACTGGTTAAGTAACCAGTCTAAGTGAAGACAGCTGTGTAAGCGAAGTCAGAGTCCAGGCCGCACTTCATACTGCCTGCTAGCTAGCTGGCTGGCTGGCTGGCTGGCTAGTAGCGAATCGCACTACTAGCTAGCTAGTATTAGCCAACTAGCACTAGCGCTAGCTAGCTAACTGTGCTTTATTTAAAGAAGCTGCAGCAAAACAAGACCCAGATCTGAAACTTTACTGTTAGTCGAGGCGTTTGGTTATAAAGCATGAACTATCGCGGCGTTTAAACCCCCTACCTTCAGCCACAAGATCACCTTACCTCTTCTAGGAAACTCGTAATGTCATAAACTTTGTCGTGGATGATGAGCCATGTGTCTTTGCTCATGTTGTGCGCCTGAACCTCCTCGAGTGTGTAATACTTAACATCGCTTACAGCCTCAGATATGTGATTTACACCTTCTCTGTCTTTACTTTGATCGTTCGTCTTTCCCGATCGATCTGTTTCTTCGCCCATTCTGGCTCAGCTTCAGCGGCTCCTGCCCACTCAGTCTAACTAGCTTCTGCTATCGCGGACACCTCCACTAGCCGAGCTCGGGCACTGGGTAGCCCTGCTGCGCTCGAGCGGAGTGGTTCGGTGGAACCTGCCGCGAGAAAGCGTCCAATCAGATCACAGAGCGTCACTGCGCGACCAACGTTTGCCGCTGCACACAGCCAATAGAGAGAGTCCGTTCATGCGACGTGTCCAATCAGAGACAACGGCTGGTGATCATGAGACCATAGCAGGGACGTGTGTGAATGGATCTCCATGGTTAGCAGTGTTTCAAAATTGGAGCCTGACTTTGTTATTACTCGATTCCAGACATATGCAGACCCTGTTTAACATAACCTGGCAGTAACTGAGGAGCTGGGATTTTCGGGGGAAAGTATGTAGACATTTCAATTAAGAAAATGCAAGGTATTTCTAAGTAGCCTATATGACACCTTAAACTGTAGTAATTGGCCAGATTTACTGTACACCCTTATAGACGGGGTTCTGTAAGGGATCATTAGTAAAAAAGCAATGGTTATATATAGAACATTTTTATGTGTACAGCATCTCCACCTCTCCATAATGGAAAAACAGCTTCTATGGTCTTATTCAAAAGTTTGGGCAACCCTGGCAAATGACATGTTTTTGATTTTAAAGTGTAAACAAGTTCTCATTCCCCACAGAGAACACACGTGTGCAAAATCTGAAGCATAATATTTGGTTAGTAGCTTGATTAAACAAAAAGTGGTTTGTGCAAAAGTAATGGCACATTAAATCTGTGTTACACACATTTTACCAGGTGTGCCCAAACATTTGCATAAGACGGTCTATAGCAAGTCAGAATTATTTTTGATACTATCTAAAACCCTTTCATTCATAAGGGTGTATAGATATAACAGGGATTTCTGTAATGTTATATATTCTTTAGTGTTCATAAGGGCTTCCCCCTCAGTTAACCACTCAACACTCCAAGATTTTCTGTGACACACAAGCAAAATAAATAACATATGTCTTTTCTCGTGCTTATAGTTTAGGCTGCATTACTGCTCACACTTCAGTCACTGGCATGCTTAAATATCCCAAACTGAACAGCTTTGGCTCAGATCCCTTTTGTTTTTCCATGGGGGTTAACAGTGACACCCTTCCACGATCAAATGTCTGAATATCTTACACTGAAATCTAGTGTTCTGGCCTCCGAAAGTACTGGTGGAGATAAGAGAGTGTGCCTTATGGACAGAGTTGATAGGCAACAGCAGCGAGGCCCTAAACAGGGGGGAGGAACTGAGTTTAGTTCCCTGCTGTAAAACATCTACTAAACCTGCCAAATAATAGGTGAATCACAAAGCTGTGTGGGACCAGAGAGCCTCACCCCTGCTCTAAAATGACTCACAAGTAAAACAGATAGGGATTAGGCCTAGTCCTGAACAACACAGGATTTTAAATAGAAAATCCCAAGTGAAAGGTTCATATAGTTCATAATTAGAGTTAAGCCCTGTCAGTGAAACCGACCCTTGATGTCTAAAGTCCTGTAAGGTATTTTCTTCTCCAAAAGGACAGAAGATGGCACTGTGAGCACACTTTTAAAACATAGATATTCAATTGGAAATGAGACGTAGTGATACAGGGTTATTTTGCTGATTCTTTGACCCTGTTTAAATGAGAATAATACATTGTTGTTCTTATATATTTTTATGTTTAATGATTTCTATTTTCCTGGATGTTTTCAGATACCAATACCTGTACTACTCTATTCAAGTATGTGAAGAGAGGCACTTTTCATCAGTGCCATTTTAGTCGTGATGGTTGATGGCAGTGTTTGTACTGCTTTGTGTTGGGTAACCCATTCGTCTCACTTCTCTCACCTGCCATTGTATTTTGTATTTTAGAAAGAAATCCAAAAAGCGAGCAAGAGAGTTTATAAACCTTTGCCTCCTACACTGCCATACACCCACCTGCTACATATTATGTAGGCCCCCTTCATCCCACCAAAACAGCTCAAACCCGTTGCAGTATGGACATGTGATACATATGACACAAAGACGTTAACAGCAACACCATTTAAGTCCTGTAAGTTGAGAGGTGGGGCCTTCAAGGATCCCATCAATGAGCCCTGGGTGCCCAAGACCCTGTCACTAGTTCCACCCTTCTGGCAGCACTTTTGGTAGGTACTGACCACTGCATACTGGGACACTGCAGAGAAACTAAAATGCACTTACCCAGTCATTATATATATATATATATATATATATATATATATATATATATATATATATATATTCACATCACCTGTCAGTGAATGTTAATGTTATGGCTGATCAGTATATGTTGGACTGTATCAGAAGTACCACTGCAGAATAGTTTTTTTACCTGATTATTTTCTGCTTCTGCTCAAGCTGTTTTTGGAATGGTATGTCGCACCATTGTTATTTACTAAAGTAGCCGCTGGAGTACAGGTTTAGACTACTCCACCCACATTCAGCTGCAGAAAGCAATAGTTAGTATCTGTGCAAGAGAAGGAAATCCATTAATATCCATGACACACTGCCACCCTCGCTAATTACCTTCACCAAGAAAGAAGCTGGCACCTCAGAACACCACCAAAGGTGACACAATCTGAGCAATTACAAACCTTCTTGTATGCTCAGGCAAGCGTAAACGTCTGTCATTCTGCAGCCACAATATACCTGGCCACCAAACCTAACACATTTCTTGCTACATTTTTTTTTTAAGTATTTGTTCACAGTTCAAACTCAGTTAATTCAGTACAACTCTATGCTGTTTGCACCAACCTGATACAGAAAAAAATATCAACAGAAAAATATCTGCATCAAAATAAATATAATAAGTAATTTGTAGTTTTGATTATAAAGAGGAACAACAAATGTCAGCATAATAAACCTAAACTGTCAAGCAAACAATTAGTTAATTGACTTTGAAAACCTAAACATGAGCATCATGTGCTGGGAAATTTTATTTAAATTTCTATGGTATATTTTCATAATCTGTTAGTAGATTTTAAAGAAACATAAAAACATACATAAAAATGTTACAAACGATGTGTACATAGATACTTTAAATAGGGCTATGCTACAGCTACACTATTTGGACAAAAGTATTGGGACACCTACACATCACACCTACAAGAGCTTTAATAACATCCAATTCTAAATCCATTGGCATTAATATGAAGTTGGTCCCCCCTTTGCAGCTCTAACAGCCGTTTTGGAATTTGGAAGTTTTTGAGTCGGCAGAGCATTGGCGGGGTTTATGCACTTTGTGCCTCAGCACTCTGCGACCACACTCTGTAACTTTATGTGGTCTGCCACTTCATGGCTGAGTTGCTGTGTTTCCTTAATGCTTCCACTTTTCAATAAGAGCACTCACAGCTGCTAGTGGAATATCTAGGAGGATGCAATGGTGGAATCCTATTACAGAACCACGCTACAATTCAGCAAGTTCTTTAGAATCACCAACTCTTTCACTAATGTGTAGAACGGCAGACTGTATGGCAAGGTGCTTGATTTTATACACCTATGGCAATGGGACCTAATAAAACACCTGACTTGAGTGATTAAGAGGTGTGTCCCAATACTTTTGTCCATGTAGTGTATGAATGATTCTTGGAATGAAGAATTCAGTAATGAAAAAACAAACTTTTTCAATAGCATCATACTAAGTGAACTCTACAAACGTTTGTGCTGAGAATCCCAGGAGATCAGTAGTTCTAGAAATACACAAACCAGCCCATCTGGCAGCCGAGATCACATTCTGTCCCCATTCTGCTAAATGAATAAGTAGGTGTACCAGTGTTACTAATAAAGTGTGTCACATTTTATCCTATGTTAGTTTTTTTATCCTATATTAGTTTGTGCCCCACTCACAATGTTTGGCATTTGAACATGGACAGTTCCACCCACTCACTCACATAGAGCTTCCATCATGATTTGATGTAGGCTATGCTTTGATGTAGGCTATGTGTGATTTTTCTTTATTAATAGCTGATGACTTTATCATGTCACACATTTCTCCCCCTATTCAGACTGTTCGTTCTGTTTTCACCAAACCCAGCTACGCACAGCCTCTCAGCAGCATTGAGGAACGGCCCTGTTCACCCACAGCTGGACCGCCACTCCAACAAACATAAGTCTTTATTTTTGATGACACTAATCTAATTTTATGCGCTCATCAAGCTTAATTTAGAATGGCTGGAAAAAAAGACAGACCTCCCATTCGTCTAATAAGGGCGGAAGGATGGAGCATTCACACCCAGTGTTTGACACAAAGCCCGAGTCGCTTGGCTGAGCAGGTGCAATAAATAAACCGGCAGTGTTCTCAATGTTCGAAAGCATGAAACGATGAAAAAGACACTGAAAAATTGAACTTCAGAAACTATTGCACTAATACACTGCTGAACCAACTAGGACACGTCAGCTATTCAGTTAGAGTTTACTTTACTAGATTTAGATACACTATTTATAAACTTGTCTTCAATGTTTCAGAGTTCAGCCATGTAGCTCCTCTGCTGCGTTCTCTTTACAGGCTTCCTATAGCCGCATCAGATTCAAAACCCTGACCCTTGCCTTTTAAGCCAAGAAACCCTTCATACTTGATGGCAGTGGTCAAAAGCCGATCTATACCAAGAGCCCTTCAAGCATCAAGTATGGCTCAGCTTGACCCGCCATCCCTAGAACCGAAGTGGTGTAAAGAACTTCCTCTGGATATCTGAACAGTAGAGTTGCTCGCTGTCTTCAATTGCAGACTGAAGACCCATCTCTTCCGAGAGTACTTGTAGTAAGTGTAGTGTCTAGTATTGTGGTCTCCATGTTGGCTTTTGTATTCAGTAGTATCTAAGCTTAGAGGTATCTTTCGGATCCTAGTCTATACAAACCAACTAAGGGCATTTACTAAGTAAACAATGTAAATGTATATCTAAAAGGATCTAGTAATTGTAATCAGTAAATTCTTCCCACCTTAAGATGCATACATTGCTGGCACACAGTAAGGAAAAGTACTGTTGATAGAATGGACACTATGACCCTAAGCTCAACATGCCCAAAACCAAGTTTCAGCTAGAAAGGTAAAAAGCTTCACAGCATTGGGCTGTGAAGCAGTGGGGCTGCTTTCTGCAAAGCGATGGAGCTCCATCCAGTACCTTTGGGATGAGCTGGAGTCGAGCAATTAAAGTTGGGCCTGTTCAATCCACACAGCAATGTTTTATCATCCAGAGTAAACTCTTCCCATAAACATAGAGGTTTGAATCTGCAGCCAAGAGTTAGAGAGAGCACAGTTGGCCTTGCTCTCTCAGGGGTGGGTGTGTCTGGTAGCTGTTGTATCGAAGCTGGGGAGCCACGCTTTCCTTTGAGTGCCTGGCCTAGCAATGCTGCATCAGTGGCAGTTCGAAAAGAGGCGGTGTCTGTCTTCATACATTTTTTTAAGCTAGTCCTCACCCTTCTAGTGTTGGAGGTATTGCTATTGCAGCAAAGGGGTGACAAACTCCAAATGAATACCCATGATTCAGCAAGCAGATCTCTGATTGACATAAAAGGAACCATAGAATTTTCTGAAGAAGGAAAGCATTCTTAGCATTCTAATATTTTGAATATACCATCCACTCTTATATATGAAAACCCCACCAGTTTAGCCGTGGCTATTTGGATAAACTTTGTCAGGTGTCTTATAGTCCACAATGCTTTTTCGAGTTAGGCACAATACAGGACAGTCAATTGTCACAAGTGGATATAAGCTCTTAAACATTTGGTTCATGTATCTCTGCATGATCTGAGTTCCTCTATTAAATCTCTCTATTTAATCTGCACTACCTATGTTGGTATTGTAAAACAGAGTTCTGTACTGCAGTAATTTGCATACCGGGAACTAATTCCAACAGTTCCCTGTGCCAATATTGGCACATTTACCCCCCAGAAATCAACCTTATTCTGCTCTGTCGTCAAAAGGTGGGGTTATACGTAGGAATGAAGCGATTGACAGCCTTGACTGGAAAAGACAGTCCACAGGACCCACATTGCGCCCTTTCTGTTCATTACATGGAGTAGCTGAGTTGGATACCCAGTTTCCACTAAATCCACTTTGCTTTACCTCTGGTCTCTACTGTTGCAGATTTAACAACATGGTGGACCATTTTGGCTTCATTTCTATAAAAGGCATGGAACCATGGAAGGGCATGAAACCACAGCGCCTGCATTTTCTACCATTTTCTACAGTCAGTGGTACAACATATGTGGCAAATAAGGATGGATAGAACTGACTTGAGTTAAACTCATGCAGTGATTTAGATTAAATGCACCATGATGTGCTTCACCACCAGAAGACACAATATACAAGCTTTGTCCTATCATACTTACCTTTAACTTGGAAAAGGCATTTACTGCATCTCACAATGCTTCTAATCCCAAACACATTCAATGATGTTGAGGTCTACACTGGTCAGACCATTGTTCTGAGAACATCAGCAGCTTCAGCAGTTTGATATGCAAAAATGTTTTTTCACAATGGAAGGATGGACAGAAGTCCCCTTCTGTATATAAGTGCATTGTCTTCAGGAAAGTGAATAACTTGTAATTCATAGCTGCTTTGACTGGAATAGAAATCAATTAAGGGTGGCCTCTGACTTTTGAACAGTATTGTTCATGTAACGTAGGCTCTTTTCTTTGGGATCTTCATGTGAATGCCTTGCACTAAGCATCTAGTGACACTAATCTAATAGTGCACAGTTATACTTGATGTCTTTGCCATGCTTGGTCGAATAAAAGACAGACCACCCACTCTCCTGGTAATGTAAGGAAGGAAGGAGTGTTCATGACCAGCATTTGACACAGAGCAACAATGAGCAAGGGCAATAAAGCGGATGTGTACTATTTTGTAAATTGGAAGGGTGAAAAAAGGTTCAATCAGATAATCTGACTTTATGTAGACTGCTTCACTGTTCTTCCCTTCAGGCTTTAACATACATACATATTAATAACTCTGGAATATTTAAAGCAGACTGTGTCCATGAGCAGAATCCCTCACTATTTTCATTAAACTGTAATGTTGAGTGTCTGCAGTTTTCTTTTGTTTAGTGAGATATTCAAAATCATTAGATACTGACTCAAGGCTAAGACTTTGTAGTAGGCATATCCGAGTCAACACAGAGACCAGGACTGGGCAAGATCGAGTCAAATCAGGGACCAGAAGTGGATGAGACCCAGTCAAGACCAAGGCCATGAGTGAACAAGACTAAGTTAAAGCCCAAGGTCAGGAATGACCGAGACAGAGTCAAATCAGAGACCAGGACTTGGTGAGACTGAGTCAAGTCCAAGACCAGGAGTGGATGGGACTGAGTCAATTCTGAGACCATGATCGGATGAGACAAAATTTGAGATCAGGACTGGATGAGATTGAGTCAAGTCCTAGACTAGGAGTGAATGAGACTGAGTCAAGTGAGAGATGAGGATGGGATTAAACTGAGTAAGTCAGAGACCAGAATCAGATGAGACACAGTCAAGTCAGAGACCAGGAGTGGGTGGGACCGACTTAAGTCCAGAACCAGGAGTGGATGGGACTGAGTCAGTTCTGAGACCAGGATAGGATGGGACCAAATTTGAGCTCAGAACTGGATGAGGCTGAGTCAAGTCCTAGACCAGGGTGGATGAGACTGGGTCAAGATCAAGACCAGACAAGATCAAGACCATTAATTTGTCTCAGACCTAAGACCAGTATGAAGAACAGTATTATGTCTGCTCTTCTGCTTTTATTTGGTCACAGTCGAGCTTCTTGTTCCGCAGATCGCATTTACATGATTAGCCATGCATTCTATATAGAACTGTGAGCTGTACATGTTTCAGTACTTCAGTAAAGCCCACCCCTAGATGGCAGTACAACTCAGCAGAGCTTGTGTCAACATGAAGCAAACTCCCTCAGCTGCTCGAAAATCCCATGCCTCAGTGATGCTTTGAGCGGACTGAGGCACTAACAAATAAACTTAATGCCTCAGATATTATTATATTAATATTCAAACCGGCAGCCTAATGCATTCACCTGTCTCTGGGGTGCAAACACTGATCAGCGAAGGTTGGAATCAGACAAATGCACAAAGTAAACGATGCATCACAAAGCAAATGAGACTCATTAACAAAGAATGAGATTCAATTGACGGTGGAGGGTTAAGGCAGGTCAGGGAGCAGGAGCCTTGTAAAAACATAACACACAGTTTCCTAAATCACGTTTCTCCCATAAACATCGATATTGCTTAAAATGATGAATTCTTATTACCTCCTGCAGTCTTTTCTGTGGAGTTGAATGATAGACATCTTTGATACTCTGTACCAGACATCTGGGTGTTGACACAGGAAATTAGATGGCGATTTTCACTCTCTTGCTTTCTCTGTCTTCTCCCAGTGCCATACGGAGCGGTGCATTATGATCTTTCTAAAAGGGAATGAATCATTATGTGGTGCCACACTTGTGTCCAAACGCTCATGCATAATAATCCATTCTGTTGAGCTCTTGTTTCTGGAAATGGTTCATCAGTGTGAGAGTGTTGTATGAATACCTTGTATTTCTTCATCTGCTAGACATTGGACATTATACCCTTTTTTCTGCCTGTGTCTGTTTTTTGTACCTCTTTATCTAATGCTGCTGTTGTTGTTTCAAGTTTGTGATCACGGTCAGCAGGCCCTTGATATGTCCACTGGAGTAGAGCATGCACAGATAAGGCATGGTGGACTGGCTTTTGGAGATGGTATTGAGTGCAGGACTGACTGAGGCTTGGAGCATGACTCATACACACCCTCAATAAGTGACAGCAACCGGCTGTTCGCTGCACTGGCTGTGAAACTGGAAGGGCCAGGAACAGTGGTGTTAGGAGGGTCATCTTATGCTCGCTTCTATGCCAACCACTAGAAATTTTGATTTCAAGAAGTAGAGACCAACAGAACATTGCAGCAGCTTGAGCATTGTGAAGTGGCTTTCATTTCTGGTTTTCGACGAATGCCAAAAATGTCCAAATGTCATTTATCCTTATCATTAACTCAAACAATCAGCTCCCACTTAGTTTCTGTGTGAAACCTATAGGGAGTATTCATTTTTGTGGACTGCCAAAACCACTGAGGGCTAAAGGAGCTTCTACAAATGACATCACTTGGTTTCTGAACCTTCTTTATGTTTCAAATACATTTCCAAATATTGCTCCACTTAGTTTTGGCCATCTTGCTAAGCATGAAACCAAAGAGTGCCATCTATCCATCCAGACAGAGAGTATAGCTAATTGTGCTCGCTCAGGCTCTGGCTACTGATGGTAAGCAGCATGACCCGGGATTCGAACTACCTATTAACATTTTTTTTCATTAAGTTAAGGTCATCTGGTTGAATATGGAGTCATGTTGTCTAATATTTAAACTGCAATCCTTTGGATCAGGTTACAAATAATTGGTAGTCTGTATCAGAATACATTTTTAAAGTAGAACCCTTATAAACCCTTAATGTGATAGACATAATTATATATATTATTAATTGAATCATTGTGATCTGAGTTACAATTATATATTTAGTTTCAGGTTGAAAATAGTTACCATGGACACATTATGAATAACAGGTAGGGTCTGTATAGCGTTGATGGAAGCTAAATGGCTAAGTTTAGAAACTTTATATTTCTGTGAGTCATGGGTGTATTAGTGCATCAGTATCTAAAAGACGTACCCATAAAATCTTATGGGGTCCCTGTTGCATCACTATTTAGAAAAAAGGCATGTTGGCATGAACAGGCTTCCGACAATAAACATTGATATTGTAATCCTTTTGCCTGTCTATAAATATACAGCTTAAGCTGTGCCTTCTGGTCAAAGAAACAGGGTGAGTAGTTCATATAGCTTATAGCTGCTGAGGTCTCTAAGGTGGAGGAGAAACATTCCAAGATGTACAAGAATAAATAGGAAGAATCCAGGGGACAAACAGTGGAAAAATCTTGTAAGGCTCAGGTCTGCGGAAGCTGCCAGAAGAGTAAAAAAGGCCCTACATTATACATACTGTAGAAAAATGATCACAAATAAGAAGCGCAGATTGTTAACCCACATTATTCAATCACAATCCTCATATGTTCAGGCTAGTCAGTGTTCTGGGAGTTGGATGTATGTGATATTAAAGGGCAGAGTGAGAGAGAAAACAAGCGTGGCTCTTATAACTGTACTCTGGCAGCTCTGAGAAGTGACAAATCTATGATACACTATATTACCAAAATATCCAGCAGCCCCTTCTAATTCTTGAGTTCAGTTACTTAGCTGACACAGGTGTTCAGGTGCTCACACATAGCTTGTATAATAACAAGCTAACAATAAAACGGGACACTCTAGAGCCAAGCATTGGGTAGAGGGGTATACACCCCCCAGCACTGGGATGTGGAGCAGTGGCACTGCATGCTGTGGAGTGATGGAGCTTCCTTCAATGTATTTGGGTTAAGCTGGAGGGGCGTTTGTGATCCGGAACTAATCATGTACCATCGTTACCTGACCTCACTAACACTCCTCTGGTTGAAAGCAGTCAAGTCCTCACAACTATGTTCCAACATCTAGTGGAATGCCTTCTCAGAAGAGATTTCAGAAGATCTACAAACATTTGGACTTATTACAGTATAATGCAGTTCTGTAGCTCAGTCACTGCTGAGGTTTCTGATGTGAAGGTAAAACATGCTCTGAATGAATAGGCAAAATAAAAGTAAAGCTTATGTGGGCTGAAGTTGCCCAAAAGGCAAAAAAAAGGGTTCAGTGTACAATACCATAGAAAATTATTCAATCCAACCGCATTCAATCAGTGATCACCACTGTTCACTGTTCCACCTTTATTCAGTCCTTTTCAGTCCTATACTGAAGGTAGGCTACGTGGTGTGCAAGGGCAGAGTGGAAAGAAAGCAAACATGGCCTTCATAATGACACACTGAAAGCTCCAAAAAGCAAAGGAGATTATCAGTGCCCTACATAGAGACATCTGGAAATACCTAGCTGCCCACCATCTTTACACGGATTTCAGTCATCAAGCAACACTATCAGAAAGAGTTTCACCCACTCTTAAGCAGTAATGAATGAAGTTCTACTGTCTATCCAAAACTATCCAAAGTGAAGGTTAAGCGAAAAGCTGTTCATCATTCCAAACAATGATGAACAGCTCTTGTCTGGATCTCCTAAACCAGGTCCCCTGTGGCAATTAAGTCCCGGACCACTCCTCTTCAAACTTACCAAAAACAACAACAAAAAAAAAACCCTATCCAGATAAATCATGCCCAAAATGTTTCAACATTAACATTTTAATATTTACATTATAATATAATATATTAATAATATTAAGATTCCATTATAGTCATTATGGCTTTCAGAAAAATGTTTTTTTGGGGGAGGTGGGGTACTGCACTATAGACCCCTGTGGCGGGGCTGAAGCTTTTGGCATTTGTTTTCCTTACATTACTGTTACTTTTATATTTTAAGTAGTTTTTAAACCCACTTTTTTAAACCGAGTAAAAAGCTTAAGTTGATACTTTAACTTCTATAGAAGTCTTTTTAAGCTATAGTATCTTGAGCTATGTCTCTTGAACATTCATATCCTGAGTAATGAATGTGAATACTTTTGACACCTTTGTATCCGAGTCATTGTTGTCTAAATGTTTATAAGTGGGCTTATAGTCAGGTTGTTATTCTGCTAACTAAGCTAATGCTAATCAGCTTCTCGCTCCTGATTCACAGCTGTTTAACATTTGCAGTTGTTGTCAGACTGACGGTTTAACCATCGTTAAATGGCTGATTTAAAATGATGCATTTGATTGTTTTTTTTTTACTACCACTGGTAGCTTTTCTGTGCTGGGTTTGTTTGACTTTTTTTTACTAAGGATTATTCTATTCTACGAACTTTACATATGCGCATGCGTGTCTGAAATATCTGAGGGTGAGGGGGGCATTAGGGACCTCACAGGAGTGGTGGGCTGTGAGGATGGAAGTTGCAGCTGTACAGGACTTCTTTAATTCTTATTTTGAACAAAGAAAATTCATTTTGGCTTATGAAGTTTCGTTTGGTGTATTTTACAGATATTTGTCATATTTTCCATGATGGTGTTTTGTGTTTAAGCCAATTACAAAGTTGCTTTACTGGTTGTGGCTACAACAGCTTCTGGATTGGATGAATACAATGGTCCCAATGTAGTCCCCGGAAGATGGTGAATTGTAGTCTGAAGCCGGTTGTTGTTCTTATAAGTTCTTTTTAATTTTTAGAGATGTAATTACATTGACTTCATAGCACTGAATATGATTTCCACCCCCAGAAAATGAATTACCTTCCTCAGTCATTTAAGTACTGTAAAGTTCAAATATGTGTAAAGAGTCGTACAACTGTTCTTGGAAGTCCTGACTATAGTATTTATAACCTTAGAATAATTAAGGAAACTGATTACCTTCATTATTTGGAGCTCTGCTAACTTATGTGGGTTTGCAGTTACCCTTTAGAATCATGCAGAGGCCATTTGCTTTCCAGGAGCTGATTAATTCACAATGGTGGAGTCAGCTAAGCAATTAGTGACTGCATTGTCTATGCTGATGAGGATGCACCCATGTTAGACTGTCTCCATTTTCTGTTCTTTAACTCTATGTCAGATTAAGGCTTTTTTCTGTCTTGTGGCTTTAGGGCCACACCAAGATGACACCTGATGTCAGAGTTACAAACATCCCCAAAGAATGCTGAAAAATCTCTATGTTTAAAGCACTTGGACACAGTGTACTGTACAGAAGTCTCAAAACGAGCTCCTGCAGATGCAGACAACAGCAATTAAAATACATTCTCCAGTGCAAGACTACAGTGCACCATCTCATTACACATGGATCTGATCGTTAGACATCCTCTGTGCAGTCATTGTCACTGTAGGCAATGGCATGAAAATAACATTGCTGCTGCTGTGACGAGGGCGTCGAATGTTGCACTGATTACGTTAAGAAAGCGTCTTCTGCCTGGACGACGCTCATGCCAAACGCAGCAAATGAGATTTCTGTTTGTCATGTAAACTTCATCTTTCCCGTGTTTTACTGCTGTATGATTCGTAATGATGCCCAAATGTGCAAAAGAACAATGGCAATATATTATCGGATCCAGCACTGCATCTACATCATTAGATGTAGATTTAGTCTTCTCTAGTTGCATGACAATAACGATATTGCTGCAGTGATAAGGCGTTCAGCGAGTGAACAATGTTAATATCAAAATGAGGAATAATGCCACTTCTGCAACAGCCCATGCTCTCATTAGGAAACTCTTCAAAATTAAAAGGAACAATACAGTAGATTAACCATTTTGGTTCTTTACACTGTTAAAAGTATAAGATCTTTAAGGAACGTTTGGAGGTTCTTCAGTTTGAACCTCTGAAGGTGCTTGGAAGGTAAGAAACCTTAAAGAAAAGGTTTTTAGACGAAAAACATTCCTTGAAGGTTCCTAAAACACCTTATAAGGTTCCTCTACAGTTTCGTTCTGAAGAACCTTTAAAGGTTCCTCGCAGATCTTATACTTTCAACAGGGTAAAGAACTTTTTAAACAATGATTCTTTCAAGATTCATTTATGTAAATGAGATGTGGAAGTGTGTAAGTTAAAGTACCATCACACACCAGGGGTGCCAATCTTCATTCTATCCAAGCAAGAGCACGCTGGGTTTAAGTCAAATAACTATTCTTCAAACAACTGAACAGGTGTTCCTGCTTGGTTGGAATGAAATCCTCCATCCATACCAGCATTATGTGGATAAGACTGGGTTCCCTTGTTTTATAACAGGGTTCTTCAATTCTGGTTCTGTTCCTGTTGAACAAGCCTGTCTCATCTGTTTCATCTGTTAATTGCCAGATGTAATAGATTTGTTAAGAATTGCAAATCCCCAAACTGTGCTGGTCTCTGGCCCACTGGGACCAGAACGGAGGAATCTTGTTCTGTATCACTTTAAGGTCTTGCCTAGATCTATGCATCTGTAAGTGAAACAATTGAAGATTGTTTGTTGTGGTGTGGAAACAACCAGGCTGAATCCCAAGGCAGTTTTGCCAGTTTATTGGATAAAACCTCTGGACAAAACAATTTTATGATAGTGAAGAACAATATAAATCAAGACAATAATCATGCTAAAAAAGTTTTAAAAAGGTAAAAGTAAAAATAAATTAAATTGGTTTAACAGCCATTAAAGGATCTGTCACCCCAGTAAAGACTGAGTGTGTTCCCAGCTTCCCTCTCACTACCCTCTTATCTCTCAAAGTGTCAACAAACCACCCTCCAGCCCGACCTAACCTATGTTTTCCTACCTAGGAATTTATAACACCCTAGCATATCGGAATTGGCCACCTGGCCCAATCAACATTCGTCACTGCACACTCATTTTTTACCCCCTATATATAAACATAGAGCATTCATCATAAAAAAAAGTAATTTGAGATGAAAGTCTAAGAATGTTAGAATGTCTAATCTATCATGTTCTGCTAACTGGTACATTATGATCCATGTATATATATCTGAACTTTAATAACACTCTTTTAATGGTTAGTTCTGATTCTGTAGTATCATTAACTAACATACAATTGGATGGGCAAGATTCCCAGATCTCTTACACATCTCAAGCCTAGAACCAATCAGGAACTTTTTAAGTGTTTATTTAAACACAATCACACTCTTAAAAATAGAGATTCCTGGATGCCTTTTGGCGTGGATTTTCTTTACTGTGCTCTTAGTAAAAACGCTATGTAAAGGCTTTGATGCAGAGGTCGCAAATTAGGTCCATAAAGTTAAAGTCCTCTCCAGGATTTTGTTCCCACACAATCTTTTGGAGTATTTAATGTGTAACAATAGTGGAACTCTTAAAAATGAAGCTGTGAAGGGAACCAAGTAGGGATCTTTGGAGTGATGCCATTCAAGAACCACATTTGACTTGCGATTCATTGAAGTTCCCCAATGAACTTCTTCATGGATGGCATCACTTAACTGGAGGTTCAGTGGGGAACCAAAATTTTTAGGTGGCATCACTCCAAAGATCCCTGCTTGGTTCTATTTCGCATCTTCATTTTTTAAAAAGTACGGAGCACATAACAATGCCTAGCCAGCATTTTTATACAGTCTGCACTGTGTAACCTCTACACTGCAGCAAAAGAGGTAAAAGTGCTCAAATGTCTGTTTGACCCATAAGATTTATCTCCAAACCCATTTAGCTGAAGCTCAATGACCTGTACTGAATAGTCTTAAGTCCAATCATAGCCTTCTAGAAGGCTGGGAAGTTGGTCTCATATGACCAGAGTAATAGGATTTAGCTCAGGCTCCGAGACTTTATCTCTTCCCGTTCTTCCATTATGGAGACCAAAAAAGAGAGCTGAATTCATCAGCCTTCCCTGCAGCTCTTTGATAGTGTGCCCCAGCAGTCTTTATAATGCACATTGCACTGCACTGCACTGACGAAGGGAAGCCGCAATGGAGAGGAGAGCGATTACGCATTCTGCGGTATATCCTAGGCCACACAGGATGGCCTATTTTTCAAAGGGCACTAGGTGACATTAAAGAATGGCATCACTTATTTCCCTCTTGTCACATTGTTTTAGTGTTGCTGTGCTTTATGTAAATGCCAGAAAAACAGCCTGAATGTATGTATGCCTTACGTTTAAAAGTCATACATTTCTTTTTCATATTTCTGGTGCATTTTATTGTGACACTTATGACATTTGTTTAGTTTTATGTACCAAAAGCTGACATTATATACATTTATAGACAGTTTTCCAACCGAGCCTGGTTTATGTAAATGTAAGACTAGTTTATGTAAATAAGCTCTGCTCTCATTAGCCTTGCTCTAAAAGCAGTTCTTGTGACACAAAAACATAGAATTTAACTGGACCGACTTTGACTTTTCTGTGTTAAACCATATACCTAACCACCCTTGGCTTGCATAACACTAGCGAGATGTTGTAGCATGGACTGTATCAGGTGATGGAAAAGTATTCATTATAGAGGTTAACCGGTCCACAGTGGCACGTCAATTGCTCGGTACCACTCACAGGAATCATCATTCCTCTCTGGCATCAATGGCCCATGGAGAATTGTTGGGAGGCACTTCATGTGTGAGAACTCTATTCTCAGTACACCTTCACTACGGCGGCTCTAGAACATCCTACGAAGTTTGCGGTTTCCAAGATGCAACAGAGCGATTGACGTGTCACTGTGGACCAGTTAACCTCTACAATGAACACAACTTCTGTCACCTAATGTATGCGGCGCCATGAAGTCTCGCTGGCGTCATCAGTGCCACGGGTGGTTATTCCCACTATTAGGTAGGTGATTATAATATTTAGAAAATATGTATGTATAGATACATATGTAGATAAAAGTATTGGGACACCTATATATTACACCTACAGGAGTTTTAATGACATCCCATGGGCATTAATATGGAGTTGCCTCCCCTTTGCAGTTCTAACAGCAGGTTTGGAGTTATTGAGTTAGCAGAGCGTTGGCGACCCCGGTCTGTAAATCTACATTGTCCGTAGTTCCTAAACGCTTCCACTTTTCAATTATACCAGTCACAACTGACCGTTGAATATCTGGGAGAAATTTCAACAGCTGACTTGTTGCAACAGTGGCTTCCTGTTACAGAACCACGCTGGAGTTCAGTGAGCTCTTTAGAACCACCCATTCTTTCACTAATGTGTGGAAAGGCAGGCTGCATGGCTAGGGGCTTGATTTGTTTAGGAAGTGAGCAAGGAGGAAACCCTTGCTGTCAAAAAAACATCAGGAGGACTTTCAGGAGGTTTTCCAAAGAACACCTAGACGAAGATTAGAACATCTGGAACAATGTTTTCCAAAGGTGAATCATTTGGAAAGAGTGTTTCACAGTAACAGAGGACATTTTTGGCGTAACCAGACACAGCATTCAAGCTCAGTAACTCGTAACAACCGTGAAGCATGGAGATGGAAATGTTGGTTTGGGGCTGCTTTTCTGCAGTTGGGCCTGGAATGCTCTTCAACATAGAGTCCAATAGGAATTGTGTTGTATTTTATCAAGAGGGAGCTTGAGGAAAACGTGAGCCCATCTGTCTAAAGGAGGAGTGGGAAAACTTTCTCCCAGTTGATGTTAGAGACTGGTAGATTATTATAGGAAATTATTTCACTATTAATTACATTTTACAGATGATTAAAATACATTTCTTCAGGTTTACGTGTTTAGTTATATTATTATCTCTATCTCTTAAAATTGTTTAAATTAATATACAGATGTTTAAATATATTAGTAAAGACTTTCATGGGGTGTTCTCAATTTGAACTGTATAGCCACATCTGTTTTTAAATCTAATTTTTTTACTTTTTGACATGAAGTATATAAAGTATAGAATTTTCGCATGACAATGACAATAAGTATATCATCTTTGAAGGTAGAGATGGCATGTCAGTATGATTTCGGAGGTTTTCTCCAGGGCTGACATCACAATATTTGCTTGCACACTGACTCAAAATGAGCCAAAATGAGCTTAAAATTGAACTAAGCAACTGAAGCAACCTTCAGATACCGAACATGTTATGCCTGTTCACCCGTATATGATACAGCATGTTGGTTTGTTGTTATAAATATTAATTTAAGCTGTTTTTAGTTGAAGCACTTTGTCAGCCTCACATGTACCTGGATATTTTTTAAATGCAGGTTTTCACTCCACAGGAAGAACGTCTACAGCTACCAATGTCACACAACAGCATGAGTGTGTGCTGTTTTACACTCCCCCCTCCCCATGTATTTTTGTCAAATGTCAAATCAGGCTGTTTTTTCATTGTAAGAAAGAGAAATAGGCCAACTTAAAAATATGCATTGTCATCATGTCAACAACTCACTGCTGATTCTTCAAGAAGGTAACTGATTTCCTCTGTTGTTTGTGCCCCACTGGTTTGGTGTCAGTCAGGCATGCTAAGCTTATTTGTAAGCCTACATTGGCAGCCCCTGTGTAAAATAAATCAGCATTTTAAGGGGTTTCATTTTGAAATAGGTGAACCTGGTCAAAAGCAGATATCTCCTGTAGTCGGAGCTGTGAATGTTCTGCTAGGATTTTCCCTGCAAAAAAAACAAAAAAACAGCCTCTCACAGCTCCAGAGGTGTTGGCCACACGTCTGAGTGCTCATGCGTTTCACTCCTCAGCGGCGGCGCCAAGAAAGGGCGATATTTTGTCTGACATGCAAGCAGCTCCTGCCAGGCTGTCATCTCCAGAACGTCTCAATGATCCCTCAGAGCTGATAGCACAAGACACTTATATTAGACCTCACAGAGATGCTAGATAGCAGGGAATAAGCACCCAGAATACATTTCAGATTTTGATGAAAATGCAGGTTGTAATATGGCATCCAGGACATGGGATAGGAAAGGGATGAATATTGGTGTTCTCTGGCATGTAGCCATCTTTCTGTGGCTTTCTGGTCTTAACAGATGTGATCTGCTGTGAGTTACAGCCTCTGGACTGAGGTATGTTAAAAGGCCAGTGAAGCCCCTGAAATCTGTACGAAGCACGAATGCCAACAGTCAAAGATAACCACCTTTCCTTTTAAACCATGTGCACTGCTAAAGGTAGAGAGGACCATTCATTTATTTCAGTTCCAGTCAAAATGACCAAAATTAGATACATTAGTTCCGTTTTCAGGGCCTGTTTGTGAAGATGGATGGAAGGGTAATGTCAAGGTATAAGAAGGGGTGGGGGAAAGTCTAACAAGACCTGAGAATTAAAGAAGGTTAAGGATTGTACATTAAGGATTTCCCCCACTTAAAGCCTTTGGGAACCCATTTTGATAAAGATGTATAATTCATAATTTGTATAATTCTAAACTTGTGTTGAGTAAAGTTCAGCAAAGTTTATTACAATTTTTTTTGTAATAAAATTCACATCAAAAATCGGTGAAATGCACCGTGAGGTGGCAACGGTGCAGCGCCGGATACCCCCTGTCTGTTCCCACAATCTGCCGCTAAATTCTGTAGTGAAGTGGAAAGGCGGCGGATGGAAGGGACGACGGGGCACGCAGGGCAGCTTCAGCTCCTCGGGTTGCAGAGACACGATGAAAGGGTGGAGCCATGTAAGCTTTGTGATTGGTCAGGGTTATGCTGAGCATGAGAAGCGCTTACTGATAAGAGTTTTTTAAAAAAAAAAAAAAAAAAAAAAAAAAAAAAAAAAAAAAACACACACAACACCATCATTGATCATTAAATCAAATGGTTGAAAATGCTAGTTTTCTTAGGAAAAAAAAAATTAGACAAACCACTCCAGATCTCAACGAATGGGTTTAGGATGACTTGAATGATGGGAAGCAGAAAATGCAGCGACGGCCAAAGGCTGAACTCAGAAAACGTAAAGGTTAAGGGTGGACTCCCTAAAGACAGACAGAGCTGAATTGCCTGTTAGATATGCAGGGCTTTTTTGAGAAGCTGAAAACTGAGTAACTTGTACTTAATGGCAATGTTGACTGGAAATGATCTAAATGTAGGGTAGTCTGATTTTTCACACCATACGGCTACCAAATCAAGGGCATAGGGTCAAGTGATGCACAAACATTCAATCCTCTACTAAATTAATACAAGGCTTTCAAGCTTTATTTTACAGTACAAACATTTAACACCACATTATCGCCAACATTAAACATGATCTTTTTACAAAACACTAAAATTATTTACAAAAATATATATTTTACACTTCATTTCCCCAATACCCGACACATGGCTCAACTTTAAGCGACACACATTCATTTTGTACATGTTTAACAGTGACGAGCCTTCAGTCCTTTTGTTCTTAACTGGAAAGGCAACACTTCAAGAGTTAACAAAAGTGCTTTAAAATATATTAATTTGACTAAGATTATTAGTTTGCACAAGACAAAGTCCCCCCAACGGTCAACACCGTCACAAACGCAGACACAGTGAAGCAAACACGCACTGCATGGAGCAGAAGGATGGGTAGATTGAGAACGCATGGGTCTGCTGGATTAAGAACATGTTAGTTTCTAGGAACAAACACAGCAGAGCTGACCTTTATGTGATGCAAGTGCCTAATTACTTTCTATCTGCATAAACAGCAGTACCGGAATTTAAAGGTTAACCTCCCCGAACTGATGGTAGATGCTGGCATACCGATAATGCAAGACGTGAGAACATTGTGTTCTAAAAAAAAAAAAAAAAAAAAAAAAAAAAAAAAAAAAAAAAAAACACACATTACATTTTGCAGTGAGTCAATCTTAATTGAGTAAGACGGCACATTAGTAAAATGAAGCTGACAGAACAGACCTACAATAAAGCTGCACTGAAAACGGTTTAAACTGCTCGAAAAGCTTGACCTAATAAAAAGGCATCCAACTAAAAATCTAACTAGGAATGGATCTCGTTGAAAAGGTGCAGCGAAAGTAAAAAGACACAAGCTGCCCATGAGCTAAAAGGTAAGGTGGTAAAGGTAAAGAACCTTGAATATCAACAGAACCTAAAAGTCGGTCCTTTCTGACTCCACATCTGTGTTCTGCAGCATTTGTGCGTGACCGGTAGGCATACCAAGCGCCTTCGCAGAAGCCGCCATCACAGCGAAACTGGGTCACAGTTTCGACACGGTCAATAGAGGCCCTTCTGAGGCCCACCTGACCTGGCTGTCAGATGTAGGTCTCGGTAGCGAGCGTGAGCAGAGTACATGTGGACGACATGCTGGACGATCGCTCGTGCAGAGTGTTGTTGTTATTCCATGCCGGCACCGCCAAGGGTTCCAGCGGCTTGGCACACCCAAGCACCTTTTCTGCGCTCGGGCAAAGTCCCAGACACAGTTTGTGGAGGAGGAGGTGGAACTTCCTTCTGAAATTTTTGTTGATCCAGAAGTAAAAGATGCAGTTGAGGAAGCCGTTGGAAGTCGGTAACCACACTGCAACAAACTCCACCCACTCCGGCACACCACTGCCCGACATTGCTGAAATAAAACAGGAGTAAATTAGGATATTACTGCAGAGATGGCCATACCCTGAAGAGTCCCGTCTCCTAATAATGCCCAAGGCTAGAGGCTTTCAAGCTTGCTTATTTGCTTGCTTAAATACACACACACACAGACAAATATTTACAATATATTGTGGTCAAAGCTTTGCTTTAACTTGGACCTTTTGCAGCATTTACAGTCAGACCACATTCAATTGGCATATCTACCATTCCAACAAAATGCTAATCCAGTCAAAATCTCAGTTCCTAACAGCATCTAGACACACACACAAACCATCAGCCCACAACTGCTAGATCTGTGCATCTGCAATCTGTAAAAGTCTATTCATGACTTTTGAAACAAGCGTCAAAATAAAAATGTTGATTCAAGAGGCTGTTTGAAAACAAAGGCTTGGAATAATCCTGGTACTAGTAATTTAAGGAGTACAGATACACCCAGTCCTCAGGGAGTCAAATGAACTGTAAATGTTGCGTTTGCCAATGGATACCACAGAAGCACTGAAGATTAATTCAATGTCTCTATGAAATGAACACCAAATGTGTCCCGGTACTGAATAGATAGAACTGTTTCCCAGGTTGTTTGTTGTTTTTTTTTTTTTTTTTTTTTAGTGCTATAGAGCAGAACCCAACACCAGGGACCAGATTCCTGGTGAAAACCATTACAGAGAACCTTAAGATAAAACACTTCACAAGATATTTTCTAAATGGAATTCACCAATAAAACTTAATATTTTCTTAGTTCTATCCATCATTCTTATGTAGCCATTTGTAATGTACCCTTGTATGCTGCAATATCTCTCATCATGAACACCAGAACTTTTAAAAATGTGTTATTCTGTTCAATCTGTGCAGTAAATGGAAAAATGTATAAAATGGAGAATTAAACAGATTTAAATCCAGCAAACAAAAATGTATTGTGGAGAAAGCAGCCAAGAGGAAACTAATCCTACTTGGAAAATATTAACAGTAGCGTGACTTCAGAAACTTGTAGAAAATTAACCTTGCTATCGCAATTTAGCTACATATTACCTCAGTATTTTATTTACTCACAGAAAAACTGAAATGCCAATTATTATTAATAATAAATTATAATAGTAATAAATAATTATTATTAATATTATTAATAATAAATTTGCAAACGTTATTGCTTTATTCTACAGCTTCAAATACACGCAAATTAACCATTATGCAAATTAGGCTGTGGCGTCATCGAGCGACTTTTAAAGGTAAAGGTAAAGGTGCACGTATTCGTCACTGTACAGTGTGGACTGTACAGCGAAATGTGTCCTCCGCATTTAACCCATCTGGTAGTGAACACACTCACACACACACATGTGTTAGGGGCAGTGAGTACACACACACACCCAGAGCGGTGGGCAGCCAACTCCAGCGCCCGGGGAGCAGAGAGGGTAAAGGGCCTTGCTCAAGGA
Source organism: Salminus brasiliensis (assembly GCF_030463535.1). Taxonomy (NCBI): domain Eukaryota; kingdom Metazoa; phylum Chordata; class Actinopteri; order Characiformes; family Bryconidae; genus Salminus; species Salminus brasiliensis. Next base: position 27,589,005 of record NC_132894.1, read on the forward strand.
CCCAACAGTGGCAGCTTGCCGAGCCCGGGAATCGAACCCACAACCCTGTTATCGATATCCCGGCGCTCTAACTGCTGAGCCACCACTGCCCCAGGACAGCCAATAGCTACTTAGGACAGCCAATAGCTACTTTCCTCTCTGAGGAGTTGGCAACACTATCAATTTCCGGGAGCAAAACCCTGACGTCGTTACTATAGCAACCAGAACCAAAAGCCTCAGATCTGGCGGTTCTGGTGGGAGTGAACAGAGCCTTCACCGCTGAGGTGCACAGCGGGCTCCACCGGTCAGATCCAGCCGACCTGAGCGGCTCCTCCAACACTATAGTTGCACCTGCACGGCCGCGCGAGCCAGCCTAACTTACCGTTATATATCATGATGACCATGCACGGCGTCCAGCAGGTGTAGTAGACGGTCATCACCGGGACGAGCACCCGCGACGCCACGTCAGGCCCGTTCCCGGATGACCGGCTCCTCGTCCTCAGCTTGATTCGCTGCCGCTTGGCGGCCGCCCACAGCCGCAGGTTACAGAAGGTCATGATGGCCGAGCAGGGGAAGAAGATGAAGGCGGTGAGGGCGAGCGAGTAGAACACGTTGCTCGAGTAGGCCGGGTTACAGACGAGGGACGCGGCCGAGAAGTGCACCTCGATGATGCCTTGCGGCCACGAGACGGGCGCGAGCAGCACGGGCGGCAAGCCCCAGGCGAGCGCGATGAGCGACAGCGCCCTCCTGCGGCTCAGCATGGTGCTGTACTGCAGCGGGTAGAAGACGGCCACGTAGCGCTCCAGGCTGATGCTGGCCAGCGTGTACATGCAGGTGGAATACACGGTAGCGTTGAAAAACGCCACCACGTGGCAGAACGGGTCCGGGCCGTCGTTGTAGTGCTTCAGGAGGCTCACGCACAGGTTCAGGGGCATGACCACGAGACCGAAGGCGGAGTCAGCCCCGGTTAAAGAGAGCAAAAAATAGCGAGAGTTTCTAGACCAGCCGGGCACCGCTGACGATATCACCATCACCACAGCTATGTTCCCCAGCGTGATCATCACCCCCAGTGCTAATATGATGGCCATTTTGATGGGCCTGTGAGCCTCCAGCTGCCTGAGCACGTCTGTGGTTCTGAGATCTAGGTTGCCAACCTCGCCTGGAAGCGAGACGTTGCTCGTTCCAGACATGGTGGGCTCCTCAAGTTGAAGGAATAAAGCGCTGGCAGGGTCCACGGTGATCAAAGTGTGACTTAAAGGTCCTTCAGGGGGGGGGGAACAGAAAAATGGCACGTTCACTGCTTCTCTCTCTCTCACTCACACACACACACAAAAGGAAAGAAGGCGAGTCACAGCACCTGAGCCTAATCAACCTGAGTGTCATATGACCAAAGATCCAATTGAGGGTAGTCACGTGATGCAAATTAGCCGGTTTGCATGGTAAAACGCCTGTAAGAGATAATTGGGCTTGAGGAAGCTTTAAAAAGAGCACTGGTCTTTTCTTCTGCAATGTACAGCTTCTATTTAATCTGGTGTGAGCGAGTGAGAGTGCGCTCGTGCTATGATTTTAACGAGAAAGGATCAGTTGTGAGACACCTGAGCTCAGCTGCTGCTGCAGCCCCATGAGACCAGATAAGGGCGAGCCTATTAGGTGGGGGAGGTTAGTGTGGACGGCTGAAAAATTAGGTCTCTGAAAAACTCAGGCCGCACGCTCACTCTGTCCACAGGGACGTCTTCATTAGGATACGGACAGGGGCATACATCGCAGGCAGTTTTCGCTTGGTTTGCCGCTGAATGGCCTGTTAATGGCTGGCTAGGCAGTTCAGTCCAGGCCTGTCTGGCTAAACCGCTTGACATGCCTTGTGGAACTGCTAATTAGCTTTCAAAAGAGTAGGAAGCTTAAGTGCAGTCAGTGTTGTATGTGACCTCCATCATGACAGGACTGTGGTAATACTCCAATGATGGTTAGCCCCAAGTGTCACCCCAGGTTTTAGACCATCAGTGTCTTGTATCCAAAATTTAGTGCATAAAATATGAGAATTGGGAAAGACAGATATTTGGAAACCTGAGTAGAATTTGTATGTAAATCACAAGCAGGTCTAACGTAAGGGCTTGGTTGTGCTGAAGCCTCAAAGCCTGAGCCTGTAAGGGGTCAGTTGGTTGGCTGGGAAGGGGTGGGAAAGTCACATCAAGCTGTTGGTTGTGCGTGATGTCGCATATGCCGCTTTTGCATAGTCATATCATGACAAATGCCACACAGGTCCCTGCAAAGATTTTTAGATGGGCTTCATGACCGTTTACATAAGAATCACCATTGCCCCATTTTAATGTGGTTCTCAGCACAGGTGAATTGAATGCACCCATGTTCATATGTTTGTCAGCTGATAATCCAAGTATGTGAAGAAAAATAAAGAGACTGCTAAAAACACAGCAGTGAAAATGACTGTACATTACAGTGGAAGAAAAGGGGCTTAACCCTGCAGTGGCTAGTTCTCTCAGCAGTCTTTAAAACATAGCATAGGTGTTGATGTAGCTGTCTTAACAAGTCTGTTAAATCCCAGCTTGTATTTGTACTAAATGAGCCTAGACCATTCATCAGCCACTGGTCAGGAAATCACAGCACTGGTATCATGAAGAGGAAAGTATCTGTCCTTAATTTCCGTCAGTGTCTTTATCCTGTGGTATTTTGCCTTAATGACTAATAAGGTTACTTCAGTTTACTGCAGTTGAATGTGTCTTTGCATGTTTGCCCATGCCTGTGTGTGGTAAAGTGTGGTAAATATGTCTGACTGAGATGAAAAGTCTGAAACTATAGAAGGAGCGATTGGAGTTGCCGTAGCCCCAGGACCCTGCGTGGTCTTCGTTCAGGCCTGAATAAGTGATGTCATAGCAGGAATGAGAGTCATTTGTTTGCTGCTTCGTCCTGCCAGAACTGCTTGCCCCAGTGGTGTTTGCAGGGGTTTGGTGGGCCAGTGAATTCAGCTCTCGTTAAATAGGCCTCTGCTTGCTCTGCCCTGGCATCTCTACAGCTGTTGTACAACTGTGGCCATGTGCAGCTGACAGAGGGTTGTCACAACCCAGTGCAGTTTCCACAACTCTATGTTCTCCTGAATGAAGTTTCATGATGTATAATAAAAAGTGTCAAAAACATGAACTGATTACATGCAATAAACTGGACTAAACCAAGATGTTTACAAGAGCTGTATATAAGACTAGTACATTTGTAGTCCAGTTTATGTGCACGCCACCATAGTCTGATGTTCATGACCAAGTGATGTTTGCACATATTAATTGCTTGCAGTTTAAAAGAGCTTATCATATTTTCTCATCCCATTTAAATATGTATATATCTTATATTTTGGTATCTGCCAAAATGTTGGTCTCTTTTTCCTTCTTTTGGTACTCTCCTTGTGCTGTTTAATGCAGATGGGATGCTCTTGTTAGTGTTGAATTTAGGTCTCTTTTGCCTTTTGGAGCTCAGGTTTGGTGCATTCTGATACCTTGCTTTTTCTCTTCTCCTTCTGATACTTAATGCAGATGCGATGCTCTTGTTAGTGATAAGTGGAAGCTTGCAATGTCGAATTAAAACAGTATTGAAAATGGACCCCTTGTTTAAGTGGCATCACACATTACCACAGCCAGTTTACGAGAAGCCTGGCCTCCTTTTGTTCTTCCTATTATTCCAAAAAATGACTAAAAACACTTGAGGGCTCTCTCCAGCGAATCCTTATTTGAATAGGGGTGAACGGGGCTAAATGGCTAAAAACGGCAGTAGAATCTGTTTCTAATCTTTTTAGGCCAGATTTTTATGTCATTTTGAAAAGCAGGAGAAAATATTACCCAAACTTGGGTAATCTGAAACTTCTGAAATGAGCTGATTTTTCTACAGCAAATAGGTTTAGGGCAAAAAGACACTAACATTCTGGCTACTGAGTGCTGACAGGCTGACGACTGGCTCTTGTACATGTACGTGAGGCAGAGTAAGAAAGTCGTATAGCTGGAGTTTTCAAAAAGCACATAAGAGCTCCAAAGAAACCCTTCATTCTGGAATCGCAAAGGAGCGCCCTCTAGCATCTGAACAAATTGGAAGAAGAAGGGATAGGTCTTCTCTTTACAAGTTATATGGTGTTACTACTGAAAACTGCAACCCAAGAGCATGTCCCAAAAGCTTCATGTGCAAGTCATGGGGTGATCTGAGCATTTCCATACGTTGCTCGACTAGGACTTCAGTCAAAACCATTATCACAGCTAAAAGCATTGCAAAAATCATAGCTAAAATGGAACTGTTGGTTGTTAATGTAAATATAGTTATCGACTGCACTCTATACCAACAGACTAAGCACTCGGGATTTCAAGGGTTAGTTTGTAAAGCCAGCATTTCCAATAGTTAGCCAGCGATTCGTTTGGTCAAGGTTCTCCTCTACGATGGCGAATGTTTTGTGGATTGCCACAAAAAGCTTCGCTGTTGAGTCAAGGAACTGTTTTTCAGAGTGTAGAAGAGTGTAGAAGGTTGCTCAAAACAATAATTTAATAGCTTTGTGAAGGCCCTTTCAGCCAAGCTCGAGAACGCCCCCGTCTCCCCTCAAAAGCAACACTATGTAGAATTTTTATCTTAAGGAGCAACACTAGCTGCCTTTTATCTCCACCTTCTTTCCCACACTTCCACAATAATCTGGATGAACAGACACTGGTCGTCATGATGTAATCGTGGGCAGATCATTTTACAGAAAGACACCACCCAGAGTCATAAAGTTACTGTATCAACAATATCAACTCAAGAGGGTGTTTGGTGACCACAGTAACACAAGCCGCATTAAATGACGACATTAACAGCTAGAGTTAGTCATTAGCTTAGCGTGTACCCAAGCTCATATGCCACACCAGTCTGCCTCCTCTCGCACCACTTTCGGTGTCCCCTCTTTCGGCCAGCAGGCTCATGCAACGTTGTGGATCGTAGCAAGCCTAGTGGACAGCTCTTCACTCACTCCAAATAAGAGTAGGGATTGTGGCTGATTTCTCAGTGTTAGCAGGGTCTGGAGATGGTGTACATTAGTTGAACCAGTTGTGTTGGAAGAAACTATAATGTGCAGAGCATTGTGTCACGGCCGAAACACCTCTCTGGCTTAATGCAGGTTCACTGTTTTTAAGCCGGGCCCCCTGTCCATGCTGACGTTGTGTCTTGTGAATCATGGAACTCTAAAGGAGCAAGCAGGAAAACTCCAAGAACTGAGTAATGCTGCGCAACCTAAGTCATATTGACTTGCGAAACCCTGTAATATTACTTTACCACCTCAGTCCACATGCTTCTTTACCTTTCAGTGACAGTTCTGTATCTCTCAGTATAGAAACGTGTATCCTTTAGTGGTGGCTCAAAGGGCGAATTCCACTTCCTAACAGTAGGGGGAGCCCAGGAGCAAGAAGTGCCAATTCTTGCATAAAGCTGCTTTAATAGCTGACTAGGTGGTCCAGGCCTGTCAAAGTAAACTTCATGGCATGTGCACTAGTGGGGTAGCCATCTAAAACTGTTCTGGACAAGCCTCTGAGCCTTGCTCTGACACATCCAACCTCTACCCGTCCTGAAAGGCTAAACAGATATGCACAGCTTCTACACAGCCTTCCTTCAAAACACCACTCCACATGCACTTGTACCCTTGCCATGGTGCATTATTTGAAAGCTGAACACAAATGCATCTGTTGTCATGTAGATAGGGAGTGCTGGGATTTCCAGTGGATGCATTGATTGCGTCTACATCAAGATGAAAGAATGATGGTCCAATTTGTGCCTGCAATTACTCCTCACAGTGCCAGTGCCTATTTTTAGACAAAAAGGGGCTAAGAGGGACTTGTGAATGTTCACAAAATTTAGAAATGGTTTAGAAGAATAAGCTGTGTTGTTCAGTAAGATTGTCATGTTTTCATATGTTTTTCCCTCGCCCACTGGCAATGAGAATCCTTTCATTAAGACTGCAATAATCTGCCGTCTGGGTGTGTGCAATTTGCAGAGGAGGCAAATTTGAGACTTCAATACAAATTCAGATTCATTTATATAGCACTTTTGATGACAAAGGTTGTCATAATGTAAAGCAGCTTTACAGAGACCCAGGTATGAGTCTCTTTTGAGCAAGCCAAGGGAAACCGTGGAAACTCAGATCAAGAGGAAGAAAACTTGAGAGGAACTGTTGAGGAACTAACAACAAGACAAACAACAAGAATAACTAGACAAATATATTGAGAAGAGATGAGACAAATGTGACATCAAGCCATAAATTATGTAATTTTTGTGTTAATGTGAAAGTACATGCAGGTTAAACAGTCATATGCACAGCTATGCAAGTGTGAATAAATCAATGCAAAGATCCAGAGCAGTACAGCACTGCAGCGGTCACCAGAACCAGGCAGCCCCTGGCTGAACTGAAGTAACAATGCATCTCAACACATGGGAAAGATAGTTAATACACTGGGAAAAGCCTGATCCAGAGGGTAGACAGGAACCAGGACCCAACCACAATGGTGCCTCAGCAATAAGCAGACAGCAGGGGGCAGCTCATGACATGGGGGGAGAGAAGAAAGGAGAAATTGAAGAAGAAGTATGAATAGACTGGTGTAGGGCCTGTAAAGGAAGACGTTAGAAAGACTACAACAATAATGATGAAAACTTAATCAGAACAGTACAGAACAGTGGTAATATGTAAGCAGGCTATATCAGCAAGGAAAACAGTAATCTGTAATGGAGGATTAACCAAGCATATCCAACCAATGACTTGAGTATTGGTTGGACATAATTGAGAAAAGGGATTTGAAAAACCTTATTAAAACTTCTCTTGTGGGCTTGAGGGATGTACAAATCGCAACAATGTCCCTATTAATAGTTCATTACATCCTTTGTTGAGCTGTTTCTAACCGGGACTGCTGTGGATGCAACGTCACCGGGCACCCACAATCTAAGAGGGAAATGCTGGATACCCTGCACCAGCCTGCACCGGCTAGCGACCCAAAAACATCCTGTTTAATTCAAAGGGATAAAGAGAGGTTGTAAACACAAATTATAACTGCTTTTGCACATCTAATCACTCACGGACGTCATGGAAAGGAATAGCATGAAAATTGTAGGATTAGGGCCCTTTAAACACAGGATATTTTCTTGCAGTGAGATAGGGGACCACAGCCTTCGCATGCATTGCCCCTACGTGTTTCTACAAGTGGGCAGGAACACTGACAGGTGACAGAAGCTAACAAGAGACAGCAGCCACGTTATTACTATGAAGGGGTGACTAATGTGAACATTCATTACTACACTGTGAGAAGATGCTCCCAGGCCTGTGCTCACAGTGTGACAAGTGCCGACTGATGGCAAGCCTCTGCCATGATGCGCAAAACCACTCAGACAGGCCCTCCCAGAAGACCACAAAGAAATCCAAACAGAACCTACATTTTTAATCCCCTTTTTCCTTTGTTTGTGTTCATGTACAGAACTTGTACTTTACAGAGTAGCGCTGTTTAATTCACGCAGTTTTAAAGAGATTAGTGGCTCACAATTTCCTGATAGACAAACCATTTAGAATTCAGCGAAGGCCAATTGGCGTAAATCCTCTTTTGTGAAGAAGCTTTCCAATCCCGCCAATCATGAAACCCATCAAACAAGAAGCAAAATAACTTCTCCATTTTGTTCTCGCTCTCACTTTTTCAGCTGCATCCATCCACTCATCCATCTGTCTGCCCATCCGTCATGCTTTCTGGGTATGTACACACACGCACATGTGTGTGTGTGGTTGTATCTAATCCCTTAAAAAGCTGTTTGTTTCTGAACTCAGGGGAGTCGATAGTGGCTGTTCCCAGCTGCTTCCTCTCCACAAATGGACACCTGTGACCTCCTGGATATTTTAAACCTTCACCTATAATGTCTCACAAGGTACTTGCTTTAAATTACTACTGCAGCAAATTGACGGCATTTTCACCGTTACATAATCTATGTTTTTAGTAAATATGTAAAATTGGCTTAAAAGCTGTAGGCGATATGGTGTGTCCATCATGGCCATTTTAAAATAATAATGTATGGGACAATTTTCTGCTGGTACCACTGCAGCAAAAAAAGTCAATGTGTAGAAGTGACATACAAAGGAGACAGAATAGTACACATACACCAAACATTAAGACTGCTCACAGATTATGCACATATTGTCAAGTCAAGGTTTAGGACCCAGGTCTTCTAATCTGGATTTTGTTTTCGCTGGAAGCTAAGGGGACAGTTTATGTAACTGATCTACTATGCAGTGTCACACCTGTCAAGGATTATTTACAAAGTCCAGGACTGGAAGCTGGATTTATGCTCCAGATTTAAAGAGCTCTGGTCCATTATCTGATCTCTGGTCTAGTGGCAAATATCAAATGATAAGCAAAAAGTCAGTTCTCATAAAGACTATGAAGACCTGGGTAACAAGCTCCAAATCATTATGGCCAGATGACTGGACTGGGGCATTTCTAAAATCTTGTGAGACGGTTGGGTCCCCAAGGCTCACTGATGCACAAGGGCAACAAGGGCTATCCCATCTGGTCCAAACCAACAGAAGAGCTTAGACTTTTTGTTTAGACTTCTTTCAAGAACACATTTTTTTAATTATTATTTTTTGTTTTATTTGTCAACAGGGCCCATTGTTCAGGTGTAGTGTGAGGTGTGTCCTGGGAAATTCCTTAGATCTTCATTTGACAGAGCATCTGTGAGATGTGCTAAAACCTGATCCATGTCTTATGAGACTCAGAAGAATAAGCTGCGTATGTTAGGGCCAGCACCTACAGCAGTCCATGCTTTGACAGATTACAGCTGTTTTGGTGGCAGGTGATGCAGAAGACAATTAATTGTTTTGCTAATGTTCTGACCCAGCCATCATAATTTGGTGGTTCAGAACTGTATGCTTGCCCATCACCTTCAAGAAATGACTGTTCACCTGCTGCCTAATATATCCACCCCTTGCCAGACACCACTGTAGATGAAGATAATCAATGTTTTGAACCTCTCTTGTCAGTGTTACTAATATTATGGCTGATTGGTGTAAGTTGCAGAATTCACATCAGTGTTATTTTCCCTCATTTCGAAGCTAGCAAGTACAGTGTCTACACTATGGGGTTAGTTCTATCAACTGTTACAGCTATAGCTCTCCAGAGCACAGAGAACTTCATGACCCCCAAGACACAGTAATTGACAAAAAAAAATAACGCACCCAGATAGAAATGTTGCAGGTCCAGCATGTCAAAAAAGGCTGAAGGCTCACAGAGGCTACTTTTGGGTAGTGTACCTCTTGGTGAGAAATCACTGTATAGATATGCCTCTACAACACACTTGAAGACATATTGCCTAGTTGGCGTACTGAGAGAATCAAGATGGTTTTTTCAATGAATTGCCAGCCATCTAGGCTGTTCAGACCACGCTCACCATCACCTTCATTTGCAGTGATGCCGTGAACAAGAAACCTGGGCTGCCAAGAACTGAAAATGTTCTGTTGTGGATCCAATGTTAGTCAGGTTTGAGTATAGAGGCCTCAGGTGAGTGCTTTAATCCTGCCTTTGCTGTGAAGGTCCACGCTGCCCCAACTGCTGGTGTGATGACCTGTGGAGTCATCGCATACGACAGTCGGTTACCCCACAGTAGTCATACAAGGGACACTAACAGCTTAGCGATATGTGCAGGGCATCCAACTGGGATTTTTTTTTTTAGCAAAATAATCTCACCTATGCAAAGCCAGGATTTCACAGGAATTTCTCTGCCAGATTCCGATATTTCCCTGGCCTGCCCAGTTGCCAGATTTCACACCAATCAAGCATTTATCGGACCAGCTGGAACGCCGGCTTCGGCAACCTACGAGTGTGCAAGATCTACAGGCCCAGCTGCACCATCTGTGGTCAAATGTGCTGCAAGATGCCATACGGAACCTGTATGTCTCCATGCTCAACTGTATCTTATCTTGTATCCAGGCTAGAGGGGACCCAACAGGGTACTAGAGCCTCCATTCAATTGTACAGTTTCCCCAATAAACGTATCTTTTCACTGTAATATTATAATCACTTACATTCATTATCATTACATTCACAAATAGAACGTTTCATTTGGTTCTATGAACTACTTGGTGTGTCATGTACAGAATCATCATAAATTTACTTCAGATTACATGGAAATCAAATATATTTATCATATAGTTTTGTAGTGACAATATTTGCTGTTCAGCTTGTAGGACAAAGTTTCTGCTTTCTTCCCAAGAGGTGGTTTGACTATTCAGTACCAGTGTGAGTACGATCGCCAAATTCAAAGCAGTTCCAGAGTCGGTTTATCTCGACAGTTCCCCGACTAAGCCCCTTGTCCCAAACTATGACACAGACGAATGCAGCAGAGAGTTTTATCAGTGAACAAACAAAAGAGTGAAAAAATGAATTGAGTGTTACATAACCATTGCTCGTCACTTTGCAGAAAGGCTGCTACACAGTCGGGGCTATTGACTGCCATTAAATGTTCTCCCTCACTTGCTGTCAGGGCCCACTGTGCCATAACATTGATTTTTAAACCTTCACCTTAGCTCCTCAGTGTTTACAGAGAAGAGGCCCATCACGTTCACTGATATCTCTAAACTGCGTAATGGTCAGACCGCAGAGAGAGCGCCAGCCCCCACAGAGACAGCACTCTGCTGGGATGTGAGAGAGAGTAAGAGGAGCTGTGGGCAGACCTCCAAAGAGGTGCTGTTCACTTATAATCACTGTCAGCAAATCGTGCTTTCACCTTGCCCATGAGAGTCATATGCTTTCCGCAATGAGCGGGGGCCGGATGGAGTGAGGGAGAAGATGGATAGTTTTAAAATAATAAGAAGAATTTTTATCACTAATTTCGAGAGCTTTATGAAGCTATGTTGTGCTAGTAAGCTTCTTCGGACAATGCCTGCAGGTCTTTTGCATTAAACTTTCATAACGATTCATTAAAAAGCTAGTGAGGAGGGAGAGTGCTAGCCCACGTCTTTAGCAGATCAACCTCTTTTCCACATGAAAGAGAAAAGTTAAACAGAAAAATAAATGCAGGCTGTGTTGCATAGTGTTGAACAATGAATTATGCATTATTGAAGGCTTCCAGATAACATGCCTAGTGGAAACGAAATCTTAAAATGCAAGACTTGGGCTCGTCACTATGCTGGGTTAGCAGGTAGCAGCTGTTTCCCAGCTTATCTTGGAGCAATGGTTCATCCATAAATGTTCAGTTTTCTTATAAGCCTAGCTGTAGACAACCAGCCAAGACATGCCAAGGCATCTGATGTTTGTTTTTTTAGTTTTGCAATGGACCTAAAAGGCTAAGGTGGCTAACCAAAGTTACAGAAGCATACATTTGCATTCGCAGCATTTAGCATAAGCTCTTGTCCAGAGTGGCTTTCAACCATGCTTTGTTTTTCCACACAGAAACAATGCCCATAGTAAGTGCAAATATAAAAAAGTCAAGTTTTGTTACCTTAGCATAATAATTACTCAAGCAGAAGTAAAGGAAGTCGACCAACCTGGTCTGTTGCTGGTGTGTTGATTGTTTACTAGCATACCAATTCCAATTAATTTTCATCATGAATTTTTAAAAAAAGGTAAAGAACAACTACCAGATTCAAGTCACGCATTTGCTGGAGACTGTAGGAGATACTTTATTTATTCCTGCCTACACAAATAAAATATCACAGATTACACAAGATCCAGCGTTTGACAACTGACAACGCTGACCCCTTGAAAAGATTTTACTTAAACCCTCATATGCTGTCATCTCACCCATATGCTTTTAGCCTTCTGAAATTTAACCTCAAAGCAATTAGCTTTCAAATAGCTTTTTTGCATAGATCGTCCAAAGACAGAAAAATTGGCTTGAGGTTTGCTATTAACTGCAACACTGGTTTCATAAAAGAAAATAAATCCATTCATTACTAGCCCATTTAAAGTATTTCACACTAAAATGAGCAGAACAGTGATATAGTTAAATAGTTCAAATGCCCATCCATAGTTTGATCTCTTCACAGACTTTTGCTAAAATGGTGCAGAACACAGGGTGTAATTTCATCATTAAAATGATAAAAAGAACTACACTTGATAGGGCAGGTGAAGCCAAACACTGCTAGGCAGTAGCTGTACTATAGACATGGTGCTAATGTAAGCATTCCTTTAAGTCATCTCAGAAAAATCGTATTTACAAGATGAATGCACAAAGATGCCACTATAAACTCCACACCACGTATTTTTAGATGAGCCCCGACTTTCCAAAATTAGGGGCTTGACATAAAAAAAAAGCTAAATAACTCATGCCAAAATTGTGTCATACTTACGACTTTGAAGCTCGTAAGTACCTACAACATGATTTCTGAGGTGGACTTAAAGGCAGCATAAGCACAAGGCCTTTAGGCTAAACCACAGTAGAAAGGCTAGCTAAGTTAACTAGCTACAAAACACCTGTGTTTACATGATTGCATGGTTATTCACCTACTGTTGAAAAGCCACTTAAGAAGTTCTTACGAAGATTCTGACATTCACCAATGTTTTCTTGTATGTAATTAATACAATGTTTAGTTTATGAGAACAATGGCATTCAACTGTATAAGAGCATAGTTGGGAACATTTTTGCTCTATGAAAACACATCATAAACTGCATGAGATATTGATGAATGAGTCCCATTGTCTTTGTTGGAGTCAAAATCTGCCATGCCTCAGACATGAGTCTCGTGCTTCTATAGCTTTAGGATTAGGATTAGTAGTTGTCCCTTTGTTCTTTGTTCGAGTGTCACATAAAATCACATAAGCAAGAGTATTCTCGATTTAGACATGCAGTTTAGCCCAATGCTAACCAATATTCATTAGCTAATTGTAAGCTATGATGGATAACCCATTATCCGTGGTGGGATAAACAAAGCTTGAATGCCAGTTACTCTGGATAAGAGTGTCTTTCTGCTGTTAGCTGTGTTAGCCTCTTAGCTCCGGTGCAAAACTTGGAAACCAAGCATGTCTTGGCTAAGCGACTACAATTTCATTATTTTTGGCCGAGCCAGTTCCTCAAGAAATGTTCTTTTTGAAAAGCGGATGAGCTCATTTGGACATTTCTATCCGGAAAAGACATGAGCGTGCTTCAGTTATATGGATAATCGGAAGGGAGCGAGGGGGTGTAATCGACTGAACAGACTCTCAAGATGAAGTCATATCATGAATATTTCCTCGGCCCTCAGTGAGAATTAAATCAGTCCAAGATTTCCCCTCCAGTTATTGCGATCACGCAGAAGATATCATTTCATAATGGTTCTCAGTGTAATTTATCACATATGTCCTTGGCCTGATGGGTAAATTAACCAGATCGTAGTAACAGAGCTGAGATGTGGCTGTGAATTGTTTGGCAATAAGAGCCATGCACTATTTTCCAGATGGTTTCAGAGCAATTATTAGTTGGGCACTGAAGGGGAGCGATAGTAATGCAAAAGGATCAAAGAGCAACATTTTTCAAAGTGATAGTGCATGTCATTGCTGGTGTAAGTAGAAAAAAGGCATGCTGATGACATGATGTTGTCTGTTGATGTTGATGTGAGGCTTCTGTTTCTACACTGTTCTCATTCTCAGTATTCAGTGCCACAGAATTTGAGCTACATTAAAAATCTGTCTGTGTTTAGAAGAAGTATTTTAATATTCAGTCATGGTGGCCCTACTGTGTGACCAAGACACACCAACACACAACTTGAATTGGCATGTTGTATATTTTTTAATTGCCTTTCAAAGCCTAGGCTGCTGCCGAAGTAAGATGAGCCCATGCTAGGACTGTCCTATGAAAACTCCTTCTTAGTAGCTTAATAGCCACACACATGGAACAGTCTAACTAGGCTGCGTGGTGATGTCACAGAAAATTTCCAACCTCTATTGATTTGCCTTTTCATTTCTTCACGGAAATGAAGTACAATTATCAAAACAAACATTTTTAAATGAACTCTCTGAAGGGCTGAGAAGGATACATCAGTTAAATTCTCCCAGTTGAAATCAGCCCAAATGAAGGCTACATTTTTATGTAGGCTGCTGTACACAAAGGGTCCTTCACTTTGGAACAAGTCTCTATGACATAGGGCCCGGAAAATGCAGCCCACTTTGGCCTCAGCCTAGACTTTGGAAAGCAGCTATTGTTATAAAGCAGCATTATGTGAGAATAGGTGTTTTTTTTGCTTCTGGGCTCCCGACACATATGGGAAGTGTATTTTTGCACTTTGAGCCACCTCTAAAAGGCATCGTCTTTTAGATCGGTCAGCCAAGGCATTACTTCATAATGCATCTTTGTGCAGGGCTTCTGTAATGTTCTGTGCTTTTTGTCTCTCAAGATGAAATGTACTTTACCTTTTCCAATCAATCACATTTAAAACTCTGAGCTGTCAAACTCTGAGCACCAGCTGACAGAACCTGTGAAGGCTCGTCCAGAACGACACTGTGGAGCTCAGAGTGAAAACACAAGAGAAAACACTCAGAGCTCTAAAAAGCAGCATTTTGGATACAATTCCTTTGGAATTGGAAGTCCTTTCAGACTGTTGCTGCTGTACTTTTGCTCGTGGTCTGCACTTTGCTGTGTTCTGATGCTCATTGTACTGGGTTGAGTGATGTACCCTCAGTGTGGTGTCTGCATAGTGGTGCTAAAAGTCTTCACTCTGCTTCCCCCACAAGGCACATTAGTTTTACACATTCTACAAATGTGTGAGTTTGAGATATGGAAAGACCCACCAGACTGACGAATACAGCAGAGGGAGCACATCCCGCACACGGCGCGGAGTACAGCACTGGCTTTGATGGGTTTCTGCAGCTGTGTACGACCTTCAGTGGTTGAACAAGGAACTGCAGCTTCCTGTGGCTAAGGAGCAGAGTTGCTGTTGCTGCGACATATCGGCCAATCACCCAATGCATATTCTGGCTAGCAGTAGCAGTTATTACAAGTCAGCCGAGCATCACAATGATTTTGAAGCTGTTTAAGGTAAAAAAAAAAAGAAATTCTACGTAGCATGGCTTTGAACGTGTCTATGAAATAATCAGTGTCAGATGGACACTACATCTGTCTTAGACATGCCCACTTGCCTCCTACAATGGTGGGAGGTGCTTGTTTAATGTACTGTAGTGACTGTAGTAACAAGCGATGCAGAGCTGTAACTTTACAATACAGTATTACATAACACCACAAAGTATTAAGTGCTAGTTTTAGGCTGGAATGCCCTTTTAATTAAGGGTTCCTTTTTAATTGCTGTCAGCTTTGTCCAGTAATGCCAATAACACCAGTTATCTAGTATTTAGCCAAGATTCCACAGTTGAAAGGAAACCAATATTAGGATCATTCATTGGTAATGAGAGTAAAGAAGAAAGAAACTCAAATGTCAACAAGGAGACTCAGGAGATTCAGTCCATCTGATAGAAATCCACCTCCTAACCGCAGCTCTGGAGGGCACTTATGTGAAGAAACTTGAAACCATGATGCTTCAGCTTAAAATGTGTGCAGTGTGTGCAGATCCTTTGTGTGTACATGGCAGCGTTATAAATGCAGAAGGATAGATTTTTGCAGGGCTTATCTGGCTGACTTTTTTTTTCCAATGTTAAAAAGATTTATAAGATGTTTTTGAATATCTTGGTGTCTGGAAAGTAGGCTGGGTAACTTCCTTTAGAGATATGCATACACTTGGCAGTATTTCTGCAACTTGTTTACTTTAATGTTCAGTCCACTTTCGAACCTCTCTTTATCCTTTAGATTTAATGGATGTTTTTGTGTGTGATTTTAAAGCAAATCCATTTAGGTACATAAGGTCCACATTTTTTTGTCATTTTGTCTCTGTATACCACCTCAGTGAATTTTAAATGAAGCAAGGGAGATATTATTGATGGGCTTACTTTCAGCTTTAATTCAATGGATGTAACAAAAATATTGCAGCAACTATGAAGGAATTACAGTCATTTACCCAGTCCCTCCACTTTCACATGCTCAAACGTAACTGGGCAAACTAACCTGATTATAAATATTAGGATTATTTTCAATACTTGGTTGGAAATCCTTTGCGGTCAATGACTGCCAGAAGTCTGGAACCCATGGACTCATGGAGTTCCCTTCCTTGAAATGTTTTGAAAGGACTTTACTGCAGCCTCCTTTAGCTGCTGCTTATTTGTGAGTCTTTCTTCTTTTTGGTTTTGTGGTCAGTAAGTGAAAACCTTGCCTCAAAACCATAGGTTGGGGTCAGATGACTAGCTCTGCAATTTAAGACCATTCAATTTCTTTGCCTTAAGAAGCTCTTGGGCTGCTTCTGCAGTATCTTTTGGATCATTATCCGTCTGTGCAGAGTTACTGTCCAATCAGCTTTGCAGCTTTTGGCCTAATTTGAGCAGAAAGTATAGCTCTACAGACTTCTTCTGTCAGCAGTGACATCATCAATAAACACCAGTAATCCAGTTCTGTTGGCAGCCCATTCCATAACAGTACCTCCATCATGTTTGCAAGATGATGTTGTATGCGTCAGTACCTTCCTTTCCTTTTCCATAACCATGTTTTTCTTCATTTAGTCTGTCTGAAGAATCTTGTTCCAGTTTTAGGCAGGCTTTTAAACATATTTACTAGAAGTCTGATCTATTTTTTTTGTTTTTGAGTGACTCCAGTGGTGTGTATATTGAGATAAATCCTCTGTATTTACATTAATGAAGACGCTTTTTGATTGTACACATTGACAATAATACACCTACCTCCTTGAGAGTGTTCTTGACTTGACTAGATGTTGTGAAGGGGGTTTCCATGGTCTTCCAGGCTTTTGAGTGTTGCTGAGCTCGCCAGTGCATGCCTTCTTTGAGAATGTACCAAACTGTTGATTTAGCCACTTCTAGTGTAGTTAAACTTGGAATATCTGAATAAATATAGATTTTTAATGGCCTTTTCTTTCAGACAGAACTTCAACTTGGGCAGGCTAAAATGCTATAGGCTCAATCAGTGGTCCACATGTAAATATGTTCATGGCTGGGACCATGTTGCGTTTATAATTGTACTGTATAAGCTGGAACATTTTTTTTTATTATGAATTTGATAAAAGCCCTTTAAAAAGCAGGCTATGCATTTACTTTTATAATATACACATCTAAAATAATAATAATATCATGTCATGTTTAAAGAGGCTCTTTCTAGTTTATTCTGCTCTTATGTATATTGACAGACTAACATGACACATGCCACTGTTGACTGCAGACAGCTCGCTAAACGCCGGCGCCAGCAGCCTCCTACTGATCTGTGGAGTTGAAAGTAGAGCTGTTGTGATGCGGACTTATCACATGTCTCACAGACCGTGCTGGGAGATCAAAAGCAGCATCTCTGTAATGGCCTCTGCTACAACTTCTAATCTCCAGGCCCAGGAGTGCTGTCAGCCACAGTAATGAGGCTCTATTAGCCACCTCCACCTGTGGAGAATCGCCATGTCTTTGCTGGTGCTCAGGGAAGCTGCTTTCCCCATGCCGCCGATGTAATCTCCATTCAAAACAAGCCCTGCAAACCTTCCCCTTATCAGAACGCTCCCCTGATTTGAGCCCCCGGTGAGCCAAGAACTGTTTCAGGACTTTGAATAAACAGCGTACACTACGCCCAGGCAGGGAGGATCATTTGCCTAATTGCTTCATGTCACATTTCCCGTGCCGTCGGGCTGGGCGTAAGCGGTTCCAGCGCAGGGACGTTAGAAATTCGCTTAAACGGCGTCTGAAGTCACCCTTGTGGATTCACGCCACTGTATTGATATTTAGTTTCCGCTGACGGGATAAACGCAGAGCTCATTTGCACCTCATTAATGTACTTTCACTGGGAGCTGTAAGAATGGCTGGCGTGCTGTCGCTGCTCTCTTTGTTCAAAGTAATATCAATTAAAAATTAATAAGGGCCTCTTGCGGTTAGGTGGGAAAAAAGAATGCGTTCAGTGGAACGCCACTGCTTACCTAGCCAGGAGATTTACCCCAAAAAAATGACTGAAATGATTACAGATGAGGTCTAATCCACCTCATCAGACTCTTTCAGGCTGAATTCACATTTGTTGCAACCTTTATTTCTCAGTTTTGCTCTTCTGCTTTGACGATTCACATTCGTGTTAGCAATCAAATCACATTACAAGCTTTGAAGTTTGATTTAATCTTTCTTATTGACCCATATCTACCATAAGTGTGAACGTACCATCAATACTGTAAAAGCATACATCCCACCCTGCATAAACTAATTTCAGGGAGGTAGCACCAAGCAACAACACCAACACCACACCCCCCCTCCCCTCCCACACACACACACACCCCAAAAAGGTAACCTCCATTTGAAAATATGTACTTATATTATTTAACCCATGGAGTATTTTTTGCGTAGAGGAGGCAATTTTAACGTATTGACAGTGACTGACTGATGATCTTGTTGAGACGTGCATGTGCAAGGACTGCGTCTTGTTTGCCTAGAAGCCTAGAAGTTTCTCATACTGACGATCTGAGGACATTTTGCCACAAAGCTAACAAGTATATGTGCTGCAGAGAGAAGAAGTAATCTTAGGTAAGCTGAGGTTGGGTCTCCTTGCTTGAAATATTATTGAAAAGTTATTGTAAAATTATTGTAGAAATGATTGGAAGTGGTACAGACATACTGTGGCATTGGTGTGTGTGTCAATGTCTGTAACAATAGTTTGTCGACTCAACATTGCTACCGCTACATTAGCAGGACACCGACTGTCGGCCTCACCCAGCATCGCTACTGCGGCGCTAACAGCGCTACCCCGGAAACAGGCAGCCTAGCCCTGCATCGCTATTGTGATGAAAGCAGTGGGTCTCACCCAGGATTGCTACTGCACCGGTTGTAAAATAAACAGCATATATTTACAGCCCTGATCTCCCCCATTGTTAAAATGCCACTGACTATTCTATGCAGCCAGTGGCGGTCTGGCAAAACTAGGCTTGCCTGTTTTTTCTTCTTTTGGAGTGTGTATTCTGTTATAACTTTAAGAGAGTTTACAGGGAGTTCATCACGCTCATCATAAAAGACATCAATGTATGACAGCTGTTAACTCACCTCGGCTTGTCTTTTACACTCATTTAGCCCCTATGGCCAATAAAGTGCATATTGTACACACAACAGCAACAATGTCAATATTTTGACCCTACAGGCAGGGCTAGTGCGTTGTCTGTAGTGCTAGTTCCTGTTTTGAACACACTGCCACGGAGCTGCAGGACACTAAACTGAACTGACACTAAACTGAACTGATGCACAGTGAATCAGAGAGGTCAGCTGTAAATCCCGCCCACCGAAAAGACAAATTGTTCTCCTAAGCACAGGGAGCCAATCAGGATGCTCTCTATGTCATTCTCTCTATCTCACATGCTCGCTCCCAAAAAGTGTGTGAGTGAGCCTGATATACAGAATTCAGATTTCTGGGATATTCTATGTAATTTGTTGCAACTTCCAATATGAGAGAGAATCCTGCGAGTTGCAGGACTGGTTGGATGGCATGATGGGAATGAACATGTTTGTGCCACTGTCAGTTCTCCACTTACATCAACCTCTTTTCCACACACAAGACACACCGGGCCAAATGTATACAACTCAGTGGTAAAGGCTTACAAGGCATGGCATTAAAGTTGGTAGTGGTTCTCGGCACACTGCTGTACACTGCTGTTTACATATGATCTCAGCCATAGATAATGTAGCCTAACACAGATATAACAGAGAAATCGGGCCATTCTCAGCCAGCAATGGGAGGACTGACTCAAAAGACACCCAAGCAGCTGTCTGTCAGCCTTTAGCAGTGCAGATGTACAGGAGATGCAATTTTTTTTATATATATATATATGTCAAATGGCATGACCCTGTGCAACTCTCCTTTTCCGCTTTACAAATTAAGCACGGGGGCTGAAGTAGCCTAGACCAGATATTTCAGTACACAGACATATTCGCCTGCGTCCAGCGCCCACTAACCCCCAAGAGTGCTAAGAGTGGAGGAGGACAATGCCCTTGGTCAACATGCAGCAGCAGAGGTTTAATAATACCGGCTACAGCCTCTGCTGTGCTCCGTACCATCGCTATAACATCAAAGGCACAGTGTCTTGACTTCCTATGCATATTTCCAGCAAGGTACTTGTGTTTTAACCCTGAGTCCTGTTTAAAACATAGGAGAGAGAGAGAGAGAGAGCAAGAGAGGAACAGACACACAGACCATGTATCAGTGAAGCGTAGAATGAAAGCTCAAGGCCTTCGTCGTAGGAAAGTGTGGGTGCATAGTCTGTTTCAGAACTGCCATGACTTGCCAAGCGAGAGAGACCTTGATGGTAGTGCATCGGTCCCTGGAGCTATGAAAATGTTATTCGGAGAGCCGCAAGTACGTGCAAACTCTGCTCCTCTTTTTATCGATCGGTAAAGAGACCTCCACCACTGCACCATGCTGCTTGGCCTTTGGTCCTGCATGTTGATGTCGGCTTCTTTTAGAAGCAGCAGACATGATGCGCGTCCAGAACTCCTGCACACGTTGTGTCTGAGGATCAGCTGTGCTGCAGGGCTTTATATATATATATATATATATATATATATATATATATATATATATATATATATATATAATCAAACTGTGGTTTTGTGAGGTGGGTTTTGCTCAGGCCTGCCAGCTCTCTGAAAATCAGCTAACAAAGATATGTGCATTTCCTTTGTGTGCTTATGAGTGAAGGAGAGAGAGAGATGGAGAGATAGAAGGACAGCCAGAGGAAGATTTAGGCACATTCAGATCATTATTCTGTGTCTTTCATCGGCACTCAGGATGTAGGTGGGCCCATTAATGAAATGCAAAGAGCTTAACCGAAGAGGCAGCCTCGCTGTGATGTTCGTAGATGTACAGAGTACGTTTTATCTAACATGGATTAAAAGGCTGAATAATTACACTCATCATAAGCAGGTGCGAAAACACTTGTGGCCACTTTATTAGAAACACCAATGTACAATGTACTGGAACCTTTGGCACTAGAAAAATGGAACTGTGCTTTTTCCAGTACCAAAGTTCCAAAGGGACTTGGGATGTTGATCAATGCAACGCAGTGTTTGTAGCGCTCTGTTTTTACCGATGCACCCCCTGGCAACCTCTATGCGCTATAATTGGACATGATTCACAGTGAGGAGTGTATTTTCTGCTGTTTTTGCCCATGCCGCCAAAACCACCAATACACCACTGCAACACTTTTCATGACAGCTGGTTACAAATGAAACTGCCGTGGAAATGTTCCCTTTTACTGGTGGTAGTCCTGCATTCAGTGTCTTGTTTTAAACTGACACTGTGTGTTCAAAACTGAGAGCACTTTCACAAACCCCTGTCAAAATGTAAAACAGTTTCATATCCACAAATAAAACCCCAGAAGATGTCTATTCTGAGTGTTTATTGCTATACACATTAAAATGAAATTGACTTACCACAGTAGTGTAAAGTAACTGGTAACCATGGAGGCCAGTCATACGAACTAGTTTTACCAGGGATGGTGGAGTAATGTTATTTAACCACAGAATTCTGTCATGTTCAAGCAATACTATGAAAAATTGGCAATTTCTTGCTGGGCTCCCAGTCGGGAAGTATAATTTGCGCTTTGAGCACACTGGGAGAGACAGAACCATCACGAAGCATGTGGACTGAGGCAGAAGAGTAATATTATCTGAATATACACAAATCTGACTCGTGTTAGAAAGTTCTCGCCTGTGTTTTCCTGCCCACTTCCCCAAAGTTACATACTGCAGTTAGCAGAGTGTCGAGCCCAGAGTAGCAACGACAGCAATGCTATTGTCCCTATTACAGTCCCTATGGGAGTGGCGCGGTTTACACATTACTGTCACAAAAGTCCATTTGACAGTTTAGTACCTTCATTTTTAATCTTTGCAGGACATACATGACACAACTAAACACCCACTTGAGCTTATTCACAAGCTTAATCTGATCTGGTCTTCTATTTTACTGACACAGGAGCATGCATGCCGTAAAAATAGCTGACATGAGATAGCTGACATGATATAAATATGAGATTTTACAATATTATTTACATTACCTCTCCTCCTCATGTAAAACTAAACCTGTCCAATTCGGCCTATAAAAATTGTGCCCAAATTATGTGTCTGTTTCTACTCTGAAAACACAAAGGAGGGAATGGATCGGTATTGGTTAATAATCTGCATTAAGGTGCTCAATTGCGACATCCCTAAAAAGGACATCAACAACACTGCTGTACATGATACACTCGTGCCAGCACTACACACACATTAGACAGTGAAACTGTTAGAAACTGACCAGTGATGAATGTGGCTGATAAATTGTACATGACAACAGATTTCAGGCTTCTGTCTGCAAATGTACATCAGTACAGTATACAGTAGCCCTTTGAAGATGGTCGGTGGTCGGTGAGTGGAGGTAAAAGATGTTCCTAATAAAGTGGATGGTGAGTTTATATTGCAGTGTTTTATATACTGCCCGACATTAAAGAAAAGAAGCACTGCTCTGGTAAAGTAGTACGCTAATTCACTTATTGAGCTGCATGTTCTGGTGATCTAGTGCAAATTGCCTGTGTGAGTATGAACTGACTAACGAGTAGCGTTCTCTATGGCATCGGCAACACCTAGGATTTCATCAGTCAAGGTGTGTAATACCCCTATTACACAGAGGACAGAACAAGGCGTGTTAATTGGAAACAATCAGGCAATGGCATTCTTTGATCAGATTAACTATTACATCAGCTGTGTGATTTAACAGGCTGTGATTAGGTCTGCGTGTGGGTATATGGCTCTTGGGCTAACAATCACCCGCAGGTACAGAAAGCTCTTGCTAATCAGGGCCGAGCGTGAAAATACTCTGCTGGTAATCAGGCCACTGTGGCAGTCGCGTGGTGCCTGTGCTTGTCATCTTTCTGTTTTAACAAGCAGAAGCGTGGCACCCAACTGGCTCCTGATACCAAGAAGAAAGTCTAATGCTTGCACAAGTATGTGCATCTTGGTGTCACAATCTATCCCAATCATGCCTGTCAATCTGGTGGAAATTAGAAGAATGATTTATTGGCAGTTGTGTGGGATATTTTAATATAGCAGTCAGGACCATTTTGGGGCCTTATAGGGAACACTATAGAATATATTAGAACTTATTCACTGCATGAAAGTGAACCTCAGAAATTATTGCCTGATTCAGTCAACATGGACCTGAATCTCAAAGGAGTGTTTGCAGCCCCTTGTGGAATCCATGCCACGAAGACTTGAGGCTGTTTTGAGAGCAAAAGGAGGTCCTACCCATCATTTGTGCCTATTATTGGTGGTTAGCTATTGCATTGTTATATCGGAGCAATTTACTGATTCTCAAATTGTAAAATCTCATATCCTGCGTGTCTAATAGCTGTCCAGTGTGTTAGTGTGGTCATGTCTTTATCAATACAACCACAACTGGTACACATATAGCCTGTGCAAATGGAGAAGGATGAATTATTTTTTCTTTGTGCTCCCATGGGCCTCATTCGCCAATGTCTACCTAAAGACTTTCGTACATTTGTCCTTGAGAAAGGTCCTAACAGAAAGTCTATGTCAAATTTGTGAAATGTTTTTAAATGGCAGCCCTTATAGACTGAGCATTGGTGGTTTTTCAGAATAGCTTTCTTCTCAAGAATGGTTGGTAAATAAGGCCTATTACACAACATCTCGTTCTGAGCACGCATGTTGAATAGGGGTTCTAACTGTGCTGTTATTTCAGTGTATTTTTCACAAACACTGTATCACTCCTCTGAACGCTGTTACTATAAATCATATAATGAACCAAGAAGTAACGTAAATGCCCTGAGCTGAAGAAAACAAGAATGAGATAAACGGAAACTAAAGGATTAAGGATTAAGACCAGAATACACCATAACAAACAACAAACGGACAAGAAAAAAAAAACTGTGAGTGGGAAATAGAGTTGAATTAGTTAGTCTATGTAAGGAGCCGGAGAAGGAACTGCAGGCTGTTCAGTGAATGAGTGGAGTTCATTACTGTGATGTAGCAACAAGCTGCTTGTTAAGGAGCTATAATTTGGTGGAAGGAAATGCTAACATAATAAATGCTACCTTCATGGCTCAATTCATTCATTTTCTGAGCTGTTGTATAAAAGCTCGCCTTCAGCTCATGTCTGCCTCATCACAGCCATGCTGTTATTTCACGATAACACACTCCCTCTCTTGTTCTATTGCTTTATTAGGATATTGGTTCTTGTTTGTTCTGTTTGTGAGCCCTAATACAAATCTGTTAAGTTCCACTTGAGTGTGTGAAATGTGTGTTTATGGAACCTAGTTTAGGAAGATTATAATCAGAAGGGTCTCAGTATGGCCTCCACACTGTCTCCGGAGTCGGTTATGAAATGTCTGTTCCGTTTCCCCAGGTTTAGCAGGCTGTCTGCCTTATTGATGGGAAAATGGAGAAAGGAGCGAGAGAGTGAGATGTTATCCAGTTAGTGACAACACTCAGGAGACAGCAAGCAACACAGCTGCTGACACGTTCAGCAGACAACACAAAGACCTCACAGTTCAGCACACACTCGTACACCTACACACACACACACACACACAAACACAAACACAAGGTTTGTATTTCTGCCTTTGTGGGGTATTTTCTTTTTTAGCAACAGCAGTATACCCATAAGTCTGTAGACAATTATATGATTTTTGTCATTTTGCCTCATTACATGAAGCAATCTGTGATTGATGTATAAACTTTCACATTTAATTCAGGAGGTTTAACAAAAATATTGCTTTAAATGTTTCGAAATTACAGCCATTTTTTACACGACCCGTCCACTTTCCAAAGTTACTGAACAAGCTGACAATTATTTAAATACAAGGAGTATTTTTAATATTTGGATGTAAACCCTTTGCAGTCACTGACTACCTGAGGTCTCAAACTCATGACCATCACCCTCAGGGGATGTTTCCTCCCATAAGATGTTTTGCCAGGCATTTGCTGCAGCTGCTTTCATTTGCTGTTGGTTTGTGTGTCTTTCTGCTTTTGTTAAATCCATTGAGTTAAAGTTTAAATTTTTACACTTCAATCACACCTTGACTGCTTCCTTTCAACTCCACTGAGACGGTGTACAGAGCCAAAATGACAACAAATGTGTGCCTGTCCAAATGCTTATGGACTTCACAGTAACTGTAGCTAAATGCTGCAGTGCTACAGATAAATACAAACCTAACCTCATCTTCAAGAAGTCATGCAAAAATGGATCCAAAACGACAGCTTTACAGGAGAAGGGAACATCCTCCCTAACTTTACATTAAACTTTTAATTGAAGACAATGTAAAAAGATTTCACTCCAAGTCAAAGTTTGATGCACTATAAAGCACAGCTGCTAGATTCAGATTATTTCAAAAAGTGAAACATTTTTGAGGGACAGTGATGAAGAACCAGCAGGAAATATTTACATTAAAGCTGTATTCTTCCTCAGGAGGACCAGCCTGTCATTCCAAGCCTCATTGCCCATTTTTTTCAGCTTCAATCAGCTTCTGACTTTCTGAGTTTTCACATCCATATAAGTAAGTGTGATGTGAGGAGCGTAGTGGTCCTGCTGAGCCAATCTTCCCTAAAATCATTAGATACTGTGTCTTAATAATCTGCATGAATTAACCACTGTCTAATAAGCTAACTTTCACCTCAACTAATCTTTGTCCTGAAGGCCCAATTAGCTCTGGAGCTGCAAGTCTCCACATAAAATGACATGTGTCTTGCCCAAAGGTGGCCCTGGTAGCTAGCGTTAGCAAGCAACCTAGCTTTGATATTTTATAAAAAGCAGCTCTTTAATAAACCTAAAAACATGTTTTAGTAATGAGGAATCATTTAATTTCATCTGTGCCATTCCTAAAAGCGACATACACAGATCAGCCATAACATTAATACCACCTGCCTAATATTGAGAAGGCCCCCCTTGTGCCACTACAACAGATTTGAGCATTCGAGGCATTGGACTCCTCAAGACCTCTGAAGTGTCCTGTGGTATCTGGCACCAATATGTTAGGAGCAGAGAAATGGAAATTGTGAGCTTGGGCATCCATGAGTTGTATCAGTGGGTCTTAGGTACCCATGTTCCCAGTTAGCAGGTGGTTCTTTTCTTGAACCACTTTTAGTTGGTACAAGTGACTGTAAACAAAGAACACCCCACAAGACCTGCTGTTTTGGAGATGCCCTGACCGTCTGAGTCATCTAGCCATCACAATTGATTCACAGTAGCTCACATCCTTAAGCTTGACCAGTTTTACTTCAGCACTGACTGACTGTTGACAGATGCAACTGTGCATGAAGGTAATCAGTGTTTTTCACTTCACCTGGTGTTAATGTTATGGCTAATCGTGAGTAAAACAGACTCTCCTACATATATTAAATGTCCAAATGTTTGTGGACACCCTTTCCAAGTTGCACCCATTGCTAAATGCATGCACACAGCTTGTCTCGACCCTGTAGAGAAATACTGCCAAAAGAATAGGACTCTCTGGAGCAGATAAACATGAACCTATTGGCACCATGCCTTTTCCGGGCATGAGGTGAGGTGGTATTTATCAAGCATCTTGACCTCACTAACGCTCTTGGGTTGTCTTGTCTTGCAATCACATCCTCACAGCAATGCTCCAAAATCTATTAGAAAGCCTTCCTTGGACAGTAGTTGTTAGGTACCCCAACAACAAAACTCTTTTTTAATACCCTTGATTTCAGAAGGTGGTGCTTGCGTTGTAAAATACAGAAGTTTGAAGCAATATTTGAAGTGTGGAGTGAACACTGGTATCGGGCTAAAACCCACTATTTACCCCCAGGTCATTTAGTCTATTTTGGAAACTAAGCTGCAAAACAGCCCCTTTCTTCTGAGGGATAAAGAGAGGCTTAAAATGACCATGGATGATAAATTCTGACCAGTTTTGGACTCAAATGCAGGAAATGTAGGATACTGGCCCTTTAAGAGGATATTGCGGATATTTCATCCTCCCAAAAAGCTAAATACACGCTCAGATCTGATCTATCATGCCCTCATTCCTCAGGCCGGCGGGAGGGGGAGCAAAATGATTCCCTCCTTCTCCCTCCTTTTTATCTGTTCTCTCCATCCAAAGCTTACAAGGCCTTCAGATCTCCGAGATGAATCTCAGAGAAGGTAATACACCCGTTTGTGTTAAGCTAATGCATTATCTCCCCGATGAACGCAGTGGCAAATCTCAAGGACATGTTTGAAGTACATCAAGAATCGTTTCCAGCAAGAATTTCTCATTTTCACATAGAAGTATACGTGTTCTTGTTAAGGAGCATAACCGGGCCCAGCTCAGCATGAGACAGATATGAAACGACATGGCAATGTTCTATGAAAGAGCTTGAGAAGTATGAATGTCATTCCAAACGCAATTCAGATGAGAGAATTCTCATTCCTGCATTATTACGCAACCTCCGCCTGATGTTTCTCACATCGTTAGGGACCTGTAGATCCTTATTCTAATTAAGAGTCAGCTTTTGTGGCTTTGGGGTGGGTGGGGGGGGTGAGAGGGGAGTTGGATGGGTAGGTTGTAATTGTTATGTTCTTCAAAGCCATAGAAAAATCAGTAATCTTCAACTGGTTGCCTTAATAGACTGCAAGCCCTTAAAACAATCCTATGACTGACGGCTGCACAAAGGTCAGGCCTGCCCCTATCCTCACCCTGCCAAGGAAGGTACAAGAGATCCAATCCGATGCAAGCGTGCCTGGCTGAGACAGACAGCATGTGACAAGGTGTCGGCATAGACGACCTCTTTAGAACCTTCTGGCTGCCGTGGCCAATTAGCCCAGGCTCCAACTTTACACTCTGAGGTGAGATACGGCTAATGGTTTCTGCTCTGGGCACATTTGTGAATTCATGAAAAAGAAAAGTGCATGATGTACTTATGCTTATGCACTCTGAAAGTAGTAGTGTGTTGAATTCGCAGAATTGTAAGGTAGAGCAGGGTACAATCTAACACTATTCATTATGCTATTAGCCTGGCTAGCTCTCATTGTGTTTATTTGCTTCAAAATGATTGTTTATTACAGCCACTAACAGAGTGGTCCAGGTAATATAGCAATTCATTTGTCCTTACACAACTCAGCAATTAAAATATACTATATAGACAAAAATATTTGGACACCTGCTCATTCCAAAGCAATCTTGCTTTTGTTGGAGTAACTGTCTCTACTGCCCAGGAAGGGCCAGAATGAGGTTGGAGGATCACCACCCCACATCATCCTCAACTCATCCCAAAAAGTATTAAATGGAGCACCATCGTTCTTTCTACTAGGGTTTGAAGCATTGCTGTGTGAATTTGATTGCATTTAGCGACAAGAACATTAGTGAGTTCAAGATGTTGGATGATCACCAACCACATCATCCACAACTCCCCAATTAATTCCAAAAGTATTAGATGGTGCATCATCCATTGTTCCAGAGAACACAGTTCTTCCACTGCTCCACAGCTCAGTGCTGGGGGGCTTTATACCCCTCTAGCCCATGCCTAGCATTAGGCAAGGTGCCAATAGGTTCAGGTGTATCTGCTCCAGAGAGTCCTTTTCCATTATCAATACTCTACAGGGATTAGACAAGCAATGTGTGTGCATAAATTGTGTCAGCAATGGGGGCAACTTAAAATAGCTGAATGCATTTATTACAAAAGGTGTCCAAAAACATTTGTCCATATATTTTATATAAGAAGAAAATACTTTGAACAAATAAAGGTTTAAAGTTGAGTCGATATTGCCTAAATATTATGTAAGATGTTTAGTCTTATCTCATTTGTTTACCCCATCACATGGGGAAAGCCTTTCTATTCTCCTAACCTTGGAGTATGTGTGAGGAGATCCTTTGAAATTGCAATAAACATTGAGGGGATGGGACACATACTAAAAACTCAGTTTGTATTGTTGACCAAACTGAGATGCAGAACTAAATAATGTGAGTTAGGACAAAACTAAGTTGAGTTAACTCCAAACTGTGCTGTTATCAGGTACTTTATAAATTTAGGTTAGCCTGACTTTTCATTTTACACAGAGATGAGTAATATATATGTGTATACACCAATCCACCATATGAGTCAAAACATTATGACCTATAATATGCCTAATATGGTGTTGGTCTTCTTTGTGCTGCCAAAATAGCTTCCACCATCAAGGGATGGACTCCCTCGCAACCTCTGAAGGTGCCCCATTGTATCTGGCACCAAGAAATTAGCACCAGATC
Source organism: Salminus brasiliensis (assembly GCF_030463535.1). NCBI lineage: Eukaryota > Metazoa > Chordata > Actinopteri > Characiformes > Bryconidae > Salminus > Salminus brasiliensis. Next base: position 27,618,220 of record NC_132894.1, read on the forward strand.
CTTTAAGTCCCGTGAGCTGTAAGGTGGAGCCACAACGGATTGGACTTCTTGTTTGTGCTCATCCCACAGATGCTCGATCTGATTGAGATCTGAGGACTTTGGAGGTCAGGGCAACACCCTGAGCCTTGAACACACCAAGTGCACCAAATATTTAATCCAAATAGCTGGTAAAAACCATCCCTCATCCCTCATTGGACGTCTTGAAAAGACTGACATATGAACATTAAAAAAAACATGCTATAAAATGCTATAAAAACATTTGCTACCAAAGGCACTGATTAAAAAAACACCACTGTTTGTGAAAAGGTATTATATGTAGCCTTGTAGCCTTGTGCAGACTTTTGAGCAGTGGATGAAAGTAATATGTTCATATGAATTTCCTTTTATACGTCTGAACACGATGTCCTGGTGAGAAATCTGAAGGTAGCTATAAATGCCAGTCCCCATAGTGCACTTTAGAGTTTCTCTCTTCTTTTGAAGAATAATCCAGCATTTCGATGAAATTGTCCCAAATGTGTATAAAAGCATTTCGAGAAAGGAAAGCTGCTTTAGAGAGAGAAAGGCCAGTCTGGCTGCTTTTTACTGATTTATCCATACTTTGCCTGTTGATTGGATTGTTCCGTTCATTCTCTGCTTTTTGATACAGCGCTGGGCAGTCGCCCAAGGACGTTTAGGTAATCGTATTGTGAACGAGGGAACGTGTGACTCACAACGTGTTGAGCGGTCAGGCAGTAATGCATGATATTGTGCATATTTTCTTATCATACAAGAATAACTGAATAACCATTATTAGACTCTTTTTGTAATAAGTCTGTCATTGCAGCAAAAGGAGGCCAGTCCATTCTTAAATTCATGCTCATATTTCATATGGTCACGGATATAATGGTTTTTAATAATAAAGGTATTCCATTCGAAAAAAAACATTTTCACTGCAGCTCTTACACTTTTGGATGCTACTATGTGTTCTTATATGAGGAATTGAAAGGTCTGCTTTTGATGCCAATGTCTGCCGTTTTCTGTTAGAAGCTAACACTCGAAATGTGGCTACTTGAGGCATAAAGACAATAACCATTTAATGTGAATACAGAAAAAAATCTAGGGAAGTAAGTGATGCAGCTCACTGCTAGGGCCTGTTTCCACCTAGCATTAGCATGTGTTCTTTGTGATAGTGTCACATTTGGAATTTACTTGTCCACATGATAAGCCAGGTGTAAACACCCCCAGGATGCATTATCATCAGATTGCGATCGGTCCACATTTGCAAACCACATTTGGAGGTGGTCAGCGATGTATCTTGTCCACATTTTAAAAAGCGTACATCAGAATTTGTTGTTTAAAGGAAGTAATACGGAAATGGTGTACATGACGGTGTGCTTTTTACACAGGAAAGAAAAAGCAGATCTCATCTGGTCTCACTGGGGTCGTATTTTAATGAGAAGTGTTAAAAGAATATGGTCAAAGGAGATCCAGATACTATCCAGATACAAAATGCACCTTACTGCCAGGTGCAAACAGGTCTGCAGAGACTTATTTTTAGCTAAAAGATTGAGTTTAAAGTCTCAAAAAAATATGTTACCACTAATATAAGTGAAGCACTTTTTGAACAACCAAGCCACAATCCAGGAAAATGAATGCCATTTCTTAAAGATATTTCAGACAGTCAATCTAGCAACTGCAATCTAGCAACACATTGGTATCCTTTTTTATAGTAACTGATGCCCTTATTTGGTAGGCATCAGTTAACAATACTGTCAGACTTGGGTGACCAGGGGAGTCCATGTTAGTGTTAGCGCAAAGTTTTAAGAATCAGATCATTTATTACACTTTCTAATGACAGTTTTTGTCATTGTTAATCAGATAATAAAAGTTTTTTTTTTTTTTCCTGAGCTTGTATTTACTTCAACTTGCAGTATACAATGTGGCTAGGGAAGCCATTTTACATACATTGTGAAAACACAAGTTCAAAAGTTTTAGTTTAATAAAATTGCAATTACAGTTTATTTCACATTATGACTTTAAGTCTAGTTTGGCTTTGGTTTTCCCTCTGTAAGTTGATTTGACTATATAGTACAAGATGTTTCAACTTAGCAATGCTAGTTTAAAACTATAATAGTTAAAGCAGGTAGCCAACGGGGACGTCTACACACAGGCAGTGAGGGAAATACATGCCCAGTATGCAAATAAGTGATTTCAAGAGCCAATAAACATGTGTGTGAGTTTTGAGGTTGCATTGCAGTTAAGTTGCTTCTACTCAAAAAGTTGGAAAAATTATCACAGAAATTCACCTAATTTAAAATAATTGCACAATATGTGGAATGTATCCAGTTTTACGTACAGACGTACATATATCTTTAACTCAAGGTTAGTAAGAATTACAAAACTTTTTTGCTCATTAATATAGCTTATTGTTTAAATATAATTTTACTGTGTATGTGTGTTGTATTGTGTGTTTTGCCATCTCTATTGCTGCAGATAGGTAATGACAAGGTCTCTGTGGCTAACAAATATCTGTTCGTGAGCTGACCTTTGCCTGTGCAGTGGGTGGTGGGCGGTGGGTAGCGCACACATTTTAGTAAAATTTCTCTCTTGCTGTTTTGGAATAAAAGCCCTTATAAAGCACTGAAACCACTGATCCACTCTGCTGCTCAACACACATTTCCACTGGGTTTGAATAACTGCCCAAAACACATTAAACACAATCCTGTGTTTAAACAGCCTGTTGGTTCCTCCATTTCAAAAGCACACTTATACACAGAATGTGGTGTTGTTGAAAACGTACATTCATAAACGATTTGATCAGTTGTTTTGCCCTGTCTGTTGTTTGGTTTTATGATAGAGATCGGCATGGAGGGAGAGAGAGATCTGGGCAGGAGACAACAGAAACTAGGCCACATTGGTGTAATGAATGGCTTTCTGGAGGGGAGTAACAATATGAATAAATGCACTCATTACTAGCTCATTAATCCAAAACATGATTGATAGCACACCCCAAATCCGTATGATCAAACAAAGACTTCATATCCTTCTTTATTTTATATTAAACTTTAACAGTGTTTTGCATCGTGACTGGTTTATTTACTGACCTTCTCTTGTATTAAAATGATAGCATGTTATCTTCATGCTATTCATTCAGTGCTTAGTATTAATTCTGCTCATCTAATGTTTCTTTCAGAATAGAGAATGTTAATAGGGAGTTTGCCCCTCTTTGCTGCAGTAACAGCCTCTACTCTTCTGGAAAGGCTTCCAACTTTGCAACTTGCCATGAGGACTTTTCTGTAAGCATTAGTAAAGGCTGTGAGCATTAGTAAAAGCTGTGAGCATTGGTAAAGTCAGGTACTGTTGTTGGATGATTAATTCTAGATCACAAAGGAAAGTTTTTTACTTCTGTTATTTATATTGTGTATATATTGGTAATTTATCTACGTTTTGCTATCCCGAGTGTATATACGAGTGTCTTGCTATCCCTTTGCTGCTGTGACACTGTGAATTTCCCCACTGTGGGACTAATAAAGGATTATCTTATCTTATCTTATCTTATTGGATGGAGCTCTATCACATGAGAGAATGCAGCTCCACTGCTTCACAGCCCAGTGCTGATCTTATCCACACTCATATATTTATTGTGTATTTGTTATTTTAACTACACTATACAAGTTTGTGTCCAAATCTTTGTGGACACGCCCTCTAATGAATGCATTCAGATACTTTAACCCCTTAACCCAGAAAGGTTTATTAGACACTAGGGCATATTACTCATATTATCTCGTATTACGTCTGTACAAACTGGTGGGGCTATTTCTTGGTAATATAAGTTTGTAATGAGTATAGAGATGAGGCATGGTGGTGATCATCCAACATCCTGACCTAACTGAACTGCTTTTGTCGCTGAATCCAATCAAATCCTCACAGCAGTGCTCCAAAATTGTTTCAGATTCGGGTTTCAGAAGAAACAATGAATGAGCAGGTGTCCCAATACTTTTGTCCATATAGTGTATGATGGTGTTTTGTGTTCAAGTTTACCCCATCAACCCATGTCAATGCTTATTAGACCAGCACAAAGTCAATAGAATCCCCTTAAATGAGTGCATCTGGTCATTTGCCTTAATGCTTTTTGTATTTTATGAGTGTGAAACTATTTGCACACATACTGCATTGCTGTTATGAAGAATACAAGACATGAGGCTTTATTGACTAATTTGTGATATATCTCTACTTGTTATTCTATGCATTGTAAAAAGAAGAGTTTTATATGATGTACAAAAAAGATCTACTCAATTTAGAGTGCATTTAGAATATTTCAAAAATAAATCTTAAGATGTATCAACAGAATCTATCAAACTGAATCATGGTGCAATTTTAGATTTCATGATACACTGAATCATTTCCAAATAAACCAAAATTGACAAACAGATTAGTGTAAGATCAAGGTAAAACCAGGCCTAATTTTTATTCAATTTAGACCTATTGTTCCAACTCAATGCATGTGATGTGCTATAGAAAAATACTGTTTAAACATTGTAAAAATAATTTTATATATTGTACACATGTTGTACAATATGCATTGTTTGCAATGTAAAATTATATATAATTATATAAATTATAATTATATAAATTATATATAATTGTAAAAAAATGCATTGGCTTGAAGTTTGAGTTTGGAGCACTTTGTAACATCATTATAGGCAGCATATTAAGTGCTGCGTGGGAATGTCCTATTTTTGCTCTATATCTTTTCATATCTTTGTGTTATATATCTATTCTAAATGTGTGCATTTCTATGCAAATGTTTATTTATTTGTTAATAATAATAATAATAATAATAATAATAACTCTGTGTATTAATTTTCTGCAACACGCTACAAAGTTGTTATGACGGCAGTACCCTGAACAGGCTTGTCTTGCACATACACGTACACTTTTTCTGAGCCCTGAATTCAAGACGTTCTAAACTGTTTGATTTTTGCTCCTGTCTGACAGACAGATCTCTAAGGCTCTGTTTCTAAGCCTCAGCCTTCATCATATCGCCTTTTGTCAATCATCCAAAATGTCAGAGCACAGAGGACTCCACAGTGGTGAATTGAAAATGTTATTTCAGACATTTTCTTCTACGTTTAGTTTTCTTCCCTTTGGCTGCATCTGTTTATTAATCAATAATGTAGGAAAATAAATAGCAAACGGCTGGTAAAACGGTACCTCTGGTTATTTCTCTGTGTTGATTTGCAGGTATGTTGATAGAGGTGTTTTTCCCTCAAAGCCATGCAGCTTATTGCTGTGCTGTATATGGAGATACTGTTTTAGCGTCACAGTACAAAAAAATAAATGTCCAATTTGTCCCAAAAAACATTTGTGTACAGGTAAACATGTTTATCAGCTACTTTATTAGAACCCCTACCTTGCAGCCCCACCTTGCTGGTTTACAGTTAGAGACTGTCGACCATCTGATGCACTGTTTCTATTAGCCATGCTCTAGTCCTTCATCAGTGCTCTTAGCTGGATGTTTTTGGGTGGTGGACTACTTTCAACTGTGACACTAACACCAGCAACACTGCTGTGCTTGATACACTCATATCAGCACCACACACACTACCAAGCTGCTGTCATGTCAGTGCGACTGCTGTGCTGAGAATGGCCCACCACTCAAATGATATCTGGGCAGCAGAGGTTCTGAAGGGAATGAGGGTGACTGACAAATTGTAGGTTACAATCTGTAACTGAACACCTACTATATATATAGACACAATTATATGTGTCTAGTAAGTGGAAGAAAAAGGTTGCGGTGTACATTACAGCTAGCCCCATAGGCAAGGTCAAGTTATAACAGTTGCCAAATGTCTGTCAAAAAGTGCATCAGAATATTTAGATGATGCCGTTCTGGTTCTGGTGGATCTGATTGTTTACTTGGAGAAGCTAAGTTATAACACAACTAACCACTGGAGGCAGTACTTTAGTCAGACTAGCTCTCATGGTGTGTTATTTATTAGTGACAGTATATGATGGGACAATACAGCCACTTATATCTTTTAATAAACAAAAGCATCTATCTGATCTGTCTGAATTTGTTGAAGACATTGCTATGGGAAGACAAGAAGGCCAAAGGCATACACATATACACTAATCAGCCATAAGATTAGTACCATTGACAGGTGAAGTGAAAAACACTGATTTTCTTTATGTACAGTGGCATCTGTCAGGGAGTGGGAGCTACATATTAGGACGTAACTGAACAGTCAGTTCTAGTAAGTGATGTGTTAAAAACAGGAAAAATGGCCGAGCATAACAATCTGAGCCACTTTGGGCCTAGATGACTGGGTCAGAGCATCTCCAAAATATCAGGCAGATCTTGTAGAGTGTTCCTAAAATGCAGTAATCAGTACCTACCTTAAGTGACAACAGGTAAACCGGTCACAGGGTCATGGACCTAAGGCTTACTGATGCGATCCATGGAGACCTCACCTCACAACTTACAGGACTTAAAGGATCTGCTGCTAACGTGCTAACGTGGTGCTAGATACCACAGGATACCTTCAGAGGTCTTGTGGAGTCCATGCCTCAATTGGTGAGATCAGTTGTGGCAGCACAAGAGGGACGGACTCAACTCCACAACTGAAAACTGGTGCATGGAAGTACGGATGCGCAGATATTGAGTCAGAATGCAACTGACAAAAATAATAAATATGAGGCACTTTGTATATGTGTGGATGGAGCATCTAAGACTAGGTCCAAATTCACATGCAATTGCTGCATCACTGTAGCTATCCATGGTGCTGAAGCTGTATTTCAAAAGACGTGGAGTTTAGTTTCTTTTTGCTAGTACATTGTTGTGATTGTTGGCCAACAGGCTAAATATGATAACTGTAAGTGTTGGCAGTGATTGAAAACAAGACTTTTTATTTCCAGACGCAGCACTTGCTGATGACGGGTTTCATTAAAGAGGAAAAAAAACTTTTTCTGCACAATTCAATGGTTAAGCAAAAAGCTAAATGATCAAGTGTGGTTTAATGTGAAATTAAGTGTCAGGCATCAAATACTATATTTATAACCATCCATATAATACCTGGTAAAGAGCATTGTATGTTTTAGACATCTGGTTCCATTCACCACCACTGTGGACAGTTCTGACTGACGTAAGTAAGTTTCAGTAGAAACAGAGAGTTTCAATTTCTGAATGCTTTTGTTTGTGTCTTAACCATTTAATTACGTAGAAATTTGGAACATTTGGTGGAATTCCTATTTAAACCTGAACATCAGCATAAATTCCATTTCAATAATAACCCCTATTCAGCTTCTGTTTCCTGACCTGAAAGGCCAGTTATGAAAGAGCTCTCTCCAGTGTCCTTCAGCAGGGCGGAGGTAATTATTTGGGGACATTGGGCTCATTGCGTCTGGATGACATTTCGTGCCCCCCACTCACTTCCCCTACTGCGCGAGTCCTTGGCTGACCTGCCGTCCCAGTGTCCACTCATGTTTGTAACCAGGTGGGGGAATGTGCAGGATTGAGGCAGGTCTCTGGCCTGCAAAACAACACACTGAACACAGATAAGCTTTCAGGTGAACGCCAGATTCACTGTTGCATGCGCTCAGTGGGTTTCAGTGGTGGTCCTACAGCCTCTCTCTCTTCAAATTAGCCAGCATCCAGATGGCAGATAAAGCGATGGGGGAACACAGCGCACTCCCAAGCAGCACTGGCCATTCTGTTTGAGTTGGAGAGCCAATGCTATTATTGTTTGTGTTCAGCGCTCTGAACTAAGCCCTGTACAGATGGATGCCGGCCATGCGCTCTCTTTTGCAGCTGAACATTGTTGAAAAAGGATATATACTTCGTTTTCAAGTGCGACGCACTGTGAGTCCAAGAGGAGAGAAAGGAGCGAATGGGAAATGGGAAAAACCAGAAGCAGAAACAGATGGGCAGAACAGCCAAAGCTGGTCCATGAACAGTGAAATGGCTCTGGTCTGAGTGGCACCATTAACAGCTTATGTTCAGCTCCATAGTTCAGACACTTCACCGCGCCCTAGTGCAGCTCAGAGAGCACAACGGTAAACTACTGCAGTTTCATCAGCTTTTAACACTCTGACCCCTTAGAATCGATAATGCTGAGGACCATTCAGACTGCACGCTCCCCCTAACTCGCTTTGACAAGTCCATTTCAGGAATTTGTTAGTGTTTCACTGGAATATCTTTCTAGTCTCAATGATCTAGTCATTCCGTCCACTCAACCTGACTGACTGAAAAAGCATGCTTCTCCACCTTACTCTGTAAACCCCAGTGTTGAAATTTAAAAAGCAAATAAACAAAGCATCACTTCCTGAGCCTGTTCTCTTATGTGTTACAAGTCACTATGGTTGAGTTGACTAAGATATAAACACCACCAGCAACTGAGAATGGTTTGATCTGAATGTATGATTAAGGTTGATACACAGCTTTTTGATTGGATGTACAGTTTCCACATAGCAACAGATTTGTTACATATTTATCAATGTGGTGTGTCCTTCTTATGTCCTGATGATACAACAGTTCTGAATAGAACAGTTTTAACAAAAGACATCAATAAAGCCTTGAATTTCTGTCTAAGTAAGCTTTAATACTGTCAATACCTTCTGCTAACCAGTGAGTTATTGCTTATTTAATGATAACAATTCCCTAGCCTGCCTTAAAACAGTAGGCTACAAAAGGCATATGGTTGTATTAGGTATGTTGGATTCCCCTATAGTTTCTAAATTTGTGGGTGAAATTGATGGATGATGATGTGACGTTTGGTCTTTTCCTTCACGTTTCATTGATTTTATGGCTCTGAGTAAGATGTTGTTTGCAGACTTAAACTCAGGATCATTCTTTAAACACTAGGATGTGTGCAGTCCAAGATAAACGACTCACCTTTTGTGGTATGGATAGAGCCATAGAACTGTCAAAGTATGAGGTTTAGCTCAGCCTTTTCCATTGTTGCCAATGTGGTAGCAGAATGATATAGTGAAATCTGATTGATTGAGATGTATTTTAGCAGTGCTGATTAGAATGCTTGTAAGATCAGACTGTTGTATTAAAAAGAAAAGTAACACTCAACTACTTGGTAGTACCACAACATCACCTAAGATACCATCACATTCACTTAAAATTACATAGCTGCTGCCTTAGCAACAAGTTGGGACACTTTAGCAACCACCTGAAATACCATTGCATTCATGCTAGCAGCAACCAAGAAACACCTTATCAACCCCATAGCATCCACTAACCAACCCCCTGAAATACCAAGACAAGACAACCATATTCACCATTTGTGTTGGACACAGATGGAATTTGGCCTCCACCTTTAACCCAACCAAGCAGTGAACACACAAATACACAAAAGTAACACCATATGAACTGCCATACCACTGCAACCACTTAGCAACACCATAGCAACCCCCTAAAATCACATGACAACCAACACAAAAACCACATAGCAACACCTTAGCAACATTTTAGTAACCAACTGAAACACCATATCAACTGCATAGCAACATCCTAGCAATTACCAGGAATACCATAGCAACCATTAGCAAAAAACCGAGTGACCGCATTGGAATACCATAACAACTGCTTGGTCATGAGCACCACTTAGGTTGCGCAACCACTCTTCAGCACTTTTCAAGTTAGAGCTGCTGCCCAAAGAATTAGTCTCTTGTAATTTGCATGTGCTTCAGTGTGGCAGCAGATTTAAACCAGTAAAAAAAACTCTCTAGTCGATCGTGCTACTTCCCTGAAATGAGTTTTTGCAGTGTAGGATGTCTGCTAAATGTTTTTAGTGTATACATGATTTTACTGTGTTTTCAACTGGAATCAGTATCAAGCAGAAATCCTCAAAGCACGTATGTGCAGCTTCCAACTCAACGCTTGCTTTTTCTGGCAAGTTCTGGAATTAAACAATTTTTGTGCCAAAGATTCACTGATGGAAGCCAACACACTGTAACTGTGCTTTAGTCTGGAGCCACTACTTGGAGCCCATTCTTTCAGAACGTAATTTCCCCCCAGAAAGGAAAAATTTCCGAAGGAGCTCACCCCTGTATCTCAGCATGACATCTGGAGTGCATATTGAGTGAGAGAAAAGCCAAAATCAACACTCCAAACCCTCTCTCCCTTGCTTGCTTCCTGACAGAGAGCTGCTAAGCTGAGGTGGAGAAAATTGTTTTTCACGTCAGGGGGAAGCGTCAATAGGCTTGCACTGCTTTTATGTGCGCTGCCGCGTGGTGTTAGAGTGGAAGGTATCCCGCTGAGAGCCTTGTCCTTTGTATTTTGACCTAAGATAGCCCGATCTCATGTGAAATCACAGCGGCTGAGAGTTGCACTATATGTCTGTCGAAATTCAAAAATTCCACCCAGGATATCACCTCATGTTATCAGCGGTTCTTGTGATCAGTAGGCGTGATATCTGGACAGGTTTGAAGTCACAGGGAGCACAGTGTAAGACATTAAAGCTGCTTGTATGATGCTAAAAACAGCTGATCAGGCCTGTCTGAGAACTGCCTGGGCATGGTCCCACTATTCTAATGAGCACACTTGATTGACATTCAACCTGTTACGGAGCAGTTCTGAATACCCCAGTGCAAATGAAGCGGTCAGCAATGAGTGAAACATCCTCTACAGGTTATGCCATTGATGTTGTAGACCCTGCTGTGCTCACTCAATGAAACATTGAAATCTGGAAATGCACATAGGGAATAGGACCAGTTGAACAGGCAAACCAGATGAACGAGGGTTGTATGTTTGTGTCACATGTGATCATTCATATTTTCTATGTATGAACCATGAATATGGTTATATGATGTATTGTCACTTATTATATTCACTAGATACTGGATATGATCTGCTCTATATGACACAAAAATATTAGTATACATATTTCAATACAATGATTAGCCATAACACTATCACCACTTGCCTAATATTGAGTAGGTTCCCCCTTGTGCCACCACAGCAGATCTGAGCATTCGAGGCATGGACTCCTCAGGACCTCTGAAAGCATTTGTGGTATCTGGTACTAAGACTCAAGCAGATCCTGTAAGTTGAGAGGTGAAGCCTCCATGGATCGCATCAATGAACCTTAGGTGCCCATGACTCTGTCACCAATTCACTGCAAAACATTCAAAAAGGCCTGAAGTTTTGAAGACGCTCTGACCCAGTCGTCTAGCTTTCACAGTCTGGTCCTTTTCAGAGAGGCTCAGATCCTTATGCTTGCACATTTGCCCTGCTTTTAAGACACCCCATTAAAAAACTGCAAAATATATCAAACCTCTTATTTTTCACTTACACTTTATCAGTGGTGATAATGGAATGGCTGATCAGTGTAGATATGTAAATATTTCCATATAAAACTTAGAGGAATATAGTTTCATATATATTTTATAATTATATAATTACCAATGAATGTGCTGAGGACCATAATCAAAAAGATATAAATGAGCACATAAATGAGCTAGCATTGTGTGATTTAACTCTGTGACCTGGGGAAGCTAATCAAAAAATATATCATTATTGTTTAGAAAGCTAAAAGTTGATATTGTGAATGTAAAGTAATGCTTTATAATTCTACCTGCACTTGTAATTACCCCTTTAATCACTTTTTCAATTATCTTATGTTGCTGGCATTTGATTGGTCTTTGGAGGGTTTCTTATCCCTCTCCCTCAATCACATCACACTACCATTCATGAATTCCAATAACATCAGTTACTGATACAGATGGAAAGTATATCGCTGCTGTCCAAAGAAATCCGTTTTTAGTTTCTCCACGGCTTGAACCCTGTAGCTGCTCTGCACACTGTGTAAATAATTCTGAGTGAATGGACCAATAGACATTTTTAAAATTACCTGGAATAAACCCTTGTTTTACATTTTTGCCTTCTCCTTTGACTAAACTTTTGGAGATACATGTTTTTCATTGGACTGCAACGATATGAGCATACAGTTTGTTTCCTTAAATTTGAAATGTTTATGCACCATATGTCAAAATATGTACATATAATAAAGTTACAGTTGCATAAAAGAGTTTGGGCACCTCTGGCAAAAAAAATTGATTTTGTTATTCAGTAGATTAGTGTACACAACCTACAGCCAACACCTACATAGCTTTAGGTGTTTGGGCTAAAATAGATTTATGAAACTTGATGTTACTTTATAACTGAAGGACCCTAAAATAGTCATTCTTGCTTCTGCAAATGTTTATCACACTTCTGATTTCTGAAAATGAACCTGATGCCCCCAAAGTAAGTGAAGACTATACAAAAAGCAACGGATATTTAAAAATACTTAAACAGCCTATGGCCCGTCAGTGGGTCAGTTTTTTTACAAACTTCTATTACCAAAGAATAGCCCCACCAGTCCCTGTAGTTACTAAGTAATATACCATAAGCCTTGGAGTGTTAAGGGGTTGAGAGACAACAACTAAGGGGGACTGTGAAAGTCATGGCTAGATCTGGAACACCAAGAAAGCTCTCAAATAGAACGTCTTGAATGCTGGGCAGAAAGGCAAGGCAAAACCCCATTTTAACAGCAAAGGTAAAATAAAAAATAGCTCATAATCTATGCAAATTGTAATATGCCAATGTGTAACATGTAAACACCTGACAATGTATTCATATATCTGTTCAAATGTTCAGACATTTGCTATAGACTCCTTAAAAAATATTTAAATTAATATAAACACATCTAAATAGATTTGCTGTGCATACAAGACTGTCATTAAGCACCAGTTATAGACAACAAAGAAACAGTGCAAGTGAATGATTGGGTCCTCCAGAGAACAGCAGAGCTGTCTAGAGAGATGAGTGTGATGACTTAGTCAGACTGATCGGCACCTAGCCAGCATCAATATCCTTTTGTTGCGCAATGAAAAGTTAACATCCCACTTATCTGCTGTAAAGCTGGTGACACGTAGAGTTCCTGAGCTTTGTCGCTACTCCCGAGGGACACCACACTGCTGATATTTCTGGTCTAGACCATGCAAGTGGAATTAAAATTGACCAATCAGGTGGATTTGGCAGAGGCCGGATAGCATATGAATAAGACATTCTATGACTTGTCAAATCTGAGCGCAAACACCTGGCCAAAAAAACAATACCCGTCCAGCCTCCTTAATTAGATGCCAAATCCGGAAGGCAAACATGACCATCCACCCCTCGCCTCACCTTCACCAATTCTGCGACTGCTGATTTCTCAATCTTCCCACCGACTAATTAAAAAGTAATTAACCATGCAATTGAAAGTAGACCGATGCAGAAGGGAACCTGCTAAATGTGCTGCCGATAAAACATCAAGTGGATGTGCCAGCCATTATATAACATGGTTTAATCCCTCTGTGTTTAAGACTGATCAAACATCATTTCCTGTTGTTGTTTTTCTTTGACTGATACTGCACCATCACAGCAAACAGACGCAGGCCTCTGATGTGTGATGGCTCACTTTTGCACCACAGAGTGGGAATTATATGTATTAGTCACAGCGTGTGCAGAACAGCACACAGATGCTAAATAATCTACTGCACCTGCACACCCACCATTCTATGGAACGGATTCACTGGCTCATCATTAGCTTTACTTCAGTCTGTGGTGGGGGCAACAGGAGAATGTTACTTTGGAAGACTGTCTCAGAACTGCACTGTAAAATATTTCACTGCACTGAACTCCACTAGTCATATTCATTTGTACCTTATAACAGTAGCCTCATAAACAGTAGACATGCAGCTGTGTACTGTAACATCCCAGTCATACAGCTTGTGTGTTGTGCTGTACAAACTTTATTACTTTAAAGCTCTCTAACAGTAGATTGTGGCTACAAATCTCAGTTACATGAAAAAAGCAAGTGTTGGTTAAGACACACTCAAGAGTATGTGATGTTTGACGTAGTTGGTGCTGTTTGAAGACTCAGCTGTTTTATTCAAGGCTGCTTCTAGGAATTAGTAGAAGCAGTTGCTAAGGGCCCTTGAGCCTTCTTCTTGTAGAAAAGCACAGTAGTGAAGGTTTCTTAGATTTTCATAATTAATACTAAGTAAATACGCATACAAACACTGGCTTGATGACTGGGCCATCAAATAGGATGTTGCTTAGAGCCACAAAAAACACAATGTTTAGAAATGCACTGCATCCATAAACCTCACAGTAATTCTGGAATTTATTCTAGTCAACACAACTTAAGTTGAGTTGTAGTATAAACTATGAATATAACATATACTATATGAATAATATATGACTCATACAATTGATTATTAAAAATGTATACTAATAACACACACAATATAAAAAATATTAAAATCACCAGATTTGAAAAAATATGTAGATCTAGTTTATCTCCTAATATGCTGTCACACTGTGATCCCAAACTTTATTTTTGTACAGCTGTTTTTCAGTGCATTACTGGTATAAGCGTCTTCACAGGTTGCAGTTCTGTCCTGTCATACACAATGTGCTACCTAGAGTCAACCACACAACCTAAAATAAAACAGCTAGAGGAACCCAAAAACATGATGGTCATTGAGACTGCAGAAACACTGTGACAGCAAAGCTTTTTTTTTAAACTACCAACATTTTACTATTACTATAAAACAAAAAGCAGAGCACTGCATGCTTGGGCATCTGTTGTCTTACACATATAAGGCATTGTAACTGCATGGTAGACTTTTTTCCCCTCATTGAATAAAGTGCGTAATACTGATTATATCATTATTTAAAAGTCATTAAAAAGATATCATTGTCTGAAATCTGAAATGTATTGGTGCAATGCACCTCTTTAGACATTTACTTCAGGCTACACAGAAGCTGGTGTAAAACAATATATAAAATTTCATATTTCCTACATCCCTTAACAATTACATTTACTCTTACATTTTTGTTAAAGGACAGAAATGTAACAATGAAATGTGTCTCTGTGTTACCCCAAAAAGAGTGTATGACCACTCGGTTGAGTTACCTGGTTAGCTATTTACTTATTTTCAAATAAGATATGAGTTATCAGTACTACATTTTTCTGCCATAGCCATCATAGCTGAGCCTTTTTGAAGAATACAGGGCATTGAACAGTCATAGCTACAGATGTAAATGAAGGAATGGACAAATTTGCCCATGTTTTTTTGTTTTAGCACAGTAAACTTGATTTTATTGTAGTTCTGTTGTGTTACAGTGACCTTTCTGCAATACTTGTCAGTTTATGCCTAGAATTACTCTAGCCAGCTGGTGTATACACTTCGTTGTTTGAGAAAAAGAAAGAACACCTGAAAAGTTTGAATCCAGGAACTCAAATAGTTTTTAAAGGTTAATCCAATATTGTTATAATATTGTAAAAGTGTGATTTTGCAAAATTACATTTTTATATTGTTACACGCCCATTCAGCATCTAATGTCATTTACTTAACAGAATTACAGAACCCCAAACTCTGTTATTGATCTGCATTCACTCACAGCAGTGCAGACTGCAGTAATTAAACACTGAGTCAGCTCTTTCAAAAGCTCTTTATTGTTCCTCTGTTGCTAAGCAAGTCAGTGTGAGTTATATAATATACTGTTATTTCCTCAAATATTTGTCTTCGTCTTGGAAAAGGTCTTGCAAGACGTCAGCAGATATCCAAAACTGGATATGCCCAGTGTGTCTACAACACTATATCTGTCAAATGTTGAGCATGCACTGTAGCTCCTCCCAAGCAGACTGATCAATAGCATCGATCTGCCACTTGGCACACTGCATTGAGCTTGACAATTGATGTGGTGGTGTTTCACTGTGTCTCTTCCTGTCCACGTCGGAGGCAATACAGTGCTGGGGCCTGGCCAAGTGAGGACCTGCAGACATGGAGTCTCCCCTCATTACTAATGGATACAATGAGGATGCTCATCAATAAGACATAAATGAATATGACTGGATAGCATCATGTGATGGAGTGCTAATCTATAAATGTGAAAGGGTTGAGGGTTGATTGAGATCTTTGAGCGTTTTTGATCAGTCTACATCTGCAGCATATATTCCATCACCATAACAACCGTTTTGACGAGTTTTCCCTGTGGATAGTAAAAGGAATGAAAAGCAATTGAAGCTAAAATGTTCATTTATAATAGAAGTCAATGGGCAGTTGTTTTGAGTGAGCTGTTTTTCAATTGTTTACTACGAACAGGGACATTACTGTACACGGTTTCCAGTCATCTGCTACAAAGGTAGCAGAAAGAGATCAGGTTGAAAAATGTTGGACTTTACTTTTAAAATTCAATTGGCAGGACCAGCTTTCTATTTCTTAGTCCTATAATTTAACACCAACCCAATTTTGCACAGTTTTCAATGTAGTTTCAGAATAATTAGCCTCATTGTGGCTGCACAAATGGTCTTAAAGAGATTGAACAAGTTTGTATTTTCCCTCTGCTAATTTCTGGGCAATCCCTTGGCCATGAGGACATTCAGCACACAGGTTAAAAGAACACACACAATTGAGCTGGGGAATCGCCACCTCCATTCAGCCTGAAATTTGCTGTTAACAAGTTCCAGAAATGGCCTTTCACACTGGGATGGGAGCTTCCTCTTCCACTGATCATTTGGACTCTGATCTAGCTGTTTGTTCTGGCTTAAACCAAGCTCCAGAAACCCCCCGCCTGCCGAATCATAGCACCTTCAGGGGCCTGTGTGTGGAAGACTAGCACATTGGCTAGCTATAAAGATTAGAGGCCTGAAACGACTTGCCTTAACTGTGTGACTTATGCTGCTATATGAAAAAGCTAAATAGGCTCTGAGAGAATTCACACTTGCCCTGGCCTCGGAGCTGTGGCTGATGGAGAATCGAAGCAAATGAAGCAGTAAACCTCAAGCTGGAGGACGACTCAGTGATGCGTTAAAGGTGAGCCACCGGGCGGCGGGTGTGAATAATGTTAAAAATACCATACCTATAAAGAAATGACAATAACAACAGCAGTGTCATCTACCTTTGACCAGTCCAAAGCACCCTTAGATTTGATCAACTCTTGATGCACTCGTCAGTCGATGCAGCGGCAAGTGGGCTCGCAGGAGCACGTGCTTTGTCTGAGAATGAGTCCCGGAGCGGAGGCGCCTTCACAGAGTGCTGGAAATAGAACACAGCATTTAATTGCTTTGACCCCGGCATCCTTTCCATGCTTGACTCAACCATTAACGGTGTTCACATCATTCAGTGGATTGTGTGTGTATGTGTGCGTGCATGTGAAAGAGAAAGAGCTGTTCCAGGGTCACTGTGTTCCACAATGGATGCTGTCGCATGACAGGTGGACAGCGTAGGGTCCTTTTGGAGGTCAGGGGATTGGCATCAGTTGGACAGTCACAGAAAAAAAGAAGCTGGCACTTCACTAAGCATGCACAAGGCTCCTGAATGTTATGCTGTAGTGTCTCACTTTGGAAAGCTTCTCAAAGACAGGAAAGAGCAGAATAGAAGAATTAGATCAGATTCGATTAAAATAAGCTACAGACACTATACGGACAAAAGTATTGGGACATGTGTCGTTCTAAAGAGCTCACTGAATTCCAGTTTGGTACTGTAATAGGATGCAACCATTGCAACAAGTGACTATGTGAAATTTCTTCCCTCCTAGATATTCCACCATCAACTCTAAGTGGTATTATTGAACAGTGGAAGTGTTTAGGAACCACAGCAACTTAGCCACAAAGTGGTAGACCACTTAAAGTTACAGAGCGGGGTCACTGAGTGCTGAGGAGCATAGTGCATAAAAGTCACAGCTCTGCTGACTAAATAACTGCTGAGTTCCAAACCTGCTGTTAGAGAGGCAAAGGGGGACGAACTCCATATTAAAGGTATGTACTGGTAAGTCTGTATTTCAGTGGCACAAAGTGGGGGTTAATGCATGTTGAACACGTGCCTGTTGACAATTCACTGCCAAGATAGCAATGAACGTCAGACTGTTGAAGTCTACCTGGGTTGTTTTCAGTCAGTAGCGCACCTGTGCCAGAAATTTTCCTGAAATTTTGAGACCACCACGCACATATATTCGCAAGCACCACTATTTAAACAACGCAGGCAGAAGGCGTGATAATAGACTGTTGGCGGGGTGTAAGATTTGTGGACACCCCTTCTAATTAATGCATTTAGCTACTTTAAGTTGCACCCATTGCTCAGATTTGCAAATGAACACACACACACACACAGCTTGTTTACTCCCTGTAGAGACGTAATTGCCAACAGATTAGGACTCTCTAGAGCAGATAAACATGAACTTATTGACATCATGCCTAATGCCAGGCCTGGTTGGACGATCACTATCCCATCTTATCCCCAACATCCTGACCTCACTAACACTCTTTCTGCTAAATGCCAGTCAGTCCTGACAGCAATGTGCCAAAATCTGGTAGAAAGCCTTCCTTGGACAGTAGAGACAGTTACTCCAACAAAAGCAGGATCAATTCTTTTTAGTACCCTTGATTTGGAGGGACCAATGAATGAAGTGTCCCAATAATTTTGTTCATATAGTGTATCACTGTAGATCATAACTATAGCTAACATATTTTGTTTGTGGATGAGCACTGCCTCTTAGTCACTGCATCCCACAGACCAGGTAGATGTTTTACTGTGGGTTGGCAATTAGTTTGTGCTCAGCCTTAACGTTAGTGTAAAACAGCCTATGTACCTCCAGTACCTTTATATGCGTTTACTCAATGGCACCAAACTTCCAAACTTTTTAACCAAGGGAGATTTTGATACAGTACCTTCACTAAATAGCAGTTAATGTGCTGTTGTTTCCTAAACAAAAACTGTAGTAGAATGCTCCTCCAACAAGTCAGCAGCCAACAAGTGCTCAGCATATGCGGAACATCTTTAAGACTGCCAAAAAAGCATCCCAGTTGGCTCCTCATAAAGCTGCTTCTGCAACGTGATTTGTAATATACTGCATATTAGCTTGATTACCAATGCATGGAATTCTAGCCAGTTTCTGGTTTGTCACTTATCTGCAATGTTTATTATTGGGGCAGTGGTGGTGGTGGGCAACCATTGCTGTTGTGCCCGTTGAGCAGAGAGGGTGAAGGCCCTTGCTCAAGGGCCCAACAGAGGCAGCTTGCCTAACACAGGTATCGAACCCACAACCTTGTAATCAATAGCCCAGGGCTCGAACTGGGTGGGCAGCCATTGCTGTTGTGCCCGTTGAGCAGAGAGGGTGAAGGGCCTTGCTCAAGGGCACAACAGTGGCAGCTTGCCTAACATGAGTATCAAACCCTGTCATCAATAGCCCAGTGCTCTACATTAAAGGTGGAGGCCAAATTTCATCTGACACAAATGGTGAACATGGTTGCCTTGTTATTCTGTATTTGTCAAATTCAATAATCAATCCACCATAGCTCTTTAAACAGTTACTCTGATGTACTTAAAAGTCTAATCTCAAGGACTGTTATGCTCCCACTTGTACTGTAAACTGGCCTGCTTGCTATAGACATATATCCAGTGCAGACTAGAGGAGACAGAATTACACCTTGGAGACATAGTTCCCTGTGCTCCCTCCTCTTGCTTTTCATACTGCTGCCAGTGTCTGATCTTAAATGCACGAAAACCCACATTGAACTGAATTGACAAGACATATGACAGAAAGCGTTCAGAACTTTGACTAATATAACACAGTGGCACCGAATAGGATGTTTGGGCCATATTAAAATATGTATTAAGTTAATTATGAAATGAAATGTCAAAGCAAGTTGTATTTATTGAAAGCAGGCCATTCCAAGACTGTCATTTTCTTTTATCCATATACTTTTTGGGGATTGCTATTTATTGCTGAAGCTCAATAAGAGTTGGCCCAAGGACATGGTGGGCGCTGCTGGAAAGTTCTGCTGCTTATCCGAATAAAAATATTGGGAGTGATATTTAGGGATCAGGTATGATACCTGCATTCGGAAGAGCAAACAAAGGCGTCAGTCTCTCATAAGCCCTGAAGCAACATGTCCTTCAGATTTGACGCCTCCTCTGCAATTTGTTTAAGCTCAGCTGCTGGGTTTCAGGAGCAGTGAGCGATGACTGGAGAAGAGCATGCTTTTTCTTATTTGTCCTCCTCCACATTCACTGTCTATCTCTCTCTCTTCTAGTGGTAGAGTGAGGCCCGGGCTGGGCTGGACTGAGGGCGGATGAGGCTTTTAATCGCTGTTTGACATTCCTCCTCTACCATGGCAGAACTTTCAAAGCTCTTTGCTGCATAAAATGGCATGTCTATCCACAGCATGGCTGACATTCCGGAGCACTGGAGGCTTTAGAATGGCACCAAAACACAGCAGAGTCAAATAGAAGAATGCACTGATCCCCTCCACACTCATAAGAGTCATTTGTAAGCTTGAGCTGGGTAATGGTAAAGCACAAGTACACACAAGCTTTACAAATGCAGAAAGCACATAGAGAGCGGTTATTGGCCTTTTTTTCTCTGAATTAGAATCCAATTAACGCTGAACCTCCTCCATGGATGAAAGAGGCTGTTGCACAGCAGTAATCCTCAGTAAGGGACCCCAGGCGTGCATGTCATTAACTTCGCAGAGGTTTCTGGTTTCCGGGAGAGGTGAGCACAGTGGGTAGCAGAAGGCTAGAGTCACTGCTGACCCTTTAGGTCGATAGAGATAAGAGAGGGGCATCTGAAATGACATAAATCAGAAATACAAATGAAATGAGCATGTCAAATAAAACCTAAAACCTAAAACCCTAGTCTTTTTGTAACTTTTTGCAACTATTAATTTGGCTGAAATCATCATCACCATAAAGGATGTTCTCAGATGTCTCAGAGAGTATCATCTTACTTGTTTTTTTTATTATTGTTAACAGTAATCTTTAACTTGTGCAGAACATACACTGCATTTTACAGGGATTATTAACCAGTCTTTTAAAATAAAAACATTCTGCATACATCATTTTACAATAGGCTGTCCAAAGTGTGGCCAAATCAAGGACACTTGATTTGGCCTTTCAGAAAGTTATGCTTACCCTTTCCCCACCTCTCAACTTACCTGACTTAGACTTACAGGATCTGTTGCTAACGTCTTGATGCTCGATACCAGAGGACACCTTCAGATTCTTCACATGCCTCGACAGTGACACATGGAGGATCTATTTAATATTAGGCAGGTGGTTTTAATGTTATGGTTTATCAGTGTATTTGTATTTATACAGTACATAACTTACATTTTCATTTTTATTTTTGCACCCCTAATGTACAATCATCCTTCTGAGCACTTCTGCCATGTCTTTTTATATTCAAATTCCCGGGTTAGGTTAGGGTTAGTTTCCTACTAATAGTTCAGCATTTTGTAAAAAAAAGCATGCAGCAGCTTCATTTATGTTAGAAGCCTGAAGAAGAAGCTGCTGCAGCTGGTCAACAAACCAATGCACGAATACATGGAACTGCAAAAAAATCAATGAAGGTCCTAACAGGACGACCTACACGCTACACTAACATTGACAGCCACTGAAGTGTCTTGTGGTGCGCAGCCTTTATTACCGTAAGCTCACAAGATCAGGTTTCTGAACAGAAATAGAGCAATAATTGAGGTCTGCATGGCTTAGTACAAAAAGCAGACTGGCAGACCTTCAGCTATGAAATTAATGTACAGTGAAATATGAGCAGGGCATTGTGCTACCCAATTAAACAACAATGATGTCCACAATGTTGTGTAGAAAATGTTTATTGCGGTAGAAAGCACTTGATGGAATTTAATGAGATGTAGTTTTGATAATCCTTTATCATTTCTAAAGACTGTGAGGTGAAGGTCATTATTACTGCAGGCTGGTGGATTTTTTATGTGTTTATTTATTAAAGTTGCATTCTGGCTAAAATGGAAAATAGAACTATTATTATCAACTTACACTGTTGTAAACATGTCTTCAACAACAGGGCAGCAATCAAATAACTTCAATCAATTCAGTTAAAATTTAGTTTTATTGCACTTTTCACAATGACAGTGGGAAGGAAAAACTCCCTTCCCAACAAGAAACCTTGAAAGGAACCAAGACTCAAAGAGGGAACATACTTTATTCCATGCTAGTAAAACAACAATCATATGCACAGCTATGTGGTATAAATTGGTGTGAATGCATCAATGCAAGGCTCCAAAGCAGCATGATGTCACAGAGCCTTGGTGGAGAGCCTTGCCAAGCATTACCAGGAGAGAACAGTCAGATGAGGGCATGTCAATACATGGGAAAGAGATAGAAAGAAAAAAATCAAGGAAGGGGAAAACAAAAGGGGTTCGGAGGATCGTGACAAAAAATGGAGAGTTGACACAGCAGGAGAGCCTGGACCAGGGGGTAGGCAGGCAGCAGCACCTGAGCATAAGCAGATATACACCAGCATTGAGCACAGAGCAGGGGGCAGCTCAGGGCATGGGAGAGAGTAAAGGAGAAAAGGAAGAAGGAATTTTAGGAATATGAATAGTCTGGTGTAGGGCTTCTAGAGTATTTTTAAAAGTCTTCGTAGATGGTTTAAAGACTAGGACATTTCCCTCCTGATGATATATCTTGAGGTAGAAGGTAAGTAAAAAAGTAAGTGCTTTAAATTGTGTTAGGGATGTTTGAAATCTGTGTTTTTACTACTATTGCTATTTGTTAGCCTTAACATAGGCTGTGCTTGCAGTCTGAATTGCTTTATTACCATTGGGGATTTCCAATGACTGTAGGACATACAGCGAATTTTACCATTAACTGTGAATTTTACCAAGCCAGTGAGGGTGAGGGTTGCAGTGCTACATTAAAGAATATTACACAACTTGAGAAATAAACAAAGTGCTGGTTTTAGGATAGAATGACCATTTAATACCAAAGCATTTCTCATCTTGTCCCAAGAAGCACATTTGCTGTCACTGATTTAGAAAAATAAAGGTGTAAGCATTGGAGAGAATCATGTAATCTCTTAAAACACTAATAATGTTTACTCTAATTATCCCTGCGCAATAAATCAAGAAAAATGTCTGGCTACTTTATATGTACGACCATGCCAGTTTTAAGGATGACAAGTGTTTTAGTGCTGGTTGTAAATTAAACTATCTATCCTCGAGTGAATTTGGGTGGTTGTTTATGGGGGGGCATTGAAAGCAATGTAGCAATATGCTAGGTTAATCTCTAGGTTAATCTATTACCCATTAAGGTTCCATGCTGTGAAAAAATGAAACATAAAACAGCTACTGAAGGATATAATGCTATAAACAGTTTTGAGCCAAGGGTCATCTTTGTGAACGAGCAGAACTGGCCTGCATGAAATTAAGCACATTAATCTTATGTAGAGGCCACGGCCTGAAATAGTCACGGAAATGCGATTATATTTTAGGAAGACAAAGAACAGCTAAAAGACACTGAACCACCAACACAATTTTTCTCAATCATGCAAAGCATTTGCTTCATTCTTTCATTCAAAGTCTTTACTTAAGTTACGTTAATAATGGATCAGCAGAAACAAGAACCAAAAGTGTGTGTCCTAAAATGCTGTGTCCAATGCAGAGATGGCCTTAAGTTTGAGATTTAGTCCTTGGCAACACTTAGTCACTTAGTCATGCACAATGTTAATTTGGTGCATGAATCTTATATTAGCATATTTCTTAAAGCCTATTAGAGCACTGTGTTTAAAATGTCTAGGTACATTGAAGGAGACTGCCCTTCACCCTATTAGCCAGAGGGCACTCAAAAATAGCTCTAAAAATGATCAGGCATTCAACTGGGCACAGACGTTCTGTATAATCTCCATACAAAAAAAGCTATGCCAGTAGAACAGGATGCTCTGGAATCATGTGTAAAAAAAATACTGCATCGGTAAAAGGTAAGAGAGAGCACTGAGACCTTTATGAAATGAGACCTAACTTTATGAAAAAGACTGTGATGCACATTTTGTACAGTACACTGTTGAGTTCTATGAATCTGGCCCAGAGTGTATTTTAGAGTAAGGCATGTATTTGTCATTGTACTATGCACTGCAAAAGGTGTCCTCTGCATTTTTCCCCATCTGTGGTAGTGAACACACACGCACACTAGTGAACTAGGGGCAGTGAGCACACACAGACCCAGAGTGGCGGGCAGCCAACTCCAGCGCCTGGGGAGCAGAGAGGGTGAAGGGCCTTGCTCAAGGGCCCAACAGCGGCAGCTTGCCGAGCCCAGGAATCGAACCCACAACCCTGTTATTGATAGCCAGTAGCCAATAACCAATATCTCTAACCACGGCCCCATAAAGTGATGTCAGAAGCAAGGAGGTCTGAACTCTTTACTATTTCACAATGAACTCACAGTTAATATAACCTGTAGTGGTCTTTAAGTAAGAGGACTACTACTAATGCAGCTTAAATATCATAATATTGTGAAAAGGTTCATTTTTGTTCATAAAGTAATTCAAAGGTAAAGGTAAACTGTCATATATTATATATTCATTACACATAAAACAACATATTTCAAGCTCTTTTTCTTTACTTTTGAGTACATAATCTTTTACTCATCAGTATGGCTCATAGCTATTAATCTGGTATTCCACATCACACAGGGAAGGATGTATGATACAGAAATGTTCAACTTCTGACAGGCATGTTCATTTAAAAGCTCAATATTTGGTTGGGGCAATCTGGTATGGCATGGAGGTATTCAGCTGTTGCACTGCTGAGATGTTATTGAAGCCCAGGTTGCTTTGGTGGTGACCTTCAGCTCGTCTGTATTACTGTGTCGGGTGTTTCTTTTCTTCCTTCTGACAATACCCACTAGTGCCCTAGGGCTAATTTACACTGGACTTCAGACAGCTTGGATTCTGTGTCTTTCAATGTCCTAGAGTCCTCCCTACTCTAGGACCTTGATGTCTAAATAAAACGCTAAATTTACTTTCTGAAAAGAGGACTTTGGACTACTAAGAAAAATTCCAGGTTAGCTCAGGTAAAACACTTGTTGACTTGATATTAGCAATGTGGCAGTGGTAGACCCTTTCCTGGAGACGTCTGTGCATGGTGTCTCTTGATGCACCAGTCCTTAAGTTCTTAAATTGTGTATTGCATGTAAACACTATCATGCGCTGTAATATTTACGCTGTAAATGGGTACACTGGTTATTGTGCAAGCGTATCGCTTATTGTATATTGTACAATGGTATATTGTCACAGTTAGGCAAAATCTTGTAGCTCCTTTTTTTTAACTTGTTTATATAATGTATATATATATATATATATATATATATATAGAGAGAGAGAGAGAGAGAGAGAGAGAGTCTGACAGTTGTTCTTCACATTGTGCCAAATATTCATGATAATAGTATTCTACTATACAGCAATGTATCCTGATATCCATGTTTGAAGCACATTTCATGTTTGCTACATAGGCTATTTTGTCCATCTAAACTCACTCCATCCTGGTGATCACATGTACTGTTTGGTAACCTTGTTATTATTTATTGTTACTTGTTGTCTGGCGCCATTGTGCAACAGGTTTCTTGTCTATGCAATCTCTGTCTCCCCTGTTGCCACCCTTCATGTTGTGTGTAGGAGTACGCAAGTGTTGTATAAGGTTTTCACTGTATTTTGAATGCCCTGTTTTCTGAATAAATATGACAATAAACCCAACCTGAACTTTTATTGCTATAATTATTAGTATTTTTCATTGCTGTCTTTTACAGTATGTAACCAAAACAGTGCAGTTCAGTGCAGTTTTGTATTCTTTGGTATTCTTTCTCAGTTTAACAGTGTGTGACCACAGCAATGTAAATAAATTTAATTAAAGCACAGCCACGTTTGCATCTCCTGTTATTTAAATGTGCATCATATTTCATTTGCCATCTAGTTAACCTCCTTCCTTTCTAACATCCAAACTCCAAACTGTTCAAAAAAAGAGCATGAACTCAACTGTCAATCACTGTGAATGAAATGCAAAGCCAAAGTAGTTTAACTCTGCACACCACAGAGTGATTGACACCTGACATTACGAGCCCCCTGCCACCACACCACAGATATATGCAAGAGAGACTGGCAGGGGTATTTTAAGCAATAGTCATAAAAGAACGAGATGGAGAGGAAAAAGTTTTCGGTTCACCTTCTGGATGTAAGATTCACAGGGCATACAAGTTCAACAGCGAGGCTGATAACGTTTAATCTCTCCATACAATTCCCTGGAGGTGAATTAACACCTACAGCATTAAATAAAAACTCCAAGTAAACACAAATGAACACCATGTGAGTGTACTCAATACTGTAGGTGTTAATTCACCACTGGGGATTTTCCTGTGCTCTCTTAATGAACTATACCAGCGCATTCTCTATGCAACAAGTAAATTAAATTATGGCATTATGTACATTATGCATCCAATAGTTTTCACTCACCCCTTCTAATGAGTGAATACTGAAGCATTTAAAGAAGAAAAGGCACTTTACTGCCATTGCACAGAAGTACAAATCTGAGAGCACACACAGAGTATGGTGGGCATCCACTTCAGCACCCAAGGGGCAAATGGGAGTCAGGTGGCAAGCCCACTTCTCTAACCCTTAGGCCATGGCTGCCCCTTGGGAAACTCCTTATTGACACACGTGTAAATGTGTAGAAAAATGGCAAGGTCTAAAGAACCTTCACTTGATATAAAGGTTCCTTACACTTACAAAGATGGTTCCTAATGAAGCCAAGAGAACCATTTGAAGCCCCTTTATATTTGAGAGTGAGGAACATTTAATCTCCTTATAAATAACTTTGATTTCAAAAGGAACATTGGATGAGCAAGGTGTCTGTAAAGGTCCGGACATATTGCATATGTCCAAAATAATCCATCTATCCCAAATGAAATGTGTAGACCCAAATGACACTGACTCAAGTCTGACTGCTCTGTTTTTCAGGTCTCAGATAAGCATTCTCCAGTTTTAAAGGAATCAGCTGCTGTGGCTCATGCGCTCTGACAGATAGGCCTAATTATATGCTCTGGGACTTCTTGTCCTCCGATTAAGAAGGAATACCATGAACTTTGAAGAAGCGAAATAAACCCAACCTTTCAGAGGGGCTTATCTACATAACCTATTAATAAGTCCACTCTATCAGCTTTTCCTGTGAGTTCAGAGCAGAAATACATCTTTTTGAGGGGGGTGAGGGTAAAGTCAGAGGCAGAGATAAGCCTCTGTCCTGGTGCTTTGAGGAGCAAATGTTCATTTACATCAGAAATGCTAACTAAAGCCGGGCAAAACATCAAAGACAACACACAGCTCAATTGAAGTTTGTTTGTTTTATTTTTTTCAGGCCTATCAAACAGTGCCCAGATGGAACTGCCTTCGAGACAGGTGAAGGCTGGCGCTCTGAAGCCAACAGCATGGCATCTATCAGTTTTCAGAATATTTAGAGCTCATGGAGCAATTACTGGCAAGACAGTCAGTGTACATTTACTGTCGCTGGCAAGGAACCTTGTAATATAACAGGGTAGAAGAGAGAGTGTAACTGGAAATGAAATGCATTGAATGTACTATATTCAATTCAAATGTATATATCAGTGGTGTCACGCCGCTACCTTCCTGCATGTTTCAACTCCAACCCAAATCTAACTCTTAACTTCTGAAGGCAGTAATCAGTTGGATCAAGAGGGGTGAATTAGGGTTGGATCCAAAGTCTCTAAAAGAAGGTTTGGAGACCACAAATAAACATTTATCTCATGCATACAGTGTATATCAACACAGTTGACCAATCCATGCTCATATACTCTCTTCTTAAATTTGCTTTAATCGCAGGTTCAGTCTCGTCCCTTTAGAGACTGTCCAAATTAGTTTACTCTTTTGCCAACTTCATATTTAATGTCCAGGCAGAACTTAACACTGACGTTCCTACATTCCAGGATGACAACTGTAGAGTGGATTCAGTGCCCAAAAGTAGTTTTGGGACAATGCTATAAATTTTTTTGTTTTTTATATATTTTTTATCTGTAATGGTATTATGTAAAGGTGGCTCATTTTGACTGTATTATAACCCACCAATCAGTACTTTGGGTATTGACAACTTTTACTGAACTTATCATTTCCTCATCCATTCTTACTGTTCTGGTATAAACTTTGAAAGTAATACATAAACATAAACAAGACTAAAACTGTGATTAAAAACCGTTCCAAAACCAGTGTTAAGCACTACAGGCCCAAATCTGTTTGTGTTACTTATTCTATAGACATGAGACTCATTTAACAACACTGGGGCTCTTAGACTAACCAATAGAAACTGGTGAAATTCTGAATTATGTACACACAGACACTAGCTGAAATGGTCCACTGATGGGTGGGTAGGTGTTTATATGGATGGATGGATAGATTAGAGAGAGAGAGAGTTAAGTCAGGACACACCTTAAATTCAATTTGATTATTTAAACAAACCAGAGTATGTTAAATATTTTTACATTGCATGTATATCGACACAATCGACCAGTCAATGCTCCTATACTCTCACTCATTTCTTCTTTGGTTGGATAGAAGGATGGGTGGGTGTGTTTGTTGGTGGATGGATGGATGGATGGATGGATGGATGGATGGGTGGGTGGGTGGATGGATGGATGGGAGGGTGGGTGGATGAATGGATGTGTGGGCGAATAAATGGATGGAATGATGGGTAAGTGGGTGGTTGGATGGATGGAGGGAGTTCCCTTGTTGTGGATTTTAACCTCAATCCAAATCTAACACACCTTATTCAGCCAATCAAGGACTTCTGAAGGCAGTAATTCACTTGATCTCATGGGTGAATTGGGGTTGACTCCAAAGTCTCAAAGTTGTAAAGATATACAAGGTATACATTTTGTATATATGTAACATTGGCCCACCTCTGTAATACGAGTAACCTTGTAAGTTGCTCTGGATAAGAGCATCAGCTAAATGTCATGTAAATGTAATGTAAAATGTAAATATCAACATAATTAGCCATGATCTATGCTCATACACTCTCACTCTTCTTTGGAGGGATGTGTGGAGGTAGGCAGACAGACAGACAGACAGAAGCCCAAACCAGATGAGGTGCAAATAGACATCATCAACTCAGTGGTAACAAACCTGTATTTCAATTACTATAATTAATGTTTTCAATGTACACAGGTTATGCACTGTCAAGAATCAGACTCTAACAACTAGCATGCAGTTTAATGCATATTCTCACCACCAGAACCCTGAATGCATCCTTTTGTGACCATATCAAGGGATTTAGCCTTTCTTTAGGATCTGTGACTTACGTAAAAAGACTTAGGCCCACTGCACAGCCCCATGAACACCGCAATCATCACACAACACGTAATTACTGTCGTTTCTGTAATTCGTCAATACTCTGTCGTCCTAAGTGCTTAGTCTGACAATATGAAGAAGATAATTGTGAAGGGAATGAGTTAGACACTTTGTTAGACTGTGATAGAAAATTGCACCATGAGGTACAGAGAAAGCACATCCATCAGCCTGAGCTTTTAATTGCTAAATTAAATTTTGCCATCTAGGTCATTGTTAGGGGGGACATTTCATGCTTCCCTTTGAAGGAAAATGGAGGATTTTTTTGGTAGTGTGTTATGAATTAAAAGATACAAAAAAAAACAGCTGAAAGAAAAGACTTTATATAATTAGATTTGTTCAGGGGCTCAGAGTGGCTCAGCAGACTAACATTGACACTATGGCCCAAGGATTGCGAGTTGTGCTGCTTTGCCATCAGCAGCAAGAACCAAAGAGAGCACATTAGGGCCATTCCCTCTCTGGGTGGGTGGATGGTGCTCTCTCATCACTCTCAATGTGATGCTAGCCAGCTGCTGA
Source organism: Salminus brasiliensis (assembly GCF_030463535.1). NCBI lineage: Eukaryota > Metazoa > Chordata > Actinopteri > Characiformes > Bryconidae > Salminus > Salminus brasiliensis. The sequence goes on from NC_132894.1 coordinate 27,647,912, forward strand.
CTGATGTATCAGAGCTGGGGATTTGGCATTTTCCTTCAAGCATGTTAGCTGCCTAGTGATGCTGCATTGCAGCTGTTCAAAGCGAGGCAGTGGCTGACTCATAATTCAGAGGAGTGTCGGGAGCATTGCAAGTGATAGAGGGAGTCCTAGTAAGTGGTTGGGTTAATTGGCTCAGCTAAATTGATCAACTCAATGTGGCCAAAGAGACTAGTTCTATACTTTACAGATTACTAGAAAGCAGTAAATGTTTTCTGCTGCGATTCATTTTGCTTTGGTTGTCACTGTAAGTCAGGCTCTCTCTTTGAAAATGGCAATGTGTTTATGACAGTGGTTCTCATCTCGTTTTCCATGCATTTGAAAGAGAGAGGTCAGTTAAGCCGCTTGACTTCCACGCCAATTTATTTGCATCTCTGCTGTCTATTCTCAAGCACTGGTCACTGACATGAAAATAAGCTTCTTGAAAGCCAGTTTCGATTGTCTGATAGTGCTCAGTTAGCTCAGAAATGAATTGCCATGCACATGAGCAAAGCAATCAGGGATACATTCGTAGGCCGATTGGCCAAAGCAAAGCACAAAATAATTGGAGCTGTTTTTGGAGCCAAGAGTCCAGATGAGATCATTTGCTTTCTTGGAATGAATGTTGTTTGTTTTTGCCTCTACCAAAAAGTACTTAAGCTTTTAATACTGTTGCAGCCTGAGAAAAAATACTGAACACCTGCAACAATCACTCAGACTTAATGGAAACTTGTGAGGAAGATTCCTCTTCCAGGCAGACATATCTACTGAAGTCTGTGGAATGAACTTGGAAAGTGGTAGAGTGTCACTACACCCGTACACTGAGTTTTTTTCTCTCTGTATTTCCTTCTACAATCACGAAAGTGTGCTAGAATCCTGCCAGGCAAGTTTTGGCAAGGCTTCGTCCAATCCAAATATGTTAGAAAGATAAAAAAAAAATCCACTTTTTATTGGAACAGCAAAAAGATACAAAAGGTAAATTTATAAAACCTGTGCTTTTTTGAATAACATTTTGCATAAATAAGTATAAATAATTATATAATCCACTGTAGAACTTATTGTGGAAGAAATTTTACAACCAGGTCCATAAGTATTTGGACAGTTACCCAGGTTTTTTCATGATTTTTCCAGTATGCACTACCTCATTGGATTTTGAACTTTTGAAAATGTAGACTTTCAGCTTTAACTCAAGGGGTTTAATAACAATATTGCATGAATATTGTTTTTTTTACACATTACCCACATTAAAAAAAGGATTGGACAATCTTGCATATTTATAAAGCTCTATACACATTAGAATCCATCCTGCTACTTCTATCTGCAGTCTTAAATACCAGTGACCCAGTTCTACTGGCAGCCATGCCCATGCCATAACAGTGTCTTCATCATGTTTGACAGAGGATGTTGTATGTTTCAGATCATGAATTCCTTTCCTTTTCTATTCTCAACTTAATAATGGTTTCATTTGTCTTTTCTAAATGTTTGTTCTTGGATGTTACCAGTGATTTGTATCTTAAAATAAACCCTTACTGAAAATAAACCCTTATTTACATTCATGAAGGAATCTCTTGATTGTAAACTTTGTCAATGATACGTCTACCTCCTCAAGAGTGTTCTTGACCTTTGTAGATGTTGTGAAGGTGCATTTCTTCACCAAGACAAAAATTCAGCAGTCATCTGCTGGTCTTTAAGTTTTTTTTGGTGTTGCTGAGCTCACCAGTGCATTTTTTAAAAATGTACCAAATTGTTGATTTGGTCACCTCAAAGTTACTGTTATCACGGAGAGATGAAATAATAAGGAAACAGGCCACACCATGAAACTTCTCATTAGTTAGTTGTTCAATCACTTTTGAGTGGAGGAACAATGTAATAATGTCTGTAATTCCTAAATGATTAATGCAAAAAATGTTGTTTAATCTGTTGAATTAATACATCAGCTAATGGAATACTGTGTTGGCTAACATCATGCTGAGGGACAGAGGAAGAGGGGGGCTGTCCTATGCATGTCTAATGGAACAAATATTACCAGAAAACATTGTGCTTATTTTGCCTCTGTGAGGGCAAACCTGTCAACGCAATATTACATACACCACTAAAAACAAATATTCCTAAATGATTATTGGCTATGGTTATGGTTCTGAGGGAAAACTTTAATGGCTATAGGACCTGTACAGACTGTGTCAGGGGCACCATTAGACTCAATATATCCAATAAAATGTTGTTATGCATCATTAAAATCAAGGCGATAAAAAGTCTATTCTATCCTGAATTGCTGAGCAGAACTACACATCACACAAATTTACTACAGGCATTACATTTCCCATAATGCCTCAATGTCTTCCAAATATACAAGCAGCTAACATTTTTTGCATGGAGTAATGCACATTCATAAATACTTAAAAGAAATTCAGCCACGCAACAGACAAGGTAATGATAGCTCACAGCTATATGTTTTGGTTAAAACCAATAATAACCATGTAACCTACCAAAAACACATATTAGACCACTGACACAAAGGCATTAATTAAACTAGCAAAGGCATCAGTTATGTTAGCATAGACTGCATTTCTGCTAGATAGCAAAGGGGCCACTTATAACACAAGCCTGCAAAATGAGTGTCAGTAAAATTGCTAACATTATGTACATTGACTAATTACTAATTACTACTACTACTACTACTGCTAATAATAATAATCATAACAATAGCAATTATAACAATAACTAAATATTTTACTAACATTATTGTTACTGTTATTATTATTATTATTATTATTATTATTATTATTATTGAGTATTAAAATGATTAGTAGTAATATTAACTAGTAATATTATTAGGCATGCACAGGGAAACAGCTGTGCCCCTCTAAATTCCGTGAGTGCCCCAGTACAACAGGTAGTCTAGAAACGCCCCTGGTAGAGGTTCTTCAAAACGCTTCACCCATTCACTCATTTACTAAAATAGAGCCATTGAACCATAGAGAGAGGCATTGAAAAAGCCATTAAAAGGTTGGTTGAGAAACCAATAGCAGTCCTTTTATGGCTTGAAAAGAACCTCTTTTAGCTCCTTTATTGTTAAAAGGCATACTGACTGCAAACAGAAAAGTACAACAATGGTGATTCTCACGTATGATTTGACCATATAAAGCTGATAAATCCCTACAATGATGGGAAAATTGGCACAACTCAGAGCTGTCTTGTCTTGGCATTTGAATGAAGATAATAATACACTCTCTTTTCAATGTTAAAAAGACTATTTCCTTGAGACAATCTCCTTTTGAGTGGGAATGGAAAATGAAGGGTTGTTTGAGGACACTCTTTTGGTGTTTGTGTGTGTGTGTATGTGTGTGTGTGTGTGACAAGCACATGAGAGAAGGAGTGCTGCATATCTATGATTGCTTGAAGTTCTGGAGGGCAAATTTGTCTGAACTGAAAATCAGAGTGGCACATTAATCCCAGCCGTTAAAACCACAGTGATGCATTTAGTGCTACGATTAGCCTTTTACTAAAGCAGTCCTACTCAGAAACCCATTACTCACCTGCACTGTAGCAAAGCAGTGCAGAAAACACCATTGCAATGACATTTGTTACTGCTGATTGCAAGTCATTGGATGCCCTGAATGGAAATGCTGTTCTCAGTATGTTGTGTATGAGCCCTCACAAGGACACAAGCACACAAATGATACACCCTTATAAAGACTTGCTGGACATGCTTCAAGTGTTTTTTTTCTTTGGGTTATGAAGGAACGTATTTGGCTTACATTATGCTGTGGTAAATTAGGTGAAAGCAGCAGTTCTACAGTATGTGGTTTACCACTATTCAAAAGCACCGCTAACGCCCAAAGCTGTGTCCTTGCTTCTTTATGAAACGGTAGGTCGATAATCAAACAGGTTAAGGCATCATTTTCCCTCCAGCTCAGGTCCTGTTGTCCTCCTGCACTGCACATTTTCCTGCTCTACTTCAGTTCAGGAAGGACTTTATCGTTAGCCCAAGGTGTGACTCAGGCACATGGAAAAATGAAACTGTGCAGTACAGTACCCTCCATAATGTTTGCCCCTCTGATGCCCCTCTGTTGCCTCCACAGTTCAAAAACTCATATCAAATGTGACATAATATATAAAGAAAATATTGATCCATGCTTTTGGAGCCAGGTAGGCAATTAGTTGGTAAATGATATTGCTTGTGTTGTATCAGACTGGTTGAGAGAAAGGGAACAGGTGAGTGTCACGTAGTGCTCTTTGGGTAATGCAGTTTAAAAGGAAAGGGACACTGGGTATGAATATATGTATGTCTGCCGTGATTTGACTTTCAGTGGCTGCTTGATGTCTGCAATTCATCGACAGTGCTGAGGTGCTGAGTATCTTCTCTGGTGATGCTTTGCCAAGCTTCTAATGCAGCAATATTCAGCTCTTGCAGTTTCAGGGCCTTGTTCCCTTAGGTTTTCTGTTCAGTTTATGGAACCCATGCTCAATTGGGTTTAAATTGCGTGACAACATCATTCTCATTGGTTTACTCAGTTGGTTAAGAGAAGTAAAGAGAAGCAAGGTACATCACACATTTTGCAGAAGAGCAGAGCTAAAAAATCAATCACGGTTAGACTCTTCTCCTTCGTTGGGGGGTAAACGAGACAGCTAATTACACCTCCACATGCACTATTACACTCTCAGAAATCACTCATTTCCTCATTAGGGGCCAGGGACTGAATCTCACACCAATCAATGGCAAGGCCCCGACCCCTCCTTCAGAAGGGAATCCACCTGAGCCAGTGCGCATTACAGTCAATCTGATACGCAAGGCCAGCACATAAATGTCTCACTAATCTCCGCCTGGTCTCCGGGCTTCAGTCTTTTTATTGCCAGCGAATGTTTGGAAGGACTGAGCAGTCTTTAATTGTGGTTGTAAATCAGGTGCTTGGCACCAGTGTCCCCGGAGCGCAATGGCACAGCAGCCAGGTTAGTTTGCCGCGGACGGCTCAGACAGTGAGACACTAAATCAATTAAAAATCCTTCTTTAATAGGCTGGTAGCAGATGCATTTTTGTGGCAGGCGCTACAGTAATAAAGGAAATGATCAACAAAGTTTATTGTGCACCCCGCGTGCAGTGTAGTACCAGGGCATAAAACATTTCTAATGTCACAGAGCACATAAACGAATGCAAACATAAAACAAATAATAAATGCAGCTCGTTATGTGATAAACAACAAATAAAAACTAATTACAGCTCTTGAAATCTAATGAAACTAAGGTCAAATACAGTGGAAATCAAAGGAAAAGAAAAGGTTTATGCACAGAGAGTTCAGAGCAACAAACTAGTGACCTGGCAGGCATGGATTGCTACTGTGACCTGTGACAGGGTCAAAAAGTTCCTGTGAATGAGTAAGCAATATCCCTGCAGAGGAGATACTCCAGTAAATGCATACCGCCAAGCCTGGAAACTCTTAGAACATTCTTGCATTATTGCAAAGTAAATTGAGCAGTGAGATTAATTTCCAAAACAAAATGAATAGTCTATTTCAGAATCCACCAGATGCTCTCCAACTCTTTGTTTTCAGTACCTAAAACATGCTTGGTTAAATGCCCTGTCCCTTAGAAACTGTATTAGTGGGTATTATCTGTTATCTTACGTAATCTTATGATGCATTTAGGCTTTCAGTTCTGCTCCTGAAGTCGTTAATCAGTGGGAGAGTTTGTTTCACTGTCTATTTAGATATAAAACTAAGATACATTCTAGATATTAAACTAAAATAAAACTTAGTGACATAATAAAATTACAACAAATTAACAATTTAATTACAAATGAACAAATTAAAATGTAACATAAACAACAATAATTCCTGATTCTCAGAAATCAATAGGTTTTCTACAGAAGCCTACACTACCAGAGGGCCCTCCACTGCTCTACACACATATACACATCATTAAAAAGTCCAGAAATCATTTCACACATGTATGTCATATGACAGAAGCTGTTCTCCAGAGCATCTTACATTTAATCATGTTGCAGTGGTGAACCAATAAAGACTTACAGAAGTCGAGCAGAATTGATGTAAAAAACTGATTCGTAAAACACTGCTTCTCTTCAGCTTTACTTTGTATCATTTAAAATTCACAGTATTTGTTTGAGTTGAATTTAATTTGCTTTGTTACCATGTGAAGTGTATTTTAGTTTCAGAGTAATTATGAATTCAGAATCACTTTCCAAGTTATCTCAAAATTCTGTGTATTCATTTTATAAAGTTATTCAACTTTCTTGTCATTGTACAATTATTCAGAGCTTTTTTTCAGATGCACTTTCTAATTATTATATAGCTGTAAAGACAAGCTTATTAGAATCAACATACATATTTATACACAAGTTTTATATTATTAAGCATATTGATTCGAAGCCTTTGAAATGTAATTATATTAATCTGTCAAATATTTAAAAATCTTTGTGCTGTTCATGAAATAATCCTTGACCATTACATTGTATTTCTTGGCTGCAGAAACATTTGTTGTGATTATTATTTAAATTAATTAAATAACTAATTGAACATTGATATGTTTTATCATGTGTTTTATCCTTTATCAAGCAAAAAGCCATTTAAGGCAGTAATTTTATCACAGTTGGGGATTTTACATAGCTTTGCAATGTGTCAAATGCTCCTTTGGTTAAATCACAGTAAAACATGACCTATCGTGGTTTACTGCTTTCAGTCACTTACAGGTTACAAATAGGTGCTCAAACTGCTAGCAAACTGATGAGTGTAAGTTAATTATTTATAACTGTAGGGTTGGAGTTAGGATTAGGACAGTAAAAATATGACTGTGGTTGGGATGTGGTTTTACAACAATGTTATTTTGTCTCTGAATGAGCCAGAGCATCCAGCTTGAGGTGCATCTGTACAAATCCGATTGTAATCACAATTCAAATCAAATCCAAATGGAAAAACATGGCCTATCATGGTTTATTGCTTCATGTGACATTCAGTCACATTTTATTTATATTATAAAGTTTATTTTATATTATAAAGTCACCTACAGATTACAAACAGTTGCTCAAACTGCTAGCAACAAAGAGTTTAGGTTGATTATATACAACATTAGGGATGGAGTTATGATTAGTAAGATGTCTAAACAGTAAATATATGATTGTGGTTGGGATGCAGTTATACAAATCTTAGCTCTGTTATTTTTCCTTTTCACCTTTCACCTTTTTATTTTCCTTTTATGGTGGGCTTGTGAAAAATCAGCTCTGTTTTTATTGGCTAATTTAAGTCACTGTGATGTCTTACAGAAGCTGCATATTTTAGCATCTTACTGAACAGTGTTGCTTTTCTTTCTGACCAGTGTGTTTATTAGCAAGTTAAAGAAATTGTAGCCACATTTGCTTTTAGTCTAGCTCGTTTGGTAGCTCCAATCAGCAAGCATCTGTAGGTTTTAGCTTCTTCTGCTATCGTGTGCTGAGTTTGAGCTCTCCTTCTGCAGACACTGGAACAGAAAAGGCTGCGTTTTCTGAACACTAGCAGAGACTGGAGATGATCTGCTGCTCTTCAGTGTTACATAATCACATCTAACTTAACATTCAGTAACATTCAGTTACATAGACATTTAGTTAAGTGTTAAAGACAAAGACACTCAAAATGTTGCATTCTTCTGTTTGTGTGGTTGACAGCAGTGGTGCTCTGGCTGTCTGCACATTGGCCGAACATTTTTGACCCAGCAAAGGTCTCTAATGGTGGCTTCCAATCGAACAGCGCCTGCACAGGTGCGGTTAACTTTAAGCAGAAATGCCGTCTTTCTTTCAAATTTCAGCTGTGGAACATGTCTTCAGTATTTTCCTTACTCCATTACATCAGCAGTGCAAACGCAGCCCACAGACAGGCTGTGATGAATCAGTCCCAGCAGCAGATGTAAGCAGCCCTGATGCTCAGATTCCTACAGCGTTTGAGAGGGTGCTGAGTCTTTTCGGGATGATTCATGGGAAGAGTGTTTGTCTTTCTTCTCCTAGCAGCCTCTGAAAGCCCAGAGCTTCACAATCAAGGCTGTTTGTTTCCATCAACAATCACTTGGGCCTATTCAGCAGCACCCAGGCAGCCCCCTCCCCACCCATCTTGTCTCAATCCATCTCTCCATGGCTCTCCTCCAACTGCCTTCTGCTATCTCCATGGCAACTACCATTATTCATAGACTATCTCAATGGCAGGTAAATGGAGCAAGGCCATTGAGAGAAGGGGAGAGGGGCCTTGAACCCACTGTCTTTTAGCGAGACCACCAGAGACCCTATCTGACCTTCCAGCACTGTAGAAGGAATGAGTGCACTGAGTGTGAAGCACTGTCATGCAAGCACAAGCTCTTTACTGCCTCTGAGGACCGGGTTTGATTATTCTTGTGGAGGTGCACTGAGGGATGTCTTGAGCGTTGGAGATCGCACAGCGTGAAAAGTGAGGAAACAGGGGAACAAAGCGCTCTATATGCTTTTTCCTCTGGGTTTAGTGTCGTTCAGCCTGACGGCTGAATGCAGAATGAGCAAGCTCCCGCAAAGTGAGCTAAAGCTGGTAAAGGGTGATAAATGCACATGGACAGAGTGTTCTCATACTTGTCAAAGATAGCTAAATCTGACTGTATATGACACACACTGTAGGGTTTGCTACTGATATACTGTACACTTCAAAATGGATGTCATAGAGGGAAAAACAACGTTTATTTATTTCAATAACCTGACTAATTATTTCTTCCTTCAGAGGCAAAGAAAACTGCAAGCTTCAACAAGGACCCTCTGAAGGGATCTCATAGAACAGTGTCCAAGCCTGGACTTTTTCAACAAGACCAGGATTGGGCACTGTTCTTTCAGGAGCACCTGAATATGGTGTGTTTGGCCTACACTTTACAGGGTGAATGATCTAAAGAATTTGAAGAACTTCTGATTTCCTAAACAATCTTTCAGTCATTCAGTTTAATGTGTTTCTCAAATCAGATCTTTTATTTGCAAGTGATTAGTGATTAGTCACAAACCTATCTGCATAGGTCACTGTGGTAATGACATAGGTGTCGGTAACTACCTTTCGGTGCTTGTCTCGGATATCCGCACTTCAATCACGCTGCATATGAGGTGGCCATTGCAAGTGATGAAAAAAACAAGTGTGGTTTGGATCTGATTTGCAAAAACTAGATTTTATGTGTTTTTTTGCTGGCAAGACTATTAAAAATCAATCTGGAAACAATCTGTATATATATAAAAAAAATCATATGGGTTTTTTTTGCTGATCAGATCATCAAAAATGTATCTGGATACTATCTAGATATAAAAGTTTGGTGCTGGCACAAAACTAAAAGTACTTCTTATGAAACTTTGGAACTTGACTCTCTGAATAATAAGTGCCTTTCAGATACAAAACCTATGCTTTCTTTGTGACAGAGTACAATAGAGTAGACTGACTGCAGTTGTTACAGCAGCACTATAAAATATCTTGGGCTCTGCGTGCCCAATTCATACTTCATCTGTGTGATATCCACTTTGAGTGTTGAGAATTTAACCTAAGAACACACTGGAAAAATACTGCAAAAGGTCTATTTTGTGAGGTAAGTCATTTATTTCTCCTGTATCCATTTAACCATGAAAACCCCTTAACACACGGAAGGGGAACTGGTTATGCTAATTTGTCCCCTGGGTATGAATGTGTGCACGTATTGGTTTGTGTGTACCCTGTGATGCACTGTGATGGTGCTCTTGCCTTGTGCACGGTGATTCCAGGAGGAAGCATGATGACTGAATGAATGTGTTCTGGCATTAATCGTAATGTTGTACACTTTGATAGGTTTTTACAAGCACAGTCGCTACTGTTGAAAACAGTTTTCCTAGACACTCACAGTTTGGCAGTTATGGCAGAGCTAATAAAGGGCGTTTGCTTTAAAGGCCCCAAGCAAGCCTTTAATTGAAAGTTCCATGCCAGGTGCACACAATGAGTTACATAAAGGCTAATGCAATGGTGACATGCTGAGTCTTTCAGTAAAGAATTACTCAGCAGTCTCATCATTCCAGTGGCGGATTTAGGTATGCGCGACATGGGCAGTCGCCCAGAGCGGCATCTTGCAGAGGGCAACAAAAGGCGGCTGGGGGTGCGCACACAAAAGAAAATTGAAATGGTGGTTTTGCACATCATGTTAATGGTATCATCATGTCACCATGTGGGTCAATTAACTTTGTTGGAGTGGGCAACCTGATTAGGTCTCCCACTGCAAGTAGGAAAAGGGGAGGAGGTGTCAGTAATAGCTCCGCCTTACCCTCATATCTGCCCTTGTGTCTACAGTTTTTATCTCTCTGTTAAGTTTACCTGGCCATGTGCTCGTCCACATGTTCTGTGTGCCACATAACTTCTCCTTATTGTATCCAGGTCTAATCAGTATCTCATCATGTCTTATTCTCATATCTCTGTTTGTTTAGTTCTCTTGTTACAGTGTTGTGTTTTCTTGATTTCTTTGGAATCCATAGCATGGGGTAGGTTGACGTCACTGGATGCTGGAAAACTGAGGTGGGGGAGTGGGGGAATCCATCAAAAAAAACTAACTTTGTACAGTACTTAGCACTAAAGGTAAAGTGCACATATTCATCACTGTACTATGTACAGCAAAATGTGTCCTCTGCGTTTTACCCATCTGTGGTAGTGAACACACACACACACACACTACTGAACTAGGGGCAGAACAAAAGTGACAGCTTTAACCACTCAGCCACCACTGATCTAATTTGCCCCCATTTGCACTAATACAAATAGTAAAATTTGTCACCAGTCTTTCCAAATATTTTAATAAATGTTAAGATACAGTTGGGGCAGAATGGTGCTTGCTTTCCTTCCTTTTGCAAGCAGACTGTTTTTATCTTTTAACTTTGGAGAAGCAGGCAGGAAAGCAGGACAACACTAGAAAGAACTGCGTAATGCTGTAACCCGAGTTATATGCGTGGAAAACCCTGTGTTATCAGTTCACATGCTTCCTTTACTTTCAGTGATAGTTCTGTATCTCTCAAAAGGCCAGAAATGCATGTGGATGAAATGATACATTATACCTTCATTAGTATTTAGGCCCTCTTTGAATTAGTGGACTTAACTACTTTAAGGTAGCTATACATCTGCATTCTCTGAATGAAGCACAACTCAATGCCTTTGGGGGTAATCGCAGTGGTGTTAGTGATTCAGAACATTCAACACCAGTACCTGACCTCACTGATGGTCTTGTGGCTAAAAGCCCTCTTCAAAGTCCTGCAAAGCGATGTACTCTTCCCAGGTACTGTTTTGGCACTGTGAGAGGTTTTGGTTGCACGGGGAGATGATTTGGTTGTACTGGGAGTAGTTTTGTTTATACTGAGAGGGTTTTTGTTGTTGTAATGTGAAGGGTTTTGGTTGTACTCATTGATGTTGGGCGAAGGTTTGGTTGTACTGGGTGAAATTTTGGTTGTACTGGGAGGGGGTTGGTTGTATTGTGAAGGTTTTTGGTTGTACTCAGATATGTTGGTACTGTGATAGCTTTGGTTGTACTTGGAGAAGTTTTGGTTATACTGGGAGATGTTATGGTTGTATTGGGAGCGGTTTGGTTGTATTGGTGGGGTTCTTTGCTTGTTACAAGAGAGATTTTGGTAGGTTTGGTTGTCAGATGTCTCTTTCCACAGGCCCCCTTATTGACATTGTGCTGGTTGAATTTTTTTCACTTAGGATTTATGGCATGTGGAAGTGCAACGTACCACACTACCAGAGATTAAAATGAAAGTGATGTATAATTTAAATTCCTATTCATGTGCTTTCCTGTTTAAAAAAGGAGTTTCTAAAAAAAAAAATTTGGCTTGGTTAGAGCCTGTTCACTATATATATCAAATAAATACATCTATGGCATCTGTCTGCCACTAACATTAGAGCAACTCACACATTTGAATCATGTTATACAGATAACAGAGAGTGTAGGGCTCTTATTGGTGTAGCACAGTGGGCTTTTTCAGGCTGTGATTTAAACCCTAGTCTGCCATGAGGCAAGGCAGTGTTCTTATCCACTAAAACAACCAGTAAATACACTACCATCAGTATGGCACAGAGTACTAACAGAGAAAAGTAAATATATTGTTAATTGTGGAATGTACCTGCACACTGTTTAATTTTGAAGGCATCTCCACTATGATTATAAACCACTCATTACCAGTCTGCACACGCATGCACACATGCACCAAACCAAAAAACACTGTCCAGTACAGTTCACTGAGAGGTTTTTATTGGCCTTGATGCAGGATTAGGAGCACACACTACAAGATTGAGATCGCAGGAGGCAAAGGTGGACTCCCCTCGTACCACGTAATACTCGAAAAAGGAACAAACGGCACATTTCAACACAGTAATGCATGCAGTAAATTACAGCGTCCCAAAAAAGGAGATACCATCAGCTATCCTGGCAGGCTCGCCCCTCTTAAAACCATTTTCCTCCACCCAGCAGGAAAGGATAAAGACAGTGCAGCTCACTGGTGAAGTGATTTCCTAGCTTACCGTAATCCGATAGCGGGAGGTGCAAGAGCAGTAAGCATACATGGATACAATGAGCCTTTTTTTCATTTCTGCAAAGAATTGCACTCTTGCTACCTTAGGGATGTAAATGTGGCGGCCCAGAGCACGGTTTGCCTAATTGTCTGCTGACTTCGGTATGACAGTCTCTGAGACTGTGCTGCTTCTGTGTATGTGTGTGTGTATATATATATATATATATATATATATATATATATATATATATATATATATATATATATATATATATATATATATTTATATATATACATTAGGGCTGCACAATGTATGCTGCACAATGCAATGCAATGCGCACATGTGTAATAGTCACATCGCAGGGTCACGTAAGGCAAATTAAACCCTACACGTCATGCTATGACTTGTTTTATACAAAAAGAAAAGTCCTACTATTTCTTTTTTCATGACATATTTTAGCTACCCAATGCCGTTTATTTTATTCCAACCTTGGAAACACAGACGGCATTATTAATATCATGAAGTGTTGGATCATAGACTTCTAGAGAAATCTGCTGAAAATGCCTGTATCTTTAATATCACAATATATATTACAGAACAACAGAATATCCCAATCTCAGTTTTTTTTAGCGTGCAGCTCTAATATATGTATTGCTGCTGAAATGAAAAACACGTATCTCTATTTTTTTCCGTTACAGGGTTCCATTGTTTGAACCCTGTAGATACTCTGTACACTGTGTAAATAATTCGGAATGAATGGACCAATAGAAATGCTCTAAATTACTTGAAATAAACTCTTATTTTACATTGCCTTCTATTCAAAGTTCTCCTGTAAAGTCACCATTTTAGAGATACATGTTTTTCATTGGACAGTGATGATACACACACATACACAGACACACATGCTGGTTTGCTAACTGGTGCAGTGTGTATCCCTCTGCAAGTATGTGTATGAGTGTGCATCAGATTATTCACAGGGAATGAGGGCCACCGCCACGGAAAAAGGAGGGCAGTGGCAAATAATAACAAATTAATTAGCATACAGTGGCCAGGCAGCACAGCTATAAACAAAATGCATAAACAGATAAAGGAATAAACAGAGGTAAACAAATGAACAGCTGTTATCTCAATGCAATTTGCAAGTCCGCCGTTTCACTGCAGGAGATGCAACTGGAATGTCCTGGCGCAGTTGATCCTTCTTTACGCTTTAATTGTAGAGAGATGCCAGCCAGTGATAGCAATAGCAATATTTCCAAAAGCATTGTCTTTATAAGAATCAAGCCTTCATGTACAGATCAAAGCCTGCCTGCTATTTACATTCATCTGATCTCATCATATGTACTGTGGTAAATCTATCTCTTCTGCCAGATGGATGAGAACGCACTGCTTTTCAAAGCAGCACAGGGCGTTGTGGGGGAGCGAGGGGGAAGCTGGAGTATACGCTCATTTGTGTTCCTACCAGCTACAAGCGAGAATGGCTTTGAATGGCGTGCCACTCTTCGGTGCCACTCGGATCAAATACACAGCATTTCATCATCCGAGGAGCAAGTTCATGGCAGCTCCAGGCAAACGTAAAGGTACAGGGCTGAGGCCTATCCGCAAAGCGTTTTTTTCCAAGCATCGGGCCTGTTTCCTAAAGATATGGTGGTGGAACCCCCATATACTCTGCCATCTGGACCACCAGCATAGGATAATCATCATGTAGCATGAATACTACATAATTATGCTGTATGATCATTTGCCCAATGAAGCATCTCTAAGGGAGGAAATTGCTCATTAAAATGACAAAAAAAGGTTCCAATTCACCCTCTCTGAAAGGAAATTCCACCATCCATATTTAAGTACTGCACCATGAGATGTGCCTCTAACATGATTATTCATGCCAGCGCTGCTCTAGGCTCATTTACTAATAAAGCTCAACATCATGTGATGTCAGACACCTTATTTGGCTCCTTCCTTTGGGAAAAAAATCTAGAACAGGTACCTGATTGGCTTTTGTATATTACCCAATGCACTCAATTCCCAGTGGGTTTGTGGATAGGATTTCCCTTCAGTGGCGCCATCCATGGTATTGCCTTTGCACTGTAACATGACCTTAAATGCAGAAAAACAGCTGGAAGTCAATCTAAATATAATTTTATAATCTTGGCAAGTGAAATTATCCTAAATGTAGTCTGTTCTATTTCTCATTTTAAGATTGATTATGATATTAAAGCCAAATCAGCCAAACCAGATCAAATTGCCATACGGAAAAGAATCCATAATGCATTATTTTAAATGATTTTTATCATGTTGATGCTACATTGACTTCTAATAGGGAGAATGGTGTCTCTGTCATTGGCACTCCAGGTCTGAAATGCTGCTATTGCACTTTAAGTGCAATTAAGTGGAGCTGCACAAGACCTCTCACAAGCGTCATATTTGTCCTGTAATATACAATTCTGTAATCTTTTGAGATTTGCTTTTTCATTTCCACCTGTCAACAAATGCATGTGTACAACTGTTCTTGAGGGGGAACTCTGAGCACGATTTGTATTTACTGCAGTGGTGTAAAAAAGTCTCCCCACCCAAAGCCTGGTTCGTTAGACTAGTGTGATCGCGCTGTACTGTGCTCGACCATTTAACTCGAACATGATGTCAGTGATGCTGCCTCCATAAAAATGTTCTTATATGAGCAACGCTATTTACAGAATGTCCCTGTGTTGTAGAAGAGTGTATTATTGTGTCCAAAACCACTCAAAATAAACCGTCTGTTATTATTAAATCCGTCCTCATTCAGAGAACATTGTCAGAGATTTTCAGGCGACACAGATTGGACATCCACAGGGTCACTCTCAGTTTAATATTTTGGGTTTGACACTATAATTCTGAAAATATTATATTCTATATATATTCTTGGACGTAGGTTTCATAAAAGAGATATTTACTGTTTAAATGAATTATTTATGAATATTTATGAGCATTACACAGTAATAACCAGTCAATATAATGAATTTTTTAGAATGTTTTATAGACACTTACCCAGTGCTAACTAATTAAGATGAGCTACATCTTCATTTGCACAGATTCTATATCAGTCATGAATATTTTATGACCATAACCACTCTCATCAATAAAGAATGGTATTAGGCTTACTCATGAGTGTTGACAGTGTGTTTAGTATTATAGGCTGTTTATTCTCTAAGTAGATTTTAATTTATTCATAATCATATCATGATGTATACTCCAATCATGTGTTTGTGTTTTCAATCCATTAGATTATGTTATTGTTCCTCTTTAGCGGCTGTATGTAATGAAGGTGTCTAAATCTATGTACTTGTAATGTGATTGTAAAAGTGTCTAATGTCAGTAACATACCATACATGTTACATGTACATGTAGGTATTAAATATGTACATTCTTATGACAATCTCACAATGAGAAATGATAGACATATTGACTAGATTTAAGATGTTTTGCTTGCCAAGACACATTTTTTCCACTCTAAACAGTGTCTGTTTCCTATTTCACGCAAAATCTAATTTGCTGCTGTGCTATTTCTACAGTGCATCACAGACATTTACCACACACACATGCCTCTAAACAGCTAGCTTCTGTACTGGATGGTCAACAAGGCATTCTGACCATATGCATATCCTCCTGCAACAACTACAACCAGGCAGCATCTATGAGTCATTTCTCAATTAGGTTAGGCCAAAATATTCATAGTAGCTTCAATAGAAGAATGTCGCACTATTAAAGGAATACTCCAGCATTTGGGCCCCATCTGTAGCATTTGGGCAGTTACCAGGGATAACAATTTCAACATTCCTATACATGTAAAAGAATAGGAAATCCTTTGAAGTAAAGCACACTTATAATATAGGTGTCAATGGGGAGAGGCTGGAATATTCCCTTTATTTGCATCATTGTACTACTGGACATTTACAGTTAAAGTACACTGGTAAGAATATTAAATTAATTCCTTGTTCCCAACCTTTCCAAATACCCTAAAAAACTAGCCATGCTATATACGAATTTATAATAATCTATAATAAGTTGTTATTAACTCATTATTGTTATTAATAATAATAAGTTGCCTGGGTGCTCCTGTGCATAATGTTGTAAGGAACAATTATTTGGATGCGCCTCCTCCCCCCAATCTCTCCAAACACACCCATCCACCTCTGTGAGGTCACTTATTATCATGCATAGAGTTCATTAACCAGCAACAGACACAATCAACTTAGTTGCACAGTTTTAGGCAGAATAATCATACACTGGCTTGATTCTATATTGAATTGTAAAGGGAAATGTTTCAAAAATCAACATAATTAAGTGGTCAAGATGCAAAAAAAAAAAAAAAAAATTAAGTAATTCAGAGTGGTTTGATTGGACATTCCCAGTCAGAATTGTTTGTCGGTTGTGATAGGAACCAGACATCTGATACCTTTAATGCCTCTGAAAACAGGGCCTTCAACATGGCGTTCAGATTTGGCTTGGCCTTTAGCCATCTCATTAGAATTATACTGCCCCCTGTCTGAGGAGCTAAACCCACTACCTTTGCAAAAGTAGAGTTTCAAAAAGCAGCCGTGGCCAGCATTGCCAGGTCACTGGTGAACTTTAAAAATGTACCACAGCTGCAAAAACTAGACTGCAGACAAGAGAAAATAAAAAAACAACTGCATCATGAGTGTAAATCAAGCCTGATTTTACTATTTGGAAACCTAAGGACAAGAAGGCAGATCACAGCTGGGGCAGTGGGGGGTGGAGGGAGAAAGAGAGAGAGAGAGAGAGAGAAAGTGAGAGAGTGTGTGTAGTGCAGGACAGTGAATGAGCTCATAATAGAGAGAATATGAACTCAAGGTGAAGTAAATGTTAGTTAACTAATGCAAACGGGGAAAATTTAGAATTTAAATGAACAGGCACGCAAACCAGCCAGGGATGTCCAGCCAGGGTGAAATTGGTACTGTTGGTGCTTGATTCTTGACCCCAGGTGTATGATACATTGTCGTTGTATTGTACATCGGTCTATAATATGTCATACCTAATGTCACCATTCTTGATAGAGTGGTAAATGCAAGTCACTGTAAGGCAAAGTAGTACCTTAAGAAAAATAGGTATTGTTATTTAACCATTATTAACATGACATTAATATAAAAGTATATTTAGATTCACGGGTGGTTTTGTATAGTAAATAAAATGGCTATATTTGTGTCGTACACATCACAACCACTTTAAAGAAATCCAGGTCAGAATGTTTCTTTACAATGCCCTTATTACAAACCACTTTGAATAACTGTTTTCTTAATCATTTAATTATGCTGAAATTTTGACACTGTGACACTCCCCTTGAAGTCTATACTGTTTGAAGCTCAATTGGAGAAATCTACAGTATATATTAATGGAGAAATGTTTCCATATTGACTGTTCTGTCTAGAAAACCATCAGGGCTAGAATGTTTCCTTTCCCCTTACACACTCTGTGACTGTACAAAAGAAGCATAGAAAAACATTTGCTCCAAATTTCTCCCAAAGTCATTGATCCTTGTTATGATCACGTACAGGCAGATCCAGACCTTTCTGAACTAATGAACATGCTAATATCTGTAAGACACATCTATATATCACATTACGGATCTTCTAAAGATGTTTTTGCTTCATACGTTCCTAAGTAATTTCAAACAACGACCATAATTGCATCGTCCATTCTCTTCACACATAATCCTCTAAGTAGCTGCCATAAGCAGGATAATGAAAGGCCAGCAAAAATGCCTGGAGCTCAGAAGTAACGTAAAAAAAAACAGGGCCAAAGACAATGAGCACAGCAGGGCTGGCAGGGTAAAGCCTGAAAGAGTCTTGAAAGGCATAGGATTAACAAAAAAACTGCAAAATTCAGAGGTGGCCTTTGTAGAGCAGTTGTGGAGAGCCAACGGCAGTCAAAGGTCTAGGACTCTGGCTGGCGGCATGTGCAGATTACTAGCCTAAATGTCCTCATGCAATGGCTGTGTACAGCAGGTGGAGGGGGGAAAGGCTTCAGCAGGCACAGCGCCAGCCCCAGGAAATCCAGCCTTCAAAACCCATCACTTCAGTCTGTGTAAACACCTTATGTATGAACGGGGAGTAAAATGGCAATCGGCACAACAATGTAGTGTGTTTTTTTTGTGGTGGTGGTGGTGGTGGTGGTGCTTTTCCTCCGTCGTGGCCCTCCTCCAACCACGCTCTCACCCATCCAGTACAGGGGGGAGGTGTGTAGGCACCCAACGGAGGTCAGGGCTCAGGATGGAAATGTTAATCTGGGGTGTTGGCAATGGAGTTTGGAGAAGAATCCAACACAGGACACATGGGTGGGATGGCCTTGTGACTGAAGTACTCCACTACCTGCTTTGGCACCTCCGCCAAGACACACTTCGCCAGGGCAGCAGGAGAGGCCTGAAAAAACAAATACAGACTTAATGCAGAGGGACACAGCTGTTTATTCTGCCTTTTAAAGCAGCATTATGCGAGAATACTAAGGACTCTCTTTACATATACATTTCATCAATGAAAGTAAGAGAAGCATGTGAACTAATATTACAGGATTCTTTCCAAATATGACTTTAGTTTAACAAGTGTTGCCAAAATATTTTGTATAGTGTTACTTTAAGTTACTCTTCTGATTAAGCTATTTTTAAAACATCTATATACTGCTTAAAAGATAACACAAACACAGCAAATCCATAGCAAATTGCTTTTTAGTCAAATAAACAAAAGGTGGGTGCCCAAATGTGTGATTTGAATTTGTCTGGAAGCGAGCCAGCAAGAGTCTGTAATGAGATGCAGCATAATGGCTGGGAAGCATTTGAGCAGTCTACATTCTCACAACTCAGAAATGAATGTATTTTCTCTGGCTGCACACAACAGGGTAAAATAGCTTCTTCTGGGAAAGCTGTGGAGTCCCATCTGCAGCACTGGCTCAGCTCTGCCTGACTCTCTGGCTGCCTGCCTGCCTGCCTGATTCGATGCGGCCCCACTTGAGGGTAAAGCTGTTTCAGAAGCGCATCGGAGGACGCGCTCGGAGGGCTCATACATCAGAACTACAGAAGGGCTGCAATTTGTCTCCATCTCCAGTGACCGCAGGGCATTGAGTGAGAACCGAGGACATGTACTCACCGTTTTGAAGTCTCTGAAGGGCACGAATTGCACAATGTCTCTCAGGACGGGTTCTCCTTTGGGGGAACGCAGGACACCGTCATCTCCATCCAGGATTTGCATGTCAGTGAAGTCGGCGTTGCCCACCCCCACAATTATGATGGACAGGGGCTGGTAAGAAGCCCTCACGATGGCCTCTCGCGTGTCAGCCATGTCCGTCACCACCCCATCCGTGAGAATCAGCAAGATGTGGTATCGCTAGGAGGGAAAATAGGTCTTTATCAGTCTGGGTACAAGCTTGTGTAAAACTCATCAGTTTCCATTCTCTTTTGGATTGTTTTTATATCATTTATAAACTTATTGTCTTTATCTTAATTCCATCCATATTTAAGTTCTAATTGGTGAAACACTGGCTGAAATGCCTCTTGACTTATTCTTATATGACTATATTTCATGATAACTGATTATAGCTGACTAATTTTCAATGGCAAAAATGAACAGGATTCTCAAAAAATCGCCTTCTGTGGTAAATCAGCTTCTGTGGTAAATAAATATGATCAGAACCCTGTGCATTTTGTTCTGTGTCCATTCTTCTCCGGTACATCACCAGATCCCTCTGCATTACGAGTTTGTTTAAGAGTTGTAACACTAATATTGCTAATGCTGCCATGCATGAGTTAGACGTCAGTCTTCTTACAGCAAAGTAAGCCAGCTATAGCGGCTGCATCCCTTTTGTTTGTGATCCGTTATCAAGGATGACCACAAAAGTATTAAAGGAGGTGAAAACCACTTTCAGTCATGCTGAGCAGTGTAGCCTGAGTGCAGGTCAACTTGTAGGGCTTGTCAAAGCAAGCTGAGAAGGGAAAGCTCTGTCGTGTTTCAGTGAGTATTAGATGAAGAACAGAGTACTGCATCATAACCTATGCAACTTCCCTGCTGACCAATCTGGCTCAACACCAGCTTCTGCTGGTAACTGGTTTCCGATTAAGCTGGTCCTTGATGGTCAAGGTGGTTGAAGAGCTTGATATCTATGTGTAAACATACTCTATGCTGGTAAACAAGCTGGTTAAGGTGGTTGACCAGCTTAGCTCTCAACCAGCGCAGCATATGTTTTCATTTGAGTTTAATGGTCTATCAGCATGACTTGGACACAACTTGACCAAGGTGAATGACCAGTTTGAACTTTTAAATACTCCTCGACTACACTAGAAAAGCTTGCTGGGTTTTTTTAAAGAGGCTGTCAGTTTGCAGTAGCATTGGAGTACATGAAGCGTGAAAATAAGACAAATCGTATCAAACTTTCCAATCATTTATCTTTAGATCCAGAATTACAAATACGGGCAAACCACATCACATCAACTGCAGAATGACGGCATGACTTCTGTGGTCTATATTTAAACAAATTTTTTGAATTGTCACAAAACTGAAGATGGGTTCTCATTCAAATTTTCCATTTTATCTTAAATGGAACATGAAAAATGATAAGGCACCAGTTCATAACTGCTGCACCATAATGCACCATTCCCCCAATGGAGTAAACAGACAGCAAAGTGCCTCAGCATATTAGGTGACTCAATAGTGAGCGGTGCATGTAAATAGCACTATATAAACATCTTAAGAGTGAAGACGTATTAGTGCAGATATTCATGGAGACAAGGCTGTTTATCACTTTTATGCAGTAAATATGTGTAAGTAAATACAGTGTATGAGAATTGTGTTTGTAAAAATGTAATAAATCACTAAAGCTCATAATTTATATTATCACAGCTTGCATTGTAATACTAAAAGCTATAAATAGAAAGTAAATAAAAACAAAAAATTAAATGTTAGTTAAACAATGGTGAGGCAATGGTGCTGGGCAATCTTGGTGCAAGAAGGTTTTAATAACATGAATGACTTGTAATTTGCACGGGTCTGCCCAATGGGTGAGTCCAATAGGTTGGCCAACGGGAAAGATGAATGAGACAAATTACTATGGAAAATTACTATGGAAGTGAAACAAAAATAATAGGTTCTGTTCTGTTTTTACTATTTTGTCACTGACTGCAACACAAGCCCAAAGCAAGATCCTCCTGCTGTTGAGAATTTGCAATCAAATCAGATGAATTTTTTGTATAGCAGTTTTTACTACTGAACAACAGAAATCCAGAAATAAAATCAACAAAATATAAAGCATAAAACCACCAGTGATTAAGCCAAAGGTGAGCCTGGCAAGGAAAAAATCCCTCAGAGCTGGATAAAGACTTATTTATTTTATTTTATATTATTTTATTTACCTGAGTCTTAACACAAACACTTCAGTGCATGAATTTCCTGACATGTGCAATGACAAATAAACCTTGACTTGACGTAACTTCAAAATTTGCATCACCTGACCCTTGCTATTGCTCTATTAAGCTAATAAACTAAAGCTAATTACCTACTCCTAGAGTGAGCCCAGTAATAGGTAGGTAATTATTGACCCTTTAAGACAACACAAGACATTAAAGTAAGTGAAACATCGTCTTTATCACATACTTCCATGAAAACTGTACACAGCGAGTGTACATACTTTATTTTTGGTCATTTCTGATTCTTAGGACAAAAGGAGTATACAGAATGTTAAAACAACTCGAAGGTTAAGGCCTTACATTTATTGGTGTTTCCACACTTTTGCATGTTGCTTCTTCCTTTTTTTTCACTCTTAAATTGTACAAACCAAAAATATACCCATCTTGCTTCAAGTTTCATCTTAATTTTGATTACTACACATTTCTTTGGTAATGCTTTTGAGCGTTTAGTGCAGTACCTGCCTTCAGATTTAGACATTAGAAACACCAGCAGTACAGTTCTACAGTAGCGAGTAGCAAGAATGAAATATGGCTTATTTTTCCTGCACAGAAATAGTAAGAGAAATAGTAGGTATAGCTATTAGTCCATAACTCTCTTCCTTGAAGCCCATCATTCCTCTTAAGTTTCTAACGGTTCAACCACAGGTTTCAAGCACAGCATGCTGCCAGTCAATGGGCTAAAAGTAGAGGTGCTGGATAGATTACTGGCCTAAATATCCCATGGGGGTCCAGCCAGTATTGAACATGCAAAGTCTGCCGTTTGAATTCTCCACAGTTAGAGCTCATGTACTGAAACCTGATCACTCACGCATGAGGGTGTGATCCTGAAGATTGAATAATAAATGAAGAGCACCGCAAGGACGAAATACTTAACAACAGAGCCCACAATGGGCCTTGGGTTCAATGTGACTTTTTGAGAAAAGCCTGAGGACAACTGATTTTGACCTAAAAGCATGTAAAGTCTTGTACAATTAGATGATTTAATGAAATCCTAAATTGATTTTTGTAACGTTTAATTACTTAAGCTCTTCCCTGAAGCTAAGCGATTTATATGCAAACATATACTTCCTCAATTTGTCATTGAACTATGTCTGAAAAGGTGAGTTCAAATTGGAACTGAAAGCATAGTAAAGTTTATGAAATGGAAATTGGGGGGTCCTGAAATGGGAACAGGCTGTGCCAGTAAGGAGCACACACTCACTGAGGCGTCTTTGATGGGCTCCTTCCCAGCTGCCTGCTTGGCTATTCTGCTGATAATGGGCGCCACATTAGTGGGGCCATAGAGTTGAATCTTGGGCAGGCAGTTCTGGTAAGCTTCCACCACCCCCTGAATTTCTGATTAGAGAGAGAGAGAGACAGACAGAAAAAGACAGACAGACCAAGATAGAGTTTCAGTTGTGTTGTAGTTGTTGATCTCCAAACGGTGTGCTGGAGCTTTTGGCAGTGTTGGCAACAGAACTAAAGCAGCAGATTTTCAGAATCAGTTTAAAAGAAAAGGAGCAACTTGGAGGGCTTCCTCCTATGAAGAATTGTGGAAGAGATGGAAGAAACCACAGATTCTCTACGGCCCCAAACTCATTCTTGGCTTTTGCAATGAAAGTGGCTTCAAAAGAGGTCAGGCCTGCTCTGCACAGATGCTCTCTTCTCTGGACACTGTGTAATACAGTGAATGTAGGAGGTACATGAATTCTCATGAAGATTAATATCCAAAGAAGCTACAGTGCAATAACTGTAGTCCTGTCTATCAGTGCTAATCATGTCAAATCCATCCCTTAATCATTTCCAACGCATCTAACACATGAGCTTATTGGTAAGGCACATTTTTCTCTTACCTTCACATTCATCATCATCTGGGTTAAAGTTGATGGCAAAGTCATGTGACACCTAAAGGGAGAGATACCATGGTGAAACTCTGATGTAAAGTCCACCACCTTCAGCAGCAGCGCTACTACGTCTTAAAGAGACTCTCATTTTCCACAACAGATTTGAAGGTCACAGCTTCTGCTCACAGAGTAAAAAAACAGCAGCAGCAGGCAAAAAGAAAAACATGCAGTGCTCGTTTGGCTTATTTGAATGCTTAAAAACATGGCTTTCTGCAACCCAGTGCAAGAAAAAGGGGCTTATGATACTAAAAAGTTACATTCTGCCTCTATTCTCTATTATAATCTTTCAGAATATTTGCCAAAAAAGGTTATTTGCACAATGACATTTCATCTCTATTGACTGTATGTGTGTTGGAGCAAAGCTCTGGATCCTTGGGAGATCCCTGGGGATTGGTTTTCTTTACATTGATCCTTACACTGGTATTGGGTACTATGTTATTATGTGTAGGTTCTTCAAATCTTATTTTTATACAGGTTCCTTAGGGCAGTGGTTCTCAAGTCTTCACGGATGCAGATTGTACAGGATTTTGCTCCATACCAACTCAGAATACATGGACATCTTGGGTTTCCTGAGGATTAAAAAAACGCTTTTGTTTTTTCTATAGCATTAATCAATGAACCCTTTGTGGCCTTCTTTCTTTTTGAGAGTGTAGATGTAACAAGAACAGGGATGCTCAATTTATAATAGTACATTTTAGTTGATTTAGTTGGATTTTATTTCTTTATTTACACTTCATCCCTCCTGTTTGGGTAGCAGTACACTGTAGCCAGAGCAATATCCTTGTCTCCTTGTTTGCCTTGCTCTTCAAACCCTTTCCACAGGGTGCTAGTTAAAATGACTGCCTGCTCTCCATTCTCAAGGTCCAATCTGCCTAAACAAATGTGCTTATGGGAAATGAAGTCCCATGACCTCACACCGTCAACAGCAGGAGTCGCCAAGGCATCCTGCCATGCTTTTTCCTTGGCCAGGTTGAAATATCAAGGGAGGAAAAAGCTGTGAATAAAAATACACCCCATTACAAGGTTCAAATTGGAGGTATTTGAGTCAGGCACGGTGTGTTAAGGTGGGCGGCTGTGGTATGATAATCAGTTCGGTATAGATGTAGACCCAGCATACTGGTAAATACAGAGATGGAAGATATGGACTCCCACACACAAATCAAATACCAACAGACGGCTGCCTTGCCAAGGTCAGAGGGATGGAAAAGAACACTGGGAGCAGAGGCTAAATCAAGGGACGATGGATGAATCCCAATGAATGGAGAGACACTCTTACCTCATAATTGGGTGGAATTCTTGCGCCGAAGCCCAAAGCTGAGAATCTTTTGTCACTGTGATGAAGAAAAAGGCAGGAAATATCTCTTCAGACCTCAAATCAGCTTTGATTAAAATAAATGAAAATTTACTGATGGACATCTGCAGACATTCAGTTATTCCACAAGAATACATACACGTTTCTTAAGCTAAAAATAAAATGGATATTTGCTTGTTTAATTAATATGTTTATAATAACACAATATAATATATAATAAAATAGTTTTAATAAATGGTGTATGTAGTAATGAAATATTAGGTTATTGTATAATTTAATATTCATATATATCTCAGAAGTCAAAGTGATTTTGTATAATAATAGGTCAATGAAAGGCCAATTTATTATTGACCAGCATCAGGAATTTTTAGTTTGGTAGACCACAATCGCTATGACAAGCGTGACCAAGCTTGTAAACCAGCATGATCAGCTTGACGTACCTTGTAGATACAGCTATGTTCGTTTAGCCTATATACTACTGTTATAATGGGGCACATTTTAATTATAATTCATAGAGAGAAATATTTAAGACATTTATTTATACATTTATATATAACATTTTAATAATTAATACATTAAATATTTCTCCATTAATTCACTCACTCTATCCATCAAGCTGCCCTATTGACTGTTACTGCACATGTGCACAGCACTTTTATAATGTAATAATAGTATAGTATAATATAGTATAGTATAATATGTCATCCCTGTGCTATCCCTGCTACTCACCACTGCTCACTGCTCTTATGCCACATGTACAGAAAATGCCCCAGCATTAAAATAGAAGGCAGGATATTTGGATAGTCTAATCTTTAATCAAGGGTTGAAATTGATGCTTCTACACATTTGGAGGCATTTTCTGATTAGCAATTTAGGCTATCCACTGTTTTTCAATATTGGGAGCATGTTTATCAGTGATTTAGGCTATCCACATATCCTACCTATATACTTCTGCTTGGAGCATTTTCTGATATGGTGCTTTAATATCCTCAGAATATCAGAACATCCTGCCTAGAGTTTTATTTAGGCAGCTCTGCCTATAAATATATGCTACTGACATTTTGACATGGTATCACAAATCAGCAGAACACCGGCACACGGAAAGGTCAATTAGTTCACACTTTAGCATTACCACTTTAGGCTGTGCCATGACTTTTGTTCTGTAGGTGCAGCGAGCGAGCAGTGGTGGGTAGCAGGGTTAGCACAGGGATGAAAGGAGCCCCGGAGGGACAGGGAAGACGACTCAGAGGCACAGCTGGGCGGCAGGGGCACACAGCTAATCACCCAGCAGGCTTATGCTTTCGACCCAGAATGGGGAAAGGCAGAGGAGAGATCAGCATGACGCTCAGCAGCACAGTGGGGGGACGAGCGCAGCCACAGCCACGGAATGCACTCAGGAGCGACAAACCCACAGCCATTAGATGGAAGCAGAGCAGAAGTTGTGCTGAGACAGAGCTTGTCTTTCAACATCCTAATGAAGGCCGTAAGTGCCATCAGTATTCAGATGACAGAGTGTGCCACTATTACCAGAGGCTTGGGAAATTTATAGCAAGCTTCAAATCTCTCAGCAGTGCCATCGCTCTCGCCAGCTGATCAGACATGATTAAAATGAAAGCCTGCATTTAAGGGACGTGGAGTATCATCCTGATCTGGTCTGAGGCAAGCGTTCTTCACAGTGGCCCGGCGCTAATGCGCTAGCACTTTGGGGCTTGCAAGGAGCGCTTCAGCAGTTCAGCTGATTCTCCTCACATCAGCAGCACTTGAGGCGTGACGCTGGTTCAACCATTTAGAATGGCTTTTTTTTCTTTTCTGATCTCAACCACGAGAAGGAACGCATCCATCTCCGGCGCTGTGCAGTCTTCACAACAGCGATCCTGCTAGCTGCGGATGTTAACAAAAGTAATTAGCCTTGCTAATTCGTTTAGCTCTAGCAGGGGGAGATATCGAGATACTCCCACAAGGCAACTCGCGGGAAGCGCCAATGTTCAAGACAAACTTCACAGTTTTGCCTCGCTCCTACGACCCCCTGCCGCCGGTCATAATCTACTTTGACTTCCCACGTCACCAGTTTTGAGATGTGGTTGAAGATATTGTGCAAAGCCAACCCCACCACCTTCACCTCCGTACCCAACCTGGGAAAGTAAATTGTTTCCCTGCTCCACAGAACACTCCAAACAAATTGTCTGACATGCTGTATCCGTCAACAACAATTACACCACAAGCGCATAACGGGCGGCAGTAAGCCTTCTCACATCCTTGATTGAGATGCGAGCTGTTCTGACAACTGTGACTTCTTCCCACGCAGTCGACTGCCTACCAAATGGGTAGCGGACTGAACTGTGCCGTGTCAGCCTCCCCAAATTGCATGCCGCTTTCTTTTTCAGGCAGTCAAGTCAAAATGGGTCAGGGGAGCTAAGCCCTTATTAGGCAGCCACGATCCATTTATTTGAGGAATTATGAAATGAATACGCGGCATGTAATTTGGGGTGTAATTACAGAGCTGACCTTTATCACAGTGTCCTAGCGATTTTGATTTCGCATTTAAGCTTCTTCTGGACCTCGTTTCACCCTCATCCTCTTCACATTGCCTCAGACACGTGCATGCACAAACACAGGCCCGTCACATCACTGTCAGGCATGAGAGAAACAATGTCGAGTAGCTGTGTCTCCCAGCACAGGCACTCTAGAGGACATTCATCTCTTCCAGCAAGGAAGCAGAAGTGGCTTTAAAAGCCCTGATCAATTAAAAAGAGAAACACAAGAGCTTTCACATGTTTCTTCTCCAAGTGCACAATTTTTTATGGCTTTTGTTGGCTGGTTCCATTTTTTCTCCCTCACTTTCCCTTCAGAGAGGAACAGGTGAGTGGTACACTACAATGGCTG
The DNA here is from genome assembly GCF_030463535.1 of Salminus brasiliensis. Classification (NCBI taxonomy): domain Eukaryota; kingdom Metazoa; phylum Chordata; class Actinopteri; order Characiformes; family Bryconidae; genus Salminus; species Salminus brasiliensis. The sequence continues at coordinate 27,675,935 of NC_132894.1, forward strand.
TATGATTTTCAGTGCTAAATTGTTGAATTGTTGGTTATTTTATGTGTCTTGAGTTAGAGGACGTCTTGAGTTAGAGGATTATATCTGGATAGATAGGATTTCTCCAGTGTTTTTAAGACACATTTTTTAAAACGTGTCTATTTAAGGCCCTGCCTTTTCTTCACCACTGCTTGACCTGTACCTTTATCTGCATGCAACCAATGGTCAAAATATGGTCACCCTAAAATAGGTTTTCAGTTAGGAACCCTAGTACTGAAACTACTGCAAATAATTTGGTAACTGTTTGTTTTAGCTTACAGTATCTTGTGGAGTTGCACAGGGTTCTATTATAGGGACTATAAGGCTGATTTTAATATTATTATATAGTATTAATAACATGAATTCAGTGCTCTACTTTGTTGCCTTTGAATTAAGATGGTTCATTTTTTTGCTTGTCAACCTTAGCCTGCTAACCTTCTTTCTTACTCTAAGTAGCCTAATTAATTACTACTTTTATTTCTACTTGAGCAATTAATATTATTGTCAAGCAAAAATATTTTGCTTTAGTACTTTTTTGTACTTACACTACCTCCACATAAGCTGAAAATGAAGTTTGCTGCAGTTTAGCTAACCTAATAAAACAGTCTCAAATAGCAAAAAACATCTGTTATACTAGATTTGTGTTCAAACAATAGCTGGCCTGCTATGAAAGTAGCACATTTTAGCTAGATAGAAATGCTAGTACACTAATCTTGGTGTTGCATGAAAGTGAAAGTGTTGTATGCTAGCTAGCCTTGTTGGCCTTCAGTCAGAAATGATTAGCAATGTGTTGATGATTCACATTTACTTTTAACAGAAAATAATTTTTCCAAGCTAAACAACCTCTAGCCAGTCAGCACCAGCAAGTCTCCAACACAGGACATGTCAAGTTTTTAATGAAACCCCCGAGGACATGGGGAGACAACCTGCAGCAGGCCAGACAGGAAGCATGGGGTGAAATTAGTCACGTCTACCATCCAAAAGCACATTTGCTCTGACAACAGATTGAAACAAATGCAAAAATAAACTGCATCAGGAGCAAGGCTGACGCCCCGAGATTAGTTAATCATTTTCAGTTCAGTAGGTGAGTCATGGTGCCATGGGCCAAAGAGGACTTCAGGCTCCATTATATGTTGATGGACGGCGGCATGTGCACAGACACATATATGTCCATCTGTGTATACACAACCATACTTATTAATACACACCATAAATCACCATCTAAAATCTGAATCGGTTTATACTTTCATCACCATGCGGCCTTCTCTGACTTCTGTTTGTGATACTTAAGAAGAAATTTCTAAAGTCTAAATCTTTAGTACTTTATCCTGTCTTCTTCACATGTGCACAGTGCATTAAGCAGCTAAGATTAGATCCATTTATTCCCATTTTTGCCACCGTTATGTAACAAACGTTCCTTCAGGCTAATGTGTGTCCTATGCCTTTGGAGGCCTAAACACAAGCAGAAAGGAGAGAGCAGGCATGCTAAGTAAGCATGTCAGAAATCAAATAGCAGAAACGTTTAGCATTCATTTCTGAAGGATTTAGACTGTGAGTCTCCATTTAAGTGCAGCACAATTGCACAATATGCCATGTGTGTTTCTGAGGGAGTGTATTCATACTGTTCCTACTGGCTCAAAAGAGTATGGGGGGTGGAGGGGGCCACAGTGTGTGTGTGTGTGTGTGTGTCTTCCATCTCTTTTTTAATAAATGCATTTTTTCGAATATAGAACTACATCCTATTTTTAGATGCATTTAATTGTCTTTGACAACAGAACTGAAATCAACTGTCATGAGTTTGTTAATTGGAACCTTGTTATTGATGGAATAGATTTTTTTCCTTATGTGTCATATGTGTAATGCTGTAACCCAACTTGGTCAACTGAAACTGGACCAAATATTAGTTTAGGTGACATTTACTTATTAAGGACAGCAACACAGTGTTCACAAGCACATTTATGCCATCTCATGCATTTGGTTTCAATAATACACATTTGTTGTCGGACAGCAGGCACCAATGCTTGGCAATGGCAATGGAAACAGCCCTACTGTACAGGAAAAAGTTTGAGCACACCCTGATGTAAACATGAACCGGGAGCCAGTAGGTGCTATGGGGCGTTGCAGGCTAAATTACATTTGTTTCTTACAAGTTTCAAGTGGTCAATTCCTGTTTGTGCGGTTAAGCTGTCACTGCAGTTCTGTGCTGTGCACTGCTGTACAGTGATTTTCAATTCCTACCTACTAGCTAGGACTTTCCCTAACACACAATGCTACCAGCGCTGGAAGGGCTTGTAGGTGAACACTAATGACTCTCAGTCTTTGCAAAATCATCTGTGAGTAATGACAAAGTGTCTATAGATGAGAGAGTGTCTTTTCAAAGTCTTCTAGTACTGGTTAGCATTAGCCAAGAAGCTGGACAGCTTGGAAACCCTGACAGCTCAATAAGCATTAGCTTCTAAGCCTAATAGGCCCTTCAAACTAGTGTGCTTTCAGCCTCACTGGCTAATTATAGAACAAATTAGCCAATTGTCTCAGGTTTGATCAGTTCAGACAAATCCTGGCCTGAGAACAATCAATTGAGAAGATACATGTGGCAGTGTGTAGAAACGGTGTGTTAAAGGGTTTCAAATAAAGACAAAGTGCTGGTTAGCAGGCTAGCCTATAACACGTGTTGACAATATTTTTCCTATTTATTTACTTCACTGTTACCGTAAAGAGAGTGTAACTGTATGCATGCAGAAAAAAATATCCAATCATTCTCAAGTTAATTAATGTAGCGTTTTAGCCATGTAGCCGATTCGATTCACATTCAGTGTTTTTTGCTGCTTGTACACAATTAAATTACAATTAAACACATGAACCAACAACACAATATGTTTTCTTGATGGATGCCAAAATGTCCTTGTGAACATGGCCTAAAGCACAGAAGCAGGAGACAGCTGTGAGAAGCAGCAGCAGAGCTGCTAATGAGAACCTGATAAATATGAAGATGTGATTGGACATTCTTGTGGCACATCATTCTCACTTGTTTTTCCCATGTGTATGGGCAGCATTGGAGTGGGGGTGGGGAGGTGTGGTGGTGGTGATGTAGGGGGTTGGGGGGGTTGGGGTGTAGTGATGTGAAAACAAAAAAGCTACTCCATCCCACAAGCAGTGCCATATTTATCTGCAGGTTTATCACCTGGTGTGTGATCGCCCCCACAGCCGGCACAGGAAACCCACACAGCGTAGGTGTCCAACCCTGAGGGTTTCAAGCATCCTCAGCCAAACTGGTCTACCTATTGAACTCATGTTCTTTTACTCCCTCCATGCACTAAACGTGCATGCCTTTCAAACACAGACCATTAGAATAAGGCCTAAATGTGTCTAGCACATTTAGCTCCTCTTCGAAGGTGGGATCCGTTTGTAGCGCCAACCTTTGTTTGGCTTTCTCGCCAAGACGGATCTCATTACGAACGCGCAAGACGCTAATTAACTGGTTCCTCTGAGGTCAATCTAAGTAACCTCAACACAAAGCAAGCTAATATTAAATTAGCCAAACTGAGACCAGCACGACCATGAGCATCAAAACAAAGGAAGGTCGGGGGAAATCAAGATGCACAATTCACTGAAAAACCATATGTTGAATTGCACTGTAGTGTAGCATGAGAGTAAGTTCACAGACAGGTACAGCAGGTTAATTTTAGGCGTAGGAATTGAAGATGCCCAAAGCTGGTTTGTGTCGCCCAACACAGCTTTCAGTTTTAGCCTTAAAGGAATAGTTCAGCGGTTATTAACCTAATGTTAATGCTCTGTCTGCTGCACTTATAGCATATTGTCAATCACAGCATAATGATAGGTTTGAAAACTGGATCACTTGAGATTCACTTTTAATGAATGAAGCCAATGGGATGTTGTAATATTCTTTGATTAAATGCTTGAAATGCATGGCTGTATAACTCTAAAACTACTCACTATATTCCAAATCAAACAGTACAGATGCATGAGAGAATGTCCTATAACGTTGTATATTTATGGTATTATTCATGTGGAGCCCATGGAAACTCCACCATTATGGATAATATATTATTCAGCAAATCAGTACAAATTCTGCTATATGTGATTCTGTTAGTATATTAGCGTTAAGCAGCAAATCCCTTTGTAGCTTTAACACAGAAATGTGAAGTCTGTAAAACACACTATGTTATAACTGAAGCTTGTAATATACATTAACATGGATTTTACCTTGTATGCTGCAGTGTTTGTCAGCAACGAGACCTGATACAGAGCTTTCACCACAATTGTCCTGTTCCTAAAAACTGACAGAATCCTACTGCTTGTGATTGGGAGTCAGTGACTTATTTAGGAATCCTAGATGGGTCCAATCAATGAGAATCTGATGTATTACACATTCAATCCAGCTCCTGAGGTTATAACCAATGTGAAAACTGCCATGGCTATATCTACCTAGGAAAATAATCCTGATTATTTTCCTAGGTAGATATATCCTGATTATTTTCTGGATAATTTTTGAGTGGGTGTTTCAATTATGTAACTCTTTTGGATTCTAAATCGTTTGGCCTCCAAAGCTGCAAAAATGTCTCACAAATGTTTTAGGTCATTAGACTTTCTCTAAAGGCCTGGAAGGACATGAGTGCTCCCTGTTCCTACACATTTTTAGAAACTACTTTCATGTCTGAAAAATAGATTTTTACTAATTTCCAGTTTACTTTACAAATATCTTTGACTGAGGAAATCATGGAATGAAAAAAAAAACCAAAAATAAATAATTTAAAAGCCTCACCATTATTGTCTGTGGCAATTAAATGTATGTTACGGAATCATTAAAAAAACATCAGTAGGAAAAACTCATTCCTAATTGAGACATTACCATGGTGATGTAGTTGGTTTGGATTTCTGACTATTATCTCTGTGCTCTCCTCAGGGGCTGAGTGTTGTCAGGGCTGGAAGTCTCTAATAGGCTCCAGTCTGTTGGCATAGGGACCATGCTCAGTGCCAGGGGCTGGCATGATGTGTCATGCCACAGGTTGTTAGGACACAGTCTGGAGGAGGGGCCCAGACTCCTGCAGCCTCTGTCATCTGATCAGACAGCCTACTGACACCTTCACAAGCTGTTGAGACGCTCCGGGCTCATCAAACAGCAGTTTCAGCAGCAGCAGTGGTGGCGGCAGTAGCGCTAACAGCAAAGCAGTGTGGTGTATGGACAAACAATGCCTCAAATACCAACAGCCTTCAGCCAAGCTAACTGGGGATTGGACCTGAGCCCCCGGGCTTGATGTATGTCTTGGCAGTTTTACTTAGTCTCGTTTTGGCAGTAACAAACACCTCGCTGGCTCGTCACTGGAAGAGTTGTGAGAAGCTGGACAGCTCAGAAAATCTGACTGCTCTATGAACGTTAGCTTCCAAGCCTAACAGGCCCGGCAGACTAGTTTGCTTTCAGTCTTATTGGCTAATTATAGAACAAATTAGCCAATAGCACCTCAGGTTTGACAAACAATTCGGATTAATCCTGGCCTAAAATCCAACTATTGAGAAGATGTGGCAGAAAATCTGAACATTTCAAGGCTTGTGAAATGACATCTGAGCATTTTTTGTCATATATTTACTACTAATACATCAAATAGCAACTTAAAACATTGAAAAAATTAATTCTATGGCATATTGAACAATCTTGCTTATGTTAAGATGAACACAGATACCAGCACTGAAACAATTATAGAATCATAGTGATGGAGCATTGCCTACAAAGAACGTGCCAAGCAGCTGTGTACTTGCCCTGCAGTGTAGCTGCAATGTATTTATATTTATTCATTTGTATCCAATACTCTCTACAGCTTAGTAACGTCTACTCACAAGGACTCGGCAGCTGAGAGGGTCAACGCTAGCAAACATCAGAGGCAACATCATTGGATGGTTCAACACGCTTGGAGGAGCCCACTAATCACCAATTCTCTATTGCATCAGCCAACAGACACTTACGTTAGTTAGCATTGTGCTAAGTGATAGGGGACAGGAAGGCCAAATATGCTCTTTATGGTTCCCAGGCATAGAGATTGCTATAGCTCATTTTCATATAGTAGTCTTGAAGGCACAGTAAAGCAAAAATAAAGCCTGTCTGATCCTAATGGATGACAAGATGTTTGTAAATTGTCATGTACAGATGACAATTTTTGCATGGCTAATGTCATATACAGACCTCATGGGGAAACGAACAAGACAAATGTAGAATATGGACCTTTGAAGAACTCTTAAAAGTATAAAGTTCATGCAGGCTGCCACACTTAAAAATGCCACACATTTTAACTGGTAAAAATGAAATATAAAGAATTTATATCGAAGTACGATTTCTATTTTGGACATTTTAGAGATACAGGTTTTACATCACTGCCAACACACTCCTATCTCTTCCATGGCTGAAAGATTTATTCCATTCTAGTCATTTAAGCTCAGATGAGGCAGCGCAGCACAGCCAGCACAACTGATAAATTCCGATTCAGAAACAGATTCAGTGTAAAGGCCGATACACTCTTCCATTTTCCACACAAGTGAATAGAACATCTCCTCTGATAGGGATCAGTTCTTTCCCGCACAGCTGCCAGGACTAACCTGTCATAATCCTGGCAGATCTCACCCACAGCTATCAAAGCCTTCAGATATTCGTTTGGCTGGTATGGGTTGATGTAGTGCAGTGAGCAGCTATTCCGGGGGTCTCCGTTTGATGCTGTGAAGTCGATGGCAACCTGGAGAAAAAGACACATCACCAAATACACTGTTAAAACAGTGACACAGCCAGTCCTACTTTGTGTATAATATACAGTATACTGTCACTGTAACTTTCCTCTCCTACAAAAAACCTGCTACCACCACCTTGCATAGAAAGTGTTGTTGGGACAGTGATTATATACATTCGAGAGCGAGGGGTCATATTTTCAGAGCTGCAGCTCAGTAAACAGGCCCTAATGGGCAAGCATTAGTGTTAGAAACCCATCTACACGCTAGGTAATGTAGAGTCTCTGTCTGTCTCTAAAAGGCTCAAATTAGTCTGCAGTCAGTGTACCTTCAGGGATGCTATTTAGGGGGAAATATATGTACATCTGTAAAAATGAATGCACAACATGTACTATATGGAAATGTGACCTTGCTCAAGTGCAAGGCCATTTATCAGCATACAATTATTACTTTCTCTGAATGTGAAATGCAAAAATGCAAATTGTCACTGCACCTAATGGTACATAATGTATGAATAAATTAAACAGTGGATGCACACTTAACCCATTTAAATGAATAGTTCGCTAAAAACAGAATTTACTTTTTAAAAAAACTAGTAGATTACTCCAGAAATTAGGCTTCTTTCTTATGACTCATTTTAAGCAACGTTGCACAGTGGAACAGTGCACCTCCCTCTTGACTCAGCTCAACTTTCATATGGGGATTTTGGTTTGCCTGTCCTAAAACATCTTGTAGCCTTCCCCTGCCTTGTGGGAATTGATCACTTTCATTTTCAGTTTTTTTTTTTTTTGGAACAGTTTGGAACCAATGGTTGCTGAGTGTAAGTACAAGGTACGAATCAGAGAATGTATAAATGTATAAAGCTTGGATTCAGCTGACAGTTTCTAATTACAATTGGTAAAATGTCTCAGGCCTGATTAAGGTCTGAGACATTGTAAAAATAAAACTGAGCCATTGCAATGCTGTTTGTCTGCGGTGTAACATAAACTATTATTTATTAAAATAATAAAAAATATGATTTCACGTGTTCTCTCAGATTTTTCATTTTGTACATGATTGAGAGTTCATTATACAGGACACTCTTCTGGACTGCGTCTGTATATTTACTATATTTTTGTTTATTTTCTGTATTATGTATGTATATTATTGCTACCCTGCTGTAGAATGATGATCTGAGCTTCTGACATGATATGCAAAAGACAAATAAACATTGAAACTTAAAACCTGAAACAGAAGCCCCTTTTTTGAATTATATCTCGACTACCTCAAAGGAAAAAAGAAAAAAAGGCAAATGTATTTTAATATTTAAATAACATTTATTTAAATTTCGAATAAAGTTTTGTGATTTTGTGATGTTTGTGATTTTTACTTTGAAACTAAAGTGACAGTGGACTGTATTTTAGAAAATTACTTAATGTTTATCTGTAATGTTATGTTTATATTAAGTACCTACAAAAAATATTTAGCAAAAAATAGTAATGAAACTTTCATCTGTGAAGTCTTGTCTTGCCTGATTGATGTTTTTTGGGGTAAAAAGGAAATTGTGTACATTTGATTGAAAAGAAAATAATTCCTTTAAAACACCTCCTTCTCTAGTAAAGGCTAGTAAAGTAGTCACAGTACCAACATAATGTGTTGCATCAAGCCATTGCATCACAGTGAAATAATACAAGCATATTATTTTTATAGACATTTTCTCCATGAATATTCTCTTAATAATATTTCTTATTGTGTGGTTAATTCCTCATAGGGTGTTTGGGAAGTGGCTAAGAGAGGGCCTGCAACAGATTTTAATTTGTTCGAGACATTGCCTCCAGCACAACATTTTTGCGCAACACTGATTCACATTCTCACGCTGTGGGAAAACCCAAAGCAGCAGATATCCGGCAAAGATGATGAAAAACGGCCTAATGTGAACTAGCAGGTGTTGTAACATTTAATCAACAGAGCTGCTGCATGTCATGATAAAGGCCAACCTGCATGTTAATACAGTATTAATCAAAGCTCCTGTTCAACCTATTTTCATTTTGAAGACTGGATATTAACTAAACCAGGAGTGCAATGAGCATTAGCACACATTAGCATGCAGCCGAAAGACTCCAGTTCATTTGAGGGTAAGTTTGCATTGAGGTGTACTGGTACCAAGACTTACTGTGAAATGTATTTGGCATCCTCCCATGATGTAGTCCAGGAAGGAGTAGAGTCTGTGAAGCTGCAGAATGGAGAGCTCAGGATAAGTCTTAGAAAGAACACTGTGATATATCTGGCAGCCAGTAAGACTAATGATGAATGCTTGCAAATTACCTGGCTTTGGTCCGTCCACAAACCATTATTTTGTAGAAACAGTTGCAAGGGACAGCTTTACAGAATGTTAGCATCAGTACCATTCAAAATGTGACACAGTAGCACAGCTTATTCTACAAAACTAAGAATGACTCACACAGTAGTCACAGTTAGTTTTTTGTTTTGTTTTTTGATTTGATCATTTTCCATTTAATTAAGGAATAATAGTCTTGATGATGTAATAACAGAGAGGCCACAACCCTACACTACTGAGCTGGACTATTTTGTGGCTATATGAAATGTAACTCTCTACATTGATCAATATCTCATTAATGTTATAGCATTTACTTAGTATGTAATAAATTCTTATCTAACATAACTGGAAATTCCCAGATTTTACTATCACTATTACACACTAGCATGCTATAGTAGCATGTCAAGGTCACCAATGTGCAGAGTATAGTCCGCTACCATATCGGTACTATCCATCAAGTTTTTGACTGTATCGCAATTTTTTTATAAATAGACCAATAGAAAAAGAAAAGAAAGTTTTCACCTTCTCCTGTAAAGTTGCCATTTTGGAGATACAATGTTTTTGCCTGACAGCAGCAACATACAATAGCTATATCTAGTCAGTGGTGGTCCTGTGGCGGTCTTTTTGCATAGATTAACAGAGTAGAGGGTAGCAGATGAATTGTACAGCAACAGATGGCCTACAGTCAGTGACTGTAAACCCACAATGTGCACCTATACAGCTACTACAGGACTACTGCAACTAATGCCAGAGGCAAAAAGGTCAGAGTACTCCCAGACATTACAGAGTGTTCCTTAAAAGCAGGGTTGCCAGGTAATTCAGATAACCTGTTCACAGAAATAACATAGGCCTTGCTACACTGATCCTTTTCAACCCTATAAGACCAAGGCGTTTTATCCACTATTCTTCATTAATAGCATGATTTCTCAGTGCTTTTGTAACATGTAAACAATTTAACAATAACGGAAAGGACGCCCTGTGCTTATTCCATGGCTTGATTAAATGAGTATATAGAGTGATAAATTTCCCTATGCCCAATGTGAACATGCACATGTAGGACAAGCAGAGCGCTCCATTTCTATTTGGAGCATCAGTACACCGGAAATAGGAACAACACCTTCTCATCCACATACACACAGAAATACACCAATGCTGGTACATCCTCTCCATCCCCCTCCACTCCCGCTCCTTCATACACACACATACACACTTGTGGAATCTGTAAGAGAATTGTTTGAACACAGTCACCATTCAAATGAGCATGGCTTCGTTTTGAAATAAATCCAAATGAACAGGATCAAAAGAGTATCAGCACAACAAGGTCAATGGAGGGCAGAGCAGCTCTGTCAATTAAAAATGCTCCTTTTTAAAAAAGGCAAACCAGTCAGAACAACAGCGTACGCCCACTCATCTGCTGCCAGGGCTCAGATGGTTACCACATACTTCCATATTAATAAAAGTATCTTCCCATTAATGTTTACACACTGCTGGGGGTGCATTTTTACCTAACGCACAACAACCTCAAAGCCGGATTATTTTTTTTCATATTTTCACAGAAAGGCAATGATACAGAACAGAATTATTATTCTCATCATTTTGCAAACCTGACTCTAATACATCCAGAGAATTTGACTTCTCAGGTTTGAAACCCTAATTCTTGCATTCAAAGCTAAAAATGGACAAACCCCTTTGTACCTGATGGTTAATGGTCAAAACCCAGTTCATACCAAGAGCCCCGGTCTCATTTTTATGAGATACTATTTCATTAATTTGAGATATTATCTCAATACTTTGAGGAACAGTAATTATTTTGAGATTCTAAGTCATTATTGTCATTAATTCATTCATTCATTTCGTGTTATTTTGAGAAACGTTCTTATTACTGTATGATTCCTTTTCATTATTTTGAGATGCTTTATGCTTTTGGAATGAAAATGAAATAGGTGGTGGGAATGGGCTTCCATAGAAACTCGTCACATTTGAATGTGCTATCGCTACATCTAAAGCTGTGGTAACAAAATTAAATCACAGCGGAGGGTCTCTAAAGCTAAATCCCTGTTTTAATTGGATGTGCTAAATGTTGTTTTTAATCTACTGCCTGCCTACAAAAAAAATAGGTTTCCAAAAAGCATTTTAGCACAAAGTTCATTGTTAAACTGTTGATCGAGCATCACATTTAACACTCTCTCTACCATTTTCCAGCCCAGAGAAGTGCAGATCAGTGTAGATCAGACCTGGGATTTTACAGGGAAATGCTATATATATATATATATATATATATATATATATATATATATATATATATATATATATATATGGGCCCCATATTTAACATGGTTAAATCATAACAAAGATCAGAGTTAATAAAGCATGTCCACATTGGGCATCGTAAAAAAATAAGGATGCTACCATGCTTTCTAATATTATATCAAAGTACTGCCTCGACTGTTAGATGCATTGTGATTTTCTTTGTTAGACTGCATTTCTTACATATGAAAATAAATTTAACAACAGCACTGAGAGATCATGTTACTGTACCCTTAAACTAAGAGTCTGTACATAGGCCCACTCTTCCGGCCCATGCTCTCATAACTATATACTTTACATATCACTTCATAGTAGTTACAGTATATTTCAAAGTCATTTGCTGATGATTATTAAGATAATAATAAGAGTTTGATGAATAAAAGGAGCAGCTTTAAGCTTTAAAGAGCAGTAAAAGGTTTTGATGGTTCTGGTCTTTTCAAGTTCCAGTTACTCCTACCTTGAGATCAGTGAGGATGACTAGACCAGAGTTTTTGTAGTTCTTCTTCTTTAGTTTGTACTTTGGGTTGACACAATCCCAAGTGACCTTCAGCAGCAGGGGGAGAGAACAGACAGAGACAGGCTCAGCCATGTCAGGGACACCGCTGACAACTCACTTTCACCACACACAACACACACGCACAAATATACAACACTCACACAGAACAAAATTCCAGCCTCCCTGAGAGAAAAATAACCCCTGACGCACATCAAGCGTAGACGTGTGAGTGTGCATCTCTTTCACTAACCTTGTTTCCTCCAGACGCCTTTTGCATTTCTTTAAATGTGGCATAGAATTCGCCGATGAAGTCGTGCTTCCCCCTGGAGTCATAATCCCACACTAGGCACTGCGGGTGGCACCCAGAGTGGATGTATTTCAGACAGAACCTCCAATTAAATGCATGAACTGTGGGTCTTTCTGGTTAGATGTTTCTTTTTTCGCTGATTCGCTTATGAATATATTCATTATTATATCTTACTTACCCTTAACTTTCTGTCCTCATCACAGCTGCATAAAGAGATCAGGGAGACTTTAAATGGCTCCCAAATGGGGTTCAGGTTGTTCTTGATCACCTGCGACAAATGTTAGTACCATTATTAAAGGAGTACTTCAGCTAATCTCTATCTGCATCCACAGACTACAGCAATTAAATCTTGACTCAGAAACCAAAACATCAAAACTCAGTCCAGTTGAAGGTAGCTGCAAATGAAGCTTTCAGGGATGGGACTGGTTTTGTAGAGGGAAGAATTAGAGGTAGTTCATCAACATAGTGGTGTGGGTTGCATGGGGTTGCACTTGAAAATGTAGTTCTGCTGCGGATGCTGCATCCGCTGTCTCAATCAATGATGAAATATTGTGGATTTCCCACTATTAGGTAGCAGGGGGCTTCCAATGACTTTCCAAATGTTGCCGCTTCCATTGGTCGCAATGGCATATGAAACAGAAAACCCTCTGACTTAATGGTTATTCTTAAGTAAATAGCAAAGCACTTTCGTAAGTCGCTCTGGATAAGAGCATCTGCTAAATGCCTTAAATGTAAATGTAAAAGAAGGAAAAATCCCATGGTTCATCATCAGTTGAGGTGGACTTACAGATGCAACTGGATTTCCAACCTTCTTGGCCGTGCACTAACCTGGTCTGGAACAGCAAATATGTAATCTATCTTCATGAAATGTTTTTTTTTGGACAAACCACTTGTAGCTTTTGACCTATTTCCTGACCTCATTCTTAGTCTTATGTGATGTTTCCTGCTCTGCTTGGTTTTAAGCTAGTTTTGAATACTAAGTTTTTGCGAATATTAAAATCAATTCTTCTATTTTTATCAGTGAGCATCTGGTTCATCTTTGAAACACTACATTTTAATAAGTAGGCAGATGATTTTCCACAAGAGACTCAATTAATGCATTTATGCTTTGCATCAGTAGCAGAGATTATAAAAGCTGGCCAGTAAAAAGGTACAAACACGAACAGTGAGCCTAAAGAAGTGTGTTACACCTTTAAGGATACATTTACAGTGTTTTTACCTGGATGAACAAAACTGTACCTGTATAGAACCTTTTTATTGACAGTGTCTTTAAAACGTTGTTGTACATCTTTGTCTCTCAGTTCTGCTTTATACAGGCAATCATGTGACACAAGTACCAATCACATTGGTGGAAAAGAGAACACAGTGATTAGGAATTCTGATCAGGAAACTGTGGCACAAACTCCAACCACTGCATACATTTTCAAAAACACCAGAATAATAGTAGTTATATGAGCGTATTATGGTCACATATTCCAAATGTCTATTTGCTCATTTCAGCAACTGCCCATCAGCTTCTATTAAAAGTGAGGTTAGAGTCATTGGTTTTGTGTTCATTCCTTGCATTGGAATTACTGTGCAAACAGTGCTATGATGCAGATGTGGTTAATAAACGATGTGGTATTCTGAAGTGAGTCACTCTATGAAACGGGTGCCATTTACGTCCGCAATGTTTCATAAGATGCATTAAGAACTGACAAAGCACAGAAGTTTATATCAAAAGCTTAACACTATTAATTCAAGTGATCTTGTTAGCTCCCTGTAGCATCAGCAACGCTCCTGACACTGAGAGGGTACGAACTTAACACATGTCTTCTCCAATTCATGCGAAGCCAGCCACGGCTTCTTTTCAAGGGTTGCTGGGCATAACTAATTGTGCTCTCTTGGACTCCGGCCGTTGATGACAAAACGGCATGGCTCGTGATTTGGACTCTTAACAAAGCAGTAGCTCAGTAGACCGCTGAGCTACCTAAAACCTGTAACATACTTTCTTTAAAAAATACATTTTATCCAATATTTCGCCCATTTTCTCCCCAATTTGGACCAATCCGTACATACTCCAACCAGGGTGACTGTAGAGGTTAGGATAAGGGTCAGGATGGGAGTTAGGATTGGGGCCAAGATGAGGGTTAGGATTACGTTTTAGGTTGAAGTTAAGGTTATTGTTAGAACTAGGGTGAGAATGGTGGACAGGATTAGGGTTGGGGATAGGTTTTGGGTAAGGCTGGGTTGTGTTTTGCTTAATGGGTGTAACATATTAGGTCTATTTCATGTAACATTACAATAAATCTACTCAATGCCAGTAAAGCATCAACAGAACATCTTCAAGACATTCATGTCAATGTATTGAGTTTTTTTACTGCTTCTGATATGGTGCACTGATATGTTATTAATGTGCTACTGATAATCTGTTAAGAGTTTATTAACCTCTACAAAGAACTACTCCAAATAAAGCGTTACCCATGCTTTCATAATTTATTGTGAACATGAAGCTATTATTACAACTGTAATGTTGTGAATTAAAAAAAATTATTTGTTCTTTTGCTTGTGATTTTGAAAATGATTTCATAGAATGACTTATGTACACATTGAAAGCAGAGTCAGCAATAAATCTGTCTTTTAGCAAGCAGTACAACTCACTTCAGTCCGATGAACAAGTTGTTCTGTTCCATCATCATTGACCCGATAAATCTCCAGGAATGGGTCTGACTTGCTGAAGAGATCCTGCAGCACAGTTGCAAACATGAACATGGTTAGGCAAAAATGCAGTGTTACTAATAAAATAAAGGTGAACACAGAACACTCCTCAGGTGGTTTGCAGGCCCAGTGCAGCAGGAAATTGAACACAGTCTACAGCCGTTTGTCATCATTCATTTTCTGGTGTGGTGCCTTTTTACACTAACAGCTATAACCAATCAAATCAGGGGAAACAGGCGTGAAACCACTATGAAATCACTTGACATGAGGTTTTCTGAGTCATGGCTCTGAGAGCAGCCTTAGTAATCAGTGTGGAGCAACTGATTGGGTAGGACACGGAGGACATGCCTGGATGTGTGTGAATGTGTGAGAAACAACTGAGAGGAGGAAATGGTGGGAGACAGTAGAAAGAGGTGTGTCAGAGCGAGCTGTTAAATGCTCCCCTTTTTTCACTGCATTAGCCTGCTACATCTCCACAGGGACAGCAAACAGGAGGTAGCCCCACTATCTGGTTGTCAAGGTAACGTCTTGCCAGTGGCATGAGTGCACACTGATTTAGACAAGCAAATTGTCCACGTTTAGTCCACATTCAGAGTTTCCATCATTTGCACTGCTATCACTGGGATCACACTTGACACCTGGCTCTCAGTGTGCACAGTTCTACATGAGTATGTTTGATTTTTTATGACTTCATCCTGACAGATTTTTATTTTATCCAGATTTGGCTGCTGCTGGTATATGGGCAGTCCAGACCAGCATTAAATGGGCATTTGTTGGTTTTCTCTCCCTTTACTGGGATATAAAATAAAAATATAATAATATCAAATAAGAACATAATAAAATAATATTATTTTAGCAAAGCCATCAGCACACGTATTAGGTGCCTGAGTAAAGCTGTTTGAACCATGGCTCCTTGTGACCTGCTATCAGTGACTTGAATCTATGAGAGACTCTCCAATGCTCCCTTACCCTCAAACCCAAAGAAAGCATCATGCAACACTGTGGGGGAAAAACATGCGATAACAAGAGTTAACATTAGAAGTGCTTTTTCAAAATGGAGAGAATTATTACACACCAAGGAGATGCAGTTGGACTCAGAATTAGCTTTCTAATTTCTCCTGGACACGTATGAGTAGAGAAATCTTTATCACTGATTAAAGCAAAGGTTTTGGTGAACCTCCTTCAGAGGCTTAATACAAAGACATTTTGAACAGCAAATATATAATATGTATATATTTACTATTAACCAGCTACATTTCCTAGTGGGCAGCACCACATATCAGCAGGAAATGCTAAAACCATGCCCCCCCCAGACACAGGAGTGTGATGCCCACTCTGACCAAACTCCATTGCAATACCAAGAAGAATCTGGAGAGTATGTGGATAGCTGTTGTTATTAGATGGTAAATCTCTTTGAAAAAGAGATCTTAGAAATGACCTTTGTGTTCATTGGCGAAAATTATCCAATATCCAATGAGACAAAATATCATTAAAGTCTTGTGTTCACCTATGTGAATGCCAGAGGTTGTTGGTTTGTGAATCTTGACTAATGCTCCTTTAATCGAAAACCCCCAAAGCCATAATGCGATCATGTGGATGTGCAGTAGTTTGCAGTGTGCTCTCACATAGACACCAGCGAGTATAAGTGTGAAAAGACATTATTCAATCAAGCATGAATTCTTTTCTTACAGATGTCAAATTGGCCAAATTTCTTGCTGTCTTCTTCCCAAGATTCGGATTGGGATTTAATGATATGGCATTCAAATTAGATTCACAGACTTCAAAACAAAGCTAACAGACCATGTCAGGGAAGCTGTAATCATGTCCATTTAAGCTCGGCCTGCTAAGTGTCCATTCTAATTTTAGTCATTGCAGTGAAAAATAATGAGACTCACAGTCATTTGAACAGATAGATCTTGTCTGAAGATTGCAGCTCGGCCATTATTCTGTCTGGACATTAGGCAGAATCCATCATCTGACGCATGTGCCCAACTATAGCTCAATTCTCTTGGATTTCTGGCAGATCTAGGATTGCATGATAACTGTGAGCTGCACACCATATATAGCAGGCTAAACTGAGTCATCAGCATTATGTTTCAACAACTCACTTCTGGAGTATGAAGCTGCCAACTATAGGACACTAAACAGGACCAGGACTAATAAACATAGTAAATGAACCTTAATGAACAAACCATAGACTACCGAGAGCAATCTTGGAAGAAGGGATGTAATAAAAGAGGACATCTCAGTGGTGCTATTGGTTTAGCTATGGCAGAAGAATAACTTGTAAGTGACGAGGCCTGAGGCAAAGCAGCAAGATGAACCTCCACACAAGCTTTATGACAAGTGGCAATTATGTCCACAACAACAACACACTACACCCATCAAGAAAGTGTATCATTAAAACTACAGGACTGAGGAAATGATATTGGGAAACAACAGCTGATGGCAAAGATCATAGACAATAAATATGTGTATGTGTTTTTATTTCCTTGTGGAATTTGCCATCATTACCCTTTCAGATTTGGGATGCCTGATACGCACAATATTCAGGGGTAAATAAATTAACAACGCAACAGCCTCACATCAGCATTCATGAATATGCAATGTGTCTGTGCTGTGTGTGCGACTTTCCAGCCCCAGAAGAATAGAGGTGCCTCCAGTGGAGAACAAGGCCACTATAAAGTCTGCATCCAGATGCCACAGGACATGCTGGTGGGATTCTAAGGGAAACATATCTGCAGGCGGATAGTTGTTCTTTTTTTAACTCAGTAGAGGTTTTGCGAGTGAGTGGCATTCCAGGTCGTGAGAGCAGTAATCTCTGCCTGAAGGTCTATGTGGGCGCTTCAGATGCTTGCATTTAAGCTGCCCAAACCTGAGCCACTTCGCCAAAAAAACAAGCAAGTGGCGCTCTCTCAGTCTGCAGATTCCAAATGGCATCGCTGACTTCCAGATTTGGCTGCAAGCTGGTAAATGGGTAAATCACCACTAGACTAGCTTGTAGTCAGCAGGATCAATGATCTTCCAATGATAGCAACATGCTGTTGCCCCACACTACTTGAGATGCATGAATTCAGATGGAACAGTGTCAGGCAAATGAACAAAAATGCTACGTTCTGAAGATTATCGCTCCACACAACTGTGGCCTCAGGCAAAGTGTGAGTGACGCAGAGGGGGTGTGGGGGAAGGATAGAGCTTATGAAGGGGTGAATGCAGAAAATGGAGATAGTATAAAGAAGGGAAAGGGAGGGGAGAGAGCTAGAAAAGGGCAGATGAGTGAAGAGAGTGGGAGGAAGAGGTATAGAGGGGTTTGTGTACAGTGTGGTGCTGTTACAGGTTGAGAGGACACCTGTGGAATTGCAGGGCATGGAAATCTCAACTTGGGCATTGTGTAGGAGTGACTGTTTGCACAAACAAAGGCAGCCTGACACCCTCTTGCTCATGTAGATTTGTCCCTTGCTGCCTTCAGCCCTGCCACACCTTTTTCAGCCAAATAAGCTTCCCATGTAGAATTATAAACATCAAGATTTCTCAGACATGAAGATATTATTGCATATCACAGTAGTCACAAATCTAGTGGCACTGATCAAGTGGTGAGATATATTAGGCAGCAAGTGGGGCTTTTCTGGTATGCAGTGGTCAGTATCAAAAGTGCTCCTACAAAGTACTACCAGATACCGCAGGGCACCTTTAAAGGTCTCATGGAGGCCGTACCTTGAATGGTCAGATCTGATACCCACTGCACCTACTCAACATCAGCCAGGTGGTACTAATGTAATGGCTGATCTGAGTATTTTCTTGTTGTATATTCTGAGTATAATGACTCACTAGAAAGTTTCCATTGAGGCATCTACAGCTGTGATGATTGTCAGCTTTACTTTTTTGATCTGGCATAAAAGTATCACAATTTATATAATACTATTTAAACAACAACTTATTGATTTTAAAGGTAGCATAACTGCTGCTTTTTTTGTTATTGCTTTTAAGTCATTGTGGAAGCTATTTAGTTTCCTTGTGGCAAAAGGTTCAGGTTCATTTTATGTTCATGTTCCGTTTTTGACTTATTATTGCTAAAGGAATATACATATGAATATTTAAAGGTAAATCAATGAATGAATGGTTCTTTTCCTGATTAAATAATTATTTGTATCGGTAGACACACATTTGAACTTGATTCTTTATAGCACCAAATTGGTTCTGTACAGCACTAAAAAGTGTTCCACTATTTCTGAAAATAAGTGAAAGACAGAGAAAGACAGAATTTATAAAATACAATATAGAATCCTTTTAGAGTAATGTTTATCTTTAATATCTTCATCTTAAAAAGCCAGGAAATTATGTATTCATCGTACTGTTTATTACATATTCGCCATTTAAACTAAAAATATGTGGCTCCCTGTGCTTCTATTTCCCCTGCCAAGCAAATCTTCCCACCGAAACTTAATTTTGACCATAAGATTCAAGTCAAAAAAAGTTTATTTACAGCTAATAGTCAAAAATGAATATCCATACCCAACACCAACGCTAATTATATTAGTTTAGTTTTAATGGTTTATAAAACATTAATCAGAATCTATTAGGAATAAACAAACTGCCAAAATGAGCTTGAAATTAAATTGTATTGACCAGGTGCTCACCCATAAATGTAAAGTGTAGGAGTTTCAAATGAAAGCAACATATCTTACCTTATCGTCCAACTTCTTGGCACAGAAGGAGAGTTCAACATAGCCGTTGTTGCCAGAAATTTCCTCAGCATGAATCTTGGGAAATAACAGAGCACTTCACTTAATGTTTGCTTTGGATGTGTTTTTAGCTGTAAGCCATGTGATGGATTTGTAGTCATAAAGTCATAAAAACTCCTACAGTAGGTCTTCTCCAGATGATATCTTCTGCACTACTGAATCAGCTCTATCATTTTAGAGGAGATATATCCTTCAAATGCAAGTCTGTCACTTTTATGAGGTTGCCAAATATGAATGGATTTCCCAATGATTAAATATATATATTCAGTGGTTATAATGAACATAATATGGTAATCATTTCCATCAATAAAGGGAACATCTGACCAAAATAAGGCAGTGCAAGTAAACAACAAGTGGGGTTATAGTGCTCTCAGCCAAGCACTTTGTAACAGAATAATCACGCTGGCTAGAGCTATCAGACTCTACTACACTCAATTACACACTAAAGTTGTAGCAGATCCAGTTTTGGGGACCAAAACATAACAATTATCAAGGCAGTTTAAATCAAAGACTAAACAACCAAACACACTTTAGGGGTACCATGATTAATTGATTAAATTCAATGAATAAATGAGGGGATTATCTATACTTTATTAGGAAATCAGTTAGTTGCCAGTTGCCATAATGATAAAATATGGAATGCTCCTACTCCTACATGTCCTCCATGACTCAGATCAGGGCAAAGACCCTAGTTCTTATTTGTAATGGGCTCATATTATTCATATGTGAAACTAAACTGCAAAAACAGCCTAGTTTTGTGATGTTAAGACAATCTACATATTTACATTCTGTATATCCATCCATTCAGCCTATAGCAGTTTTGCCCATCCATGCTGTACTTACAAAAAGCGTTTCAGCATGGCCTGCTTTTTACTGGAAGCATGATTTAGGACATCCAATCAGATTCATCCAATCAGAAGGTAATTACATGTCAGAATTTGGCCATGTAAAATTATAATTATGTCTGTCTTTACCAACAAAATCTCTGGTAGATTACTTGATTACTGGCATTATAGTTCTACTTTGACCAAAAATATGATTTGTAACTAAATCACAAAGGTTCAATGTTATCCTGAGTAGATTTTATTAACGGAATATAAAAAAGGCTTTTCATAGAACCATAAAACATATGACTTACACAAAATAAATAAAACAAAACAATGTCTGTGACCAAAGATGGAAGACGAGTTAAATTGGAGAGTGAACAGATTTGAGGAAGGAGAGAGGGTGCAGTTAGCATAAGGCAGCCAGGAACAACAAAGACTTTAACATGTTGTAAAATCAAAAAGGCAGACAGTTCTAAATGCCTCATTGCCCATTATCACCTAAGGTTTTCTATTTCTCTTATAAAATGGGAAAAGGCACATTCAGAGGATGCCCTTGGCTGTTTTGAAGGTTTTCACAACACTGTGAAAGCAGAGGTTTTAGGCAATAAAGTAATTATGTCAGCAGTAAAAACCTACAAGCAGTGTGAAATTTAATGAGGGAGACTTTGGAGTCTATAGGTCATTCTGGTGGGTGTTCAAAAGTCAGGAAAAGGCCATCTGTCTAAAACGTACTCAAAGGCAACTGCAGTTGATGAGCAAGCAAAGCACTGCATAGGTGGGCTTTATGCATCATCTCATGAGCTGAAAATGAGCAAAACTAATTTTTCCACACAGTATTTATGAGGTGGGCAGGTGTGCAACAATTCACAAAAATCTATTTCATATAATGCAATGCAAATTCTGATACAGCATAACTAAGTTTCTGAAAATCTGTGTAAAAATGCTAAAATAAACATATGCTAGCTAATAAATGCTTAAGATGAATGATAATTAGCCCCCAGATTTCAATTTTGAGATTTTATAGAGAATCATTTACTCCAGTCTTTTGCTTATATTGTGTGAGTGAGTCTCTTTTAATTAAGAGTCTCTGGATACTGGATTAAATAATGCTATATACTGTATTGTTACACTCCTAGTATGGCTACACAAAAATCACAACATGCTAAAGAAGTGCTTTCAAGTATTCATCATTATATATAAAATTTTTATAATATTGCACTACATAAGAACATATGCTAGCTTATTTACTTATTTATTACCTAGCTTTTAATTTTGATGCTTGTATTTGTAGCATTCAGAAATCACTATGGTGAAATAACCTTGACTGCCAATTACAGCGTTCATGTCTTGGCAGGCTCTTCACTAGTCTTTTACATTGCTGTTGGAGTCTTAAGCCATTCTTAGTATGCAAATTCAGGTAACTCAGCTTTGTTTGAGATGCAGACACGTAGAGATGCAAATAAAAAATAATTAAGTGATCTCTTTTTTTCCAGAGCTATACATGTCAGGGCCAGCTATTCTGGGGGATAGTTTGCCAGTATTCCTAACACATATTCCAAAAAGGAAGGCATTTGTAATTGTCAATTGGACAATTGTTTCCAAAAAGTATTTTTAAAGCATTAAAAGTTTTAAAGCATTAAAAGACATTGATACACAAAAATGTCATTGCTATCCACCTCCAACAGAGTAATTAAAGAGACATTTTGTCAAGATTTAGAAAGATATTATTCAAACATATATTTTTAAAAAACATGAGCATTTCTGAAAGCATTACAGTCCTCTTTTAAAAGGCTAATCAGAGGGATATAAATAATAATGTTCTAGAAACTTATTCCAGAAACACTACAGTTTCCAGCAATTAGAAAGTATTACCAAAAATATGCAAACAATTCTGAGAAATATTATGTCAATATTCCACAAACATATTGCAAAAACACATTGACTTTTTATACAAACTAGGTCACTGGTCTAAAAAGAACTATAAGGCTGCGGTTACATTTCTGCTATCACACGCACCAGAAAATCTCATCCTAGCAGCCCTCTCCCAGGGTCATTTTAAGCCAGGAAGGGGACTCAGTAGAACTGCAACTACAGCCATACTTAAATACATAGTCAAAGGCTTCATAAAGGACTTGTATATGACAAGTAACACAAAACCTTAAAGAACCATCCTCATTCAGATATTTTGCTGTGGCTGCAAGTGGAAGATGCACTTCCTTGAAATTCTGCAAGGCTAGTTCTGCCATTGGCAGGAAGCTACTAAGTAAAGCAAAGCCTGAGATAATTGGAGCGATTCACCTTCTCCACCCAAACGCTCTGAAAACACCCTGACTTACATTCATATCTATTAACACCTTAATTAAGGGCCTTGGAAAACGTACCTCAGTCGCCCGGGTTCTCTTTTAAATAGTGCGTTGGCCTGACAGATGGTGTTTGCTCTTTTTTTCCCAACTCCCAACCTCCTCTTCATCTCTCTCTGTTCGCCTGAGGTACTTCAGCCTATTGAGCCCTTATTAAATGTTTTGTTTTGTTTTCCATTTGCAATAATCTCCTTGTGCGGATGAATAAATCAAAACTGAGCAAATTAGAACAGCATGAGACACAAAATACGTACCAAAGGACTTCTCTTTTACAAAAGACAATGTGGCAGTTAAAGCCTAGAAGCAGTTCAGCAAGTCTCTGGCATTATCAACTGTATACGGGAATAAATCTAAAGCTTAACTTACTGTAATTGTGGATTTTCCAGCATATTTTCCATATTTCAGCAACAGAGGCTTCACCATCTTTTTCTGGGCCACGATCTGTTGGACAAATTGTAAAATACATGCTTAGTTGTACAGAGAATAAATCCTCTCACTGAGCACCCCTAGTGGTCTGGCACGTTTTCTTTGCCCGTATTAAAACACTTGCTCTTAGAATGTGGTTTTACACAAGAAAATTGTATTGCAAAGCTAGGGGGACCAAATATTCCAACCAGGAGTGTGCTGCCCCCTTATGTTCCCTCATTCCATTGGAAGTAGCCATTAGAAGATGGGTAAATTGTGGCCATGAAGAGAGGCACATGGTCAGCAACAATACAAAGAACAAATAGGCTGTGGCATTCAAGCAATGAGTGGTTGCTAATAACAGGCCCAAAGTGTGCCAAGAACACAGCTTAAACTGTTGACACAAAGCAGGTTGGGTCCATGTTTTCAAGCTGTTGGTGTGAAGTTCTCACTCCATCAGCATTTATTGCAGTAATCTGAGACTGATGTGCATGAATATTCCAGGAGGTCATCGGTCAGTTGATGTGAATGTCACCTAAAGGTGTTGGCATTGCATTGTTACCAAATGACTGTCAAGAACTTAACTGCATGAATGAGTAGGTGTACAAGTGTTCCTAAAAATGTTATTGGTGAGTGTACACTTAGCACTCACTTCACTGGAAACATAATAACATAATGTGTGCTTCCACTCACTGGACACTTTATGAGGTTCACTTACATTAGTTGTAGTTCACACTAGATGTACAGGCCATAACAGAATGTAGCCTATTCATCATCGCCCAGTTTCTGATTACAGGACTGGTGGATTTACAAGGTAGGTGTTTCTAATAAAGTGGCCAATAAGTGGAAGAGCAAAACAGAAGAATCTCACCTGACCAAGCGTGCACTCCACACCACCCAGAAAATCATCATCCCGAGTTCCAATGCTGTGGGTTCCATGAATGTCGTAGACTTCGAATCGCAGCTTCTGCACCTCCTCAAAATAGTAGTCCAGCATTAAGACCTTGGCAAAGACTGGGTTTAGATTGCTCTTGATGACCTCTGTGCGATCCAGCTGAAAGAAGCATAGTGATTAGACCATTCCACTGAACCAAAGTCAAAAACTTAACTAAAAGCCACTACATCTGCTCCAGCTTTAACTACTGAGACTGAATCAGTTTGCTGAAAAAAATGAATAAAATATATTATCAATAAAATAAATACATTCCAGCTTTGTCAGTTTATTTCTTTTTGGGTTACAGTTTGCATAAATATACTGTGTTCACATGTACTCATTAGAAAGTAAATTCAAAACATTCTGAACAAACACATATATAAATATATGGTGGAGTTCTGGCAATATTACAGAGTGCTGGTGAGATGCTGGTGATGCTGGAGAGTGCTGGTGGAGTTCTGGCAATATTAGGGGTACGGTTGAGATTCTAGTGATGCTGGGGAGGGCTTGTTGAGTTTTTGGCCATGCTAGGACGCTAAGGAGTGCTGGTGGAGATCTGGCCATATTAAGCAGTGGGGAGTTCTGATGAAATTCTGGAAATGTTACAGAGTGCTGGTGAGGTTCTGTGATGCTGGGGAGCGCAGGTGGATCCTGGCAATGTTAGGGAGTGCTTGTGAGGTTCTCTGATGCTGGGGAGTGCTAGTGCTAGGGAGTCCTGGTGAGATTCTGCCAATGCTAGGGAGTGCTGGTGGAGTTCTGGAAACACAAGGGAGTGCTGGTGGATCCTGGCAATGTTAGGGAGTGCTGGTGAGGTTCTCTGATGCTGGGGAGTGCTAGTGCTAGGGAGTCCTGGTGAGATTCTGCCAATGCTAGGGAGTGCTGGTGGAGTTCTGGAAACACAAGGGAGTGCTGGTGTGATTCTGGCAATGCTAGGGAGTGCTGGTAGCGTTCTGGCAATATTAGGGGGTGCTGTTGAGATCCTTGTGATGCTGGGGACGGCTGGTGGAATTATGGCACTGCTAGGGAGTGCTGGTGAAGTTCTGACAATAATAGAAAGTACTAGTGGATTCTGGTAATGCTGGCAAGAGCTGGTGTAGTTCTATACAAAGCTGCCTCACAAAGCGCAAGTGTGTTCCACATCTCCACCAGACGCTCAGCAGCGTCAGTGTGGGTGGACAAAATCACTCGATCAGGCCACCTCTGCTCTTCCAGCCACCTCACCCTGTAACCGATGACAGGGTCAACTCTATGTTCCGCCTGCTTCTCCTCCATGTTCCAGTCTTCCAGCAAGGTTGCAGCAGTGACAACTCTCACTGGCATGCCCTCCTCTGCGTCCACCCACTGGTGTCTTGGAGGCCCACCTGTGCTGCCTCTGAGGGCAATGCCCCTTGAAGAACCCAGATCTTCTTGTCATCCGTCTGCTTTCATCTTTCATATTCAGGTCTCATTTTATATATTTTATGTATATTGTTTTATACAGTTTTATACAGTTTATGTATATTGGGATTTAGAGGCCCATATCATGGATGCTAAACCCATGTGAAGTGTATTTTAATGAATTTAATGTTTTTGTGATGTCAGCTGTTGTTTAGCCCTGCCACATTCATGCTATTATGGGTTTTAAAGCGTGTTTCCGATCATACTGCTGATTTAAATGACACACAGAACAGGGCTGCCATTCAGCACAGAGCTCATTTACACCCATCAGCCAGAACATTTTCTCCTGCCTCGTTCTGAGTAGGTTCCACTAGTGCTGCCACAAAATATTTGGCATGAATTCCTCAAGACCTCTGAAGCTCCCTGTGGTATCTGGCACTAAGATGTTAGCAGCAGAACCTAGGAAGTCGTGCAAGTTATGAGGTTGGGCTCATTGTCAAAGTGGCTCAGTTTCTTACCCTTGACCATTTTACTGTTTTTACACATCAACTTCAAGAACTGACTGTTCACTTGCTGCCTAATCTGTCAGTGATACTAATGTTATGGCGGATCAGTGTACATCCATTAGTCGTAAAGGCACAGTAAAATCAACAGCCTGTTTAATTGTAAAGGATGAGGAGAGTTAGGAAAATGGTCACGTAAAAGTTCATTACAAGGGGATTATAGGGGCAAAAGCATATATATATATATATATATATATATATATATATATATATATATATACATATAACTTTTACGTAACTGCTTTAGTGGGAGCTTAGCAAAACCAGGAATTGAACCCATTACGCCGTAATCAATGACCCAACCACTATACTACAGTCTTAAAAATAAAGCTGCTACAAATGGTTCTTTGAGTGATGCCATATAAAAAACACTTTTGGTTCAAACCTCTGAAAAAGAAATATGCAACAAACAGTCAAGATGATCTACATTCAGGTCTCTGATTAATAAATTCAGTGACACTGATACAGTATAATAACAAAGTCTCCAAAATGTAACTTTAAGGGAGAAGAAAAAAAATCTTAGCTTTCAATGGAAGAAAATGTAAAGTCATTTTGAAGCCTTTCTATTGGTCCATTCACGATTTATGTTAATGCAAGGTAAAGAACAGCTGTCAAAAACTGAAACAGATAAATAAATGAAGATACATTACAAAGGTATTGTATGACAGAGGTTTTAAGCACCTAAGCACATAATTTTACAAGCAAACTATATGAAGTAGTTAGATTCTATTGTAACTATTGTAATGTAACCCTATGCACTGCTCTAATACATCATTACTGAAGCCTGACTCTTAGGATCTCTCTCTCTCACACACACACACACACACATGCATACACACAGGCACAGCTGAGCAGATCATGGCCTTGTTCTCCCTACAGATTTATTCATCCATCCAGCTTACATCACCTACACCTCCCTCCTCCCAACTTCCATGCAATGAAGTAAACAGTCCTTCTGAAGTACCTTTGTTGTGTGAAATCCTAAAATGTGTCGTGCTACTCCTGTGAGACAGTGTAGGCTTCCCAACTGAATGCAAATCTTTGCGTATCATCACTATCTATGAGAGATGTGATCTGAAAATGAAAGTGAACCATGCATGCTGAGTAATAGGATTAACATGCAGGCCTCCTTCTAACAGTGGAAGAGTGTCTAAACCAATGTTCCAACACAGTGTGTGCTCAGAAGAGAAGATGAAGATGAAGAAGAAAGCTTGTCATTTGTCTCTCATTTTGAACATTTTGTGCATAAGAGAGAAATAAAGAAAGAGAAAGAGAGAGAGAGAGAGAGAGAGAGAGAGAGAGTGAGCAAAGCCATCATTACCCAAAAGCATATCTGAAAAGGTCATTTACCATCCCTGCGACACTGAGGAAAAGGAACAGTTCATGCGTGCCCAAGCGAGTAATCAATCTCACTAACAGTATAATAGTGTCAGTGTCACAGGCCTAATGTGTCTATATTACACACATCAAGATGAATGACCTCTCTCCATCAAGGCTGTCACAGCACATCCATAGTTTCCCCTAGTGATCAATTATGTCCTTGCATACATGAAGCATTGAGATAACATAGGGCATTCCCAAGCTAACCATCCAGTAAGTTCACTTGAAATTCCCAGGTCAGCCTTATGTCTTGTGAAGGAACTCATTGACAGCTGGGCAACATGATAAAGCATTATCATTACTGTTGAAACATGATGCCCTGATTTTCTGACTATATCATGGATATCATCAAAACATGAACACCTGTATCACCAAAAGAGCAACTTTACAGAAAAAGGAGAAAAACTCGAACTCTAAATGGAAGTCAATGTAAAGTGACTTCCATTTTGGAGCATTTCTATTGGACCATTCATCATGAAATGTTGGCACAGGGTCAAGAACAACTCACATTCACATATGGTCAAAAAGTGAAACTCTACAAATATGTAGAGACAATGATTATGTACAAAATTGTTCTCCTTTTGTTAAGTATCTTGATCAAGGGCCCAACAGTGGCAGCTTAGCAAAACCAGGCATTGTATATATATATATATATATATATATACTCAAGCCGGGCTTTGCCACCTCTGTCTGATTTGTAAGGCACTGCAGATGCAGCACTATGGCCCAGGGGGCATGTTGGAGAGAGTTTACAGTGTGTTCTCATGTGATCCGAGACCCCAGGGTTATGTAAAATGCTTAAATAAATAAAGAAATAACCACAGCTGAAATGTGGCACAGCATGTGTCGGGTTGCCAGCATCCTCTAGAAAGCTTGTGCTAGCACAAATGTACTAAGTGGAGTGAAGTGAGCAAGAAAAGAAAGAGAGAGTGTGTGAGGAAAAGGAAGCGAGACAATAAATGAGCAAGTGAGGAAGAGAGAGAGAGAGACTGTTACAGTTGGTCACAGACAATGAAATGTGAGTGGGTTTAGCTCCCACTCAATTTAGCAACCTCTGTTGATTTGCATGACAATGGCACCTCCCCATTGAGAGAGTAGACCACCTAATGGCTCATATCCTCTCTGTGCACATCCTGCAATCCCCAGTGGAGAAGGCAATGAGCTAGTGTTTCAGAGTCACTCAGTCCTCTCAGAAACAAATAAGCCCACCAGTGCAGATTTATACCTTGTGGAAGGGAAGGTAAAACCCACCAACACACCATGATACATTAGTCTGAATGTAGTCAGACTGATTGACAAATTGATTTTTTGATTATAATGACGTTTTGCAAAATATGCCCTCATTTGTGTGAAAATTAAATTGTTGTTTCAGTTTTAAACCTAAGGACTCACAGTGTCATTGATGCAAAGCACCAAAAGCAAAAAAAACATACTAATTACGCCCTACTGTGGAGAATCTTCACCCTGCTAAACATGAGTAAGTAAGGGCAAAAATTAATCACCTTGCCTGTTTAGGGTGGCAGTAAATTTAGACTCTGCACAAGGATGATCAGCAGTGATTGCATTTGGGCATGCCAAAGGTCATAGTATGATGGAAATAGCTGAATTTGCACAGAAATTCTCGTAATTCTCATCATTCTTGAGCAGAAATGAGTAAAGGCCTCTCGCGTGTCACTCCATATGTTTATGCTATGCAGTTCCTTGCAGAGTGTTCTTTCAGAAATTAGTTGTTCTTGGCTTCTTGCTATTTTTTTATTTTCAAGCCACGAAACCTACCGGTGTTCTACTGAGAAATTCCTGTATACTGGGGTTTTAGACACTGCTGGTAGACCTGTATGATTGTACGCTACAATACACTTGCAAATTCAGCTACTCCCTTCACACTATGGTCTTTGGCATGTCCAAATACAGTCACTGTTTTTGACAATATTTAACATTTACCTTATGACCCATTTTTCATACATTGAGACGAGACGTTTCTTCTTTTCAATCTATGAATCCTTTTGCACACCCTGAAGGTATTTATAGCCCAATCAACATCATGTAACACCATCTGCAGGAGTCAGAAGTTACTCCCAGCTTAAACACGCATAGTGACAAATTTGTCTGTGGAGCTTATTATAGACATATAATTCTGTACCAGAAAATGATCAAATTGAATCAATTGGTGATGAAATGTCATTTCATGATGGAATCATTGTGAATCACAGGTCAGAAATGAGACTAACTTTTTGTTTATGATGTAATAATTTGTATATTATAACAATATTGCATAAAGTATGCAGTCTTCAATTGGCCAAATTAACATTTCCAGGCATGTTTTCCAACATAAGAAATAAAGCTGATGTTGTCCAAAGTCAACTAGATAACTGCTGTACCAAAAATAACCCAATGAAATCAATGATTAAAGATATTAAAGATATTAAATATAGAGATTTCACAATGCTCTGTATTGATTCCTAAAGAATTAAATCAAACAGAACCATTGTGAGGTCACAGATTCACACTTCTTTATTTTGTACAGCCATTTCTTTATGAAGTAATAATCCCTTCTTGTTTATGATGTCATAACACCTTGTTGTTTTACGATGTAATAAAGCCGTGGAAGCCCTTTGCCTTACCCGTGTTCATTCTGTTTGACTGTACCTTAGCAAGCAGAGTCCTGACGTCCCTTAAACATACTGTTATCTGTTATTCATAATGACACAGCGCTCAGAGTGACTCACAGCAGAGTGAATCATGTGCCTACTGCTCACATGAAGACATGACAACTCGTAGGTTAACATCTAAACCTGGATGTAAACACTAAACAACTGTGGGCCAGTGATGGCATAATTACCGTTTGGGATTCACACGAGGCGTCCCATCTCACACCGTGCAGACTTGTGACGTGACACATAAAGGACGCCTACAGTGACACAAGCTGAAATTCAGGCTTTCTTCCTCAGCCTATATACAGCAGCTTGAGCAGTTAAGCATATAAAACAAACAACACAGAAGCATGTGCACACAGAAAATGCATTGAAGCTCATGTCTTTGATGCACACGCCAACATCCAAGATTTTCTCTGGGAGGAAGATGAAGAGATTATGGCCTAAAGGTAATAAACATTCATAATTTTCTTTTTTTTCCTAGACTCCACTGGGTGTATGCAGCTGTAAGTTAAAAAAATAAGGATTATTTATTATTCATCTCCATACAGAAAGTGATATACCAGCGAATGGATATAAAGTAATGTAAAGTGTAAAAAATGGAAAGCAAGGTCAACTGTAGGCTATAAGATAATCGATTAGGCAACATAGTTTACTCAACATTTAGTCAAAACTCACATTTTAATCTCTACACCTCAGTTAGGTAAACTCTACACTTTAAGGTGACCTCACACAAAAACAACAGTGAATGTGCTGCTTTTTTTATAAGCTGAAATCGATGACATTTTCTGCTCTGTGCCCTCCTTCCCTTACTAATTCCCACCTGTAGGTTAAAACTCACCTCATTACATGAAGTCCCCAGACTGGGGGATTCATGAGCATGGAGCGCTCAGGCACTTATAATCTATCTTTTGACAAGCAGGCAGTTAGACAGTTTTGCTACGGCAAAGCAACATATAAAACACAGTGCAGAGCAAATGTAACTTTCCATTCTATCCTTATTTTACACGTAAATGCACACAGTTTCATGTCTCAAAAGTGGCACAACTGTCTAACCGCGCAATCATCAGGTAAATTGGTGAATCAGGTGAATCCTGCGTGGTTATGAGTCTGACAGTAGGAAATAAATAACTGTATAACTTTATTGTTGATCTGACTGAGATTCAGCATCTATAAATTTGAGTTGATAGAGCTTTTAACCAATGTACAAGTTAAATGAACTTAGGAAATGTTTAGTGTAGCCAGTTACAAAACCTTATGAAACTGTATTATACTTTTAACAGTGGTACTTTTTAACAGTGGTCTGTTCAGTTCCTTTTTTTGAAAGGATAAAGAAAAGTTGGAAAAGTGTCCGAGTAATTTTGGTTCACACATCTACACAAACGTCATATGTGAACTTCAGGGAAAGTGACAAAATACAAGCAAAATTAAGATTTCTTTTTTGGGGGGGGGGGTCTTGGTTCTCTGTAAAGCAATATAACACTGTATTTGCATATACTACTGCAAATGGATATACTGTGAGAGGGAAGTGTAAACCACTCTTGTAATCTATTACACACACATACACACACACACACACACACACACTCCTCCATACTGCTAAGAGAGCACCATCCATCACACTGACCACACACGGTCTCTCACGTTTCTCACGGCTGTTATCTCCACAGTGGCAGCACTAATAAGGCAGTAGGAAGGTATTCAGAAATCAATACTCTAAAGACTTTTTAACATTGGCTTTTCCTTTCCACCTGATCTACCTGATCAAAAGCTTAGAGGAGAATAAAGCCCTGTTACTCATAGTCATCTGCTTTGGCAGACAGATATAATAAAACAACAAGGTTTAACAGAAAAATCTAAGTGACGCAAACTGTCTGTTGCTTCACAGTTACATCGCTTGCCAAAAGCAGAGGTTCTTTTGAGTGTGTGTGTGTGTTTTCTTTCCACAATAATCAAATACGCCAGTTTGTTTCTCCTGTGGGATTAAAGACTCTAGAGAGAAGGAGATATTTTCCCAGCTGCCAGCAGATGGATCCTGCAGTAGCACAGCACTTGGTGGTTTTAATGTTCTAACGGCTCCATCACACCCAATTCAGCATGTAAGAGGGTCTGATTTTACACTAAGTTGCATAGAGAGTTAAAATAAAGGACAATATTACTGCATGGGGGTTTCAATAATGCTAATGCAAATGTTTTCTGGACAGGGAAACAGGCTGACACTGTTGTAAATGGTTATTGATGATATTCTTTCAGACTTTGCACCCCATGACGTCTCCTACCAGTTGTCCCAGAGTCAAGGAAGATCAATAGCATGGAAAATAAAGCCCTGTTACACTAAAAAAGAAAGTCAACTCCCTTGCACCCGAAGCCATTTTAGAGAATTTGCATTTGAAATGACAGACACAAAATAAATCAATAATAGCCCTGCAACTACAAGGACTATATTGTCGCTGTCCAATGAAACACATTTCTATTGGTCTGTTCATCCAGAATTACTGACATTGTGTACAGGCCAGCTACAGGGTTCAAATGATAGACACAAATGGAGATTGAACAGTAGTATGTACATAATATTAGGGTGTATTGATAGCCTAGGAGAATGTATATCAAGTGTCAGCTCTCTTATAACTATTACCAGGCTAAAGAAGCTGTAGATAGAACACAGCAGACTGAATGTTTTAACATTGGCCTAAATGTTAACATGATTAAAATGATGAATTAGAGCCTGGATAACATTACTATAACAGTTAGCCATAATAAAATCATATTATCACATTATCAAATTAGATGCTACAAAAGCACAAACATTCAAGTCATTTTAATAGATAGATCATTTGGGATGTATCTATAAAACACTGTTGCTTTCAATTAAAGTGGACTATTTATACACTATGAAGTCTCTACACATTACTGAAGGGGCTGAGTCAGCACTTTTTTAATGGATTTTGAAACTGGCACAAAGTCCTATGAATATATAAACTTACCGTATATAATTCACCTTCAAATCATTTTTATTGATGACAAAATGATTGTAATATTAAATACAACATATTCAATCCTTTGAAGGGTAGTGTGTACAAGTATAAAAATATAAAAACTATGTTGCTAAGAAGTGAGTCCCACGACCTGCGTGGAGTTCAATAAAATAAAAAGATTTGGGAGAAGGACGTGTGAAGCTCCTCATCCTTCCAATCGAAAATCCTACACATCTCTAACTTCTTTCTCCTGTGACAGAGATTTTATATTCCACCACCTCCATCAATCCTTTCCCTGTTACTCTGCCCTCTCTCAGTCCCACCTTTGTTCATCAAAACGGTGGTCCGGCCTTCTAGCTTAAAACGGAGGCTACCTTAAAAAAGGAAGCTGCCTAGAAAAAGAAAGCTGTCTTGGGGCTTCTTAAAGGGTCCTTTAGTGAAAAATGTTATACTGTATACAGAACCACAACAACGTAAAGTGTATAAATGCATAAATGATTCACAGTCTGAAATAATAACATCTTTAGAACCAAAGTTAACCTCTTGTAGATGTTTCTTTCACTTGAAATACTTTTTTCAGTACTATAACCATAGAACCCTATTAGAACCCTTTTTTGCTTTCTATTGAAAGACAGTAAAGACAGTTTCTCCACCAAAAGATAAACGTTTTAATAGCCTTGATTTCAGAAGAAACAATGAACAAACAGATGTCCCAATACTTTTCTCCATATAGTGTTTTTCCTGAGAACGCACATTTCAGCAGCTTAGGTTAAAAATAGTATTTTTTGTACTCTGTTTGTTGCACAAGCTCTTACTGGGTTGTTTTTGCTTAGGAGAGCCACATTTGTTTGTTTGATCCGATATTGACTGGCCTGTCACTTGATGCTGTTACTGTTGGGACTTATTACCTGCAACGATTCCCCTGTCTCTGATTTCAGACTAAGAAGGGTTGTCCACTTAAAATTACCAAATGAGTTTTTTTTCTTTTTAATACGAAAAGAGTTTTGATGGATAATGCAATGACTCACTGTGTGTAGTGGTTAACCAGTGCTTATTCAAACCACAACACCTCACTTGAGTATTAACAGACTCTGTCCCTGTGACTCGTGATGAGTTGAAAATAGAGATCTGAACCAGTTTGAGAAGTTGCTTTTTGTTGGGAAAAACAAACTGTAACCAAAATGTATATATATATATATAACAGAAACATTCATTTCAGATCTCTGTTTAGTTGTTTAATGTTGTTTTAATGTTGTTTATTGTTGTAAATAATGTTATTTGTTTTAATTCAAAGCATCCCACAAGTTTATCATTTACATTTATAAATTTGGCTGACGTTCTAATCAGCAATAAGAGTACACTGAAATCATGTTACACAGGTAGGCGAATGTAGCGTTAGGAATCGTGCCTCTTACTGGTGTAGAGTGGTGTACTCACCCAGTTGGGGAATTGGACTAATGTGCTGGTATTTATACCCACCACACTACACCAACATAAAACAATTATGTCTTATTACCTAGCAAATATCTTTGGACGGAACTCCAAAGTTTTTTTAACCAAAACGAAAACGCTCTATAAACACACTGTAACATTTTATTTGGACATTGATCTCCAGTAAATTATTATGGGCTATTTCATTGCTATGTTAGAACAATTTACTGATTCAGAAATGGTACAATTTCTCAGCCTTTGTTTGTGTGTCTGTGTGTGCCCTTATCAATACAAACACAACAATGTGTAATAGCTTTTCAATCTTACTATTTTATGATACACTGGGAGGTACAAAGAAACACTTAGATGCACAAACATACATCATACAGTGGTGTTAAGCAGCTGTTTTGAGTGTGCTGGAACAGATCTATCCCAGATGCTACACCGCCTGAAGAGAAGAGGGTTTACAGAATACTGATACAATACTGTCTGAAGTGTCTGTTTGAAAGAAAAACACACCAGAGCAGTTCTTTCTGAGTGAATGTGTATTAAGCCAACACACAGCTTATGGAAAAGGAATGGGATTCTGGTGTCATGTTGTTCTAATCGGTTTAGGAGTGCTCTGCAAGAGTGGAAATGTTAAAATACTGGTTCTGCTTGAAGAGATACAATTGATTTTTGTTTATTTAGATTCTGAGCCCTGTCTGACAGTGCTACAAATTGTTGGTGGCGGCTTTTTAGATTACAAAGCCCACATCATTTATGTAATCATGGTACAGTTGCAAGCTAGGTTAATAAATAATTATTAAATTAGGTTTATTAGCAAAATTATTAAACTTTTGCAATAAACCAATCAAGCAAGAAGAAAATGCCTACTGCAGTCTCAGAACCATTCAACCCCCTGAATAAAATCCCTTTAAAAGCTCACATTTGCAAAGTAGGTGGCAAACCAAAGGCTTCATTTGTTGCATCAGGTGTGCTTCAGATAAAACATAAAACATGAAATACCTGGACTGGCTAAAGGTTTGTTGACTGTGACGTTTGATTGTTAGAGTCAATAGAAGAGATCATTGCCTTGCATAAACAGGATGCAAAAAGTCATTAAACCTTACAACAGCACAATAGCCCAAGCATACCTCAAGTCCGCCCAGGCTTGGTTTCAGAAGAAACCCTGGAAGGTTTTGGAGTGGTCATTACAGTCACCTGACTTTTCTGCCCCATAGAAAATCTTTGGTGGGATTTAAAGAAGGCAGTTGCAGCACGCAAACCTAAGAATGTAAGTGAACTAGAGGCCATTATTCACAAGTAATGGGCTAGGATTCCTTAGAAACGCTGGCAGAAGCTGGTGTCTGGCTATGCATCACAATTGCAGAGGTCATAACAGCAAAAGGGTCTCTACTAAATACTAAAAACTCTTGTCCTGAAGTAATTGATTGCACTGTGATACCATGACATGATATGCTATATATATTATGCCTAATTAACAAAATGGCAATGTAGCCCCTCATATTTACACAGAAGTTACAAGGACTGCTTTTTTTTAATTAATTACAAAAATGCTTCAATGTATATGTATTCGATTTATATATATATACACAAAGTCCTTATTGTTATTCCTTTTCGGAAGCTAGATATTGGAAGCTTCAGGGGTCAGCTGGGATCCCATTTAATCAAAACTTGACCATTATTTTTATGACCACCATACATAATGTTAAACTTAAAGTTTTTGTGCTTCTCCTCTACAGTCAACACTTCAGAGATGTAAAGCTTTGTTACGTTAGCAGCAGAATGGTTCAAAGGCCTCTCCCAAGAGACAGGGCCAATCTTGGCTAGTGAGGAACAGACCTCGTCAGCCAACTGTTGTTCTGTTCTGTTTATGCTGATTTATAGTCAGTATCTTCCTATATTTGCATAAATGTTTTGAAATATTTTGACATTATCCTCTGTTCTGTAAAACTGTGCAAGAAAGCTAGTTTAATGGAAGAGCAGGAGACACACAAAGGGCCCGTGTCACAAATGTGTTTTGCAGTATCTCTGTGTGCACACAGTCCCACCTAATACTGCACTCTGCTGGGAGGGTAATTTGCATACATTATAATAGATTTCAACCCACCAGTTCTTAACAACTGTGTGCTGGAACTGTCAGAATGAATCATCTTCGCGCTGTCCGGAGAGGGTAATGCATTCAGTTGTGAGTTTGTCTTAGAACTAACAGTAAGGAGTGGCTCTGTTTACAGTCTTTCTGTTTCATTCACATTTCCATATGTCTTTATAAGTCTGGAAGCAAATTGACTGCAATGCATTATACATAGGAATGAAATCGGAGAGACCTGAGATAGGAAAAATGGCCGGGACCTCATTTGTTTCTGGTTGGAAAGGGGGCATAGGTAAACATCATTCTGCACTTTTCATCAGTCGAATCGGAACCATTCCATTCGTTTCTCCAGTATGCTGGGAGTGGAGGCTATGATGTGGTATGGCATTGTGATAAACAGCAAATTCAAAAGGCAGCATGTGTGATGAACATTGGTGAAACAAACTGAGGTACAAATAAAAACCAAAACCTTCAACAATAAAGGTTGCTGATGGTTCTCTAAAAAAATTAGTTGAAATTCAGATATGTATCTTGTGAAGTGGGAAGAACCTTAACGAAGTTTAATATACTGTAAAGGTCTCTGTACCAGTGATCACCAGCCCTCCTCTTGGAGATCTACCTCAACCTAACTCATCTCAGTCAGCTACTCAAGTACTTATGATGGCAATAATTATGTAGATGGGTCAATTAGGTAAAGTAGATCTCCATGAACAGAATTTTCTAAGCCAAGAACCCCCCGGGACCCTTCACTGTTCACAAGACTTTGATGCTACTGTGATAGTACTGTGATGATACACAGATCAGCCATAACATGACACCACTGACATTGATTATCTTCATCTACAGTGAAATCTGTCCAAAGGTGGGATCTACATCGCATAGGCAGCAAGTGAACAGTCAGTTCTTGAGGGTGATGTCTTAAAAGCAGGATAACAGGCAACCATAAGAATTTGAGCCACTTTTTGTGATGCCTAGACAAACAGGTCAGAACATCTCCAACACATCAGGCAGGTCTTGTGGGTACATAGATGGGTACAAGTTCACCCATTTATGTACCTTACAGGACTTCTGCCGCTAACATCTTGGATGCAAGACAGCACAAGATACCTTCAGAGGTCTTTTGAAGTGCATGTTTTGAATGGCTGGATCTATTGTGATGGCACAAGGGGGTCTACTCAATATTAATATTAATCTTATGGCTAATTAGTGCATTTAAAAGTCAGAGTAGTCAGAAAATCCAGCCTTGACCTTTATTACAGTTTCCATTCTTTCCAGGAGACTCACTTTCAGTGTTATTTACATAAATCAACATGAAGAATTTTCTAACCCCCCAAAGCTATGTCTTAGAAGTTGGAACATTTTCTGTTTCTCACCATCCAAGTCAGGCCAAACACATTCAATGATGTTGAGGTTTGGACTCTGGGGTGGCCAGTCTATTGTTCTGCCTTTGGTCTTTTGTTTCCTTTCAGACCTAGATTTATGTTGAGACAGACAGAAACACCTGTCGGATCTAAAGTGGGAAGAGAGCTTGATTTTCCAAGATGAAAGCTTGGAGTGCTGTTTATTGTATTTGAAGTCTTGCATCTTGTATGGTGGTTATGAGATCAATTTCCAAAGTACACTATAAGCAAAAAGGTTTCCCTTACTAATAACAATAGTGGAACCTTTTTGGAGTTATAAATAACCTTTTACATTAAAAAGGGTACTTACTTTAGTCATATACAAGAGGTTTTCCATGATAGAGAAGAAACATATGGCTATGCAAAGATCCTTTTATGCATTCATTGGTTCTTTATGTGTTAACAGTTTTGTAGAGGATCACTGTCTATATTAGTAATTGAATATTTTAAGATTGTATCTTGCACTTTTTAAAACTTCTTTTTTAAAAAATCTTATTATGATCTTCCCTTTTTGTTGATGATCTAGCCTCAATGATCTAGAGTTATATGGTTAAATGGTTCTTTAGCTAATTAAACGGTTCTGTTTAAATACAAAATAAAAAAAACACAGAAGAGAGCTCCAGTACTGTGATTAAGTCAAAGTCAAACTCTTTCTCAGTACTAAATATAGAACCATTTTTGCTTAGAGTGCATAGATCTCCAGGAGCCGGATTGGTGACCACTTGTCTAGAGCACTTAAAGGTTTTTCCAAGCCAAGAACCATTCAGGAACCTTCTTTGTTCAGAGAATACAATGAAGTGAATGATGTAAACTACACTTTATGGACAAAGGCATTGGTACATCTGCTCATTCATTGTTTCTTCTGAAATCAAAGGTAAAAACATGTTTATTCTGATTTTGTTGGAGTAACTGTTTCTACTGTCCAGGGAAGACTTTGGAGATTTTGGAGCATTGCTGTGATGATTTAATTGCAATCCAAAACAAGAGCATTAGTGAGGTCATTATGTTGGATGATCACCATCCCCCTCACCCCCCTCATTCCCAACTCATCCCAAAAGTATTGAAAGGAGCACCATCCATCATTCCAGAGAACACAGTTCCACTGCTCCACAGCTCAATGATGGGGGGCTTTATACTCCTCTAGCCTATTAGTGCATTATGCATGGTGCTAATAGCTAATTCACTAATTCTAATTGGTGCTAATTTATGTTCATCTGCTCCAGAGAGTCCAATTCTATTGGCAGTACTTCTCTACAGGGAGTGGACAAGCTGTGTGTGTACATTTGCACATATGTGTCAGCAATGGGTGCAACTTAAAGTAGCTAAAGGCATTTATTAGAAGGGGTGTCCACAAACATTGTGATTAAATGAAATGTGGACCCTCCAAGCAAAAAGACTTTATGTAGTACTGAAAAATGTTTTTTTTTTACCCTTAACAATAGTGGAACTCTTTATCCACACAAAGTACCATTTAAATGAATCTTCAAAAAGCCATTTTAGAGAACTTAAATTCAATGAGATGTGCAAGTGTCAAAGAATCCAAGTGACCATGATACCTCCGGGTGGGTAGATGGCTCTCTCTCCCCTCAACACTCTTAAAGTAATGTTGGTAGACACAGGTGTCTGTTAGCTGGTGTTGCCGAGCTGGAGACATGGTGCTTTCCTCAGAGTGTGTTGGCTTCCAGGCAATGCATTTGGTGTCAGTTTAAAAAGAGGATTATCGGAGGAGACATGTGTTAAGTCCTTACCCTCCTAGGGTTGAGAGCATTGCTTGTGCTGGGAGGAGTTACTGGTGAGTTAAGTGGCAGTACCAAGAAGGAAAAGGAAAAAATGTATCCCCACATAATGTAAAAGTAAACATGATCACTCACAAATCCATTTCTTCAAACATGGATCTTGAACCTTTTGTGGCAGCTTTGTTTTATTAGGTTGTATATGCATATGGGGACTGACAGTTTATGGAGTTATAAAGTTTCAGTTAAAAGGTTTTGCTAGACCCATACATCTAAGCCAAGGACCATTAGAAAAGCTTTATACTTTAAGGGGGGTAATTGTGAGCAGCCTGTTCTCGTCTTGTGTTTTCCGTAGGCACCTTACTAAAAAGGAATCTGTACAAAACAAGAAAGGAGACGGCAGCAATTCTGCTGAGGTTGAGCCTGAGTGCCGGCTCTCAATGGTTTACTTTGTTCTCTGCGATGTGCTACATGACACAGCTGTTGGAATAATGGGGCCAGGATTAAGATTTCATCCCTCAGCCTGACATGTTCCCTCAGACAGCTCCCTCCTTAACCCGCGGAGCTGTCTTCAGGCCACAGCTGTGCTTTCAGATAATGTTTTGCTTAACGTGACTTCTTTGATATGGAAAAATGAGGGTGGGCTTGTCTTTGCTTTTCTCTCATGTAACCTCTCTTGCTGTGTGACAATGCTTCTCCTAGGTTCATTCACAAAAAAACAAACTTACACACACTTGCATGTGTTAACCTCTAGTGCACCTTCCAGCATTAGACATGGAACCCTGCACAGATGAACCCATTATGTGACATTAAGGCTGTGAGATAGAACCAAAATTATTACCAGTATTATTGTTCTATATTAAAACACACTGGTGAATTAATAATGTGATATGGTCTTTGCGATGGTTGCCCTGCATTTATTTGTTGTTGTTTTTTGTTACATAAATAACTTGATCATCATCAAAACACCTGCAAAGACAGCTTACGTGGTTCCCACTTCCAGAGACTAGCTTCCCTAGGTGGTTGCTATGAAATTCCAGGTGGTTGATGCGGTCCCACATGCACCCAGCCACATTGGCTGGGTGTTACTAATGTATTTTTATCCTCATAACATAAGAAGGGTGCACAAACTTTTGGACTTTATTCATTCCCATGGTAAAAATATATTTTTAAATCTGTTGCTATGCAGAAACCGTTTGGCCAATCAAGAAGCTGCGCACAAGCCTGAATCTTACAATTAGACCATACAATCTGTGGTTGGAATGGTGCCAATATCTTGATTTTTCAGCAGTGAAATGAGAGAAAGAAGAGCAATGAGAAGATTATAAATTGGATAACAATATAGTCCAGATCTAATGCATCAGCCTTCTTGATATTAAAGCAGGCAATTCACTCCTAAGTCTGAACAGTCCATATATGACAATGTATTGCTTTTGCAATGTCATAAAAAACAATTCATTAGCATAGTATTCCCCCTGTATTAAGCCCCACTCATTCATGTGGACATTTTCACAGAAGAAGTGTTTCACCTGGGCTGCTTTTTGAATGAAGTTCAATACAGGGCTGTCAACATTTACATATACCAGTCATGTAGGTACAGTAGGTTAAGGGATAAAGAGAACCTCAGTATAGTTGGTGTACCAATAATGCTGGTGTCTCTAACAGCAGAATTATAATTTGAGCTCAGAGTGATTGTCTTACAGATTGTTATAATTGAGATCCAAAGTGGCACTGGCTGAGAACCTGGTAGTGCTGGGTGATTTGACCTTGATTACGATTATATAAGCTGCTTGAGGTGCTCAGTTGGCTTTGTGTTTGAGCTCTCCTCCATGTTGCTTCCATGTCGCGGACTGGACAGGGTGGAGGCACGGGGTGGACTATACATGAGTATGTATGAGTATATTTAAGGGGGCAGTACATGAACACACACAATGGCGAAGCTACTAACAGAATTTTTAATTGAAGTGAAATATGTGACACGGGCCAGATCAAGGAAGATAATGTCAATTAGAGGTTCTGAATATCAGTTTTAATGAATTTCTAATTAACTGATCAATCCTAGAACCATATCCAATGCAACACCAAACACAACACTAATTACATTCACTAATACATACATTACCTTCAGGTTCCCATAGTCTACATAACACACAGAGCAAAAAGTGACTCTTACCTCAGTCCACTGGCCTTGGGTTTGGACCATGAGCATGACGCAAGGATCTGACTTGTTGAGCGTGTCTCGGTCCAGCAGGGACTTGCAGGACACACGCAGCTCCACTTTAGTGACACAGGCTGCAGGGCCCCCGATGCCGGCCACAGGAGATGTCGCTTCCTGTGACTCACTCATCCTGGCTCAGTATAGACGGAGAACACCTACCAGAGGGTGTGGATAGGGCTGAAGAAGTCTTTCACTTTACAAAGCAAGAGCTAGGAAAGCCAATTCAAAGACCTTGACTGGACGAACAAGCAGGAGATGTGGTCATCTCTGTCTCAGGTTTGCTGTGATTGAGGAGGACTGAATTAACATAGGGGTCCTTTTGGATCTCAGAAGAACAGTAGGAATGGTGTCAAGATGTAGAATGTCATGGAGTGGGTCTATAGCCTTAGAGTGGAACCCTAAAGAGTGAAGAAAAATTGGATGGTCTCAAAATATCTCCATTTCAGCAGAGCTGTTTGATTTCCCATTCTATCTTAATTACACTGCTGAAGTCAGAATCAGTTCGGCTACAGTTTCAGGCAAGACTTCAAATATAGAGGCACATATATGACACATATCTTATTAATTATGCAAAATAACATGCTCTCTGTGCATGAAAAATGACAGCTGACTGCTAAAATCCCTTTAAAAATCAATGACTAACATAATTTAAAAATAAAAGCATATGCCATAATCATATGCTTTTATGTTAGCATCCACGCCACAGCAATGGAAAATGCCTTTCCCAGTGAACCAGAAATGAACCGTAGAGGGATCAATCTACGCCTTAATAAATGTATGACGGCTACAGTCAATGTATGAGGTGCTAGAGCCGGGAGGGAGAGCGCAGTGAATCTCTCCAGCTGACTTTGATATTAACTGGGCGGTTCCGTCTTGCATGAGCAACAGACGTTAAAACTGCACTGTTCACCCAACAGTGCTGGATGTCATATTTTTACGGCTACGACCCCACATGAGCAGCCTCCTGCAAGTCTCCTGGATGCTAACGGAGGAACAAGCACACAGACTTAAAAAAAAAAAAAAAAAAAAACCAACACCAGAAAACCAGAAAACAGCAAACGCGCTAACAGGCTTTCACGTTTCAGCACCGCTGCGTGGGGACAGCTCCCCGAGCCTAGCCTTGAGTTCAGAGCAGCAAAAAACGCTTTAAAGTTTAAACAGACTTTGCTTTGATCCTGTGTGTAACCTGCTCTCAACAGTGAAACAGTGACTCTGAAACGCCAACAAGACACAAAGGCTTCAAAGCCCGTGCGTAAACAGCGCGCGCCTTCAAAGTTTGCGGAAACCTGGATGAAACAAACTCCCAAACATCTAACCGTTGATGGTAAACGGTGTCTACACACACACACACACACACATACACACACACACACACACACACACTACCCTAAGCTACCGCACATGGCAGTTCTGTCTCATTCATTCCACTAACCCACCCATCACCATTCAGCAAACATCAGAAATGATTAACCCCAGACTACACCACACACTGCGAGCGCCTCCGTTTGGGCTCCTGGATGCTCTCCTTCTTCTTTTCAACTCCCGGTCTTCGTGAACAAGTGGAAAGTTGCCACTCGAATGAGACGGCTGGCCATGCACACAAAGCTCAACACCGAGCAAGTAGCTAATTATCAATATTGCACAGACATAAACGCTGCAGCACAGTGCTGATTGCCTCCTCTACGCAAATAGACCAACAAAAGCAACAGATCTGCTACAAATCCAATCTCACTCTCTGACAAAGACTCAAAGACTCTGCACTT
The DNA here is from genome assembly GCF_030463535.1 of Salminus brasiliensis. Taxonomy (NCBI): domain Eukaryota; kingdom Metazoa; phylum Chordata; class Actinopteri; order Characiformes; family Bryconidae; genus Salminus; species Salminus brasiliensis. The sequence continues at coordinate 27,719,660 of NC_132894.1, forward strand.
CATCCTCAATAAAGGGAGAGGAAAAAAAACACTGCTGAACTCACGAGTCTGCAGCTCCCGTGCGTCTTAGGTCTTGTAAGACGCGCGCACTTGTTTTTCCAATGTTTCCTCCACGGCTGCTAAATAATTTTTCCCGAAACTGATGTGCAGTTGAGAGCAGAGCAGGGTAGGGAAGGAAGGGTGGGAGAGAGAGAGAGAGAGAGAGAGAGAGAGATAGGGAGAGAAAAGGCATTGTTGTTATTTCTTTTTCCACCCATATTCCGCCCCATTGGGCTGAGATTGCCTTGTGGAGTCTCGCCTTCTGCGCTAGAATTGGCCAGTAGTTCACGTTCATAAGCAGTTCACCAATCCGCGCGCAGAAGGGCGGGGCTTTTGAGGGTTGGATGGGTGAAAAAGAGATAAGGCGAGTGAAAGATGCCCAGAGAGCTGCTGATGGAGCTGAAGAGAATGATGACGATGATGATGAGGAGGAGGAGGACAGGAAAGAGAAGCAAGACATGGGTAATATGCCATCTTTTTTATGAGAAACAAATAAATATGACTACTTAGTGCTTTAACTGTCAGGTTAACATACATACATTCAGGTTCATAAGTATTTGAACAGTGACCCAATTTTCTGTACACCAATTCTGACCCAAGTCTCTGAAATGAGGTAATTAAGATTTACAGCCCCTCCTTTTCAAAGTCTCAGAAGTAAGCAGTTGGTGTGACGGGTTGTCTGAATATTTAATGACAAATTAAAGAGATCAAGAGATAATTTAAGAGATGATTTTTGCATTTGATAGCTGTTCAGGGGAACTCTCAATAGATGGTTCAGCTAGGTGTCAATTCAAATAACGGAGGCCATCATTAAATAAAATAAAAATGAAATCATGAAATAAAAACTAAGCAAACCAATCAGAAAGAAAGCAGAAGGCAAACTGAAGGAATACAATGGTAAACTCAGCCACATCAAAAAATCTGGAAAATGAAGCCTGACCAGTTCTGGAACAACATTCTTCAGGCGAATGGATAAAATTAAGATTAACTCAAGAATGAAGGAAAATTAATGATAATAATTAATGGTTAATGATCTGAAGCAATACACAGCATCTGTCAAACATGGTGGAGGCATTGTCATTTCATGGACATGGATGGCTGCTAATGGATCTGGGTCCCTAGTGTTTATTGATGATGTGACTGCTGATAGAAGTATCAGGATGAAATCTGACGTGTGTAGCGCTAGACTTCCTGCTCAGACTCAGTCAAATGCTGCAAAAAGGTGGTACTTCACAGTAGAGATGGATAATGATATCTATAAAAGCAACCCAAGAGCTTGTTAAAACAAAGAAATGGAATGTTCTTGAACGTCCAAGTCAGTCACCTGACCTCAATCCAAATTGAGCAGCTTCTCACTTACTGAAAGCAGAGAGATCCACAAACAAGCAACAACTGAAAGCAGCTACAGAGCTGGCCTGGCAAAGCATCTCAAGGATTCCAGACATCTATGCAAATGATTTGCACCCAAGTATTCGAAATAATAAAATTGTGTTAGTCTGTCCAATTACTTTAAAGTCTGTGAAAATAGAGTATGGCTGAAATCAGTCAAATTCAAGATAAAAGTCTACACTGCTTGATTGCCTCAGTCCAAATACTTATGGACCCAACTGTAGGTGCATGTCATGAGTTTCCACTGACTGGCTGAGTTTATGGCCTATTTGTTGATAGGAAAGACACACTGAAGTTATAAGAAGGGTTACAGCCTGGACTGCTTTTTGGTTAAGGCACAACACTGGGCAGCCAATCAGAGAGAGACAATACATCACTCTTAAAGCCACAGCATCAAAACCAACTTGTTCAATTGTAAGGGCTAAAAAGAGCTTGAAAAATAACAATTGTGTGTAATAATCTACTGTACAATATAGATATAGCAAAGCATTCATTTAAGCACATATGAGCAGTGGGAGCTACTGCTCTAAATTGCCTGACTCTAGGCGTACAGTCTACATAGCACCACGACTCCTGGTATACATACCTTATTAAAATGCTCTATCTTCTTAATAACAATCCACACAGTAAAAACCACAAGCTAGGAGTGTCTTCTTATAGCCTACCCCTGCCTTGAGGGCATTGATTACGTTTGGTTTTAGACAGTTGCTAAGTTATAAATTATATAATGGAGGTAGTTTTAAAAAGGCTGTCCACACTTGAAAAATCTTAAATGGTCCCTTCAAAAAAAGACCATGCACTGAAAGAACCATTCCTTAGGCAACTAAAAGTGTCGCTTCTTGAGCAGCACTCCAACAAACTCTTTTTAGCATCTTTTATTTTAAAGAGTGTAGTCATTTCTGGACCATAAAGTGCTGAAGAGGAAGTAGAGAAGCCATCTAGTTCATTTTTGGCTGTGGAGGCAGCTGCAAATGACTACAGACACTGTGGGAAAAGTGAGAGACGGGCTGCAAGCTTCTTGTGATTTGATGAATGCATAAGAAAGAAAAGAAGAAAAAGAGGCATGAAAAAACTGTGATATATTCCTATTGGATCTCAGTGTTGAATTATAAACAGATCATTTATGAAACGCAATTTGTTTTGTAATTCATAATCATTTCAGCTAAAAGATAAGATGTTGTGTAGCTAACATTCAGCCATGTCACTCCTCTGCTGCGTTCTCTTCACTGGCTTTCTGCAGCTGCTTCAAAACCCTGACACTGGCCTACAAAGCCAAGAATGGACCAGCCCCTCCGGACTTGATGGCAATGGTCAAAAGCCAATCTGCACCAAGAGCCCTTCCAGCTTCAAGTACAGCTCGGCTTGACCAGCCATCCCTTACAATCCATGGAAGACAAGCGTCCAGGCTTTTTTCTAGTGGTGGAACGAACTTCCCCTGGGTGTCTGAACAGTAGCAACAGTCGTTCACTGTCTTCAAATGCAGACTGAAGACCCACCTCTTCCGAGAATACTTGGGCGAATAGTAGAGTACTATGGTCTCCATATTGACTTGTGTCTTTAGTAGTGTTTAGTAGTGTCTAAACTTAGAGGTATCTTTGAATTTTAGTCTATTCAAACTAGCTGAGGTTATTCTTGGGTAAATAGCGAAGCACTTTTCTAAATTGATCTGGATAAGAGCGTCTGCTAAATGGCCTAAATGTAAATGTAACATTGAGTTTTGAGTGATGAGGCCACAGTCAACGATGTGCAAGCAATGCTATGCACCACCCTCTTGACTTGGCAGCCACATGTTTTTTATTTTCTTGTCTTACCAGCATACAGCTGTTCTCTCTGAGTTGTGTTGGTCTTCCAGATCACACCTTGACCTCCACAGTTCCCCTGAACTGCCATTTGTTAATAGCACTGTAGAAACCACACGCCTAGGACCATCCAGTTTGCCAAATACACAGTCATATCAGAATATTATGACCACCCACTATACCACTTTTACTCATCATATAGGAGCACTGTGTAGTTCTATAAGTCCAGACTGTAGTCCATCTGTTTCTCTGCATACTTTATTAGCTACCTTTCACCCTGTTCATCAATGGTCATGACCCCACAGGACCGCCGCAGAGCAGGTATTGTTTGGGTGGTGGGTCATTCTCAGCACTGCAGTGACACTGACATGGAGGTTGTGTGTTAGTCTGTGTCGCACCGGTTCAAGTGGATCAGACACAGCATTGCTGCTGGAGTTTTTAAACATGGTATCCACTCACTGTATATAAATGCAAATATACAGAGGTAGCGTTGCTCATATATCCAGACACTATAGTGTTCTGGGAACACTTGGAACATGGCTGTGAGAATTTGCTTACATTCAACCAACATGTTGTAAGTAAAAGGGCTTAGAAAAGAGATAAGGGGGTCAAATTAACCAAACACAGGAGCTAATTTAAACATAGTGGCTGCATTATGGAAAGTCCTGCCCTTCAATATAATAAGCCTACTTATGAACTCAAAACTCAGTGAAAGTCTAGCAACTTGCTGGCTATCTACATATGCCAATCAGTTGCATAATGCATAACGTCATCTTATTCAAACATCACTATTTAAATTAAACAGCCTCAACAGCATATGGTAGCATTCCTCATTCCAAAAATAACCTATCCATATTCAAATATCCTGTGTTTTCTTCTCTTTTTTCTAAAATTCATATATTATTTTACTAAGCCAGGAGATGGTACAGTCTCTTGTGACACTGACAAAGAACTTGACAGGCACAGAAACAGTGACAGGGTACAGAATGTCCACTGTTGTGTTATTCATACCCAAATGTGCTTGCGACATGACACTACAAATAGTGTATTTTTCTCCAGTACAGACATTCATTCAAATTTGATATTGGTTACTGTACTGAGGGGGGCACAGGTAGACCACTCATAAACGTGTCCATCTGTTTCTTAATAATGTCAGATGTTAAGGATCACAATCGTCACTCCAGCATCCTAAAAAATCTGATCGGGCCTCCATCACTCCAGAGTTCTCATTCTGACATTGGCATTTGGCATGGCAACTTAGGCCAAGCATTCCATTTTATTGGCAAGCGTGTGTGTGTGTGTGTGTGTGTGTGTGTGTGTGCGCGCAACTGAGTCCTGTGTCAGCATTCACTCATCAAAAGGCCTGTCTGGATACTTTTGGACACAAAGACTAAATGGCAAAATGCTAAATCAACAAGTGAACCACCTGCACTCTCGTGTGACAAATAACGCGCTTCTGCTCCTAAAGCCTGATGAACATCAGTTCTCACACACTACCCACAAAAACCATTCAGAGCTTACATAACCATCACTCACTCCACTGCATATGTGTGCTTTCTCCTGTGAAGTGCTTGAATGCATGACCTGTTGAAGGACTCCTTACGAGTGCGTTTCTCATGTGTCAGCCCACTTCTCACACTTAGATAACAGGATATAAAAACAATGAGCCTGTTCCATTTTTGGTTGCAATGGAAACTAGAATTGGCTCCCCCCTCCCTAAGGATTAGTGCATTTCCTCCACCTCCAGTTAACCGTTCTGTGCAAGAGTTGGCCCAGCATACGAGAGAGAGCAGCAGGTTTGGTGTGGCCATCAGGCCGATGTTGCTGATTTCTTCGCTAATTCAATTGGCTGTCTTCTGCTAATTCGACAAGGTCAAGAGGCACTCCGGCTCTCACAAAAACAACAGAAATTGGCCACAATCCTAATGAAAATGATTGCAAGTACACAAGTGAGTCGACCCACTTGCTAAACAGCTCTTTGAGTTCTCGCGGGCTGCAAAGTGATGATTTTAATTACTTGCTTTATTGGACTCTTTGGCTCACAGTCAGGTTGCTGTTTAACCCCTTAAACTGCAAACGTAATAGTGAGTTGCTAATCGTAAAGGGCCCATATTATGAACCTATGAGTTTTGACATAGCAGCACACCATTCATTCCCTAGTCCATAATGTCCATGTATAAAACCTGAGCTGCAAAACAACCCATTCTTAATTCAATAAAAAAAAAACAGCATATTTACATATCTGCCTATACAGCTTACAGCAGCTCTGCCCAATGCCTGTACAAAACATGGACATGGCACAATGTGTCTCAAAGGTGAAGCAACCACAGGTCAACCAGGTATGCTGGCAGGTAGGGGATGTGTAGCCCCGCCCGTCCCCATATGTTTCAATGACAAAACAGCCCAACAGCCCAACATTGGATATCTTTCAATATCCAAAGTCTAATCTCAGCAGTTAGTTTCCCCTGTGCTAATATTGGCCCATTTTTATTTACCTCTAGAAATAAGTTGTTAAAGTGTTTTAAAGTGTTAAAGTGCTGTATCATAAAAAGGCGGGGTCACACTGAGCAATTAAGTGATTGACAGCCTTTGCTGAAAGAGACCATCTGCAGGACCTTTATCGAACCCTTTCTGTTCATTACATGAAGTAGCTGAGTTGAGACGGAACTTACGTGAACTGCACCTTTACTGCTGAAACATTTCACTTACTGGAGAAACTGGGAATCCAGGGGAAAATCCACTTTGCCTGAAGGTGGTCTGAGACACGCTTGGTCTGGAAAAATAAGGTGGGTCTACAAAATGAGTAGGCGAGCTTGGCTCTGCCTCTGGTCTGTACTATGCAGACTCTGGTCAGATTTTGGCTTCATAATCATGAACTGAACTGAACTGCTTCATAATGAGCTGAACTGTCTTAAACCACATTGTTCATTTCCTAGTCCATAATGTCCATATATGAATATGTAAGTATGTAGTGTAGCGGGTAACAACACTGCCTTTCCTGTGGCAGGCTAGGGTTTGATTCCCTAGTCACCACATCACACCAATAATAGTCCTTGAGCAAGCCTTTGAATGCTGTATTACCTGTGTGATTCAAATGTTAGTCCTGAATGGCATAAATGAAAATAACTGCCTTCTGAATGAGTGACAATACAATGCAGCCAATCAGAACAACGCTAATTTACATGAATTAGTCTTGAAGGCACAGAAACATAAACCGGCTCTTTAAATGTAAAGGACTGGCAGGTCCTCCAGGTGTTTGAGGCAAAAACCTCTATTATCAGATGGACTGGATAGAGAACCCTAATAGTGTCCTAACCTGACCTCGGGGGACAACAATAAATAATTAAAAAAAAAACATGTAGGATATGGGTCCTTCGCAAGGCAGCACTGAGTTTAGCCTAGTCAGTTCAACTGTCTATTAAATAGACTGAACAAACAGATTCCCTGCTGCTATCATGCCTCACCTCCCACCAGAAGCCAAACAGCCCATGGGGGAAATCTGCGACTGCAAGGAGCAGCAGGGCTCGGAGGGCTCCACCTGAGCTCCAGCACTGAGAGGCCATGGATCACCGCCATCTGCTGCTGCAGGGATAACCCAGCCGAACAGCCATGCCATCATTCAGCCAGTTAACAGTGTATTCACCGCTTAATGTCAGGAAGACTCTAAGGCCAATTATTAGAGCATCTCATCAAGCACAAAGCGGTCTGAAAGTGCAAAAAAAAAAAAAAAAAAAAAAAAAAAAAAAAAGCCATGTGGAAAATACTGTACCGGATACTGGAGGCACAGGAACCCATATGACCGACCATAGTATGAATACGCAGGGTTCAAATGTACTGTATAGTAATGGACACAATCATGCAGTGGGAACCATTCATAACATTGGAATGTTATGCAAGCTAAAAATGAAAGCAATGAGGGTGCAAACAAAGTATATTCCTTATGTAACCTCATATGTAATTCCTAGCCAGCTTCACTCCTCTGTGTTGAGATATTCTTGGCCTCATTGATTTACATGTAGGTTTTTAGGCAAAAGATCTCAAAGCCTAGTTGCTTCAAGACTGCCCCCATTAGTCCTAACGCCTTCATGTACTCTTCATATCACATACAATCCACTTTGTTTAATTTTGAGGGTCATTTTGCCATCCTTTTTTTGTTCACCGCCCTCAGTGACATTTAAAACTGAAGCCCATTTCAATTCACCCTCCATTTTCCCTCAGCAGTTTAATTTAATGAGCCTTGATGATGTATTTGTCTCAAAGACATGGTGTCTTATACATCAAAACAAAGGCTATCTGTTTAGTGGGACTGAAAATGATTTGGTCTTGGGAGAAGAGTAGGCCTACTTAGGTATATACATTCTCCTGACATACAGGCCACACACGCTCATTCACCACAAATGGGACCAAGCAGGAGGGTGTAATGCAATGTTTGCATAACACACCCACTTTCCTCTTTGCAGATCAAACCTCCACCAGGTGCTACAATAAAAACTTATATCTGTTGCACTGGACCACATGAAGCAGTTACAGCTTTTTGCAGCCTAAAAACACAAAGGGTGTGAGCACCCTTAAGTCAGTCCACTCTATGAGCAATAAAAGCAGTCCTGTGACTTTAAATGGGATCCAATGTTTTTTTGTGAATATTACCCTAACCTGGTACTTACAGCTTTTCCCCCCAAATGGAAGTTTACCCCTTCCACTGTAATTGAGTGCATGTCTCATTTCAGAGCCATTGAATTATTAACACCATATGTCCACATGCCTCCAGTTCTAGTTTTAAGTGAAGAAATATTTTAACCCTGTATGAACTAATTAAATCCAAAAGAAGCAAAGGAACAAAAATAGACAACTGAGCCACCAAGGCTCAATAACCTTAAATAAGCTCTGCAATACTTAGATGCTGCCATCTTGTGGCTTAAAAACGTAAAGAACATATTCCAGCTCAGCACAGAAGTTCCTTTTACACCTGCTTTTAGTTCCTCAGTACAGCCTTAACCCTACTGAATTATGAGTCATCGCTCAAACTTTACCACCCTCAAGAGAATATACTCAACACCATTTTGGGAGAGGCTTTATTTTGAGTTTCATACAAATAATCGTCTATTTCTTCTTCTCTACATCCTGCTCGGCAGCCTCCTTTGCCCTCTTGGCACGGATGCCGAAGAGGCGTGCATTGGCACGAGCCATGCGCAGGCTGGCAAAAGCCTTGAAGTTCTTCTCGTCCTCTGTGATCATGCGGGCCTTCTCTTTCTTGTAGACCTGTGGGGGCAATACAGCAAGCAGGAGTGAGATTCATGCCCATCAGACACTAATGGAATAAATCTGCATACTAATTTAAGCACAGAACTTCACCAATGCGATTACATTGAACATGCATGTTTCATTAAATACATACGTTTTTAATAGGCATGATCGGTCCAGTGAGCTGTGTTGCCATCTTGATCTCCTCCTCCTGTGGGGGAAAGAGCAATATAGGTCAAAAAAGTGAAACTAAAATTTAAAAATTAGTGAACATTAAAAATTCAGTGCAGTCATCAGCTGGAAAAGGGTTCAAAGAAAAGTCATCAAAGACGTGCAGAGATTCCGGAGAAAGTGTCATCATCTGACTGAACACTGAATATTTGTATAAAGTCTGGACCACAAGTGATCGGCAACTTCCCACAAACATGAATACCGTTTCCACAGACAATGCAGAACTGGCTTGCACTAAAAGTAAACAGACTAAATTTCTTTCTTGAAAGTGTAGTACTTCATTTTTCAATGCAAGGCTTGTCTTAAGTCAGTGTTTAAGCTTTGGAAATGAACCCAGACTAGGGCCTTCACTTTGATGCTTTTAATCAACGACACTGAGCTGGTTTACCCTTACAGGAATTTGCTTAAATTGGACAAATTAGGTATAGGAAGGTGCAACATGCTACTCTGAATGCTGTTACACACTTAAGCTGTAAACAGGTCACCAAAAATGTTAATCCACTTCATTACAATGCTTAGTAATGTCCAGAGCAACTTAGCAGTTTATAGATGCATGTGGCTGTTAAGAGTCAAGTTCCCAATTCCAGGAGCTCAGGACATTTCCTAATTTAGTGCCAAGTGAGGTATTGTGGTGTTACCCACTACCTTATACCAACTGCTTATTTGAGCTGTTAAGCATCTCATCTGATGCGCCCGAAAGACTAATTGTAAAAATATTTTTTAATAATGGACACCTTGAATAAGATCTGACAAACCAGTAAGTGTGTGAACCAAGTGAAGTGCTAGGACATTCAGCCAGTACAACTCTGATTTGTCAGGGGAAACGGCTGCAGATTCATTTAAAAACTGAATGGCAATAATGCCAACACTACACATGAGACTACTTACAGTGCTGTCTCCCTTCTTGGGTGCAGATGCCTTCCTGGGGAAGATGATGAGTTTGGAGCGGTACACCTTCAGCCTCTGTACATTGACCTGCAGGGACTCTGTAGATCTGTTGCGACGGCGAGGGTCAACAGCAATACCAATGGTGCGGGCTACTTTCTTGTTGATGCCAGCAGCCTGCAAGATTCCATAACAAATCAACCATGAATATTAGTCATGACCGTTAATTGGACTAACCAGCAGCTGTACTTTCAGCATGAAATGTTCATTTAAACAGCAACAGTCATCAGCAAAAGGGTTCAAGGAGTATCATCAAGAGATGTACAGAGATTCCGGAGAATTTGTCATCATTTGACTGTTGCTAGAACATGTACATGTATTGTCGATCAGTAATTCCCAAGCCTAATCATGGAGAACCCTCCGCATGTTCTGGCCACATTTCCTGAAACAAGCCCCTTCAGATTTAAGTACTAGACAACACATATGCAAGACAAGGATTTCTCCTGAACCAAGGGGTAAAAAGGTATTCTACAGATGCTCAGTCACTCATTTCTGCAACAAGTGTAGAGGCCCACCCATCAGGCTTGCATACTGAACAATTTCCAAGAATCTTGCTTCTCTGAAATGTATGTATTGCAAAATACATTTAAATCTGTATGTAACAGCAACAACGATAAACACCCACTGCCATGCTTTCAACATTCAAGAAGGTCCCTCTACACATTAAGGGTGCCAAGAAAAAGCTCTTAAATGGTGTTCCCTCAAACAGGAACAAATAAAGAGTAAAGGCAGAAAGGTTGCAGCCTGTACAACTTACAATTCCAGCCCTGCAACACCTGTGTTCAGCAGATCTTATTTCCATGCTCAAACCTCTTCTACATACACTGCTAATCAACTGAATTGAACAAAATTGAATGGCATGTGCTTAAGAAATCAAACAATGCTAAACACCAGCCTTACAGGATCGATGACCCCTACTCGGTCACATGCACGTCCTACAGGTACCCGCATAACAACCAGATCTTTTTCAACCACCTAAAAGAGAAGGTAAGAACACTACACAAAACCTGGCCACATCATTCATACCTTCAGCTCTTCCAAGGAGAAGCCACGTCCGGAGCGGACCTTGTTGTGATACCTGATTGTTGGACACCTGACTGCTGGTCTCAGTGGTCCAGCAACTGGGCGAGGAGCGATGCGGCGAGCCTTAGCCTGGCGAGCCTTGCGTCTGCAGACGGCGAGCAAAGAGTAATTAAAGACAAATCCCCACAAAGCTTGACAGTGAGCAAAGAGTTAACAATAACAAAATAGAATAATCCCATCCTTTGAAGAGACCTTTAGATTTACCTGCGGAGCTTTCTGGCAGGCTGGTTAAACCAGGTGCGCACTCTCCTCTGCCAGTCTTTATGAAAGTGGGGGTTCAAGATCATGCCATTCCGACTGGGGGCCATGGCTGCTTACTCCCTGTAAACAAACAGCAATTTAAAGCTCTGTCAAAAACAACTACTTACTTCATAAAGTATGGAGATCCATGAACACATTGGTTCTGTATGTTTAGTTCCAGCCTGCTTTAGACTACCTGAGCCTCACCACAAGCGTTCCCATGCACGAACTTATTGACATGTGCAAATGACAAACCTCGACTCTACTAATACTAGTTTGCACTAGAGCAGAGATTCACTAATATGCTAATCTGGTTCTCCTCATAACCATGTAATTACTACCATTTTATATTTCTATAACAACTCAACTTAGTCAAAGCAATGGTGCTCAGGCTTACTAGGCGCTCCAATTCACGCAAGGGCCAAGGCTAGCCGGCTAGCTACTGAAGCCTAGCAGACAAACCAATGCGTTTTTCTCCTGTTCGACCGAAACCTAAATGTACACAAAATCTACTACAGGATTTCGTAAATGTTTATAACATGGCAAACGTAATTTAACAACAAACAGTCAAATTGTCAATGCGTTTCTGAATGATAACATGCGCACAGCAGGCACAGCCTTCCACACGAAACTAAACCAGCCTTTAAACCAGCTTTCTCATTCTGGATATGGAAAATAATGGCACCTCCAGATAAATAACAAACTATACTTCTCATCCGAGGAAACAAAACTGTTGTATTAGGTGCACATAATGAGGATTAAAAAGGATAAAGTTGATGGTTGGGGAGGAAAACTCCACGTACCGTCCGGGAAGGAATATGGCCGAAAAGAAAAAGGACCAGCAAACGCGGTGCTTTGTGGGATACCGGCGCTACAGCCAATGGGTGGGTGTCTGAGAAGCTGTAACCCGGATGTGTGGAGCTCTAAAGCACAAAAGTAGAACGTCAACAAAAGAGGCAGGAAAGGGTTTTTATAATAATTGAATAACTAAATTTAATATAAGTATTAATCACGTTAATACATTTTACACATGCGGAGATTGAGACTAGCGCTTTCCTTTACTGTTCACGACACAGTGAGAGAGGACTTTTATTTTGGCGGATTCGCAGCACCAACGCAGCATCTACTCGCAGTCCTCAGTATAAGTTTATAATTTTATATTTTATATTTATAAGTTTATACAGTTTATAATAATAATGTTTCACGATCTATTCGCTAAATTCTATATTTATATATTATTAGCGATACATTTATATATTTATTAATTTCCAAAATGTTAAAATTAAGATGAACGTATAATATTTGTCAACTTTTTTATGGTACATATCTATTTAATAACTTAAAATAATTATTATGAAATTATATATTTTTTGTGAACTTTATCGTTAACTTTGTATGAAAGTATTTCTATCATGAGATGAATTTTATCATAACATTGAGAAATAGCGTTCTGCGCTCAGCTCTGGTCCCAGATAACGTTATCTGTCTTATATGTTATATGTGTAATTAATTTCTCAATTCAGTTTTAGTATTTTATATAAAACACACACACACACACACACACACTATACACTACAGTATACACACTATAGGATGAGCAGCGCCAGATGAGAGTCCTGTTGTCTGATTGAAGTGCCTCAAAGTGTTTAGTGTCTAAAAGCAGTGGCAACATTAGTGTATTTATAATCTTTCCTTTGTTTAAAGCGTGGCTATTACGAGCGTAGGTCACTAGGGGGCTCAGTTTATCTGCATTTGTTCAAAAAATGGAAATACCATTAAATCTACGACATGCAGCAGTCTCCAATGACACAGAAACCTGGTGGTGTTTTTCACCTTTAAATGTAAGCCCAGTAATTCACTGTTAATATGGCAAAATAATGTGGGAAGCTCAAGCACAGTTTTCTTCATAATCAGTTTCATTCAATCCACAATTTTAGTGTTTAACTAAAATATGTGATTAAACCTGATCACATCTTAGGGCCTGAGAGGACCAAATCAGTGACTGTATCTGTGATCTGTGAATTTTACTTTCTTACTCCAAGTGTACCCATCACGTTTGCTGTTTGCTTCTTAAGTTCTGTACTGGAGTCTGATGTAACTGACGGGTAATAGTAGCTTGTATCCCTCCAGGTTAGCCATAGGTATCTGAGACTGGGAGCCCAACGAGAGCATAATGGCCTAGCAGTCTTTGGGTGGGCAGGATGGTCCACCTTCTCCCCCACTCAATACTGGTGTCTGTTAGCTGAAGAATGGGTAGTTAAAAAAAAAATAAATTGAAAAATGAGAAAAAAAAATCTGAAAATCACATTGTCTGATTGTCTGAAAAAAAGCAGTTGCTCATCAGGGCCAGGTGTGATGATTTCTCTGATATTTTTATTTGACAGTTTGCTGTGTTTCTTGATTCCAGGCTAAAACGGTATGCACCTTACTATGTATGTATTTACAGTAGGGTTGGAATGGTCCCATACTTTTAAAGCCTGGGATATTTTTTTAATTTAAACCTGGAAATAAACAGAACATTTTAGATAGAACCCGATAAGTGTGTACATAAAGCTTCTCCAAGTTTAAAAAGCTCCAGCCCATATGTGGAAACTAAGATGCAAAAACAGCCAATTTTCATGCCATTGTGAGGTTTTGAAAACAAGTGCATTTGCATATACCCACCTACTTAGTCTATAGCAGGTTTGCGCCACTCCTTCATGTTAAAGTTAATAGGAACTTACCACTGTTTGTTTTTTGAGGAAAAACACAGGGCAGCCAATTAAAACAGGTGTCTATATATATATATATATATATATATATATATATATATATATATAAAGTAGGGGGGAAAAAAGTATTTAGTCAGTCACCAATTGTGCAAGTTCTCCTACTTAAAAAGATGAGAGAGGCCTGTAATTGACATCATAAGTAGACCTCAACTACGAGAGACAAAATGAGAAATTCAGAAAAATCACAGTGTCTGATTTTTTAAGAATTTATTTGCAAATATGGTGGAAAATAAGTATTTGGTCAATAACAAAAGTTCATCTCAATACTTTGTTATATATCCTTTGTTGGCAATGACAGAGGTAAACCTTTTCTGTAAGTCTACACAAGGTTGGCACACACTGTTGCTGGTATGTTGGCCCATTCCTCCATGCAGATCTCCTCTAGAGCAGTGATGTTTTGGGGCTATCGGCGGGCAACACGGACTTTCAACTCCCTCCAAGGTTTTCTATGGGGTTGAGATCTGGAGACTGGCTAGGCCACTCCAGGTCCAAGATCTGAGTCCCTGGAGGCGTAATGTGTTACTGACGGTAGCTTTTGTAACATTGGTCCCAGCTTTCTGCAGGTCATTCACTAGATCCCACCATGTGGTTCTGGGATTTTTGCTCACCGTCCTTGTGATCATTTTGACCCCATGGGCTAAGATTCTGCGTCGAGCCCCTGACCAAGGGAGATTAGCAGTGGTCTTGTAGGTCTCCCATTTTCTGATTATTGCTCCCACAGTAGATTTCTTCACACCAAGCTGCTTGCCAATTGCAGATTCAGTCTTCCCAGCCTGGTGCAGGTCTACAATTTTGTTTCTGGTGTCCTTCGACAGCTCTTTGGTCTTCACCATAGTGGAGTTTGGAGTGTGACTGTTTGAGGTTGTTTGTAGGTGACCAAATACTTCTTTTCCACCATTATTTGCAAATAAAGTCTTTAAAAATCAGACAATGTGATTTTCAGATTTTTTTTTCTCATTTTGTCTCTCATAGTTGAGGTCTACCTATGATGTCAATTACAGACCTCTCATCTTTTTAAGTGGGAGAACTTGCACAATTGGTGACTGACTAAATATTTTTCCCCCACTGTATGTATATATATATACATACATACATATAAATGGAGTTAGCATCATAAGCTGATATCACAACCATGTTAAGGTCTTTTTACAAAAGGTTCAGATGTTTTTCAGTCTTATCCCTGCTGAAGCTCAAGTGGATCTGATCTGTTCAACAGAAGCTTCTGCACAAAATTGTGCTCGGGTGCAGTCTTCAACCCTCCTTCTGGAGAACTACCTTCCTGCAGGTTTAAATTTTACATTTTTAGTAACTGTCTCAGGCCCTGCAGTATGTATATGATATAGGGGTTGCTGTTCAGCATTATGTGAGATGAAACATCATCCCCACTTATTAACCAAGACACAGTCTACAAAACGTAATGCATTACTGTCTGAAACCTGAAAAGTTATTAGACAGCGCAAGATGTTCTCTGACTGAAATAGAGACTATGATCACCGCTCCATTAATCATTAATAATTCTTGCGCTGCACAAATCTCAATCTAAGGGCAAAGGTCAAGGTGCACAGTGCCTGAGTGAAGCAGCGGGTGCATTTCCTATCCATACACCATATCCAGCATCAGATAAGCCTCTGGTGTTCTGAACAGTAGAAGCGATTGTACAAACAGGACATCAGATTTTTTTTGGAGAAGAACATGCAATAGTGTGTAACCCTGAACTTTGGAGGTGTGGAAAATCTCCCCCTGATTTCTGCAGAAACACTGAGAAATGCACTTTATGAACTTGCTGAGGTCACAACACGTGCATGTTACTGGCTGAATCTCAAATACCTCCTTATTCCCGATATACTGATCGACACAAGTCATTTAACAACGTCTACAATGCAGAAAGCACTAGATTTCAGACTCCCACAATATGAATAAATGTAAACACTGTCCTATTATAAATATCCAGTGCCCTGTTTAGATTTATAATCCGTCATTTCGTAACTTGTGTAGTACACTACATAGCAAGTAGCGTGTCATTTGGGATTAAACCTCTGTGTATTGGCTCTCTTTATGCTCTTTATGAGGCATTATAGCCCCATACAGGATATTTTAAAATGTCTGGATATATGCAGACAGAGCATTAAAGTGAGTTTCTAGAAAAGAACAGAAGCTGTAATTAATGTAAAGGTTGTGTTTAAGTGAAATTACACAAAATGTAAGACGGCCCCTGATTTATCACAGTACTGGATGTTACACTGGCAGTTTTCTTTCGCCAGGCCAAGACTTTCATATTGCATGTCTCACTTATTATATTTGTTCTTGTCTTTTCAGAAGCAAAGTTCTAGCAAAAAGGAAGAAAATATGCAAGATCCTGAGTGTCATGTTTCCAACAGATACAAAAGATACACAAGATGCTCCAACAATAACAGTACATCTTTAATGGGCTTATTTTATTTTAATCAAATGTCATTTACAATTTCTCAGCATTCACCACATTTCACAGCCCACAGAAAGCACCAAAAAGCTCTTTGAAACACATGATTACCTGCAGTATAGGCCACAAGAGTTTTGTTACACTAACACAAAATATGAGTAGCCTGCTGAAACAATTACAAAATCAGGATAAATATACTTCATAGAATTTTATTAGTACAATCTGTAAAGGTAGCAATTTACAGCGTTTTTGACGGTGCATCAAACACTCTTTAGGATTAATAGCAGACAAGAAGTGGACTGAACACATCACTCAAGTGACTTGACAAATTTTTCATAAGCAGCTTCATCCATGAGGGCTTCAAGTTCTCCAGGGTTTTCTATGGTCATCTTAATCAACCATCCTTGAAAACAGGAGAAAGAATGATGAAGTGCATCAGAGAACCAGACTAGGGCCACTCAGGTTTGCCCAATGGCTAAGGGAAGTGTACACTCACCACGCTCATAGCAGGACGAATTGACAAGTCCAGGGTTGTCTGTCAGCTCTGAGTTGATTTCAGTAACTTCTCCGGTCAGTGGAGAGTATAACTCACTAGCAGCCTTCACACTTTCTAAAGCACCGAACTCCTCTGAAAGACAAAAGAAAAGACTCAGAATGCCGCAAATATTTCAAAGCAGCCAAAGCTACCTTCCTTATTTACTACATCACATAATGCTAGCTGCTAGCAACAGTTGCTAAACAGTAAATGGAGAGCTAATAAATTGAAGTCTTTGGACTGACTCTCAGGTTCCCTCTGGACTCTACATTCTGGTCCCCTGCCCAGTAGTGCAATATAGTATAATGGTCACAGATTGGATAATTGACTGAATACTGACATGAGGGATAGCATGCAGTACACAAGATTACACTGGTGCAGTGTGCAGTATACTGTATACAGTATGCTGTTTACACAGCAGTGGATATCAAATAACATCTGTTCTCACCCATTGGTTGAAGCTTTGTCCCAACTTCTGGCAGTCCACAGTATACGACATCACCTAATGCCTCCTGTATTCAATGCAGAGGGGGAAATGGGGGGGCACTCCCTTTATAAATAGCATGACAAGCTGCACAAAGTAACAGGCAACAAAGCTGTTTTTACACTGTAAAATACCTTTCGAGGTAATACATACTCACTGACTTGAGTAACATACCTGAGCATAATTGCTGATGCCGACTGTACCGATACCGTCTTGCACTCGTACCCACTCATGTTTGTCTGTAAATCTGAGAGCTGGGGGAATCAGAGAAAGCATGAGTCAAGCACTCAAATGAAATGTTCTTAAGAACAGGGTCATTAGGGATGAACGATATGGCATAAGTGTATTACCACAATATTTTAAGAAACAGTCCCAGTGGACGATAAGTTGCACTATTTATTTACATATACAGCTGTGAAGTTAAAATGCAGAAGAAAGACAAATGAGGCTCAACAACACCTGGTCACTTGATGTGACTAGTATCTGGATTGTACCATGGTAAGATTTTAGCCACACGCATTTACACTTGGTAGTCAAATGTGTCTCGGGTTAGTCAGACTGAAATCCGATCACTGTGTGGGACGAAAATATGCAAATTCAGTCACTGCATGGCAATTATTACTGGTGTTTTGGTTTTACAGGGAGGGTTTTTGGTTGTGGAATGAGTCTTAGAAAGACGGATGTGTTTACACTGCTATAACGTGACCTCCTGAAGCGGTTTGGGTGATCGGATTTAATTGTCTGTTTTAGATCTTGGGTGTGTTTACACTTGCATTTTTATGTGACTTGATGGCCTGATTCAGACATAATCCTGATACTCAAGAAGTGAACAAGAAGTGACCAGGTCAAATTGATTAAAAATTCACTGATGTGAAATATTGAAACAACTTACAAAAAAACGTATAGAAACTGAATTGTTTGCAGCGGTGTTGAATGGAACCAGATATCTGACTGTTTAAATGGCAAAGCTGTTGCATGAACTGATGTTTCGCTGCCTGGTACTCTGAAAATGTAGTCTACAATACTTCTGAGAAGATTTTGGGACTCTTATTTTCTATCATCAAATCATGACGAAGAGATACATTTAAAGTGTTGCTGGACAAAAGAGCCCCCAGAGTAGAGCTGGGCAATAATCATAACCGACATTCAGAACCTCTAACTAAATTAATCTCCCTCATTTGGATTACATAATTTTCCCCCACTCCAACTGAGCAACTTAAGCAGCTTCAACCAAAGAAAAATGATTCGCCCTTCATTCATTAATTGGACAGCTAAGGGTTGTTTCTTCTTCTTGCTCTGTGAAGTTGTCGTTTTGGAGATACAAGGTTTTACATGACATGCACAAGATAAAACTCCCAAATCGCATGTAGTTTTCCTGGTCATTGTGGACTGTATTTTGGCTACATTTTATTTTTAAGAGATCATAACCCTACAATATACACCAACCAGCCATAACATTAGCACCGCCATCAGGTGAAGTGGAAAACATTGATCAGCTATATCTTCACTGGCATCTGTCAAGTGGTGGATATATTAGACAGCAAGTGAACAGTTGGTTCTTGAAGGTGATGATATGTTAAAAATGGACAAGAGTAAGAATCTGTGCCCCTGTGCCAAATTGTGATGGCAAGACAACTGGGTCAGAACATCTCCAAATCAGGCAGGTCTTGGAGTTTTCTCTGGTATGCAGTGATCAGTACCCACCAAAAGTGGTCCAAGAAAGGACAACCAGTGAGGAGTGCTCCCACGCTTGAGTCATGCCAAACCGGGCAAGCTCTTAATGTGATACAGCAAGAACAACACGAGGCTGAAGTGGCAGTCATTAATAATCAAACTTAACAGGCATAGGAACTACATTTCCCTGACTTTCCGTGCCATTCGAGTGCGTTACAGCTCAAAGGACGCTTTAATGTATTCTGGAGCAAAGCCAGAAGGTCTTGTGCAACACAGCGGACCCCTAGAGCGCCTCCTCCTCCTCATTACGGACCAGTCGGCCCATTCAAAAACTAAATGATATTAGGTTCTCCTGCAGAGCTAGGCACACTGCCCAAGTCTCGAGACCGCCTGAGAAGCAAACTTTAACTCAGTTAAAAAAAATTAAATAAATCAATAATCCTAACGGCTTAGCAGAAGAAGGATTGAGTAACGCAGCCTCTCCCTGGACTTAAGTACATTCCTCTTCCATTACTGAACAATAAAGCATCATGAAATGTGAATAGAAAATCTTGGTGAGGAAGGGAAAAAAAGAAGACCATCAAGTTCAGGCCTGTTTAGGATTCCCTTAGGGGCAATTAAATGCCTCAACAGTTCCCAACGCTAGCATCAGCCCATGCATAAAAATACAGGTTTAAACCAGATTGTGAACAGTAAGGACACTGAGACATAGCTGTGGGAAGCAGCTCTCGTTTGTCCATTCAGATCCAGATCCGAGCTGACTGACCGGGAGGAATTTCTTGTTTTTTCAAAGGCAGCTGGTCACGTTCAAGAATTTGGAGATTTGATTTATTAATAACCTCCATACACACACACACACACACACACACACACACACACACACTACTGACTCCTTTCTTTAGCTAATTCTTGTTTTTTTCTGGATGAGCACGAGATGTGTGGAGTTGTGTGACTAAGTTTATTGAGCTCCACCACCAGGGATAATTCAGCCCACATGGCTAATAGAAGGCAGTAGTCCTAGCATGGCTGGAGTCCCACGTTTCTCAACCTAAATTGAACTATGGCCCCACTGTCACATTACTGCCAACATGACCTGAAATGCCAGAACTCCCACACCAGTATCCTTATTCGGGCACTCCCAGCTAATACTGGTCTTGCTGGTTGCAGTGCAGGCCTGAACCATGGCTGGTTTATGTGGCTGAAACCCAACAACACAGTCTAGCCAAAGTAGATCTACTGCCCTTTTATAAAAACGTGCAAAATTTAGGCCATTAGAGGCCGATCAGGTTTGCAAACTCGGTGCGTGTCTGTCGTGCTGTAGCTGAAACCCGAAGTTCAGCAGACACGAAGAGAATTAAGACTTCAGGCGACCTGGATACAACACGAATAGACCCTCAAAAACAATAAATCTGACTAACTAAGGTCATGTTCCTCTGCGTGTGTGTGTGTGTGTGTGTGCTGGTGGTTCAGTAAACTCGACCCCTCAGTCTTCACCACAACGCGTTCGGGTTTTTACCTTCCTCGAGCCGCGAGCTCGCGCTGAACGCCCTCCAGCCGGTCGCCCCCCGCGCTGTATGGCGCGCGACAACGCGCGCGGGTCCCGAAAACAGCGGAAGAACTGCGGGAAAGTTTGAGGAGAAGCGCCGGAGCGCCGCGCACATCGCCATCTTCAGCTACTCTACTGGGATTGAATCAAATAACAGGTAGCGACGGTCGACTCGTCAACGAATCGTTCTTTTGAACCGGTTCCTTTTCCAGTCACTCAGTCGAGTCGAATGACACAACTGAATCTCTGAACTTTGGAGCGTCGACGCAATGTTTACGTAGTTGTTGCAGACGGTAGTAGAATTCCTTTAATTATTATTATTATTATTATTATTATTTGGTTTATTTAGATGGCCAACAGTTACATATTAATTAAGCCAAACGCGATGCACGTACAAACGTTGGCTGTAATATTAACCCACGTGGTTTTGTTTTTGCAAATTAAAAAAATAATGATAAAAAATTGTAATATAATGTAAAAATGCAATATAATTCAGTGTCGTTTGAACCAAACATAAGCGTGTCATCTGTATCAAAACAGGCCGACAAATACTGGCCAATTTATTTTCGACGACAAAGTTCAGCGACAAATAAAAGCATGATCATTTTATTTAGATGGCGCTAGCTATAGAAATTAGGTATATCCACGCAACTCACTCATATCTCCGGGAATTTTACAGGAGAAGAGAAAAAAAACCTTTCAATGTACACCAAGTGAATCTGTGAATCAGTGGCTCGGTCGCTCGAATCACTGAAACTAACAGGTCAAAAGAATCGGTTCTGTGAAACTGAATCGAATTCCCCATCACCAACAGGCCGATGCACTTGACCGCGCTCCCGAGGACCATAAGTTAGCTCCAGCGGGGCATCCTGTGAGGAGGGGTTCAGCCCACTGCTCACAGCCCAGCGACTAAACGTTGATTTATTTAGTATAGAAAACAATAAAAGTGCTATTTACGAAACAATACACTGCATTTGTTATTAGAAACCTTTGACATTTACATTATTCAGACATTAATCAAACAATAAATGTAAAAGCTAAGCTAATCTGCTAGCTGTTGATACCACGTGTCCTCTTAACCAAGCCTAACGATAAATATCCTGATGCGTGATACTATTAAAAATCTTTATAAAAGCAAATCAAAGTGATTTGTATACATCTATATGTTATAAGTAACAATTTAAGTTCCACATATTGGAGTGAAAAAACTGTGACATATAAAAACAGCATTGCACACATAGCATTCACTCAAAGCCAAGGATGCAGTCGGGGTAGGTGGCTTGTCTCGGCCATTACATCAGTGTTGTCCCATTTTAAAGGATCCTTCTAATGCAGCTGAGAAACACACTCTGCTCACTTTTCTCAGAAATCAAAGGGCCTGAAGGCACCAGAGTTTGTTATTAAATATTATGTTCAACCAGGCAACTAACCACATAAGGAGGTCAGTGGTTGTTTGTGGTGCCAGGGTTTAAAAATAACCACTGTTTACTAAAGAACCATTGAAGAACCAATTTTAACACCATGAGATTAAACTGTGTCACATCGCTTAGATCAGTGACATGTCAGGACAGCCTACTAAGGCCATCTCGATTGTGCATCAGTGAGCACGGAAGCAGAGCCTTTCTATACCAGGGCGACTTTCCCTGCCTGTGTGTCTGTTTGAGGAGCTCAAAGAGAGCGCAGGGGAAAACTGCTGACAGTTTAGTCAGTCATTCACACAGTTTCCTGTGCTTTTTAAAGTTCCAATGTCATACGCACACAAATATCCTAACCCACTACAGGCCCTCTGCTGATAGATGCTGGACGAGCCTGCTTACACTGCCATCCTACAAGGAACTGTATACTGGCTATTTTGACCTGCATTTTTACTCATACTTAATGGTTGCTAGGTAGTAGGGGTGGAATATATGGCAAAAATATCATGATGTTTACACATTGTCCCCATTTACATAATTTGCACTGCATATCATAATATTTTGAGACAAAATTAAATAGTAATGTCTGATTTTAAAAGCAGGTAACACCATTTAATACCATTATATTTATTCACAATGAGCTCTGCATTATCTCCTTCACAATAAACCATGCAGCTGGTCAGTGTTCAAGTACTGGCAATATCCATGATATGCTTTATATACTTATATATTAAAAAAAACATTCTCTCTCTCTCTCCTCAAAAAAATAAAGGGAACACTCAAATAACACATCCTAGATCTGAATGAATGAAATATTCTCATTGAATACTTTGTTCTGTACAAAGCTGAATGTGCTGACAACAAAATCACACAAACATCATCAATGGAAATCAAATGTATTAACCAATGGAGGCCTGGATCTGGAGTCACACACAAAATTAAAGTGGAAAGACTCTACAGGCTGATCCAACTTTGATGCAATGTCCTTAAAACAAGTCAAAATGAGGCTCAGTATTGTGTGTGGCCTCCACGTGCCTGTATGACCTCCCTACAACGCCTGGGCATGCTGATGAGGTGGCGGATGGTCTCCTGAGGGATCTCCTCCCAGACCTGGACTAAAGCATCCGCCAACTCCTGGACAGTCTGTGGTGCAACGTGACGTTGGTGGATGGAGTAAGACATGATGTCCCAGATGTGCTCAATTGGATTCAGTTCTGGGGAACGGGCGGGCCAGTCCATAGCTTCAGTGCCTTCATCTTGCAGGAACTGCTGACACACTCCAGCCACATGAGGTCTAGCATTGTCCTGCATTAGGAGGAACCCAGGGTTACCGCACCAGCATATGGTCTCACAAGGGGTCTGAGGATCTCATCTCGGTACCTAATGGCAGTCAGGCTACCTCTGGCGAGCACATGGAGGGCTGTGCAGCCCTCCAAAAAAATGCCACCCCACACCATTACTGACCCACTGCCAAAACCGTTCATGCTGAAGGATGTTGCAGGCAGCAGGTCGCTGTCCACGGCGTCTCCAGACTTTATATTATCTCTCTCTCTCTCTCTATATATATATATATATATATATATACACACACACACACACACATCGGGAGTAAGTCTATGTATTGGCTTATTTACCCATGCTTTTGTCTTCCTTCTGTGTCTTTTAATAGTGACTGGATATACACAGTTATCAGGTAAAGCCTGTCATGCTATGAGAAAAGAGACACAAGCAAAGTAGACACCGTTGCCATCCGTATGACCTGGGTTTCTGTCTCCTACTTGTTCCTTCAATATTTAAAAATTCTTTTTTTTTATTAAATAAAAAAAGTAACAACCATAAACCTAAAGGTCATGCCAGTTTCCCCTAACCCTAACCCTAAAGATTGATTTTTATAAATGCAGATTTGTTCACCACCATGAGTGCAGAATACACCCAAATTCTTGTCTTCACACCCAAGCCACACCCCATCAAATAAAACATTAGGTAGTTTAATTATGCACTTTATTTCTGTGACCATGTTGAGGAGTATTAAAAATACAATGGACAGTAGGTATTAAAACCGGCAGAACACCAGAAATATGGCGGACTTTGAATGTTTGATTGCTTCACGCCACAAACTGATGTTAGGAAAAGAAAACAGGCAAAAGCAACAGTAAAAAAGGGGTCATCGATTCTGCCTAACTTTTTGCATGTGATAAAAAACAAACACGTTGACATCATTCCCTTTTACTGCATGTGGAGAGCCTTTACACTGCAGATATGAACCACAATCCAGACAGCAACCTAAACAGTTCAGCAGAGGCAAGAACCCCAGAGTGGACGAATCATCACCATGTTTCATCACCAGGTCATTGATTTCTCAGCAGGTGGCGTCAGAGGTCACAGTGTTAAACCGAAGTGCCCTCTGCTGGAGGAGGAGGTTTATTGTCGTCAGGCTTCATGGCAGGGAAGAGGAGAACTTCCTGCAATAGAATTACAAGAGAGAATCCATTGGGATGTTAGGGGGTTGTTAGGGTAACACAAAACTCTGATCTGAAGTCTTTCACGGACATGCTGCAATTTGTGACCAGGGTAAGATAGCAGCAGTGTCTTATCAGAAGCATCAGACAACACACAACACATTTAACACACTGAAGCCAATTTAGTTTCTTACGCTTAGCACATAGCTCAGTGCTAGATTTGCTTCTGTCAGCATAATGAAAACAATGCTGAGAGGATGATGGTGATGATGTTTGCTATTCCATTTGATTATATTGTGCTACATTACACAACACAGTCACCCTGTTTACACCCGGTCACTTCTTGTGACTAGTAACTGATCAGATTTTGCTGTGTGGGACAGATTATGCAAATATGCGTCTTACACCACCTCCTGAAGTGACTTGAGTGATCTGATTTGTATCCGTTTTAAAAAAAGTCTTTGGTGTTTTTACACTTGCATTTTTATGTGGCTTGGCAAACACATAATTACTACAGTACACTATACAAATAATTACACCACAGAGCCCACCAAAGCTCCTGTAGGTGTCCCAATACGTTTGTCCATATATGCACAAGGAAAAAAATATTCTAAAAGGTTTAAAAGTGTAGATAAATGTAGAAAGAAATATCATCAGGCCTGTTTTCGCTGTATTGAAGCGAAACACCACAGTGTTACATCAATTTGAATTATGAATCACTCAACAGAATGGTATGGACTAATCCTTCAGTCTCTGATATCCAGCCAAAACAATGAGTAACTGAAGTAGACTAGTTTAATTCAACTAATTTAACTCAACTCCACAATGATGGTTATTCACAAAAAAAAGTCCATTATTTTAATGTGCGTAAATACCTTGATGTTGTTTGAATCTGTGAGGAACATGGTGAGACGGTCGATGCCCATGCCCCAGCCTGCAGTAGGTGGAAGGCCATATTCTAATGCATTGCAGAAAGTCTCATCTATGAACATAGCCTCGTCATCACCTTCTGCCTTGGCCTGTGAAGTGGAGGAGGTAGGGTAACAGATGAGTCCATGTCTGCATACATCATTATCAACAACAATCCTACAGTTGTTTATTTTTTTTCCTTACGGGCATTGAAATATTTCACCTTAGCCTGCTGTTCAAAGAGCTCTCGCTGCCTGACTGGGTCGTTCAACTCGGTATAGGCGTTGCAGATCTCTTTCTTCATGACAAACAGCTCAAATCGCTCAGTTAGCCCTTTCTGTGATCTGTGCCTGAGCAGAAGGGAGGAAAGAGGAACAAAATGTAATCAAAAATGAAGAACCTCTGGTGAACACAGGACATTGTTTTCTCAATGACAGTTGAGGAACAAAAACAAGCACTAACCATTTAGCCAGAGGGCTCATAATCTGAGGATGATCACAAATGAACGTTGGGTTGATACACGTAACCTCTAGAAAATCTCCAACCAACTGGAATAAAGCAGTAGACCAAACAAAAATGTTCAGTCTCTTGGATGTGAAAAAAACTGTAAAGACTGAACCATCTAAACGTTTCATTTAAAATTACAGAATGTGCTTAAAGTAGAGCTGGGCAATATCTTATCACAATATTTTATCGTATCTTGATAATATGCTTTTCTAATCATATCGAGGATACTGTTCGTGCTTAATAAACACTGATCAGCTGCAGCTTTCATTACAAACAGTGTAATTGGACTGGTTTAATTAGATGAAGTGCAGCAGATGTTGAATATAAATTATTCTATTCAGTACAGGAGAGTATCTAAATAATAGTTTTTAAGAATCTGACGCTACTGATGTATTTACTCTGATTATATGTATTGTGATAAATATTGTGAAATAGTATTTTTACCATATTGCCCAGCCCTAGCTTAAAGATACATGAGCTCATCTTTAGTAGACTACATTCAAAGAGTAAGTCAGCAAGAAGTACATGTGATCGCATTGCTTAGAAGAATATACATAGAAAACAGCACTTATTAATATTACATATCAACTATGCCACATAGCAAATTTCTACTGAACTAAATATATAAAATTACCTTATCTAGCAGACGAGCGGTTGTTCTGGGAGGCGGACATTCTACTCCTTTCTGGGCACACAGATCATCGAAGAATTTGCGAGTTTCTACAAACAAGCAAATAAATAATTAAATAAGGTAGGCAACAGTAAATTAATCTACCTCAGTCTTTACCTATAAAACCGATTGTAATAATGAACGTTCTATATGCTATCTATTGTAGTGGCTCGCAAACTGGTCCTCAGAGTCCACCAGACCGTCTACATTTTTTTGAGTAGGCAATGAGCCACAACCTGGACCAGATGACCAGTTTAAGAACCACTGATCTATACAATCTGTCATGTCATTTTCTTTTTTAAAGTCTTTGGCATGCTTTAGTGCTTTACGGTACATGCTCCAGCTTTACCATTAGAATCGTAGGTTTCAGGGGCTGGGAACTTTACTCCCATCTGTTTTTCCAGATCATGGGTCATGCTTATCCTTTTGAAGGGTGGAGTGAAGTCAATTTCATAGGCCTGTCCCTCAGGCCCATCGGGATGGTAAGTCACCTTGTAACCCCCTGTGATATGCTTCACCATTCCTAAGAGAACAGATCATTTTAGGTAAATTAAAATGCACAATTACGGGCATATAGGGCATGGGCATGACAATAGGGCATGTGTCATGTAAACACCTATTGCAGTCTTGCAAGACCTACTGTACAAAACAATGGGGTTTGTGTATTTTGTTACTATATACAAACATGCAAAAACATTTGGATAGGAAGGTAGAACAAACCTGAAAGAAGTTTCTCGGTGATCTCCATCAAATCATGATAGTCAGCATAGGCCATGTAAAATTCGCATGTGGTGAATTCTGGGTTGTGGGTAAGGTCAATGCCCTCATTTCGGAACTGACGGCCAACCTCATAGACACGGTCAATACCTCCCACCACTAGCATCTATAGAAACGAAATACCCATCATCAATGATGACCCGTCCAAATGCTTGGGAATTATTTTCCAGTTGTTAATAAGGAGCACATTACTGTACCTTATGGTAAAGCTCAGGGGCGATCCTCATGTAGAGGTTCATATCAAGTTCATTGTGGTAGGTGACAAAAGGTCTAGCCACTGCTCCTCCAGGAATCAAGTTCATCATTGGCGTCTCAATCTACAACACACAAACACACGGCAGTGATGTCAACAGCAGTGCTTCACAGAGCAATCAATCCACCAAATTAATGACAATAAATACTATTGCATTTCACTCTAGTGTCACTATAGACTTACCTCAAGGAAGCCAAGCTGGTCCAAGAAGTTGCGCAGGTAAGTAATGATCTTAGCACGTGTCACAAACTTCTGTCTCACAAAATCGTTGAGAATCAAGTCCAGGTATCGCTGGCGGAACCGTGTTTCCTGTCATGAAGGTGAGGCAAGATTACACAACCCTCAATGATCATCAATGACAAGACATCTTTTTCCACATCTTTTACACTTCTAAAACATATGAACTTAATACTGAAATCTTAAAGAGAAGCTCTTTAAGATTGTAAGATCTAAATGCAGCCTATCATGCTTAAAATAGTCAATTCAGGCTGATGGGGAAAGATACAGATTAGGCAAATACATTAAAAAAAATACTGTAGTTGGGAATATATCCACCTGGTAATCCTCCACATTGTATTGCAGCTCCTCTTAAATAAGGAACTAGACTAAAGCAGGGATTTCAACTGACCTTGTCTTTCAGGCCAAAGTGGAGGTGAGGAAGCATGTGCAGACATGGCGACAGCAGGGTCATCTCAATGGGGATGATGCTCAATTCCCCTTTCTTTGTCTTCCCAGGATTCCCACGGACACCAATAATGTCGCCACGTCTTAACTTATTGTTGATGTGAACAAAATCGTCCTCCGATTTGTAATTCCTGAAAGGTTTGGCAGTGGAGAGGACACTTATTTGACATGTAGGGAAGGCATAATACTATACATAATACAACAGAAGACAGCAGATTACTTGCACAGTTCAGTCACTGTTGTCAACAAGCATCACATGAGTGCAGTCAGAGTAAGAGACGCAGAGGTACGTGAGCTACCTGAGTAGCTAACATAGTGCGGGTCGGTGTGTTCATTTTTTTTTTTTATTGCTTTAAAATGATGGTGGCCTCAGGAAAATGTACTTTACACTTAATTATAAAAGAAGGGGCAAGAGGCAGAGCTAGATGCCAGTCCTACCACCAATTACATAAAACATCTGGCAGAGTGTGCAGTAAAGACTGGAGTGAGAGAGAGTCTTTCTGAAGGTATTCACAGATTGAGTGGGAGCAGTCATTCAGGATTTTATGAGACATGACAAAACATTATCTCACCCCCAAAGAAAATACCATAAGTGCCCCTATTCCAGTAATCACGCATGTAGCTGTTGCATCCCACATATGGAGAAGATACCTCAACGTCCGATTGGGAATGTAATCTGATACAGGCGTTTACATGGCTATTATTCTTCTATTTAATGATTTATTGGAGGGTTAACCACCTCGTTCAATCAGGCAGAAATTGCATTCAGAATGACCTTGATCAGACACATTTTATCCCAATTAAGATATTAGTCAGATTATTTATAGATTATCAGGCTGCACGTGAACATGGCTAATGATGACACATTTGTACCTGGAGTTTGCCATGACCTGCAACTTAACTCCCTCTCCTCGCAAGTCATAGAAGAGTAATTTGGCACCTGAGGCCCTCTTGGCATGGACACGACCTGAAAGTCGGGGAGTTTTACAAAAATTACAAAGAGTTCATTACGTTAACAAACCCACACTATAAAAACTAATTCTCAGAAATGCATAATGCTCAGCAAAACCTTAAACAAAGCATGTACCTGCCACATTGAGCACAACATCTGTTAGCTGGTCCCCTGGCTCTAGGTGATTATATTTTTCAATAAAGTCAGTTAGCGATAAGTCCACATTGAACTTGTGTGGATAGGGGTCTTCTGCTGTAGACTTCAGAGCCTGAATGGCTTGCGTGCGGATCTTGAAGTATTGCTAAGACAACACAGAGGTATTAGAATACATTAATTTGTACATGGTCCATGTGTGCAGAAACAAAAGCAAGACTACAGCAAACATTTACAGTCATCCCACCCAAGTCCTAGGGCTGCAACGACAGTGAGACAGTAACATAACTCACATTGGGGTCCAGGGACTCCTCATCAGCACCATATGCATTCTGCTGAGCCTTGTCATTGGTCTCCTTGTTCGGCTGGACTTGATCTTTACCCTTTGCTTCCTTCTCAGCAGCCTTCTTCTCCGCTTTCATGCGCCTCTTCAGCTCACTGAAACCACAAGGGAAGGAAGTGGTGTGAGAGTAGGTCTTGTGATTGTAAAGACAAACAGTGTTGTAGCTTGTAATGAGCTCACAATCTAAAAAGCACTTAATTACTGTGGTGACAAAAGGTTGGTTGTTTTTTCGGGCATTAGATGTAAACACCACCAACCTTTTGTCACCTCTCCAGCGACATCCTTGAATAAGCAATGGCACGGTTTGCTGACAGCGAGGAACAAACGTCTGAGCCCGCAACCCAACAGCCTGGCACACCTGCTGCCTGGCTGCTCTGACCAGGGTCAACATGCTGAATGTGTCCTATTTAACGAATCAAGAGAACGCACATGTCACACTCATGCCAGCAGGTGGGCCCACGTATTTTAACCATCACTGAATAACCTTATTTTCAAATAATTACATCAGCTACACGTAGCCAAGTGTGTATTGAACATTTTCTCGTTCAACTGATTAGGCATTTAGCCCAAAGGCTCTGCAAATAACAGCTGCGCCTAGCTGAAAACCTGTTCATCTGGCTTCTGCGCTGCTAGTTTTATGAATAGATGCAGTGCACTTCTACAACAAGGGATCAAAATCAGCAACCAAACTGCAGCTTGGCTGAGCTCATTCAGCTAGAATGACCAATCACAGCATATTTTGTGCTTTATCGCATCCAGCACACTTTACTAACTCAATGACTAGTTAACGATCATTATGTGCTGAGCATGTGTTCTCCAAAGATGACTTTGGAAAGCCTTGAATTAAAGTGATAAAACACCTTACATGGATCTTATACACAGTGTATTAGGTGACGGAAGGTGTTTACTATAGAGGTTAACTGGTGTACAGAGGTTTTCGTCCCCCCGGCATCAAAGGCTCATCACGGTTATGCCCTTGAGAGGCATTCAATGTGAGAGAATCCTCTCTCATACACCCTCACTACAACAGCTCTAGAATATCCCAGGCCCTTCTCCCACAGTCACAGTCATGTCCGAATATTATGACGACTCTTGGTTTGGAATGAACTCAGCCTGGGATGTCGAAGATATCATGTGACAGGGTTTGCTGCGTGTATAAACAAGCGAGCACACCAGTCAGTTGTAGCAGAGCCCAAAACAATCACCATATGCATTAACATAGGACATGATTTGACTGGTGCCCAAAAGAGTTGACTGATGATAATAGGGTACCAGGCAGAGAGTGGTAGCATCTTGGAAGCGGACCATAGTGAAGGTGTACTGAGAATGAACTCCCAACAGCATAACCAGATGACTTCCCTCACCTAATATAGTCCATACCACAACATCTCGCTAGTGTCATCCAAGCGTAGGGTGGCTATTCCCACTATTAGGTTGATTGGTCATGCATGTTGGGCCATGTATATACAGCCTTTACAGATCTGAAATGACTACTACTACAAAAAATGTCATAGCCGATACCTAAAATGATAAGTTCTACTGGTTATTGATTAGTTCACTGCATTACAGTGATCTTGAATTTGAGGTTTTACTGGTCGAGCTGCAGCTTATGTAGCTGAAATGTCCCGTCTTAACACTTAAAAAAAGGTAAAGGTGCACGTATTTGTCACTGTACAGTGTACAGCGAAATGTGTCCTCCGCATTTAACCCATCTGGTAGTGAACACACACTCACTCACACACACACACACACACACACACACACGTGTTAGGGGCAGTGAGTACACACACACACCCAGAGCGGTGGGCAGCCAACTCCAGCGCCCGGGGAGCAGAGAGGGTAAAGGGCCTTGCTCAAGGGCCCAACAGTGGCAGCTTGCCAAGCCCGGGAATCGAACCCACAACCCTGTTATCGATAGCTCTAACTGCTGAGCCACCACTGCCCCTAAAACTAGGCTCAGTGGTAAATAGTCACCAGTTATACCCCTCAATTACATATACTGGAGTACGGGCGGACTACAATACTGACCAACTGCACGTTTCATCCCAAAGAGAGCCTAACTAGTACTTGACTGAATTTAGTGCAGCACAGTATCTGAAATGACGACATGTAGCTAAATTGTAGGATTTGTACTTTCACTTTTACCCAAGTATCTACATCTGTATGAAGAGGGGCCTATTTCCTAGTTGAATATGTTGATACCAAAGTTCTTCAACCCACCTGGGGTTAGACCAGTGCTAGGCTTTGAGCCTTGCTGTGTTAGCTAGTTAGCTAGCTACTTCACATGGCTGCACTGTTCGCTAGGTTTCCCTGCTACAACGGAGAGTGCGGAGCTCATCCGTAGCAAAGTGGGCTTCAAGCACACCAAAGACTCGAATAGCTGATGTTCAGACCCTTACTGCCTGGACATACTTCTAGTACGGAATGGGTAGGTCTCACAAGGTCTCCGCAAGGTCTCCGCTCCTCTTAAAAACACACGGAACTCCAGCTACGAGACACAAGGAGAGGATAAGACACTACACACACCACCGCTGACAGCTGGAACAGCTAGCCCCAGCATATATATATACCCCAAATATGAGGTTTTATCGTGAAAGAAAAAACAACACAGCCTAGCATATGCTTGAACCGCAGCATGACAGTGAGCTGAGCTATGCCAAGCTAAGCTAAGCTAAGCTAAGCTAAGCTAAGCTAAGCTAAGCTAAGCTAATCAACCACGTTGCATCACACAACTCCTCCCGGCCAAACCGAAAGCTATTTCCGGGGGCAGCGAACCGCCGTACAGCTCTTAGGGCCTATACAGAGCTTTACTGTAAAAGCCATGTCATCGCAAATGCAGCAGGATGTACATTTCGCCTACTTTTTACTCAGTTTCTCTCCATCCACTACCCCGTCTGCCATCTTCTCCGGTGTCTGCGCCAGCCAACCAGCCAACCAACCAGCCAGCCAGCCAGCCAGCCAACCACAGCGGGACGAAGCCGGCTCTCAGCGCCAAGTACGAGACAGCGGCAGAGCTGTCAGAGTAAAAGTCTCCTCTCCAAAGATCCCTTTCCTTCTGATATGGACAAAAGTATTGGGACACCTACACATTACACCTACAGGACATTTTAGGACACCCCAACCCCAAAGTGTTTACACACAATGTTGGAAGCATACAACTGTCCAAAATGTCTTGGTACGCTGAAGCATCAGTATTTTCCTACATTGGAACTGTAGCACAATCTCCTAGCATTATCCCTCCTCCTCCAAACTTTACAGTTGACACAGTGCAGTCTGGAAGGTAGCTAGCTAACGTTCTCCTGGCATTTGTCAAACCCAAATCCCAAATCTGGGACTGCCAAATAGAGATGCATGATGTGTCACTCCAGACTTCTCCAGAGTCCTGCAGCAATGTGCTTTACACCACGCCATGCGACATTTGACATTTGACATTGTACTGTAAGGTAAGGCTTGCATGCAATTGCTTGTCTATGGAAGCCCAAGCCATGAAGCTCCCAGCACACAGTTTTTGTGTATTTATCTAGGCATAGTGGAATAATGAGAGTTCAGTACATGGAAGTGACAAACCGTGAAACACCTCAAAACACTGCAGAGCTGTAAATCGGACCAATTTCCGTTCTGTTTTGACTTATACTGGATTTATTTACCATACACCCAGTCCACTAGGGACAGCTTTTCAAGTCCAGGTTGAATGCAATGGGTACTTTGGGGTAATATAGAAGCGAGGCTAAAACAGCTAAAAGTTAATGCTAGGCAGAGAGACAGGCTGACCAAGATGTTTTTTTTTTAGGTATTTATGGAAAGAAGAAGTCCAGCTTCAGCAACATTAGCCTAGCATCTGTAGTTTACAATTGAAACATAATCACCCATGCAGTAATTATCCAATTGCATAATATTCAAATGGGATTACCTATTTGTGTAGTTAAATCTAGGTGGTGACCTTTTTTTTTTGGCAAAGCAGTGGATATTATTATTTGGCAAAATAATTTTCAGCATAATCATCCATTAAATCATATTTGTGTATTTAGATTTGTCACTTTTACTGCACAACTATTCTTAAATTCAGCTGTTCTCAGAAACAGACCTCTCCTTACGTTTCACATTTAATCTTATTTTCTAAATTTAAATACAATGTAAATGTAACTTTTTTGTCCTCTGTACTGTTCTGTATTTTTAAGGGAAACACCACGGAGGTGAAACGTGATAATGAGCTGAGGTGGCACCCTAGGGCACCCTTACAGAACTACAGTACAGGGAGAAGGCACAAAACAAGCTTGGAGGTCCCATCTACACACAACACATAACATTAATATTGATATGGACACATTATTATTAGCTAATGTTATTTTGTCCCTGCCCACTGGTGCATGATGATGCAATCAAAAATCATTAGACATTTTGTTGAGGCAACAGAAGTAAATGCACTTTTATTAAAGACCAAAAAAAACCATTAAGTGATATGGTATTATGAATTGTGATTAGCATGACAATGAAGATACACTAATAAACTGAAAATGAACAGAAAATGAGTTTGATTTTAGACAATATATATTTATATATATATTTATATAATTAATATTGTGATTAGGGTAGCATGGAAATCCATTTGTGAAAGGTAGAGGACAAAAAAACATGGCATGTTCTAGATACATTATCCAAAAAAGAATTACTTATGTTGTTTTAGTCTCTATATTAAGAAAATATCACATAATTTCGATGGCAAGTAATTATTTTCGATAAGTGATTAATATTTGGAGAAAATCTTCTCTATTTTAAGATTCAGTTAACGGTCGTGTTTTCTTGGTGGGAACAGGCTGTTTGCTCGAGAGAGTGCTTAAAGCCCATCCACAGGGAAACTCACTTTTACTGCAGCACAAACTATATTCAGTTTATAAATATAATAAAAAACATATAAAACATATAAAAATACCTGCTCCCCTTACTGAGTAGGGTAAACTATCACTGCCCAGGAACACACTGAAATATCTGCTATGAAGGCCACCACAACGCGAGGCTCGACCTTCACATTACTTCACATTACTAGGCTAGCCAGCAAGCTAGCTAACCAACAACTAGCCTAACTATTAACTCCACTTCAGTGACTTTATTTATGTAGCTAATTAAAAAGGGACAATACACATTAATTAACATGATTTTTTCAGTCAGTGCTAGCATCAGCTCCTCGGACTTCAGGGTTTGAGCAGTAGTGGACAAAGGCCAACACGCATGCAATGCTGCTGAAGTACAGACCATTAAAGTTAAAGCAGTTAAAGCTGACCAATTCGAGTCAAACTGTTTTTAAACCTGTTCTTAAAACAAACAAGGACTTATGATAGGTGTGTTAGCTAGCTATATTAGTGCTGATGAACAATTCCTGATAGAGTCGTGTGTGGCTGCATACATGAACAACTGTTCATTGTTCATACAAACAATATAATAACATGTATTTCTACTTTACATGCGTATTACATAACTTCACTTTGTCCACTGCTGAAATCTACAAAGCTTTTTGCTCCAGAGAAAAATGCACGTTGATATTACTGTTTGCACTAGGGATTGTGTAGAGTACCGTTTCTGAGATCCTGAGAGCGGGAGTATATATATATATATATATACAGAAAAAAAAAATATATATATACACACACACACACACACACATATATATATATATATATATATGTATCTGCCTTTCATGGATAAGATAGGACACACTTGTAATATTACATTTAAAAGTATGATATTTTACTCTTTATAAGTAAGCACATCAAACACACATTTAACCTGTACTCAAGCAGTGTTTTAATTGGGGTCTTCAGACTTTACTTATCAACTATATTTATATTTATGTACCTTTTGCAGCTTCTGTTGTTGGTCAAGTCCAGTAAAAAAGACTGGGCTTTTATTTTGAAGATCACTTATGAGGTTGGTTTCACTCTTTAACTTACCAGAAGGAAATGTGTGGTCTATTTTAAAGGTGCGGTAAAAGCTTTGAAAAACTGACAGACTTCACTCCTCACACTCGATTGAGCCAATAATTGTATAGTTTTTATTATTATTGTATAGAGTATTATTATTGCATGAATGCAGATATCACACTTATAACAGAAATGGTAGACATGTGCCAAGTTGTCTCATGCAATCTGCATTTCATAATGTTGAACCGTTCTGTCTGAAATGTAAGACATGTTAAAATGTAGGGCCTTGTCAAAAGGCCCTAATCACATTAATTTATGTATTACAAACTGCTATATTATCAAATCTGATACAGAGAAAATAGCAGTGCTGTGAAATACTAAAGCTAAATAAATAATCCAAAAAAATAATAAATAAACTAAATAAAATAAACAGGAGTTTTTAATATATAAAAAAGGTATATCCATAATATTCATTTTGTCTAAAGGCTGGATGGTCTTCACATGAAATGCTTCTTGTTTAATGATTGCTCCACTCTAATCTAAGATTGGACATTTAAGCAGTCATGTGCTTTTGGTTAGATCAGACCACAGCATTAGGGTTAAATCATAGTTTTATTGACTTTCATTTATTTGAGAAAGACCTATACCAATTAAAGCTTAGGTGTCCCACATTAGGCAGTTTCCAACATTAAGGCAGTTCACCCTACTTGTAAACAGTGTTTAGTATAGTGAAGTGATAAAGTGTGGATGACACACAAACACAGTCTTTGAAAAGGAAAGCACATTTTACAGACCAGTTATCTATTTTTATTGATAACAGCAATTATACAGAAAAATAACTGCAAGGGTACAAATGTCTAAGTGAACACAACATACGCATATGACGAGTACACTACATTATAAGTTGCTAAAGAGTTTTTCTTTTTAAACAAAGTAGGTAAAACTTGTAATTCGCCACCTTATTCCCCCCAACACACACCAGGCTACCTGTCTATGCTCTTTGCAGGGTTGTTGCCAAAATAACAAACCAGATATTTTCAGATCAAGCTACTTTCAGTACAGGTAGCGAGAACATGTTTACTACTCGGGTCTGAATGAAAATCATTTTACTACTGTGTTCTTCAGATGATCAGGAACATGGCAAAGTAAAGGATTAATAAAAAAAAATACACCAAGAACATTTAAAAGCTGCATAGCAGCCTGAAGTGATACACTATATGGGCAAAAGTATATAGGCATAGAAAGTTATGGGCATGCCTGGTCAAATATCTGTTACTGTGAATAGTTAAGTATGTAGAAGCACTAGCACTCTGAAAATGAAAATAATTGATGCAGACAAAGCAGGGGAAGACTATATGAAGATAGTAATGCTTTTCCATGTAGCCGCTTCCTTAGTTTTTAATGTAATTAAGAAAGGGCAGTTATCAGGAACCCTAGAGGTCAGGCTGAGGTCTGGAAGTACAAGAAATATTAAGAGAGAGGACTGCTCAACATGATTTTAGAAAGGCAAACCATGTCCCCATATTTGACTACGAAAAAAAACCTCTGGAAGATTCAGCAGGCTGTGGAGTAACGGTTTTACTGTGCAGCAGTACCTGCACAACTACACAGAGCCATCAGAAACCTTTCCTGTGTCCTCACAAAAGTTTACATCAGATGTTTTAAATGGAATATCTAAACCAGCTTGCTGCATTTACAATTCCCGTTGACGAATGAAGTTAAAAACAGTAGCATGTAGCAAATATATGTTTGTAGAAAAATTATTATAATTGTATGACAAAAACACCTCTCTAAATACCAGCAAATTCTGGAAGCAAACCACTGTTTGCAAAAAAGCTGAAAATGAAAAGAGGATGGCAGTGATCCAAATGTATAAATCTATAAATCTACAATGGACAACCTTAATAAATGCAAGCTGAGGGTTTTGCCATGTCCCTCACAGCCCCCTTAACATCACTGAAAATCTGTGAATAGATTTCAAAAGAGCATTGCAGCAAGACAGCTCAAAAATAAAACAGAACTAGAAGACTTTTGTGTACAAGCTGTGATACTTGATGTAATACTTGATATTTAACAGGGTTTGTTATAAAGTTTGTTATTTTGAAACTTTAAAATACAGAAATAAAAAGGTTATATTGCTTACAATACTAAAGACATTTGTCATCTTTAACTGGATGCATCTTTTACTTACTTAGCCATTTACAGTAACAGGAATTGTAACTAGGGATACACAAACTTTTACATGCCATGATGTGTTTATTCATTATAAAAGCCAATAACTATTGTTATTAACAATATGAATTTATTTCCAAATTTCATTCTTTTTTTTGGGTAACTGAACCACGTATTTTCTTTCCTCAGGCAGACAATAGATGTCTTACCGGAACAGCAAAACATGTAAGTATGAAAACAAACTACTTTCCACCACAATTTCACATAAAGGCACAAGTG
Organism: Salminus brasiliensis; assembly: GCF_030463535.1. NCBI lineage: Eukaryota > Metazoa > Chordata > Actinopteri > Characiformes > Bryconidae > Salminus > Salminus brasiliensis. The sequence continues at coordinate 27,757,544 of NC_132894.1, forward strand.
TTAACTTACATTTACATTTGCCAGTTCGTTATAGCTATTCATACGGGTTGTCTGATGTGTGATAATATTTATATAAATATTTGATGTAAAAGACATTAAAAAAAGAATTTGGAGAAACCTGTTTGTAGAAAACCTGGTTTTAGGAAATTACAAAAAGATTGGAAATAAAAACCACAAGGCAGTATATTGTGGAATGAGTGAATTGAAAAGGCGTCAATTCAAAGTTTTAAATGTTTTTTTTCCTCCTTGTAAAGATAAAAGCTGGTTTAGGTAACTGTTCTTGTATTTTAAAGGCATTACAGATTGACAGAATGTACTGCATACATGTTAAGGTTATGGGATAATGTTTAACATTTGTAGGTTATTAACTTAAAATAGAAGATTAAATATAATATATACAACAAATGAAAAAAAATATGGAATAATGATTATTGGTCCAAAATCAGATGAGGTTATAAATGTTATATTTTGTTGTTGCTTATATGGCTTAGTTTCCCCCAATGTTTTTATATAGATATAGAAAATAGTCCTATCATACTCCATCTGCTTCATTCCATGCCAACGATTCTGGGTCGAAAAACAAGGACATCTGATCTGACCTGGCATTAAAAATGACAAGAGTAGGAAAAGCAGTAATAAAACACCAGGAATGTCAAACCTGATATTCTTCTACACGCCAAATAAAATACATGCCACTGATGATGGATGATCACATAAAACGGAGATGTTTTTAATCACACTTATGGACCTGTAAGTCAACAGAGACAGCTTTTTGATTTGAAAATGTTTCTGGAGACAATAACAAATGCAAAATAAATTAAAAAGTTTTCTAAAACAAAGTACTAGTAAAGTTTTTTTCTTTTTTAAAATCTGTCAGAAAAAGAAAAATATATGTATATATTCACATAAATATCAAATGACAGATGGAAACAAACAAATAAATGAAAATCAGTATTGTACAGAGATGAAGGCCAATCACAGACAGCTCTTTCTTCGATTTCAAGTTCACAGCTCTTCCCTATGCAGAGGACTCCTTTAAAGATCTAAAAGAGCACTCCCCCACCTAAACAGAGGTCAGAATAGTCACTATTCAAAACTAGGCATAAAATGTTAATGGTCACGAGAGACTAAACAGCCCAAACCGATGATGTTTAGTGAAATAAAAGCTCATCTGAGCTATTGCTTTAAATATTACAGAGAGCAGGGCCCTTGTAATGTATGTATGTGATTAGATTCATAAAAAGTAAATGACGCATCGAGCCCGATATTCATAACGTGAAACCTACCACAACCAAAAAAACTATGTTTTGGCAGCTTTACAACAAGCCTGGCATTGAATTTGAGAGCACATTAATGTAACTCACTTCACATTCTCCATTCTTCCATTTGTAACAAAGCAGCCCTACTTACCATTACCATTTGAGCCATAAAACTGGCCAAAGTTTTTATAAAGTGTGTAAAAGGTGGTGCTGACTTGAGGCCTGAAGTTGAGGCCTTGACTGGTCCTCTACAAGCTAGAATGTTAAAATTCTGTAGAAAGAATATGATTTTATTTACAAAGTTATTAGAATATATTTAAAGGCATGATAAAGGCTATATTCCTCTTGCATGTAGCACCAAGGCAAGATAACCAGGTGAAAAAAACAATGATTAAAACGGGGCAGATATTATACTGTAAAATATTTGTATTAGCAGCCAGACGTTTTTCGCTGTTTCCCAAAAGAAGTCACCCTGCCCGGTACCAGCGTGCCAGACGCTAGTGAACAATAAACTCATCGTCATCTAGCGAGATATGCAAATATTTTTAGAATAAAACAACAAACATTTCTATTTTCACAAAAGAACACTAATGGGTACATCATTTTAGAAGAAAAGAGAGAAATCTGGGTTCTCAGAACAGTACATTATACAGAAAATGTATCCTACGTGAGATGATACCTAGAAATTACGCATTATGCATATTTGTTTTCATTTGAACAGAAATAGCATGATTACAGAAAGAAAATAAAGTGCTACCAGGACCAAATTTTTAAATATTATTCTTTTGTGTGTTGGAACCATTCTTTCAGAATTGAATTAACGTACAAAAAAAGCAACTCACAAGTGCACACAGAAAAGGGAGCTCCAAATGTGCTCACTTGCTTATTCAACTTCATAAAAAAGCAAAGTGCTTGCACTGAGAACTACTGTATTAAACATTCTACATTCTATCATGATATGTTTCATTCACAGCTAAAGACAAACAGCACAAGAGTACAATGTGCTCATCTTGACAGACATCTTTGTTTGTAGTGACACTGTTCAACTAAGGCATGACTGTAGTAACTCCTTGACCTCCACACCTGTATACTTTCTGCAGATGCTCTCTGTTGCACGGATATCAAATCGATACATTCACATAGATCACGTCGTCACAGTTATCATGTTTCCTCCACTGAGCCTCAATAACTTTCCCAGTCTTCTCCAAGCCTGTCTGGATGAAAGAAATAAAGGTGAGTAAAGCTGTTTTTAAGCACTGTGTGCCAACATGAGTTCCCCTAGTCATGGGCACCACACATTCTGCACATTCTTCTCATTCAACTTTATTAACAAGCTCTATTCTTCATGTGCTTGTTCTTTAACCAACTTTTACCATGACATTTATCCTATTTAGACTGTAAACTTCCCTTTTACATATTTATAATGTGAGGTGTATTTACCTATGGGGTTTGTAAGGTCCTAGTAGTTATTGCCTTGCTCCTGAAGACTCACAAGCAGGTCGTCTATCTTCTCCATGTTCTGGGATGCGGTGAGGACATTTTGTACATTCCCAGATTCTGACATGGACTGGCTGAGCAAGGAATGAATCTGCTCATCACTTTCTCTCTGGTTCTGACCAGACTGGCTAATGGCAATGATCTGGTCAGAGAGTGTGGTTCCTTGGGAGTTCATCAGCTGGCCGCACTCTACAACAAGAGGAAAGGTCAGTACCTTTAGGACCTGATTTGTGATAAAACAAAATAGTTCTACACCAATCTAATGAATGCGTTTAGCTACTTTAAGTTGCACCTATGCTGACACATACACAGCTTATCTAGTCCTTAGCAGAGAAGCACCGCCAATAGAATAGGACACTTTGGAGCAGATATAACCACAAACGTATTGGCACCATGCCTACTGTCAGACATGGGCTAGAGGGGTATAAAGCCCACCAGAACAGAGCAGGGGATCAGTTAAACAGTGTTCTCTGGAATGTTATTGTTCCAGTCAATACTTTTGGGATGAGTTGGAGATGAGGTGAGATGTTTTCATTATCCAACATCCTGACCTCACTAATGCCCTTGAACTAATGTCACTGAATGCAATCAGATTCTCACAGCAATACTCCTAAGTCTAGTAGAAAGCCTTTCCTGTGCGGTAGAGACAGTTACTCCAAAAAAGCAGGATAAACTTTTTTTTTTTTATAACCCATGATTTCAGAAAAAACAAAGTATTAGCAGGTGTCTTGTTACCTGTTTCCATATAGTGTATGGACACAAGTCTGTAAGCAGATAATGCTATGAAAAATGCACTGGATTTTAGTGAACTGTGTTCTGGCTTTTTTTTGTCCGTTTTTATTTTTCCCAAATTCTCCCCAATTTCTACCAAATCTCCCCATTTGACTTATTTCCAATTCCTACCCACTGGCTAGGAATCCCCCTATTACACAATGCCACCAGTGCTGGAATGGTGAACCAACATGTGCTTTCTCTGAGTCACATTATGCCAGCCAACTGCTTCTCCTCTAACGCAGTTATTGGACAACTTGCACGCTTTGAGAAAACTAACCACCAATTATTTTACATCAGCAAATATCAAATGACACACACCCATACTGGCCCGGATCAAGTTGGGTTTTGGTGGAGAGGGAGGGCTATCCTACCCAAACAGAGATAGCAAGCCCAATTATGTAATTATGGTTTCTACTTCTAATTTACAGCTTGTGGACAAAAGAAGCCAGCGCACAGTCCACAAAGGAATAATGACATGACAGATACTGTAGTAAAAATTACAACACCCCATGTCATAATAGTACATAGCACACATTTATTTTCTTTTAACTGGGGTGTAAACAACAAATATACTATACATGTTTATTATCTTTACCATTATGGATTTCAAAAAGGAAGATGTTACGCTGCTGGCTCTGAGTCGGCTGGTTGAGGCTTCCACTCACTGTTGTCTGAAACAAGGATCCAGGCTGTTGCACTGGTGAGGAAGTGGTGGTCTGAAGTCCTGCCGTACCATTCTGCGGAGCAAAGAGCGCTTCTTGAGAGGCTATGCTTCTAGGTATGCTGGGCTGGGTCATAAAAAGGTTCACTGAAGACTGAGAGCCTGAGCCTGAACCTGGTGCCAGTTGCATGTGTTGTTGTTCCTGGAACAGAGTCTGCTTACTTGCAGATTGACTTGCCACATCAGTGCTCTGATCCTGGAACGACATGGGCTCAGAAGGCTCTTCTTGCCTGACCGTGACCATGCTGGTCTGGGAAAAGGGGAGGGATGCATTCTGCTGCTCTGGGGAAATTAGGCTATTGCTATTCATTGATGGCATCTGAGACTGACCACTGAACAAGAGACCAGAGGTCTGTTCTGGTGCCACCGCTGAACTCAAAGAGTTAAAGAGCATCTCAGCTTGTTGATGGTTTGGAGAGAGCTTGTTATTTGGTGACTGAGTGATACCCTGAAACAAAGAGCCTGGCTGGGGTTGCGAGGCCTGTTGTGACGACTGCTGTTCCATGGGAGTGCTCTGCTGAATAGGGGCCAGTTGGGCAGAGGCTTGGAACACAGACTGCGGCTCAAGGGCAGATGTCTGTATTGAACTAAGAAACGCTAGCTGCTGTGTCTGGTTGTTTACTGCAAGTTGACCAGGTAAGGCACTCTGGGAGAGGAACATGCTAGTTGTAGAAGCTTGAGGTTCTGCAGACAAGCTGGGTCCATCAAGAACATTCAATGTGTTCTGGAAAAGTGAAGCTTGGACCTGCTCCTGTGTGGGTGAGGTTTTCTGTGTATGGAACAGTGCCTCCTGTGGAGCTTGCGCCTCAGCCAGGGAGGTGGAGGTGTGGAACAAGGGAGGAGAGGAATGAGAAGGTGTTTGCTGAAGAAAGCCAGTTTGAATGGAGATGAGATCTTTTGCTTGTTGAAACAGCGTGGGCTGTTGCTGTTGTTGTGCAGATGTCTGTTGGAAGAGGGCACTGCTGTTCTCCACTATGCTTTGTGAAGAGCCTTGCTGCTCTGGACTGCACTGCATTTGAACCTGGGGATGAAAAAGCTGATGCTGCAGGTTCTCCAGAACTTGCTGCTGCTGCATCTGCTGCTGTTGAATCTGCTGCTGTTGAATCTGCTGCTGCTGGATTTGCTGTTGCTGGATTTGCTGTTGCTGGATCTGCTGCTGCTGGATTTGCTGCTGCTGGATTTGCTGCTGCTGGATCTGCTGCTGGATTTGTTGCTGTTGCTGAAGTCGATGCTGTTGCTTCTTTGCCAGCGAATCTTCTGATTGAAGCTGAATGTTGCAGAATCCCTTTGCTTGCAGCTGCCGCACTGCCTGCTCGAGCTGTGCCACCTCATCTGGTGGTAATAGAGAAAGTTGATGCTGTGGGCTGTCATCCATTTGGGATATCCCCACCAATTGCCCAGCACTGCTGCCAGACCTCTCCTGGGCCAGACTGTCAGTATCCAAGAGGAACTGCTGGGCCCCTTGCTGGAGCAGTGGTTTTCCAGCCACATGGAAGGAGGTGTTTGATGCAATGTCTTGTTTCTGAATGGTGTTTAATGGTTCCTTGCTGGAGAAAACAGTATTCTGAGGCTGCTCTTGTTCTGCTGGTTGACAGGCCAGAGGGCTAGAGAATGTCTGACTGTTGGTAGAGATGTTGTTACTCATCTCTAAGGTCTGCTGGGCTGGGTTCATCAGATCAGAGCTCTGCTAAGTAGACAATAAAAAACCAAGCATTCAGAGTGCTGTATTATTGTGTAATATACATCTTGTGTGCATAATGTGCATGATTTGATCAGAAATTACTGAATTCAGTTCAATAACAAACCTTAAATGTTGAGGAGTTACTGGAGACCTCCATGGGAGTGACCTCTTCTCTTTTGACAAGAGGCAAGATCAAGCTGCTATCCATTACTGTTTACAAAGAAAGTTGCAAAACCAGTGGTAAGACTGAGATTCATTGACAGTATACCACATCCACAACCATGAAAATATTGAATAATTTATTGAAAACTATTAAAAAATTTAATTGAAAAACCACCAATATGCCCACTTCTAAAAAATGAATTTTAACTAAATTGACATTTTATGGATTAAACTTGAAATGAAAAGTCCCTCTTTAACATAATTTTAACAGCAAACTTTCTATAATGTATTTAAATTATAGCACTGGAGCTAGGACTGGGCTTAAATGCTTTTAGCCTTTTTTTAATAGACATAAAGATTTACATTTAATTTCCCAAAAAGCCTAACCAGTTTTTTATTTCAGAAGAGTCATTCAATCGAAATGCCATAGAAATGGTCAGTGGGCTCCTTGGGTCCAGCAGGGCCAATTGGGAATTTAAACATTATAAATATTTCACCATTATTTTATCTTTGAAAAATCCCTCCACATGCACAAAAACAACTCAGCAAAAAATAATAGCATTGGTATAGCACTCAAAATAACAAAAAAAATAGATTTATTGGAAGAGATTCTCAGGGTGTTTTACTTTTGGCGATTTCCAAGGTATGAAGGATTTGGGGTGGGGGGGATTTCTCATTATTAATATGGGAATAGTGGAGTTTTGTTCACCTTTCATCTGTTCAAATGGACACGGCTTGACTGGAGGCAAGGACTCTTTTTTCACAGATGCATCCATAACTGTAAAGATAAGTGAATTAGCACTTTTTCATTATTCACAATATCTGATAAATAGCATGCTAATGTGACATATCTTCCTGACTTTACAAAGACTTTACTGACCTGGCTCTGGAGTGTATGTGAATGGTTGCACATCGTGGGAACGTCCAGCATTAGTCACCACATAGATCCCAACAGACACGGGAGAGGTGATGGCCAGATTTTGATATGGTGGAACTTTCACAATAAGATGATTCTAAATGGAAAACGCAAAAAAACAAAAATGAAGAGGTGTGTGTGATGCTGACTACAGTCTAAGTCACAATAATATGACTGGATGACCAGGCTTGTATGCATTCAGCTTTTTAGAGTGAGAGTACTGGTTTACAATTAAAAAAATATATCTAACATTCTAGTACAGTAATATTAGAAGTGAAATACACATACAGACTACAGATGTTAGAGTTCACTTTAGAGCAAGAGGAATTCGAGTAACCAGTGTCATGTGATTAAGTTTCTCAAGTTGGTCACAGTAGTGCACAACAGCACAAACAGGCACTTGGCAATACGATGACCTAAAATGTAATTTAGTTAACCTTGGTATCACCTGGAATTTCAGAGTTGCCAGTTATTTGGTACACTCCCTGCCTTGACTCAAGCTGTCCATTTTAACTAATACATTACTATACACTCTAAAAAGTGTTTAGTCCATTCAACTTAAAGAATGACTAAATGTGGTAACAACCAATTGATTATTTGATTCAGAGTATTTATTTGAGTTGAAATAAGCCCTGTTACGTTACCATCTGATATTTATTTTATTCATTTAGTAGTTTTGGGTTTTTTTTTTGTACATGATGTAGCATTCCTGAAACTCTTGGGGAAGCTCTTGCTGGTTCATCCATTACTTAGATGAACAAAAGTGTTTCAATAAACCAAACAAATATTTTTTCTGTTTCAAAATGTTAAAAAAATTTAGTTCTTTGGGTGCAATCCAGCTTGCTTCTGCCATTTGCTATGTCAATGACTGGATCTGCACTGAACTTAGGATTTAAACACTGCCACCACCAAACTGTACTTGGCACCAATTAAACAATGTCTAAATGGCACAATGTATCTGAACATTGTTGCTGACCAATTTCATCCCTTCAAGCTTACCATACTCAAATGGATACTTCCAACATCATAATATAACATCACAAGTAGTTTGTTAGCTAGCATACAATCTGACAGTTATCACTGATGTTAAAAGTATTTCTGTCCAGGCATGGTGCTTTAAGTTCCTTAATTAATGGTTTTCCACCTATTTGATTTGTCTCACTCTGAAACACACATAGTTCTGGACGATTGGACTTGTACTGCAAGACAGTGGAAGTGCAACCCACTTTTGTCATGAAGATTAAGGCTAAATTCCATTGTGTACACACACACACAAACACAACCTGGGGGCAATGGGCTCAGATGCTTTGCTCAATTGCACCTTAGCTGTGAATGTTCCTATTGGTGAAGTGGATTGAACCTTTAGGCATAGCTGCTTTTGCTGGCACATTTGAGTAACACATGGAAGAACATGGCATTTCTGACTGTACATAATGAAAATTATAAACTATATTTCAGGCTTTAATTAGAATAGTTGCTCCTTTATATGCTTTTTAGCACAATTAGCTAATAATCACAATAAAAGAAAAACAATTTAACTAATGTTAGATAACAGATAATGCAAATGTAATAAATCAGATGGATGTATAAAGATGTCAAAATTTTCACCACCTGCTTATGTGTTTTAAAAGGATGCTTAATACTTTCTGACTATGTGAAAAATCACGCTATGAAAATACCACACCATTATGCTCGTACGGTCACTAGATTTCATTGCTTCAGTGGCCTGCTTTTAGAGACCTCATCTTGATCAAGCATTATTGGGATTACATGCAAAGGGCTATTTACAGCAAGACTGCAGCAGCTGTTCAATTTGCAGCAACTGCACTACACAATCACTTCCACATGATACAACATTCCTGCATTCAATAGCACACCCGGCCTCTTGTAGAATTCATTCACAGTCTAATTCATGCTGTTGTAAAGGCCAAAAGAAACACCACATGCTACCAGATAACCTAATAATAATAATAATAATAATAATAAAAACCCTAATTATGATGTCCAGATATTTTAACAAATGAACTAAATTAAACAAAATTAAAACTAAACTAAACAGAAAAACAATTTAAATAATAGTAATAATAGTTTTTCTCAAATTGATTACAGTTTTGTTCAAGACTGAGCTGAATATATTGCTACGCAGAATGCAAGATTTTCATTTTGGGTAAATCAGTCAAATGATGGCAGCACTACCCTTCCTTCAGCACTCATGGTCTAAGAATTGCATCTGTTTACCATTTACCTGTGACACACTCAAAGTTCTACTGTAAAGATAAAGTGAAACGTGTGCATGTGTATGTCAGTTTTATGCATCAAAATAGGCTGGCATGCTGAATGCAATCGAAATGTGACACTACTGTTTTTCTCAGATACTATAAAGCAGTTATTATTGGTTATAATGACTAGGCCAGGGTGATGTGACAACATTACCTTTGCAGTATCAACAGTCCTGTTTTCAACAACAGTATTTTTGCGTGATGATGCAAAAGAAGCCAGCCAGTGTTTATGAAAAGTACTAAGCAAAAACATAAGTCTTAAAGGAATTAAATGCACAAACAATCATGAGATTAGCTGAAAGGGAAAGGAAATTGCTTGTTTTTGCACTGTGAAAAAAGGTTCTTTCAAAGATAAACTCAACATGTTTGTCAGTGGAGCAGCATAAAATGTGGATTTTAAAAGGAGACAGGGTGGCCTATAGACAATACTGATATTAATGCCTACTTTTTAAAACAAATGAAAATATCTATCAGCACTATCAGAAAAATGAATGCCACCTAACCACAATACTAACCAAAAGTAATTGATTAAACACTTAGTAGCCTCTTCGGTTTCATTAGGTGCCACTACCTTAAAGGTGCCACAGAATGCATTTATGTAATGATCTACATACTTGTTTTATGTAAAAATACTAATTATGTGACTTTGGTTAGAACGAACAAAATCATTTCATGGTGGGCAGCTGCTCTGATTGGCTGGTATATCTGATTATCGCACTGTGACAGCTCACAGGAGCCACGCAGCATAGCCTAGAATAGGATTTTAGCACTGTAACGAGAACATTTTTGCAGTATGTTTTACGATAGAGTGTTGCTATCCTCTCTGTGTCCACTGAATGCGCTGTGTGATTTACCAGCTGAAGAGATTGTAATTGGTTGGCAAACGTTAGCCTTTAGCCTTTCATGCACATAGCACCTGCTCACTTTCCCGGGCTTGGCTTCCTCGATTTTACAGTTTTTGAGACAGAGGAAGTCCAGTATGCTTTCAAAGGGAGAAGACGAGAGATAGCTTTTAGCCTGGCACATCCACAATGGCCTGTACAACCGTACCTTTTGAATGCATTGTAGCCTTAGTTTTTGAAAGGCTTTTACTAGTGGGAAGGGTGTTTTGGGGGTGTAACTAAACCCAGATATGTTTTCTTTTGAAATAGGACAACAGCTGACATTCTAGGGCACTATTGATTTTAACTGCATCTAATCGTTTAAACCATTTTTGATGCTAGTTAACAGACTGGAACATGTCTAGTTTCACAAGCTGTTTCAATACAGCTTACAGCACAGAGTAGGACAGGGCCAAATTACTCTGTAAGCTTTGCAAAGTGTTGATGGCTTATTACAGCTGTGGGACTGCTATTCACAGGGACTTTGTCAAGATGGCAGCATAAAAGCACCATTTTAGCCCTATGTTAAATATCATTTCTGCACCGCTAATGTAACGTTGCACCATGCATTATCCACCATTGCTATTTGGCTGTTGTATATTTTTCTGTTTACTTTAAAGGCCATGTATGAGTGAGAGAATAGCCTAAACTAACATTACAGCCTGTTCCTACAGCATGTAAATTGTTTTAGTTAGTTTTAGTTAATCGTTTTACTTACTCTACAAAAATACATTTGCCAGTGACTACCTTAACTACATATTAGCCCAGTGATTAAATCATGAAGTTAAACCAACTGAAGTTTTAAGTGTAGTATTTAAGTAAAAATACTGATACTCCCTTTCAGGTTAAGGGTTGCTATGACTGGTTAATTGGTTGGCCATTAACACTGAGCTGTTTTTTTGTTGCAGAATTTGTTGCAAAATGCCCTGCAGAGCAACTTGTGTGTTTAAGAGAAGATGATTAAAGAACATATTGAAATATTAGGAGAAATTCTTTGTTTTCCATGATTTTCATTAAATAATTTTAATCGCGAAGACAGAGAAGAGCTTGAGATGCTAACAGCAGGAGGTTAGTCATTATGAAAGCAGATGTTTTCTCTAACACCTCAAGCCCCAATGCTAAAAGAGAATTATTCAGCTCTTTCATCACATTCTATTTGAGTATCTAGGTCAGCAAACTGCAGGCCTGGCCAACTTCAGAAATGGAAACTGAAGACAATGATGTCAACAGAGCACACAAAGGACCTATTTGTGACCTGCAAATATACTCAGATATATTGCACGCTTGTTTGTACCTGATGGAAAAGCTCCATGTCAATCTCAGCCTCTGCTATCCAAGACTTTTCATCTGCAAGACAGAATTCAGTAGAAACATGCTCAATACAAAGTCTCTAGTAGGAAAAAACAGATTTACATGGGGAACGGAGATTGAATATCTGGCGGTGTACCTGAGACATTCTCTTGAAACATGACTTTGGTTCCCTTAAGAAAATTCTTTCCGATGATAAACACTTCTTCACCTCCTTGCACCGAGCAGCTGTGTAGACTCTTCTTCAAAATCTCAGGCACGCCCGCAGGCTGGGCTGTGAAAAAAAGGGGCCTATTAGGACCCTTGTGATTAACATTTCTAAGATTCTGCTGTGAGCCAAACATTTAACTGAGCTATTTGATAACTAAAACTGCGATACCAACAGCATAGTAACTGCACAGTCTTAATGTGACTTTACCACAACAGCTGTGATCTCAGCTGCCAGTGTCCCATATTTCCTTTCATGTGGGGCATTCCCATTCTTTAACATTCTGTTGCATCAGCATTTTCACAGGGTTGACTATACTGTTACAGGACTCACAGTAGAGGATGGGGGGGGGTATATCTCAAAGCATCTCAATGCAGACATGGACAAGTCGATTCGATTCACAAATGAAAAAAAGTGGAAATGTAATGTTGATGGATTGCAAAAGACATAACTCTTGAGGTGTGGAAGAGCAGCACCCATGGAGTGCACATAACAGAGGCACAAGAAAGAAATCTGACTGGCACGCTCTGCATTAAAAGCCAGCATATGGACACAATTTGGCAGCGACTACAATCGAGCATTTTTCCTCCAAAGGACCATGGAGGAAGCAATGTCAAAGCTTCCACCCAACTCGAAAAGACTATTAATAGTTGACTATCACAACTTTGATTGCCAAAAAATTGTGTTCATATTCAGTCATTGACAAGCAGGGCTTTGTGACACAGCAGCATCTCGTCAAAAAAATATTTTACTGACACAGCGATCCCCACACTCTACAAAAGACCAAAATGAATGGAATAAGTGAAGAAAATTAGTAGGATAGCGGTCACGTTTCTGTGGCAATCGATGGCCACACGTCACCGTAACTGCACATTTTATCGCTGATGGCAGCTAGCATCTCAGGTCCTCCACCCAAGAGGCACACGAGTGCAGATACGGCTGAGCTGTTAAAGAATGTAGCAAAGGAATGGCAGATCACTAAGAAAGATTTAGGCTTAGTTACTGATAACGCTCCATCATGGTTAATTCCTACATGAGTAAATTCCTACTGTGAAATGCTACGCCTACACGCTAAACCTGGCCTCTCCGCGAGCACTCAAGTTGCCCCAAGGCTTTAAGGCTACTATGGAGGGTAAGACATATTTACTAAGTTTTTCCACTGCAGCCCCACTGCAAAACCTTCCAGTTAACTTGCCACATCGCTTCTGTTTGTTTAATTATTAAAAGATATTGGAAGTACATTTATTATGGACCATTACAAATACAATACTACTACACAGTGAGGAAAATCCTGTATAGGAAAAAAAGATGCACTGAAGTCCTCTGAACAGTAACTGAATGCCTAGATTTGATGCCTAGAGTTTCCCACCCCTAATTCACAGTATATTGAAGATCCATAATATGAAATACTGAAGCATAAAAGCTGCAAAAAAGAACACTCTGATGACCTACAGTATTCGTTCATAATTACAGTCTTTTTAGGTACAAGCCTTAATAATATGAATGACCATTATCCCCAGCTCTAATCCTTTCATCTTCCATCTGACAAGAGCACCAGCTGGGTTCGCTGGTAGACGACAGATGCTATGAATAACCCAAATCCACTCACTGCACAGTATGGGAGAGGAGGGTGTCTGCAGAGTGAGCACAGAGCCATCAGGTCTGGAGATGTTCACCCGGAACACTAGTCTGGCACGGGTGCTTTTCTTCTTGGATCCGGCCACCCCTATACGAGCCTCCACGTCAGCATTCCTAAGCTTCAGGATCCCCACACAGTCCACTCTGCCGAGATAGTTAAGGTTTTTTAGACATTTACAAGGTTCTTTACACCCAAACATCTCTATTACAAAAATGGATCTCTGTGGAACCAAAAGTGGTTCTTCTAAAAACCATGGGACAAAGATAAAACTCATGGCCTTTTTCGGTATACATACGCCAGGGTCATGTTATTGCTGGGATCCAGAGACACTTCAATGACAGTAGTGCCCTCAATGTCCACTTCTCTGCAGGCTGTTGTGTTTCGACCCGTCACTCTACAGGCCTGATAGAATCCATGAGGCTTCACACGGCCAGCATCATTGCCCACGAACACCTGCAGGACCACTGGCTCCTTCACTCCCTCAAGCTGTGAAGATTAGTTGAAAGAGCAGCAGTTGGTGAATATCAACGAACCAACGGCCAACTGGTGGAACCTAATAATTACATTTGCCTTCATCACCATGCAAAGGACCTAAAAGGCCTTGAGGGAACAGATAGTAAACAGGTAATGTAGTTAGTACATCAATATAAAAAGACAGGCTAATCCACAGCATCCAAGCGTAGGGTCCTAATTAGGAGAAATCTGAGCACCTTGCAGGAGGCAAAGGGTTGACCTTGGTGAATACTGATTGGGAACAGAGCCCAGAAGAGTGTGTTCTGGACAAAGGTGTGCAAATGTTTAATTTGACGCACCTTGACAGTTGGAAAACCTTGCTGTGTGCGGTCCTTTACGGAGCCCCGGCTGCCCTCAGTCAGGTAACGGGCTCTGTGCTGGGTCTCAGGCTGGACCAGAATCTTCAGCTCCTTTCCCTCGCTTTTCTGTGGGTACTGCCCAGACAATATCCCGCCTTTCTGACCAGACGACTGGTTTCCATCAGAACTAAAAAACAAAATGTTACGTTGTTCCAGTGAGCATTACAATTCAGGTTAATAGCTACCTGGTTGTGCACTCTTAGGCTAACTGGCAACTGGATGCGACCTGGAAATAACATTGCAGGCTGCGACACTAATGGGAATTCACATCATGCTGTCACTAGCCTGCCTGACGTCATTTAAGAGGACTACCAACCCAAAATATCAGGTTCAGCACATTAAAAGAAAAGTGCCTGTTAGGGGTCGATAGCAAGCACAGAGGCTAGGCTAAGTGAGGAAGTGTCAATATTTGGAAGGTATGTATGCAATAGTGGGAAAAAACCTCACTATTTCATCATCAATTGAATTACAGTTTTTTCGACCACTTGGGGGCGCACTAGCCAGGTTTCGCACAGCAAAAGTGCAATTTTTCGGTATAAAATGGTTGTTGTTGAACAAATTCTATGTTTTAACCAAATGCTAGACGGAATGTACAACAGGAAGACATAAACATACATATTTATATTTAGCTCCACTCTCTCTCAGATTATAACTGTCTCATAAATGTACATATTAAAGATTTTCTACAAATCCCTTCCGTCTGTGTATATTCTGTATTTTGTGTATATTTTGTATTTATTTAATATACTTTTTTTTTATGTGTTTAGTACGTATACAGTTTGTCCTCCTGTAGAGCATAAACCTGAGCCTCACCACAAGCATTTCAATGCACAAATGTCCTGACATGTTGTGCAGATGACAAATAAACTTCAAACTTGATATACTTGAAACTTGAATGTACAGAAAAATGTTTGTAGCTGAAATATGTAGAGGTGATGAATACTTTGGAATGTAACAACACAGTAGGATGCCAATAGTGTACCATAATGTATCATTCAACTATGATTATACTGCATAAAGAAGAATACAAATAAACAAGTGAGCCCACAATAGGGGGATCCCATCTTTTCTCTGTAAAAATCGCTCCTCTTTACCTCTAAGTCAAAAGCACACTACTCTCAAGAGTATATAAGCTCAGAGCTAAAATATTAGGTCTAACAAACTAAAAAAACTAAACATTACAAACAAACTAAACATTACAATTTAAACACACTGCACTTTTTGTAGGCACTGTACTGACAAATACCACAACACTGCTGTCAGATTTTGAGCAAATTATGAACTTTAAGAACTGTTAACTGTTCCAAACCAAAGCACAGTATGTACAGAGTAAGAATGACTGGGATAAAGAAAGTCTTGTCTCAAGACCATAAATGAGCGTGCTCTGTTTCGCATCAGCCTCAAGCTCATTTGGAATCTGTCTTGTCTTGGTCTGGTCCAATGCATCTAAGGTAACATTAGTTAGAAACAACTTAATATATAAAAACAATTAAAACAGTCAATTCAATAAATCTACATCCCTACATAAAATCTAGACTCTGGTTAACAGGGACAAACAAGTTACTGGTCTTCTCAATAAGTATAGGTTTTAATAGTCTGATGTGAAGAGTACACATTTTCTCCTACTCACTTTACTTTTACATGTCTGCAGAATGTGGAGTCATAAATGTATACATACATTCTGGAAGATTTACATTGAGTTGACTTCATGTGGTTCAACTTCTTATCAAGTTTTGGAAAATAAGGGACACAGATTCCTCACTATCATGCTCCCAAAAGTTACATTGCCTTATTTTGACTGAGACTACATTTACATTTACATTTATGGCATTTAGCTGACGCTCTTATCCAGAGCGACTTCCAGGTTACTCGTATTACAGAGGTGGGTCAGTGTAGTGTTAGGAGTCTTGCCCAAGGACTCTTATTGGTGTAGCGCAGCATATCCACCCAGACCGGGAATCGAACCCTAGTCTCCCACATGGTGTGGTAGCAGACTATATATGACTAATATGATAATTAATAGTCATTTTAGGCCAAACATTATTTAATGTTATATTTAACAAAATATATGAAATATAATATATGTATATTAATATATCATGTGTATATGCCCCGACTACAACACTAGTAATAGATTTCTCTCGCTGTGACATTAGCATGTAGCATTAAAGTGGCCTCAAAATTTCTCTGAGATTAAGTTCTTTTATCAATAGAAGCGCCACCACCAGCGCCTGCTTCTAGCACCAGGCTTTCTGTGGCAGACAACCTGTCACAACTTGGAGTCTGTTCACATGCTAACAATGTCATGAGACATTCGCCAGCCGACTGTCTGAATACGCTGGAGATCCTCGCAGCACTGTGACTCAACTCAGCCCTTCACGAAGAGGTCGAATGAGTTTCAAAGTGAATGACCACTGTTTATATTGCGACACCGCCCCCCCACCCCTGCTTAGATCCTATCACCCATCCACGCGAGGAGAAAAGAGAAGTGATTTGGCTACAATTCAAAGTTTTTCAGAGAATGCGGATCAATCTATTCTAAATATTTTACTACTACTGGTGGCAGTGACAGCCGTGTGATTATTTTTGAGCCATACAGGCAAAGCAGAACACTGAACCTTTATGGGGATGCCAGACATTGTGGACAATAAATAAATAAATAAATAAATAAATAAATCGCCACCTACCTACACCTTATTTACCCAACACAACATCCAACACTCTCTGACGCAATGTGTATGCTCTTATTGTTTAGCCTACTACCATAGTGGAGGTGTTTGTATATGCACCCTGGATACCTGCAACTTGACAGTCCTAAAATAACTGCCCAATATTTGCTTTCATTTAAAGGGGCGTGTAATGTCAAATTGCATTGTTCTTCGTATAAGCTGAACCTTAGTACATCAGGCCTAGTCTGGTTATTTTAAGAGGTCTACATGGTTTCCTCCCCCTCCAAAACCTCTGTAACCACAAAGCACACAAGAATCTCTCACCTTGCTTTGGAACAGGCCTTGCTGTCGGGGCCAAGCTGTGAGAGGACAAAGTGTGGGCCTTTGGCACTGTCTGCATCGAAGACATCCATGCTGGCTTCCTCAGCAGGAACTGTCTTAGACCCGGGTCGCTGACGCGGGGTGCGCTTCCGGGCCTTGCGGGGAACCTCGGTGTTGTCATTGTAGGAGCTGGAGCTCATGAGACTAAAGTTCGAGACAGAGTTTTCCGTCCAGATACTGTTGCTCTGCTCCGAGTCCAGGAGCAGGTCATCCTGGCATCCTGACATTTGGCTGTCATCAAAAAGGTCTTCCGGTGGGGGCGAGATGTTCAGGACGGGTCGCTTGGAAGGCGTCATCTGGTGGTGGTGCTGCTGAGAGGCTCCGCCGCCCTTCTCTCCACACCCTCTGCCACTTCCACCGCCGCCACTGCTGCTGGACAGTTTGCTGTCTGGGGCCAGCATCTCCACTTTCCTGCGGCTACTTGCTTCTCCAGGAGTGCTGCTATCATGCCCCTGGCCCCGGTCCGTGGCTGAGGTAGCGGAGTGCATGGTGAAGCTGGAAGAGGTGGGAAAAGCACTGCTGGGACTTCCCATGGTCATACCAGAGGAGACGGAGGCATCTGCAGTGTGTACAATTAGATAGTAAATAAAGGTTTCTCCACGTACACTGGCTAGCAGTCCCAGCTAAGCAGCGAAATTTTAGTACAACTGCTTTTTTTGTTTGGATTTCCAATTATAATTATTTTTTTTGTTTTGCCTTTTTTATGCATCATGAGTGAATGGTGTGTGTGTGTGTGTGTGTGTGTGCATGTGTATTAAGAGTGCAGATGGTGTATTCCAGAAGTTCTAGGAATTGTGGGCATCAAAATTTATTATCAAAAACTTTTATTACAGTTATTATGTAATGAAGACATAATATGGGCAAATGTATGAAGCACTTTTTTTTTTATATAAAATGTAAATAACACAATGTGTTTTATAAAACACTGTAAAATATTGTTAAAAGCACATTTAGCCATCCATTACAAATAAAAGCAATCTGGCACATGCATAATAACAAGGAGAGATCTCTTCACACCTTGTGCCAATAAACAGCTTTTATAATGTACTCTGGTGCTGCTTTGGGGGCAGCTCAGAGTCTGTATACGATCTTCCCTAAGGATTACTACATGTAGAATTGCTGTAGGTAACTCAACCTTAATCTACTAAGGTTCATCAATGCAAAGCGCCAACAAGGTGCACTTTAACCAGATCAGAAATATCATGTGTCTAAATGATGCATTCCAAATGATGGGATTCTTTTGTCAGATTCAGTTTTGTTGGGACTGAACATAGCCACAGAAACAAAATAAACCAGCTTCTGACCTATGAAGCAGAGAACTGCAGACCATTTTATATGCAGACACTCCCTGCTTCAGAGGGAAATTCCTGGAATAAAAATGAGACAACGAATGAGTAATAAAAGCTGACCATTGAAAATTCTTAAAATTCTATTCTTTAAAAAAGAATGGCAATTTTCTTTTAGATTTTAATTCATTCATTAATTCATTAATTACTTAATAAAAAGGGGAACTCATCAGTAGTGAGCCTTCAAAATCCAAAATGATCCATGTCTCAGGCCTACTTTGGGCCCTATTTGAGGAATGAGGTAAATACAGTGTCAAGGAACACATTACAAGACATTGTGAAAGCATTCCTATACACAGAGGACTGACAACAGAATGATGTACACAGTGTTATGCTGACAGAGTAAGCAAGAGCGGTGGTGCTAGGCAGCCATGGAAGAAGTGGGAACTGTATAATTAAACAAATACTACTATAGCCTAGTTAATCTTTCTCTGCCTGAAAAGATCAATGAATAGTTGGGGAATTCCATCAAGTCATGCACATCGAGAGGTGGGGAACAAAGATAGAAGGGTGAAAACAAGCAGGTTTCTTCTGTAGAAAACGGACGGAAGGACGACAGGCCAAAGCTGCCGGTGTTTTCATACTTACAACACATCTCAAAGCAATGCATTGTCTGTAAATGAATTCCAATCAGTCCAATCTAGCCACATTCTATTCATCCCCCGGGCTGGCTTTACCATTCCAAATGCTCAAATATGTGGGAATAATGCCCTGAGGCAACACAAAGTAGGAGGATTATGCTAATACAGCATTGCAACATCTACAATTATAAAGAAACTGGATCTGGATGTTTAGCTTTTTTGTGTTTTAGAAAAGGAAAATAATTACAGTGTAATCATTGTGTTGGCTTTGAAGGTGAAGCAATGACACTGACACAAATGTTTTCCGACAATGCAGAAGAATGCATCAGTTATCATTAGTACAGTATCAAAAGCACAAGAAACCAGCGTAATAGATGCACACACGTCGTCCGGCTGGATAACAAAAGATTGCAGCTTTGAGAAGCCCCACACTCACCCTAGCTGGCTGCTTGACAGTTTTGTGAAATGTCATTTAGTAAGTTGAAAATATATGGCTTTTGACCATCTGCAGTAAATTACACTCTCCACCTGTAGTGGGAGCCAAAAATACCTATTCTTCATAATGCTGCTTTAAAGTCTTTAGTACACACCCAACCCCCCGAAAAGGTACTAAAGTGATCAAATACGAGACGACAGCGAATCTACACTGCAAAACAACCTTTTACATCTGTTTATTTAGATCCATTTATACACATGGTGTCTTTCACCCACTATTCTTTTAATAATGTATTTCTAATCCCCCCCATTTTCTACCCAACTGGGAAGACCCATTACCCAATCTACATAAAATGAAAGCTCTACAATGTTTTTTGGAGCAATGTCATAGAAGAACCATTGTTGTTACATCAAGAATCATTTTCTGTAAAAGAGACGTGTGTGAGAAGAACTTGATGTGTTGGTTCTCGCGTCTCACGTCCCAGAATGCTTCTTCATGTAACAAAAAATGTATCTTCTTTAGCATTGCTATTAAAAACTTTTTTTTTATTAAAAGGCATATTTTGAAAGTTACATATTAATAATTAATATTAACAATACTAAACTTGGGTGTTAAGTAAAGCGTTCAGCAAAGTAACAATAAAAAATACAAAGCACAAATTTGATAATCACTCCTCAAAAACGGACAAAATACACTGGGCATTGGTTTATGTTACCATAACAGCCCATACAATCTTGAGAAAGAGGAGTTGTGTTTTTCAGCTTATTACTTTTGTGATTTCTCACATGTTTACTGAGGTTCTGAAATCTGTAATCGAGTTCAGATATAGATCAGCTCAGATATAGACACAGGCTTTAGCTTGCCAGGTTTAGCTTTAGCTTTAGCGCTCCAGGTTGCTTAGACTCAAAGAGAGAGTGGAGCCATGTTAGCCCTGTGATTAGTCAGGGGTTTGCTGACGTAAATCCGATCTCACTTGAAGGACTGCCAATCCAACATTGTGAGGAAAGCAATACTGGTGACTTTGGGAAGATATACATAAGACATACTTTAAGAATGTTTAACCCATTAGAATTGGTATCTGTGTTGGTTAATGGGAACATCACAACCTATAATCAACCTGTAGCTATAAATGCATAAGAGTACACCCTAAAAGTTAGATAAAGTGGCAGAAACAACCAGGGACTAATATGACTTCTTCAATTATCTATAATGAATCTATGAAAAATATATAAAAAAAAAAAAATTAAAAAACCTGAACTGTTTGTGAAAACCAAAGTAACCAAACCACTCTTTCTTCGTAAAATAAGGCAAGAGTGCAAGCTGTACGAACCTGTGCAAGAAACTGTCTGTATATTTATAATATCAGATGATCCAATGTGACAAATGTTGTGAAATGCTGATCCTATAATAAGCCACAGTTTCTATGACTACAACATATGGACAAAGGTATTTGGACAACTGCTAATTCATTGTTTCTTCTGAAAGCAAGGGTGTTAAAACTCTACTGTCCAGGGAAGGCTTTCTACTAGATTTTGGAGCATTGCTGTGAGTATTTGATTGCATTCAATGAAAGAGTGTTAGTCACCGAATGCAATCAAATAGTTTAGAATGTTTGTTGATTACCACCACACCTCATCCCCAATCCCCAACTCATCCCAAAAGTATTGGATGGAGAACACAGTTCTACTGCTCCACATCTGGGGGGCTTTATACCACTCTAGCCCACGTCTTGTATTAGGCATGTCCACAATCATTTGGGACAATCTGTGTCTGCAAAAGACGGGCGAGCGGGTAATGTCAAAGCCAAGTATTCACTAAGGTGCTGTGGCCATACAAGTTGTTTTTGTAAGTGTGCAAGTTAGCTTGCTTGCTTTTAATAACCCAGAGGCTAAATGGCCATATTGCCTTTATTTTGTTAACATTATTAGATTCTATTATACATACTATTGCTTTTGTAATTTTATTATTTATGTACGCTATATTTAATTTAGCATAAATAGAAACTAACATTATTAAAATTACAGTAAAGAAATTCACAACAGATAAAGATAAACCAACAAGCATATGGGAAAGGTAAATGCAAGCACTAAGCCAGCTTTGGGTAGTCAGAACTGGTCCTACAGACATCTTACATTTGAATAGATTTGACTGCTGCTTTGACCTTTCCCTACTTTGATTTCCCTGCCTTTCCTTTCCTGCAAGACAATTACATTCCCATTTTCTGTGGCAGCACATTTTGGGAAAGCATTTGAAATCTGAAGGTTAATATTTGAGTTTGTACTGAACTAATCCTTCTGGGGTTGCTAACTCACAATGCAGTAGGCTGACCTGTTCTTTGACAGAAAGAGTGAATAAACATTAAAATAAAAAACACATTCTCCTTACCTCTGTTGTGCTGCTCAAATGTATGAATTTATAACCTGAAGTTGCTTCTGGAGTTCTGTCCTGTAGGTACAAGGCTAATACACACATTGCTTGGTAAAATGAAATCACTGACAAAATGCCATTCTGAGGTTTCCAAAATGTCAAAGTCAAGTTAAAAAAGAAGGATGTATGGTACACAACTTAATGCCTAGCTTGTCATATACATTACATAGACAAACGTATTGGGACACCTACACAGCTGTGGTGACTTTTATGAACTATGCACCTCAGCACTTGGTGACCCCGCTCTGTAACTTTAAGTGGTCTGTCACTTTTGCTGTGGTTCCTAAATGCTTCCACTTCTCAACAATACCACTCACAGTTGGATGGGGGAATATCTAGGGGGAAGAAAATTCTCAAACTAACTTGTTGCAACGGTGGCATCCTATTACAGTACCATGCTGGAATTCAGTGAGCTCTTTAAAACCACCCATTCTTTCAGTAATGTGTATAGAGGCTGACGGCAGGGCTAGGTGCTTGATTCTATACACCTGTGTCAATGGGACTGAATAAAAAAAAAAAATAAAAAAAAAATCTGAAATCAATGATTAAGAGGTGTGTCCCAACTCTTTTTTTTTTGTCTATGTAGTGTATGATACTGCATTTAGTGGCTGGAAAGAACAGTGTGTATAAACATATTTGCAAAGTAACTGCAGCTTTAAGACTCCACAGTTCACGCTGTTATCCAGAAGAACTGCCAATATTAACCGTTTATTTGGTCCTTTTGTGCTTTCTTAGCTGGGTTTAAGTTGGTTTGGACTACATTGGAAGATGCTGCAATCAAGAAACTGTGCCCTGTTCACTGTATAGTGCACTAATTTGGGGTTTGTCCGAATTTGTCCAAAAACGTAATGGCAATTTTTTAGTGCACAATTCCACAATGCATTGCAATATACAGTGAACAAACAACGTACATGAAACACACTTGTTTGATGTACACTTGTTTGGTTTGAAGGTTTGCATGCATCTTCTCTAAGAATATCCGACATTCAGTTTATGCGGCATATGAGGTGCTATAAGAGTGCTCTATACAGTGATCCGGATTTTCCCATCAGGGCATAGTGAATAGGGCACAGTTTCGGACTCAACGTTTTTGTGAGTGGCACCTTACTACAGCTCTAACAAACAAAGGTGTCTTTAGTTGTGCTTGGGCAGTGCTCAAGTAAGCTAGTATTCTGTGGCAAAGTGATTGTGATGTATATTATATAAAACGTCTCTGTAGTACTTACTTTATATAAAAACAGTTCCACAACTTCAAACAACTGAAACTGGGCTTTGAAGAGCAGTTTGTTAACACACAAATTTAACCAACAAATGATTTGTTGTCTACTATAGCTACCTAGCCACATGGCTATACTTTATCAAATGCTAATGCTGTTTGCAAGACTGACCTCGTGCCACTTAATGGCAGGTTTACACTATATGCTGCAATCCGTTTACCTTGGAAGTCGGAGCTGGGAATGACATCACACCCAAGTTGACTGAAAATTCAACACTATTTCAAAACATTTCCAAAAAACAGTTAGCTAAAGACTTTAGAGTTAACACAACTGGTTTGACAATCCTTAGCTGGCGAACCAAACCAATATGTCCCACTTTTTAATGTCCAAGGTTAACGTTGTTAGCATTGACCCAGGTTACCATTGTTTCCGAGACCAGTTGATGACGCATTATACAGTATTTTGCACATCTACACACCATGGAAACATGTCCACAGGCGCGAGTTGGACAGTACTGTGTGTATGACTGGTTTAATGAGACATAAATACATAGAAGTGCTAATGAACTGTGTAGTAATACTGATTTTACTACTGTAGACGTGCGGTGGGGCCACCGAACTTGATGATAAGGCTCTTCCGACTTTCCAAGTAGGACAGTAGGGGAGCGCTTCAGCTGAAATTTCCTATTGGAACAATCCAACATTCCAGTTCAAATGGAACACAGTATTAACCCTGGTTTTCGAGTCGTCAGCCTCAGGTTGAAGGCAGATCGGATTTCGCTCAGCGATGGCATGGTTGCTTTATGTGAACTGCTGAAAGACGCGATTCTAAAGCTTTACGACCAAATATAACTTTTTTCTTTATAACCTGATATCTCTCAGACAGGGCCTGTTTACAGTGTCATGACTACCTATGAATCACTGTGTGGTCTGAATTGGCAATACACTCCTGATCAGGCATCTGATTTACATTAAACGGACATGATTTATCCACACATCAGTACAAACCTTTTCAACACTCAAGTTTCAACACACTAGGATATTTCCCAGGCCTTACCATCCTCCAATGACCAGCCCCACCTTTATCTAACCTACAAATATCTGGATAAACTATAAGACAAGGCACAATACTACAGGACAACAATATTAAACTAAATTCATACTCTAAACCTAACAAGAATACACTGAGAGTGCTCATTCATTCAAATGCAAATGATGAACAAAACAAATACAACAAAACAAATACCTGCAATCTGTTTCTTTATTAGTGTATTAAAAGCCATCTCAAGGAAGTACACCAAGCCACCCCACCAACGGTAACTGAGCCCTTCATTTCAGGGCCAATAATCAAAGAGGAAATACAACGAGCCATGAAAGCCTAAGATTAGAGGCGAGCTGTTGAGATATACAGGGCACAAGAGGATAGGGTGGGCCAGGCCAAGCTACAACGCTGGCAACGAGCATGTGATGACAAGCAAAGCTATGAATAGCAGTCATGAAAAGAGTAGGTGGGGGGTTGGAGGGGTGTGCTGCTCAAAGCTGCATATAGCACATGTGCTGTTGGAGAGAACTTAGCATGGTTTAGCACAGGTGCTGGTAACCCAGGCAGCAGCTCTCTGGCATACAGATAGTATTGTGCAAGAAGAACAAGGCAAGAAGACCATTAGAAATGATCAGTGATCCCCAAGCTCTCAAAAAAACCCTGTTTGCTCATCCTGGTACAAGTCTCTGTAAATCTCACAATATCATCCTCAAGATTTTATACATCTAAAATGGTTGAGTAAGGGTCAAACAAGGTTTTCAATTAAGAAGAAGAAGAAGTAGAAGAAGAAAAAACAGAAGTCCCGAATTAAAATTCATTTAAGCTGGAAATACTTCACCTTCTTTCTGCTACAGCCAGCGTGTCCTGCATCGTCAGACGGATGTAACTGGCTGTAGCTGGGTACGGATATCCAAAGGCAAAGGACCTTTAGTTTACTAACACTTACCCTAAACCTGTGTTCTTTGCTAAAGAGCAGCGTGAAACAATATATAAAAATGTATATGCTAAAAACTAATTCTGTGCATTCATCTCTGAATATTGTTGCTTAATTTTGGTAGGAGATTTTCTGCTAAGAATATGACTAAATCTATCTGGAGGCTATTTGTATTGTTTTTACATCCATTCATGTTAAAACTTAGAGCTAAAGGAGTTTACAAACCAATATACAGTTAGTAAAATGTTTGCAGCAGTTGGTAACAAGCAAATTAAGCAAAAGAGTTATTCATCTTTAAATGAACCAATATTTAATTCACATATTAATTTCAATTGAATAAACATAAAAAAAGTTAAATGGCTTGTCATTGGGCCTGTCACTATAATTACATTATCACCCTTATCATACAATATACAGACACAACCTCAATCATTTTTACTGCCCTTAATACTGCTTGTTGGGTTTACTTGTTGACTTTGGTTTAAAACAGTGGGTTTATTTTGTGTTTTATTTATTCAGGACAATTAAACATTTTTAGATTCCATTTTCAAAATGTCCTTCATTATCAAATGTTATTTTAAAAGGGTGTAATTGTATTATGCTGATATCATTATAAAATGGTCTAAAATAACAATAATATAGTTTATCTTAATAATTATGAGATAAATGCCATATATTAAATGAATGATGAATATAGGCCCACTTCTCATCATCTGAAATCTTTTTTTTGTTAGATTTTCTGTTTTTTACAGTACAAGCAATGGCTTTTTTGTTCTCCTGAGCAGCACAGAAATGATTCTGGGTAGATGTAGAAGTCTTTACTGGTTGTCGGTGTTGACTCTTGCAATATTTGGGAGCTAACTTCGGTTTCACGGAGAAGTCTGACTGTGTTTTTTTTATGTGTGTGTTTCTTAAATGAACCCAAAACAAACTATGGCTACAGTATTTTTAACCATTACGGCAACCCATCTGATTCCCCTACAGAGTTGTTTTTTTCACAGAGAGAAATCTCTGAAGGGTCAAGAAAAGATAATTTCCTTAGACTCCAACTGTAAGGAACAAAAGGCCAAACATTTAGTTATAGCTGGGGTGTAATGCTACATTGTGGCTAGCATGTTAGGACGTGGCTCAGGGCTAACTTTATATTACAATAACTCTATACAATTGGCATATTAGATATTATATTAACTTTACTATGCCATTCTACGATGATAACCGTCTACTTTTATCACAATAAAGAGTGATAAACAAATTAACATTCATTTATTTAAAGGCCAAATACATTTGGAAACCAACATTCTATTCACTTAAAAAATTTAATTCTGAATTCATTGGTTTATGATGTACCTAAAACCCAACACATTATATTCTGTTGCTGTTGTGCACAAATCTCAAAACAGCAACAAAAAAGTAATTTTGGAGCATTTCCATTCTTCATGAAATTTTAACACAATGTAAAAAAACAGCTGTCAGAAATCTCTGCATGACAGCTACAAAATGTAAAACACAATACAGTATAGTCTGTTTTATTAGATGTTATATAAATATATTCATACATACAAATGTATGTTTATATATACAATTTGTTAAAGGCACAGTAACAAAAACAGCCTGTTGAATTCCAATAAAAAAGGGTTATATTTTGATGCAAGTTATAATATGGGCCAATTTAACCTAAGAAACACTTTTAGGCATTTATCATGATTGACCAATTTATTTTGTTGTGAATTTCTAGGGTGAAACAATTCACAATCGACTGTATGAATTGGTAATGGTTACACATTTAAATTGCAATTAACAGAAAGTGGTTTAGAGGTACAATGCATAAAAAATCTAAGAAATAAAAACTTTTTTAAAGACAGTTTTAAAAAGCTGACCAGTCAGAGGCAGGGCCATGCCTAAACAAAACTGCAGTCTATCCTGACAGTAAAATACCTTGCCTGCTTATCAGTTACCTTTGGAGAAGTAACTCTGATGATTTGCAACCCTCCCAACAATCACAAAGCAAAGCTTTTTGTGCAGGACAGATATGACGACAGCTCAGGCGAGAGGGTAGTAAATCTCTTCAGTCTTCAGCTGCCTCAGCCTCTGATCGAGTGCTAAGCATGCAAAACCACAGAACATTGCCACATACTCCATAGCTTGGCCCTAGCTTTTAAAATAAGGTTTTGGAGGTAGCCTGACGAGTGGACAGCAGGACAGACCTATTACCAGCTCTGCTCACTGATATTCTGATACTAGACTGGCGACAGAGGAAAAAGCTGAAAATAAGTGAAGCGGGGAAGCTTACCTGAAGCATGGACTGTCGCGGGAGGAGACCCCGTCTCTCCACCACTCTTCTGGCTCATTGTTGCACTGTTCTCCTCAGTACTGGGTGGCAACTGCAGTTCTTTGGGGAGAAGATCATACACTGATTCTGGAAAGGAAATGGGGAGGAGAGAGAATTGTTAACCAGAGTCTAGAGTCAAGACAACAAGACATGACATCTGTATTATAATACATCACATGGAATTAAGGATCACCAGGAGTTCCTAATATTGCATCATATTGTTTTACTGGTCATTAATCAGCCATCAGACAGACTTGTCTCACTGCAGTATATCCATATGTCTCTGAGCAGTACAGCCCTGCAATGCTGTCCCTGCTACTCACACTGCTGATTCATGACCGCATGAAGGACTTAATAGTTAACCGAGGAGTTGAATTTAAAGCTGCAGGGACTTGACACATAGTATTTGGTGGTCATTACTACAAGTGTAGTGGTGCGTACATGCAAGAACACTGTGTAAAGCCACCTCTGAGGATGATGATTTACCATATAAACACCTACATCCAGTCAAATATTTAGGCATGCTTAGTATTTTGTGCTTGATTTGGATTCTTCCAGAGTAGAGAGCAAAGATCTTTACAAAGAATTTTTTGCCAGATCTAGTAGCCATGTGGATCCATATGCTAATCAGCTCTGCCAGTGTTTAATGAGGCCATGTGCTACAGATCAGACAAGCTCAGAAAAGTACACAGGAAAGGATGTTTCACATAAGCCGCCTTTGTTGTAATTAGGGGTGTAAGAAAAGATCAGAGTATCGCAATATTGTTTTGGAATTTTGCCGTTTATTGATTTTTGATAAATAATTTACATGCAAAGATTGGTGGCAGACAGTGGTTCATTTTGTGTTGTGTTTGAACCCAGACTGCTGTCTTCAGTTCCCAAGGTTCTGATGTCATTAAAATTATTATATAGTTTAACTCAGATTTGTAGCATATGGTGTTTTTTATACTATGAGTGTTTCCCCAAAAATGTATATATATAAAAAAATCACAATATATAAACCTGCTTACAGTTTCTCATGATGCCAGTAGCTTGAAAACATAGCTAGGATTGAAATTGAGTATGTTAATCCTATAAAGTCAGATTAAAGAATGTATGCTGAAGGTGCAATGTGTGATGTATTTTTGTTGATATGTATATATGAAGAATGTAAGCTCCCTTCGTTCTATTGTAAATAGTTTAGTTTCATAGAAAGACATTTCTAAATTGCTGGAAAAGCTGTTATAGACTTGAATTTGTGCACGGAGGAGTTGCATTGTGCATTCATACTTCTCTGTATGTCGGGATGTTGATGGTGCATTTTGTCAGTGTGCTTCGGTGGAACCGAGTAGCTATTATACATTTTTAAAAACGGGCCAATTCCAAAACTCATTTTATTTTCACACCCTAAAATTGACATACACCCAACCCGGTAGCGGCACCTTTTCGACACCTAAAGCTGTGACGCAGGCAAATCCAACAGCCACATCAGGAGCATATGGTGCTGCTGATACTTGTAGCCAGTTTTCTGAGACAATCTTTCCCCAGGATGTGCATCAGTAACACTGAAGAGCACTACATTACCGATATACTTCGCTATTAATCGGAATACAGGCTGCTATGCAAACAAGGCCTTGTGCCTGTGCCTGCAGTAGGGGGGTTAAAAGCAGTGTGTGATGAAGCAAAAGCCATGGAAGCAATCGTGTATCTGTGCCAGGCTAACATCTACCGCTAGCTCACCTGCTTTTACCATCTCTTCTGTCCATCGTTCATCTACTCCTTCAAGCTGACTACCAAACTGGAGCTAACGGCATACGTCAGAAGGGAAAGCACTGTGTTGTGCCAGGACGCCAAACCCAGGGAATCAAGTGGGTGCTAGGCCAGAAGCTAACCCAGCTACAACATCTTTTCAGACAGCTAACCACAACAACACTGAGGCAAAATACCAGGGTTGTGAATGGGCATGTAAACTGAGTCAGAGCACTTTTCACTATTTATACCTCAAAGAACACTTTCAAGTACTCAGTAAATGCATTCTTTGATACTTATATTTACATTCTAATATTTCATATTAACTTGCCAGATTCAGGTCATTTACTTGTTGACTATGAACGGCTTGTGTATGTTCACACAGTGTGTGGAAACTACACACATGCTTCAGTGGAGATCCCTTAAAAGGTACAGTATACCCATCCATCCACACCACTGGGTGTTGCTCTCTTCAAATACCAAAGCCTCTCATTGAAAATCCTGGCCTTCAGTTCACCTCAAATAACACCAGGGCTCTAAATTAAATCTGATACACGACTGCACCACACCTGGCCATCGAACTGGAAAAACTCCTGACTGTTTATTAGTTGCCAACCCCAACAGTGATAAGTACTACAATTTAAGTGCCAAAAGCCAGGGACCGTAGGCCTGGGCCCACAGACCTGGACCCCTCTACTCTCAAAGGGCAATGGGCTATTTTAGGCAAACGAGCACAATGGCCTCAAACCATGTTTAGTATGCTGATGAGCAGTGCTTGGAAATCTGGGCTGCGGATGGGGGCCAGAGGGGTGTTCACGACTATGGAGTGTAACAGTGCCTCTTGTCATTCAAGGGGCAGTTACATGTACTGAGTGCCACGAGGTGCAGCATAAATAAACTCGGTTCTCTAGCTAATCTCTAGGCAACAGCTGGCTTAGCATCTTTAGATACTCTACTGATTATCGGCAGTGTTGTGCAGGTTCCCTTAATGCTCAGAGTAAAGGAAAACAGACTCTGTTTTCATCTATGAGGATCTTTTAAACCCACACCGCAACATTTGATTTGTGAAGGCTGCCCACACATTAGGGATGCTCTGAGGTCTCTAACTGGACTAAAAATGGTGTACCAGCCTAGGTGGGGCTTTGGCCCTCTGGTTCTTTATGTGTGGGGCTGTGATGTTATCATGGAAATGCACAGCTTCTGTATTATCCTCTTCTTTTCCATCTTCTGACGTATTTTTGCTGCATTTATCCTGCTGGTTTTGATACATTGACCAATTTCTAGTAACACCATAGCAACCACCTGCAGTACCATAGCATCCGCGTAGCAACAGCCTAGCAACTGCCTGTATGCGGGCACCACTTAAGGTGCACAGCAGACTGACACCATAGCAAGCACCTGAGATAACACAGCAACCACCTAGCAACACCATATCAAACGCCTTGCGACACCGTAGCAACACCATAGCAACCATCTAGCAACCACTTAGCAACACTACACCTGTGATACCACAGCAACCACCTAGCAACGCCACAGCAATCACCTGCAATACCATGGCATCCACATAGCAACAGCCTAGCAACTATCTAGATGCGGGCACCACTTAAGCTGCCTTCAGGAAATGTACTTTTCTAGTTATAATCAAGCGCCATATTATCAAGTCTGTCCTGACTGCTGTTGGTCACATAGATGTGTGTTTATCCAGACAGTGTTTGTCCAGTGTCTTTTGGGGTCTTTCGGTTCATTATGTTCTGACATATCTGGCTAGCTATTAACTAAAAATGTCCCATGTTCTTAATATGTTT
This sequence comes from Salminus brasiliensis, assembly GCF_030463535.1. NCBI lineage: Eukaryota > Metazoa > Chordata > Actinopteri > Characiformes > Bryconidae > Salminus > Salminus brasiliensis. Next base: position 27,788,635 of record NC_132894.1, read on the forward strand.
CCTAACCCAACTATTACATCTTCTGCTAGGTGTGTGTTTGAATATTGAATCTTTAGCCTGTAGCTGGACTGTGGCTTCCACTCTTGACACAACTGCTAGCTGCTGCTAAGCTCATTTGCATAATGTTTGTCCACAAGAAGAAAGAGCCGACTGAGCAGGTTGTGCTTTGGCAGTTTGACACGTCAGGTGTATGCATATACACGGTCGTCTCTCATCACAGCAGAACACGTTACCTGTTCGGTTCTGCATTAAGGCATGTAATTGTGCATGATGTTGCCATGTACGTCACGCATATGCTACCTAATATGTCGGCGCCCACGACTCTAAACACTGCATCCCTGAATAAAAGCTCCTTTTATATAGTCGACCTACAGGCAAACAAGCGTGCAGGTGAAGGCAGTCACCCAGTCCAGTGAGCACCACTTTAAAATGTGTTTACAGCAGCAAGGCAGGCAGCAACAAAGACTCTCTGTTCCAACACCCTTCTGAGCAAGCAGGACCCTCAGAGGTTTCAGAGCTGAACAGTTTTGTAGCCATGCTCAATTTGCTATTCAGATCTCTTCATCTGATCTTACAGGAGATACTGCTGCGTTCTGATTCCCTGCCAACTGCCAGTTTCAATTATTCACAGCTGGATCCAGGGATACCTTACACCCCTGTTCTAACATGTTGCTTGAAGGGAATTTCACTACACGTTACGTGCACATATTATGTTACTGTCCAACACTGACCAGTATTAAATTAAGAAAAGCAAACAGTTTCCAGTAGGGCGAACAGTGTCATCTTTATAAGCTCTTAAAGGGGCTGAAGCTCTTCTCAGCTGGGTCATTATATGCTGACATGCAAAGGAAAATTGTAGAATTGCATATATTTATATATATTCTGCCATATACTGCAGGTATGCTATGAATATTGAAAAAATATTTATTGAAAACAAAACACTCTGGTTTGGAAACACTGGTGAATTCCAAATTAACAGGGCATTGTGGAGAAACATACAACCTTGGATTTCTTTACAGTGGTGGTGATAGTAAACAGGCTTCAGATGTCAATGCAAATATAGCCATTTTTTTAACTTTATTTGCCATCCAAAAGGGCCAGTAAACCATTTCTCCAAAACAGCTACTGTACAGGAAAGAACTTGAATTGGACGTTAATGAGTCTATGTAGTTTTGGAGCATTTCTATTGGAATATTTATGTTGACATTTAGACACAATGCAATGTGTCCTGTATGTACACTTCTGCCATGAATTGTTCTGTAGAGAAAACTACAAAAATCACTGCCAATTCCATATGCTAGCTGGACCTTCTCATATTGCTCCACGCCACCAGTGCTGGGTGGCATTGCACATCCTTTCAAAGTGACACTAACACAATCAGTGGCACTCCCAGGGATTTCGGGCCCCATGAAAATAAATTACCCTTAACAATTCTGCCAAAATACTCAATTAATACATGGCAAAGATTGTCTCAGAAAAACAAATACAAAAGTAACAAAAGCACCATATTCTCAGGAACTAGCTGCTATGTTAGCACGCTTCCATCCTGAATGAGTGTAAAAATGCTCCCCATATAAAAACTCTCTCTGACTGACTTTGTTTACCTCTTAATTTATTGAATTTAGCAGACATTTTGGAAAATCAGTGCATCTGCCCTTTAATACTGCAACAAAGAGGTCAAAAAGTCTACAGAACGTCTCCAGAAACATATGCGAAAGGTCAGGAGGCTCAATGGAAATTGGGCTGGGATATGGAACTTCATTTACATATCACAGCATTCGGTGACATCCATCCGTAGGACAGACGTCGGACACACCTACTTGTAGGTAGAATTTCCATTTAGCAGGGAGAGACGAGAAGCACTATATTGAAATAGCTGCTCTATTATGAATGTGTGATCTATTATTCCTAGCTTTCAAAAGACTACAAAGTGTTGCAGCCATGCTTCTTTATGTCCATCTGCGTCATGCCCTTGAAGCCGGGCTTTTTGAAACAGGGTGTAACTGCAGCAAAGCACTTGGGGAAAAACTGCCTGATCATCAATAGACCACCTAGACTGTCCTTCTTGCACAGATCTAAATAGCCCTAGGAATTCCATGTTCCTGGGAATGTTCTGTAGACCTTTTTTTTACCTTTTGTTGTGGTCTGGCATAAAATACAGGCCTGCCATGCCATACTAAAGGGCAGATGCGTTGATTTTCCAAAATGTCTAATGCTAAATTCAGGATGACACTACCTTAATGGCACTCAAAAAAGTCTGCAAAATGCTAATAACAGCAATAGAATATTGGTGACATTTTTTTAAATGACAGTGTTTGCACTTATTCCTGGCAGGGGCTTGACTACAGTCTACCAACATCAAAGGCTAAGCCCACACGGGGGGCTTTATACTGCTATACTGTTCTTAATGTGTTTATGTACTTTTCATAACAGCACATAATAAAATGTTGTCTGTCATAGTTAAGTAACTGAGGGAAACGGAGGAATGGGGGCTACTTAACTGCTTTGAGTTAAACAGCTCAGCATGTTGCAAAAAAACAATGATGCCAAAGACATAAAATCTGAGGGGCTTTGTGTACAAAACAGTTACCTAAAATGTGTCTTTCCCATGGAAAACAACTGGAAACAGCTCAATCTGGTAAGTTCTGTCAAAGGCCCTTAAATCTGAACTTGCTGATAGATACCATTACTATCCACAGAAAGCCTTTAATGACAATACACCACCACCTATGACCAAAGCATATACTCTGAATAAGCAAGCAACTTATCTCAAGCCAGGTATGAAGCTGAAGTCATTATTGGTCTTTTTCTCTGGTAAATTATAGTATCAGAGGAAAATGTGAGATCATCTGCCCAAAAACTGAAGCTGAAACAGTGGTGGACCATGCAACATGACAATGACCCAAACTGTTCCAATAAATCCACCAATGCCCAGAAGACAAAAAAGAAGTTGCAAGTTCTTGTCAAAGCTCTTAATCCTATTAACATGTTGTGGGTTATTTCATCAAACACCACACAGCTGAGTGAATTCTGCATGGAGGAGTGGGAAAACTTTCTTCCAGTCGATTGCAGAGAATGGAAGATGGTTACAGGAAGTCAGATAGTTGTGGATAGGGTGTCCTCACTTTTTTCTCAGTAAAATTTGACATTTATATTTTGGTGAAATAAATGATCGTCACTTTCTATTGTATTTGTTAGACTGATGCGATTCAGTTTTATCTTCATAATAAACAAAATATTTAATGCAGCATTCTAAAATTCCCATGACCCTAAACATAAGGCATCCTGAATTGAAATTTATATTCAAACCCTGCCCAAAAATCTGAAGCTAAATAAAATAAAATAAAATAAAATAAAATAAATAAATAACTCCAACAGACTTTAGCCCAATAGCCTGGACCTAGTCATGCTCCTGAGTCACGGTAAGACATTTGGTGAATTGCCGAAAATGCTACAGGAGAGTGAATGAGAGAAAATGCTTACGCCCCAAATCCTATTCCTTTATCCGTTTCCCATTTCTGCCTTCTCTGGCGGGTCAGCACATGCAGGAACATGTGCACCACGCACGGGGCCCTTCCAGTAAACACACTGCCAACCGCACAGACAGAAAATGTACTCTGCTCTCAGACGAGAGTGGCTGCAGAATCAGTACCTGGCCTGTTTCAAAGTGTTTCCACACATTTTAAGGGAGAAAATTCCCATTCTGCTTCATAGTTTCCTCCCACACAAACAAGACACAGAGGCTGCTGTTTATGTCGCTGGCCTTTTTTTTTCACTGGGCAGAATGAAAACAGTCGTTCATAGAGATGAGGAGGTTGTTCATTTTATTATTATTTTTTTTAACTAAAGGCTTCTTCAAATCCTTTCTTGCTCAAGTAATATTGTTTGCTTTTTTTGAGTAGACAAAGTGTTATTTAATGTTTTGTTGTGCTTCTTGCCTCGTTATGGACTGAATTTGATCTCAGTGGAATGAAATCCCCTTTCCAGAAGACCCAGGCAATCAGACATCATCAAGAGCAGCTCATACAGTCATGAGAAAAGTTAGGACACCCCATGAAAACATTTGTCATAGGCAATTTTCACAATTCACACAAAATAATTGGCAAAATGTCATTAATACAAATGTTTTATTTAAACCTCGGACATTTAGTTAGGTTGTCTCTTGACTGTTGAAGTGAGTGATATCACCAAGGCAAAATTCAAAGAGCTCTCTGAGGCCTTCAGAAAGAAGGCTGTAGATGCAGATGAGTCTGGGAAGGGGTTTAAAAAGACTGCCATCACGACCAGACCAGGCCATCCTAGCTACTTCAGCCCAGGAGCAGACCAAAAATCCTAAAATGTCATCACGGGACCTACTTTGGACCCTCCTCAGTTGATGTTGATGTCAAAGTACATAAATCTACCATCAGAAGGAGACTGCACATGTTTCATTTTTATGGGAGGTGTGTAACAACAAAACCATCAGAGCCAAGAGCAAAGATTTATCTGTCCAAAGCACATTGTTTGCAGAAATCCTGGTCTTTGTCTAGGTGCTCTCTAGCAAACTTTAGTCTTGCCCTGATGTTTTTTTTTTTTTTGGTTGTTTTTGACAGCAAGAGTTTCCTTCTTGCACACCTCTGTTAAAAAAGGCTGTTTTTAAGATCAGACCTAGATCTTGGCTAAGGTGGGGGGGCAGACTCACCATGTGAAAGACAGGACAACGTTTTTCATTCATTTAAGCACATTCTTCTTGCTTACTGTCTCTAACTCTGGCACTTGGGGTGTGTCAAGGGTTCTTGGCAGAGAGCCCGCTAAGCCTCCACTTCTCCAACCCCTCCCACTGCTTGCTATGTTAGTAGACCCCTATGGTTCTAGTATCTAGCCCAACAGGTTTGTGCCACTGACAAGGTAAAAAAGCTGCCAAACTAAAATGGAGAAGACAAAACAAATGAGACAAAAAAAGAAAAGCCAAACCTGCTGCCCATGCCTAAGAGAGAATGGATACTGCACCGCCGCTTAGCACAGAGGATTCAGAAAAGGCAGTATCTAGCATGAAAGAAAAAAAAAGGCAAGACCGATGTAGACGCCACGGTTCAGGGTTTACTGGGGCGAAAGGGACTTCTATTCAGAGGGCAACAGAGACTTAAGCGAGGGCGCGTTTATAGCACTCCTCAAATGTTTACAGCTGCGTCCACATAAGAGCTGCCGATAACACCATAGCAACAGGAACGAGAGGGCAGCCTCCATCGCTCCCTCGGCCGGGCTTTAATTAGGTGGTTAAAGAAGGCTTAAAAAGCAGGCCCTTAGGAGGCCAAACAACACAACAACATCCTAAAGCTTGTCCAGTTGCGGAAAACCTCTCTGGATTTCCAACTATTGCAAAGAGACGTACTAATCATGATGAAGAATGATGTTCTATTGGGTAAGCATTAGCTGTACATGGGGAGGTGGAGTCTGTACAATGCATGACTGATTACCTTTCCTACCTTTTACAGCACTAGGTGCTAAGAAGTCTAGGAAGTAGAATTGAAAACTCAGGCCCAAACAGATCCCTATGTGAGTTGTGGGGCACTTTTTGAATTGTAAAGTGGAATTCCAGAGGCAATACAATCTCCCCCAATCCACTTGTGATTTCTAGTGAACATCACAGGTCACTACATCAGCTGAATGCCGACCGAGTGCATTGCGAGGCTCTAGTTATTACACTACAGGAGAAGACAAAAGAAGAGCTGGCGGTTACTTTAATTTGTTTAAGGTGGATAACAAGCATGAAGATGCTGCTCATTGCCTCATCAGTGCAAGATGAATCACATGCTGCAGTAATCTGTATTGGCACTGGAAGACTTTTTCTTTGAGCAGTTAAAAACCCAGAGGCCTAGGCTCCCCCAGCACTCCCAACCCTGCCCCCCATGCATATTGCAGCTAAGATCTTTGACATTCATTCTTGTGTATTCGAATAAAAAACACCATCCTTTTAGCAAATGGGGTTTCTAGATGTCAAGCCAACGGATTCTCTTAGCAGCAGCATTAACTGTAGAAATATTTGGGTCTAACCATACTTTAAAGAGAGACCATTTCTGTGCACACTAGACACAAATATTTACACCAGAAATAGTATTACTTTTAGGAGCGGTAATGTGTAACGTTGAGGACATTTGTTCATGTAGAAATTCTGTTAACAGTGAAAGGCAACAACGCATCCAAACATTTTGGTGAGAGAAATAGGTGTGAAGATGCAAACATGCAAAGATTAATATGGTTCCAAAGAACAGTGCTATCTAGCAGTCAGGGTCTACACACACAACATAAACCAGTACAACAACACCAGTGTTGTATTCTGTCTTCAGATTCCACGGTTCTGACTGCATACATTTGCAAGTCATTTTGTCACGTGATAGTGAGTTTTTTCATACTATGACTTTTTTCTAGGATGCCCCCTGAAACTGAAAGTGAATCGACTGAGATTCTTTAAGTCAATCAGTCGAGAATAGGGGCGTCACTATAACGTTCTATTTTTAGATAATATATCCTCCCAGAAATAAGGGCAATGAACAATATTATTGTTATTTCCAGACCATTTTATGCCACTGATATATTGCTAATATAATAGCAAGGGCAGTGAACTTTTAATAAACAGTTTGGGAAATGATCATATCTATACCTGTAAACGCTGTTACTGATGCACTGGTCACTGCATGACTGGTTAAAATATCAGTGACTTTTATTGGTATGTAAACAAACACAAATGTAAACACAATTGATGATATCAAAGTTAGAGAAAATGATTGAGTAATTATAGTGACAGGCCTTCTGTGACAAAAAGCTTACAAAAATGATCACATTTTATTGAAGAATTATAAATAAGGCAACCTGAAGCTGGGGCGGACATGGTGGAAAGTTATGCTAGCAATAACGATCTTTCAGAAAATATCTCAAATTTGGAGGCATTTTGAACTTATGAGGGAGAATCCTTAAGAGTTAAATCCAAGCTCGGTCTGCAAGACTTTGCTTATTATTTAAAAACATCCAACGCAGCAAACCACTTGAAACAGCTAAGTTGCTATAGATGGATTAGATTAGATATATGGATATAGATTCAACATATATGTTTTGTATATCTCTGCTAGGCCAGTCATGACACACAAAAGTATGACCACACATTTGCCTTGTGATTTCTATAGGCCTGGCCAATCTTTCGGTTTAGACCTATTAGCTATTTGTTGTTCAGGGAAGAGAGACTGAGGACAAACGTTTGCCTTTTCATCTTAAATATTTGTCACATGATTCTTTTAAAATATTATTATTTATTTATATTTAATTAAAAAAAATACATTCGCCTTATAAGCCTGGAGAAGACAAGATATAATTATTTCAAAGTGCAATTTTGTTTCTTTTATTGAAAATCATTCGAATCTTAACTTATTTTGTTAATTTTGTTTTATGAGTTCTCTACGTTTACAGAGAAACAAAGAAGTTCTGTTAAAAAAGCAATTTTAATGTTTAACCGAAAAGATACATTATATATATATATAATGATAGTGCAGGTAGCTTCTGGCTCCCCAAGCTCCTTAGCCATTTTCAACCAAAATGATATGATCAGAGCTCACTTTCAGTAACATAGATGCATGATAAAGCACCTTGTGACAATGGTGGTGTGAGACACGGGTTTGGGTGAGGTTAGCTAAGACAGACGTAACAATCACACCGCGTTCTCTCCCACATTTCAGCAATCACAGAAAGCAAACACTTCCCTGATTCCCACTACATTCGCTGATAAATCAGATGAGCTAGCAGTTTAGCTCCTGAATGACCATTTTCAAACTGCTCACATTTCTAAAGATAGTAGGCGTAGAAGGAGTTAAACTCAGCAAAAGCATTTTATGTTTGGTTTCCTTCTGATTTGAAGAAACTCAAAACCAGCAGCCCCACTGCTTAAACAGCCGGCCACAGAATGACTGTTTATTTAACGGTGTTAAAAATGTGCAGATTCATATAATCCTATACTCCTGTGGAAATAAACCAAGAGCGTGTATAAAATACCATAATCACAGTGCTTTATGTGCAGTTTAGGATCTTCATGCTACAAAACAAAGATCTGAATTGCTGAATGATTCTGATATTTATTTTACAACTTGTAATAATACATTGAAAACACTGATCAGTTGTATGTAACATGGTCAAAGATTGATCAAACGTATAACAGTGATTTTACTCACTGTCAAATGTGCTTGGAAGAGTTCCTCTTCGTAACGTTGTCTTCAATGTAGGCCTCTTATCGAATAACTATAGTAAATTGCCCTGGGGGGTGGTTGAAAAACCAAGCTCCAATGCACTGTTCACAATCACTGTTTCGCGGCTGCTTCAGAGTTAGGGACTGTCAATAAATTACCAAAGAAAGCAAAAGAAAGTGTTGCTATTCTTCCTCTTGTTAATATTGGTTAATGGTTAATGATTATTATTATTATTACTATTTTAATTATATCTGTATGTACATTAGATTATTCTTCCTGGAACATCACAGATGACTTACAGACAACAGAAGTTGTCATCAGAAACAGTACCGCTAATTATAACAGCAACTACATTTTCTACGATTCCTGACAGTGACAGTGTGAGAGTTAAAGCCTAATATGTCTTATTATGTCCAATTAAAGCCTAATATTTCTTATTATGTCAAATTAAAGGACACACGAATCACGTATCACAAAACACGATGTTTGTTCAAAGAGCCAAAACGGCTTTGTTTGACGTGTAAAACCGAAAGCTCTGTGTCAAGATGGTCCTAAAAATGTACAGCGCACCATACCAAGATATCACCCTGCAGCACTGAACAGGTTCAGCCAGTGCACATAGCAAAACAGTCTAGTTTCAGCCTTTCTGTAGTTTGGGTGGGTATTTATTGTCACTGTGGGCTGTTACCATGGTATCTCTTAACTGTAATCAACACAGCCCTACTTAAACTCAACGAAACATGTACACTTGTCAGCCGTGACATTAAAACCCTCATGCCGCCAAAACAGTTCTGACCCGTGCCAGATCTCTGAAGGTGTTCTGTGGTATCGTCAGGCACCAAGACATTAGCTACATCTCATTGGTTGCATTAATGAGCCTTCGGTGCCCAAGACCCTGTCGCTGGTTCAGTAGTTTCTAAGGAGCTTCTTATGAGCACTTTTGTCAGGTACTGACCAAAGTATATTTGGAACACCCTGCAAGACCTGCCTGGTGTTTTGGAGATGTTCTGACCCAGTCGTCTAGCCATCACAATTTGGCAGTGGTCAAAGTGACCCAGCATCTTATGCTTTTCCATTTTTCCTGCTTCCAATGCATCAACCTAAAGAACTTACTGTTCACTTGCTGCCTAATATGTAGATCCCATACATGAACGTTATGGCTGATCAGTGTATTAGAGCTGCACAATGATTTTGGTATCATATTGATATAATACAGGCAGATTTCAGCAACGCTGCTGTTATGGTAAAGTTGTATTGTCTAACATTGTTTTCTATTTCTCGGTTTACTTTAATGGCTGTGTATGAGTAAGCAGTAGACAGCCTAAACTAATATTACAGCCTGTTGCTACAGCATGTAGCATCCTTTGCACTACACTGATACAAAAATGCATCAGCTAGTGATTACATTTGTTTTAAAGTTTAAGTCTAGTATTTAAATAAAAATATTGATACTCATATTATCTCAGGTAAAGGGTTGCTATAATATTAAACTGAGGTTAGCAGTTAACACTGAAGTGGTTCTTTGTTGCAGAACAATGCCCTGTGTAAATGATTTCAATCATTATACTAATCGATTAAAAAAATCGTTAGGTGCAGACCTAGCGATCATAAGAGGTAGACAATAAATAAGAGTCAAATAAGAAATTATTAATCCCAAGAGAACTAAAATAATGCTCATCTACACTTCCATAACAATTCACAAACTGAAAATCCCCAGAGACAAACAGAATAGGTCTGAAAATAGCCAAAAATAAAAAAAGCCACTGTGAAAGCTGGACACTTTCAATGCCATGCCTATTACCCCAGTTTCGGTGTTTCTTGGACAAACAATGGACTAACCTTGACATGCAAGGTAAAGCAGGCAGAGATCAGCTCCTTTGTCTAACATGCCAACATGAGAAGGGTGGCAGCAAAGAGGATGTTTATTCCATTCCGGGTTTTTCCATGTGCTTCCTATTATGTGTAATCTATTCCACACTGTACTGACGTGGGTAGAGAATTACCAGCATTGTCTTGGAGGCCACTGGGAGCAATGTAAAACACCCCCGGGACACAGAGGGAAGCTATGAAGTTAAGTGCTAGTTAGAATAAAGAGGACTACATGAACCCTTTCCAGATATTCCAAACTTCAGTTAGTATGTGCTGAAATTCTGTGTGCCATCATTAGCCCTAAGCTGCGGTCACATTAGACATTAGGAGTTCACAACACCTTGCGAAATGGCCACGATTGGGGCTGGACTGAAAGCCTGGTTTGGACCATGCACATAAAATAAAACACACAAACATTTGAAGAAGCAGAACAGAGTTCCACTGCTCCACAACTCAATCCTGGGAGGCTTTATACCCCTCCAGCCCATGCCTGGCATTGGGCATAGTGCCAATGCTGATGTTTATCTGCTCCAGAGTGTTATCCAGTCAGCCAATCAGCTATAACATTAGCATCACTGACAGGTGACTAGAAAAACACTGATTATCTTCATCTACAGTGGCATCGGTCAAGGTATGGGTGGGTATATTCGGCAGCAAGTGAACAGTATGTTCTTGAGGGTGCCCCCCCTCCCCAAGCACTACAAATGCTCTTTTCTCTCGCTCAGAGAAAACAGCCGGGAAAGCGCCACACCAGCTATCAGACACCTGCGCCGGCCAACATTGCGATTAAGAGTGATGAGGGAAGAGGGCGTCATCTACCCACTGGGAAAGAGCTCGGCCTTCGACCTTTGGACACTCTTGACCCCTAGGCCATAGTGGTAGCGCATTTGACCACTTAGCCACTCAAAGCCACATAACAGAACCTCAACAGGCAACAAACAATGTAAAACTGGTGGTAGCTTATTTAATACAATTCCTTAGAGCATTACTAAATTTGCTTAATTACAGTGTATAGAAAGTAATATACTTTTAATACTTTGTCCAACTTGAATGTTAAAAAAAGCCCCCAAAAAACAAGTAAGAATCGAAAAAGTCAAGCCATCTCATATTGAGTCCTTTATACTCTATATTATTTATTTAATAATAATCAGCAAGATGATCAGAGCTTTTCGGAGGTTTCTGTATTCAGTGTGGCTCTGCTCTGAACTGAGCGTGTGTCTGCTGTGTTTACTAGAGGGCTCACAAGAAGGAGGAGCAGACAGTGGACTCAGATGAAAGTGGGACCACAGAACGTTGTGGAATTCAAACTATTTACACAAGCTCAACCACTGAACTAACAGACACACACACACACACACACACTCACTTACTCACACACACAGCCTCTGACTTGCATATACACAGATACAAAGAAGTCCACACATGCACAAAAACACTCAAAGAAACTGTGGTCCCTTTAAAAGAAACTCCAACAGCGGTCCTGTGATTTATTTTTCACAAAATGACACTACACTCACTCATTTACAAATGTGGGGTAGCATTTAACCATAACCATAGCATTTCTATAGCCAACAGCAATCCCACCAAGACAAGAGAGCCCTATTGGTGCTTTGCAGGCCCTAAATATGTGACATCAACATGTTACTCCCCGGCTGTCAGCTCTGTGCGTAAGGAGGGCTCAGAATAACCTAAATAATCTGTATGATATTAAAAATGACATTTTCACATGGAAATTAAACAATCCAGATAGGTCAAGTTTATAATACAGTGCAAAAATGAGAGACCACCCTTCATTCATCTCTTTTGGGGGATGGGGTTAAATGATCATATTATTAAGATTGTTAATATAACCCTAACAATCACACAAGACCTAGCAGACTGATGGTGCTTTTTGACTGCATATTACTTACACTACTCGATTTGACTCATATTTTGGTACTTGGGCACTAAAAAAAGTACCAGGTACCAATTTTTCTAATGGAAAAGCAAAAAACCCAAATAGAGTGTTGGTACCATGCAGTGGAAAAGCGCCTCAACAAAACTGCCCCATCAGAAAAACGTCACTTCAACCACCCATAGGTGTTTCTGTCCATCCTTCCACTGTGAGAAGATGACTCAACATTGTGGGTTTGAGCTAAAAAAGAAGCTCTAACTGAGAAAAGGGAAACAGAAGACTATTTGCCAAACAATCTGCTGAAGCTGCTGCTGTTCTGGACTGCACTGGACTGCACCCCAGAGTCCAGACCTCAACATCACTGGGATTCCTTGGATTGTGAGAAGCAGAAAATGCTCCAACCTCTAATGCTGAACGTTTTCTCTAGGAAAACTGAAAGTGAGTCTCCTGAAAAGAATGGAAGCTGTAATAAAGATGAAGGGTGGACTCTCTAAATACTGGCACATCCTGTTTTCTGCTTCTTTTCCTGATGCTGTAAAATGAGTACCTTGCTCTTAACGTCCATTTTGAGCAGAGATTAAACAAATGAAAGGTGGTCTCTAACTCTCTAATCCTTTAAGCCAGTATTTAGGCCCATATGACTGACGAACAACAGCATGAAGCTGAGGTGTTTGCAGGAGGACACTGTGAAAGACTCGTTTACTCACCAGACCAGTCCACGAAATCCACAAATAAACATCACCTTTGGATGGCGCACGGACAGAATCAATGGGATCAACCATCCGTCTGTAAATTCCAGATGAGCTGTTTGGAAAATAGCTGCTGGAGTCACAGAACTCTGGAAGTTGACCTCTGAGGATTAGCCTAGCTTTTGTATGAGTGCTTGTCGACACAGTCGTTGGAATGTGGAAATCGACTCATCAAATGCACTCACAGGAGGAAGACAGGCTGTTTTCATAACTTCAGAGCACATTATTTCCAGTTTCATAACATGACTATATAAACAACAGTTATGAATTCTGATATGGCAAACATAAGCAAAACCTTGCAATCCTGAAGTGTGTGGTAATACTGAAGCCCGCTGCCTTTACTGTGTCCTTCAGTGTCTCCTCGATCAGACTAAGGCCTCACCTCGAGTGCATTAATCACATAAGTGGATTCAACAAGCAATCTAATTAAGACTGGAGAACGTCTGCTGATTAATTAGAGACACCCAAGGATGTTGTAAGAGCAGTGTTCCTACGCTGCGACAGCACGAAAGCTAGGCTCATGGTCAGGCTTCATGCTGAAGCTTTGGCGAAGATTCCTTGTGTACCTTGTTCAAATAGACCTTAATGAGATGGACCAATGCATCAGAACTAGGCCTAAAGAATGAGAGAGTGGCATCTCAGTTGAAGTCACGAGGAAGTAAACAGCTTAGACAGCTCCATCTCAGGCGGTGCTTTTACATAATTCTCAAGATAATCAGGCTCTATGTCTTTTAGCCAGGTGACCCAGTTCTTACGTAACAATGGATAAACCAATTAACCTGGCCCCTCACATAGGATTCAGTAGATGTTGGATGTATCTCTTGGTGCCACATCTTTGCTAGTCCATTGTCTACACAGCCTTTCTAGTGTTAAAAGCTCTTACAAAGGGCCTTCAGATGTCAACCTTTTGCCATCTTAACAGAGCAAGCCTTGTGTGCGAATATAAAGCAGTCAATCAAGAGAGAGGAATGCAATCGAATATCCTACATTTTTCTTGCACTTGCATGTCCACAAAAGATGCCGCTTTGGGTTGACATACTGACAACGGCGGTACTTCGCTAGACCATTTTCCAACCACTTTTTTCCATTCTGTCAAATTCCAGACTGTTTTTATTACTGTGCCTTTAAGACTGATATTCTGCGTGTAAATGGCCTCTCTCGAACGGGCTGCTCTGCACTGTGCCTCACTGAAAAAGTGGTGCTGGCTGACGATATGTTACGATATGAGATATGTTACATGGTAGGAGAAGAGACGATCAGGCATAAAGACCTGAGCGACTTTCACAAGGGCCAAATCGTTACTGCCACACAGCTGAGCTGAGCAAGACTTGTGGGGTGGTCCCAGTCAGTAGAGTACCCAATGACAGTGATCCAAGGAGGGACAAATCATGAACCAGTGACAGGATGTTGGGCACCAAAGGCTTAAAGTGTGCTGGAACGATTCACAGAATTTGCTAATGTTGCTAATGAGAGCAATGTGCCCCAACACAGCACAGCCACAGAGTTACATAGTCTGAATGCCTGTGCTAACCTCTCAGACGTATCTATAGGGGGCACATGAGCTTTGGAATTGAACCTTGGAGCAATGGAAGAAGGTTGCCAGGTCTGAGGAGTCCCATTCTCTTTAACATCACATGTAAGTTTGGGCTTGTGTGCATGCCACAGCACCAGGATGAACTGTGGGTAGTAGCCAGTGGAAGTAGGCGATGCACAGTTGGGAAACCCTGAATCCTGACCCCCTCGGCAGGCATTCTCAGATGGCATGGCTGTGGCCTCCTTCAGGGAAGGATTTGAGGAACAAGATAAAGAGTTGCTCTGGTCCCCAAATGGCACCGGTAGGATGTGCTGGACAAACAAGTCGGATCCGATCCACCTTGCCACCTTCAGGATAACTTACAGGATCTGCTGCAAACGTCTTAGTGCCAGACACCACAGAGCACCTTCAGAGGTCTTGTACAGTCCATGCCGCTGTGAACTGGAACTTTTTTGAAGCCTGGCGGCATATCTGACAGGTGCTCCCTGTGTTTTTTTCTGGTCTGTTATGTAAATTCATTGTGCAAGTTGCCATAGATTAGCATTATTAGACTGCATGAACAAGCGAGGGCTTGATCAAACTAATTGATTTCCTAAAAGCAAGGAACAATTCTGTTTTCCATTATATGGGCCCTTGAAGTTTAAACTCAACTGAACCCGGCTATGTGGCCCTCCCACCATGACCACAATCACAGGTGACTCATAGAGCAGGAATGGTAACAGGAAATCAACGCTGTACAACTGTTCACCCACATTTTAAGCTCTTGCTTTTTACACTGGGGGCCAAGACAATGCTGTGGATACATAAAACCGCTGGAAGAAAGCCATTGGGCCTTCAAGCACAATCACAATGAATGATGCCTAGTCCTTCTAGGCTACATAGTACTGGTGAAGCAATAAATGTGAGCATTAGGCAGGTGGATTGGAGAAAGAAGAAATCAGGTGAGAGAAAAAGAGAGAGAACTCGTAGCCATTCCAGCCTGTGAGGAGGAGGAGGAGGAGGTGGAGGTAGGCACTCGCTCATGTGACTTGGGTTTATACAGAAAACCGATGCCAGTAACCTGAGTGCTCTTCATCAGCAGACAGAAAGCAAACTCCTGGAGGCTTTGATTAACTCCCTAAATATTTAACATTTAGGACTCATGCACACATGCAGCGGAGCCAGAAGACGAGCGCTCACTTCACTTCACTTTTCTCACGTCACTGTAAGAGATGAGTCTTTTCTGATGAAAGTGCACAGCATAACAACACCCACCTACAACAGTTCCCTCTGCTTTTTATTCCAAAGATCTGCTGTAACTAGAAAGTACAGTGTTTGGAGAACAATGGTCTAGGGTTGTCATGATACCCAATATTCAATATAATTCAATAATTCAATATTGATACCAAGTATAATAAATATATACCAAATGATACCATGGCACATACAAATAAAATTAGGGTCATACAGGTCAGTATGGCAGGTGAATGTGCTGTGATTTGGGTATCTATAGCGTGTGTATATTTGCGTTAGCCTCCTTCACTTGGTTCTGAATGTGATCTACTATAACTAGTTATTTTATCCTCTGAGAACGCCCTTACTGTTGCCAGCTGGGAAAGAATTTCAGTGGATGGCACCTTGAGGCCTGCAGACGGCGCTCTGACTACCGTGGTTAAAACGAAAACTCTGTACTGGGTTTACATGACTAGCCACGACGCAAGCCATTAAAATATACCTGGATTGGATTGGAAATTCACAAAAATGTAAACACTGATTTAACAGTCTATGTTCAGGGCTGATGGGGTGGTTCCCTATTTTCCCAGTTTATTTATCTTTTATTTCAAACAGCAGGTTTGCTCTTGCTCTTGCATCTGCTTTACAAATGTAAAAATGATGAAATAGTGTTGCATCTACAACTATTAACATCAGCGTTCCCTTCTTAAGCCACTGCTACTATGGTCCAAGAATCACTAGTTCCAATCCCGAATAATGCTGCTTGCCATCAGCAGCCGGAATCCAAGAGCAAGAATTGGCCTTGCTCTCTCAGGAGTGGGTTGATGGCACTTCCTTCCCACATCACTCCTTGTGTGTTGTTGGTCAACGAAGGCATCTGTTAGCTGTTGTAACGGAGGGGTCTGTTAGCTGTTGTAACGGAGGGGTCTGTTAGCTGTTGTAACGGAGGGCTAGTGTGCTAGTGTTGGGGCATTGGTAGTGATGAGGAAGTGATTAGCCTTTCAATTTGGGCAGAAAATGGGGTAAAATTTGAAAATAAATGTATTTTAAAAAGTCTCCATTTTTGAGATATAGTTTTGCTCCAATTTCCTCAAAGTTTCATTAGGACACAAGGTTTAATTTGGAGATTAGATGGTTTGCCATATTGTGTAGACACAAAAGTCGGTTTCATATGAATTTATACGTAAGATTATCCAAATGAAACTGAAACTAATCAAATTCCGTTACTTTTTCATAGTAATCCTTTGTTTTTCGTTACAAATACATTTTTGAACAGGTAATTAATAATTAGGTAAAAATCTGTCTCAGATCACATTTTTAAAGTAACCTTCCTAACCCTGATCATCATTAACTGTTAGTTGTTCTAGGAACATCATCACTGATGACATCTTTAGAAGCATTGTTAACAGAAGTCTACTGTACTTAAAGACATTCATTTATTATTATATATAGAAATAACGCTTTAGTTTTAAGGATCTAAGCAAAATGCAGTGTCAAGCTGGTGCTAAATTATTTCAATAAAAGTATTACATCAAGTATTTAAAAAACATTAGTATTGTAGAACATTGTAGAACTAAAAAAACATGTAACTTTCACTATAATGGTTACATGTCCAGTTCAAACTCAGCAACTCAGCAAAATCTCCATTTCAACTGGAGGGAGGGGAGGGTCCGATCTGAAAAAACATCCCTAAAAAAAAAAAAAAAAAAAAAAAAAGAGTGTTTACAGTAACTTACAGTACAGTGTTCTGTGTTAGCCCCAGCAGTTATTGCATTCTTAAGGCTGTAATAAAGGAAATGCACTAGAAAGACTGAGTAATGGAGCTGTGAAGGGAAAATGACTGATCTCTTTCCATTGTGACGTAAAACTCTCCATTTGTGTAGGCCAAGCTTAACTAGTACTGCCAAAGGTGATCTGCAGGCATCCGACTATCTGCCCAGCTTAGGTTAATGAATTCTGCATTACATCAGCAGTAAAATTCAAATCCAAACCTTGAACGGTGGCCTTGAATGCAGTTCACTGACACAAAATGTGACCATAGTTATTAATTACAAAATACTGTCTCGCACTAGTGACTCTCTGAGCTGTTTTTAACATGTTTATGACGTTCAGGCCTTTGTTTCAAACACGTCTCACCATCAGCTAACTAGAAATATGATAAAGGTATATTAATATTAACCCTGTATTCATGAATGAATTAATAAATTACGAACCAATAAAACATGCCAAGCCATACTCACTCCAACAGTTCTCACATGAAACTAAGCTGTAAAACCAGGATATTATAAAAAATAATAATGTGCATTTACATATGCTAGACGTTTAGCCCCATTTATTCATGTTCAGGTTATAAAGAGTGTTTCATCCAGGGCTGATTTTGGAATATGACGCAATACAAAGCAGCCAATCATAGAACATAGATAATTTACATGTGTTTAGATTGTTTCTTAAAAAGGCACAGTAACAAAACCCACCTATTTCATTTTAATTCGAATGGGGGGGGGCAGAGATTGATCCCAATGACGCGAACGACATGCAAGCACACAAATACAGCATCCACAACATCACTAGTGAGAGTCAGTTTAAAATGCCTTACCAAAACTACAATGACCAACGAGAGGGCCGAGGGTTTGTATCCACTAAAAAAACTAAGAAGGTAACATTACCTAGCACAACATTTCAAATAATGCAAACAATCCAAATAACTGCACTGTACTTCCATTCCATTTGCATTTTTAGGCTTTTATGGCCATGAAACCCTTCATGTAATATAACTAGCATGAGGATTCATTGTGGATTCATTAACTGTCGCTATACCTGTTGCTGCACAGCTTCCTAGTTGGAACTAGCCATCCCAAACATTAGCAAAAAGGACAGAAGCTTAAAAAAAATACCATCAGTTCTGTGAAACAGCTGTGAAAAATAAGTTAAGGCTAATGTTAATGTTAATCACCCGTCAGCCCAAAACTTTGACCCTGTTCACATCTGGTCACTTGTGATTAGTATCTGGATTGTGTCCTGATAAGATTTTAGTCACATGCATTTACACTTTGTATGCAAATGAGTCTCTGGTAAGTCAGACTAAAACCCAATTGTTGTGTGGAACAAAATATGCAAATGTGCTTATTGCGCAGCAATTATTACTGGTTTCGGTTTTACTAGGAGGAGTTTTGGTTGCCGAACGTGTCTAAGAGAGATGGATGTGTTCTCACTGCTATAACGTGGCTCAAATGCATTTCAGACCCCCTCCTGGAGGTTTGAGTGATCGGATTTGTATCTGTATTAAATGAGTCTTGGGTGAGTTTACAGTTTGCATTTTTATGTGGCTTGGCCTTATCCACATATAATCCTGATACTCAAGATGCATCAAGGTGTAAACTGGGTCTGAGAAACCTCCTCATCCCTATTCTAGTTGCCTTACCATTGCTAAAACAGCTCTTCGCCCATGCCTGATCTAAGAACTTCTCTCAGCATCTTTCCTTCTTGACATTGACTAAAAACTGAGCTTCTTAAATGAGAAGCCTTGGGTTTGATAGAGATGTTCGCTTGAAGTTACATGAGATGTTTTCATTATTTCCAAACTTGCTACACTCATCTTAATAATAAAAAAAAAAAAAAACATCAACTGGTCTTTTTAAATACCTCAGCATTCTCTGGAATAAGATCTGGCTCATTTTGCTTCTCGACTAGATAAAGGCTATAAGGGATGGTTCGGTCTGACAGTTGCCAGGGGCTGATGGTTTAAGCACTCATGCAGTATGCTGTTAGTGCGAGTGCATAGCAAATATTCCAAGAGCTAGAAGGTTTTTTTTTTCAGTGGTTTGGTTAGCATTAACCATTAACCAGCACAGGGGTTCGAAGTGAAAGTGGTTCAGGCAAGCCGACGCAACACTTAAGCCAACTGAATCACCTTCACAATGATTACGGCTTAGGCCTACTTACGCACCGCAGGCGCATCAGCATGGAGGGACTATCATATTTCTTAACCTAGATAGGAGAGGGTGTATCACAGGGTCAGTGGTGATAATGTAACAAGTAACACTGATCACATTCTCACACTCCAGGGTGTGTGTATGTGATTTTTTCCAACTTCTAATGCTGGACAACAGGACAGAACAGAGGGACTGATGAAAACACAACTACAACATTTTACATGGTTTAAGTGGATCCCACTTCCAGGCAGTTGCAATGCAGTTACTATAACAGCCCTGATGGTTGCAACGGTGTTGCTGTGCAGGTGCTATGGAATTTCAAGTGGTTACTAAGATGTCCCAGAGGATGTCCATACGGTGGTTTCTGTGGTATGCCAGGTGATTGGTAAAGAAGTTGCTATGGAAATCCAATTCGTTTCTAAAGTGGTCCAGGTGGTAGCTATGGCAGTTGCTATTGTAGTGTATTTCAAGTGGTTGCTGGCTATGGTGTCTCAGGTGGCTGCTAGGGTGTTGACAAATGGTTGCTGTGGTACCCCATGTGGTTGGCTGGGTGTTTAATTAAAAAAAACTTTGCTATACAGAAACCATGACTTTAGACAAAATAATCAGGAGTTGGAATAGTGTCGATATCTTATTGCTTCCGCAATGTGCAACCAAAATATTGTATAACAGATGTACATGCACATATGGCCAGCCTCCCAGATAAGGACTAGTCCTGGACTACAATTTCCTTTTGATGGAGAATCTTAATTCAGAAAGTCAATAACAGCTCTTTCAAATACTGAATGTAGCTGTCTAAATATCTTGCTGCCCATGGGTCCATGCTTTAGAAGGCAGTGTAGATGAAGGTCTCTGAATCAACTGAAGGCTGGGATACTACACTTTGGCTGTAAAGGTGCTCAGACCAATAACACGCTAAAACTAGGCAACAAAGTTAGTGTTGTGTTGTTGGTGTATCAATATTGTCAATGACACCAATACTATATCACTGTATGTCTTATTACTGAACGTCTACAGGGCAGACAATGAAAATCCATTGAGAGAACATCTCATTAAGACACATGCTAAATAAATAAATCTAAGAAAGAGCTGGAAAGACCAAACAGTGTGCTTACGAATACGACTCGAAGAAATGAACACAACCCAATTCAAGACTACTTGCCATACCACACATTTCTGAGCTTATGGGGGTATCTGACCACAAAACTGCTGAACCAAGCTTTACCCCAGTGTCTTCTCATGAGCTTATCATCTCTTTACAGTAACAGGTCAGCAACATTTTCATAGCTAGCTCAACAGTCTCGAACAAAAACAGCCACAGACCTTAACGATGGGTGAGAAAGCACAGGGGACGGTCTCATTCTCATTGATTTCAGATCTGTGTCAAATTATAAACAGGTTCTCACCAGACCGTGTCACCAGCTACTAGTCATAACTTGACACTGATGCAATCTTGCCTCAGGCAATATGACTTCGTAGGTTGTCTTTGCATGGCTGACTCTGCCTGTAACATCATTTTACAGTATATGAACAGCGGCATGCAAACATTTGGACCCCCCATGACAAATATTCTGTGAGCAGCTAGGTGAGAAGACAAGATGTTTTTGTACAATTTCAGAGAGGAAAAAAAGCACCATGCAAAGGTTTGGGCACCTGAAGAGATTTCAACCCAGCTTGTTAGGAAAAAGGCTTGTTCATAATCATTGTTTGGAAAGACCAGGTGATGCAAATTTCTAAGCTTTGCACACAATCTTGACTCTTCAAATCTCAGAAATACCACATACAGAGGTATTTAAAAATGCTGACGGTATCTCAAAATTACAGCTGTCTGATGTGTCAAGTACACAGCCAAATAAGCTCATTCCCTCATCTGTATTTAAGTAAGTCACAGGGTGGGGGTACTGTGGGAGCTTACTGATTGGCGATGCCACGCTCTGAAAACAGGTGACGAAAACAGTTTAGCAACGTGCTGAGGGCGATTAAAAGGCCTGGACAAGTCGGTACAAAAAAGTGCATTCTGCCCAACCCTACTGTCCACTGTTTAACCCTGGGGTGAATGGATCATGTTTTGGACTTTTGTTGAAGCCAGTGCCATGAGGAACATTTCACTGGTAAATGCAAATGCACTGGTTCTCTGCAAATTCTGGAAGCAAACCTCGCACCATCTGTAAAAAAAAACTGAAGATGGAAAGCAGAACACATCTCAAAATCCATAATGCACTACCTCAAGAGTCCCCCAACCCAACTAAATCAGAAATCTGTGGATAGACCTTAAAAGAGCAGTGCATGCAACAGGTTCCAAGAATCTCACAGAACTAGAAGCCTTTAGCAAAGATGAATAGTTGATAAAGAATGAAAAGACTCTGAGACAGTTTTCACTATCAGTGCACACTCAGAGATATGACCCAGAGTGTAAACACTTACAGAAGACAAGAGTTTGTAATTAAAAGGTTTAAGCATTAAGCATGCTCCTCTTTAACAAGCCCGAACCAGCCCAGTGTGGGCGGGACCTGTAGCGACATGTAGTTGAATTAATCTGCATTCTTATAGGCTGCATGTTAAACCGCACACCGCTACACCAAACAGTATGTCAAAAAAATAATGCACTTGGTGGAGTACTGTATGAGATTCTTGCCGTGTGTTGAGACCCTGCGCTTTAATTGACCAGATAAAACATGGCAGCAGACAGTGAGGCCTTCTCATTCCTCTCTTTCTCAGGTTACATATTTATTTTACGAGGTGCTGATAAACATACACAGAAATACACATTGCTCATGCGGTTACAGTACTGGAAGTACAGTGGAAATTTTACTGCTCAAAAAAAAAAAAAAAAAAATAGGGGAAGCATAGGTTTCCACATGCTCCATTGCTCAGGCACCTATGCCCACACTCCTATCTCAACCTGCTCAAACCACATCCAGCTCTTCTTTAAAGTGCCACAAACTTCAGTCAGTGTGGTTTAAGACACGCTATGGCTTACTGTCTATAAAAATGAACAATGGCTCTCCCCCCTGTTTAGCTACACAGTTAAATGGAGTATTTTAAGCTGCAAAGTGTGTGACTGTAGTTGGGGTGAAGAATGTTTGAATGTGGTTGTACCAGCCTATTTACAGTGGGCTTATGAATACTCTGATGAGCTCTGCTCTGATTGGCTGGTTTACTTCATCATGGAGGCTCAAACAGAAGCCGCATGGCGTAACATAGCACAGCATGGCCAACAGGTCCCTAGGTCAACATCATTCCCTAGGTCAGCTAGGGTTTGCTTTTAGCCTAGCACCTACACCATCAGCAGCCCGTCTCTAAGAAGTCCTTTCTCTAGTCGGCTAAGGTTAGCTTTTAGTCTAGCGTGGATACCTGCAGAGGCCCTTTCTGCGAGCAGTCTTCCCCTGGGTTTGTTTTTGTTGAAAAGATATGAGTGACTATTGACTTCTGGTGTTTCTTAGCAGCATAAGGTTTGTAGCTCCAGTACACATGTGTAGCAACATGTCATGTCTGATTACATCTGGGGTAAATGGCAAATTGAGCAAATTAGATTTTACATTGGACAATTCTTTAAAACTTAACCAAAGTCTATATCCAGCACAGAATTTCCTATGTGAATACACAATGGAAAGTTTAAACAGGCTTCTGTCTCAGATCATTTTGCTTATTTAACTCAGGGCAACATTTAAAGCAAGGATGTGGTCTGGAGAAATTGGGTCACAAAGTATATGCAGACCTGTTCTAACACCAGACAGGCCTAATTCAGCGGTTCAGCGTCTCACATTTAATGTCTCAGTGAGGGAAGAGAACTGACAACAAGCCTTATTTCCAGCTTTGGTTTCATCTTACTGCAGATAATATGGAAATAATCTGAGCTGGCCTACTGTAAAACAGGAATCAGTGCCATACTGTACTGCCATCCCCTATCCTGGACAATGTATTTTCAGAGCAAAGCATTTCCCCCATCACACACATGCTAAACAAAGTTTCGCTAAAAATAAACACGTGGGCCTCATCTCCAGGGCATTTTGCCATCCTTCTGGGAATGCACAACCATATGCTTAGCTACATCTCCACTCCAGCGCCGTCTCCACCGTCCGTCACATGACACTCAGGCCTCGTTAGCGAGCCGCTCTGAGAGATCCACACACCGAGTGGCTGACAGGGGAAACAATAATGAGTCAAGTTCAGCTGTCACAAAGAGTGGGGACAGTGTGATAAAGCTTGAATAGAAGCAGGATGAAGATAATTAACAACAGCCATTCAAGTCGCCTTACGGGGAGCCTACATGGCTTTAAAGCACGCCTCTGAAAGCCAGCCTTTCGGACAGACGTTCCCTTTCAGCCCCTGCGTCGTTCCCACCCGCTCTCTGAAAGTAGATTTTCTGTGCTTTCGCAACTTTTTGCAGGATTAAGATTATGTAAATTCTCAGACAACAATTTCTCTCCTCTGCCAATGAGGTGGCTTTTGTGCATTGATGACAAATATAATTACGTTCTTTCTCTAATACATAACCACTTGTTCAGGGCCGTAAACCACTGAGAAACATGACTCAACACTAAATACGGCTTAAAAACCTGGACACATTTTAGCATTCACACTGAGCCCACCAGGATAGAGATGGCACCTGATTTAAAATCAACAGGTGCACAATTAAGCTGGATCTACAGCCTGACCAACAAATCAGTAGGACAACGATATCAGCTTATAGTGAGAGTGCTCAGTTTCATTTGAATCATTGAAGACAAACAAATGTATGAATGGAAATAATAAAAAAGAAACTAATAAGGTCATTAATAGAAAACAAAAGCTGCTCATTATTACGGGTAGCTCTACCAACAGTGTTACAGTGAGTGAAGCTACCTGGTTTAGATGACTTTAGAGAACTATTTATTTAAAGAAAGGTGGTGAGCACATCTGTCAGCAACTGAGAGTACAAAGCTCAAAAAATTATCATTATTAATCTGCAGTAACAATAAAAAATTCTTTTTGGGGGGTGTGGGGTAAGGCTGCCACTAACGGATGTTTTTCTATTGATTAATCCACAATAAAATCTAATTAAATCAATATAATTTGATTTAAAAAGGATATTTTCTGCAAAACGTTTAATTGAGCATTAAATTATAATTGTATAATGCAGCATGAAAGAAAATATGAAGGTTTATATTAAAGTGTGAAACCAGTTTGGACAGGGAACTCCAGCGTGATAGTCAGCAGTGCAATGGGATATTTAGTGTATGTATGGCATTCCCTACACAAAGATATATACTTACAATAATGGCGAAAATTAAATAATTAGGTATGGTTCATATCCCATCAAGCCCAAAGCACATAAACACACCAGCACCGCCAATCAACGTAAAAGCCAGACGCAACATGAAGGCCGTTTCTGCCGTTCCATCGTCCAGAAGAGTGCTGTTTTCTCCTGAAGTGATCTGCATGGTACTACTGCTGCTGTGATATGCCATTGAAACCTTGCCCAGTGTACAAACCACCTTTTTGTTTCATGTAATTTGAAGTACTCCCACACATTCATAACCTTGGGCCTTTGGGAACTTTTAAAAACCTGTTTTAAGTCAGACTCTGCTGCTGCTGGCATTATGGTTATGTTTGAACAGAAGCTCTGAATGGAGCCGGCTGATGTTGACTGGAGCCAAAAAATGACTGACCTCATGCAGCAATGACTTAGTGTTAATGAGGAAAAGCATTTGTTATTTATTAAACTAAAGTGTTTTAGAGATCTGAAAAAAGGTACTTCGTGTCTGCAATTGGAGTTGTTGCTTGTAAAGACTATAAAAACATGGTTAGCTAGGGTAAGTATTGCTGCTTGTTATAATATGTGAATATGTCAAGTTACACTGAGTTATGAAGCCTGGAAAACAGGCAAGTAGGCTTGGACAGTGCATTTACATGAAAGTTTAGAATAATGAATCAGAGTATTCTTCCTTTTCCTTGCGATTTCCAATTCATTGTGTTTGGCCAGTTTCGGGACGATAGCGATACTGATACTGAGCATCGTATCATTCCACCCCTTAGTCCTGATGTCTTACTCCTGATATTTTTACCGTGAAAAAAAAAATAAGGGCGACTTTCCAATCACAAAAATCCATCAATGGGACTATGGCAGTGTTGACATGCCTACATGTCACCAGCTATACTTTTAAAACGGTTTTAAAGATATCAGTTCTGCAAAGAAGCACAGAGCAACTCATTACTTTTCTAAATACCTTTAACGTGAACCAACATCTAACATTAAAGTCCATCTTAGAGCTAGTGTTTAGCGTAGGCTACTACTTTCCTAGCTATGCCAGTAAAGTTTACCATGATAAAGAAAACAAAGACATAAAGACGACGAGAAAACTGCAATCTTCACTTCACTTCACTTCATCTGCCCTAGGCGGAAAAAGATAGGACTGTGGGTAATCTGGCGTCACCTGCTGTGGTGCAGGGTCACCTCTTATGGTAGGTAGAAAGTTAAATGCGAGGTCAGCAAATGTGTGTTGTGTTTACATGCGATTATATTAGCTAAAGTGCAGAAGGCTAGTGGATAAGTGATGGTTGTCCATCTCACTGCAGACTCTTAACTGCCCCCCCCCCCCACAAACCCGTAGCCAGGTTAGAACCAAGTCAGATTTTGTGCACATTTTGTGAGTCTGCTTTGCTTCTGAATATCAAAGAAGTACTGCAGGGTTAAAGGCTAATAAAGTACCATTAGGATATTTGATTTCCAGCAATATGACACTGCTTGTTTCAGAGATAACAGGCCTAACTTCTTATGCTTAGTTACACATTTCTGCACTCGATCATGCAGACCTAGGATCTGATTTCTTTGCTCTACAAAACTAGTCTTCTTAAGCATATTGTATCATATTGCAGCACCTGCAACGTGATGAATGTTTAAGGGTCTGCCAAGGCCTCATTCTGGTGAGGTATAAGAGATGTAGATGAGATGGACGGGAAGTCTGAGGCCGCACTCAAACATAAAGTAAACCAATAATGAGCAGAGCTAGATGTAATAAAACAAAGCCATGACTGAAGGGGAAAAGCAATCTGGCCAGAAACCAACGTTAAAGGATAAAACTGGACGTGAAACCACAGCTAAAGGGCAAATCTTTTCCCCTTAATGCCAGCAGGATGATCTCTGCAGTACCCTAAGCATACATTTCGAAGGAGTGCTGTGAATGGTTCTTTAAGCAGTGCCTTTTACATCAAGAGAAGGTTCTTTAGACCTTTACAACAAGGTTCTTCAAGTTGACTCTTCTCTTTATGGAACCAAAAGCGGTTCTTCTACGGCAATCGTTCAAAGAACCATTTGAAGCTTCTCTGTTTTCAATAAAATAGTCCAAGAGGACTCCAAAATAGGCCAAACCTTGCCAAGGAAACTAGAAAATGGCTGGCTGAATGGCTTTTAAACTGAAGCACACTGCTCTTCTCCAGATAGCAAGCTGATCCCATAGCTGTGGTTTAATGTCTCCAGATTTCACCCCTTCCAAACTCCCTAATTTGTGTTTTGAGTGCGGTACAGTGTAAATAACCTTTTTAAGCTGATATTATCGGCTCAAAACCAAGGACTGAAGTTCAGTAATGATGCCATTAACTTCTACTCTGTAGTTAGTTGGACGCATATTTCGATATGGGCAAAAGAATGAGAGGCTTGTTAACCCCAGCAAGGGGTTCGTTCTGGCCCCTTGCACAAACTTCCAAAATGCTGCAGCCTGACATTTATACCGCGCAAAAGCACGCAGGCAAAACAGAGCAAGCGTTTGTTTGTTCATACAGGTAGCACACCGCGAAACCCAGCACAGAGGGGCATATTCACACACCACTACACTACAAGCCAACAAGACGCACCGCAGTTTCTCGCACCCTAAAACAAGACTTTTAGTTCAGAGAATAAAAAGAGCTAGAACCATACTGAGGTCCATGCAACCCAACGTCAGGCTTAGCCTCAGCCACGCTCAAAATATCCAATAATAACGTCAACAATAGCAGCGACAGCAGCCAGGCCAGCAGACCTTCACCTAGGATTACCAGCAAGATTATTTCTTACGTAATCTGGGAACTGCTAGGCTACGTCGAGGCACTGACCCAAGATACTATTCCACACGAAAACTTGCGCAAAACGTAACCTAAACGAAGCTCCTTCGACAGCTCACTAAAGAAAACACAAGGCCTAATTGCAACATGAGGCCGTAAGCATCCTCCCAGACTTCCTGCAGAGACCTCCTCATGAACTGGATTCAGTCTTACTAAAACCAGGTGAGGAACATGAAACTGAAAACGCCCCAAAGGAAATAACAGGCCCAAGTAAATTCTGCATGACCAGCCTTACTCCTGACATACAGGTCGAAGAGTGTGTGTGTGGGGGGGGGGGGTCATAGGAAAAATGTCTGGGAGTTCTCTGTTACAGTCTTTGACATGCAGCGCTGAAAGTGAATTCCATTATCATGACAATCGAAGGAAACTGGTCTCAATTGCATACTTCTGATCCGGTTCCACCTACTTAGCGCAACGTAATGTGAGTGACAGAGTTTAACAACGAAGGTAAAGTTTATTAAGAGCGTCTCAGCTGCTAGACTGAAGGAACTGGATTTCAGGATTTCAGCTCTCTGATCATTTTAACCAAGGTCTCAGATCTTCATTGGCTTGTTAGGGCTATGACTTGTTCGCAGACGTCGTTAGGAAATCAGTAGGAGATGCAAAACTTGAATTTCAAAACTTGAAAGAAAATCATCCTAAGAATTTGAGAAAGACTCGTAGCTGGATACCAAAAGTGATTACAGGCTGGGGTACTTGCTGAAGAGGGTTATGCCAAGTACTGACCATGCATGGTGCCCAAACCTTTACCTCTGGACCTTTTTCTTTTTTGTTATTTTGAAACCGTAAAAGATTTGTGATTGGAAATCGGGTCATCTCTTACTTGGACGGCTGTTTACAGTAGCAGCGTAATCTTCCCCAGGGGTGCCTACACTTTGCATGCCACTGGCTCTTGTGTGTAGTTGAAAAGTCCATAATGGCTCATAATGCATTTTGCAACTAACCCCGTTATTACCGTATTATTACATCTCGCTATCCAGGTTTGAGATGTCAGGATCACGTAGTAAAGCCTTCCTCTTCCTCTCTGTGATTTCAAAACGTGAGCAGGCTATTATCCAACAGTATGGTTACACATTACCTTTACACAACTGCGTAAAACCTGTGCACTGACCTACTCCACTACTGCTGCTGCTTTAGAGTCAACAGTGGAGTTTGGCAAATGGCAGATGAACCTGGGTCACAGGAACCTCTCAGTCTGGCCGTTTCTTCTGACCAGCCGGAGCCTCATTCAGAGAGGTCTTCAGCACAGAGGGGCTGAGGATTCGGAGGAGGCTGAAGTCTTAGGACACATTCACTAAAGGCAGAAACAGTGAGGTGCTCTTAGTCCCAGACTAGGACTCGGTTGGCTGTAGGAGAAAGTTGGCCGGGGCTGTTAGGCCTGTCAGGCAAGTGAGACACGAAGAGATGGAGGGCAACAGATAAGGCCAGAGGGGGAAAAGGCGAGTTTTGTTGACTCCAATCCCGGCCCCCCCTTTCTCACTACCAGCCACCCTCCCTCTCTCCCTCCCTCCTGGCTCAAACACATCAGCCATGCCATGCATGAAGTAGAAAGGAGCAGAAAGAGTGACAGCAGCGTCACTTGCAGCTCTTTCCCCCTCATATCAAACCACCACACAGCTTAAACGCCCCCTAACAGATGCACTAACTAACTAATTAACTAACCAACAACATTACCTAACTAACACACACACACACACACACACACACACACACAGAGCCGAGAGGCTTCTTCGCCTCCGAGAGGAGGAAGGAGCTGAGACAGCGGGGCGCGCGCGCGCGCGAGAGCGAGAGAGAGAGCGAGAGAGAGAGAGCGAGAGAGAGAGAGCGAGAGAGAGAGCGAGAGAGAGAGAGAGCGCGAGACTGACTCTAAACTTACCTTTGGAGTAGAGCGAGTTTGGGGAACGGAGGTCGAGATCCGCGCTGAAGAGCGAGCTGAAGTCAGAGGGCATCGCAGTGCCGCTCCGAGCCCGAGAGGAAACCCGCTCCTGCCCGCGGCCAAAACCGACGAGGGACAAAAGTAAAGACAGGCGCAGACTTCCTTCACCATTCATAAAAAGGTCGTCACGCAGTTACTGCTCCGCGTTTGGTCACTTCACGCTAAGCGAGAAGTGCGTGTTTGTGTGCGTGCGTGAGCGTTGAGTTGGTCTCGTGCTACCCCGCCCACTCCACGCAGGCGCGTCGCTGAGGATGAGCGATGGGCGGAGCTACGGTCACATGATTGACGTGGTAAACAAACGAAACAGGAGTCCTTTCACGATCAGCCCTGCCTGCAGAAATAGTGCACGCCTGGAATAGTGCACGCTTGTAGGACACGTAGTAAATATTTATTCTACTTTATATATATATATATACATGTCCAATAAAAAAACATGTCTCCAGAATGGTGACTTTACAGGAGAAGGCAAAAATTTTCATAACTTTGAATGGAAGTCAATGTAAAATACGAGCTTATTATCCAAATAATTCAGAGCATGTAGGTCCCACTTTAGCTGCATGGCTCCACAAGTGTGTGCAAAGGCCTCTGATGACCAGATCAGATCCACTTGAGAGAGTTGCCTGAACGCGAGATTTACTGGAAGAGATAAGATAAAATCAAATCAGACCTTTCTGTACAAAGGCGTCGACATGGTCAATGTCCCCGATATACTTAAGTTTGAATATTTACCTATAAATAGTACAGACTTGCTTGTCATAACTCTTAGAGTTTTAATGCGGCCTCAGATCTTTAGGCTGGAACATCCCCTGGGCAGGGCACCAGTTCAGTGCAGGGTACCACACATACACCCATTCACTCAGACACTCACACCTAGAGGGTGATTTTACATTGTGAATTCACCTACCCATGTGTGGAGGTGGGAGGAAACCAGAGGACCCAAAGGAAACCCATACACCCAGACACTGGGAAAACACACCAAACTTCTCACAGGCAAAAACTGGAGCGAGAGTGACAATCGAACCTACAACCTCAGGCCCCGGGAGCTGCACCACTTTGTGGGCCCCTAGTGCAATCAGTGCACAGTTATTCTGACTGATGACCTAAATATTAAAATATCATGAAATATTCCTATCCTGCTGGGCGTGGTCTCTTTCAGGACTTCTACAGGTCTCAAGGGGTCACTAAACGGTTTGATGAGAATGAAAATGATATAAGTCATATGCTCTGACCTTCGCAGTCTCTTCCAATGCTCTCCACCACCATCATCATCAAAGCACCACCTGAGGGAATGTGCTTAGAAAGAATGGTGTTCCCTCCCTCCAGTACAGTTCCAGACTCGTAGAATCTGTGCTAAGCTGTACTGAAGCTGTTTCACCTGCTTATAGTGGCCCAACACCTTGCTAAGGTGGTTTTCCATTACCATGTAGTTCAACATATATTTATAAATAAACATAGAAGTTTTAATAAGCTCTGAGACAAAAAAATGAAATGTGCACATGTTATGGGATTCACTGCTGGAAGGGGCTTCAGTAACGTTACTGGGATCCTTCAACTAAATAAAGCTTTTCGTGGAATTGCCCAAGTTAAAATGGGGATTTGCTGTAACACTGAAGGACATGGCTTCCAGTGACAAAACGTATCAGGTAACCACACTTTTAAAAATATATGGGTGATAAAAATGATAGAAATAGATGGCGGAGGTATATATCACATTCATGTGATTTTCTTGAATTTATTATTATTATTTTTTTTACACCATAGGACACTTTTGAGATTTGGGTCGAAATAATAATAACACTTTTTTTTAAATATAATAACAGGTTCATGTAGAATAACGACATGTTTAATCGTTTAGTGATGATGACAATATTGATTATATATCATGTGTGACAGTGCCATGGCAATGTCATGTTAACAAGTCAAACATCTACACATAATCACCAATAATTACTAAGTGAAAACAGGTTTATAAAATATGCAATTTTATTTTACTGACAAAAATAGGTTATTTAAGGGTTACTGTAGCTGTATACACTCTTAGCCTAATACTTAGTTGATGCATCTTTGGTAGCAATTACAGCTTCAAGGCGTCTTGGGAAAGAAGCGATGTGCTTGGCACACTTGTTTCTGGACATTATTGACCCTTCCTCTTACCATATCCTTGAAAGCTCTGTCAGGTTGGATGGGGTACGTCGGTACACAGCCATTTGCACCTGTAAAGCAGCAGCAATGTTCTGCACTCTTCTTGTATGCCTTAACAAAATCTTTTGACCCCATGGCTTGGAGTTTGCTCTGACATGCACTGTCAACAGTAGGACCTTATATAGGCAAGTGATGGCAATCCCCAATCATGTCCAATCAATTGAATTCACCACAGTTGGACTCCAATTGAGTAAAGACATCTCAATCAGTGGAAACAAAATGCACCTCAGCTCACTTTTAGGTATAAAGGTGTGCATACATATGATATTTAACATTTTGATCTTCTATAAATTAGCAAAATTACTAAAAGCCTGATTTTGAACCTGAATCCAATCTATCTTAGAATAAATCTGTAGCGTAATAAAACGTGGAGAAGGTGTAGGGGTGTGCAGACTTTCTGACTTATATAGATATATATATGTAGAGAAAGACATTGAAAGTATTGAAACATGGGGGCAGTGGTGGTTCAGCGGTCAGAACTCCGGGTTATTGATACCTGGGTTCGATACCTGGGCTCGGCAAGCTACCTCAGTACGCCTCAGTACCTGGCAACCCTGCTTTGTAACTTAGCGTGGTTATGTAGTTGCTTTTATACACCTGTGGCAATGGGATTGAAAGAAACATCTGAATTCAATGATTATGAAGAGGTACCATCATAGTCTATAAATAAATAAAGAAATAAATATATACATACATACATATACATATAGTAATTACACATATAAAGAGTGTGAGGGTGAGAGAGAGAAAGAGAAACAGACAAAGAATACAGAACTCGCACTGAAAAACATTTGTCTGTGTGTGTGTGTTTCTGTGTGTGACAACAACTTTCCATCATCACAGATCCTGTGTTTACAAAGGAAGCACATGGTCTGGCAGCATTACAGTTGCCACATTGTTCAGCAGGGTGACAGTTAAGTCACTACAGCTACACCAGATTTCATCACTGCTGGCTGCAGGTGGCACTGCATAAGTACTGGACTCAAAACTCAATGAGACAATTGTTTATCAACATGTGTAAGAATGTGACATTTTGTTTTTCTTGTGAGACTATTTCAGTTCTTATGAACGCTTATCAAAAAAAAAAAAAAAAACGAATTCTGAGAATGCACCGTTCATAACAGCCTGCCTGAATGTTCCTCGCACACACTTCATAATATAGGCCTTGTTCAGGATATGAATATCAGTGGTGCTGTTAGGTGATGGAGGAAAGGGAACGACCCTGACAACAGCAAACAGTCCAGAACACGCTGCATGTATTTGTTTGTTTTCAGCCTGAGAGTGAGAGATGTAGGTTTCTGAAGGGCCCACTTCATGACATCCTTATCTTGTGTGTAATATTTGTTTGCCTTTATCTCGACATTGCGCAGGTCTGGCCTACATGCCTGTGAACCCATCCAGGTCGTTGAACTGTCTAGTAAGCCGACTGGATCTGTGATATAATCCGGAAGTTGTTTAGCCATTCATGAATGAAAGATTTCATTTGAGCCGATGAAGTACTTCAGAAGACTTCGGTATTAAGTGAAGACACAAAAAGCGCAAATATGATAAAACACTACTCAAAAATCGACAAGATGCACTTATCTGAGGATGATCTGGCTGACAGCCCTCTGTCTATGGCGAACAAATATAGATACACAACATAATGGACAGAGCACTCTGTCCGCATTTGCCTTTTGAGTGAAGTTACTACAGCTTTGCTCGGTGAAAGCTTTACTCTATACGCTGGTTGTGTTGTAGGCGACACCACTGTGTCCATGACTAACTATGAAAACGTATCCATCTTTTATATGATTATACCTTAAAGAAGGTCAGGCCTTTATCCACTTTACTGTGGATACTTACAGTTACCTTGAACTTTTCAACCATTTGCCACAATTTAGGCTTCAAACATAAAGATATGAAATTGTCATTTTTTGTGAAGAATCAACAACAAGTGGGACACAATTGTGAAGCAGAATGAAATTTATTGGATATTTTAAACGTTTTTAAGAAATAAAAAAACTGAAAAATGGGGCGTGCAATATTAGTAATTAAAGTAAGTAAAGGGGCCGAATAATATTGCACGCCCCACTTTTCAGTTTTTTATTTCTAAAAAAAGTTTAAAATATCCAATAAATTTGACGATTGAGTCCCACTTGTTGTTGATTCTTCACAAAAAATTACAATTTCATATCTTTATGCCTGAAATGTGGCCAAAGGCCGAATACTTTTGAAAGGCAATGTATGTAGGGAATGCACACACACAGAACACTGGCATAACCGATTAATGTACCAAACATTCAAACTAAACTAGCTAGCTCACTAAAATGCTTTCAAAACTGGCTTTAGCCCACCAGGTTGCTCACACTCAAAAAGAGGGCGGAGCAATGTTAGCCTTGAGATTGGTCAGGGTTATGCTGACCTAACTTGACCCACTTTTAGGACCGCTTATTCTACATTGTGAGGAGAGCAACACAGGTGAAATACAGCAGATATTTATTAGACTTTGAGAAGATATTCACAAGACGTACTTTGTACATTTACACAGAGGGCCCTGAGGAGCAAAATTAACTTTATTACAAAGAAATAACAGGCTTTAAGCTGTTATAGCTGGCAAAAAGGATTATTTGGAGTGATATCATGGTAGAACGTCAACAGAGAAGCTTTCAATGTGTTAGGGATGGACAATAATGTCCGATTAGTATCGTTATCGGTGAACAATTGCTTTAAAAAATTGTAGCATCAGACAGGGGTTTGTATTTAACTGTTATTTCGCACACACAACCCTCTATAAATACAGGTTACATTTTCCGTAGTGCTAATCCAGGTAGATGTAGCAGCAGAGACTGTATGTACTTGAGAAATATTGGCATCGGCCAATCGTCTCTGCATTATACTGTTCTTTAAACTGAAAAAACAAGAAAGAAAGGATGACCTTTGAACCAGCGACAGGGTCTTGGGTGCCTAAGGCTCACTGATATGATCCATGCAGGTCCTAACTTGCAACTTGCAGGACAACTTAAAGGATCTACTGCTATCCTCTAAGTGCCAGATACCACAGAACAACTTCCTATGGTCCTATGGAGTCCACGTCTCGAAATATTAGTGGCACAAGATGGACCTATCTTAAATTAGGAAGGTGTTTTTTTTATGTTCAGTGTACTGTTTTCTGTAGAGCATGGGTTCTCAAACCTTTCTCAGCCATTGACTGTATTTATCAATATAACTGAACTGTTCAAATGACCACATTTAAACCATCACATTTATTTAATGGCAGCGCAAGAAGTTTTCCAGTGATGTCAAAGTTTATATTAAAGTTTATATTGGCCTCTGGATTCCTTGGGTAAATATTAGGGATCCCTTGTGGACCCTACATTGAGAACCGTGGCTGTGGTGGAACTCCTTTTCACTACAGTTGACAAAAACATGGCATTTGAACAGGGGTGCTCAACATTTGCATACGAATATCAGGTTCAGGACAGGTCTGAGCTGTAGGACGACAATGAAGACAATGAAGCTGCTGTTTATTTTGCAGTATTGGGATCAAATCAGATCACGCCCAGATTGTTTACATGCCTTCACTCCACTTAACTCATCTGTTTGGGACGTCTACAATTTTGGTATGACTTCTCGCTCTCTCTCTCTTTTGCACACACACAAAAACATAAGAGCAATTATAATGGGAGATCATGTTTACACAACTTACGATGGCACTGGTTGGAAATACCAGGCCTTACTACTACTACTACTTCTACAAATTATCGAAGTCGAACAAGCACAACAAAGCATGGCTAACTGTTTAGTGTGGTGTTACTCAGTTGCTCAGATCCACCCACCCAAGATGGCAGCTTAGTACAGTGCCACAGAAACCCAAAAATAGAGTTACACTGTCCCACTATCTTAGCTCGCCCACTTTGACAATTATAGTTAATGAACAACAAGGGTTCAGCCGCAGACCTCTATGTTTGCTCCACTGCTCTTTCTATAAAAGGAAAACACGTAAATACAAACTTAACATCACAGGCTCCACAGTTTACAGCCTTGCCCTTGAATGAAGGCGTTTTTATTGGCAATCGGGGAATCAGATGATAAGCAATTTTACAACCCCCTAATGACCGGTTCTATATGGCCATAAAGTGGACACGTCATCCTTTCAGAAATATATAGTGCTAGAAGTTGCATATTTCGGAGAAAAGGCATGACTCATTTTCAATAGAACACTTATATACATAATGCATAATATTTACATAATAATATATAATGTACACAAAAAAAAACTTTACTTAATCCATTAAGGTCAACAATTTCCACTTAACTGTAACTTAACTATGATTAAATCACATTATTAAGATGCAAATAACTTAAAGAAACCAACATGACTATATTATGTAAAACCATTATGACTGTATTAAGGTTAATTAAGGTTAGCTTGGTATTTACTTAATAGTGAAACTGACCAATATAAACTTTCTTTTGCTTTACTTAATTGTGTTGATTAACGACAACAGAAAGACATTTCATTATACTGACTTAACTCACATATGTAAATGTAACTTAACTGTTGGGCCTCTGATAGTCAATTGTATTTATTAAGACCTAATAACTAACAACATTAACTTCCAAATCACTGCCAGAATAATCCTGCGGTACTGTAAGAGTGAACACCACAGTAATCAGCCAGCGCACAGTCACGCTCAGCAACCCAGAAAATTGCAACTTGCTCTTGGGCCTCACTGAGGCCAGGCAGACACCCATCATATAAAACAGAAACGCATACCTAAGAGAAGGCAGCCTGTGGGGAATGACTATGTGCTGACGGCGCATGAAAGGGTAGAAAGAGGACATGCCCAGTATTAAATGGGTGATGCCAGGGTGATGCAAGGTTGCACTGCTCAAGCTTAAAGTGCACCCTAGAGTTCACTCAGTCGGTATAACACAATTGTCTGGTTGCAGTAGAGGCTCAATTCATTCATATTCATCACCAAGCCCCGGACGCGCACTCTCAGGCCCCAAACTGTCAGTGGCAAATGAAGTAAGCTGTGGGCGTGGCCATGCCAGATCGTGTACCTTGTGTGCGGAAGTTGAAACACAAATAAATGACACTGTGTCTACAGGGAATAATTAAATTTTGCTAAATGCAGCCCTGGTCGAAATTTCTATTACTTTGAATAGCTAAGTCAGCAGAAGATGAAGTGTTCTCAAAAATGTCACATTATTTTCATCATTTGCAGCAAGATTAGTGATTTCCCTTTATTTCATACAATAATACAGTGAAGAAAGGAAAGGAGTACCATGTAAAAGTTGCTTAATTAGCTTTTAAGGGCTACGGCTTGTTCACAGACCAATTGTAGCTACATTTTTACAGCTTTAAAAATACTCCGATTCCTCAAACTTTGTCCCAACCGTCAGCAGCCATGGACTCTTCTAAGCAGCTGCCTAGAACTTTGGAAATGTAACTGGATAACTGATGCAGTGTCTGATCCACCTGTACCAGCGCAACACAGACTAACACACCACCACCATGTCAGTGTCACTGCAGCGCTCTGTGGTGGTCAGTCCTGTGGGGTCCTGAAGTTGAAGAACAGGGTATTAGTCTGGAAAGTCTGGAATTATAGAACTACACAGTGCTATAATGGACAATAATAATAAGAATAATCCTGATATAATGGGCAGTCAGTGTAGAAACGAGAAGGTGGTTATAATGAAGTGGCTGGTCAGTCTATAGTATGGTTCTTCTGTGGCTTCCCTTGCAGCTCCTTAGTCCTGTCTACTGGAGGATGGTTTTAGGCTATACTCACCTCTGCTCTGGGGCAGCGACATTACTTTCCACAGTGGAAAGGGGAAACCCTCTGCAGGTCCAGACTACCAGACTGACCTCTAGTGTCTGAACTGGGCTCCTGAGTCCTGCCCTGACTGTAGATGGAGCTCCACGACAGCAGGCGGCGGGAGCTGAGTGTCCGACACCCGAACGAAGAAGAGAGGGAAGCGGAGCAAGCGGCGGAGCTCAGCCTAACACTGAGGAGCGCAGCAGAAACTCTTCCGATTTTTCTAGAAAGTGTTTGAACTGCACAGCCCATAATGCCGGATCTAAACGTGGAAAGGGTCGTGGTTCACCCTTTGGTCCTTCTGAGCGTGGTAGACCACTTTAACAGGTAAATAAGCAGCACTGAAATGCTGGCGAGGATTTTTTGTTAACTCACTCTCGCCTGTGGCTAACCGGTTAGCTAGCTAGCTAGCTGTGTCATTTAGCAGGCATGGCTAACACTATGCTAGCTAAATAGCTAGCTACTGCTAAGCGAATTGGACCAGCAGCACAAATGAGCTGTGTTTGAACCATTTCACTGCGTTGAGTTATTATTATTATTATTATTATTATTATTATTATAGCAGTATTTCCGCTGAAGTCGCCTGAATGTGACGTTAGCTAGCTGGCTACCATTAGCATAGCAATAGTTGTGAACTGTCTGCGGTAGCTAGCGAGCTAGCCAGCAAGCTAATGTGTGCTAGCTAGCTCGCTAACGTCCTACTAGCTAGTGTTTAGTTTCGGATAAGTGTTGCGTGACTAGGCAGCGGATTTAATAAACTCTCAGCGAGCTGCTTAGTGCGATGTATGCTGTTTTTTTGGCTGGTGTTTAGCTGACTAGCCTAGCTGTGTGTCCAGGTACACGGCTGGTGTAGATGGAAAGCGGAGCATCACTGGCTGACGGGACACAGCTAGCTATAGCCAATGCTGAGGTGTTTTTGCTCGTTAACGGCGAGTCTTGGCTTTCCGGCTGTATTATAGAGCTCTGAAGTGCCTGAAACGGCTCGTTTCGTTAGAGATTTAGTTATTTAGTTATTATTTAGCTGTTCAGTCTCAAGTGTTTGTCTGATAAAGAAACGCCTTTCTACGAAACCCATGAAGTATTAATATAGACAAATAATTCAGAGGGATTTCAATCGTTCCCTAGCTAAATAAAAAAATTCGTCCCCTTGATTAACAGTCCTTTCTAGCTAACAATTTAAGAAACGCTTCATTGGTTTAACATTGTTTTCCCGATTTAATAAGTTGTTTCATTTATATAGCAATAAGTTTCTTCAAGTTTAGCAGGTCGTTCCCTTGATTCAACAACCCTTTCTCCAGTTTAATAAATCGTTCCCTTGATTCAACAACCCTTTCTCCAGTTTAATAAATCGTTCCCTTGATTCAACAACCCTTTCTCCAGTTTAATAAATCGTTCCCTTGATTCAACAACCCTTTCTCCCAGTTTAATAAATCGTTCCCTTGATTCAACAACCCTTTCTCCCAGTTTAATAAATCGTTCCCTTGATTCAACAACCCTTAATAATAAATCGTTCCCTTGATTCAACAACCCTTTCTCCAGTTTAATAAATCGTTCCCTTGATTCAACAACCCTTAATAATAAATCGTTCCCTTGATTCAACAACCCTTTCTCCCAGTTTAATAAATCGTTCCCTTGATTCAACAACCCTTTCTCCCAGTTTAATAAATCGTTCCCTTGATTCAACAACCCTTTCTCCCAGTTTAATAAATCGTTCCCTTGATTCAACAACCCTTTTTCCCAATGTAATAGCTCGTTCTTTTACTTGATTTAACCATCCTTTCTAACAATTTAGTAAACAGCTTGCTTGGTTTAACATTGTTTTCCCGATTAAATAAGTTGTTCCATTGAAATAGAAACAAGTTCCTTCAGGTTTACAAGCCGTTCCCTTGATTTACCAACCCTTTCTCTCAATTTAATAAATCGTTTCCTTGATTTAGAAGACTTCCCATGAATTAATCAATAATTTCCTTCGGTTAACTAAAACGTGCCTTCTAAACTGATGACAGACTGATATTTTCGACCTTGAAACATTGTCCCTTTCTTCTCAGCTAACATACTTGTTTATCGACAATGCTGTTAACTAATTGCAATTAACAGAACTGATTTTACTCATGTTTCATGTTTGAAGTTGAGTTGTAACAAAATCCATACATTTGCATCTATTTCACGCCTCCTTCATAAGCTTGCATCTTGATTTTGTATTTACAGAATTGGGAAAGTTGGAAGCCAGAAGCGAGTTGTTGGTGTCCTACTGGGCTCCTGGCAGAAGAAGGTCCTTGATGTGTCCAACAGCTTTGCAGGTAAGTTTGTGTATATGTTGTATTTATGTTGTTGTGTGGTTTTATTACTATTTCAGTAAATGGCTCATTTTAAACCTAATTAATTAATCAATCAATCAATCGCTTGACAGTGCCTTTTGATGAAGATGATAAGGATGACTCTGTATGGTTCCTGGACCATGACTACCTGGAGAATATGTATGGAATGTTCAAGAAAGTCAATGGTAAGACATTTTTAGATGACAGAAATAATGACATTTCAAGCCTTTATATTTGTTAAGGGTTAAATGAAGATTAAAATACTGGATTTTATTTGATGCAATATGTTGGGATGTCTGTGACTGAAAATGTCCAGCATTAATGTTCAGTTTTCCTTTTAGTTTATTAATCATTGTAGAAGTATGCTGTGCTGCAACTAATTTTAATACAATGCAATATGCCATGTTATATTCCTAATTTTGACCTATTTATTTAGAGAATATCTGTTGTTTGCTTTACAGCCAGAGAAAGAATAGTTGGCTGGTACCACACTGGGCCAAAATTGCACAAGAATGATATTGCTATCAATGAGCTTATGAAGCAGTACTGTTCAAACTCAGTAAGTATTGTGCCTTCAGTGAGTGTCTATTGTTTTTGGTTGATAAATCGAACCACCAGGAA
Source organism: Salminus brasiliensis (assembly GCF_030463535.1). NCBI lineage: Eukaryota > Metazoa > Chordata > Actinopteri > Characiformes > Bryconidae > Salminus > Salminus brasiliensis. The sequence continues at coordinate 27,828,998 of NC_132894.1, forward strand.
CTAGTGGTTGCTCTGCCTTTATTGTTGTTTTTGTTTATAGGTTTTAGTCATTATTGATGTAAAACCGAAAGACTTGGGACTGCCAACTGAAGCATACATCTCTGTGGAGGAGGTGCATGATGTAAGTTCTGTTGATTCTGTTTAAACAAACTGTTTTAGTAGGATAGTTTGTAGGAAATGGCATTTAGCATTGATCTTAGCTTTGAGTTTAAGAAGACCTAACTTTTCATGTCTGCACACTTTGCTGTAGGATGGAACTCCCACATCTAAAACGTTTGAGCATGTTACCAGTGAAATTGGGGCTGAGGAGGCAGAGGAAGTTGGAGTTGAACATTTGCTACGGTAAGGTGTATTTACTTTGTTTTTGTTATCAGTGTAGGGCTGGCCAGAAAAAATAAAATACATGAGTGTTTGTGGGTGCAACGTCCAGTATTCACAAGCCCAGTATTGCGTTTTTGAATGTGGTGGCTTAAATTCAGAAGTGGAAGTGTTTAGGAATCACAGCAAGCAGACCATGTAAAGTTACAATGCGGGGTTGCCAAGTGCTGAGGCACATAATGCATAAAAACCGGACTCGATACCTGCAGAATTCCCTACCTGCTGTTAGAGTTGCAATGGGGGACATATCGTATCTGTAACTGGTAAAATCTGATAATGAAGACAACACTGTTGTGCAACAAACTTGTTGCTTTGAGTATTCAGAGCCGGTAAATTGCTGTTTAAGCCAGTTTAATTAAGATCAGGACTGATGATCTTGTGATGCCTTACAGGGATATCAAGGACACAACTGTTGGTACCTTGTCTCAGCGCATCACCAATCAGGTGCATGGTTTGAAAGGCCTCAACTCCAAGTTGTTAGACATCAAGAGCTACTTGGAGAAGGTCGCAACAGGAAAGCTGCCCATCAACCACCAAATCATCTACCAGCTGCAGGACGTCTTCAATTTGTTACCTGATGTAAACCTGCAGGAGTTCATCAAGGCCTTTTACCTCAAGACAAACGACCAGATGCTTGTGGTGTACCTGGCCTCGCTCATCCGCTCTGTCGTGGCCCTCCACAATCTCATCAATAACAAAATCGCTAACCGTGACGCAGAGAAGAAAGAGGGCCAAGAGAAAGACGACAGCAAGAAGGAGAAGAAAGAAGACAAGGATAAAGATAAGGACAAGGAAAAGGACAAGGGTGACGCATCTGCGAAAAAAGATGACAAAAAGGAAAAGAAATGAACTTTAAATCCTGACAAGGACTGACGCAATCTTGGCTAAAGCGGGAAGGAAGTTTCTTCTTTTCTCCTGTAACAATCTACAGGTTTAGCCGAGCTTTGTCTGTGTCTCTTTTGATATACAGGACTTTTCATTTTGTGTTTGAGTCTAAAACAAGCAGCAAGGTGATTCAGTTTAAAGGATGTTTTCTGTCTTTATGCCCTGAACTGATACTTGTACTGCTTGTTTGCATCCATATTGTATCACTGTTAAATGACCAGCGAAATGCATCTCTTCTCTGTTAAACCCAAAGCAAGGTCCAACTGTAGTGACATTTTATTGTTCGTGGATTAACACGTTTTGTTCACTACATACACAAACAGTGCCAAGAGCGCATTCACCCAACATGCTTCCAATATGCCCTCACGTAGAACTTTCAGACATTTCTTCATCTGTAAAATGGATTGAAAACACATTTCCAAATAAACACAAAAGCACTAATATGTCTAAGTCATAGTCAAAAATGAGACTGTATGCCCCTTTTCCCAATGGTATTTTATTTGTAGAAATTAAAGGCAAACATTTCCCATATAAGTTTGGCTTGGAAGTGTGAACAATATTAATGCTGAGTATGAAAACTAAACACTATCCACTGACCCACTAAAACTACTGGAGACAAGGTGACAAAAGAAACTGAAGAAGGATGTGATGTAGAGAAGATTTAATGGTTCTTCTCATTCTTCTTTTTGGTCTTGATTCCCAGAAAGCTGCAGATCTTCAGAAGCATCAGGTCCACAATTTCCTCCTCTTCAGAGGGCTGGAGATGCAAGGAATATTGTTATTAGGTAACCATTTAAAAGTAGGCTGTAACACTTTGTTCACATTGCGAATCAGGTTTGTTAAAATTTGCTCAGATTTGAAATTACAGGCTCATCTAATATGTTGGGGCAGATTGTGCTTGTTTGCCTGTATAATCCATATTGGTTGCCACAGTAACAATGCTTTGTTCAGACAGACAATCAGGACAGTGGTGCTGATGGTTCTGTTCTGTTAATTATGATGGGGTGGTTTTATTAGGAACTCCTGTACACCTTAGTTAGGAATACCCATGCTAAAAACGAGCGGGGGGAGAAATATGCAGTACCTTGTGGTGTCGTTGCTCTTGACTGAACGCTTCAAGAATGACCGAGATGAAGAGGTTCAGCACCACAAATGTCATGAAGGTGATGCAAGAACCAATGATGAATGCACCAAGCACTGGGTTCAAGTCCAAAACCTGCCAAAGTGACAGAAAATGAAGTAAATGGTGGCTTAACTTCTGGTCAGGAGAGTATTAAAAAAAGCATCACCTACCTCTTCGTAATTGAATATGCCAAGCTGCAAGCTGACCATGGCTGTAGCTGCATCTATAAGGGTCTTGTAAGTATACAACTTCCAACCAAACAACAAATTGCTCTATTGAAGAAGAAAAAAAAAGCCCTAAAATGTCACAAATTCTATAAATTTCATAAAGCAAAAATGATAAATGTGGAATTGAAGAAGTGTACTGGACTCTCACAACAATGGAGTAGGCCAGGACCATAATAACTATGACCACAATGAAGCTGGAGATGTCAGTCCATGCCCGCTGCAGCGTGGAGGTGATCATGTTGAGTTTGGAGTTGAGGCGCATCAGGTGCCACATCTTTATGGTGGCCAGCAGAACCACAAAAGCCGTGAGATACCCCAGAGCTGAATCTGCTGCTGCAGTCTCGTAGAAGCTTGGGAACCTGGAGAGGGGTAACTGGAATATGAGCTCATACTGTTTGTGGGATGTGCATGCGGAAAGCTCATGGAGGAATTTATGCTGTTCTCTTACTGGTTTTTGTGGCCTTGATAGTACGCCAGGTCCTGGTTTCCCTGCACCATCCTCTTGATGAACACAGAAAAGGCTGTCCAGCTTAACAGAATGATGGCCAGTTCCAAAATATTCCATTTGTTCCTAAAGTACTCCCATTTCTGCTGCTTCATCAGCTTGCCCTGTTAAGATTATAGCCAACAGGCCTGAGAACTCTCTGTAATCACACATTTCAGTTTAATCTCATATCTGCAATTTTGTCTTAATGGCCGTTTCTAGCTGTCCTATGACAGAACAGGACTGTCTGGAGCAGATAAACATGAACCTTTTGCGCAAAGCCCCCAAGCATTGAGCTGTGAAGCAGAACTGAAGAACTGTGTTGTCTGGAATGATGGATGGTGCTCCATCCAATACTTTTGGGGTGAGTTGGGGCTGAGGTGGAGTGGTGATCGTCTAACATCCTGACCTTACTAACGCTCTTGTCGCTGAAAGCAACCAAATCCTCACAGCTGTGCTCCAAAATTAACTAGATTAACAAGATCAAAAGCAAGATTAACTCTTTTTAATACCCTTGCTTTCAGAAGAAACAGTGAATGAACAAGTGTCCGTTTACTTTTGCCCATACAGTGTTTTTATTCTTTCGCAACGTAAAACGACTGAAGCCATTTGAGTTCCGCTTTTCCTTATTATGTGAAATATTTTACAGATCAGGTGGACAACTTGCCTGTAAAAACATATAATAGAGGATGAAAAGGAAGTAAATGACCTCAGAGGCCAGCATATGAGTGCCGTCTTTGGTCTGGAAAAGACGGACATTTTGCAGCTCGGCCCGATACTGGAATGCTCCTGAGGGTAGCAAAAAGTGAGATTGACATTGTGCTTTGAAGAAATCACTGTATTTTAAAGTCTTAAACTTTAAAGCCATTTCCTCACCCACTGCTGTGGTTTCGAACATCAGCGTCACAATACAGAAGAGGTTGACGTTAGCGTTGTATACAGTAAACTCAACGAACACTGCCCGCGTAAATACGTCCAGCCATGTGTTATCAAATAGGTACTGTAGCACACTGTAGAGAAGAAGCAGACATTTCATTTAATCAGAAAAGCAGGAAAGACATTAAAATCCTTCAAAACCATTCACAGACCCTCAATCCCAAAATAGATATGTGATCGCATGGTGCATCTAAAATGCACTGGCAGTGACAAAGAATTTCAGGTGATGTCGTAGAGAAACACAATCACCAGATTATAGTCCCACCAGTTCTGAAAGGGATGGGGACTGTGTAGAGAAGAAGAAATCCAACCACTATTGAAGGTCTGTGGATAGCAGTGACCGGTGTGTGGGAAGGAAATAATTTAGGGGCGGGTTTCTTAAAACGTTCGTAACGCTAAATACCTCGTAACCTCATACTTAGATTCTTAAGAAGATTCTTAAAATTCCAAGCGTTCCCCGAAACTCTTCGTAACTAACGTAATACCAGAGACTAAGAATAGGCCTGTCCCGATAACTACGTTATCGACCTACCGTACAATATATGGGCATGACCTCAATATTGCCAATTCTATTTACTTGCGTGTATTTTAGTTGAGATGTTGGTCAGTTCTCAATCTGCAATCCTGTCTATAGTTGTGTTCCTGTGTCCGGTTGGCTAGGTAATGTAAGCTAATCTACATGGAACCACTCTTCTGCCTAACAGGACATAACTGTCTCCTTCAAATTCTTTACTAACGTTAGCTCTTTAATGTTTCGTGATCATCTGTGGGAAGCACAAACTGTTTGCTAGTTTCAAATCATTGAAGCAATTCCCACCTGCTTGCATCCTGCTGGTCAGGTCCCAGGTCCACTACGAAGCCTCCACCTCTATACAGAGCCACAGCACCCCAGACAGGGTGCGCTTTGAGTCTAGATTGAGTCTGGTACTGCCAGGGTGTGAGCAGTGTCTTAGATAAGTTGCCATCTATCCAGCGGTTCCAGCCTGGACCGTAGGAGCCCATGTCCTCCACCTCCCAAGAGTATGAAGCATGGCAGTCAGGAACAGGAACGGAGAGACGCATGGAACTGGCCGTCCTGCAGGAGTTCTTCTGCACTCGAACCTGACGGAGACGAGCGACTCCTACAAGTTTAGAGTTTCCATCGGTGATGAAACCTAAGAGGTTGAAAACTGAGCTCATTAAAGAGTTCACCTTTACCTGCAACACCTTTCAATCTGTGTACAATATATATCTGTATATATGTATATGTATAAGGACCTGAATGTTGTCCAAAGAGGTTCGTGAGAAGAGTGGTGTTGGCCCACGTGAAAACATCTTCATGGCTCATGCTGTCTGAGATGCCGTTGCCAAAGGTTTGCTGAATGTGCCGGGTGAGGAAGAAGGCATTTGGATCCCGCTGGCCATACGCAGCCGTGAGTAACATGGAGAAGAACCCTAAATAAACTGCAAGGGAGACAGATGTTTAAACACTCAGCTCTTTCTGCTTCTTATCACCATGAATCCCGGTATCATTTTATCTTACTGAGAATCTCAGTGATTATTGCAAAGGCTTTCTGATCTTTGACCATGCTGTCCTTTATCTTCCCAATATCAGAAGGAGGAGGTGGCTGGTAGAAGCTACATGTACTGTCCCTTCTGGAAATACGCACATCATCAGGATCACCTGTAAGCAGAAATGTAGGTTTATCCTCTGAACAGGCACTTTTTAGTGGGGACCTCTAACAAATTTTCAAAGGTCCGGCATAATTCAGTTTAATGCATTAGAAGTGGTTTGATGTGGAATGCTCAATTCTAGAGAAACTTCCTGTGTCCTCATCTGATTATATCACATTTCAGGTTGCCAGTACCCTAAACATAGTGTATCAACTTAGATCAGATGTCCTAAAGTAAGGTAGAGGTATGAGCAATACATTATGTGCAATGGTGAGAAGTAGTAAACACAACCTCCATAGCTAATCAACACAATCTTGAACTGCATCAAATTGAAAAGCTTTATAAATTCAGACTTGAACTTGTGCTAACACTCAGCAACTATACACTCCTTTAACCCCTTAAAAGCCTATGGTAGGCCGAAAGTGTTAATACAAATGTACAAATGATACAAACATTACCAAAGAATTGCCCCACCAGTTTGTACAGAAGTCCCTGTAGTTAGTGAGTAATACACCTTAGTGTGTAATTAGCCTTTCTGCGTTAAGTGGGTAATCAACTGTCTAAAAATTTGGAATACTGAAAATAATCAATGCCCACAAGGCAGGGGAAGGCTATAAGAAGATCATACAGTGCAGAATGTTATTAGGAAATGGCAGTTCAGGGGAAGTGTGGAGGTCAAGGTGAGGTCTGGAAAACTAAGGGTGTGTTTATACTTTAGTAATTAACCCTGGTGCGTTTGCTGTGTTAGTGCACTAGAATTCGCTAGAGTAAGTGTGAACGCTGCCTTTCGAACTCTGGTGCACACCAAACAAGCCTGAGCAGGGGCGGTTCGTTTTGAAGTATGAACACAGTTCATGGGTTCACTTCTGCCCGCAAAATCTATCAGCAACCCTGTCTGCTCACTCCACCAGCGCCATGCCGTCCTCATCTGTCTGTTTCATCATAGGTGAGTATTTGTGCTGACCTGCCCTCGTTTTATGCTTTAATGTCTGCCTGACACTTTGGTTTACACACTACCACACTACACAGTGTTTGAGAACTAGCCACCATTAGATTTGCATTCATTAGTGTAGTTCCCTCAGTAAAGACCTGTGTTAGTTGGGATGAACATAGTAGCGTTAAATTCTACAGCTTTAACGTACGTCCTTCTGAGAATAAAAAAAAAACATGGTTTAATACTGATAATCAAAACAATGTGATTTAATAAGACAGGTTTAGGAATCCAGTGGTTAGATTTTATCTTGCTAGTTATTGTGTGAATCAAGCAGGACCCACAGATACAGCCATGTTTCATATCTGTGTCATATGTTACCTTTTTTCCTTCTTTTGGTTTGATTGCAAATATGTCAGTATGAATGCAAAGCAAAACAGGACTAAAATGTACCATTTTCCTGCTTGGTCCAGAGCAAGAGAACCAAACTACAAGTATAAACTCACCCTAAAACAACTTTTGGAAAGAACTGCTTATATGCTGGTAAGACCAAAATCCACATACAGTGAGTCCAAGAAGTATTTGATCCCTTGCTGATTTTCTTCGTTGGCCCACTAATAAAGACATGATCATTCTATACTTTTAATGGTAGATGTATTCTTACATGGAGAGACAGAATATTAAAAAGAAAATCCAGAAAATAAATCTAAGGAATATATATTAATTGATTTGTATTTCATGGAGTGAAATAAGTATTTGATCCCTTAGTATTCATTAGCAGTTCTGGCTTTTACAGACCAGTTAGACACTCCCAATCAACTTGTTACCTGACCTGAAGCCACCTGTTCTCACTAATCACTTGTGTGAAAAACACCTGTCCACAGAATCAGACAGATCACACAGATTTCAAGTCTCCAACATGGGTAAAACCAAAGAGCTGTCACAGGACCTCAGAGTCAGAATTGTTGACCTTCACAAAGCTGGAATGGGCTACAAAAATATTAGTAAGGTGTTGGATGTGAAAGTAACAACTATTGGTGCAATTATCAGAAAGTTTAAAGAGTATAACATGACAATCAACAGACCTCGGCCCGGTGCTCCAAAGAAGATTTCGCCTCGTGGGGTGGCAATGATGCTGAGAACAGTCAGAAATCGTCCTGCAACCACTCGGCAGGAGTTAGCAAATGACCTGAAGGCAGCTGGGACCACAGTTTGCAAGGAAACAATTGGCAACACTTTGCGCAACAATGGATTCACATCCTGCAGTGCCCGAAAGGTACCCCTGCTGAAGAGAGCACATGTGGAGGCGCGCCTCAAGTATGCCAATGATCATTTGAAAGATGAACCAAGTTATTGGGAGAAGGTTTTGTGGTCAGACGAGACCAAAATTGAACTTTTTGGCCTCAACTCCACCCGCCATGTGTGGAGGAAGAAAAATGCTGCCTATGACCCCAAGAACACTGTGCCCACCGTCAAGCATGGAGGTGGAAGCATAATGTTTTGGGGGTGTTTCTCTGCCAAGGGTACAGGGCTACTTCACCGCATCACTGGGAAGATGGATGGAGCCATGTACCGCACAATCCTGAGGGACAACCTCCTCCCCTCTGCCAGGGATCTGAAAATGGGCCGTGGTTGGGTCTTCCAACATGATAACGACCCTAAACATACAGCAAAGGCAACAAAGGATTGGCTCAAGAAAAATCACATTAAGGTCATGGAGTGGCCCAGCCAGTCGCCAGACCTCAATCCGATCGAAAATCTATGGAGGGAGCTGAAGGTCAGAGTTGCCAAGCGACAGCCCACCAACCTTCATGATTTAGAGAGGATCTGCAAAGAAGAGTGGGCCAAAATTCCCCCTGGTGTGTGTGCTAAACTTGTGGTTAACTACAACAAACGTCTCACCGCTGTGCTTGCAAACAAAGGCTTTGCCACTAAGTATTGAGTGTGTTTGGCAAGAGGGATCAAATACTTATTTTCCTCATTGAAATGCAAATTAATTAAAATATATTCTTTAAAATTATATTCTGGATTTTTGTCTTGATATTCTGTCTCTCCATGTTAGAATATATCTACCATTAAAAGTGCAGAAGGATAGTGTCTTTATTAGTGGGCAAACAAAGAAAATCAGCAAGGGATCAAATACTTCTTGGACTCACTGTATGACTGCAAAGAAGAGGGTGGTGCACTGTTCCACTGTGCAGCACTGTGTCCACGATTTCCATTTATGGAAGACTCATAAGAAGAAAATATTACTCATGACATCCCAAAACTGAGTATGCCAGACCATCTAGACAAGATTTTGAGTTTTTGCTATGGACTAATAAAGTCAAAATAGACCTTCTTGGCCAAAATCATCAAAGGTACATGTGGGAATTCAGAACTAGGTTTTATGAAAAGAACACCCTGCCAACTGTGAAGCATGGTGGTGAATCTATCGTGCTTTGAGGTTGTGTTGAGGCCAGTGGCAATGGTCATATTGACTGGGAGAAAGGAAGAAGGGATTCCACAAAATGTCAGTAAATCCTGGATGCAGATGTCAAATCATCTGTTAAAAGGCTGAAGCTAAAAAGAGGACAGATTTTACATGAAACCCCTCTGAATATATTCTTATATCTTAATCGCTGAATCATGTAGAACATTTGATAAATCAATGGAATTCCACTTTAACCTGATGATTTAGTGCCATACTTTAGTGCCAACTGTCATACGTTAATCAACAGCATGTTGCGTAGTTACCTGAATAAGCAGGCACCTTGTTCTTCAACATGCAAATATAGTCATTGTCATCATCATCATCACCAACAGACTTCACCACTAAAGCAAAGAAGACTGCGAATCCAAGTACCTGCCAGGCACATGTCAAGGTAACAAAATGAAGAAAAGATGAAAATAAAATCAACTGTTGAAAAGATTTTGCATTTTAGCCAGTGCCCCTTACTTTTACAGGCTGGATGAGAAGAAGACTCTGAAAGAAGGACACCATCAATGAAATGAGCCAGCTAATGGAGCGCTCTTTTCCATAGGTCAGCCCATACATCATGGTGAAGTACGCCGACACGCCACTAGTGGCCGCTACAAGAAACCAGCCCACAAACACGAACCACCAGGGCAGGCCTTTCTGACAGCACTTCTTGCTGCCTCCACTGCTGCCCACTGCTGGGCTGGAGATGCAAGTGACCTGGAGTTTGATGGAGCTGGAGGAAAGATAGGGTTCTAGGAGTCCTTTCATTCTCTGAACCTGCAGCACAGCCTGACTGTAGCCCTCTGGCTTAGAGAACTGTGAAGGCCCCACCAGCCTTAATTCCTTTTCCAGATTCTGGAGCTGCTTGTGGAGATGCTGCCGGTAGACTGTGTAAACTGCAAATAAATTCTTTTGGGTATCTTCAATATCAAATCTCCCGAGAGTGAAGTTCTGCTGGCGAATGATATCTTCCACAAGGGATAGTAATGTGTTGATATCTGTTCTATTGGATTCCAGTTCTGCCTTTGAAATGGGGCACTTCGCTGCCTTAGCAAGTGAGCGAAGTATTCTTTTTATGTCCTGCAAAAAATGTGGATAGATAGACAACTTAACTGAATGTCAACAATACATAATGATAAAATATAATTATGTACTGTACACTGCACATAGTCCTATATGTAACAGGGACACAGTGTTATTGATGCAAAACATCTTATGCAGTGCAAAATCCTGAGTGCAAAAGTTTTGTAGACAAAGATTAAAGATGCTGTATACGATTTTAATCCAATACACTTTTTGTAAAATCAGTCTCTGTCTGTTTTTTAGCACTAAGGGGAAACGTCTGGCGTTTATACTCATCCCTGCTGCTGTAAATAAAGAAACAAACAAAGTGGCTCGGACCGAAAAACACAACCCTATTCCAGCCAGTCAGCCAAACTGGACAGGCAAAGGGGAGGGGAAGGGGAGATTGTGCTGAACAACATGTACTGTCCAGGAGAGATGTCCGAGAAACAGCCAAAAGGAATGGACATGCGGAGACATTGGTGAAGTGTTTGGATGGTGGAGAGACATTGCAGGTAGCATTGACTTGCTGCAGTTTTGCTAACCCACACCATAGCTAATGCTAACTTAGATAAAGCAAGACGGTCTGTACGCCCCCAGTGTTGTTTCCTTGGCAGTGCATGTGCATGAATTTGGGGGCAGAGCTTCTATAGGAGCACTAAACAGTGGGGTGTGTTTGTCTTGCTGATAGTCTTATAGATCGTATACACTGAAATGAAAGCTCATTTTAGACCACTATCAATGGTAAGTCGTCATTTAAATCACTTCAAGAGGTGATCTGAGATGAATTATAACCAGATGTACTAAGTGTAAATGCATCTGACTCAGCCAGCCCCATTCAGACAACAACCAAATCACTCCCCAGGAACCAAAACCCTTCTTAAAGCAGAGGTAACCCCTCCCAATACAACCAAAACCCTTCCTATAATGGCACCTTCATTGACTCATTTGCATATGGGAAAGAGGCCATCCCCTTCCACAGAGTTTAATTTACTAGCCTACTTTGCCTTTTTGCATCAAGCTTGTTAGTTTAAGCAAAGCACCAAACGAACAGGGCTGTGCAAATTTATGTGGTTTCCATAGCAGCAACAGAAAAAAAACACAAGGAGAAAAGCAAGCAATTATTTGCTGATTATGAGCTAACTTGTATAAAGCAGCCAGACGTCATTCTACCTGAATGTGAACGTGATTAAAATCTCGTCACAATCCATATGCAAGCCTGAAATAAACAGGGTCTAAGCTTCACTTTACAACAAATGACCATAATGAGACTTACCTTGATGACAAATTCCACAGTGATGTCTGTCTGAGCACACCACTGCGGAGAAATGTCTGAATGTTTATTTTTCTGTTGAGCAGATCCAAGCTTGGGGGACTGGTCTGATGTTTCCTCTTGGATCTTCTTCCGAGGACGGGTGAGTCTGAAGATGCTCACAATCAAGAGATTGACGGGGAACATGATGATGGAGCTCTGGATGCCAACCATCACTTGCTTCCAGCTGAACTTGATATTGCCTTTAGGTAGAGGAACCAATACTCATTTCATGACCTACAGTGGACCATGCAGATATTGGAGCTATATACTGTAGCAGAAGATAACTTTACCTACGTCAATGCTCTGCTCAGAAGGGTCATTGGGAATACCCCAGAACATGATGCCGGTCAGCATGGTGCAGAGCAGCAGAGAGAAGCAGCAGGAGACACGCTGCACTCGAGTGAACTTACTACTGGCAGGTCGACTGATCACGGAGAACCAGATGTGACCATCAAACAAATCTTTGGCTGTCTTCATGAAAAAGAGATTGCTGAAGAAAAAACAAGACAGGACAAGCATATTCAGCATTAGTGTTGGACACAGGTGGAATTTGGCCTTCGTCTTTAACCCATCCGTGCAGTAAACACACATACACACTGGTGATCAAACACACACTGGTGACAGTGGGCACATGTGCCCAGAGCGGTGGGCAGCCATTGCTGTGGCGCCCATAGAGCAGAGCTTGCCAAGTCTGGGTATCGAACCTGCAACCCTGTCTTTAATAGCCCGGTGCTCTTACTACTAAGGCTCTGTAGCCCACTTGCTAAGCTAGCCGTTGCTTAGCTAGTTCGGCTGCAGAGCCACCGAGTATTAGACAGCTCAGGGCAGCTGCTGTTGACTAACTGAGTATTGAGGATATTTAGAGAGCGAAGTTGGTGGTCAGTGGTGTTGGGTTTAACAGAAAGCAAAAATGCGTCAGGTTCCTCAGAGGTTGGAGGCGTAGCCGGCTATTCTACGTCTAGGCTTGGACAAGTTAACTAGCAGGCTAAACAAACCCAGCACAAACTGTGTTCCTGCTAAAATCACACACAGGGTAAAGCCTCATATCTGAGAACATAAAGTCGAGTTAATGGTCTTAGAATTGTTGGCTCAGTCGGGTTTGCTTGCTTCGCCTGCTTGCTTTCATTCAAACTCAGCACATCGCTAAACTTGCAACTATGCCCCCATCCTGTGGCTCTCTTAAATGCACATGAATGAATGTGCTATTTAGACAGACACAGAAGAAATATTTCACACATTAGACATTTGGAGATGCTGTATTAGCGTTATGAGGCCCAGTACTTCATTTGCATCATTTGCATGTTACTGTTTCTTTAAGAGAAACGTTTCCTATAGAAAGTAGGAGTGACTCACCCAAAAGCTTTTAAGTCAGTCTCGGTTGCTACAGGAAACACTTTGTCCAGAGTACACTCTCCCATATCAATGGCCAGCCATGAGCTGCACAAGAAGTGCCACTTCTGTCCAGTCTCCAGATCCTGCACCATCACCTTATTAACATACCTAATAAACAGAAGTTACTTACAGAACATATTACATCTCTTTATACAGTACTGTTCAAATATCAGAGACCATACTTCTTCATTTCTTTCCCATCAAACCATCAAACATCTTCTCTTCAGGGGAAGTTCAGTCTCAGATGATTTTTAGCTTCTTACCAAGTCCTCCCAAGCACTTTCAGTGATGTAGAGGTTTGGACTCTGGTGTGGTCAGTCTATTGTTCAGCTACTTGGTTTGATTTGATGGAGATGTTCTAAATGTTTGTTTCCTTTTCTCAATAAAACCTTCATGATCAGCTCAGAAACAGTTGGATTTTCCTCTCTCCCTCAAAGATGAAAGCTTGAGTTGTTGTTTTTTATGTCAATTTGAACCCTGTTTTGTCTCTTACCTTCCACATACCATTCCTTATGCAAGCATATTGTTATATCTAATCTCAACAGGAATATCTATTGAAAAATTACTGGGTTTTCCTATTCAAATCTCGAGCCATGCCACTTTGCCATCAGCGACCAGAGTCTGAGAAAGCACAATTGGCAGTGCTTTTTCCAGGTGGGTGGATGGCACTCTTTCCCCTCATCACTCCTAAAGAGATGTTGGTCATCACAGAACCCAATGCTTTCCTTCGAGCATGCCGGCTGCCAGTTTACCCTCCGAGTGTCGGGAGCATTGCTAGTGCTAGGGGAAGCTATGAATGGGTGGGATAATTGATTCACTTAAATCAATAAGGTGTTGTCTCTGACATTTGCACAGTACATACTGTATATGTATGCACACACACATTCACTCCATGCAAAGACAGTGTATCAACATCTATTGTCTGAAAGTATGTCACTGGATTTGAAACAAAATACTGATAAGGATGTTGGACTAAAGGATCCTTTATCATCCATAATAAAAAATTAAAAAATCAGTACTTGGTTAGAAATCATTTGCAGTTAATGTCTGCCTGAAGTTTGCAACCCACAGATATAATATCATCACATAGTCATTGTTTTGTTCCAGTTCCAGTGTGATGAATTACAGAGCAACAAAAAAAAAAGAGTCACAGTCTAAATACTTATGGACCGCTCTGTACATAGATAATACATTTAGCCTAAATTCTCATGATTGATCACTAAAATGAAGACCAATGCACTCTCCACTGTACCAAGCAGGATGTTTCCCAGAGTGGTCATGCCACAGTCTGATGCTTTGCAGCTCTCCTAGTGAGAATGGAGTGGTCAACAGGAACATGTCCACCCCTCCCCTCTCAAACACCGGCTTGTCTGGGTCAGTCAGATGATGGGGCTCACTCTCCCACATTGTTCCTGTTAGAGTCACTGTAACCTGCAGTAACAACAATAAAAGGGTAAATGCTATATTAGAACACAATGACAGAACTGCTGACGGAGGAATACCCAGATGATCCCACTGACATGTGAGGAAGTAGAGGCCCCGCGGCGATGTCCAGTGCTGACAGCCAACAAGTAACGATATTCAGCCAACGGATCATTATCCTCCAGCACCGTCACCTTCACCTATCAGAGCATAGGAAAACAGAATTTACTAGGGGTGTAAAAATGGTGAACTGGAAAGCTTTGATTGGACGGATGACAGACGTCTCTAAGCAATTCTCAATCAAGATCAAACTCTCGATTTTCAGACCCACAGTATCTTCATCATCTTGAGGACACTGGTGGTGTTTTTTTTAGTTTATTCCTAAAGCTGAAAACTTTGCTTTGGGATAAACTACCTGATGTGGAAAGACCACACTCACAGCTCAATGTTACAACTACTAACATGCAGCTCTATGGTAAGTAACTTTATCCTAGTTTCAAATATTCATTTGTCTAAACATGTTTTTCTATTGGCATATTTGGCCCATATTCACATTTTCTCAGATATGTCTGTGTCACATATTTAATAAAGTCATAATAACCATTTTCATCCCAAGTACTTGTTACTAGCCATGTCTCCCCCTATGATGCTACCGAACGTATGGAAAGTGAGGTCCAGTTTTTTTCCCTTCCCTCAAATTACCACTGACGCAAAGTTTTTGGACACCTTAATGCATTTAGAGCAGCTAATTGTGTCCGATAGGAAACTCCTTGGCTAGCATCATGCTGAATGAAGGAGGGGTGGGGGTATCCTTTCCAGGCCATATATATATATATATATATATATATATATATATATATATATATATATATATATATATATATATATTGCAATATTGCAAAAGACCAAGCTTGATGATCAGGCTACTGGTCTTCTGAAGGTGAACTTTTGGGAGCGAAATTACTGTCGAATGGATTCACAGCGCTGAGTAATTGCTCTGAAGGGGCGACCCAGCTCTGAAGACTCAAAGGGCAAATGTTAGCTTATCTTAGCACTGCGTTAGCCACTATGCTAACTGCTAAGCGCAGCTCTACACAGAGCCGTTGTGGACTGGAGCCGTGTGCAGCGCTTCACTCTCACCAGTATCACCAGCAAGTTATCAGCTATAATTACTTCCCTCCTTGAGTTTGTAATTTTATATGTGGCAAGTTAGCAACCATTAGCATGCTTACTAAACCAAAATTTTAAAAATAAAGAGATGTGTTTATAATCAATTATAATGGATCTCTTGCATTCTATGTAGCTAGATAAACTAAACGGCATCATGTGTGTTTTTACCCCGCTAGAATGCATGAAGATGAATTAGACAGACCTTTACTTGGTCCTGGAGGTCTTTTCTGCGTGCCCAGACCACTGTTAAAAAGTAGACCAGGAAAACAGCACCCACAAAACACACCACCACAGGATTTTTGTCGAAAGTAGCAAAAAGCTCAGCAGTGCGAGTCACGTCGACCTTGTTGGGCATGACAAAGAAAGAGCTCCCGAAGAACGTTAGGTGGGTGCACAGGCACTGAGTGACCAGCGGTGTGGTACGAGGCCCAACCTGAAAACACACACCTTTTCGTAACTGAGTGTACAGAACATGAGAGTTAAGAACAAAGGAAAGGTGTGCCAAGGAACTGATTGCTGATTCTTTTAGTTACAGGAGTACAATTCTGCATAATGCCTTGCTTTTCAATGTTAATATCAACTGCTCCATAGCTCACTCTGCAGCCGTAGTCACTCCAGTTGGTTCTAGTCTCGTCCCAGTACTTGCACTGAGCTGCAACGGATGTGATGAACACAGTGGCATTGGAGGAGTTCACACCTGGTTCCATGACGTGCCTCACTAGAAGATAGTAAACTCCTTCTTCAAGTGCCACGTCCTTGGGGCTGAGCACCCATGTGTACCTCGCCTCTGTGTATAAATATTGTATGATTTTTCCAACATCCAGCACAGAGGCAGTGCAGAAAATGTGGTGTGACATTTTTGTCTTAATTAATATGAAAATGGCTTCATGTGCTAGTAGAACAATCACCTGGCGGGTTCCCCAGCTGAGGAAGCTGCATTTTGGCCTTGAAATTAGTGTTGTTTGGATAATGTTGAAATCCCAGGGATAACTGCAATGTTGTCTTCTCTGAAGGTTGCAACTTCAAAACTAGAGATGCGTTGGGATTGGTGACGTTTATCGCCAGTGTGCTGTACTTGCTCAGGTCCAGGAAAGTACTGTTCAGATCCACAGCCTCTGACCTTGGTAAGAAAACCTAAGAATGGGCCAGATGTGTTTAGAAGCTCCAGAATGACACATGACAGTGAGTATCAAGAATTTTAGGCTTTATTTATGAAATAAGCTTTATTTCATCAAAATATTATTTTATTTAAATCAATTAATTTATTTTTCAGGAGACATTTCTGATGGGATTGGATAGAAGGTAGTCTATTTGCAAAAGGAAGGAGAAAATGGGACCTATAACAACCATGCAGGAGCACAAAACCTGCCCCACCAGACATACAACACTCACAGCTGTCATCATTAAGAGAGTAAAGAAAATCAAGCCCCAAGGTAAAAGTATAGGAAAAAGGTCGAAACACCAAATACTAAAACACTTGATTTAAGACCTAGTTGTTGAAGCCTCTGTTGCCTTTTCCTTGAATAAATATTTCCTGCTTTTTTTTTTCTGATGCGAAAAAAAAAAAGACTAGCACTTAATGGCAGTCTTGACTGGAAATGGAATTAGAGTTCTGTGGTCTGTGATGTTTGTATAGTACTGTACTGTACGAGAAATCTGTCTTGGTAAAACCATGGCTAATGTGAATGAATGGCATATCACCTTGTCTAAATTTTGCCCATTCTTACCTCAATCTCCTCACTGAGGTTTGCAACTGGGATGACAGAGCCGTTCTCTCTGGTGAGAGAGAGACCCCCCACTGCTCCACTTATGGGATCACCTTTACTCCAGGTGAATGGATTCATCCCAAAACTCACCATCTGTGACCAGACAAAAAGAACAAATCCCATCTCAAAGCTGTAATGGAGAGTGACCAGTCTTTTTAAAGAGGCCGACTTGATGAAACCAGCGAGCAAATGTAGCTTAAGCCATTGAGTCTTAGTTCTCCTGGATGATGAGATGCTTTAAATGTTAATAAAGGGCAAAGCAAAAGCAAGCTGTTCTTAACACACCAGTCCATAGAGGTTATATATGTAACTGAATCTGCAAAAACAGCCCATTTTGGACTTGCATTTTGTGATCTCATACAAACCAGCACATCTAGACGTATACAGTATATGTATACACCAATCAGCCATAACACTAAAACCACCTGTCTCATATTGTGTAGGTTCCCTCTACTCAGATCTGTCGAGGAATGGACTCCACAAGATTTGTGAAGGCATTCTATCCTGGTATCTTGCATCAAGACCTTGGCAGAAGTCCTTTAAGTTTGCAAGGAGGGCCCTTTATGGATCAGACTTGTTTGTCCAGCACAGAAAACTAGGAAATGTGAGGTCAGCATAGGCCTGCAGCTATGCAATCCCGTTTGCAGCAAGCCCTGTTGCTAGTTCACCAGTTGTGCTTCCTTCGATCACTTTTGGTAGGTACTGACTACTGCATACTGGGAACACCCCACAAAAAGGATGTTTTGAGGATGCCCTAACTCAGTCGTCTAGCTATCACAATTTTTTCACAATTCTAATTCTTGGCCATTTTTCCTGCTTCCAACACTTCAAGAACTGACTGGTCACATGCTGCCTAATATGTGTATCCCTCCCTTGATAGGTGCCATTGTAACCAGATGATCAATGTTATCAACTTCACCTGTGAGTGGTTTTAATGTTGAGGCTAATTGGTATTTATGCCTATTCCACTTATGCAGTTTGGAGGAGCTACCTGTAGGTCTTGGCATTTCTGGATTGTTGGAGGCTTCTTTATGTATCTTGCTGTCGCCTCTTGGGCTGAACTTTCTAGGACAGCCTGACCAAGCCATGTGGGCCTTATGGTGTAAGTATAAGTGTATGATAAATATATGCAGTGGGCCCTTTAAGTATATGATATGTATACATTTTATATACTATATACTCAAAGGGCCCATATCATATATGTATAACATACACTATAAGTATTTGATTAGTCCTTTTAAGCAAGTCTAGCAAACCAAAAGCAACCCTCACCCGCACATCCACTGGCTCCTCTGACTGCTGTATTCCAGGACCTAAGAATGGGAGCCTGAAGGCTGAGCTGTTGTGATCAATGCTGAACAACCGATTCTGAAGCTCATCTGGTAGCAGCCTAGGAGATTAAACAAAATACAGAGATCTTCAGAGAACAACCTCATCACCATGCCATCGCTTCCCTTGATGAAGCATGATATATCTGCTGGGTTTAGTGTTTCAGTAGCTCCCGGAAAATGATCACTTACCTGTTGACATACAGACGAATCAGGGGTGAAATGAGGAAGAGTGGCTCCTGGTTTGGCTTTTTATTGGCCAGCAGGGCACTCTGTATGTTGTCGGTTATTTTGAATATTATACTGGTGATCTCCCTCTGAAAGACAACAGGAAAGTGTTTGCAGTCGGAAAAGGCCATAACCCATAATGCAAGGCACAACATATCTACTTTAAAGCAGCATTATGCAAGAATTGAACTGTTTATACATTACATGGCATTAACATGCTTCTAGGTGTAAACACCCCCAAGACTCATTGTGTTCACATTATGATTGGATCACTTAAACCAGAGACGGAGGTGGTCAGAGATGGATCTCGTCCACATTTAATGCAAATTTTAACCGATTGCGTTTTCTGTGATCGGCTTCAGTCAGGCTAGCAAAAATACGTCTGTCTGAAAAAACATTAATACAGTACATCATTATTATTGTGGCTCTTGGTCTCTCTCTCTTTCTTTCTTTCTCTTGCTCTAATAGCAATAACAGACGCTATTCTCACTATTACAGTTCGGTGGAGCGTCAGCATTTTAAGGTACAGATTCTACATACTGCGGCTTTAACCCATCTGTACAATCTGAAATCTATTTTTTCAGCATGTAAAGTTTCAAACTCCAACCAAACTTGCAATCCCCCGGGCCAGCGGGCAGCGCATTAGACCACCGAGCCACTGACGAGGGGAAAGCAACAAAGCGGCATGGCCCCCAGGCATGGTTGCAAGATTGAATTCCAAGGTTTGATTGCCATACTAAACAAATTTCACCAGATTTCCCCAGACCTTAGTGCAATATAATCAGCCTCTGGTTAGAATGTAATGGAAATGAATGGAATGGAATATGACAACAGCACGAATATTGCTATGTATACACATAGCAATGGCGATGTTGAAACAATATATTGTGCAGCCCTAGTATCAACAATTTAGCATCAATCCATCCATCCCAAATACAGAAGAATTCTGTTTCTTATTCTAACATACGGTGCAATTACTGTTAAGTACGTTGATAAAGGTGAGGTAAAGACCCAACATGCCAAAATACAACTCCGTACCTGGTTATCCATGTTGGCAGAAACTTTGAGGATGCTACTGGCAGCCTGAACAATGGGTGTGGCTACCTGCATCATCGGTACAGGAACATCTCCCTCACTGGGTGACATGGACTTAACGAAAGTACTGACCTTGTTGAGAACACAACACGTCTGTGTCTGCGGATAAAAAACACACGTCAGAAGTGCTTAAATATTCCCGTCCAAAAACATTTGGTACTTTCTGTGTACTCGTGGTACCTCAGCATTAGAGGTCAGCTCATCCTCCTGTGCCAGAAGGCCTAAAACAGTGTCTGCAGTCATCTGTGCCTCCCGAAGAGCGCTGAGCGGCTTTCCATAGCTTAAAGCTGCACACAGGTCTGCCAACATCTTCTCCCGCAGCTTCGGAAAGAAACAATTACAGCTATATGTCAAGCTGCAGTCCTAACTTCACAGTTTTCTAAGGTCGATCTTACAGAACCACTGGAAATTGTACCTTCCTCCTGGCACTCTTCTCCCCTCCGCTGTACAAACCTCTGTTCAGCTTAACGGAAACAGGCTGAAACATCTGAGCTAACATGGAGGCTGAGAACAAACCGTGCTGCTGCACCTGAGTCACATAACGTAACACAAGAGTCTGCAGATCCTCAATGGTGGAGTCATAGCCAGCGTCTCTAACCTGTAAAGTGCAAAGTGAGCTCACATACTGTGTTAACTGCCCTTTACAACTTCTAAAATGTAAAGAGACACATACATCAAATGAATACGAGTTCCTGCATGGGTAATAACCAACCTGAGTAAACAGAGTAGTGTTGATTGTATGACCATCTGCATTCGTAACAGTGACTTTCAGCCCAAGGCTGTAGTGTCTGCTTTTGTCCCCCAAAGGAAGGAACAGGGACCTCATGCCCAGCTCACTGCCACGATACAAGGAATCACCTACAAAACAGGGGAACAAATGCATTTACCTACTGAATACACTCCCATGACCTGAACTGAACTTTAGGCCTGTAATGCTGTAAGGACGTCCACTTTCACCATCCAAGGTGGTCAGGCAGAAGGAGCAGCAGTCCGAGCAGCAGAAATGATCAGCTGTGATGCATGTTATGTTGAAAGGAGAGAGGATATCACCAACGGGTGGGTCAATGGAGCAGGTGGGTGGACTGTTTGGTAGCGGAGTTGTTGGGACTTCGAACAATGGTATAGTGAAGTCACCATAACCAGACTTGCCATCTTTTGATCCTGTTGGACAAAAACAGATAGAATTCCTTATTATTTGTAAATGTTAAATATATACAGTGGCATGCAAGCGTTTCAGCACCCCTGGTCAACATTATTTGGACTGAATACTTATGAGAACAGATGATGTCTGGATTTCCAAACGTCATAATTAAAGATGACACATTTTTTTTATATACTTGAAGTATTTAGGGCCCAAAAAATTGGTAAGCTGCATGGTAAAGACTTAGTTAAACTCCCTTTAGCAAGATTCACAGCTTGTAAATGCTTTTTAGAGCCAGCAAAGGGTCTTTCAGTTCTTGTTCTTTTTGCCCATTCGTCCTTGAAAAAGATTGAATCATTCTGTAAAATTGAGTAAAATTGTGGGACAGTTTTGCATGCGCTGCTCTTAGACGTTCCTTTAAACTTCTGACTTCTGAGTTTTGTTGGTGAGAATGTAGGCAAGGTTTCCTTCTGATAACTCTTCCATGAAGGTCATATATATGCAGGTGTCACTGCACAGTAGAACAGTGCACCACCACTGATGAACCCACAAGTAGTTTTCTTCGTCTTCCAGAACTCAACTTGAGCTCCACTTGACCTTTGAAAGCTGCTTCTAGCCGTCACCTGCTACTGATTGTTGAATACAGTTTAAGGAGTCAGAGTCTTTATTAAGCTTGGTAATTTGCATCATGTGGGCCTTCCTAATGATTATTGTGAACAAACCTTAGCCCTAATGCGCTAATTACGGTCTGGGACCTTGGTAAAGGTTATCCTAGAGCGTTTTCACATCTAGTTTGTTTGCTCAGGTCCTAATCAGTTAAATAGTTTGTTGTTTGAACTTGGAGAATGTATGACTTGGTTTAGTTTGTTTTCACATAGGACAAACAACAACAATAAACCATGTGAGAACATTCTCTGCTCATTGATCTGTGCAGTTTATGTAACGGCAGATATGGCATTAGTTCATAGCTGCAATAAATATCTGAGGAGTATATCAGGTTAACTCCTGGCTACAGGAGCTCTTTAGCTCAGACTCACAAGTACACCTGATAGTTCGGTCGGGTCGAGGCCAGATTAGGCCATTTGGGACTGGACTGAGACTTCCTCAAAGATCTCAGCCCTGTTGTTTTGGCACGTATCCACAAACGATTACTGTGTTCACACCTCCCAAACAAAATGCACCAAGAGTCTAATTTAACCAGACTAAAAAAGTCCAGGTGTGGAAACACCGTTGTCTATTTAGGTTTTCAAACCTTTAGTATGTAGCTGCTTTCCTTTAACTTTTAAAGATGAAACTTGTATTTCATTTGAAATACAAGTTTCATGCCTATTTGGGGATCCGTTGGCGATCCAATTTGTGCCTTCTTCTGGAGAGTTTCCAACATTTAGGCACAAGTCTTGTTTGGACAGGGATATGTGCTTTTAAAAAACAGGAGAAATGTCCATACCATATGCTACTACTCTGATATTCTGCTTTGTAGCTTTCAGAGTTGCACTAGGCACGGTAAATGTGTTGACATTTGACGCCTGTTGTTTCAGCAGCATCTGTCCTTTGTCCTTACTGCATGAATTCGACAGGGCCTTCAAAAAAGAAACAAAATACATATATTTAATCAAGTATAATATTATAGAGTTGGCTTGGGTGTGAATCTGAACATGTTTTTAAACAATTAAACCATATGAATAAAAAGTGAGATTTCATCACTTTGGACAATAGCAACTATACAAAAATAGTAATGCTGGACGATATGGTTATATCATGATTAAGTATTATATCATGATATTTAAAAGCCTTTTCACGATACACAATATTTATATTTTCATGATACACGTGATTGCATACAAAATGTTTCAGTTGTGACAGATTTTTAATAACTACCATCCAAATACTCTCCCATACTGAGTACAGTGATTTTTATTTAAAATGTGATGCACCTCATCCACCTGAACCAGATCAAACGTGCAGTTTTTTAAGCACTGACGACGTCCTGGATAGGCTTAAAAAAGCATATTGTACATCACAAAAACAAAATGCCACAAAACGATCCTGTCATATCACCCCCATGCCTACTACACAGTATTCACCTCAGACCAATCAGATGAAGCATTGTAGCATTTATCATATTAAATGTTGGACAATAACGGTTTAACAGGCATGAAGACAGCTGCAGTGAATATGCTTTATAAAGCATACAGTAAAATGTAAGAAACACGCTGTGGGTAAACAGATTTGTTATAATTAGAAGTACGAATTACCGAATTTTTTGTGGTATCTTCAAAATACCACAGTATCTTCTGACAGTCTGCACATTCTACGTGTAGAGAAACAGCATTGTCAGCATGCACTGGATCACAGTTTGAACAGCTGAAAGAAAGAGATACAACACAGAAGCTTCAGTATGTAGACAAAGAAGCTGGATTGGTGCCAGCTATAGCTGAAACATGCAGTACGGCTTTGCAGCTCTGCACTAATTCACTGCTGATGTTATCATGAGATCTGGTGCTTTAATGATGAGATCGAACAGGAGCTTTAATGAGTTAACAAGAAAACTGTAACTACAGAATGGTTCTCACTTCCAGGCAGTTGCTACGCTAGGTGAAAGCAAGGGTGTTGCTGCATGATTGCTATGGTGTTGGTGTGTTGTTGCTAGGAAGGTGTTTATTGGTTGCTATAGTGTTGCTATGTGTTTGCTGTGGTAGTACATGTGGTTGCTGTGGTGTTGCTATAGTGTTGCTAAATGACCGTTAGCTGGTTGTGGGTCCCTATGTTTCTATAGCATTCCAAGTGGTTGCTATGGTGTTGCTAAGTGACCGTTAGCTGGGTGCTATGGTGTTGCTTATTGGTTGCTAGGATGTTGCTAGGCAGTTGCTTTGGTATCCCATATAATTGCTATGCTTTTGCTCAGTGGTTGCTATGTGGTTGCCAATATATATATATATATATATATATATATATATATATATATATATATATATATATATATATAGTTACTATGGTTATACAATATTACAAAATGTATCTTACGTGACTTTAATTTGAACCGCACTGCTTGTAGAGACAGTAACACATGTGCTTTCTGACTCATTGGCCTGATTCTCACTGGGATTCTCTTTTCCAGATGTGTCCTCCGTTGAACTTGACCCAGTATTATTGTTTGACGGATTTTTTGAAGTGTCTTCTTTAGAAGATCCATTTGATGGTCCGTTTCCAGAATTGGATTGATTATCTTTAGAGTTGTTGGATTGGTTTTCTGACTTGTCTTTAGATGCATCAGTGGGTTGCTGATCACTTTTGTCTGAATTCCCGTTTGAATTTTGATTGTTGGAATCTGATTTGTCCTTCGATCCATCATTTGAGGAGCTGTTGTTGTTTGATTTGTCATTATTTGAAGAGCTGTTCCCGTCAGATTTGTCATCCTTTGAAGAACTGTTCCCATCAGATTTGTCATCTTTTGAAGAGCTGTTCCCATCAGATTTGTCATCCTTTGAAGAGCTATTCCCGTCAGATTTGTCATCCTTTGAAGAGCTGTTCCCATCAGATTTGTCATCCTTTGAAGAGCTGTTCCCGTCAGATTTGTCATCCTTTGAAGAGCTATTACCGTCAGATTTGTCATCCTTTGAAGAGCTGTTCCCGTCAGATTTGTCATCCTTTGAAGAGCTGTTCCCATCAGATTTGTCATCCTTTGAAGAGCTGTTCCCGTCAGATTTGTCATCCTTTGAAGAGCTGTTCCCGTCAGATTTGTCATTCTTTGAAGAGCTGTTCCCATCAGATTTGTCATCCTTTGAAGAGCTGTTCCCATCAGATTTGTCATCCTTTGAAGAGCTGTTTCTGTCAGATTTGTCATCCTTTGAAGAGCTGTTCCCATCAGATTTGTCATCCTTTGAAGAGCTGTTCCCGTCAGATTTGTCATCCTTTGAAGAGCTATTCCCATCAGATTTGTCATCCTTTGAAGAGCTGTTCCCATCAGATTTGTCATCCTTTGAAGAGCTGTTTCTGTCAGATTTGTCATCCTTTGAAGAGCTGTTCCCGTCAGATTTGTCATCCTTTGAAGAACTGTTCCCATCAGATTTGTCATCCTTTGAAGAGCTGTTCCCGTCAGATTTGTCATCCTTTGAAGAGCTGTTCCCATCAGATTTGTCATCCTTTGAAGAGCTGTTCCCATCAGATTTGTCATCCTTTGAAGAGCTGTTTCTGTCAGATTTGTCATCCTTTGAAGAACTGTTCCCATCAGATTTGTCATCCTTTGAAGAGCTGTTCCCGTCAGATTTGTCATCCTTTGAAGAGCTATTCCCATCAGATTTGTCATCCTTTGAAGAGCTGTTCCCATCAGATTTGTCATCCTTTGAAGAGCTGTTTCTGTCAGATTTGTCATCCTTTGAAGAGCTGTTCCCATCAGATTTGTCATCCTTTGAAGAGCTGTTCCCGTCAGATTTGTCATCCTTTGAAGAGCTGTTCCCATCAGATTTGTCATCCTTTGAAGAGCTGTTCCCATCAGATTTGTCGCTATTTGAAGAGCTGTTCCTATCAGATTTGTCATCCTTTGAAGAGCTGTTCCCATCAGATTTGTCATCCTTTGAAGAGCTGTTCCCATCAGATTTGTCATCATTTGAAGAGCTGTTCCCATCAGATCTTTTGAACTTTCCAAACAAAAAATGAAAAGATTTCTGTTTATTAGGTAGAGATGTATTTGTTTTAGAATATGCATAATGATGTACAACCACCGGTCAAATGTTTTAGAACACCCACAGTTTATTCAGCAGTCCACTGGCAGTAGTGAATGGCCCACGTAAGTCTATTTTTCTTATTCTATTCTTACTGCAGTTCCACCTGTCAAACCTGCAGCTCCAAGTCTTCTCCTCAGTATGTAGGAAACTGTACTCATCCTACTCTGGCTTTATTTGGCATTTCTCTAAAGGAAAGAGCTTCACGTAAGAGTCATAATGCTCTACATGTCTTTTCTTTGTTAAGTGTATTTTTCTAGATTGTGATTATGAGAGATATTATGAGAGCAATCCAAACATGCAATGTTGTCTAAATACTGCAGTAGAGAGTGCAGTAACACAGTCTGTCCCAGCACTGCTTTTCTACAGATTAAGGATTATACTGTGTTTATAAATTGAAAATTGTTAGTATTCATTTTCAAAGCTAACTTTAGGCCATGTCTGTAGACCAGCTAGGTCTATAGGGCAGTTTCCTAAAAATAACCTTTCATTCACAATTTAAATTAGTTTTCTGTTTTATTTTTTTCCCCCTCAAAAGCCCTGGCAGTTTACTGCTTACATTTGTACCATTTGAGGTCATTGGACTATATTAACCTATATTAACCAAGCCTATGGCCCGCAGGTGGGCCAAAAGTGTCATTACAAACTTCTGTTATCAAAGAATAGCCCGACCAGTTTGCACAGAAATCCCTGCAGTGTTAGTGTAGGAGTCATATGCCTTAGTGTGTAATAAGCCTGGATGTGGTAGGGGGTTATTTGGGCTTGAACTGGGCTTGAACTGCTTAAATATCAATTAAAACGGGTAAAATAGTTTCTTTCTTAAACTTTAAACCAGTAGCATCTGTTTGTCAGTGATTTCCTTGGATCATTTTACATCCAATTACCTTTTGGGAGGATGTTTTGGCTTCTGTTGCTGATATTTTGGGCTCTGTGGACGGACAGTACAATCAATGTGAATCACAAGGATATATGTATAAATGAGAATAAATGAATAAATTCCATGCCTCTTACTCTAAAACCAGTGCTGAAGAGAACACATTGGATTGTCTGTTAGCCCAAGCATTATATAATACCTATATGAACACCAATTGGTCAATCTCTGGTAGCATATAAACACAGCACGGGATGCACATAGCATTTGACATGGAAAAAGAAATGGATGGATCTCTAACCATTGTTGCAGTGGTACTTTACTGACAGGTAATTCCCCGGTCCTGGGCAAGGCTCTTCAATGGACATTACATCTGCAGCCACTTCACAAACTTGCCGCCCATTGCAGAACACTGTGACATGAATAGGAATATATGCTTTTATCGAGAGCCATTATGACGAGACATGATTATTTCATCAAGCGCAATCATTCATCCTTGAAAGAGGAAAGGAAGAGGCTTTTAATGCACAATGCAGAATCTGAAGAGGGACGTTAACCACAATACAGACAGTCCATACTAAATAATACGCTAAATCAATACATGGTTGCTCAAATAAAGCCATTGTCTAAAGGCAATTATTGCAGGTAAATATTTAAGCTTAACTTGGATGAACGCTCGTGAACTGTCATTTATGTATTTTAGCTTTGTTTGTTTTGAATAGAATTGCTTGTGGATCATGCAGCACAACAAAACACAATAAACTAGGTCTCTATACCTGATACCAAATCCAAAACCTCCACCCAGCTGCAGTGATGTAATGATGTTAGAGTCTCAGAGCGTCTGGTTCTGCAATAATACGGTGTCTTCCTGCCGTAGAAACTGTCGTCAATCTCTATCACCTGACCAGATCCACACTTAAGCGTGGCCTTCTGGTCTGCACAGGCTAGAGAGTGGCCTGACTCTGAAATGAGGGCCAGAAAAGCAGTTACAGTAACTGCCCAGCATATGAGTGAACTGATATACCTGTATTAAAATGAACATATGATATAATATGATATGCCCTTTAAAATAAGGATGCTGAGATAATAGAAGAATCTGTTTTGGTTCCCTAAAAACCTTTAAATGGAAATTTTTCAAAGAATCATTCATTAATGAGATCTGTGAGAGCATTTTTAAGTTCCCCTTGTACGATTAAAATGCTTAACATTGATGGAATATTTGTGAATGCGTAAGTGTACAATTTACAAAAACAAGCCGTATTTCTCAGTAAAAGCTCGACGCAATCACAACATTTCACACACAGAGAGCCAAGATGAGTTACATTATACTGCATAACAATAACAATTTTTTCAGGATACAATGACTGGATAATTGGATACAATACTTTAATAAATCTACAATGTACATCAATATCAGTATACAAATAAACTGTTTTAAAAAGTAGTACAAACCAAACTGGCAGATAAAACTGAACTCCTGGCTGCAGTTACTGGTTGTTTCCCATTGGAATCCAGAATGTTTAGAGATGTAGCCACAGCCTGCACCTGGGAATGCCTCACCAAGCCAGTTAGAGTAACTCACATCAGTGCCATCCAGCCAGGACAGAGAATCTGTAGAGACGGAAATGAAAGCTGTCAGTGTTTCACTGTTAGAAATGCAAATGTCTTATTAGTTTAGAGCTGATTGCTCACATACACTTAAACAGAGATTTTCTTATTAGGAGTTATGGAGACATGCAATCTCTGAATAGGGTTTATTATAGTGCAGTTCTGTTACCTCGCTGATATATGTATATATTTATTAATAAATATATATTTATTATATATACACTATATGTTTTATATGTAATCACAAAAAAATTTTGTAAACACTGTGTTCATTAAAACATTAAAAATTACATTAAAATTGTCCAAGGAAAAACATGTATCTCCAAAATAGTGACTTTACAGGAGGAGGAATAAAACCTGCTTTACTTTGAATGGAAGTCAATGTAAATTGTTCTTAATGTAGATTTGATTCCTAGTCATCTTAGAGCATTTCTATTAGTATATGCGCACACTGTACAGGGCAGCTACAGGGTTACTGGAGATACTGGAGATACAAAAATGGAGATACGTGTTTTTCAATGGACAGCAACGATATATACATAATTTTTGACATTTACTTATCCCCATAAAACATGTTGCTGATTGCACTTTTGTTGACATTTAACTTCAACTTAATTCAACTTAATTTAACTTAAATGAATGTACTTAATTTATAGTAAAACTGGTCTACTAACATCCCTGATTACAACAGTATACCTGAGGTCATGTACATATATAAGTATCTCCACTAGAACTTCCTCTCGTGTACACTGCCAAGTGAAATCAGTGAGTTAGATGAACAAACCCATATTATCCATCATGTCACCCACTCACCCACAGTGGACTCCTGACTGAGGTTAAAGGAGGTGGGGGCGAGGCCCAACCACCAGTCCAGCTCTGGCTGCAGGTGTTTCTCTAGAAACTGCTGAGTCTCATCGTTCTGGATAAAGGCCAGGCGTCCACCACCGCGCTCGCACCAGCCCTGAGCGCTGAAGAAGCTAAGCTTTAGATCAACAAACTGAAAGCAGGAGCCCTCAAAGGCCTGTTGCTGCTCAGGACAGGTCGGAGCGTCTGCGTCCACTTCACCATCGACTGCAGGGATAGAGAAGACGACCACGAGTAGCAGAGTGGAGAGAGTGTGTGTGGCCATCTTCATCTCCTCACCTGCACTCTATCCCAGCAAGTCTCTCCCAGCATCGCTCTCTGTTTATAAAGCAGGGGTGACGTCAGCTTGCAAATGTCTGCCTAATAATAATTAGGCATCCATTAGAACCATTGTCATGCTCTCTGACAATGGTTTTGATGGATGCATGTTATGTCTCAATGCAAGTCAAGCTACAAAGGCTGCGGGTAAATGCACTGTGAGTGAATGGATAGATTAATTTCATAAAGAATTACTACAATGCCCTCATTGTAGTAATTCTTTATCAATTGAATCTATCCATTGTAACTGTATTGTTATCTGATTGATAATTTGCAGATGAATAATTATTATTATTTACTTCACCTTCTTATAATTATTATTCTGCAAACGATCAATGATTTTCCATTAGGAATGATTAAGGTGTAAAAGTTGGTGCACTCTTCTTATCATGTCATAATGATGTTAATGCACTGGTGACACCCAACCAACCACATGGGGTACCACAGCAACACCCTAGCAACCACTATGCAACACCATACCAACCACTTGGCAACACTATAACATCCGTCTAGCAACCACTTAGCAACCACTTGGCAACACCATAGTAATGACCTGGGAAACCATAGCAACAGCCTAGCAAACACCACAACCACCACCTGGGATACTATAGTAACCACTCAACTGCCAACACCTTGCCAAGACTATTGCAACAATCTGGCATAGCATAGCAACGATCTTGCAACACTATAGCAGCCATCTAGCAGCCACTTAGTCACACTATAGCAACCACCTGGGATACCATAGTAACCACTCAACTGCCAACACCTTGCCAAGACTATTGCAACAATCTGGCATAGCATAGCAACCATCTTGCAACACTATAGCAGCCATCTAGCAGCCACTTAGTCACACTATAGCAACCACCTGGGATACCAGAGTAACCACTCAACTGCCAACACAAACACTATGTGGTTGTGACATGGCTGCTATAGTGTTGCAAGATAGTTGCTATGCTATCCCAGATTGTTGCAATAGTCTTGGCAAAGACTATTGCAACAATCTGAGATAGCATAGCAACTATCTTGCAACACTATAGCAGCCATGTCACAACCACATAGTCACACTATAGCAACCACCTGGAATAGCATAGCAACCACTTAGTAACACCATAGAAAGCAAAAAGGGGTCTACCCTAGTGACAACAAAGCAACAGTCTAGCAAGCCTGGCAGCCTGGTCTGCTTAATGGTGTGAATGTAATCATTCTGCATTTCCTTCAGAAAGTTCAAGTTCAAATAAACTTCAAGTTCCTTTTTAGTATTTTTATTTGTTTATTAGGTTTAATAACTATTACAACTAGAACATCATGAAAGTGGAGGTTTGAAAAAGGGAGGACAAGAACACTTTATGGGTCAGGACCTCCAGTCCTGTAGTCCACCTGTACTGCACAGGATAGTATGTCCTTGCTCCTACTCTCCTGACTCAACTCTACACTGACAAAAAGGTTGATGACTTTATTTGGCTGAACACATTTACTGAACAAATGCCTGTGCATGAATAAAACATGTTACATCATGCAGTGCTGTCTTGTCTGCATGATGCCCATTAGGACTTCTGGACTCCAGAAATGAATGAAAACTGTTGGGCCTTTGTAGAAACTTCCACCAGGGAAGTTCCTTTCAAAGACAAAAATTCCCAGAAAGACTATCTATGGAAAATTCGTAGATTTATCCTACATTTCTACACAACTGGCTTAGATTAGGTTAAATAAACGTAAAGTACAAGTCTTTCAGAGTGGATTGGTGTGAAATTCTCCATCCTATAAACACAGATTCATCAGTTCAGTAGTTAAGAGTGGTGGTGACAGGAGCCAGATGTCTAAATAAGCAAATAAAAGAAACTTCTTACACAAAAGGGTTATGAATACACTGGCAACCCCCACTGTGAAAACCTTTCACACCAATCCATTAAGAATAACTTTGTTTAAATCTTAATGTAATTAGGCAGACATTATGAATAATCTGTGCAATCCCACCATAGTGGTGATCTAGATACCTGTTTTCTAATCATGGAAAAATAAGAAAGTGGCTAAATATAGTCTGAAAATGTTGGAGATCTTGGAAAGATTCAGCTACTGAGCCACTTAACTGACATATTTTATCCACTAAACAAACTTTCCTTTAGTAATTGCTCTAATGAATGTAGTCAGCTACATTGAGTCTAGTTGCAGGTCATTTGATCCCAGTGTGGTGACAGATTTTAATGCACATTTTAATGATGTAATGCATCTTTAATGATATTTTTTATTGCTACTGAATGAGACACAGAACATGTGTAACCCATGTGTGCAACCTTTCCCTGTGTTCATGATCTTTTTATCTTGTAACATGACTTTCTTTCCAGATATTGCCATAATTTAACTGTACTGGAATAACACTAGACTGTTCCTCTCTGAGGACAGCTCTGAAATCAAAAAGCCATTACATTAATGATCCCCCCCAAAAAAGAAAATTACAGAGGGGCTTTATCTAAAGGAAAAGATTTGCAAGTAGTAGGCCTAGTAATCGTTGAATAGTACATCCAGTAACCATGTGTTGTTGTTTTTTTGTTTGTTTGTTTTTTGTTTTTTTTTATACTGAGAGGTTTTTAATACATTGACTGTATGTCAGGGAGAAAGTCATGGACATGTCCTGGAGAGACTTTTAGAAATGTTTGTTCTAAAAGCAGTGGGAGCGCTGATTTCTACATCAGTACCGACTTATTCTTACAGCTCTGGTCTAACTGAGGCTCCTGGCAGAAAGTCCTGTTATTAAAAACAAAAGCAATAAAAAAAATAATAATGAATAAATGAATAAAAAATAAAATTTCATAGATATGAAAAGTCTTTTTTTTATAATTACAAAGACTGACAGATGTGGAATAGGGAAATACATTGCTGTATGTTTAAAAGTAAATTCACTGCACATGTATTAAATCAATACAAAATAAAATATATTTGTATGAATATAATATTGGATATGTGTGTATGGCAATTTTCTTAAAAATAACTAATTTAATAATATTTTAAAAATTAATTTAAAGACAAAATAAATTATGATGCAACTGAATACAACTACCTCGCAGATTTGGTTGGTTTTGTTGGGTCTAGATAATGATCTAAGCTATCTAATGAACTATAGCCTCTGACCCAGCTTCTGTCTAAAGAGTGCTGGCCCACACCAGCCAGCTAACAGCTCGGCCCAGCTCGGGGCTTCTGCCCAACCAGGAGCACCGTCTGCGAAGCTGCTGCTGCTGCTGCTGCTGGACGCCAGCTACCGGTCTGTTGGTGCTCCTTCCTCCTCCGTCAGTGCAGATGGCGCTGTGGAGCTCTGCGCCGCCGGCCGACCCGCCTAAAGAAGAAACCCACAAACACACTTCTCCAGGGACGGCGGCTGCATGTCACAACACACAGAAGAGTTTAGAGCGAGCCATTCCCCTAAACACACCCATGAGCCACGGTCCAGAGGAGGACTTCGGACACTGTTAGAGGTCAGTATGTTAGACTGCGGGGTTTATATCCGCGCGTACTTACTGGAATATCGGTCAACGTGAGAGGGACTGAGCTAGCATCGGTACTGCCATCGTCCTGCACTGGAGAGGGGAAAGGTAGCCCCCTGTCACTCAGCAGACCCCTCTTACACACTCAGCTCGTTGTAGAAATAAACACTGGGGTCAGGGTGTGCTGCTTGCTCCATTAGAGCACACGGACAGGTCAGCTGTAGTTTAGGTAGCTAGTGCTAGTTGGGCATGTCAGGTGCAGTGTGAGGTCTGTGTGTGTGTGTGTGTGTGTGTGTCTGTGTGTGTGTGTGTGTGTGTGTGTGTGTGTGTGTATGTGTGTGTATGTGTGTGTCTGTCTGTCTGTCTCTGTGTGTGTGTCTGCCTGTGTGTGTGTCTGCCTGTGTGTGTGTCTGCCTGTGTGTGTGTCTGCCTGTGTGTGTGTCTGCCTGTGTGTGTGTCTGCCTGTGTGTCTGTCTGCCTGTGTGTCTGTCTGCCTGTGTGTCTGTCTGTCTGTGTGTCTGTCTGTGTGTGTGTGTGTGTGTGTGTGTGTGTGTGTGTGTCTGCCTGTGTGTCTGTCTGTCTGTCTGTCTGTGTGTGTGTGTTCATGTTTTATTAAGAGAAGCTGTGGAAAGATTAGTCTGTGACTGTGTCTCTTACAGTGTGGTCAGATATTGACTGCTTTATGAATTCTACAATAATTATTCACTCTTTACATTTTCATAAAGTTCATCTTACCTCAAACATAGAATCCCCCCAGCCTTATTTATTATTAATAAAAATATAACTCAGTATGTATTCAAGATCAGAAACGTTCAGGGGCTTCCACAGGTGCAGCAAAGAGGAAGCACATTACATTCAAATAGTTAAAAGCATGGGTTTTTTGTGGTTTCTTATTTTTCGAAGTCCTATATGATCGTGCCATAGTATTACAGTAGAATTGCACTGATTATGTGTAATTTATATATATATATATATCTCGCAACAGCTAACACCACTACCTGCCACTGACGCACACCATGTGGGAGACTGGGTTCGATTCCCGGTCTGGGTGGCTATGCTGCGCTACACCAATAAGAGTCCTTGGGCAAGACTCCTAACACTACACTGACCCAATACGAGTAACCTTGTAAGTTGCTCTGGATAAGAGTGTCTGCTAAATGCCATAAATGTAAATATATATATATATATATATATATATATATATATATATATATATATATATATATATAATGTGTATATATATTACACACATAATAAATCAATTAGGCAGTGGTGCAGAGGGCAGTGGTGGCTCAGCAGTTAGAGCACTGGGCTATCGATAACAGGGTTGTGGGTTCGATTCCCGAGCTTGGCAAGCTGCCGCTGTTGGGCCCTTGAGCCCTTTCTGCCCCCCAGGCGCTGGAGTTGGCTGCCCACAGGTCTGTCTGTGTGTGTGTGTACTCACTGCCCCTAGTTCACTTGTGTGTGTCTGTGTGTGTGTGTGAGAGTATTTCTAAAGATGCTGATGACATGATATTCTTACCAGATGTTGGAAACAACCGATTCAATCCATGCATGCATAGAAATCAAACGATGCTGATAATCTAGATGTCCATAAATCAAGTTATGTGTAATAAAGAAGTGTTAAACGCATGAAGAAAGGTGCAAAAAGCCATGGAAAGTCACAACACCAGCTGAACACTATCTGTAATTACAAAGCTGAGCTCTTGTAAGTCCTTTGCAACCTTATTGTTGCTAAACATACAGCTGGCATTGGTTACAGAAGGATTTCTATGCGGCTGATGTGAGCACTGTTGGGAACATAATCTGGGGCCAATATCAAACACTGGAAAATGTGCATTTGGGAATCACATCAAAAACTTCACTGTAGAAGAACCTCACTGTAGGATAACTGTCCATCTGTTTATCAAACCAGAAACTGTGTTTTAAAAAAATAATAATTCAATAAATATGTATTTTTATTATTCCAATGTAAAATAAAGTGGCAAATTTAATCGGTTAATTTAAAGTTTGTCAGCCAATATAAGACATTTTGCCAAAAAATAAAGTTTGCGGTCAATTATACTAAAAACATAATTAAGAAAGATATTCCTACATACATTTGGTGATCCATTTGGGCTTGATGGTGTTAATAGAAGGATAATTACATGTATTAATAAATTACAGTTTTAAGAAATCAGTAAATGGTGGATATTTTATTTTCGTTTACATTTCCAATACTAAATACCATTCCCTTTGTAAGACTTTCTTTTAGCATTGTCAGTACCCTGTAAACATGGGTTAATTAGCTTTTTTGAGTATAATCTGTAATATATGTTTGGAAAATAACACATTAAATTTAATCAGTATTTCCAGCCTTGCTTCAGATTCGCTCTCAGTGCTGTAAATAAAAATGAATTCAAATATTAAATGAATGAATTAAATGAATTAAAATCTGAAGTCCATTGGCGAGAACATACATGTGATTGAAGCCTTGACCTCTTTGTTCTTGATCTTCTAGGGTTAACATGCTGTTGGCGCAGGCAGGTACAAAGTTCCAGCATGCCGGAGGTGATGCCCAGGAGGTCACGCTGTGCCTAACTGAAGGTGTTGGGATTTCAGGTCAGACTATTTGGAATTTATTGAACAGTAATGTTGAATCCACTTGAGCAGCAGGCTTGAGTTTGAGTGTAAGAGCTCTATGGCTATGTTTTGATCCCGCCATGTTGCTGATTTCATTTATTTCATCCAACTACAGATGGAGAGCAGAACATAGACACAGTCAGTTTGCAGGCTGTGACTCTTGCGGATGGTTCAACTGCATATATACAGCATAGTACTCAAGGTAGATCTTGGTCACCTTTAAGAAGAACTGTCTTTAAATGAAAATGTAGTAGAATTTACAGCTGTGGCCAGATGTTTATGTGGCCTGTGAGTTTTGAGCACAGTGTCAGTTGATTCTCAGGGATGGTCCTCTCTTTTGTTTCAGATGGCAGTGTCATGGAAGGGCAGGTCATCCAGCTGGAGGATGGCTCAACTGCATACGTCCAACATATTGCTGTACCAAAAGGTCTGTTTGGAAATTTTCCAGCTGGGCTTGAGCTGCAGATAATTAGCACTGTTTTCTGTAATCCTTATCATTTTATGTTCCTGTGAATGCTTTTAGAGGAGCCCACCGGATGGTCAGGGCAGGTTATGTCTGATGTCATGGGGGGTGAAAGCCTGAGTCTGGAGGATGGTCAGGCTGTTCAGCTAGAAGATGGGACCACTGCTTACATCCAGCACACTCCCAAAGGTCCGGTCATATTTTCAGTATTAGCTTTCAGCATGAGGAAATTGGATGAGTACCATGGTGTATTTCTGTTCTCGTTATAAACTTTGCGATATGCCTTCTTGACAACATTGTGGATATTGTCAGTATGTAAACATTGTAACAGAAACATTGACAAACCTAATCCTCATTAATTGGATGTAGGGCATTCACACTGCAGTGGAATGAAGCATTTTTCATGATGCCTCCCACTGTTTTTTGGGAAGACTGGTAGTGGTAGCAGTGTAAATGAGGTAAAGCTGGCAGCAGAAAGTTTATGCAAATTGGAAGGGAGGTTTACTGGGCAGTGGCCAGTCAGCACTGCGTAGGAAGGGCTTTGTCATGATACAAGCTAAACGTGGTATGAGATTAATAATTAATTTGTCTTCTGGCTTTCTCAAAACCTACTGATAATGCTGACACACTAGCCATAACATTAATTACATTCAGAAGATTGTTATTATTTCTGTGTGTCTGCAAATCACAGTTTGTGCATCCATTTTCTGGTCAAAATGTTTCCACTTAGTTTTGGCTAATTAGTATTTGCTAAAGTTGAATGGAAAAACGTTTAATGAGACTGTGAAATATCACCATGTTTTTTTCTTTTATGTTTTAGAGACCTATGATTCCAGCGCCCTGCAGGCAGTGCAGCTGGAGGACGGCTCTACCGCTTACATTCAACACGCTGTTCAGATACCACAGGCCAGCACAGTCCTGGCCATCCAGCAGAACGGCAGCCTAACTGATCTGCATGTAGATGGGACCATTGACCCAGAAACAATTAGTGTGCTGGAACAGTTCACCACAAAGGTAAAGTAAAAATACAGACAGACAGGTTATAGCTTTGGTTTGGTGGGCATCAAGCTAATTGTAGGGTGTGTGGCATTCCCTTCGTTTCATCATGGTGTTATAAAAGTATATCCTTAAGTATAATGATGATGTACAGTTTAATAGCGATGTTGTACGTGTGTGTTGGCTTTGCAGATAGAAGAAATAGAACCTTTTGCAAACTCTGAGTTCATTCCAAATGGCCAAGATGGTGTAGTACAAATGCAGGTACCTACAAGAACTATCTAAGAGAACTCAATGAAATACAGAAGAAATGTGAGTAGACTTTTGGCATGACTGCAGCTTCTCTTTCTGTAGATTCTTCTTCCAGGTCATGGCAGTCGGCGTACTGTGCAGTCTGGAGAGAAATCTTTTCAGTGCAGCTACGAGGGATGTGGCAAACTGTACACCACAGCACATCACCTCAAGGTCTGTGTGGGTTAAAGTTAGATTTCCATTTCAGTAACTTAATTGTTTTGAGGTGTTTGTGTGATTTGTTTCAGAGAGAGCTATTTTGATTAACTTTATTTAGCTATTCAGTATGAAAACATAAAAAAAAAATATATATATGCATGTCTATGCACCTATCCAATAAAATGTCTATGTAATCTGATGGACAGAAACCCAAATGTATTCTGCTTTATCTAGGTGTAAGTCATGGCAGGCTCTATTACATGCTACAATAAAGCTACAAGATGACAGAGCAGTGAAATAGATCTTTTTTCCTGATCCAGCTTAAAAAGTGAAAACTTTCTGTGTATTTCTGTGTTTCACCAGGTCCATGAACGTATACACACGGGTGACAAGCCGTACTGTTGTGATAAACCAGGCTGTGGGAAGAAGTTTGCTACAGGTAACGATCTGATTTATTTCGGCTTGAGGACGAATGGTGTTGAACATGTCTTGATCAATAATATAGAGAAAGCAACAAATGACTATTTTGATAGTCGAATAATCTATCAATTATTGAAGTGAATAATCGATTGTGAATAGCTCAGCTACCAAATAACTCTTACGTCGCTGTCAGCTTTTAAATTTAGCTTGAGGTTGTTTTTATCCTTTTGCTAACCAACGTTAAAGGCAGTAAATGATAAATAGAGGAACACCTAATAGAAAATCACTGTTTTAAATAACTTTTCTGCTAATATGAAAGAAAAGTAAAAGTAAAAGTCCAATCTGTTTTTAATGTCAACATTTAAAACCAAGCATGTGCAAAGTAGCGGCAACAGCATAAGTAAACAAGTAACAGCATAGCGGGAGCATGTCAGTTCAGTTGTTCTGCATATATCCAGAATTTCTGATGAAAATGCATGTTGTTTAGCTAAATTGGCGATATTTCAAAGGGTTAAATATTGGTGCTTGTGTACCATGTTCTGTGGAAACTGTATTCTAAGCTTACATGCAGTGTTTTTTAAAGCTCCCATGTTGTTGTTTTTTTAGGTTATGGCTTAAAAAGCCATATCAGAACACACACTGGTGAAAAACCATACTGCTGCCAAGAAGTGAACTGCAAAAAATCTTTCAAGACCTCAGGAGATCTCCAAAAGCACACCAGAATCCACACAGGTAAGCTGAATGGTACAGCTCCTATAAAAGTATGTAAATCTTGACCACAGTTCTCTCTACCACTCTGCCATAAAGCTTTGACCTGCCCCAGGCACACTTACACATGTGCCATATTCTTTCCATTTCCTAATAATGGGTTTAACTGATGATGTTGGTTGACTTGGAATTTTATTTTTTTTTATCCATCCCATGACGTCTACTCCTTAATAACTCTTTTCCCAGAGATGCATGGAGTGTTTTTTGTCTTCATGGTGTGTTTGTAGCCATTAATACTGATTAACCAGTGACTAGACCATCCAGTCTTTATACTACATTCACTGCATTTAGGTGATCACCATTTTGCTAACTGTGAGACCACAAGCACCCATTGCCTGGACCTCTGTTGAATCAGGACAGATACTTTAAAGGGGGTGAATATTTATGCCATCATTTGTCCACTGCAAATGACCTGCTTCTTCTTCCAGGGGAGAAACCATTCATGTGCCCTTATGAAGGCTGTGGGCGATCCTTCACTACCTCCAACATTTGTAAAGTCCACGTCCGCACGCACACAGGGGAACGGCCCTACCATTGTCCAGAGCCGGGGTGCGACCGGGCTTTTGCTAGTGCAACCAACTACAAGAACCACATAAGGATTCACACTGGTATTCTGACCTCATCAACAAACCTTGCTTTTTTCCATTTAGGCTACGTCTTCTCAGGGCATAAACAATGATTTTCTTTTCGTCCTCAGGAGAGCGGCCCTATGTGTGCACTGTTCCGGGCTGTGAAAAGCGATTTACAGAGTACTCAAGTCTGTACAAGCATCATGTGGTTCATACACCGTGTAAGCCCTATCGCTGCAACCACTGTGGGAAGACCTACAAGCAAATTTCCACGTTGGCCATGCACAAGCGTACAGCACACAATGACTCCGAGCCCATCGAGGAGGAGCAGGAGGGCTACTTTGAACCTCCAGCAGGTCAGTAGTGTTGTTGATCTCCTCAAGTCTATGGCATGTGGTAAAATCCATATTGTGATTCTGGTTTAACACTGTATATTCAAAGCAGCATTCTTGATGTGATGTGCTTAAAGATGGACCTGCATTATGTTTAACCTAAATTATTATTATTATTATTATTATTATTATTATTATTCAGGTTTTCTAAATTTTAAAGCAGGAATGATATTAAATCTTGATTAAATTTGTATTTTATATATTTAATTGTCACATGACCATTTATTTCTCACTATACCTTAAAATATAAATAAATATAAAAAATAAAAAAACATCTTAAATGGACAGTATCAAAATCGCCTGTTTTCTGATTGGCTTCCCTGTATTGTGCCCTCAGAAAGTAGTCTGGGCTTAAACACTTCTCATACAATATCTTTAACGTCTGCTGTAGACTGACTAGGCCATTATATGTAAATGCGCTTATTTTTCACATCACATCACAAAAAAAAATAATAATACAGTAGATTTTTTTTGCAGCTTATGTTCTATGTATGGACTGTATAGAGTGGGAGCTGAATGGCTGGTTTTGAAACTAAAGTAGTGTTTATACTCATTAATAACAATTTGCTATCTCTAGCATTGATCTAATCAACAAGAGAAACTCACCTGGAGCTTCTAAGATCTAATCAGTACTCAGAATATTTACCAGTTGATTAGAGACTTATTTGCATATTGCAGGAAAGGAAAGTCCAGTATAACAAATACAGTTGCTGATAGATTTTGCTAGCCTAGCATAGAAAATTCTCATTTCTAATAACTTGATCTCCTCATTCAGAAGCCATCGATGACCCTTCCATAAATGCTGCCACAGCAAAAGGTGTGACCGTCTGCTCGGAGATGACCTCTGATATTACAGGGCAAGACCAATTAACCCTCATCACACAAAACGCAACTGGGACGCAAGAGGTTAGCATTCCCAGTATCTTATGGCTAAATAAAGAAATATGGATAATTGATTCATTCCTGCAGTGGCTAGGAATGACCGTATTTGGGCAATTAACAATTTAAATGGCTCAATACAACTAGTATAACAAGTGTTTCTCCACATTCAACACAAAATGCCACTTTTAATGATGACTGCAGTCTCAGATTTATTCAACCCCTTCATGACGAGCATCTTTAGTACTTAGAAGAGCTCCCTATTGCTCTTATGACCTCCTGCAAATGCATAGCCAGGGAAATGTGTTAACATTGTTAAAGGTCAGTGGCATTAACACTTTTTTTGGAAGCCCTGTTCTGTATGAGCAATAAACTGTTTTTTTTTTTTTTTTTTTAATACAGGCAATCAGTAATACCATCACCATGGTAACACAAGATGGCAGTATGATCACTCTTCCAGCCAGCGAGTCTATACTCTCTGGGGACGTCACCATGTTGCATGCAGATGGTACAGAAGGACAGGTGTGTGCTACTTTGGACATTACATGTCCCTGGATGTTAATGTGGAATTCCAGAATGCTGACAGTCATGATCGTTTCAGAAAATACCTATACCCTTTCACTTTCACTGCTCTTTTTATTAGCCAGTAGGTGCATTCATTGTCTCTTTTGCTTATTCTGCAGATGACCATCATGTCTTCATCGGATTTATCTTCCTTGCAGACCAAACATGAAGGGCTTGTTCCACATCCAGTTACTCTTCTAGCCACTTCTAATGGTACACAGATTGCTGTTGAGGTAACTGCAATTCTTTATTTCATATTCAGACACTTACAGTCATGAGTACAACTCCCTCAAAAGTCAGCATGTCCAAAAATATTCTATAACACACCTTTTAAAACTCAGCAGAAAGATCTTTCTGTGGTGAACTGGGGTAAAAGCGTCTAGCGGCGTGTTTACGGGTTCAGTGTAAAGACACCAGAAAATCATATTCACTCTAACTGAAGTTCAGATTGGAAGTGAACTGGCAAACAAGAGAGCTGCCAGCTTATAAAGTAAACATTTATTAATTTAGTAACTCATTTTCAAATCAGGTTAAGCTCAGTTATTACACACAGCCTTTCCCGCCCTTTCCTTAATGGTTGTTTAAATGGTCAGACTTCTTGAAATCTTCTGAATTGAAGAGATGTGAAATCACCTCAGTATTTTTTAATTTGCCATCTTCCTTTTCAAATCATTGTCTCACCTTAAATGCATTCTGTACAGCTGTTTCCTTTAAGGTGGAATGGAAAATTTGTGCAAGAGGCTAGGCTCCACAGTGTACAGCAGCACAATATTAAAAAGACATTCACTAAATTACATAGATGCTAATGCTAAGATGCCTCACCGTAGATGGGGAATTGTGGCCAGGCCGTGCCACTAGTGTAGAAATCAAGCTTTTTAGGTTCTCAATTTAAATCTCTAACATCTCTACAATAAAATCTCATCATTTTTGTTCTGTTTATTTGTAGGGATGACAAATTGATCAAAGTTATTTGTCAGTGTGACTGATCCCAAATATGACCTATTAAATATCGTTTTTTACTTCTTAGCCTGTGCCCTTATGGAAGATGAATCATAATGACTGATTGGGTATTTGGTATTGATTCTGCAGTTATCAGTGTGTTAATCATTTTTTTATTATTTCTCACTTATATTATCACCTCTTTGAGGTGTCACATTCCTTTGTTTGAAGATTAGATCTAACATCCACTTACACAGGATCTTGATTAATCACACCTAATCAATGGTAAAATCATTGAACTTTGAGGAGCAGTGTTTGGTTTAACATGCAGTGCAGCTGAACATGTAGTGGCTTGTCAAAATGTTTGTGTTTCAGATTAATTTATGGTTGCTTTTATAATGAATTACATTTGTTGCATTTCTTTCCTGCAGCTGGATGATCATACCTCATTGGAGGAAGCTTTGCGGATAGCATCAAGCATACATCAAGGAGATACAGTGTGACTGGGAAACTAACAGCACAGACTTTAGTTTGATTGTTGGTTTTGGACAAGAGATAAAAAAAACCCAACATGGATATGAAACCTATTGTTTTGTCTTTTTTTGTTGTTTCACCAATCACTCAGAGGTTAAAACCAGGATAATATTTCCTTGGTTTTGTTTACATTCATATTTTTTGATATGTATAGATGTTAAACAGGCAGAGTGGTGCACTATCTGACTTTTTAAATAAAAAGCTTCATCAAATGAGTGTCTGCTCTTATGTGATTTTTACTTGCTGACTTGGATCTCTCATTTTTTACTTTTTGATATCATTCAAATCTGGCAGTTGTTATTTAAATTGCCTAATTTCACGATGAATAGAAAAATGATCCAAAATGACTTTGAATAGAATCTTTATATTGACCTTTTAAGACCTTTTCCTTCTAATGACATGTTTCAGGTATGTCCGGACATGCTAATAAAATGGAGCATGTCCAGACATGCTAATAAAAAGGAAACTTTGAACAGTGAGGTCCAGTACAGTGCATTGGGCAGTCTTGTTTGTTGCCTGTGCAAAAGTGCATTTTACCCAGGAGTCACAATTCCTAAGCATAATGCATTATAGCTATATTATTTACAACCTCTAAGCCTATATAACATTGTAGTTACAGTCTTGTGCAAAAGCACATAAGGGACCTCTACAGAAAACCACTTTACAGCTAGAAAATCAAAAAACATATAAACATATAATATATATTTAAATATATAATTTAAAGTATTTTAAACTAATGTCCAAGTGTTATTTATAACTATTTCATGAAATAATTTCCTCTGAGGTTGTATTTGTTTGGTATTTGTAATTGGTCGTCATCAGGCCTAAAACTTGTATCTCCATTTTTTTTTACTTTTAACATAATGTGAATCTGACAGTTTTTCCTTTTATTGTGACACGTCATAATAAATGGATCAATAGAAATGCTCTACAATGACGTGGAATAAAATATTTCTACACTAACTTTATAAGATTTTAATTCGGAAAATTGGGAATTTGGAAAATACAAGGTTGTGTGTGACTATATGTGTAATGTAACGATGAAAGAGCCTCCTGTGAGGTTTGTATTTACACTATTATTATTATTAATTTAATGCTGGATTATTTGAGGTTTGTTTACAGCTGAAAGCTCAGGACAGCAGCCGGCTTCTCATTGGATAGCAAAATGAACCGCCCAGCCCCGCCCAGCCCCGCTCAGCCCCGCCCCCCGGGCAGCCTACTAAAGCCTGCCCGGCCTCCTGCGATTCAAACTCACAGAGCGCGCTCTGATTGGCGGCTGTAGGGGATAATTACTCAGTAACTGTGTGAACCGAGGGGGATTACAGTGACTGTAATGCTCATTTAGGAACACCTGCATCTTTCCCCGTTAGTGTTTTCTCCTCATACTTTACTAAGGATGACACAGTTTCGCCAGAGGTTGGATTTTGACTCCAGTGACGCAGAGAATGAAGGAGGGCAGAGCAGCTGCGGAGGACCCCAACATGACCCGGACGCACCGTGTCAGGACTCGCTTACCGACAGTCCAAACCGCGGTCTTTTCAGAACTTACAGCGCCTCAGACGAAGAAGCTGGGCCATTTCTGCCCACCTTAAAAACGCCGTGTCTGCCGGAGCGCACACCTGCGAAACCCTGCTGCACCCCTGTCGCTCACAGCCAGAGCTCAGACTCTCCCACACTGCACTGCCCCAACTCCCTCAAAACGTTAAGAAAGCTTAGAGTGCAAAGTAACGCGAGATCGTCGTCCAGCAGGGTAATGACAGCGCTATTAACACTAC
Source organism: Salminus brasiliensis (assembly GCF_030463535.1). Lineage (NCBI taxonomy): Eukaryota > Metazoa > Chordata > Actinopteri > Characiformes > Bryconidae > Salminus > Salminus brasiliensis. The sequence continues at coordinate 27,873,224 of NC_132894.1, forward strand.
ACAGTACATCTACAGTGTTGAACATGACTGCATGTGGTATAATTGTTATAATTGTTATTCTCTTTACAGCGGCTTGTGTTTGAACTCCAGTCCAGGAGAGATGGCCTTCAGACACCAGCTCCATCGAGCCGTCTACCTAAATCAGAGATGAAGAGGAGGAGAACTCCCCTCATCAACATAAACCCATTCACCCCAGACTCTCTGCTCATCCAGAAGGTGACCTCCAGGAGGAACAGCCGCAAGAGAGCCCACCAGAATGAGTAAGGATGTGCTACTGATACTTATAAGCAGGTTCAGTCATTAAGATTAAAAAATACCTGAAACTTTGGTTTTACTGCAAGTTTGAGCTTAGAAATAAAAAAATATACTCCATCAAAGAACATAAGGAAAATATATTCATATATTTTCCACTATTTTACCATTTGACTAATATCAGCATTACCAATAAAACTAAGAAGACATCCAGGTTTTCCACTGTGACCCATGGGACCTATCACTACCACTGTAAAGAAATACTGATCATTCCAAAATGAAACCATTAGGAATAATCCTCGCAACCTTTGAATTATGTCGAAATTTTTAAAAATCGGTTGAATTCCCCTTTACAGAGTAGCTTAGTGAGAACTAGTGGCATGTCTCCGCATGTAGTCAGTGGTGCTGAGCGATATGAGGTATATTTCCACATATTGGTTGTGGTATCACACAATATTGATTTTTACTTTCAGCAGTGCTCATAGATTACAAATCTATCTGAATTAATTTATTATAAAGGTGCTTCAACATACTTAAAAACTATGAAATATGTATGCTTCATTAATATATCACATTTAAAAGACATTGTCTTGGCATATCAGTGATCAGAAAATATTAAAATTATTAATCCACACTTACTGTAGCAATCTTACCCTATTAAAAGCTGCATTTGTCAAGTATACTTGTGTAAAAGCTTTCAGCTTGTCAAGAGGGGGAGCTCAAAGCATCATATGTATTTACCAGAAGTGAAGTATACTCCTCACCTGTAGGGGGAGCCCATGAGTGAAACAACACAAAACTAAACAATCCTCACTTAATGCTGCTTTAAGCATCATCTGATGCTCGATATAATTGAATACATATCATATGACCATATGATACCATATGGCACCCAGAGTCTTGTACCTTTGACTTGTACAAACTTTTTAATGATAAATTATATGAACATCATATTGGCTCAAAACATTGTCGTCACTAGACACACGCATCAGGTGGTCTCTAAGCAGTTAGGCCTAGCTCTCCTCTGCTCATGGTGTAATGGTTTAATTGTGTTTTGTGATTTTCTCCTTTACAGCTGCTGTGGAGACTCAAGTGATTCTGAATTTGAAGAGGAATTCATTCCTCCACAAAAGGTATATGTTGAGTTCATGCTTAATTTACAAATTCCGCTTGTGGTTATTACTCATCTTTGCAGTCCAGTACCTTACCAACCTCTTCTACACATTCCCTGCTGTTAACAGAGAAAGGCATTTGTTGGGGGTCACATGTCTCGCTATGCGTCTGAATTCCACGAACTGGAGAAGATTGGCACTGGAGAGTTTGGAGCTGTTTTCAAGTGCGTGAAAAGACTTGACGGTTGTATCTATGCCATCAAGCGCTCCAAGAAGCCCTTGGCGGGTTCAGCTGAAGAGTAAGTAATAGTTAGGATTACAGCATGTAATACATACATATTAACATATAATAAAATGGAATACCTGCTGTAGGGCATTATCGTTAAAGCCGCAGTTTGATCAGTGATGACATTAGTAGTTAACATGGTCTCATAAAAATCATATGCTCTTGTAACAGGCAGACTGCTTTGCGGGAGGTGTATGCCCATGCAGTGGTGGGACAGCACCCCCATGTAGTGCGGTATTACTCTGCATGGTCCGAGGACGAGCACATGCTGATACAGAATGAGTTCTGTAATGGGGGAACGCTCGCAGACCTTATTGCAGAGAACCGCAGGAAGCTAACGTTCCTGTCTGAAGTTTCCCTGAAAGATCTGCTTCTGCAAGTCTCCCGGGGTCTAAAGTACATCCACAGTGTTTCTCTTGTTCACATGGATATCAAACCAAGTAAGTCCTATCGAGTTGGTTTGCCTGTTCCCTGTCAGAATACAATGATGAATAGGGATGCATGAAAATATAGACTATAATAAAATATCATCTAATGATAATCTAAGTAGATGTGTATTTTATATATCAGTAGTGCATTTATACATATGATAAATGTAGGTATGCAATATTTTTTATGATCTCACAATTCCCATTGGTGCATCCCTTAGCATGATACTGTGATGTAGCTTATTCTGAAGTGTCTTATCTTTTCTATCTGCAGGTAATATATTTCTGTCCAGAAGAGCGATGGTCCATGATGCACATACCGGCAGAGATGGATCGTATGCAGATGTTGTGTACAAAATAGGTGTGTGAAGTTGGAAAGCTTCTTAATCTACTTATTTTCAACTTAATAAGTAGAATACTAAGACCACCTACCTGACAATGGGAATAATCACCCTTGGCTCGGATGGCACTATCGAGATGGCCTGGATTAGGTGGCGGAAGGTGTTCATTATAGACGTTAACTGGTTCACAGTGGTGCGTTGATTGCTCTGTACCACTCTGGCATCAGTGGCTCGTAGGGCAGCACTGTTATGTCGTTGGAAGTCCATTTTCAGTACACCTTTACTACGGCGGCTCAAGAACATCCTACACAGATACCCTATTACCATTCCCTTTTAAACATCAGTCAGTTTACATCCTTCGTCCATGACAAGCGTTTTGCCTGCGACAAACTGACTGGTGTGCCCGCTTATATATATACATGCAGCAGTCTCTGTCATGTGGCATCTGTGACGTCCCGGGTCGAGTACAGTACAAACCAGGGGTGGATGTAATGTTCTGATATTACAGTGACAGTGGACAAAGGGTGGTAGCATCTCAGAAATATTGCTACAATGCTGTATTATTATTGTTTTATTATAATTATTAATGTAATGTTAAATCTGTTTCTTCCTCAGGTGATCTTGGTCATGTGACACATGCAAACAGTCCAAGAGTGGAAGAGGGTGACAGTGGATTTTTAGCAAACGAGATCCTGCAGGAGGTAAACATTCAAATCTTTAGACTTTTGTTTATTGTCATTTACTGTTTCATGTAGTCTGTTGTAGAATTGCATGCAGTTTCGGAACACTTTCTCAAAACTGCTGTTAGGTAAATTGTTTAGTTTTAATTTTCAACTTTCAACAGGTTATTTAAACACGTTTTGTAAATGCATTGTGATAAGAGAGTATAAGGGAGTATAAATTTAAACATATTATGTTATCTTATTCATTATTATGTTAATAACAAATTATATGTTAATAACTTCATTCTGTATTTCTTCCTGCATTTATGTATTTATTTTAATAGTAAACATTAATAACAATATGTAGATATTTAACCAAACACATTTTAAATATTATTGTCGTGATGGCTATTTACAAATGAAACATCAATTGTAGATCAACCTTTGAGCAGTTAGCAAGAGCCTTCTTTACAATGTAGCCAAGGCGACACATAAAATATAGTCAAAAGGAAAATAAGAAATGTGTATAGTAAGTAATTATAAATGATTATATATATATATATATATATATATATATATATATATATATTATATATAATATATTATAATAGTTCTATCTTATAAAAAGGATAATGATGAAAAAAGTCAGAGAACAAAAACCTAGATCATTCCTAAATAAATAAACAAATAAAAGAGTGAAAGCATGAAACAAGGAACTGTAGTGAAGCAGTAATGATTAGGAAAAATAAAATAAAAAATGGAAAAAAAAAACCAAAAAAAAAAACCAAAAGGTGAAGAGACAACTAAAACAAACTCATTTAGAGATGAAAATGATTGAGTGACAAAAATATCGACTGATTCGTATTTTATTTTATTTTTTCTTATGTAGTGCATTTATACAGTCAAGCTGCATTACATTGTGTTTTATTTTATTTAGTTTGAAATGCTTGGGTGTGTTAAATCTTGGTCGTGTGGGTCACAAATTGAAAAGGTTGGACTAAGACGAGTGCTTTTGTGTTTTTGCTGTGGTATCTTTTTTGTGCATGCACTGTGATGCAGGAATTTTGGTGTCTATACGACACCAACTGTAGTACCATAACAACCCCAGCCTGTCGTTTTGTCATTGGAGTTTGACTCGACTTACTTTTCTGGTTTTTCAGGACTATGGGAATCTGCCTAAAGCAGACATTTTTGCCCTGGCACTCACAGTGGTAAGCGCCTCAGGGACAGAACCACTGCTGACGAACGGAGAAAAGTGGCACAGCATACGGAGAGGCCAACTCCCACACATACCTCAAGTGCTCTCACCAGAATTTCAACTTTTGCTGAAGGTAAGTTGCATCAGCTACCTCTTCAACAGACACAGTGTCCACTGCCATGTGTTCAGCATTCTGTGTGTGTGTGTGTGTGTGTGGTGTCATTTAGAAAGATGCTAATTGTCAACTGTCTGTTATAGACGATGATTCATCCTGATCCAGCCTGCAGACCATCAGCCGCAGCCCTCACTAAGCACCCTGTCCTCCTGTCCACCTCCAAACTGAGTGTGGACACACTGCGGGAGCAGCTTCAGGCAGAGAAATTCAAAAATGCACTGTTGATGAAGTAAGTGCTTAAGCATAGCTACACTGTCATTGTTGACTGTGCACTCACTGAGCAGGTAGTAGAAAGACATGTACACCTACATAGATACAGTTTCTAACAATGCAGTGCATAAAACCATGTAGATATGGGCAAGCAGCTTTAGGTAATGTTCACATCAACCATCAGAATGGGGAAAAAATAAAATTTTGAGAGCTGCATGATTGTTGGTGCCAGACTGGCTGAGTATTTCTAGAACTGCTGATCTGGGATTTTCAGCACAGCAGTCTTTAGAGGTTACTCACTCTAGTGCACAACAGTTCTGTAGACGAGACGTCACAAAGCAAAAGCCGCCTCAAACTGGTTTACTGAACAATAATAAAAAAATGTTTCAAACATCTCAGGAATTCATGTCGTGAACAATTAAGGTCCATTTATCTCAGTACACAATCACATTTAAATTATTATTACCAACCCTGGTTTGGAATGAACTAGTGTGATGGCCCTGTGGGGTCCTGAGCATTGAAGAACAGGGTGAGGCTAATAAAGTATGCAGAGAATCAGATGGACTGCATTCTGGAACTGCAAAGTGTTCCTATATGGTCAGTGGAGCTGATAGAACGATAATAATATTCTGATATGACTGTGTACATTTATCTTAATTGACGTGGCTACCTTTGCATATTTGCTCACTTTGGTTCTGTGTTCATTTAGGGAGCTGAGGGAAGTCCAGCTGGCCGCAGCAGTTGCCCAGGAGAGCATCTCCCATAACGCTACGTCGTATTCCACTGGAGTCGGCTGCAACGCATTCTCCAGACATGTTGGGAAGAAGATAACTCGTTCACTCAGTCTAACAACATTCTGATACTCAGTTCTAGTTTTTTTTTTTCCTTGCTGATGAGGTGACAGTGAACTTTGGAGTGTGAAATAGTCATGTGATCACTTAGCGGAAAATGTCTCACTTCGAAACACTGGGGTGACACCTCGAGCCATCTACCAGAAAAACTGCAACCTGCTGAACCATGGAGACAGATAACCACAGTGTGTCTCCAGACTTTATTTTAAAACTCGCTTTCTGGTCAGAGCTAGGTCGTATGATCTGTTAGCATGGGCTTGGATGAGTAAGCCCTGTAGTGTAGGCTTTCAGCTTGAATATTTAAGGCACAGAAAAACAAAACTCACAGGCAAAACAAAAAACACAGGCCAGTACATAAGTAACAAAAATACCACTGAGGGTATTTTTGTTGCTTATGTACTGGCCTAAGCGGTATTTAGACACTAACTAGTGTGTATTTATTTTGAATATGTTTTCAATTTTTTTTTAATAGGATTTACACCTGATGGTGTGTCATATTTGAGAAGAGTCTGTATGTAACATGTGGACCAGTACTAATTCTTATTGGAACAACAATAATAGTTTTTTTTTTCTTTAAGAATTCCTTTGACGTGAATGTGTGCTGTGTGTTAAATACCCTGTGAAAGGTAGAACACAAGGCAGTGATGGCACTTTGATTGCACTGATGCAATTTCTATACAATCTGCTGCTAAAGGCAGGCGCTTTTATTGTACAGCCTACTGATGTTTACATGCACTACTATATTGAGATTTTCCATTATATGGGTGTTGTTGTTTCATGATGTATTACCATGAAGTGATTTTCATTAAAAACAACATACTTAATTTTTTGTTATTAATAACTTGCTATTTGACAAATGTTATTACAGATGATAAATGCTAACATTAAATAATTTAGGCATATGTATAGTTGCAATGGCTCATCAAACATAGTATATATATATATATATATATATATATATATATATATATATATATATACACTAAGGATATTATAAAGTTGCTGTTACGCAAATTTTGTCTCAGTCTTAAGGACAACTGCCACATTCAAATTGTGCCAAAAAGTAAAAAATAGAAAAGTTGGAGAGACAAGGTTTTGTTTCAACAGTGATATAGATATAGATATACTACTTATTATGCAAGGAACATGTTGAATGCTTAAGTATGTTAATGATTAAGATCCACTCTAATTTTAAGTTGTTCCTGCAGTTTGCTTTACATAAAAAGATTATTTTAAGAAAGCAACCTCAACAACTTTTAAAAATTTCAGTCACTTGTCTGCACCATAACGGTTAGCTGAACAACGGAATCAACATTTAACAGATTCTGTTTGAGATCGTGCCCAAAGATGGCAGATGATAGATGAATATATAATATTGAATCCGGTCACCCTTTTGCTGCCAAAACAGCCTTGACCTGTCAAGGCATAGACTTCACTAGACCTCTGAAATTATGCTGTGGTATCCAGCACCAAGCCGTCAATAGCAGATCCTTTAGTTCCTGTAGGTGGTAAGGTAGGGCCTTAATGGATCAAACTCCAGCACATCCCACAGATGCTCGATTGGATTGAGATCGGGAGAATTTAGAGGCCAAGTCATGACCTCTAACTCATTGTCATGTTCTTCAAACCATCTGCCATCAGGGAATACAGTTACCATGATGGGGTGTATTTGGTCAGTAACAGTGTTTAGGTAATAGGTAGGTGGTACGTATCAAAGTGACATCCATATGAATTGCAGGGCCCCAGGTTTCTAGCAGAACATTGCCCAAAACATCACGCTGCATCATCCACCAACATGCATCCTTGTGTCATCTCTTCCTTAGGAAAGCAACACACACGCACCTGTACGTCCGCATGATGTACAACAACAACAAAAAAACATGTTCCATTAGACCAGACCACCTTCTTCCATTGCTCTGTGGTCCAGTTCTGATGCTCATGTGCCTATTATAGGCACTTTTAATGGTGTACCTAAGACAGCATGTGCACCTTGACCGGTCTGCAGCAATGCAGCACCATACACAATGAGCTGTGATGCTGTTCTTACAGTTTTCTATTGGAACCAGCATGAACTTATTCAGCAAAGTGAAATACTACTTAAAATACAGGACTAAAGCATTTAAAATATGTAAGACATTATTGGCAGTCCCCAAAAAGCTATAAACTCACTTGCAAGTACATTATAAAGAATAGTATACTAATACTAAGTAGGGGTTCTCTCTACTCCACTCCACCTAAATTCTACTTCATTCCACTTCATTCCACAAGATGTTGCAACACTCCTTTGACATTCTCATCCATGTAGACATGATTGCGTAAGACTTTCCGGGTGCTGAGAATCCCTGTTCTACCACATCACAGAGTCACTGAAAAACACTAAACTCATTGTCATGTTCTTGAAACCAGTTTGAGATTTCCCATCATGCTGAAAATAGCCATAAAATGATGGGTAAATTGTGGCTGCAGTGCTCTAATAGGCCATGGCACTATGATTGGTATGAATGGACCTAAGTGGGCAAAGAAAACATTCCCCGCACCATTCCACCACCTTGCTGTTGGCACCAAATTCAGACATTACCCTCTGTGTGCCTCATCAGAAATCAAGATTCATCAGATCAGTCTTCAGCTGGCCTGTTGTGGGGAGCCTCTGCCCACAGCACCTTTAGCTTTGTGTTCCTGGCTGACAGAGGTGGAAAGTTTGCTGCTGTTGTAGCTTTTCTGCCTGGAAGGACATTCTGAGATACTTTTCTGTTTACCACAACTATACAGAGTGGTTATCTGAGTTACCATAGCCTTTCCTTAGTTTGAACCAGTCTGAATATTCTCCATTGACCTCCCTCATCAACATGCTGCTTCCATTTGCACAACTGATGCTTACTGGATGTTCTTTTCTGGCACCTTTCTGAGTAATCTCTAGAGACTGTTCTGCTGAAAACCCCAGGAGATCAGCAGTTCTAAGAAAATGTAAACTAGCCCGTCTGGCACCAACAATCATGAGTAGGTGTCCAGGTCTTCCTTGTAAAGTTCTAATTGAGTGTACAACTTGTGGTCATCTTGTATTCCATAGCATCATTATCTGTGCATTTTCACTGCAGCTATCAGGCATATATTTCTCCAGACTGACCCTGATAACCTTATTTTTGTGATATATAATTATCATTGCATCTTAACTATGTTTTATTACTGGGTTGTAAGTGAAAGTTCTAAGTTCGGCCATGTAACTGTCTTCACTGGCTTCCTGCAGCTGCTTCCCGCATCATATTCAAAACCCTGATGCTGGCCTACAAGCCAAGGATGGACCAGCCCCATCATACTTGATGGTAATGGTCAAAAGCTGATCTGTACCAGTCCTTCAAGCTTCAAGTACGACTCGGCTTGACCCACCATCCTTTACAAACCACGGAAGACAAGCATCCAGGCTTTTTTTTTTCTGTCCTGGCACCAAAGTGGTGGAACGAACTTAAGCGTCTGCTTAATGCCTTCAATGTAAATGTAAATGTAAGTCACTGAATTCACTTCTATGTCATTTGAATGATTCCTAGTGCTGTAATATAGCACTGTTTTTATTTCTAAGCATATAAATATCTAATAGAGCGAGCTAGCCAGGTGAAAGTACAGCCTCCACACCACAGGGTTAGCTGTAACTAAGCCACAGAGGGGGAAATGAGAGGTCCATGCTATATGCTTATTTGTCCTTCACATAAATGTCCATGCAAAAGCAGTTTTCTTTTTCTTACTGGGTAAAATATGAGATAAAATTGCAAATAGGGCCAAACGAGCCTTAGATATGGAGTATAAGTGAGTTTCTCAGTGTAGGTTAGCATCCCTGTAGATGCAGCGCTGTGAAGAGTCCAGCCTTCTGAGGCTCTCTCTGTCACATGACTGGACTAGTGGATGTTAGTGTAGCTGCTGAGTGCTTTCTGCTGTGTGTGTGTGTGTGTGAGAGAGAGAGAGAGAGAGAGTGAGGCAGAGACAGGGTGAGCTCGGCTGAAAATGGTACATCGAGACGAAATATTAAGACCAATATGGCACGCGTTTGCTGCACTGGACGTAGACCGAACCGGGAAAGTCTCCAAGTCCCAGCTGAAGGTAAGGCGAGCAAAGGCGCCCGCAGTTTCCAGCAGAGAGACACCAAAATGAAACTTTAATCTGGTGGTGTTTCCTTGTTTGACGGGGCTGAAGTTGCCTTCTTGGCTTTTTTTTATCCACCTTAAATGGTGCCACGGTTGTTTTCTGGAACTGAGAGTTGGAGTAAGAGAGCACTTTTAATTGTAAGAGATTTAATTGTAATGGCACTTAAGGCCAATAACAGTACAGTATTAGAGTAATGGACGGTTGCGCCACGCTGCGCTTTGCTGAAGGAAGGTAAACAGTGCACAGCTCTGATTTCAGTACCTCTTATGGATATGAGTGTATTTCAGTGTTTTTCCTAGCATATATTTTCCTAAAAAAAAAAAAAAAAAAAAAAAATTAAAAAATAATAAAAATATATATATATATTTATATATTTTTTATACAGAGTGTATAAGAAGTATAAAAGAAAACCTACGGTGCCATGATTCAACTTTGCCATTTTCTTGTGACTAACATGCATAAATATGTATTTATAGTTTATTATTTTATGACTCACAGATTACAGATATTGTGTTGCTTACAGATGTTGCCTTAAACTGCCAGAGAAACATACAGTCATGTGAAAAATGAAGAACACCCGGGAAAACATTTGTCCTTTTAACATATTTAAAATGATGGTCATTTGATTCTCATCAATAGATGGAGGTAATAGAGGAGTCTGTCTTATTTAAACCTCAGACATTCTGTCTGGTTTGCTCTGGACTGTTGCAGTGAGTGGTGAAGGTCACCTCGGCCAGATCCAGAGAGCTCTCTGAGGCCCTCAGAAAGAAGGTGGTAGATGCAGATGAGTCTGGGAAAGGGTTTAAAAAGAGCTCAGAACGATGTTCAGAACGATCATTTCCAAGTGAAACAACTGCCAGCATGGCCAGGTCAGGCCGTCCTAGTGAGTTCTAGACCACAAAGTGCACACAGAAGTCTCCAGCAATCCTAAAATATCATCACTGGACCTGCAGGTCAGCATCTACCATCAGAAGGAGACTGCACAAGTTAGATTTTTCATAGGAGGTGTTTATCAGAGCAAGATTTATGAAGATGTATCTGTCTAAAGCATGTTGCTGGTCTTGGTGTAGGTGTTCTCTTGCAAAGTTTAGTCTTGCCCTGTTTTTTTTTGGGGGGGCAAACTTATTGTATCAGCCATATCTCTTCATTTTGTTAAATGCAGATCAAATGTCTGTATGTTTAAGTATGTAAAAAAAAAGGTTAAATGGAGTGTCCTAATTATTTCACATCACTGTATCACTTCTCAAATCATAACTTGGTAGAGATGGTCGCTTTTGCCTATGTGAAACTAAAAGTCTCACTTCATGTTTTTATTTATAGAGGCATGATTTATACTTGAGCACTCTTGCAGAAATGAGGAAGACTGAAAAATATCTAGTTCAGAAACCCTCACCCTCCCTGGGCGGTGTTGTGATCTGGCGTTAAATAGCAGGGCTATGCTACACAGATTTAGATTTATCAAGATCATTAAGGTCAGCTCTCCCATGCCATGTTTGTGTGTGTGTGTGCCCATAGGTGCTGTCTCAGAGCCTGTACACAGTGCTGAAGATCCCTCATAAAACCTCTGATCTGGAGGCGCACTTTAAGGATGATGATGAGGGTCCCGTGTCAACTCAAGGCTACATGCCCTATCTCAACATGTTCATCCTGGACAAGGTACCCAGGCCTTCTGCCCTTCTGAACCTTCACCTCTTCAGCTCAGCAAAGCATCTACAGTTCAGTTCAGCCAGTGTGCAGTATAGTTTGCTGATTTTCCTGCTCAGACATTTACTGCTCGATCTGACTCCTATCTAAAGAGATGAATCTGGTGTGTTCCTGCAGAAAATCAAACCAAACAGTGTTTTACTTCGGCCCTCCAGGATTGGAATCCTTGTTTGACACTGTGTGTTTTGCATAGAGTTCAACTGATACATAAATTGGCTGAAACTGTTGACTGATGAAAACTGTTTTTTTTTCAGATAGATAGGGCAGAACCTTAAAAGGTTGTACCCCTGGGGAACCCAGAATGAGTCACTCCCTATTTAACTATAGCTCAGCAATGAAGGGTGGATTAAATGGTGAAATTAAACACTAAACACTATCATGGCTAAAATAAAAAATCTCTCTCTCTCTCTCTCTGTTATATATATATAAAATATATGGAATATGTGGAAACTAATATAAAATAAAGAGGTAATAAACAGGGTTTAACCCCAGGATTCAACCCCAGTGCAGCAATATTTATAGTATTTAAGAGATAAGAGTAAGAGTATGTTCATTTTGATTTAGGAAATGAGAACTGGAAATCAAATATCTGCATAAAGCTAAGGTTAAATTAAACTTTTAAAATGTAAAAAAAATGAATACAAAAAAGATTCCGTCTGATTGATCTGAAGGTTAGCCCCTTAAAATATGTCTCCATGTCAGCTAAATGTTCATGTTGGGCCCTGCTCTTATTCTCACTTCCTATAATATATATATTTTTAAGCTTCCAGTAAGGTTGAACTCTTTTATTATTCTCATATGTAAAGTTAATTCTCAAATCTGCTGGTCTTAGTCCACCAAAACAAATGTTAAGTAGCAGTAATAATTATATCTCAGTAAGATGTAACACAGATTGATCATTAATATTAGTTGTAGTAATTAATTTGTATACATCTTAAGCATTTAAAAAAACACTGTTAATGACTAAAATATGTATGTCAAAATAGAAATAAACTAAAAACAGATTAGATGAATGTACAAGTAACTTCAAATAAATTCAAAACTAAAAGTATCGCTTTGAAATGAATTATAAAGCATATAAAAGTATCAGTGAATATAGTGCTGAAAGCTCTTATGTAGTAGGTCACATATTATGCAGCTCAATGTATGTCACTAGTCACCTAAAAAGGAACAAATATAACAGTATTGGGAAAATGTCTTAAAGCATTATATATTATATATTTTATTATTAATGTACTTTTACAGCAACTTGCTGTTTAAACACTGCCTGGTACCAAAGACAGTTTTGAACTATAGAATATTGAATAGGAATATTGTATGTTTGTATTTTGTAGGTTATAATTCCTGTATGCTGGAAGTAATCTATAGGAATAAAATTATTATCATTTAGAACGAACATATAGACACAAATACAGATGTGAATAGATGGTATACCATTTTCATTTTATTGTTTATTGTTTACTACATATGTTATTTTTATCTTTGATGCAGGAATAAACTGGAAACAGAGTATTTTAAACATGTGACAGTTAGATAGTTTTTATATTTAAATAATTTTAGAAAAGAAAAATAAACCTACTATCTAGACTACTAACAATAGGACACAGTCTTATGAGGTTACTACACATATCTATTACACTTTTGATCAAGGGGGTACATTTATAATACACATAGTATACATTTTGAATAGTTATAGGATAGTATAGTATGAAGCCTTAGCAATGTTAGGTTGAACATATTTTAAGGAGGTTAGGGTTAAGTGGTTAACGTATGTGGTTAAAGCATGTTTTATGCAGAAAAAAGTGATGGGTTGAATTTAGCTTTCATTTTTAACTACAGAAGTGTCGTCTCCTCATTAACAATGTGTCAAAAGCTCATGATGGATGGACCACTAGAAATCTTCCTAAATGAATCTTTTACTGAAGGTTGTGTCCTTGTCCTATGAAGTTACTATTTCAGATATACGTTTTTTTTATTTGCAACAGCAACAGTGTGTTATCTCATTTATTGCCAAAAGTGAGTGAACTGAAATACAACACTCTGTTAATGTAACATTGTTCATTTGGAAATGATGTACATGTGTATTTGAATTTAAAGTCAGCCCTCCCTTTCGCCTTCCAGACTAATCGTAACAACAGCTGGCTTGTCGGTTGGCTGCAGCTTCTTAATAAGTGTATTCGTGGCATGTGGCTGTATGTGCTTAGAAACAGGGTCAGTTAAAAACGTGGTGTTTGTGGTCACTGACACCCAGATAACAATTACGCTTACGTTTGTAAGAGCACAGGCTGTTTGACCAAACCAGAGAATAAGAGTAGTCATCATAATGGTGACTTCTTGTCTCCACTTACTCATGTGACATGAGACTTTTGTCACTTGAAAGCTGGTATTTTTAGGTTTGGGATCGTACCACCATCCTGAGCATGCTTAGGATTGGCTTGAGCTTTTGTCTAAAAATGTTGGTAGCACATCTACAGATACTCAAATTGTGATAAAATGACATAAAATGATGAGTGAATATAAATTAGTATAATCCATTGCATTTCATTCTCAGTTTAGATGTATTTAAGATAATACACAATATAAATAATAGAAGTAAAAACAAATGTGTACTACCTTGTGTATAAATTGTTGCTAATTTGTTTGTTATATGAATGTATTTTACTCATATTTGCTTACAGTTTCTTAAAAATGTCATTAATGAGATACTATTCATGGCCTTTCCTTATTTCCCCTGAAAAGCTGGCTTTAAAGATGCATTACAACATGCATCAATGCATTAATCAGTATTTTAAGTTGACGTTTGATTTATGAATCGTAAGTATGTGACTTTGGTTGGGTTACTAAATTTTCAGCTGATACTTAATAAGCCCATTTACAACCCTGTCTTTTCCTCAGAATGAAAAGATAAATGAAAAGGATGAGCTCTGATTTGCCGGTCCAAAGCCACATAGCCTAGCCTAGCCAAGCCTAATCTATCTTAAATTAGTAATTTTTGTAATGCTTCCCAAGTCTTATCAGATAGTATGGCTGTTCTCATGGGGTGCAGTTAGCTGGCTGGACAGATTGTGGTAGGGTCTGGTGGGGTTACTTTTTAGCTAGACATCTGGCTAGTACTCGGCTAGCTTCATCGGATTTCCTAAGGCATGCAGCACGATCTTGACGTGCTGTACGGCGCTTGTATCGGTTGACCCTTCTCTTAGAGGTGCTTCACGTAGTTGGCTAGCATTAGCTTTTAGCCTTTTGAGCCTGGCCGTTGCCTTTTGGCTAGTTGGCTGGGCTTCTTTAAATTTTGGGGGTGTAAACGTAGTGAGCCAAGACTATTATGTAACAGTTTTGAGATTTTGGAATTGGCCTGTTTTGCCAGTCTGTTTTGGTTGTGCCAAATTTTCTTTTTAATAAAGAGGCAGGAGTGGTTTTATAAACAGAGGTTCAGAGATTCTCACTTCTATATACCAAACTCCTGTTATTCAACTATGCTAAGATGAATTCAGAAAACAGAAGCAAACTATATTTTAACAGAAACAGTCGAAAATTGTTAGGAACAATATTCCATATATTCATATGTTTCAGTTTGACACAGATTCAATGTTTTAACTGACTTGCAGATCCAGGGAAACTTTGATTTTATGGAGCTGAACAGAATGTGTTGGACGTTGTGTTCTCGTAAGAACTCCAACTTTACCATGATCATCTCGGACGCTGATGCCTTTAAGGTCTGGTGCATTTTCAACTTCTTATCAGAAGACCATTATCCTCTCGTCATTGTCACAGAAGAGGTGAGTCCCAAGCTGTGCTGCCAGCCCATTCATTTGCTTATTTGAATTATTTTAGTTATATGTGTTTAAAATCTGGTTGTTTCTTCACGTTCAGATTGAGTATTTCCTACGAAAGCTGTTAGAAGCTGTAGGCAGTGACTGGAATGAAGGCAGGTTTGTGGACTACAAGGCCAAGCTGAGTTCAAAGAAGCATTGTCTGAATGTGTGGGAGCTGATTGAGCTGGTGGGCACGGGCTACTTCACCAAGGGCATGGAGCGCCAGACCATCTCCATGGGAATCAATGAAGTCTTTCAGGAGCTCATTCTCAATATTCTGAAACAGGTAAGAACAATCTTGAAGGTTGTCGTCTAAATATATACCTCTAAAAACAATCAGGTCATGGCAGACAGGTTCATACATGGGGCCCTATTTGAGCATCGCAACATGTAAGCTAGGGCCCATGGCGTTCTGAGGCAAAATAATGACCTATTTTTACCTTTACTCAGAAGACACTTGTCACTTTGGATAGTACATCAGCTCCTATGTAGATATCAGAGTCATGACAGGTTTCTTTACACCATTTCACAGTGAAACATGGCCTGGCTGATTGACGGTATTTAGGATAAGAGGAAATATCTCATCGCTGCCACACAAAAATCTTTGTGAATGTGGCAGTTGTTCAAAAATTCATGAGGAATTGACCTATAGAAATCCTTCAAAAAGGCTGGGATTAAAAATGTTTTTATATTGACATCCATTGAAAGTTAAAAAGGCATTTCTCCTCTACTGTAAAGGTTTTTGTGTGACACTGACAATTAAAAAGACCCTAACCAACCTCCAACCTCCAGTACTGGAGCTCTCCTGCTCTGCATATTTTGCTGTTTCCTTCTCTAACTCACTCAGTTCGATTCAATATGGGATTTATAATTAACTAATAATGGATTCAAGATTGATAATTAACTAATGATGTGACTCAGGTGTTAGATCAGGGGAAAACTTGAATGTGTGTAAAGCAGAGCTGCTCCATAACTGTAGTTTACCACAGTGGGCTAACCAACTGCACATCACATGAACTTATAACCATATGCAGTTTATGTGTGTGTCTGTGGATGTGGTATGTTGTGTTTACTGTATATGTCCTGCCTCTAACCTTCCCATTCTCGAAGGGCTATATGATGAAAAAAGGACACAAAAGAAAAAACTGGACTGAACGCTGGTTTGAGCTGCGCCTTGATTCAATCTCGTATTATGAGAGCGAGGATCTTCTTGAGAAGAAAGGCTTCATGTTGATCGATCGCCACAGCACTGTGGAGGTGAGAGGTTTGACTGCAGGGCATGTTGTTTCTTCATGCAGAATTTAATACAGCTAACAACGCTGCAGTGTTTAACGCATTTGCTCTGTACAGTCTTTACCAGAAAAAGAAGGAAAGAAAAACCTGTTTATCATCAAAACCCCAGAGAAAAGTTTGGAGATCAGCGCCTCTGACAAAAAGAAACGGCAAGAGTGGATCCAAGGTAGTTTGACAGTCCCACTGACATTTTCTACATTGTTAAGATTAAGTCAGGGTTATATTAGGATTTGTCCTGTTATGTCCAGTCTGATATTCCGTTATGGTCAGGGTATGTTTTTGGTAGAATGAGGTATATCGGGGGATTTTGGTATGGTGAAATTTACTGTATAATATTGGTAATGTGACAGTTATGGTGAAAAGGGCAGCTTTATGGTGTGAGTTCAGTAGGATTTTTTTTATATGAGGGTTATGGTATGATTGTTTAAATTTAAGGGGTTTTGTAGTGTGAAAATAATATAATTCTTTAGTGTGTAGATGCTTAACACCATGCTTAACACTGGCAGAGGCTATGGTATGATATTTTTTTAGTGTGAGGCTTACTGTATATTTCATTTTATTTCGTGTGAATGTTATGGGATAATCTTCGCATTAAGGGTTGTTCAGTGTAATAGGTACAGTAAAGGAGTGAGGGTTATGGTGTGAGTTTGGTATGGTCATCATTATTATGGCATGAAATTAGGTAATGCCATCTATCGTTTTTTAGACTACCAAGTTATGGTATAATTGTTATATATATATATAGTGTGAAAGTTTGCTATGATTTTGGCAAGGTCAGTTCAGTTGTGGAAAGGTAAAGTTTACAGTATGACGGGTAGCACTGCACTGCATCTTTTCTTAAACTCATGACACTTGTTGTCCACATGCAAATACCCCTTCCATTTCTGTGTATGTGACTGTGGATGTATGTGCTAGTTATCCAGGACTGCATTACCCGGCTGAGGCAAGGTCTGTCTGCCCCTCACCGCGAGGCTAGGCAGCGACGCAGGGAGCTACGCAGTCGGCTGCAGGCTGAGCAGAAGCAGATGGAGGGCAGAATGAGGGAGCTGCATCTGGCCAACGAAAACAAGCAGCACCAGCTGGAAGCTATGAGGAAGGTACTTCACGCGGCCTGGTCCCTTTCTGTTTTCCCTACTTCTGGGTACCGATGTCCCCTAAAGGTAGTTCTGAAGAGGACATGGTTATAAGGCCACAAGACCAGCTTTTGTGGCATTAAAGGACTGAATTGATTCGAAGTGTCTCAGGTGCCAGTTTTTACTGGACAACTTGTGTGTACAGTCCATTTCCCTCTGTCTTCCCTAGCAGTCTCACCAACAGCCAACACTTCCCCTTTACCTTCTATTTCATCTTACCCACCAAGTTTCGGTTTGGCTAACAGCCTTTGTGACCGCGCTCCTTTCACAAGCATCAGTTCCCGTCTTATGCAGAGGCCCTGCGAACTTCCCAAACACTTCTAGGGTCAAGCCATGTTACTATACTTTACTGATTCTGGTCACTCTGTGGTGTGCCTCACAGCTGCAGCAGTTTCACCAAATACTGAACCAGTAAAGGCCACAGTCAGATAAATGGATATTTCTGGAGCTTATCTATGTGATAGGAGAAAACAGTCCCACCCATGCAAAGCGTGGACACCTGTGAGCACTGAACCTATGAGAGTCAGTCGCTTTGTTTCGGTACATTCACTACTTCCTTTTTGTGTCTCCTGAGCTGTTTGGCCAGACCTTTCCTTTTTGATTTTGTGTTTCCTCCTACTTGCTCCTAGTAACGCAGCCAGACAAGCAAGTTCTACACGTCTGTTCTACAGGCACTGCACTACTTTCTAAAAATATCCTGCATCGTGTTGAGGTAGATCAGGCTTGAATGGTTATAGCAAGTTATTAATGTAGTTATTTCATAACTTTGATTTGTGTTTACAGGAGACTTTTAATAAATTCCACAAACATCCTTGAAATTTCACAGATTCTTCAAAAGAGCTGCATAATAAAGTCTTTAAAATTGAAACAAAAGTCTTTTAAATGGTTTGAGAGAGTAGAGAAACCTACAAACTGATTTCTTGACTGTGGTGGGGAAAACAATCAGGAGTCACAATGTCTACAACATATATATAGGCATTTTTGGGGGGCCCTGAAGTGCCCTATCTGTAGCTCAGCCCTGGTGATGCCACAGCCATCCGTGGCCTCGCTCTCTCTGGGTGGATAGAATGGCCCTTCCTCATGCCCTATCACTCAGCACGATGCTTACCATTGTGGACGGCTGTTAGCTGAAGTAACAGATTTGACAGTTAGTGTTCTCCCTCATGCCCTGCATGAATGGCTTTACATAGGACAAAACTATCGTAAAAGAATGTCTCAGTCACCATCATAACCATTTCATATGATAGCTTTCTGTGATGTAACTTTAAGAGACTCTATAATAGAGCATTTTATTTCAAACCATGCAGAGTGGCTTCGGCTTTGAATTAAGTGCTGTTTCTCTGGTGTTTGTCAGAACCTGGAGGAGGCAGCTGCCAGGGCAGTTATGGAAGAGCAAAGAAGAATTCGGACCCAGGCGGATCTGCAGAACCGGTACAGAATGGACCTAGAGAGAGAAAAAATGGTAACCACACCTTCCAAATCATTAAGCATCCTTTTATCTGCTGTTCAGTGGTTGGGTTTTTGAGCAGATACATATTTTGTGTAACACAGAGTAATTAAAGTTGCAATAGAATGCATGTTTATTAAAAGTTTAGTATTTTAAGTTGTTGTTTGATATATAAATTATAAATATGTGATTTTGGTTGGGGTGAAAAATGCTTACATAGCCTTCAGTCTGACAATGGAAAAAATAATAAGCTCTTTTATTGGATGGTTAACGTCACTATAAGGTTACGTCACCTTTCACAGAAGTCACATATTATAGCATTACTGTAATTGTTTTTTGTAATTATTCCCAGGTCCTAACATATAGTGTCACTGCTTCTTGGGTTGGGTTGTTGCTGAAGAGATAATAGCCAGGTTAACTTTTAGCCTTACAGCCATTTGGGTTATCATGTCTTAACTGGTACAAAATAGGCCTGTGCTTTTCCTTCTGATGTGTGTTTAGCTCCAGTTTGGTAGTCAGCTGAGGTAGTCCAGTTTGGCTAGTCTTTGTCATTAGCCTAGCGCAGACCCCTTATTGCGTCCCAGGCTTCGTCCGCTTCGTTGGATAGCAAGTTTGAGCCTCCACTAGCACTGAAAAGTTGTGCTCACAAGATTCATGATTTGTGTAGCAACCTGTATTCCCATAACTAGCGGTCTGGAGGCGATGAGCTGCTCTACATTCTCTTAAAGTGGCCGTTGTGTTTGACTGCGACAGAGCTTTAGTTGTGGATAAGCTTTTGCTAGTAGAGTATGGGAATTTTGGCATAAATGAAATGAGCTCACTGTTACGAAACAGTAAGGATTGGCCTGCTTTCCAGATGTGTTTTGGTTATGTCAGATTTTCTTTTCAATGAAGAGGCAACAAAGCTTAAGGTTCATGTGCACTGTTGAAGTGCTGTAGCTCAGATATCTTACAGTTATGTGTGTGTGTGTGTTTCAGGTGCGGATGCAGATGGAGGAGCAGGTGGCTCAAAAGTCCAGTGAGCTGGAGCAGTATCTGCAGCGAATGCAGGAGCTGGAGGACATGTACCGTCGCCTGGAGGAGGCGCTAGAGGAGGAGAGACAGTCCAGACAGGACGAAGAGGCTCTGCGTAAACTGCAGGCCAGGTACTCCTCCTTCACAATTCATTTAGCATTACAGTATTGACTGACTTTCAGCCAGTGACGAGTACAAGAGTAAAACAGTGGTAACAGTTTAATTTCCTCATATTTCCATCATCAGTAGCCTGAAATAAACTTGCATGCACAATTCATCACACTTCTATCACACCCCAGGTTGTTTGAATACACTTGCTAATGTAGTACATTAAAATGGAAGCTGCAGCACAAGATCAAGATCAAGACAGACTCTACAGCAAAACCAGTGTAAGCTTGCCTTTTTGT
This sequence comes from Salminus brasiliensis, assembly GCF_030463535.1. Taxonomy (NCBI): domain Eukaryota; kingdom Metazoa; phylum Chordata; class Actinopteri; order Characiformes; family Bryconidae; genus Salminus; species Salminus brasiliensis. The sequence goes on from NC_132894.1 coordinate 27,893,683, forward strand.
CACAGACTGCTGGAGGAGGAGGTCAGTAAGCGGGCAGAGTTGGAGCAGATTCACCTGCATCAGCAGCATGCCATGTCCCAGACCCAAATGGAGAAGGCGCAGCTGGAGAAGCAAAGGCTGGAGCAGGAGCATGCCCTGCAGGCTGCCATGGACCAGCTCGAGAGCCTCGAACAACAGAGACAGGGAGCGCTGGAGCAGTATGAGGTGATCAGTTACTAACATACAGCATACCACTGCTCCTTTAGCTATTGGCATTTACCCTCTACATTTGACCTTTAATGTTGATATTATAGAAGACAAAGTGCTGCTAATGTTCTGTTGTTCCATCTTCATGTATACTGCACCTACAATTAAGGTGCTACAAATGATTCCTTGAGTGATGCTGTAGAAGAACCATCTTTGGTTCCATTCTCTATTCAATCTACGAATTAGTCAGGCAGGCAGTGGTGGCTCAGTGGTTAGTGCACCTGACTATTGATGACAGGGTCCTGAGTTTGATACCTTGGTTCACTATGCTGCCCCTCTTGGGCCATTGTCTTGATCAAGTTGACCCTCTATGATCCGCAGGAAAGGCAGCCCACCTCTCCGGGCATATGTGTTCACTTACTCATCTTAATGTGTGTGTATATGTGTGTTCATTGCATGGATGGGTTAAAAGCGGAGGTCAAATTCCATTTGTGTCCAACATCAGACATCAGGCATTCTGTTAAACCCCTGTACCTCAGATAATCTTGGTCTGGATGCTCATTGCCTGATCATTTGCCTGCATAATAAGACAGTTTGCACTTTTCTCAAAAGCACCTTAGTTTTAAAGGTTATCTTAACCAGTGAAGAGAGGGTTCAGTGTGATTCTCACTCGCTACCTATTTACGCATCTATGATGCTTTCAGGAAACCCAGCACTGTTCATTTTGGAAGCACCCTCTATGAAGCGCCCTCTAGTGTGTGACCAACCCAGAAAAAATTACTGAGCGGTGTTTCTTACTCCAAACTCTGTGAACTTTACTTCCTCCATTCCATGGTGTTTTGAACTCTGCACTGAATCAAAAACCTTTTCAACTATTTTTTTCGTTGCCACCTTGTGGCCAAAGTGTAGTTTTTTGGAAAGTAAATAAATTAATATGTGTTATTAATATGTAATAAATACATTTATTGTTGATGTTAACCATAACATTTTCTGGTAATATGATTAAAAACAATCACAGGCTGTTACAAAGAAGCTGGAGCAGGCGACTAACAGGACGAGAAGCTGGAAGGATAAAGTCGCTCAGCATGAGGGGCTCATTCGACTCATTCAGCCAGGTAAGAAAGACTGAGCAGATGTCAGACTCAGAGCCTAAATATACAGACGGTTTCACACACTTGCTCCTTGCTGCAGCAGTGGGCTGTGAGCAGAATTGTGTTGTTCGTGGAATTTATAGGAAAATCTTTGATTGTTATGTTGCTTAGAAACATCAGCCTCCCATTAACGGACTACATGGGAAAATGTGAAATGCGCAGCGTCTGATGGCTCATATCAATCGCTTGCTTATATGAGTCATTGGACCCTTTTCGTTCCACTTGCTTAGTAACAAGAGACTCGCAATGCAATTCGGTCCACATTGAGCTCATGTAGTGAGCTCATGGGTTGCGTTGGGTACGTTGGCGACTATGTTATGTATGTTTTTAAGAGATACATTAAAGAGCGTATCCACTCTCAATATCAGCTGGTCTCCCAACCACTCACCTCATTTGAATAATGCATATTAGCATATCGATAACAGGCGTGCGGGGTGGGGCTTAATTAGGAACAGGCAGGGTAAAAAGCAGCCAATCAGAGGCTTTTTTGCTGCGTATTTTGCTGTGACAACCAGTGGGGGCTTTAACATTCAGAAATATCCTCCTTATTCCATTATTAATTGAGGCGGAGTTACGGACGCAGCAGAACTGAATTTTCAACCTTAAAAAAATGAATATCTTAATAAAATGGCTTTCATGGACAAATCCCATGTTCGAACCAAATGCTACTAAGGAGGCATGTGTGTGAAAATGTTTGTAGATTAAAAAAATGTTTCGGGTTTATTTGTAAGGGGTCTTTTTTATGAATTTTTAGATCAGAATTTATGAACTGAGAGCACGTTTTTATGGCATTTTCAGGCAGCAAGGGTCCTCAGAAAATGACCAACTGGGGCGCCGCAGCGATCACAGAGACAGAGCTGGAAGTGAGGGAGAAGTTTTGGCAGGAGAAGAAGAACAAGCCAGGCAAAGCAGTGTAAAGATGACCTGTTTTACATGATGTGTTTACTTTCTAACACAGATATCCACATTTCTAAACCCTGCTTCTTGTTTCAGTGGAAATGCTGTTATTCTAAATTCATTGGTTTGTTAACTCTTTTGATTGGTTGCTGTTTTTGTATTACGCAGAGGATGTCAGCAGACTTGTTCAGTAAATATATAGTATTATCATGTTGTAATGGGTTTGCATCTTCAAAACTCTATTAAGTCTTAAAATGTATCATATGCTGTTACTCTGATTTCTTTTCTCTTGTCACGTATTTCAGTTTATTTTAAAAAGGGCATTTTAACAGATGTGTTTGTAAATCAGCTGTTTTAAAGAAGACATCTGCTAGGATTTCCCAGCCTGGTCTGGTTTAGTGTGGAAAGGTTCACTGCATAGAAACTTACACTCTGAGTTCTCAGCAGTGGTGGTGATACTAACCAAGCTTCACCATGTCTACAACACAGATATAGCCACTTTATTTATTATCCAGTATAACCAGTGAACCTGCACATGCCTTTATATGTAAAGCTGATGATGGTACAATACTGATAAATCTGTGAAAATATTGTTTTGGGACTGTTTTTCAGTTTTCAGTGTATAAAAAAAGGTTTTCAACCTTCTGTCAACATCTGGTCGATGTATTAAAGATTAATCATAAACAGCTATCCTAACTGTTTCGCGTAATAGCAGTAATTTAGAAACGTTGGTGGATGATTTATGGATTTGATTGGTTCTCTGGTTCATTGGTTAAGCCTGACAAAAGACTTCGAGATCTTGTGCCAGATTCCAGTCCAAGATACTTTTCTGAATCCAGCCCCTGGTGGGCCACAGCTCTCCAGACTTCACTGTCCTGCCTCATTGCGTCTAACTAAGGCATCTCATCAGCTAATTAGCAAAGCCTTCATGAACTGCATTCAGTGTTTTATAAGAGGGAAAGGGCTAATCTCTGTAGAGCTGTGGCCCAAACAGACACCAGTTTAACATGTCTGGCTGAGAGTGTGTGTTCAGATGCATCCACTAGATGTCACTCTTGTAACATCTCAGTGTCCTAGAGAGACATTGCCAAGTCTGCTTACATGAGATGCTGTGAGTTACAATAAAATGCAGACCAACTCTGTGGGCCTTTTCCCAAATGTCGCTCTACTTTAAGCTTGCAAGCCTAAGCTTACAAGTTGTGTATGTATTGTTTTATTGTATATTGTTTCATTGTTTTATTTGGATCCACATTAGCTGCTATTGCAATAGCAGCTAATCCTCCTGGGGTCCGACAAACATAAAAAAAACCCAAAACACAACAATTAACAATTTAAATAAAAGAATAAGCAAGACACACATACATACACATTCCTACATATACACACATACCTACATACACACAAGAAAAACACAAATAGTAGTAAGGTTTAATAATATTTCATTTCCATCACCTTATTCCCTCCAAAGACTCTGGCCTTTATGGGTTCTAGGTGTTAAGGTACAAAACCTTTAAAACATATGAAACGGCTAAGAACTTGCACTTTTAAGATTAGCATATTGTCTATATCTTTAAGTATCAGTGTGCAGTGCAGACTGAGACACAGCCACTGTAAATCTGCAACACAAGGGTCCCAGCTGCCCCAGTCTGTTGGCACTATCATCTGGCGATCGCAAATTACACTGTGGCCAGGTGTCCAAGATAACACAACTGGCCTTGCTCTCTAAGAGAGGGTAGGGGGACCCTTCCTCATCAATGATGTTGTGTTAGCGGAAGTTCGAAAAGATGTGGATGGCTGGATGTAACATGTCTCAGAGTGAGCTTGTGCTTGCCTTCACCTTCTCAGGTTGGTAGCTTCATTTGATGGGAAGACCTAGCTATTGGGTGGGAATTGGCAGCCAAAAAATGCTAATATGCACCCAGAAATAAGCATTTTATATGTGACATTTTATAGATGTGACATCTAGCTCTACGGTTTGAACAGGTGATTTTTACATGGGCCAACTTTAGGCTTTATAACAGGTAGTCATGTATAAGACTATATAAGACTATATAAGACTAGAGGACTCAGTGGGAGCATGTTGTTCATTCATATGTATGTACTCTGCATCAGTCTCTGCGTTGGTGTATGCTAACTGTTCTCACAGTGCTGAAGGCCCTGTGAAGAGGGCGGGAGGATGTGTGTCTGTGTGATGGAGCATCTCCACTGAGCTTCAGTAAACAAACTTAAGAGATAAGATTGATATCTTGTTTGATCCTCTTATTCTTAAGTGTGCTTTTGCTGGATTTTATCACAAACAGAGATTAGCACTGAAGGACAGATAGCCTGTGTAACTGTCTCACACTTTCTCCTAAAAATAAAGCTTTTTTAAGCCATAGAAGAACCACTTTGGGTTCCCAGAATAACCTTTGAATAGAAGGTTCTATGTTTGTTAATACACTGTTTCATAGTTTAAAAAAACCTTACACTTTACACTGTATGACAGTTTTCACACCCACAGATCAGACATGCTTCTTTAAAGAGTCTGGTTCTTCTGTTGCACCCATGGCCTAAAGAACTCTCTGTGATGTTTGTTTTAGAGTGCAAGTAAAAGGTACCCATTGACACCTACTCTTCTAAACATACACTATGTGGACAAATGTATTGGGACACCTACAGAAGCTTTTATGGCATCCCATTCTAAATCCATAGGCATTAATATGGAGTTGGTCCCCCTTTGCAGCTCTAACAGCAGGTGTGGAGCACATGGCGACCCCGCTCTGTAACTTTACATGGTCTGTCACTTCATGGCTGTGGTTCCTAAACGCTTCCACTTTTCAATAAAAGCACTCACAGCTGATGCCGGAGAATCTTGGAGGGAAGAAAGTTCACCAAATGGCGTGTTGCAATGGTGGCTCCTGTGACAGTGAGTTTTTCAGAAACACTCATTGTTTCAGTAATGTGTGGAAAGGCAGACAGTTTCAGTTTACACACCTGTGGCAATAGAGTTCAATAATTAAGTGGTGTGTCCCCAAACTTTTGTCCATATAGTGTAGATGTAATTTTGGGCTGATGACTGGGACAGAACATCTCCAGATATATCAGATAGGTCTACTGGTCTGGTGGGGTGTTCTCGGTATGCAGATCAGTGATCACTGATGCATGTGGGGAGCGACGGCTGGCCTGCCTGCTCACACCCACACAAGAGCTACAGTGGTACACACTGCAGAGGAAGGTAATACTGGCTATGCCTTGTAGAGTCCTTGCCTCGAAAGGTCAGCTACTTTAAGTTGCAACCATTGTTGACAGAGATGTGCAAATGCAGACACACACACACACACACACACACACAAAGCTTATCAAGTCCCTGTAGAGAAGTATTGCCAATAGAATAGAACTCTCTGGAGCAGATGGACATGAACCTATTGGCACCATGCCTAATGCCAGGCCTGGGCTAGAGGGGTATAAAGCCCCCCAGCATTGGGACAGTGTTCTCTGGAATGATAGTTGGTGCTCCATTCAATCCTTTTGGGATGAGTTGGGGAGTTGGGGATGAGGTGGGCTGGTGATCATCCAACATCCTGATCTCATTAATTCTCTTGTCGCTGAATGCAATCAAAACCCCACAGCAATGCTCCAAAATCCAGTAGAAAAATCTAGTAATATCTAGAAGTGCTGTGCTAATACTCAAGGCTTTAATATTGCTGTTATTTCAATCGGAAAAGAAAAAGTGGTATCGTGCCATCTCTACAGTAGCAGCTACTCATAGTTCAAGCCTCTGCTGCTAACAAAGCAGGAACGAATCATAACCAGTGCATCAAATCTGCAGAAAAAAATGTTCGATAAACAAGCCATTAGCATTTCATAGCCCAGGTCTGTCTGGCGGGTGATGCGGCGGCTGGCTTACGCCCACATGGCTCCCGGAGAGCCTCAAGGGTTCTTCATACGTCCCCTGACAGTACCTCCGCTTTCCCCATAACTGGCAGGTGCTGAGGCTGGAGCGGCCGCACTGCTGTCCTCCAGCTGCCGCCTGGCTCTCCTACAGCTCATTCTGCATGCATACCTCTGACCCTCATTAAGTTAATGGGGTCCCAAATCCATTCTCCACCCTTCAGCTTGGACTGGACTTGGGTGCTATATTTATATGGGCTGCTGGCACAGATTTGTTGTGGTTACAGCCTGTAAAGCGTGGGCCGAGACGTTATTCCCGAGAGAATTCCGAGGAGAATGGAACATTTAGGCTTATGATCGGAATATTGTTTGTGAAACCGTGGATGAGGATAATCAATGATCCCTTGGAGATATGGGCCCATGTGTGAATGACCCTTCCTGTCAGAAAACAGTGCCGTGAGGAAGATGACTGAAACAACAGCACTGAGTACATCCTTAAGAACAGCTGACAATTACTTAAGGCAGGCCTAAGGGGAAGGGTTGCCTGTTTTCAGCGTGAAGACTGACAAAATATTGCACTTCTGGCTTTGTGTTTAGTAGTTCAGCTGCTGCACCGCGGAGTGAACTCAGTCTGAACCCAGTCGATTTCAGAAGCGGGATAGAAACTGAAACCATAGGATGTTGACTAAATGAACTACATTTGATCTAATAGTGAAAAGAAAACTGCTCCCTTGGCTGGCACGCACACGCATGGCATAGAGGAGACGCCCGTCTTCGGTGGTGCGTGAGATTGTCAAAACAAACAGGGCTACATGACGCCATCGCCCTGTCCATGCCCCCATGAGCTGCCGCCACCACTGCTAATGTCTTCTGCCTGCTGTAACAGAGAAGGATTGTTAGCCTGAAACAGTAATCTGTGGGCAAATGCAGGCAAATGGAGACGTGCGCCACAGTAAACGAGAAGTGATGTGCAAGGAAGGTCACTGTGAGATGCAGAGCGGGAGATGATGTGGGTAACATGTCTGAATGTGTCCTTTTTAAACCATTCTGGGGAAACCGTGCCAGCATTGAGGAGCTGAAACGCACAGATAGAAACCAAACCACACACTCACGTTGCTGAATTTGTCACTACCAAGCACAGGCTAAATGTCAAGTGCGACTAAACCTCTTTAAAGGGGGAGTCAGGCCTAAAACTAGCATTCAGTGTGTTAGTCGTCATGTTGCACGGCACCCTCTCAGCCTCATTCATCTGACAGAAATGATAGTTCTTTTTGACCCCGTTTACACCTGGTCACTTGACGTGATTAGTATCTGGATCGTATCCTGGTAAGATTTTAGCCACATGCATTTACTCTTGGTAACTTGATTACACTTGATTTGCACGGGGTTATTACTGGTGGAGTTTTGGTTGTACTGGGAGGAGTTTTGGTATGACACATGTGGCTCACCCAGTTTACCTGTGGCTCAAATGCATCTCAGACCACCTCCTGAAGTGGTTTGAGTGATGTGTCTTAATGCATCTTGGGTGTGTTTACACTTGCAGTTATATGTGGCTTTGCCTTATCCACATATAATCCTAATTTACCAGGTATAAAAGGGGTCTTTGTGTATTTGTCCATTAGTGTTCCTGCACTACAATACCCTGCATGCTAGAGCTGGACAATATGACTAAATATGTTTATCATGATATTTAAGATTTTAAAGCTTAATAGCAAAATAGTATGGTAGGCTGTATTTATTTATTGCATGACTGGGACTTTATTTAGGTTTTTGGCTTATTAAGTACATCGGATATAAAAACATTTTAATTTCACCATGTATATAAATTATATATAATTTATATATAATAAAATATATATTAAGGCCTTGAGGACAGTAGGGTCTGTTCGGCCCCACAAAATTACACAACATATTAAATGTGCATGAATGTTTTCTTTTCAAGTAGTAAAATCTGCTGATCCATCACTATTCCCTTGGTTCTGGGCAAAAATCATAATCACATAAAACTGACTAATGAATTTACTTCTTTTTAAATGATAAACCTTTTAGAAAACATTCATCTAGTCTTTTAAGTTAACAGTGGTCTATTATACTACTACTACACATATTTAACAACTGAAGTGTATGTTGAAGGGGGTAATTGGTGACAACCACGCCCTTACACTCATGTAAATTGTTTTATGATTTTAGATTCTTCTTAAAAGAAGAATTAACATATTACTTCATATTAGAGGGACACATGAAGTCAGCTTAATCCCTGTTCAGAAAACTGACCCATGGTCTTTAAATCGCACTCTCTTTAGCTCTGTCTGGCTCGGTCACAGTGACGAGAGCACAAGTTGTTTTGAGCTGTTCGTGTTTTTTAGGAAACTGAGATGTTCTGCTGAAGGCCGTTATCAAGACACTCAAAGATTCTTTGACGCAGGAGGGCTGTTGATTCAGGGCCTCAGAGCTCAGAACAACAAGATGTTATTTTGCAATTGAAGCGAAAGCAGTTTCATTGATAGATGTTGTCCAGTTTTCTGGTACGTACTGATACATTTAGCTAAGCGTTTGAAGAGCAGTTATACATACCTTTGATTTGAATATAATGAATGAGAAGTCAGGTATATGATCCCTTTTATTTACATATAATTTACATAGGTCTAAAGGCTTTGACAAAGTCTGTACTACCCCCTTAAACAGCCTGTGGTCCGTCGGCAGGCCAAATGTGTTACTACAAACTTTTACGACCAAAGAGGACCATTAAGGAGTTAATTCATCTGTGATCATTTCACATCTGGTCCTTCATTAGGGCTGGGAGTTTTTACATAGTTTCAAGGGTAATTTTATCTAATTAGTTTCGTTGCAGAGTGGTATTGCGGTATGTAAGATTGTAGGATGAATTTTAAACGGTATACTGAACCGGCATACCGCCCACCTACCGTATGTATTATGCAAATATATCACACACTAGCAGTGAACAATATTTTATCGTATCGTGATACACATTAAACTTTTCTAAGCATATCAAGGATTTTGTCAGTGCTTAAAGAACAATGATGAACTGCACCTTTCATTACAGTGTAATCAGTCCGGTTCCATTAGATGAAGTGCAGCACATTTCAAATAGAAATGACTGGACTGAGTGTGGGAGAGTATTTGTAGTACCGTCATACATTTCGTGTATCGTTAAAATCTCTTTAAACATTGTAATATCATATTTTTACCATATCACCTAGCCCTACTATACACCAACTGAGGATCCTCCCATGATGATTAGAAAATCCACTGATGTAGAGGCTGGGGAAAGCAGCCCCTCTACTCTAAAGCAGATTTAGAGGATAAGCTCCTCCCACCTACCTACAGGTAGTTTTCGGCCCACGATGTCGGCCGTTGTAGGAGGCGAGTAGGTGTGTACAACAGATTTGGCAAAAGTTATGTGGCAAAGAGTTCCCCTTTAAACTACAAGCCTTAACCTTACCCTAACTGTAAAGCTGACCCTTAGTACTACCCTGAGCCGCTATTGAACACACCCACAAAAGTAGCAGTTTCAATTATTACATTTCATCTCTTGCTCACTCCTGCATACACAAGTACAATCAAGCTCCTGCATACACAAGTAAGATCAAGGCCCGCATATGTGCCCTAAAAGTGACGCTCCTTGTCACATCCGTGGGGAATGTAGCAGATCAAAATCGAAGCATCACAACCATTGCTTTTATGGTGTTGTTTGTTTGTGTGATTGGCTGCCATTCAGAAGCTATACCTCTAGGCTTTGTCTCATCCAAGACCAGAGACCCATTCTGATTGCAGTGTCCCGGTGGTGCTCAACTATTTCCGTAAACTTTCCCCCCTGCTTCTTTCGCCCCAAAACACGTAATGTGACTGACTGATAGAGGCCAGAACAATAATTCAAAACGTGACAAACAAGTCAGGCACACATGTGGAAAATGACCTCAGGATCCTCAAACATGGTGTCTTCTTCTACACAGTGTATAAATAGAAATTCATGTGAAAAATGTTCTCCTTTTTTTTTATAACCTGCTATAAAAGGGCGGATGCAGACAGGCATGCTCGACTCGGAGCACGTTTTCCTGCGATGTGATGCCTGGTGGTTCTCACTGCGCACCAGGGAAGGCATGATCCCCGTGACTGAATGGGCTGAGTCTCGGCATCCCAAACCCATGCAAAAAATATCATCTGTGGCCCCGAGTGGACTGTGAAAGCCTCCTGCCCAGAGCCAGTTGACTTGGCTCCCCTCCAGCAGATTCTCCCCTAAACCCATTCTCGGGAATGGGAACGTTGTTTTTTTTCATAGCGTCTCTGCAGGAAGAAATCTTTGGCAGATGTTTGTCTTCTGATGGATTTCCAAAATGAGCTCATAGCATTGCGCTCTTGTTGTCTTCTTTGTACGGCAGGGGTGTATGCTGCAGGCACCAGCAGTGCAGGCAGAAGTGACATCATAGCGCCTGGGTTTTGTCACAGCTGAATGGCACCAAGTGGGCCAGTGAGAGCCAATATCGCTGGTTTGTTCTGGGACCGCCTCTCCTGACTGGAATAGGGAAAACAATAGGGCAGCACTTCTAGGGGTATAAAGTAGCCTTGCAGAGCCTAGCTCTGGAATTCATGAATCTGGATGCTCAAGAACATTTCCAGCCAAACTTGAAGGTCCACCATGTTGGTGTACAGAAAACTGTAGCTTACAGTGTGTGTTGGCCATCTTCTAGTCCTTCAGTACTCAGTTGCTGCTCTTGACTGAGTGTATTTGCTTGGTGGAGCACTCGCTTAGCACATAGCAGTGAATGACACTGATGCATGAAAAAACCCAGCTACTACCTCTGAGGTGCACCAATATCAAGTCAGCATCAGGCCCAAATACGGCCATCTCTGTCTGACTGCTATCACACCCTGTGGTGAACAAAAATGTGTCACATGACATGATTTTGTCCAGTCTACAATTTGTCCAGACTGGCAACCAAACCAAAAACACCTCAAAAACATCTAGAGGATTCGGCCATAGTTGCAGAAAATGTACTATTTATTAGCATAAAAGCTCTACAAGGCTTCAGGCACGTACGTATCTCCCAGTGCCCTTAGAATTTCTGCCCAGAGTTGTTGACTGACGGCTCTGATATGCATGATTCATCCGATAACGTCACAAAAAACGCAACCGGAAACCAGAGGAAGTAAAATCAGGATGATGGGGATGTGAGACCGACACCGGAATGCTGTCAGGAGGCAGCTTTAGAGAGATCCGGGTCCGAGCCTGTTTTGAGCAAGCCAAAGGTGACAGTGGCAAGGGAAAATTCCCTCACACTGAGAGGAAGAAACCTTCAGAGGAACCAAGACTCAAAAGTGGAGCCCATCCACCTCTGGCCCACATATAAAAGAAGAACGACAACGAGACAGAGAGAGAGAGTGAGATAATGAAGAGCTATGGATAATGTGAGAGCAGGTCGTGGGTTATGAAAATGAATGTAAGAGGGTGTAAGATGCATGCTAATGTGAAAGTCCATGCAGCTTAACCCCTTAATGTTGCAGTGTTGCAGCGGTGTGAATAATTCAATATGATGATCCAGAGCAGGACAGCATTGCAGCGGGCAGCAGGGTGGTGAAGAGCTGGGTCAGGATGCACTGGGACAGGACAGTAGGAACAGGGCATCTTAATATATGGCAAAGTGGTAGAAAGAAAACGGAAAAGACGGAAAACCACAGGGGTTTTGGAGGACAGTGGCAAATACTTCCTCAAAGAGCGAGGAGAGATCTTTGGCTTTAGGCCATCTGCAGAGAGGATGAAAACGGAAAGCTGCGGGACCCCAGACACTCGTCGACCCCCTATTTCGTCCATAATTTTGTTGGTCAGCAGCGACATGACATGACACTTACACTTCCGACTGACCTAAGTGCGAACCTAGTAGACCTATAATGCTGGTGAACCTCATCAGTTAGGCCAGTAAGTACCACATATACCGATTAGAGGATGTTGAGTTTTTATGACTGGAAGGAGAGGATTAAAATACACAGTCAGAGTCTGCTAAAAATAGCACAGATCCTCTCAGTAAGTGATGGATTTCCAGGAAGCAGGACTGAGCATGACTGAGCATGTTGTCTAGTGGACAGGTGTGTACTATGAGCTAAAGCTGAATGTGCTCTGCGTGTTCCTCTGGTAATCACCATTCTGCATGCTTGTGTCACACTCACATTGTGCACATTGCTGATTTGCTGTATGAATGAGAACAGCTGGAAACCCCGATAACTTCAGACAAGAACATCTGTTCTGCGTTCCTCCGGCCAGCAACAATCTGAAGTATCTCAGTCACCCTGACATGCGATGCAACGATAATCTGACCTTGACCAGTTATGATGTTGGAATGAGGGCAACGCAGAACAATCAGTTATGAGCTCATAATGACCGTCTGTTCATAGACAAGATATCGTTAAACACTTTTTGGCAACCTTCCTCTTTAAATAGAGACAATGTCAAAGGACCAGGGATGTCATTTTTATATCCACTGCACGTCCAATTACTCAATGGATCGCATGAATGACATTCATCCTCTTAGGCCAGATGAGGCCTGATGGGCTGAAGATTTTCAGGCTGGCTGACTATGAGATGAATTTAAAAGCATCTCACAGGACAGCTTTTTTATGACTTCAGTCATTGAGTGCATATCCAAAAGATTCATGGCCCTCTTGCGACGGGCCTGTTAACCACCATTTCTCCACAAGAGCCCGTTTGTCCCATTCCAAAGGCTCCGGGGGGACCCACTCTTCCGCTGAATCCCTCTTTTCTGGCCTGGCTGCTTGATCCCCCTCTCCTCGCCTCCTCGGCTATATTTGGAGAACATTGCTAGCGCGCCCCAAGACCAGATGTTTGGTCAGGGCCCACACCTGCACACAGCAGAAGGCAGCTGGGACGGAGACAGAACGCCCTCGGACTATCCCCCGCAGGCCTGGCGCTGTTGGCTGTGCTCAGAGGCATGAGTGTTGAAGGGTTTAGCTTATCACGGAAGAATTTGTATTTTCTTTTCATTCTAATGTGTCCTCATTTAAATGTGTTTAGAGTTACTTGTCCAACTCAGGGGTGGAACCGGACCTGCCCTAGAAATATCTCCTACATCACAAACCAGGAATTTGTTCAATGGAAAATATAAAGCACATAAAATGTTGGTTTTAATACCATTCATTAAAATAATAAAAAGCATCCCACATATATCTACTACATCTTAGCCAAAAGTGCAGTGAGTGCAAATGTTACAACAAAAGCTGGGAATAGTTACTCGTCTAAAAGTCTAGTGTTGATGCAAAAATGAAACTTTATATATTTGTCATGTTTTTCAACCTCAATATATATATATATATATATATATATATATATATATATATATATATATATATATATAGCATTAATAAAAATAGGCCAAATATGTCAATTGTGGCAACAAACCTTGTGTATTTCCTTCCCAAAACTTCTAATAGATGACCTGTTTTGAGTTTATATAGTAGAGTAAGGACTTCTCAGTAATAGAGTACCACGTGGAGGCTGTACTTTGGTTTGGCTAGACGTTTATAAAGTCAGATTGATCAGTATTTGGACACACACTGTACCACTGTACACCACCTCAATGGATTTGAAATTAAGCCACTGAGCTGTGACTAAAGTGTAGACTTTCATAATTGCTTTAATTCAAGAAGTTGAGGAATCACAGACATTTTTATCTAGTCCCTATATTTTCACAGGCTGAGTTAACTAATGTCTTTATAAATATGAGGAATATTTTTATATACATCCTTTGTATTCCTTTGTATTCAATGACTACCTGAAGTCTGAAAAGCCATGGACATCATCAAATGCAACATTTCCTCCCGTGAGTTGATTAACTAGGCCAATTTAGCAGCCGCCTTCAGTTCCTGCTTGATTGTAGGTCTTTTAGCCTTTTTGTCTTCAGGAAAGGAAAATCACACTCCACTGGGCTGATTTCAGAACATTTTTCTGCTTTAAGAAGCTCTTGAGTTGCTTTCACTGTATGTTTTGGGTCATTATCCATCTGAACAGCTAAACGCCATCACTTCTGTAAAATGTGACTGAATCTAATTAAAAGGTATTGATCTATACACATCAAATCCATCCTGCTACATCTATCAGCAGTCACATTGCCAATACACACCATGACCCAGTTCCATTAAGAGCCATACATGTCTATGCTATAACAGTGCCTCCACCATGTTTGACAGATAATGTGGTATGCTTCAGGCCATGAATCCTTTCTTTTCTTCTCCATACTCAAGTAAAGTTTCCAAATGTTTTATAACCTTTGCCGACAGTCTTGTTCTAGAAGTGGTCAGAGCTGAATCTTGCCACTAGTTTGCATCTTGAGGAAAACTCTTCTGAGGTTGTGTACAAAAGCATAATTACAAAAGTTACAATGTGGCTTTCCAAACGCTGACGGACCTGACTGTATATGCTTAACAAGTGCACACAGTGTCATTGATGCAAAGCACTCAAAGCAAGTCAAGTACTAATAGTGCCCTCTTGTGGAGAATTTCAACCTGCTAAACGTGAGTGGGCATGTGTGTGGGTTACTACCAGGTCTGTTTGGTGTGCAACATCTAAAAATACTGCTGTTGGCTGCTGTAAACCTGACTTCTCTAGAGAGAAATCTAGAGAGAGTTTAATAATATAAAGTTTATAATATAAAGTTCTGCGACTTTTATCATACATAAAGAGTTTCAGAGTGAAAATTGAGAAATTTGTCCATTGGCTCTAAAAATTCACTGTTTGGTCAGAGAAAATGTTCTGAATTCAAAAGTCCAGTGCAGAGTTATGAGGTGACTTAATTTTGGGAGATGGACCTAACACCAATGCCTCCTCCTTATATATATATATATATATATATATATATATATATATACCCTTCACTCTCACTTCTCCTAGAACAACATCAAACCCACCACCACCCACCAAGCTGCCCAGAAGTCGGGAAAGCCTCACCAATCCCAAATTGAAAATCTAAGAAGGCAGCACCACGCATCAGCAGTAAAAAAACAGTATAATACAGTCTATCAGCACTTCTGTCTATTTGTGTCTCATTAAGTCAGTCAGTCGTACACTCAGTACTGTCCAACCTCTCCATCTGTGGACGTGTTTCCATGATGCTTGGATGAGCAAAACACAGCACAATGCCTTGTTATCAACTGGTATTGCTAACAATGCTAACCCAGGACAATACTAATAATGCCAGGACATAAAACATGGGACATATTTTGGTTAGATTCACCATAAAACGCAGGTATAAATCAGTTGCGGGAAACTGCATAAGCAGTGCACGTCACCTTTTCTGTCTTCACAGCGCCACAGAGGCGCCGGTGAGGCTTCACTGTACTCCTCTGCCTCGCTCATTACTGCAAGTGAGAAGACTTGGCTCGGGAGAGCCCGGGGCCCTGCAGCGGCAGGGCTGTTCCAGCAGTGTCTTCTTACCTCTAATTGAGAGAAGTGAGAGAGGTCCTGTTCAGGTCCCTCAGAACAAAGAGGAGATTTGTTGGTGTCACATTTTGCTCAGAGGACTCCAGGAAGCAGCCGTGTTCGTGAGGCCAGTCACTCTGAGTCACCCTCGCTATCCAGTAACACAGAGATCTGCTTTAAAGATAAAAAGGTAACATGTGCACTGCTTGCACTACATAACTTTGCACAGTGTTGTTTACTGTGTCAGGAGCGCATGACTAACTGCACACATACACTGCACCTATTCATTAAACAGCTGCTACTTAAATCATCTGTTCCATCTCGGCTTGTACCACAGGGGTCATCACGTTTCTCACAGAGGAGATAGACTTCGGGCGGGTGTTTATAAGAATTCATTACAAACAAGTAAGTTCAATTAATTAAAGCAGCGTTATGTGAGAATTGTGAGGCATTCCTTGCTCTTGGGCGGGCTCTACAGTTGGAAAGTGTAAGTCATGCTCTGAGACAATCCAAAAGGACATGCTTTACACATGCATTTCTGGACAAGCTGAGAGATACAGAACCGTCACTGAAAGTGAAAGACTGCATGTGGACTGAGGCGGGAGGGTAATATTACTGGATTTTACCCAAAGGTGACTTGGGTTCGCCAGTGGTACACAGTTCTTCACCGGAGTAGCATAGTGTAGTCCATCTACCAAAATTAAAGTACTTAGTAACTCCACTTTTAAGGTAAAATTACCTTAACATTTTTTTTTACATGTAATCCAGCTCTTGGGCTAACTTTCTGACATGTAACAACCTATAGGTTTTCCACAAGGGGGGCGTTATCACTCCAGTATCACTCCAGTCACTGAAAGGAAACAAGTCTGAACACACAGCAGGCTAAGCTAAAGAGGAATTGAAGGATATTGATGTATTGAAAGATTCACAGTGAAGGATGTTCTGCACAAATGAATCAGCACAAAAATACTTGGACAAACAAACAAACAGAAGGACAGATTGTCTGGAAAACAAATAAGGGCTATTCTTTGCTCCTCACAAACCAGGCCTCACAGACCAAGACTTTTATTTTGACAGCTCATTGCTGGGTTTCCGATTTGCATCTGGCTCGTTCTGTAGCACACTGCGTTTTGCAACTAGGTTGCAGGTAAGCGACCTTGTGTGCAAACATTGCTGAGCAGTGAAACGATGCACCACGAAAACACTCGGCTATCTTGTCATCAAGTAATTTGCTCTGTGCAGCAGAACAGATTTATACACTTGAAAAGTAAAAAGCAGTATTTATTTATTTATTTATTTATTTATTTATTTATTTTGTGGAACGTCAGCAGCAGCATCCTAAATCCAAGCAGTATAAAAGCACTTCACAGAGCAGCTTACTGTCAACCGTACTGTGTACTGGTCAAAGTTAGATGTGAACGGTTTGGTCGTTATGCAGAAGGGTGATTAAGGAGGGTTAAGAAGGGTTACTGCTTATTGTCAACAACAGAGAAACATCAATGGCTAGGCCTATTTGTCATGTCTTGTGTGAAATATGTTCTTGCCGGATGCATGGGAATGTTTACAGAACCACAGTAGCCTCAGTACTTCAAAACAGATGAAAGTGGTGGAGGCAAAAAAAAATAAAAAATACAGAAGTTACTGACGATACAGAGACACAGAGACCCCACTTATGACTTGATGCCAGAATTACAAATTGGGAACTTGTTGAATAGGATAAGTACACTGTGTAGCCAACAGCGTATGGGAACCTGCAATGGTCCGCTGGACAAGATACATGGGAATGCATCTGGTTAGGTACAAAAGAGAGCTGATTTTTTTTTTTTTTTTATCCCAGTGCAAGTGAAAATCTAGTCAATGCAAGAAATATTAACAAATATGGACAAAAGTATTGGGACACCTACACATAAACATCTACAGGAGATTTCAGTCTAAATCTACAGCCATTAATATGCAGCTCCAACAGCTTCCACTCCTCTGGGAAGACTTTCTACAATATGTTGGAGTGTCACTGCCACTTTCACCCTCTCTGCTTCCCGGGTGCAACAACAATGGTGGCCCACTGCTCCGGGCATGTGTGCTCACGGTCACTGTATGTGTGTGTGTGTATTTCATTGCACGAAAGGGTTAAAGGAAGCCAAATTCCATCTGTGTCCAACACTAACGCTAAATATGGTCTTGTCACGTCATGGCTGAGTTGCTGAGTTCCAGTTTTCAATAACACCACAGACAGCTGATGGAGAACGACCTATTCTTTCATTAATGTCTGTAAAGGCAGACTGCATGGCTAGGTGCTTGATTTTCAACTCCTGTTGCAATGGGACTAATTGAAACCGCTGAGGGATGAGGAAGAGGTGTGTCCCAATACTTTTGTCCATATATAGTGTCTATACACAATTAGTAACAACAAATCACATTTTGAAGGGGTGATCTTTGGCTCATTATCATTTAAAGAAGCAGCCGTTCTGAACAGGGATCCTCGTGGGATTGTGACCAGAGCATGTCACAGACATTCAGTACAAGGCCAGGGAACTGTGCTAACTTGTGGAAAAGGGGTATAATAGATCACTCTTAAGGGTACAACATGGTCCAGCTGTTTACCCTAAAGGTAAACTATATTTAGTTTCCCAGGAGAGAGGTGCCTATTTTTAGCTTTTCATGACTTTAACAGAAGCAATTCTAAGGAATATGGGACAGTTATGACCCCGACTAAAGATACTAAAGATCAAGTACCCTTGATGGCACCGTCACATTAACAGATTGGTGGATTTTTTCTAAAGACTAAAGCTTTGAGTTTTGGGAAGCTTTAAGTTGGTGTCTAATTAAAATTGAGCTGAACCTGTAGGAATATGATACCTACGCCCACTAACTATATTAATGCTGATGGGATGTTCAGCAAGCCCTGTTGGACATTTGAATGTCCGTGTATATTTACTGCAGAAACGTGTGAGTATGACACCGGGATGCACTTGAACATATGGTTCTAGTTAGGGGAACAGGCCAGATTAAGCACAGTTGCGTCATCCCATTCCAAGATAGCTCCATCTCAGCATTCAAGCTATAGAGCAGTATTTGTCCAGATGTGTTCTGAGCATAGCAGTGCTGTAATTACGAACTCCAAATTCAAGTAGTTGGATAACTTGAACTCCCCTGATCAAAGGAGGGGCCCAATCTGATTTCACCACATTTTCTAAATAGCCTACTTAATTCCGACATTTCTGCTGGATGACGGGATAATCTACGGACAATAATGTGTAATAATTATGGGGGAGTTGTGGAGGGAGCAGGACAATTGAGGAAAGCATTTTGTTTTTCCAAGAGAAAATGTGACCCCCTCCTCCCCCCCTCACATAGGCTCAGAGCTGCTCACTGGAATTTCACTGGCTACCTAGCATTAGCATTGCATGCTAAATGTAGCCATTATTTGCTAGAACTAGGCAACATTTTTATTCATACTGCTGGAGGTGAGTTTTTAGGCAAATCTTCACCTCATGTCAAACAGAAATACAGAAGGGAAACGTAAATGAAAAGCAAATCAGAGTTCTCAGCTTTTACTGTCACTTTGTCAAGGGGACATTTCTATTGGTACAAATCATAAAATATACACATCATGCAGAAAATTACAAATTTGGGCAAAAAAAAAATTGATTCTCTTTCTGTACAACAATGATACACAACAGCCATTGCAACTAAATATAAATGCTATTAATTGGTTTCATGCTAGCATTTTTTAAAAATAATAATATTTTAAATAGTTTGAAATTATAATAACAATAACTGAATTTCAGTCCATTTTATTTTTTTTAAATATATATATATATATATATATATATATATATATATATATATATATATTGCTATACTTTAACACACAATTTGAAATTATAGGAATGATCTGATATGAATTATACAGACTTCAAACCCCAAATGACAAACTGATGCAAGACTAAAGCAGTGTCATGCAAGAACTGGTAATTTTTGCTCCTGGGCTCCCCCTACAGTTGGGGAGTGTAATTCACTTTTACTCCACTGTAGTAAATACAAATCACGCTATGAGCTCCCACTCATAGACAATGTTGTGAGATACAGAACGGGCATCTGAAGTCAGGATTAGTGGACTTATATACCTCAAGTTTTGCAGTGTTGCGCAAATTCCATAGTGCGTAGCAGAGTTTCAGTCCAACGTGGGAATGACTGAGACGCCATCCTGCTATTGTTAAGATAAATATATGGCTTAATGTTCCTTTACATCACTGGTAGGGAGGCATCTTGTCCCAATAGTTTGGAAGATTCTTTTTTTTGTGCCATAAAACAGAATGATCTACTATTCCAGATAGTTTCGCCTAGCTCTTTGCAGGTTCATGCATCATCATCCTGAACAAGCGAAATCCATTCAAAAATGGTTGAGCTTCACAGTGGATGGACTATTTTCCTTACTGTCCTCCAGTAAGGTACAGCCTAACTGGCATAGTAAAGGTCCGTGGGGCAACTACATCTGTTTTCTTTGTGTTCCCCCTCAGAAATCAATAGAGGACTCAGGGACACAAAATACACTCTGGTTTTAAATCAGACATACGTTCAAGTATTTATTTCAAATAAAAAACAAACATTAGTGGCACTGAAAAACATGGTACAGGGATACAGTAATGTCCTTTTTCAGGTACAGTAACAGACATCTCTCTAGTCAGGTCGCGTTTCTTCAGCTTGGTTTCTTCAAACTGTACATATCCACAGACACAGAGAACTAAACAAAATTGGAGTGGGTGGGGGAGGGAGGTGGGGGGTGTCCTACAGATCCAGACGAGAGCCCTTAAGTTCATTCCGAGAACCTTGGCGAGAACGGAGAGAATCTAGAGTACTTCCCTTCATGTCGAACACAAAGGCTCACAGACAAGCTGACAGAGAGGAAGCGCTTTACCTGGTCAGTATGTAAGACAGATCATTTGTAAAACTGTGTGTTGGTTTCAGTTCAAGGTTAAAAGGTTAGAAAAGCTTACTCCACAGCGGATTTACCGAAGTATAAAAACAGAGCTGAAATGGCACAGCTATTTACAAAGAACATAAAATCAACTATTCTTCTTAAACATACACCAGTTACTCTTTTATGGATACAAAAATAATTTACATCACAAAAACAGACCTGTTATGAGCAGACACATTCATGTATTAAAAAAAAAAAAAAAGCAACATCAATGACTTAAATAGAAACGTCAGGAAATATGTATGCTTTAGTGTGCAAAGTATTTCTGTTTTAGAGTATATGCTTGTATAGACATGTTTGTTTATTGTCCACAGTTATAAAGTAATGCCTTTCGCCTTGTCGTGTTTATGTTAGAAAACGTATATATTTACGGAGTGCATATTGAAGAATTAAGTGCAAATAAACTGCCTCGTTATGTTGTGCATGTTTTAAAAATAGTCAGCAGTTGTTCTTATTTTTTTGGCGGTTCTTTTGCATCTTATAAGCAGCAATACGTTCTTCCTCATCAGAAATATACTTTCTCATTGATTCTACTTGTACTTAATCTTATTTTGAACCCAGAGTTTCTAACAGCTAGTGCTATTGCTTTGTCTCCACTGAATGCAGAAATCAGATGAGCTCTCCTGAAGCCAAGGTCAGGAGCATTTGAGTGGAAACTGCCCGATGGGTAAAACAGACCCATCTGAATGTGAACGAGCCCAGTTCCATAGAGAACCTACTACTGTGGCAGTGATTCTGCTGCCTGAGCGCACACCTTAATAGTAGAGAAGCGAGAGCGCGCTCCTCTGTTCAACAGGCACTGGGGGCTTTGCTATGGTCCTACTAATGCACAGTGAGTCTCCCTGCAAGGAAGAAGACGGCAGTGATGATAAAGAGATGTGAGAACCCGTCCTCGGGCCATCTCAGGGAAGTGGTCTTCACGCGTCCGAGATGCAGCTCTGGATCTTATCCATCCACTGCTGGGCGCTCTGAGCGTTCTCTGCACAGAAGTTGTACATGCGCTTGGTGGTCTTCAGCTGGAGAAAGATTTGGGGTTTTAGAAGGAAGGTAGAAATGGCAAGCATTTGCCAGACACTGCTTAAAGTCAGTGGATAGAAGAAGCTGCATTATGAGTAAGACTACTTACATCAAAGAACGCCTTCTCGCTGATATTTTTGGGCGCTCCTATGGTTGGTGTGGCGATCACAACTGATTCCACCTCAGCCAGGTCTATGTGTCCCCTGGAGCTGATGTCTTCATCCGTATCATAATACCTCAGCTGAACAAACAAGAACACACTCCAGTCAGCCTCTCCCCACCCGAACTGCAAACAAACACATACTCCATGGCACAGAAAGAGTAACGCCCAATTTACCTGATGCTTCGTAATGTCCAGAACAAACCACCTGCGCTTCCAGGCTTTTAGTAATGCACCTCTCTTATACAGGACGCCTTCGAATGACCTGCGAGAACAAGAAAATTAACTGTCTGCCTTACAGCAATCTCGTCATCATGTGAAATCATGTCTCAGCAATGTACAATTCTTACCTGTTCTCTTCATTCTTGGGAGTGAACTGATTGTAAAGAGTGGCAGCTCTGCGGCTAACCCCGTTGGCCGCCGTTGGGCTGCTGTCCTCGCCCAGGCCGCTGTCGGGCAGGTGCAGCATGGAGTGGCGCTGGTAGGCCTGCAGGCTAGAGGTGGGGATCAGACCCGAGATGGACACTGACTGCTTCCGGAGCTACAACAGGAGAGAAATTAATAAGGAGAGGATGTGAATACAGTACTGGTTTATGGTGGGCTTCCCAGAGTTCTTTGTTTTTGGACTTTTGGTGTTCTAAACTCTAGATTAATAAATTCAGCACATCAACTTTTACCATAGCCTGTGAAGGTTTAGAAGAATAATGCACTAAACAGCTGTATGAACATCAACAGGTCAGAGTGTGTGACAATAGTGCCCACTTACATTGCCTTCCTGTTTGAGGTCTTCTTGCACACTGGCTCGCACCTTCTCCAGGGTAGTGTGCCATCGCTCAGGTGCCTGACCCAGCTCCCCTTCCAGTCTCTCAATGTCCTGCAAAAACACACATTCATTCAGTCCAAAATACACTGTGCATACGACCCTACAGTGATCAATCAATCAGTGATACCAGCAGCCACAACGGCTAACAGCAGGAGAGCAGAGCAGACTAGACTTACTGCCAGTAGTTTGGTAATGGCATCTGGTTGAGCGCGGGCAACACTACTGTAGCAGGGCCAGACAATCCTTCTTTTGCTGGTGGCGATAGTGTCTGGCTCTTCGGCGCTCTCTGATGGAACTGCCAACATCCTCCAATCATATGAGGGTCCGGTGGATAGAGTCTCGGCCGTGTAGAACTCCCATTTCGTCAGGTTGGGGACAGAGATGGATGGTTTCAAAACAGGCTACATAAGAAACAGAAAAGAGGATCGATGATGGGTGTTATGCTATGCTGTCTAAACAGCAATGAAGTGTGGACTAATTTACAGTTTGGCTGCTTGGTTGGCAATTGAAATAGCAAAGTATATATCAGCTCAAAAAAATCTCTCATCTTCATCTCGCTTCTGCAGCCTGGCCACCTTTATCAGGAGCTTCGACATACTTGTTCCTTGTTGCAGAAGACTGCTATCCATCCCTCCCTTGAGCTCACTCGGTCAGTTGGATTTGGGCTTCTGCTAAATTTCAGCAGAACACACTAGAAGCTGCATAATATGTCTCTACTATCACGGTTTATGTAGCCGTCTTCTCTAGTAGTTTGGCACCAGCTTAAGGTGCCTCTCTGGGTTCACATAAACTAGTTAGAGGTCTTTAATAATGAAACTAAATGAACTAAAATAAAAAGGGAGGGCGGCAAGAAGATACGCCCACCCCCAGCTGCTACCATCAGAGCTTCCAACAGCGTTGGATTATTTTTGTGTTGCCCCTTTTAAACAATCATGGGCTTCCTTGAATAAAAAAAATGTGCACAGACTACATGTTTTTTGTCATGCCTGTTTAATGGAGAGTCTACAATGTTAATGTTGTTGCCTGCCACTAGCCATTCTGTCCTCCACTTGTAAGTACCGCTGTGGTGGTTAGTAGATAAAATGAAAGATGAAAGATAACACATGGATATCTAAGTAGTAAATGAGCGTCAGGGTTTCTGGTCACTTGGAGTGTTTGAGGAGAGAAGAGGTCCCTGAGGAAGTTGGCGAACAGACAGCCAGCTTGTAAACACTTGTTGTGTCACTCAGAACATCACATATGGCTGACTGGTATCTAATCGTCGTCCTGCTGTTGGCACAGCAAAGGATTATGCACTTGTTAGTACTGCCTTGGCAGTAATCCACTTCTCATGTCATCAAAAAATTAAAAATAAAAATAACTGCGTAATGAATAAATAGCAGCTTCAATTTTTATGAGAATTTTGTTACAAAATGTTACAAAAAAGTGTGGCCCCCTCAAGGGTCAATACAATAGCCTTGCTGGCACTGCCTCTGATGAGACTGACTGATCTCTGATCTTATTCAGCAAAGAACCAAGTCTATAAGCAGCATCAAAACATTTACCACGTCTACCATTTCTGTCAGAACTTTTCCTGCCCTTTGTGTGTCAGTTTACACACATGCTGCAATACAGATGAAGAGATAACAGTGAGCCAGTAAAATAAAAAAATAAAAAATAAAAATCAACTGTTCCAAGAAAGTGCAAAAGCCTTTCTCTTATCTGAGATGTGGGCTCATACAGATCCCACATGTGCCAAAACAGAGGTAAGAGTCAACTTCGCTTCACAAACACAAAACTGATCCTAACCAGAAACTGGATGAGCATGGAGATGCTTCTTTTATGACTCAAGATTGTAGGTCAAGAGTCATTTGTTTTCATGGAACTGAACTGCTCAGGCAAATCAGAGAGGACTGTTTTGGAAGGTCAGAGAGAAGCATGTTTTTTATGCAAAGCACAACATATTAATCACAGATGTAATCTGGGATGTCAGATCGAAATGTTTAGAGACGATAAGTCCACACAACCTCTAGATAAAGTGTACTGGAGGGAAAAAGCCACAAGGGAAAGCGGACACACAGCAGCAGCGTGCCTGATAGAACACACGCTTCCCTCTTTCTTTACCTCTGCCTCAGAGGGACTGTACAGGTAGTTGAAGAAGATTGGACTCCTGCGGTGCATTCTGTTGATACACTCCCAGATACAGATCCCTCTCTTCGCCTGCTTGTCTCCTTTATCCTCAAACAATGTGCCTTTATAGGGAAACAAAGAGCCAGTTGTTAGACAGGCTGCCTACCTACTCCAACATCAGGTGTGAAACCAAAGATAGAAAGAAGACATGTTTGATAAGTGATTCACTTCTGCATGCAGTCCTGCAGGTTTTACAGGCTGTTGGTACCAAAGGGCGTTCCATGGTCCATGCAACTGCATTCTGGGGTCAGTGAGGCTGAGGGTCCCCTTTTGTTGTGTTCAAATACCTTAAGTCTTGCCTCCCTGTCTGTTCATTTCATGGACACACTGCACCTTTTTTCTCTTCCAGTTCTCATGATCATACTGTAGATGAATGTTCAAACTGTCTCACTCCAAAATGGACACAGGTCATGAATACGCACCGTGCTCCAAGCGCTCGTAGTCGGAGTCCAAGAGGAAGTTCTTGAAGCGATTGGAGACGTAGTGGTACGCCAGGAACTTCAGATAGTGCTGATTAAACTCGAACTCCAGGGGGTACTGGTTATGGACCTGGAATGAGAGGGTCAGCCCAACGAATTAGAGCTTCATTTGGCTTGGCCACCATGCTGCGTATTGTGACTACAGTGGCTGCGGCACATAAGCTAACTATTACAAGCAGGACATAGCTCAGCTAAGGGAGCAAAGACCTGTGATATCATCCATTCGAGGGGCTAAGAAGGAAAAACAAAACAATGAGGAGAAAAAAAAAAAGACAATAATGAGGGAAGTCGTCCAACTGTCGGCAGTTGCTAACTTTTTGCTGGTTCTCACATTTGGAGCCACCTGCACTTGCTGGCAAAAACAACAGCTGCTTGGAAGATGAGGCACTTCTATTTTCAGATGCTTTTTGCTATATTTCTCCTGCCTGCAACACTGAGGGACCTTGTGCCTGGGTCACCCTGGCTATCCATGCCTGAGTTTCATCACTCTCGCTGGGAAAGAGCATAGCTGAAGAAAGAGGCTGGGAGTGGCTCTGGGCTCTCCCAGCTGGGAGAGAGAGGGAGAGGGAGAGGGAGAGGGAGAGAGAGAGAGAGAGAGAGAGAGAGAGAGAGAGAGAGAGAGAGAGAGAGAGAGAGTCTGTTCTCAACTCCTAGACTGAGTGATTTATCCTTCAAACAAAAATAATAGTGAAACAGGTAATTTAGAAAAGTTCCGATCGTGGGTTGAAACTCTGTCTGGGCTACGATTGGGAATAAACGTCATAGTACATGAGTACATACCTATTTAAATGGATTCTTATATATGCAGAAAGCTAAAGAAAAACGCAATGCATCATTTAAAATATATAAAATATATATATATTTAATCAGAAAGCAGTTCATATGTGAACAGAAGCAGATACTAATTTACTGTAGGTTATTTAAATTTAAATAAAAACAACACTAAAACATATGCAAACCATAGCAAAACTGAAATGAGGCTGTTGTACTGGTTGAACATGCTCAGTCTGTAAATTCAACCTATATACAGAGATGTCAGATCTCAGTAATGGTGTACATTTTGGTAGATTCTCAATACGGAGCATCAGTTTTCACTAAGTAAAACCTCCCACTAAGCATCTAAGGAGACTACAGCATTGTAAAGTTGGTGTGGGATTCTCAATTATGTTTTTCGTTAATAGATTAATCACTTTCTTGGTCAAATTAAAGGGAATATACTAGAAATGGAATTTAGAAACTGTTTATTGCAGTCGAAACCCTTGAAAATTTGTGCTCTTAACAGATGCTGTCAATGTGTTTGCTCCTGTGGCCCCTTTAGAGGCAAGGACCATGGAAAAATCCCTGAAAAGCAGCATTGTACATACAGTGATAAGGTATAATAAAAACATTTTGTCTAGTAATGCTTTAGACTGCAATGTTTCTGTGATGCTAGTTTGAGCTATTATTGTCAAATAAAAAGTTAAGCAAAGAAAACTAAAAAAAATTTAATTGGGGAGTATTTATTTTTTTTTATAAGTAATTATAGAAAGAAGTGTTCAAAATCTACCTTGCTTAAGTGAAAAGGTAATGCAGCAACATCAGTAATATGATCCGGAAATTGTTCATTCTGAGGTCATCATATTTAGTTTACCATGACTTTTATGGCGCAGCATGAATGTGTATACCCAGTATAACAATGTAAAACGCTGTTTTATGGCTGCAAGAGTGAAAAGTTTGCAAAGTCTTCACATTATCAATACAAGTATCATAGGATGTCCTAGGACGTGAAAGGGTAATTACATACTGATAACTAAGCTTCATTCTCTGCAGCTAACCCTCTTTGGTTGCTCTTCATAGACAAGGCATGAAAAAAAGGAATGTGTTGAACAACAAAATGTTGAGGTGATGGTGGACGTTGAGGGAGGAGAAAAGTATAACTGTAGAAACAGCTAAAACCAGTTTTCTACTTGCCTGGTGCACACAGTCGAGGAATTGCAGGAAGATGGGTGTGAAGCCACTGCCCTGGCTGCTAGGAGTTAGGTTACCGCGCTGGCTGAACTTGTGGCCGAAGGACAACCATTCCTTCTCCACAAGGATCTGGAAGCCCTCCAGTGTCCGGTAGAATGGGTCACTCAGCAGCTGCACCAAAGACACCACCTAGAACAGAGCAGGGCGAGCTTGGTCATATCGAAAGAGCTGCAAATATAGATGTCACATAGAACATACCTTTTTGGCAGTAGCGTAACATCAACTTATCATGATTTATCACCCAGATGCAATCTGTCAGGCAAGACATGCTTGGTATCTGACAGGTGCTTCTTTAGTTAATGCTAGGCTACACTGGACTCATCTCTGTAAATACACTCCAAAACTGATTGAATTGATTTGTTTTAGAATATCTATATAAACAAGTACAAAAATCAATGATTTAGTAAAAATGACCTGGATATACCTTATTTAAACATTTAAGCTAAGTCTGAAAGGCTTCCTTAAATGGTCCATTCAACGATGTAGACAAGGTTCTTTGTGTTTTATTAAGACCAAGTCATTTAAGAAATAAGTCATTTAAACCATCAAGCCAAACAAATGAGGATCTGAATGTGTTTTGAGACATTTTGAGGCATGCAGGAGATGACATTGGTGACAGTCGAAGTCCAGTGCTTGTTAGCTTAGCCTGTCGTGTTGTAACCTACAAAATCATGGATCAGATACACTACATGTTCAAATGTTTTTGGACACCCCTCCTAATAAATGCATTCAGTTACTTTAAGTTGCACCCATTGCTGACACAGATGTGCAAATGCACACACACTTGTCTAGTCCTTGTAGAGAAATACTGCCAACACTATAGGACCCTCTGGAGTAGATAAACATGAGTCTATTGGCATGATGCCTAATGCCAAGTGTGGACTAGTATAAAACATTGAGCAGTAAAGCAGTGGAACTGTGTTCTCTGGAATGGTGCTGCTCCATCCAGTACTTTTGGGCTGAGTTGGAGAGTTGGTAATGACCTCAGTAACGTTCTTGTCACTGAATGCAATAAAATCTTCACAGCAATGTCCCAAAATCTAGTAGAAAGCCTTCCCTGGAAATTAAAGACCGTTATTCCAACAAAAGCAAAACCCTAAATTCCAGAAGAAACTATAAATGGTGAGGTGTCCCAATACTTCTGTCCCTACAGTGTACCAAACATTTCTTGGCGGATCAGCCTCATCTGGTGTCAGGTTTTTGGCCAAACTGTTCTTTTAAGATGGATTACATCAAGCGGCGTGATGGAACACTCATTAGTGAGATTCTCTTGGGGCAAGCTTCACTTTTGACAAGTGTTCAAAAAAAAAAAAAAAAAAAAAAAAAAAAAAAAGACAACATGACGACAGCATGCCAATTTAGCAAAAGTTAACCTGGGGCCTGTTTAGAATTCTCCATTCCCCTTTAACTTCTCCTAGTAGGACATGCTGGACATGTGGTGGATAGAGAAGTCAAGACCTAATATATGACATGATAACACCCTGCACTGGTTCCCCCCAACAGAGCAAATTAACAGTCCATGACAGCCAGAGAATATGGAGCCCATTTAGCCAGAGCATGCCTGACAGACCCTAAGAGAGTGAGAGACAGAGAGAAGGAGATATAGATATATCATTATGCTCTGGTTCTTACACGTGCTTGGCATGGGAGCCCCCCTTCAGTGTGGACTGCTCGGCTTTACAAGCGGGACGGAGCTGAGGACATGCAATGCCCTTACTAATAATGCTGCTCTTGCCTAACCAGTGGACTTGGAAAATTTTAGCTCAGCCTGCAAAAATGTGACAAACCCTGCTTGAACTGCAGCTACAGGAGAAAACTCTTCACAGACTTTGTCCATTCCAATTGTAATCAAGGGCAGATGGTGGAACACAGACTGGAGTCTGCAAGCGAGATCACAACAGCTTGAAGGAGAACTGTTGCAACAACAAATGGTAGGTGTGTCCAGTTTATCTGTGAGTTAAAGTCTCACCTGTGTGGTGATGTCCCAGCCATCCTCTAGGCTCAGCAACACTGAAGATCCACTGTCCAACAACTCTACTAGGATCAGAGCCAGCTGGAGCAGCTTGTGAATCTGTGACAGACACACACACACAAACACACACATACTCTAAAATACATAAGCAGAACACCAAGTCTAATCTCAGAATCTAAGTTTAGAGCTTCCTGTGCATTTATTGTCATGGGTGGCTGGGTATAGGCACAGTTCACTGCTGACTAAGCCCTCTAAAATATCTTGGCAATGAGCCCCACAGATAATATTGTTCTGGCATATGAGTGGCAGGAGGTTCTCGGGGCAAGGGGCTTGAGGGTACACATTTATTAGCATGGTAAGCAACTCGACTGCATTCCCAGCTTTGTTGCACTCTTTCCTTGGGGAGAGCGTACTAGAGGAAGTGTCTTGAAAAGGGGGTCAGAGTCACAGAGAAAGAAAGAGCTCCGGTCTTTCTCACATCCCCCCCAAACAGCAGTACTAGGAAATAGACGGCAGAGAAAGGCCAAGGGGAAGTGCTTCGAGAAACTGAAGAAGTGAAACCATGTATGTACCGCTGAACCAAAAGGAAGCAGGTGGCGAAGGGCGAATGGCGCTGCAGAAAAGCAGAGGGCTCACCTGCAGAATCCACTCGCTCTCTTCCAGTGCCTTGAGGAAGGAATCTTCTGAGTCTGTCGGCATGGCGCTAGGAGCGCACGCACGGAGCAACTTCTTGAAGGAGGCCTTCGCCTGCCGCGTGTCCGCAAACTCCACGGGCACCAGCTCACAGTTGAGCATGGAGTCCAGCTTGAAGCCCTGAGAGAGAAGAGAGTCGGTCTCAACTGGTTCTCACTCTTTTCGCTAAATCACGATGGACACCCCTAGCCCTGCCCTAAGCAGAAACTGAGGTCTGATATCTCATGCAAGCCTGCAGATTGGATTACACACCAACAGTGAATCAAGTACCTAAGACAGTATGTGTATTAATGCTCTACAAAAAGAACGCAGAAAAATGATGTGCAGCACTAGAGCAGCCAAAGAACCCAGTTTGCATTACTGGAGACCCATTTATTGATTTAATAATGATAAAAATGAGCACAGTGGTCCAAATGTAATACAATTGTAGCCAAAACGGGGAAATGTTATCACTAAATCACGACTTTTATAAATGGCTATTGGGAATATTGTATTAGCTAGCAGATTTATAGCCATTAAAAAAAAATGTGCTGTCCAGATATTACACACACAAAAGAGTTCTCACACTTCAACACTGGGAATCTTTACAAATGGAAGGGAAAAAACTGACACTTGGATAGTGAAATGGTCTCATGATGCTCTTCTGATGTAACACCTTAAACTAACACTGATGTGCCTTGACAAAAAGCTAGAGTCTAGCACTCTGTTACGCAGCCTTCATTCCATGCCTTTTATAAGAAAGAAAGAAAACTGCAGGATTTGAAACTGCAATTCGATGGTTTTCTTGTCAATGATGTTGCTTAATATGGGTCCGTACCCTGAGGTGGGACTTCTCTCCAAAGATGTACAGGGCTGCTTGCTGCTTGAGAAGTTGTGCATGCAGACTTTCGCTGCCTGTAGGGGGTGCCAGATCCTTGGCTGCCAACCGTGCCCCCACCTCAGCTGTGGAGGGGTGCTGGATGAACCTGCTGCTAGAGCGCAGGCTCGCCCAAACACCTTTATGGAAGACAAGGAACAATGAGTTGTAAGCATCCAAGTGACATTCATTCATATACCTGAGAAAGACATACGCAGCACTTCTTTACATATTACACAACAAAAAATATGGTAGGGTGATTTTGTGGGGGGGGGGGGGGGGGGGGGGGGGGGGGGGGGGGCAGAGCACTCTTAAAAATAACGGTGCTTTAAGTGGTTCTTTTTGGTGGTACCACTTTTGCTTCCATGAAGAACCATGTTTGTAATAGAGCGAATAGCGCGAGTGTGTCTAAAGGTTCTTTACCTTTTTCTTTTTTTAATAACTTGTTTTGTTGAAACCCTCCCCCCTTTTCCTCCTGCTACACTAAACACATCTCTCCAATACATGCAAAGAGATGCGGCATCGCTGGGCAGCCAATACACTCAGAGGAAAGTGCTGTGTCCCCAGCTCCACCACACTAGCTTACAGGCGCCTGTGCCGGCCAACATCACTAAGAGGGTGCCATCCACCGACCCAGACAGAGCAATGTCAATTGTGCTTTCTCGGATTCTGGCCGCTGATCGCATAGCGGCATGGCTGGGGATTCGAACCTGCAATTCCCGGCCCATAGTGTCAGCGCATTAGATCACTGAACCACTGGGAGATAATTCTTTACCAATTCAAACGTTTTTCACACACACTCACAGCTCTATTACAAACATGGGTCTTCATGGAAGCCAAAGTGGTTCTTCTATCACTCAAAGAACCATTTGAAGCACCTTGATTTTTTAACAGAGTGTATCTACAAAGCAACCGTATCACAACAGTTCACTTAAAACAAATGTCAGATCCATTTTATTGACTCCTCTCTCAGTGATACTCGATCACGGTTTACTCTCAACCTAGTGACGCATGATCTTCCCTCTGCTAATAGAAATACCACAGCTGGCTCAAAGTGCTGTCTTCAGCTGAAACAGCAGTGAACATGAACCAGAACACCACAAAAAATAAAATAAACAACAATAATAAAAAAAAGAGTTACTGAGCCAGCTAAGACCTGCTCCCGAACACTGCAAAAGGAACTACAGCGATCTTCTGCTCACCACTCTAAAGACACACTATGTACTTATGGGGGGGAACTGAGGCCTTGAGAGGGGTTGCGGTAGCCTTGTGGTAGAATGCATGCGCAGGCTACAGAAGTAGGGTTAGGGATGCAGATCATTGCCACTGACAAAGCAAAGTGAGCTGTGTTAGGAAGAGCTCTTTCAAAAGCACAGGGCAGATTAGTTAGAGTCAGTAAACAGAGGGACTATACCTTGATTGTGGAGTCTCCCCTTAGCTGAAGATTTTTGGTTTGTGTGAGTGAATAGTTTGTCCCTGTACCCAAGTACTGGTAGATTAAGGGTGCGGGGAAGTGGAGGAGGCACAGAGAAATCACATCAGATCACACACTGACAAACAGACTCCTCCAAACACAGGCAGAGCAGTCATTAACAGTGCAGCCTGAGCTACAGAGTTACTGTCAATGATCAAATGGCTTTTGTGATTGGGGGGAATGGAAAAAAAAAAGCCATTATAATGTGTTGTCACTGATGAACACAATCAAAAGAGATGGTATGGACATGACGACATGCACAACATAAACAGTGTCATGATTGTTCAGAGGTGGCATCAAGGTGTAGTACTCAACTGCTGCACATCAGTCACCATTCTGATTTTTATTCAGTCTAATCTTTAGCACACGTGCATTTCTAATTTACACAAAGCTGTATGCAAAAGTCTGGACACCCCAAGGTTAAATTATAAGCCAGCGAGGAGCCATTCTGTTCTGTTTTAGGATATTTCATCCCCTTCTCCTTAAAGAAAGCTTCTATTTCTGCAATATTGTTGGGCCGTCCTATACGCATAGCATGTTAAGATCTACGTCAATATTTCCAATTATGTTTAAGTCACTGGACTGTGATGACCCAAAAAAGGCAAGGTAATGTTAATACATCACTGACTTTTGAAAGTTGAAATTTTGTTATCAGCACTACATTGGCTAAAGGTTGCCGGTTCCTAACCTTGGAAGTAATGGCATTGAATATACGTTCAATACGAGTTATGGTTGACGAGGAGATCATGTGACAGATGAACTGCTGCCTCTGAGGTAAGGAGTGTTCAATTTCAGAGGGACTATAAGTCATATATACTGGTTCTAACAGAATATCAATAATTTAAAGCATTTACTAAATTACCTTCACATTACTGTGGCAAATGCTAGATTTTAGCTAGTCTTCAGCTGGAAAATGGAAATGCATTTGTTTTATTGCTCAGGTTATGTCAGGCTAGGGCAACCTATAAATTAGTTTACCTTTTTGGTCATTAGCATGGGGAACTAGATAATGTTAGTGTGGACAGGACAATTTTAACAACTGTATCATGAGGAAAACTAAAGTAGCTAGGCAACATTATGTTTGCAACAGTACCTGACATTAATGCTTTAAACAGAGCTGTAAAATCTTTAAATCTTTTCACATTGCCGAGCTTTTGCAGAATCTTTTTAATACAATAATTAGCTATTAGCTAATAAGAGCTATAGGCTCTGCTATGCATCAGATTGCTTAGGTGGAACAGGTCGCCAGACAAGTGCTGCACCTACTGATCTTGAACATGAACTGAGGACATGAACATTAATATAGGGGATATTTTACGTAGTTTAGCATGGGATTATGATTGTGATCATATTATAGCCGCTTAGCACTGGTAGTTTTAATTCTCATTTTGTATCATAAAAGTAACTTTTAGCAAGTAGTACATAAAGTAGGAAGAGAAGTTCAAAGCTTTTGAACTGTATTTATACAAATGTGATTATGAATATATTAAAGCAAATGTATTTCTATTTTACTGTGCCGATGTTTACTAATACATCAACACAGTAAAATACAGATGCAGATCAGCAGACAGTTCCTAATGCCAGTTCTATACCTAGAAGAATATCAAAACATTTGGAAATGCCACAACTACTATTTTAGCAGTTCTATTATTTTAGATCAGATCAGCAACTGTCATTTAAAAAAAATGCGGCAGAAGTGATTTTTCTTTTCTTTTCACTGAACAAACTATGGCATTATGCCAAGGGCGTCCAAACGTTTGCATACCACAGTATTTCTCTATATACCCATAATGCAACAAAACAAATGACACTTGACACACCTCTGTACAAGTCAGTGCGAGTTGATGAAGTCATGGTGACAAACAAATGATTCAACTTATATAAAGAAGAAAAAAAATCTGATTCTGGAAGTGTCTCTGTTAAGTTGGCACTGTGAAGGATACACCTGCTAATAGCAAGATGGCACATTCCTTGAAGACGGGCAGCGCCCTTTCTAATTCTGCTGTGCTACGAGTCATCGCTTGCAGCTGCTGCTTTTAACCCAGATTACAACATCACTAGCGGTAATCAAGACACCAAAGTCACTCCCTTTCCCTCTCAGTTTCATTACTGTAAATAATCAACACTTTAGTTGACAACTATTATGCAAGGATCAATCAGTCCCAAAACACATGCGAAAACACAGCTAGGACATACAGCAATGTTTATCTAGCTGAGCCACCCACTAAGGTGCGAAGACCTGCATCTGCATCAACAGATGGTCCCATGAATCCAGTGTTGCGCTACTAACAGGAAAGTTTGCAATACACTATTGGTCCTTATCCACTGCGTAAAAGCCTGTGTGTGGCGGGTCTTTGGAATTCATGAAGTGTGTTCTGTCCTCCAAAGGACTGTGTAAACAAAAGTTCAGCCGTGCTGTCACTGGAGAATTTAGAGCAGGCCAAAGCCAACAGAGAATGTACATGAGTGTGTGCATTTGTATGGAAGTGAAACTGTGGTCACTGGCTGACAGAACACAGAGAATGAGATATCAAGGTACAACATAATAAATGAAAAATGTGATGGTAAAACTCTTGAGTCAGCGAATGTAACTTGCTCTACTTACCACCTCTGGTGAAGCTGTTGGAGAATGAAATATCCAAGTGGACAGGGGCCATCTTTGGTATTCTTGATGACCTTCTTTCGCTCGCTATAAAAGACATTTGATTCGGATTAAAGGAACACCACAAATTCTTGAAGCTCTGACAGTGATTGACGTGACATGATCAGTATGACTCGACAGACTTTAAGGGAAATTAACACACATTAGTCATGTTTCTGCTCCCATTCATTTTTAGTTATTCTCAGAAACATGCATTGCTTAACACATCCTTGGTTCCTGAAAATACTACTAAGAACCAGGTAGCTGTTGTGCAATTCGAACACAATAAAAATAGAAGGGAACTGACTTTCTAAAACCTTATATAGATGTTCATCTGTAGCCCATAGACCTTTAATGCTATACATCACATTCTCTCTAGTTGCTCTTCTTGCTCGATTAAAACAAGCTGTTAGTCTTGAACACTTATAGAAAGCAGGCCTCTAATACTCTTTTACTCCAAATTGATGACAAGGCATATTTCTTCAAATTCATTCTCATTGCAATCCTCTTAAGGCTTATAGTAAGCCTACATCAGTGGGGATCAGTCTAGATTACGTTCAGGTAACCCGACGATGGCTTGCGTAGTTGTGAAGTTTAACTGTAGGGTTTCGTTACATGCATTTGGAGCGGAACGCGCTGATTAGTACTCAGAGTCTGCCTTAGGGCCATTCTTAAAGGCTGTATCTATCTGCAAGATATTTCAATTTCACTACAATTGAACCTAAACCAGATCCTACAGTCAACTGATCCAGTTTTTAATAAGACCATTCTGTGTCCTGCCAGATCCGAACAGCCATTAGGGTCAAGATGGATGCCTTTTAGTTTGCTCAGGCGAAGTGGGAGGTTGCTTTCAATCCAGTAAGTGGAGACAAAGAGAACATTGTGGGGGAGAAGCTTTGCTGACGGAGCAGGTTGGGGCGGATTGGGGCAGTGTGGAGCAGTGGGTGATGGAAGAGAGATGAATTCAAGGTGACCTCTACGTGTCCTGTTCCTCTTATATAAGTGCACACATTGTGCTTCAGTTCCTCTGGACGCTCAGGCCCACAAATATAAATAACACTTTGGGCAATGAGAGGAAGCTGAGGGGAGATAAGACTCACTGAAACAGGGACAACAAAAGCCAAAACAAGCGTGAGACAAACATCTCT
Organism: Salminus brasiliensis; assembly: GCF_030463535.1. Lineage (NCBI taxonomy): Eukaryota > Metazoa > Chordata > Actinopteri > Characiformes > Bryconidae > Salminus > Salminus brasiliensis. Next base: position 27,929,652 of record NC_132894.1, read on the forward strand.
CAGCATCCATCTTCCAGACAGAGAGCACTGGATCAGGGATGCAGGGATGAGAGCAGCATACCTGGGGAAAGGCCGACGAGCGAGCGGTTGGAGAGGGTGTTGCTGCCGTTGGCTTTGAAGTAAATGGGGATGGAGCTGAGGATGGCCTGCAGATACTTCTCCTGCTCCAGACTACTGGATGACTCTGATGAAGTGGTGGGAGCTGGAGAACAAGTAAGTGAGGGAGACAGGTAAAGAGAGAGAGAAATGGCAAGAGTTTGTGCAACTTTTTTCATCTACATCAGAACCAAATTTTCCTTCTGATGACATTTAGAAGATCAGGGGGACCCATGACCTTGACTTAAAGTTATTTATGTGCATGTGCTCAAGCAAATGTACCTGTTGAAGCTGGGTTCTGCGACTTGAACAGTCCCACCACACTTTTTCCATGGAACCCCCCAGCACGGAGCAGCACGGCTTTGGTGCGAGGATGTTTCCAACACAATACTGGCAAACGGTTGTGTCTGTAGCACCGTGCGACCTTCTGCAGACTGCTGTCCTGCACAGACTGAGGCACCACCAGAAGCCCAGGATAACTGCCAAAAAAAAAAATTCTCTAATGATAAACCATAATAAGAATCTTAATTCTATCATTTGAAATAAATGACAGCTTATACTCTTGATGGATTAATCAGTTCAGAACAGCAACTGTAACTAACTGATTTAAAGCAATAAAAACTGTCCAATTAAGGCTCTGAGTGGCTTGGCGGTCAAATGCGCTGCCACTATGGTCAGGGGCTCATGAGTTTGAATCCTGTGCTATGCCACTTTGCCATCCGCATCCTGAGTCCAAAAGAGCACAACTGACCGTGGGTAGCTCACTCTAAATGAAATGTTGTTGTAAGCTGGTGTGGAGGAGCTTGGGACCCAGGACTTTCCTCTAAGCAAGTTGGCTGCCTGGTAATGTCACACTGCCGGCAATTTGAAAAAGGTGGCTGGCTTTGCATGTATCAGAAGAGACAAGTCCTTACCCTGCTAGTGTCTGAAGCATTGCTAGTGCTTGGATGAGTTACAAATGGGTGGTATTTGTACTTGGCAGTACCAAATTGAGTAAAAAAAGGAAAAAATTTGACCAGCAAAAAAAGCAAACAAACAAAAAACCCTGTCCAATTAAAGATTTTTTTTACCTTGTCCATTGCATTGTGGTACTCCAATGAAGGATCCAACTTAGAGTCCAAAGGAACACTAGTCATTGTAAACACTTATTTTTATATATTATTATATATTTATATATTAGCTGAACACAGTCCAGAAAAAAAGATTAGTTTCTAAGGTCAAAGCATGCAGAGTGGCATCTGACCTACGACACAGAGAGTACAGTCGGTTGACTGCGGTCACGCGGAACTGCTCTCCACTCTTGGAGCGTGAGGAGCTGGCAGTTATGGTGCCCAGACCCAGCCTCTGGTAGTCTCGGAAACAGGCGCGCTCCACCAGCTGCTCCATGGTGGACTTCTCCGTGGCTTTAAGAGTGCTACTTGCTGGAGGCTCACCTTCGTCTGACACTGCAACATGTAAGAACGGATGCAGGTCATGACCTGTGACCTCTCTCACGTCATTGAAACATACAAACGTAAAACTTGGCTCACCAGAGATGTCATCGTCCTCATACCAGGTCATGCGACTGCCTTTCTCAGTTTTCTTCTGCAGGGTGGATTGACGGCCCATGGTAATCTTGCCTGCTCTTCTCGCTCCTTTTACTATGGTCTTGGATAATGTGCTATAGAATTTAGAACAAAACACCAACAACAGTTTTTAGCTTTATGCGTTTTTCTAATTTTCAAGTATGTTCACTTGTGCTAGGACTGGAACTGACCGGAAGCCTGTGTTCTTCTCTTTCTGTTTTGGCAGTAGAAGCTGAGGAGCCGTCTGTCCTGCAGCAAAGGCGAAGGTGCTGAAGATCGACTGTGGGTAACGGATTCTCTGCAGGTGTTTTCTAAAGATCTCTACCATCTCAGAGTTTACCTCCTCATCAAACGCCACCTTAATCAGCTGAGAGACACGCACACACAACAGCACTGGCTTAGATCCACTTGTGCACAGTCTGTGTACTAAATGAGCAACTAGTAAGATTTATCAGTCTGCTGAAGGCTGAAATAGTTTCCTGCTGGGGTCACCACTCTACATGGCAAAACAAATCTGTAAATAATCACTGGATATTTTGGAGGCCGACAACAGGACTTGCTGAACTGCTCTGAACTGGATATTGGGGTTTGGAATGGGCTCGTTCCCCAGTTTCCTGGAGGGAAAAGATCCCAAGCAAGGTTTGGCCGCATGAACGCTGGTCTCTGTGACTCCATGTCCCCCTACCCCCCTTGCGTTCTTCTGTCTCGGCTATTCGGGAGTCTACTCTAAACAGTACAGTGTGCCCCCCCAGTGGTCCGCTGTGCTTAATGAAGGTCTAATAATGCGTCCCAGACAGCACAGGCCATCCACACGTGGGCAAAGAGGCCCAAATGACCCATACTTTCGTACAGGGCTCGGTTTTATAGCATGTGTTAGTAAAGAGATAGGAATGAGCCATAAAATCTTTATGGCCTTATAGTACATGAAGAACACAACACATATGGGTCTGTTGCTTGGACTCGATCCAGGATAGCATAACACAAATGTTACACATGCCCGTAGGGGAAATAAATGGTAGTGAACTTCGGACAAAATATACATTGTGCTTCCACAATAATGACACCTGAAACAGTTTAATGAATCTATGAGTATTCCACTCCATCAGAAAATCACAAACACACTTTTATCTTACTATTGTCCGTTGCATCATTGCATGATGATGGGTCATGGGCATAAACATGCGGGTACCATATATGATGGAAGAAAAAGCTATCTGCCTTTTTAAACACTGCTTTACCTGGAAGGAGGCAGACCTAAGCTGCAGCCCCTCTTGCATGTTCTGCTGAAGCTGGTTCTGAATGGTAATCTTTTTGTCTTTAGTCAGCGTGGCCACTGGGAAACTGCGGATCACTGGCTGCTCACCAACTGTACACACACAAACATCAAGGATATACAGATGTGTCAGGACAGTAGGCTGTACATTATGAAGATGAGCAATTGACAGTAGTATCAGGTATTGAGTAATCAGTAGCAGAACCTCAAAACAGTGCTACAGTGAGTACAGCTGAGCGTCACTGTAATCATGAGAAAACCAGGCCAATAAAACATTTAATGCTGGAAAACTGGACAAGAAAGCCAGTCATTAATTTACAGCACAGTCAGAATGTGAGCTAGCTTTTACCTAAGGGATCATGGGGAGTGCCTTTAAAGATGATGCGGTAAGTGGTGAGGAAGAGCGCCCCCTCAGCCGGCAGTATGTGTGGTCCTCCAAGCAGGCCCCCAGTGGCCTCCTCCCGGCCATCGGGGTCCAAGACCACCCGCAGGCCCTCTGTCACAAGTTCCTCTCCAGGGAGCAGGGCGGGTCGGAGGATCTTTGGCTGCAGAAAACAGGAGCACATTCAGAACCATCAAATCCCCTGGACTTCTAAAGCACATTCCTGAAAGGTAGAGCTTTTGATCCAGACACTGTGCTATCTTCTCAGCAGAGACACTGCAGTAACATTCAGAACAGACAGCATGCAGTTCATTTCTCTGAAAACGCAGGGGTCATACACCCCTAACATTATTCCCTTCTGAATTACTCGGACAACCACAGCTTCACTGTCCAACCCAATATAAACTCAACTGTGACACTCAAATGACACACATTTAAGTGCGTCAAACATTTTTTGCTTAATAAGCCGTTTATATTGACAATCTCCAGACTGAAGAAGTGGTCAGCTGGCCTCTGGAAGCTCATACTGTTCTGGTGTCATTACCCACTTCATTAAGAGATAACTGAGAACAGCAAAACAGCAACGTTAGGAAAATTAGCCTCTCATCTATTGTAAGAATTTCTGGGTTATCAGGCTGAAAGACCTGCTTGTGTATGTGGAGACAGCCCAGGTTTTATGTAGCCAGAGCCAGGGCAGCCCTCCACGGGCTAGTGAAGCCAGTGGAGAAATGTTTGCTCTAAGGACGAGAACCCTGGAAGAACCTCTGACCACTCACACATCACATTCGAAATACCAGGGAAAAAGGGAGTTCAAGCTAGTTCTCCATGAGGCCCTTCCCCAAAGCTCACACTAGCTTTAGTTCCTCTTCTGGCCTTGCAACACTCACAAACAACACTGCTTTCAGACAATCCTGCATTCTCTCTTCATTCCTATGAAACTATTTAAGGTCAGAACACACACACACACACACACACACAATCAGGGGAACGGTCAGCAGTGTTTATGATGGTTATTTATGATGGTAAAAACACCTCAGCTTTAGAATGATCTAAAGTTAGATCATTCTAGATTATTCACAAGTGCCTCTACCATCAATAAGCAATGACTGATGTGGTCGTTTTAGGGACCTAGAACATTTAAACTCATATTTCCAGCCAAATGAACTGAACAGCTCTAACATCACTGTTCATAAATCTCCAGCCTCAGACTTAAGTTGTTTACAAGTCCATGGCACTGAAATCGGTAGCTGGCAGCAGGCTTACACTCTGCTCTCTATACTGAATGTCACACACTGCTTGGTCCATCGCTATATATAGTGGCATGCAAAGCAAAAGTTTGGGCAGTAGTTTAGGGAGTAGAAGACCAACTGATTTCCAAAATGCATAGTTATGCAAGTTAAAGATAAAGTGCAAAAGTTTGAGTGCGTGCAAAATATTAGAAAAAGTAGCTTGTTTGACGCAAAAAAGCTATTTACTGTAGTACTGGGATGCAGCCAGGTAGAATTGGGTGATATGGTAAAAATACTATCACGATATATTAAAAACATTTTTCATGATACACAATATTTATCACAGCATTTGTAATCACAGACTAAATGCACCAGACAGATTCTTAAAAACAATTATTCAGATACTCTCCCATATTGAGTACAATGATTTTTACTCAAAATCTGCTGCACTTCATCCAGTTAAACGGCACTTATATACACTGTTTGTAATTAAATGTGCAGCTGTTCAGTGTTATTTAAGCACTGACCATATCCTCAATATGCTTATACAAAATTTTTCAAGATACGATAAAATATAGTCATAACGCCCAGGGACCACACCCACCCAATGCCAGATGGATGGTTGGACGAATGGACATAGAAATAAACAGGTAAAGTGATGAACAGGTGAACAAATAGGAAGGCAAATAGATAGGTGGATACACAGGTTAGCTAGCTTGCTAGGTTTTGGTGTGCTGGTTAATTCAGCTTTAGCTTGCTAGTACGGTTTTGCTTGGTAAGTTTTACTGAATGGAACAGAGTGAGGTGGTGCAGAATGTGTGTAAAGCTGTGTGGGCAGAAAGAAAAACACATAAGCCCTGTGACTGGTAAGGGTTCCACTGACATAAGCTGTAACCAAGATTAGCACCTCCCAGATCACAGTGAATGGGTTATTTACTGGTTAATGGAATGATACTGATGCAGAACATTTTGCACATGCATACTGAGAGCCCACAAGAAACCTGGGGCTTTAATTAGCTGGTTAGGGCTATGGCTTGCTCACAAGCATCTTTAGAAAAGGCCAGGTGATGCAAATTTTAAAGCTTTAAAAGTATGCTGACTCTTCAAACCTTGCCCCAACAATCAGTGGTAGATCGATCATGTTTTAGGCTTGTGTTGCAGCCAGTAACATGGAGAATATTTCACTGGTGGAGGGAAAATGGACTCAAATAAATACAGGAAAATCTGAAAGCAAACATCACACAGTCCTCAAAAAAAAAAAGCTAACGATCGGACTGTTTCTACAGCAGGATACGGACTAACTCAAAATGTGCAAGATGAAGGTTTTAATATGGCCTATACAGCTCCCTGACCTAAACATCATTGACAAGCTGTGAATAGATCGCAAAAGGGCAGTGCATGCAAGACGTCCAATGACTCTTACAGACTTCTTCAGCTCTTGTTACCTTTAGTACTTTTTACTTTTTTAATTTATCCCCTATCCTATTTATTGTTTAGTGTAATTAGTTTAGTGTAAGTAGTTTAATACTGTAAATAATCAGTGTTCTGTGTTTTTGTTACTCATACGTCATACGTGTTGCTCTCACCAAGACAAATTCCTTGTATGTGTAACATACTTGGTGAAATAAAGAGATTCTGATTCTGATTGCAAGAATGACAGAAAACAGAAATCCCCCAAACAAGAACCAGAAGACTTCTTAATTATTTTAAGTGTTAAAGATGGAAATAAAATAGTAATCCTGATTCAAATTTTAGGGAAAAAAGGTATAACCTTTAACTTTTGGAAATCAAAGTTAGACAGAGCTGGCTTAACCGGGAGGACTTTTCAAGAGTGCAGCAGAGTGTTGCAGGACCAGTATTAACACCCAAGACGCCTTTAAGCGAAGCACTTAACCCCCAATTGCTCTCTGGGCGCTCCAGGTTTGTGTTTCCATTGCCCTGATCAATACTACAAGAGTGTGTGTGTTCACTGCCAAGGATAGGTTAAACCCAGAGGTTGAAATCCGTTGTATTGCCGTGCTTAATCTCTGCTTAGTAACAGAAATTTTTAAAAGGGCTGCCCAAAGGTTTGCATGCCACTGTAAATCTAGCAATCTACACCAGATTTGGGATATACCTTCTAGAGGTCTTCTTCTCCAGGTATTGCATAAAAATAAGTTAACAACACACCAAACATGAGAACAGACCCAAAGAATGCAAGTCTTTTAAACTGCGAATGCTAAAGACCATACATACCTTCTGGATGGGAGGAAGTCGTCTACTTTCCCTATGGACAGCTTCCAGAGTTTCCATTTGTATTGATACAATACCTGGACACACAGAGACGCTTCAGCAACCATTCCACAACATTACTTTGCCATTCTGCTCTTTGTAACTAACTTCAGCTAAGAAAAAAAAAGCTTCTTTTACCTGGAATCATGCTGTGCAGATTCTTGATGTGGTCCTGGGTGACTCCGCTCTCAGTGCAGACCTTGTCAATAAACCGGGCAATGAACCTAACCACAGAGTTGGCAACGTCACTGTTTTCTGAGTCTTCGAATCCGCTCTCTGTGTCAAAGCTTTCTGCCACGCTGCCTGCAATACTGGAGAGGGCACAACAGCAGTCGATAAGACATGGCACAGCACGGGCATACAGCCCAACACGCTTGCCAAACATTTTGATTTTATTATTAGCTTTTAGAATGGTCACATTTTACACCTTTAAATGACACCTTGTCTTTTCAGATTCATAACTCATCAACCCTTCCACACATTAGCACGATCCTGAGAATACATATCCTGATAGGCAATAGAACTTGCTCTTCCCAAAAAAGATACTGCTGTCCAGTAAAGTATCCTGGAGTAATCCAGTTACAGACAAAAATCCTAAATAAATCCTTTCAATCATCCTTGGCTTTTACTTGGGCTGGGAGTGTTGTTTCGCTTTTGTTCTGAGTAAAAGTGGGGCGGCTATCACTGTTGCAATTTCATAAAATGTTGAAAAACTTGCTTAGATATAGTATCATCTTTAAAAACTTCAATATATTGAGTCTTTTGAGGTTTTGCTACCCTAAAATGATCCTAAGCCAATTTCTTACCCTTCAGCTTTTACCCACTCACTAGGACTACCTCTATCACTTACAATGCACCAGACACTAGGAGGGTGAATTCAAGCACAAGTCTCCTCCGATACATGTAAAGTCAGCCATTCCCTTTTTCGAACTACTGTCAATGCAGCATCACTAGGCCGCCAACGTGCCATAGCATCAGCTATGCAGCAGGCTTTATCTGCTGAGCTACTCATAGTCTGAATTGTATATAACTGTATATTAACAAACTTGCCAAAGCCTGCCATTCTGGGCCTATTAGAGTTTTAACTATCTGCATTGATTGAAGAGGGGAGAAAGTCAATAATAAAAAAAAGAGGTCCACATATTCTTTTAGTTCTAGATCATTTCTATTCATCCATTCATCAGGCAATCTTGACTCAATGTAAAGAACAACTGCCAGATTCAGCTTATTCAACAAATGAAAAACAACATAAATGATGATAGGAGGTATAATGCATACTGGATAAGTTTGCATTTTAGCCATTGGGAGCCCTGGTTCCCACCACCACCACTGGAAAGAAAATCAAAGTCTCAACAATGAATTGAGTTGAGTTGCAGTTTTACATCAAATCTCTCCACATGGTATAGAAGTACACTTTACTAATTGTCTCTAAAAACAGCCCTATTCATGCTTAAGGAAGTAATACCAATGAAATGTCTCAAGGCTGAGACAGAGTCCATTATGCATGGAGCAAAACACCATCACCACCAACACGTAAAATGGAAAAACTTTGATACCAGGCCCTCTTGGGTTCACTAAGAAATTTGGCATCCGGAAAAATGATGTAACAGTCCTTCTCTGTTTACAAATAGACAGACAAGTTCCAGGCACATTTAATAAGAAATCAAAACAAGTCTGCAGCAGGACTTAACAATGACAATACCTAAACAATGACAACCGAAGCTAAATTTTCCTAATTAAGCATGAAGTGCATCAGAGAACAGAAACTGATTGGGTAAAAATAGGTTTCCCTCAAGTGCTCGGAAATGCTACTATTCAGCCTAAAAACATGAAGAAGCATAAAAAAAAAAGAAAGGGGCTCTGGAGATATGGAGTTGGCCTGTCTTCATTTTTTTGGTGCGCAAAGTTTCCCAAAAACTCACACACATTATTGTTACTACAAAGCTCAGGGTTTCCCCCCACACTGTTGATTTTGGTTGTGCTTGAGTGCTCTCTCCACAACAGGCCAGCACACTTCACCCACTCAGCTGAGGCAGTAAGCAGCAGTCAGGCTGCTACCGGCGCCAGCTGGAGGACATGGAGAGGATGTGGCACATAACTGGATCCCCCTCCTGAGGAACTGCACTGTGTCCTCAGCCGACACCCCCAGAGCTGTCAACACCTTATTCAAAACTGCTTCTCTTATGGAAAAGAAAAGCGCTCTTCCACCAAAACAATGGTTGGGGATACAACCAGGCTAATTCCATTCTGTTTAATTGCTCTTTTCGGTCATTACTGTAACTGTCACTTTAAAAGCTGCTAGCAAACAGTAAGTTTGATTATAGGAATTGTTACTAAAAAATAGGGGGGGGTTGGGGGAGATGGGTTGGGTGGTGGGGGGGGGATGGGTTGGGTGGTGGGGGGGATTAGGTCAAATGGTTTAGAACTGAAGCTACTGGAACCCACTGCTCCACAGAGTGTGTCTGTGGATGTCAGTGAAAGCAGTTCGGTTCTGGTAGCTAAAGGTAGTAGACGGTCATCTTGCCTGTTGGTGACGATGCTGTTGCTGCAGCTCTCCCAGTCTGTGGCAGGCGTGGAGCGGAGCAGCTTGTTCTTGCTGGCATCCAATGGCACCAGCAGGTAGACCATGAGGCTGGCGTAGTGGATGGCCTGGCTAAACACTGTGCTCTCCTCACTCTTCACCAGCTCCTGCTGCTTCTCCTTGCTCAGGCTGGGCCAGGCCCGCAACTGCTCAGCAGCCAGGTCCATGGCCGTCCGCTCAGACTCGCTGGGGGCCGCTGGCGGCAAGGGACCCTGCTCCTGATGGTGAAGTCACAGGGGAACCAGAAGAAGCGATAGCTGTCACAATGTTCTTTGATTGAGAATTCAAGTGTGCCGAGACTGTTTACTGCAGTGACAAATATTTTCTCACACCTCGTTTTTAAGTTTGTTTCTGAGGAATTAAAATACCAAGTCGAGTTACCCGTTCGTATTAATAACGTCAAACCATGCTGTTGTCCAGGGTGAGACTGACATGTTTATGACTGAGACGTGGTGTTTACAAAAGCTCAATCTGTCCATGCAACAGACACCACAAAAGCATTTTTTGTTTTGATATGAAGGAAACATCTGGATATGTCTCCTGTTTATATACAATGCCTGAGTAGTTGATTAGTAACTTATAATAATTCAAATGTCAGCGAGTCTGGTGTTCACAATTTAGGTCTGTACCTTCAGTCTGGCTGTAATGAGTGGCTTGTCCTCTGGAGCATTGAGGTACAGGGCACGGATCTGATTCTGCACCTCCGAGTAGAAAGTGGCTTCCCAGAACTGCTGATTGGTCCAGATGGGATGTTCCTGCACGCAGGTGTAGGCAAACTGGTTTACCCCGGGAGCCAGTTTCTGTAAACAAGAACAAGGACACATTCGATTGGATCTGCATCACTACTGTCCTGAGTAGAAGCCTGTCAAAGCCGCCTGGAAGCCTGTCAAAGCGCTATCTAAATATATTTAAACTGAACGGAAACACTGTGTGGTGTGGCATAGAGCAGGCAATGACATGGAACAGGCCTGCAGATTTAGCTGTTGAGTAGAATCATACCCAACTAATTCAACAAAATCCTAACACTGTATCAAATTCTACAAAACAGCACCTTACCCAGAACAATCCGGGAAAAGGCACAGAGAACAGAAAGAAAACACAGCGTAAAATCACCAGATTGAGGAAAAACTGGAGATGGATCATTGGACAGTGGACAGAATGAAAGATGAGAGGACAGGAACACATGAGTGTGGAAGAATACAGAGATTCAGACATGACGCCTCAGTAGCAGTTCCCTGCCAGAGCATGGAATGTGCCGAAGTCCATCCTTCTGGTTTTTAAAAATATTAATCCAGTTCAGTTCATGATTGTTGGTCATTCAGTCAAATGTGACGAACAGTTTTGTTACTCTTCACTGAATTATGCTGGACTGCCAAGAAACTATAGCAAATAAGCTTGCAAAACTTTATAACTTTCCAATTGGGGTGCTGAGCCTACAGTAACCACGTAAAAGGACATTTTAACACATATAGACTATATAGCTTTTATGAGGGAGCCTTTACAAAAAAGTCTTGCTTTTGCTGAATTCTCTCTATAACACAGCCTCATGAAAGCAACTAGGCCACAGGAAGCTTCGCTTGTGAAGGAGACTGTTAAAAAGAATGGTGAAAATAGAAAGAAAACAATGCACAGCTGCCAAAGGCTTCAGAGCAACCAATCATTCTTAGTGCCCATCATTTTCTCAACACACTGAGCGAGAATGGGCCTGGCTCCCAGAACAGGCTTTATAAACATGGTCCTACTTTTTTCTTTTTAGCACATTCAGATGCAAATTCACAGCACCTGTTGATGGCCTCTTTAATCTAAAGGGACACACAAGAGGCCTGCTAAAGATATGAGGACTGTTTTCAGCTTCTGCACATTTACACTGACTTGCACACCAATGCGAAACAAGGAGTACATCCACCGTGCTTGAATCAAGCTCCGTTCTCAACCTTTGCTTTGCTCTGGCGCAGAGTATCAGGCCAAGTGCCTTTTCTTTAGCTTAAAGCCACATACTAGGTGAGCATCTGCTTTCTCTTCCTCTCAGCCTCAGAGTGCACTACGCTGCAGACTCCCTCTATTACCCACTACGCTCTCAACTAAACAAACCGCAACCGCAATCGAAAAGACAGACGGAAAGAGAACTTGTGGGCTGAGAGAAAAAGAGAGGGGAGAAGGACACCAAGAAGGATCAGCCTCCGAGATGGAAGGAAAACGAGCTGAGCAGTGCGGGTTCAAGGTCTCTTGCACCACATATCTTCAGCAGGCTCTCTTCTCTAGGTGGCAGCAGAAGGCTACCTGTTGCAGCATTGCGTCAACTGAGCACCTTGTAAGGACACCTCGGGTTAACAATTCACAGGCTGTCCCCTTGCAGTGTAAACTGTAGAGGTAAAGGACTGTGCTTCTTGAGCACTGTGGTAAGAAAGTCTGACTGTAAAGTGAAAGTCTGTGTAGATGGTTTATCTTCCCTTACGGTGTCTGGAACGCCTGATATATATCAGGCCATTAACACTGGGACACAGCATCCTCCATAACACTCGGCCATCCGTGCAGAAGAAAGACGCTGGCCAAGGACCCCACACTGCAGGCAGAGACAAGGCCAATTGGGCAACAATTGTTCTTTCTGGGAAAGGAACCTCAAATTCACCGTGTTGGGGAACAGACTGATGTGATCAGACTGGGCGATTTTTATTATAAAAAAATAATAATTATTATTATTCAGGCTGATGGGGCTCACACTGTGTGGGCTAAATGATGAATAAACATCTAATCTAACACCATCAAAACAACATGAGGCAACAAAAACAGAAAGGTGTCATTATCAAAATAACACATTTTCATTCTGCACATTTCCAACTGACTGTTTGGAGCAAAAACTGGCTGATCCTACTATTAAAACTTTGGAGACTGCAAGTTCCAGCAGTCCCAGCGATGCCACGGTCATCCATGGTTGGGAGTTCAAGACCTGGGGGCCTCCCCCATGGCGCAATGCTAGTCTGGCGGGCGTCTGTTTGCTGACTTAACAGATAAGGTTTTCCCCCCATGCATGTAGAGCTGTCTGCGGTCAGTTAGGGTTGGCAGTTTGAAAAGATGTGACAACGCTTTAAGTGACTTAAAGGAGACATTGTGGCAACTGGCAATTATAAAACTGAGAATGAACTTTGGGTGAACAAGCAAAAAAGAAATCAGGGTTTTGTTTTTTCGTTGGTTAGACTTCTCCAGTGCACTCCAGCCACTGTATGTTTTCTTCAATTCCACCAGCAGCTCACCCGGTTTCAATTTATAAAGGACTGATTAGATAATCTAGGTACTGGATGGTGAGAAACTACTAAGAAATGCATGAGGAAAAGAGATGATGAAGTTGTTTTTGCAGACCTGCACACCAGACCTTCTGACTGGTGGATGATGGAGAGGAAGCCTGAGAGCGGCTGCGTTTGTGTAAGCCTGTGTACTGCCTGTTGTTCAGCCCGTTGTTTTGCTACAGATGTGATTGAGTCAAGACGACCTGCTCCAGCTATACAGCCCCCCTGTTGGATGGGTGGGTGGTGGAGAATTAAAGTAAGTGCTCTGCACTGTGTAATGCCTGCCAATGAAGAATTCTGGGCCGAAAATATGCACTACAGGCGCAGGATGGAGGGATATGGAGGGGCCGAAGACAAGCTCTACACGTCGCAATTACCTTACATACAAGGGTATACACAAGAAAACAATTATGTCTTGCTTTTAGACATCAGGAAGGCCTAATAACGAAACAAACCCCCAGAGTCAGTGGGGCATTCCCTTGTATTAGGAGCTTTCATACATGATCAGTGTGCTAAAGGGGCCCTGGCGCAGTGCTTGTGAAGGGAATGCAGGTCTTTAACCCAGAGAGAAAAGAGGCCTCTAGTGCCAGAGGGATTCGCTATGTCTCATAAAACCTGTCTGAATCGTGTCAGGGGACCAGGGGGAAAGCACTCAGGCTTTGATCCATGAACAGGCTTGGGTAATGCGATGATTTACAAGTATTTTGGAACAAATAATCTGGCGTCCTTGCTTATTTATACTAACACACATTTTTCTCCAGAGCCTGCAAGGGATTTTAAAGAACTCCGACCGACCTGAATAAACCGGTGCAGTGTTTTAGCAGGGGCCCGCCAGGGATTCGCTAAACAGAATTAAAAATATTGGGCCGCAAAATATTTGTGTCTAGGAGCTCTAAAAGCCATCTTGAACCAAACAACGAATTTACAACTGTGACACTGACAAACAAAATGGTAGAAAAGAACAGAGGGACAGCGTGTTACATTTTGGGCCAAACAGGCCCTGGCCGTGCAGGATGACCGCTGGAACAGGCTGTAATCGTAGCCTGTAGATGTAGACGTACCACGATTAAAAGTAAACAGAGGCAAGTCAGGATCTGGAAAGATTAAGGCACGAAGAGGGGTCACACTAGCAAATCACGCCGTGTCCAGTTTGAGGAATATAACAGCTTGACAAAGAAAACCCACAAATCCCCTGCTGCACAAACTGTGAGTGAAAGAATGCAAACAATCGTACCGAAGTGGCTCAGCCTCGGAGGAAGCCAAAGCGTAGTTCGAGTCAGCATGACGGCTGTTTTCCATTCATTTTCCAAGATACGACCTGAAACCTGACAAGCTTTTATTCCAATAAGTCCTCGAGTCTTTCCAGTTGGTGCGCTGACAGCGGAAACCTTCGCGGCTTGTCAATAATGGTCACTGCTTCCTTAGATGACAAAGCTTTCAACTGATTTCAACTGGGTATGCCTTCTACAGAAGCTGAAGAATTCAGCAGGGGAAGCACTGGCCAGCAAGGAACAAAACAGGTGCGATCTCTGAGGGGTAATAAATTCTCACAGGGCTAATCTGAGACAGACTAACAAGAGTGGGATAAAAAACACATTGAGCTAATTTACATCCCAGAAGTGACAGCAGGGGATATCACACAGGTACATTTTATTATTTCCAGGGGAGAGAGCAAAAAACAAAAGCATCAGATTTGATGGGCTTCAAATTTTGTACTATTACAGAGGCCAGAAAAGTTACACATAGATTTAAACACTGGTGATGACAGAGCTTGTGGGATAGAATCAAGGGCACGGTAACTCTCAGTTTGAATATCAACTCACAAATAAGCTTGACCAGCGCACTGAAGTGCTTCCCATGTGCAAAGGTGAGCAATGGCATGCAGGCCTTGACCACAGAGCAGCTTTCCCTGGAACACATGACAAAGCTCTGGAGGACTGCCAGGTTAACCTTGCTAACCCAGTCACAGGGCAAGGCACACATTTACAGGCAGGACATCAGGACATGTAATAATTGTTGCTTGAAACACTGAGCCACGAGAAAGAAGATTGGGAAGAACTGAGAAGAACTGATTCTAGAAGTGAGAAGACTACACCACCTCTGGACTGAGATCTGCTGTTGTTTGTTTCTGAGAACTTCCTAACTGCTGCCGGCTGGGCAATAATATCTGTTAATGGTGTCTTGAGGATGGCAGATGACACTCAAACAAATACTCCAAACTGGATTGGGATTAAAATAGCCGATACCCGATTCATCACATTATGCATGAATCGTCCCAGACATCCACACTAATAAAACACAACCTTGTCCTACTTCTTTTGTTCTACACTCAATAAAAGTATTTTATTGAGTGTAAATTATTGTTACATAGATAATGGTCAGCTCACATTTCATTAGTAATCAATCCAGAAATCATGATTAGTCCCTGATATTTTTTATTTATATAGCTAGCTGCATGTGTTGGCACCAAAACTGTGAGCAGAAGCAACATGTGCGCTGGAAAGAGAATGATCAGCTAATCGCTGTAGGTTACAAACTGTCATAAACAATGTCTCAATAGCCAACAAATTACTTTACAGTGGAATGCAAAAGTTTGGACACCAAAACAGGTCATCTTGTCTAGTTATTCGCAGATACTTAGACCAGGTTTCCGTAAACCTTTGCATGCCACTGTAAAAATCTGATTTTACACAAAGTACACAGCCATCATTCAATTTTGTGTGTAGCGTTGTCTGACTACCCTTTGTTAAATTACATTCTTGAGGCACCGGGGTCTGCTTACACCACCTCCATAGTTGAAGTGGTCGAGGTGTGACATTAGGGTGTGAAGAGTATAAAGTTACTTGTGCTTTGACTAGCAAAGGGTCAGTTAAGGTCCTTTCACACTTAAATTTCGAATACTTTTTCAGTTTGCTTTTAACATGTTCAGGGTTTGCACCATTCACACATGCAGTCTTTAAAGTATTTAACTGGGATGCATACATTCAAACTGAAAGTCCTGGTAAATAGGATTTCTGACCTCTCCTTTATTCCCAAATCAAGTGCAGAAACAAACGCAAACTGTTTTCTTTGGAAAACTGAAGCTCCACAGAACCGTGTCCCCTGCTCACCATGCTGTACCAAACACTTAACTAAAACAAGTATATTTACAAACCAAGGTGTCACAGATGTGTTCCTCTTGGCTCAAGTCACTGTATATGTTGGTAACATATCAGCATCTGTTCACAGATTAACCCCTCTAGAAATTTCACAGAAATTGGTTTAGGTATTATTCACTCCTGCTTGTGTCTTAGAACTAAAGGTACATAAGTGAAAGGGGTTTTAGGTTCCAGTAAAGGTGAGCAAGTTGGCACTTGCCCTGTTATTCTGCACCAATGCATTTTCATATGCTGACAACAGTCCGGGAGACCCTAGAGGGAACCTGCAAGCAATTACATTAATCTGCTTTTCAGGGCTCCCTAAATAGGGCAGAGCAGTCTAGAAACAGAGTTCAGGCATAGAGTGGGTTCTTGAGAGGGCATGCTGCACACTCAGCATTGCAGGTGTCCTTGATTGACCTGCTGTGGACCTGGAGTTAATCTTCCATCCACGTTAAGCCAGTAAATTCAATCACCTCAAATCCTGAGTAAGTACACATGCACTCGATGCTTCATGTTCATCAGCAGTCTTGGAACTGAACAAGCACAACACTGGTCTGCTGACGTATTTGACTTGGAGATTTTAAAGTGCAATGCACCTGGAAATGGTCCTGCAGGAGGAGAAGAGTATTCAAATCAGCTCTACTTATGCTTACTTGGGCCTCCTCCTAGCTGAGCCCTCTTGTATTCCAGGCTAGCGATTGAGAGAATGAAGGGAAGGCCATAGACAAAAAAGCCCATCTGTGCCTTCATCTCCTGCCAAGGCGGCTTCAAGAAGAACATGCAATGTGGTTAGGTACAAGACCACTGGGAGCTGAGAGAGGGTGGAAAATGTGTAGCGCGGAACTTCACAAATATGCGCTGGGGGGTGAGTGTCCATCATGAGATACAAGGATTATCCGGGAACATTCTGAAAAGAAACCACGCAACGCAACGGATGTGCTGTGTTTTAAAAAAGCCTTTTCACAAATGTTTATACCTTAGTTGCAGGTAATAAATTAATCTCCAAACAATAAAGCATAACCTCAGTAACCTTGCTTCGTCATTTGCGTGAGCATGCTGCACACAAACACCATTCCTCTGAAAAGCTGGGAAAAATCAGCTTGTTGGAGCAGGATGAAGTGAACAAGGTTTCATTACTCTCTCCTGCCAGATGCATTTCAAGTCGGCATTAGAGATGTCTCTCACCTCTTTATCTATAAGCTAGCTTCTCAGCCTTTTTTTACGTAATGCTTTAATCAGGGTTGTTCTTACGTAAAAAGGAACAACAGGAAATTCAATATGTTTGAGCAATGGCTTTCAGATGTCTTAATAAACTGTAAACCTGAAGAAGGACGAACAGCTGGTCAGTGAACTGTTCTCTGGCTTTCCAGAATAGTTTGAATGGCAGGCCGCGAAGCTACATCCCTGGAAAGGATGTTTGTAGGACTTGTGCAGGCACAAATCTCTAAGGTCCTTGACTAGCACACTGAGTACAAGTCATAGGATTTAGGTTCTAATACAAAATGGTACTAGTCAAGGACTCGCTGTGAGGCTCCATTCGGACCAGACGGAACGGATAGAATCATCTCTGGGAGTCTCCCCGGTCAAACTAGGAGAGTGGGTATTTCAAAATGAGTACGCCGAAGAGCTGTTCCCAGGTTAGTACTGCTGGTGTGTCATGCTGAGGAGCAGCTGCATCAAAAAATTTAAGACGGAACCGGATTTTTCTAGAAGGGAATCTTTGGAGGAGCTTCAAATATTCCTGTTCCAAACTGATACACAACAACCCAAGCTTCATGTACTAAAGGGTTGCAATAGCTGTTGAACCCTTGCCCGGGGCAGATGTGCTGCAAATGTGTTTACAGTCAAGGTTTGGGACAAGGATGAACCAGGTGCTGTTGTCATGGGGACTGGGACTCACCCCCATGTCTTTAATAGTTACATAAGACATCCCATAGGCATTTATTGAGTCACAATGTGAATGCACGCCAGGGCAGCCAGCGTTCACGCACTCACCAACAAGAAACCAACAGGGGTTGGTTGTGTCTGTTCCTATGACAACAGTCGTGTTGATTTGTGCTTAATTTAGAGGCATGGGACCACAAATTCTAGGGGTTCTTGGAAAATTCGTAGTCTTCTATTGAGCTAGGAAAAACAACACAGACACAACTTCTGATGCCTCTCCCTGTGTACTGCTTCTCATTAACACTGGCCTGATAAGGTGGTGAGAAATAGAGTGCAACTTTTGATATACTGACGTGTGTCAGCTGTGGCATAAAGGTTAAAAAAGTGGGCTTGGGACATTGCTGGTTAAATCCCCTGGACTGGCAAGAAAGTGGTCTCAAGGGGGAGTGAAGAAACAGCGCTTTCTCTTTCCTCAATATTCATAGATACCTAAACCTAAATGCTTCCTGGGTGCTGATGTGGCTGCCCACCGCTCCGAAGGTGTGTTTTCACTTCCCTTAATTTAATAGTGCAATTCAGTGTGTGTTCACTACTACAGATGGGTTAAATGCGGAGGTTGAAGTTTGTGTAATGTCCACTATGTGTTCTAGAGTATCACAGGAACCTAGTGTCTGACAGACAGAAAGAAAGAGAAAGAGACTGACCAACACAGTCTCAACTCATATGCACTATCGTTCATTCGTAATTTCTGTGAACTGTTCTGGAAATCATATTGAAGTCCTCCCCTAGAGGTCTGACATCCAGACACACTCACCCGATAAAAAGCTGTAGTCAGGGGAAGCAGGGCTGCAGCCACCGTGTATTCTTCAGAGTTCGAACAGTCCTGGGGGAAGACAAAGAGGGGAAATATGGGATGAGAACTATAGGTAAAATGACTTTCATAGAAAAGAACTGACCACACAGAGGAGGAAAAAAACTAGGATAAAATTCCAATAAAAGAAGGACATCTGTTTTATGTTGAATAATGGTCATTACTGCATTCTAAAGAAATCACTGCTTTTTCAAATTACTGCCGGCCTTTTTAAATCTGTGTTACTCGTCAGTGTCCTGGCAAGAACATTTAGCATTAGGTCAACTGTAACTGCCCTTCCATATGCTTCCAATACACTTATATAATCCTTTCTCGGAGTCAACTGGCAGAATATTCCATTTTTTAAACTGAATGATTCGCATTCTCAGGGGACATTAAAGTAACAGGCCTCAAATGCTTAAAATGTCAAACCTGTCAAAATTGTTCATGGGTTGTTATAAAAAAATAAATAAATTACCTTAGGGAATTCTGAATATTGTATTCAACACCATATGGTAATTGTTTAAAGTGTGTTAGTGTGGAACACATCTCAATTTAATAATAAATGTCAAAACAAAATACTGTCTATTCCGTCTAGTGTACAGTGCCCTTTAATGTAATGCACCGTTACATGTCCTGTTGCCCCATGTTTATCATGACAGACGCAGAAACCCTGCGCCATGCCTTCATTTCCTCTTGTCTGGACTACTGTAACCCTCATAACACTTAATTCACATTCCAAACAAATCCTCATGTCCGTAAACAATCGGTTTAACATCCTAAAAAACCTGGCCTAGTTTTGCCAATGTTATCACTGAGGTTCATAAAGGTGCCACAGAATGCATTTATTCAGTATTTGCTGTTCTTTATTAGTATAATATAAATTAGTATTTTATTAGTATAGTATAAATAGCAAGCGACATTGATTGGCACAAAAAATGCCCTGATTCAGTTTTACAAACCCTTTTACAACCTTGTTATTTGGCCCTAGAATGAAACCAACTGTTATTTCCTTTTACAATAAGATCATAAATAATTTAATGAGCTCTGCTCTGATTGGCTGGTTTACAGTGAGGCACTGCGATTGCTCACATAATTTAACATGTCTAGCCACAATATTAGCATAGTCAACATTGTTTTTCATCTTTTTGTATTCTTGCCAACGTGAGTGTTACCACATAGTGCTGCTATCCTGACCGGTAGCTGAGATCACACAAAGCCGTGGTCAAAAGGCCTGGTTTGTGCAGTAACTCGAGGTCCGTATTGCCCATATATAGCATATCCAAGTCTGACAGTGAGATGCAGGCTCAGCAGTTACAGATGCACAACTACAAAGGTAACAAAGCCACCATGTTCTCAGGAATGGGCCACTGTGCATTACGTGTTGGACTGGGACTAGAACACTGGTGTATGTACGTTGGGCTGTGAATATTGATGAGTCAAGATGTTACATGTTTTACAGACCAGTTTGCAGCCCTCTTGTCATTTTTTGCATTTGAATTGAACAGTGTTTGAGGTCCAGGTGTGTTAGTTCCATGTACTGAACTCTCATTATTTAACTAAATACAGTGTTTCATTCCAGGACACCTTTAATACCTGCAATCCCTGGCACTCTCAGGCCATCTGGCATTGGACCCTTGGCTGTTTAGACTGATTACGGCTGATTATTTAGTGCCATGCCCCCAAACTATGGAGCTCTTTCATTTGATACCTGCTTTTCACTTTCCTCTTTTACAGCCCATCTTAAAAGCTTTGAAACCAGCCAGTGTTGGTGTTTGTATTGTTGGGATTGTACAGCAGACTTTGTCTCTCCCATGAAGTCTCTTTTTTTATCTTCTTTTTTTATTGCTGAAAGAGGTGGGAACCAACAAAAAGGAATCAGAAATCATTCTTTATTTCCAAAATCTCTCCACATACTTCAGTGCCCCTGATCTTTGCTTGTGGATTCTAATTTCCAGCACATCCAACAGATTGTCAAATGGGTGTAGGTTGAGGGGGATGTTGCAAGACTAGATCCTACAGTCAGATAACTATTTTATGTGGATTTATTGCACAGCTGGAATGTTTAACTCAGTCTTAGTCTCATAATCTGGAAAAAGCCAGATTCTGATCAAAAGTCTCCTGGAATTTGAAGAAGTCTATGACGCCATGTATTCTAAGAACCTTTTCAGGATCTATTGGGGACAAAAGGTCATAGCTTCTCTGTTGTCCTCAACAGATGACATTACGTTATTATCTGCATGGCCTTGGCTCCTTTTTTCTTTTTTAGACCAAACCCACGTCTGGTGTTTGTTGGCAAAAAAAAAAAGCTTGGAATTCAGTTCCAATCAAAGTTCCTGTGATGTTTAGCAAACTCCAGACGCCTATGTTTATGTTTGGATGACAGCAGAAGCTTTTTTTTTCTTGTACGTCTTCCACAGTCTGATGGAGGTGGTGTTTAATTGTATTTTGGAGACTTGGTGACCCCATGCTGCAACTTCTGTTGCTGTCCAATTTTGACCAATGGAGAACGTTTTGCCTCTTGGACTTCACCCCTCACTGTGTGTAGGTGTAAATCACACTTGTGTCCTGTTCCAGGACAGTTCGCCATAGCTCCAGTTGTTTAGATATTTTAAAAAGAGAATGCAGGGTACTGCCCTACATTTATAAGCCCTACATGACAAATCTACATTAACATTCATAATAAAGGTTGCTTTTGTAGACTTTAAATATGAAAAAAAGTCATCTTTCTCGTTATGACAACTTACTTTGTAGCTCAGTATATTGAAGTATGCCAGAGTGACCCAGGTTAGATGTGACAAGCTCGCAAGTCAGGACAGCTGCAAACTAAAAGGGAACCAAGTACCTGCCTCTTTATGGTCGTATGGACATTATAATCTACCATAAACAGTTCGAAATCATTCAACCCTCATTACAAATTAGGTTAGCTGGCACAAACTTTCAGTTGTTTGCCTGTTATCTGTTATTTAAATAGCTCAACACAACTAAAACATCAAGTGCTTTCTCAAAATTCAATACAAAATGCCACTTTTAACAACTTCTGCAGTTTTCTGAATTATTCCTCCTTAGGAGGAATCCCTCACAAACACACACTTTGGCAAATCAGGTGGCAAAGCAAGGGCTTCATTAAAGGTAACAGGTGTGCTTCAGATAAAACACATCAAATACCTGAACTGGCTGAAGGTTTGTTGATTGCAATGTTTGACTGCACTGCACAAAAATAGCTAAGCCAAGAGAGTTGTCCAAAAAGTTCAGAGACCAGATCACTTCCTCGCATGAACAAGGAAATGATCATTCAGCAAAGGCACTGAATGTTCCTAGAGATCCTAGAGATGGCTAAGCTGGAAGCATAGTTCCCAAGTTCAAAGTTAAAGAAACACTAGCTACGCTACCTGGACGTGGCAGAAAGTGGAAGCTATCACTACCTGCCACCTGATTCATGAGGCAGGTGGGCAAAAAACCTTTTTCAAGCAACTTCAAATGACCTGCTGAAACATTCCATGCCTGTACACCTCTACTGACCCAAAAGCACAAATCTGCTCAAAACACATAAATAAGCCACAGACGTTTTGGGATTCTGTTCTGTGGGCAACTAAACTAAGCTGGGACTTTCCAGGCCTACGGATCATCAGTATGTCTTGAGGAGGAAGATTGAAGCATACGTTGAAAAGAACACCCCGCCTACAGTGCAGAGCATGGCTGTGGCTTGGTGATGCTTCTTGGGCTGCTTTGCTTCCTCTGGCACTGGAAATCTGCAGTGTTTGCAGGGCAAAATGGATTTAATAAAGTATCAAGAATTCCTATTTGTCCTCTATGAGGAAGATGAAGTTTGGCCATCATTGGATCACCCAACAGGACAATGATCCCAAATGCCATTAAAACATCCCAAATGCCATTACTGAAAATAGCTTAAAGGTTGTACATTTTGCCAAGAACCCTAAATTGCAATGGGTGTTGAATCATCACGATTGCTGCCGTAGTGAAGGTATGTAGTGAAAGCTTCGACACTGACAGTCAAAGTGTAATTATACAGTTATGTATATTTTCTGTAGTCCTCAGGTAGCCCTCATAATCCCTGAAGTGTCTGAAGAGCATCATTTAGCTGTTTCTTAGATATACATAAGGTCCTACACCAATTTAGCAGTGTTCCAGTATGATTTGTGCAAATGTCTACAGTCATTAGTGTGTCATGGAATTTATGTAAGTATCAATACTAATATAAATCATTTGTGCAATGAAACTCACTTGAGGGCCAGAAAAAAAATAATTTGAACCCTGACATTACAGGGCAAAGACAATCAGCATTAAGGCCTTCACAATATGTATGCAGTGGGGAACTACATACAACGGTCCGCTAGCCGTTCCACTCTGAGCTGTATGAGTTACAGTCATGTACAGCTGACAGACAGACAGCCTTTCATTGTGTGGCACACAGAGTAAGGGAGGTCACCATGAAAGGCATACGTAGGCGTCATGTGGCCTTATGAACAACGTCCTTCAGTAAAGTGTTACCTCAACGTGTTATTGTCATAAAAGTAAAGGTCACTACTGCCATGCATGAAGTCTTTTATAGTCAACGCCTAGATTTATGATGACCAGAAACCCTGTCTTAGTTCCTTTCTGTATTCTCTGAAGTCTTAAACATGTGGGTCACCTGACTGTGATGAGTTTCTGAAAAAGAGTTTTACATGGCGGCACACTCTGTAGAATTTTCCGTACTGAAAAGTTTGATTTTGCTCGGATTTAACAGCAAACTGATTAACAACAGATATTTTGTCCACAGCCTTTCGAGCTCATCATCATTTTTCTTTATATAAGTGGCAGCAGATGAGATGACTAGGCAGAAAGCACATTTGGGTTGTGGGACGGTGACAAATGTGGGACTCCGACTGTGACAAACAGTTGGATTAAAGACAACATAAATAATGTGCATGATAGAGGAAATGGATGGGTCTTTATAGCTGTGTCACGAATGATCTGTTTAGCCACAAATATGTGAAAATGCTGGATTTAGTTCATTTAAAACAGGCTAAAGCTTTTTTTTTTTTGTAGGAACGTGTTTATACTTGATGATAAGAAACTTAGAATTTCCAGCTTTGACACAACACTCTGAAATCTATCAATGGTTGATTGGGGTACCATGGGAAGGGGATGAGACTGCACTTTTTAAAAAACGTCCACAAGAAAAAAAAACACAAGTCACAGGGCTTTAAAAGTAACCAAACTGAGGTTCCGGTCAGCTTAGACTTGGAGTATAAGAAATGCCAGTTGGCAAAAAAAAAAACAAAAAAAAAAAACATTAACCTTTTGATTTTGTTTTCACTGAGCTCCAAAACAGAGATACAATTATAAATACATACATTAAGACATTTCTGATGGAAATTCACGGCTGACAACAGTGGCATCCTATTACAGTATACCGCTGGAATTCAGTGAGCTCTGTAGAACCATTCTTTCACTAATGTAAAGGCAGACATGATTTCATACACCTGTGGCAATAGGAATGAATAAATGAAACCCCCTGAATTCAATGATCAAGAGGTGTGTCCAAATACTTCTGTCTATATAGGTGTATGTACAGTTTATTGTGTGTGACTGTAGGTGTTTACAGGTGCCAATTAGCATGCCTGTCAGCAATAGATGCAACTTGAAGTTGCTGACTGAATTCATTAGAATGGGTGTCACATGTAGTACATCAGTCCAACTTATCAGATGTTACAAAAACAAAGACTGTCACACTGTCAACCGTTTATTACACTTGTAATAAATAAGTATGACCTTTATTAATATTTATGTCAAAGCACCCATCCCTAAGCTTGAGGCTTCCATGACAAATAAACATATCTAAAAGTAAAATCAGGACTGAAGTTTAATATCATGGTTTAGAGCCCAGAATGTCGATCAACAAAGAAAAAAGAAGAAGAAGAAAAAAGAAAAATTTGACTTGATAATTACTGATAAACCAATAAGCGATCCTAGCCCCAATTACATATATTCATGTGCCCTGCAGAATACGTCTTTTGTTTTTTTCCACCCTTAAACCCACCCTCTTCTCTCAGGAAAAAAAGGAAAGATTGGAATGTATGGAGAGGAGCAAATGCAAAACAGAAGTTCCTGTGCAGAAGATGAAAGCATGCCCCCCATAGACCTCGCAGCACATTTTCTTTCTTCCTTAGCTCCTTTTAGTGTCTTTGGTGGCTGTTGAATAACATACGGCTCTGCTTACCAGCATTCTTTACAAAGATTTGTAAGGTTGAAAGGGTTCACTGCTAGATAGGACCAGCATTCACTATAAACAATTATATAACCATTGAGCAATGCCTGCAAACGTTTAGGATCTGATGTCCTAGAAGGAAAATGCAGAAGAGACTAAACACTGCTCTGACATACATAAATAAACTGACCTACTTGTTCAACGTATGGTGTTACAGACAGGGTTATTCAGACTGTCGTTCCTGATTTGACTAGCTGGAAACATCAAGAAACAAAGGCAGGTACAGCAAACGTAAACATTAGTTAGTTACTAGTGCAAAAAGGGACTAACGAGAATAAACTTGATCCCTGTGGTATTTTGACCAAAGCATGTCACAGGCATTTCATTACGACCCCAGGGAGCGGTGTTAACATGTGGGTATAATAATGGGGTATAATACAGCACCTTTAAAGTAATTTGGGACAGTGTCCATTGGTCTACCAATCATGAATTATGTGAGACAGTGTAAACATAAGCTGGTCAATACAATTGTTTAAAAGACCCTCGGTCAGACACACTGACGGACGCATCTGCGAGAGTTTTCAATTCTGTTACACTGCTTTCAAGACATATTGAAATCAGTACATTCTTAATATTCACAGATACAAATGTGATATTTTGTTGTAAACAATCTCAAGAGGTCAAACCTAACGGTCAGGAGCTAAAATGCTGAGTAGGACAGTGACTGTCCTCAGTGCCCTGCAGCACGTATGCGGCTTTTACTCAGCTGCAGAGGAATGCAGGAGGAAACCATGCGCATATGACTCAGACTGATTTATCCACATACAGTACGTGATCTTGAAGGAGTGTGTGTGTGTGTGTGTGTGTGTGTGTGTGTGGCGAGACGGGTCATCTCCCACTTTAGGCTCAAGGCCACGTGCAGCAGTCGCCTTCCCTTTGACACGTTTACACTCTAACCTTTCACACACAGAGGCAGGAAATGATGATGGATCAGCTTCCTTTAGGCATTACTGAACTGACTCTTTCGAGGTACAAGCTGAGCACAAACGGGATCAGGACGTTCACAGCGTTCTCCAAAAGTGCCTATGACAAAAAAGGTGACAATACGTGGAACTGAGGAAATACTCACTTCCATAGATACTAATAACACACACAGTAAGGCCTAAAAACTAACAAGCCAGTCACTATTACTGTGAAACGTGTCCCTCCATCACTGCTACAATGTTTGTTCAGCACAGCGTTCAATAACAATCAGCCTGTCCTGGTAGTTTGTTCAGCTGTCATGAACGTGTGAAAGACCAGGACTGATGATGCTGCTTGGTGTTTACCTGTGCCTGCTGGCTGTCATTCTGAGCACTCCATGGGAATGATGCACATTACAATTTCCCAGCGTGCTCGTTTCTGTGGTTCTGTTACGTAAGCCCAGCTCAGCGGAGGCAGATCGAATATTTGGAGAGGAAGACACTGGGATTTCTCTTGCGGAGGCCACAGTAAGCAAGCAAACAAACAGAGTGTGTGATATGGATCTGGCTGGTGGTTTGTGTCAGGTACAAAAGCATTCCTGAGAAAAAAAAACTTGCAAAAAAGCTGAAGATAAACAGAATCTTAAAAAAAGGTTTAAATTAAGCTTTTTAAAAAAATCAGTAAATCAAAACTAGAAGTGACAGTGGAGGAAAAACAGCTATTATTTCCATTCAGTAGACACCACAGTACTTAACAGTAAGAAATTTAAGATCGCCACTTTTTGATATTTGACATTAATTCTAGGGAACTAAACTACTTAAACTGATGATTTTAGAGGCTTAACTTCTAGATTCTGCACTACAGTCTAAGGCCAGTGTGGGGCTACCCTAAGAATTAAGAAACTTACCTCTTTAGATTTAGAAAAAGAAATGTATTTATTTATTTATTTTAAACAAACCAACTGCTCTTAAGCCCTGGTCACACTGGGATTTTGGCCACATTCATCTAAATGAAATGCATGGAATTTTGAATGCCGTCAAAACCAGTGTGACTGGGGCGTAAGACAAATTTACGCAACTTGCGGGCGAATATATTTCACCTTAAAACTTTTGTGTCAAGTTCCATTTTGGTGAAGTTTGAAATGCAAATTTGCTTCCTGACAAATAGCACTGCCGCTCTGGCCATGTGACCTATGACACAGCCTCTGTACTGTCTCTGAAGGAAGCGCTGATTGTTGCAGCCTCAAAACAGGAGCTATTATAGAGTATTTTTATATGGATTCCAAAATGCAACACAAGCGAGAGACGGCATGCTACCCAATCAGTCAGGAGGTAGGATTAGATAGTAATTAGCTGTTTCTCTGGGGTTTTTAGCGCGTTAACTGGTTCGTATAACTGCTGAACCAAAATGGAGGACTGTTTACACTGCTGATTTCCGGCCCCACACGCAGCCACACCCATTTCTCAAAGTGAGGCAAAATGCAACAATTATTTAGCTTTACTTTCTAGTCTTTATATTTTAAATTATAAGTTTAATAAACAGACATTTAAGAAAAATGTCTTTCTTAAGACATGTTTGTGAGTGTGTAGCACATCTTAATATGTCAAGATATGATCACAACACACTTATACTCGTGTTATACTGTGTATACTTATTCAGTATACACACTTATACTGAATAATAGTTGAGGTGTAATAAGTTGGTACAAACTAAATGCACTAGTACAAGCAACAACTATGACTATAAAGATCAGTGTTCAAAAACAGAGCTGACACGGTAACAGCGCTAACAGTAATGTCACACTAATGTAAAAAAGGTGTTTTTCTTGCAAACCATGGCAAGACATGAATTTTAACATACTGGGTGATGCAACATCACATTTATCCTACATTTACTGTACCTAGCAGAGAGGAGACAATGTGGCTGTTGATCTGCGCTGGTTGAATGTGCTCAGGAGAAGCCTGGGTGGGTATGTAAGAAGTGCCCATCCAGCCAAGTCAACTTGTGGGAGGCGATTTGAGAAGAATGGGGGGAAAGTCTGATCTTCAGATGACCGTTACAAATTCCAAATGCCAAAAGTCAAGAGGGCTGTAATGGCAGTCCACGGTGAATTCTTTTATTTCTAATTAATACACTGCGCTTGTGGACGATGTCTATGTTGGCAATTCATTTGGATAAAAAAAAAAAACTTATTTGCAGCTCACAAAAAAAAGCACTTACTAAACTTCATAGGTCACCATGGAAAATGTGCAATTCCTATGCACCGCATTAAAACCAAAATCACATCCGTAACAGACAGGGCACTGTCCTGAGGCTAAGTGCTCCCACTGTGCAGGAAATGGCCAGGATGCCAGGATGCATTTGGATTCCACACCCCCCGTCCCCAAGCCCCAGTGAGGCTCTGCTTGCCTTGCGCAACATTCAGCCCCAGAGTCGGCCCCAGCTGGAGCTAGTGCCCATACACACCAGAACAAACCACAACAATATTCTGAAAACATTCCAATTAGGCTCATTAGTGTTTTTTCATGGTGCTGTGAGGCTGCGATTGATAAGGCTTATCGTTCACGACTTGGAGCGATAGCTACAGTCCAAGGTCATTAGCCCTGGCACCGTCTTCACGCTAATATGGCAAAAATGAAATCAGAAGGCGCTTGCGAGTGACGTTTCTTGCTATTGGCCATTTTGGACAGCAAACACTTCAGGAATGCACAACAAAATGTGTTTTGTTAATAGCGCCCTTGTTTTCCCAAACAGTTGTGCAAACTGGGCTCCTGGCGCTGAGAGGGGGCGAGTGACTTACTGTTGCTCCTCATGCAAATACCTACAAACTAGAATCATATGAATCCCCAGGTGATTAATAGCAAGTCATAGGCATGTCTGAGTAACACTACAACGAATATGTAAACAAATCAACCAGATCTAGAACAAATAAGGAACGTAGTGCATCAAATAAGCATCTGCAGGTTCAGAGATGCGGGAATGGACGTCCCAAGCGTGTGCTCGTTACTGTGTGAGGAATGATACAGTCCCAGAGGACTACGCAGGCCATCAGTACACTCAGACCATTCCAGATAACCCCAGCATGTCTCATTAACTGCGGGAGTGCTCCTGAGAAGCCTTGGGCTACACAGCCACAAACAGTTCCAGGTAAACCTCTCAAAAAATTCATGTGTATTCAGTTTCCGTTTAGGATCACTTAGTGCTTTGGGTGGTAGGCTGGGATTGAAAGGCTAATGCTTTTGATCCAGCTCCAACATTTTCCTCAGCCCACAATTTCTCTGCTTACACTTTAATGCCCCTTAAACAAGCTGTGGAGCTTCTATGAAGAGACAAGAAATCTGATTTATAGCCCAACACATGCCCTTGCATAAATCTTCAGCTGATTCGGTGCACATGTGGACATAGCTGGCCCGACAGGACACGGTCATACACTTTATTGAAGTCTGAAAGACAGTGAAAAGAATAAACATTTCCTCCCAAGAGGCGAATAACACCTCACCTTTGCTCTAATGTACAGTCAGTAACGATATAAAGCTCTTAGCTTGTCCTGCTAAAGTTGAAAACATGGTGACAGACAAGAGGTATTCACAAGCCTCACACATACACATACCTGTTAATTGCAAAAGCGTTCAGTGGACATATGGCTCCTAGGATGCCCTGACCTTTCAATGAGTTTACATGCAGGACTGGGCTGCACTTTTCAGACAGGTTAAAAACAGTCCATGTGTTTTCTGTAATGAGCCATTGTGCAGCAAGAGAATAATAGTCAGAATGTCACTCAGCTCATCATTCTTGACTCGAGTCAAGACGCAAGGGACCAGTGTAAGTCAAAGTCAGATGCATTTTGCCTGATTGCATTTTGGAAATAAGTCTTGTGAACTAGTGAAACGTTTGGGTTCAGAATCTAAACGTAAAGAATGCCTCTTCAACTGTTAAGCATGAGGGTGGATTTATCATGCTTTGGGCTGGTGTTGCAGCCAGTGCACAAGGAACATTTTACTGGTAGAGGGAAGAATGTATTTAACTAAATACCAGCAACTTCTGGAGGCAAACATCATCAATCACCATCTGTAGAAATGCTGTAGATAAAAAGAGGACGGCATCTACAGCTGGATAATGATCCTACATACACTTCAAAATCAACAATGGAATTCCTCAAGAGGCACAAGCTGAAGGATCTGCTATGGTCCTCACAGTCCCCTGATCTAAATATCCCATTACAATAGTGGTGCATGCAAAAGACCTAGAATCTCACCTTCTAGAAGCCATCGGCAAGGAGAAATAGATGAAAAACCACCAAACAAGAACCGAAGGACTTGTGATACTTGGCTACAAGCATTTACAAGCTGGGATACTTGCCAAAGAGGATGTTTTTAAGTTCTGACTATGCGGGGTGCCTATATTTTTGCTTCGTAAAATTATAAAAGACGAAAATAAAGTAATTTTGTTTAAAATATTAAAATAGTCATTTTACCTTCAAGCCACTGGGAAATACGTACTCAGCTATTAACAGAAACAAGTATTTTGACCAAGGGTGCCCAATTAGCTTCTGCACTCTATTGTATGTGGGAGTATGTGTATGTTCCCTAGCGGCAAGGTCAAGACGTACACCATGTAAACAAGTGCTGGCACAGAGTGGGTCGCCATATCACAGCACTTCACAGTGTTGGCCTTCTCCTTGAAGCAAAGCGATGAGAGTACTGTGAGTGGGATATGAAAGCAATTAGAGCGTAGGCCAGGCTATCTGCCATTTTTGTTTCTTTTACAACTCATCCAAGACAAATCTATTGATTCCCCGGCGCCTCAGCACCAAAATGGTGACCAAGTATCTGGAAAATGCAAGTGACTGCTGTATTAGTCAGACACAGGGGGCGAAAACAACAGTGCAATATTACCTAGAAGAACGACATGAAATAATTAAAACATTCTTGCCATGCTTTGTCTGATCTTTTTGGCCAGACAGACTGTAATCTATTGGATATTTAGGCTGCATATCTGAATATATTATTTACTGTGTAACCAAACAGCACTGTCCTTTTGAAAATAAAGCATACTTTGCAGAGGAAATGTGAAAAAATGTGTCCAAAAATACAACAACAACAAAAAAAACGAGCTGACCTCCCTTCTTGGTCTACGGCGTACTGTTCCAAGGAGACCCAGTTAACGATCCTTTTACAGGTGCCTACATTTTTGTGCAAATATGGAACAGCTCTCTGAATGCAAATGCAGTGCTGGTCACTTGCGTCTGTTAAACATATTTGACACAAGATGATTTATGACTGCGAGACAATAAAGACAAAAATAAAACGTCAGCGCTTTAGACAAGCACGACAGTAACAGCATCAGGCTGATAAAGAGATGTCTGCTACATCCATTGAGGAAGACATTCCGGAGGCCTGGGTGCCTCTACAGTCTACAGTGGAACCTCTCAGAGGGGTCTGACCTACAGTGTCCGCCAGCAGTGCTGTTCAATTCAGAACTGGGTCAATCGAACGCTTCTAGAACCCTGCTCCTCGTTTTTTTTCCCAGATGCCGGGCTAAAGACTAAAGCGTCCTTGTGAGATGATCCACCAAAGAGCAAGGGGACCGGCGGAACAGACTGGCCTCCTGTGGGTGAGTTTTTACAGTAACTGCATTCAACACTTCTTCAGCACCAGCTTAATGGGACAATATCAGTCAGGTGGCTTCCATTAGAATGTCTCCACGTGCCGCTACACTAAGAAGATCTGCTCTTGACACAAGACAGAAGGGATGGACTGTTCCAGATGTGACCCAATGGGATGAAAGAGACCTGCAAAGGGCTGTCCTCATCTTTCTCTCCAAACACGTTCCATGTTATATTGTAGCCGCTGGTGCCAAACGCCCTTTAACCTAAAGCAGCAGAGGCTGTTTCTGTAAGTCCATATGAAGTCACTCTACATATGACCAGTTCTCATCATTTATACCATGCAGGCTGTCGTCTTGATAAAGTGGTCTTGATGGACAACAGTGTGTGGATTTGACACACGGCATTGTGTACAAGTTGACCCATCTACACATAAACTCCACGGACCCTACAGGCAAGGCTTGGCTCCCCAATCACATCAATGA
Source organism: Salminus brasiliensis (assembly GCF_030463535.1). Taxonomy (NCBI): domain Eukaryota; kingdom Metazoa; phylum Chordata; class Actinopteri; order Characiformes; family Bryconidae; genus Salminus; species Salminus brasiliensis. Next base: position 27,961,474 of record NC_132894.1, read on the forward strand.
GCCTTGAGTGTCAATGATTCTCTCTCTGTTCACCAACTGTCTGTCCCTGGAGGACTTCCTACCTGATGTTTCGGAGATGCTCTGACCCAGTCATCTATCCATCACAGTTTGGCTCTTGTCAGATTCTTATGTTTGACTATTTTTCCGGCTTTAAACAAAAGGTCTGGCTGTTCACTTACTGCCTAAGATGTAGATCCCACCCCTTGACAGGTGCCACTGTAAGAAGATGAGAGTGTTATTCACGTCACAGCCGTGGTCTTAGTGTTAGATGGTAACTGAAGAGTCGGGTCTTGTAGTTGTTGGATTTGAGAAAAATAGGCAGTCTTGAAGACCTGAGCGACTTTGACAAAAGCTGGATTGTTATGACCAGATAATTGGGTTGGATCAGCTCCTCAATGGCAAGGCTTATGGGGCCCTTCTGGTTAGCCATGGTGAGTGAAACCACAAACCAGCAGCAGGATGTGGGGCAACCAAGGCTCATGGATGCGATGCCAAGACTGTCTCAATAAGTCCACTTCATTCATGACCGGTTTCTTTAGGTTATCTTGCTTCATGTTCATGCCATGCTGTTTATAATCTTGGTTAATTAGTCCCGATGGCCAAGGGTGTATGGATTTCATACACGTCATTTTACATAATCTTCTGAGGAATGTGGGACTTCCAGGGCATCATCACATTAAAATGCTCATGTATAATTTAAAATGCATTCCATGTGTTTCTTGAAAATCTGACACACATATGGAGCTCATTTCTCAACGAAGAAAGAAAAAAAAAAAGTAACACACGGCAGACATGCTTGGCCATCATCCAACAACAATGTATTTAACCAGCACGTATTACAAACCGTTTAGAGCGTTACTGCATTCCAAAGATCTAGAACTAGACCTTATGATTTATTAAATATGCAAGATGGAATTCATGCTTACTTTTCAAGATGACGATCGCTGAGGAACCCTTACATGCACCCTTACAACACTTAAATGCAGATATTTTCCACCAGGGACACAAGAGACCTGGACTTGACTGAGGGTCTGAAATACAACAAGGTGGCATACCAAAGCCCTTTCTAATAATTTGCTATAAAAACACAGGGTAGCAAATGGTGAACACTGTGATGCCCCTGACTGCTTTTACAGCTCTCACATCCAGTGACCTGCAGCGGTCTGCTGAAGTCCGCTTGGCTGCAGATGTTTGGACTAATGGCCCCTTCATTCTGGGGCACCAAAATATGCCAGGAACTTAAAGTGACTCAATAAAAGTCATTTGCTGGGAAAACAGCACAGTGCTGTTAAAATCCCTCAACCTAAATGATATGAAGCTGTAAAACATAAAGGATTACCAGCAAGACCTTGTTATGCACTGTGATTGATGGCACTACGACAGTGCAGCAGCTAGCTGTTAAATAACTTGCCAATCATCATGAAAACTTGGAGAACAAAGTAGAGCACATACAAAATCCCCCCCAAAAAACACCATGAGCATCACACAGTCTCCTGGAAGGACATTAGAGTGATGTATGGTGATCTTGGTCTCTGTAGGCATCATAAATTCTAAAAACAAAATAGGAATTTAAGTTAAAGCAAAGCTCTGTAATTAGCTCAAATCACTTCTCTCCATGTGGTCATACGTTTCAGATGAGTCACAAAAAGATGTTACATAAGTCCCAGTACTGGTTTCCAAAGCAATGGATCAATATTATTAAGAGAGTGAACGGGAAGGTACTGTGAATAAACCTGCTATTGCAGATGCGTCTACCAAGTATCACTGCTAGGTTCTCACTCAAAAACTAGCTTTAGTCCTTAAAAACCCATCAGAAGGTCCAGCTACCACATATTGAAGAACGAACCAACATATACTTGACCTTCTCTGCTGGTACATTTGTGGATTATCTCCCTAGCTACTCTGTGAATATAGTTAGTGTGGAATTTGCTGGAGATACTGCAGATGGCTGATGCTATATAGTGTAGTGAAATACTAATTGTAAGAAACAGGTAAGTGGAAGTCCTACCTGAAGAGCGCAGTTCATCATGCGCACTATGTGGTCAAACTGCTGGTGGTCCAGGATGGCGCGGTTTTGCTGTACATGCAGGCTGAGCTCCTCTGTCAGGCACTGCCGCGCTGCCCTGCCTTTCAGTGCCCGGAGGGCTGCAGGGAGAGCCTGGGCACAACAACACATTCACATTTTAGGCAGTATAAAAACACTCTGACTAATATATCCAACCCCATGAGCAGTGCCATTGAAACCAGATAATCAAATGTTATTCACTTTACCGGTCAAAACTTTTCTTATTTTTATTTAATAATGTAACTGTTTGTCAAATGTTTCTTCTTTTTTGATCCTGCCAATTAACCCACCCATTTTTAGCTCCCGCTAGCAATAGCAATGCTCCAGACACTAAGGGGGTAAGGCTTAACGCATCTCCTCACATACATGCAAAGCCAGACACCGCTGATGCCAGCCATCGCCTTTTTTCTAACACTGCCGGACAGCCGAAACGCTCAGAGGAAAGTGCCGGATCCCCAGCTCCACCGTACCAGCTAATAGATGCCAGTGCCAGCCAACATCGCTTAAGAGTGATCAGGGGAGAGGGTGCCATATACCCACCCGGAGTGAGCAAAGCCAATTTGTTCTCTCTCGGCTTATGGCAAAGTAGCATGGCTCAGGATTCGTATCCATGACCCCTGGGGCCATAGTGGTAGCGCATTAGACTGCTGGGCCATTTGCAGCCATAGAACAATTTTAACATGTAAATGGAAGGTCCCTTTTTCTTAAGAGTCAAGCTTTACCTTAACAATTCAAGAAGAGCAAAAGTATAGTATCCAGTCACTTTTTTGAAAGTTTTTACAATCTCTGCTTTGTTACAATGCAGATGCAGACCTAAGAATGGTATGGAAATGGCTGTGAGATGGTGATGGGTTTATTGGTTCCATCGCGCAGTTAACAGAGAGTTCAGCATTTTTGCAGTCACAAAGGAGCGAAGGCTTACATTATGTAACTCGCATATTAAACCCAGTGGGTGTGCAAAGTAACTGGCTAGTACCCCGTAGTCCACATAAGGAGGATCAATCAGAAAAGATCAGGCCGAGACCTAGGTTACCACCATGGTTCAGTTAGCTATATTTTTTTAGTTATTTAGCTTAGGGAAATGTAAATGGCTTAGGCAAACAATGGCACTAGTTAATGTTAAAATAATATTTCTGTTTGTGATAAGAGGAGGAAGATAAGTGGAGTATGTGTGACTGTTTGTTCACCCCCTTCTCTCCTCGTCTCCTGTGTGTGTACAACTCCCAGCTGGAGGCCTGATGCTGATATCCATTCTAGAAATGCCATCAGTAATGCTCACTAATCTCTTACTCCAGATGTGTGTGTATATGTGTGTGTATGTTTTAATCACAAGCTGCCATGAAGACGTTCTGCTGTGCACTCAAGGAATGCTTGCTAGAGTCACCTTCTCAGTCTCCAGTGTCTTATTTTCGAAGATGAAGCCGATGCAGTTCCGCACCACCTCCAGGCGCCGAGCACTGTTGAACACACAGCTGGCCTTCCCTATGATGGATACTAAAACACAGAGAGATTAAACATTTTTAAGCCGACCTTCCACTGTAGATTGAGGAAGCTATCAACCACAGAGTTTTGATGATTAGGTGGGAGAGGGACTGTGAGGAAAGGTGTTTATATAAAGATCATATTTCTGCAGGTGTTGCTGCTCAGAAAAACAGTGCACCACCACTACAGGGTATGCTAAACTTTCTGGGAATGTCTCCTGCAGTAATACCTATGAGCAGTTTTCTCAAAAGGTTTTCCTGGTCTTCTTCACTTTCATTGTTCCAACCTCCACAGTTAATGATGTTGTGAACTATGGAACCATGGATGCACTTTAGTTATTTACATTATTGCGATGCCAGACAGCTGCTTAGAGGCTGCTGAATGTTGGGAAAAGGTTTGAGGAGTCTGAGTATTTATAGATCAGATGGTGAAATCATCATCTGGCCTTTCCAAACAATGATTATAAACAAGCCAGAACACCCTAGCAAGACAACTAAGCTCTGAGGTTTTGGGAAAAGTTATCTGAAAGCTCAAATCTCTTGAGGTACAATTTTGCATGGTGCTCCTATCTTTCGATCTACTCACCCACAGGAGGCCCAGCAGGCACCACACATTTCTTTTCAGGCCGGGCAGTCATAGTTGTATGATTCTGCTTAGCCAGGCCCTCTTGCATGAGTTCCTCCACCCTGTCCTCGTCCACCAGAGGGAAGGGCACCACGTGCACACGCAGGTGAGAGCCCTCGCTGGGCCGAGGCACTTTTTGGAAGGCCATGTGGGGGTTGGGGTTCTCCTGTAGAGCCAGAACAGAAACGCAGTGACTGAGACTGGGGTTTACCTACATTTCCAACAGTGCCTAAAACGAGCTGAAATGACCACAGAACAAATATGATAAGTGATGAACAGTCTTTACCAATTTCTAGTTTCTCTTGGGTTAAGCTACTCTGCAGATGCTTAAAATGTCAATAAACAAGCCTTTGGCTCAAAGTGAAACGTGCACTTCGAGAGCATTAATAATCAGATATTTGGCAGAATCACAGTGCTTAATCAACACAGCGCACATGGAGCATGGAGGAGAAAAACAGTTCTAACAGAGATGTGTTGGAATGGACAGCCAGATAGACAGAGGTAAAGGGAATCAGAGATGATCAACCATGACAGCTTTTCAGAGAGTTGAGATCAAGGTTAAGGCAGGGTGACAGCCTGAAGGCATGGGTATTAGTGAAAAGAATAAGGCTGCTTACGTTTCGGTAAAGCTGCTCAGAGAGGTCTCTCATGCGCTTTTGCAACTTTGTGGGGTTCTCTTCTTCCTCCTTAAAGCGCTCCACATCGAAGGCCACCAGCTACGGAGACAATCATACAAACATGTCAGACACAGTTTGTGCAGAAACACTTAAAACAGTTACTCAAGTCTTGTGTGAGGAATCTACTGGAATCTGTAGTTCATTCATTTAGGCCTGCGTATTTTTTTTTGTTTTACTACAGGCTTAAGTGCATCATCACGCAAATCACAGCTAGGCGAACCTTCGCTGTTGAGCTGTGCTGGTTCAGTGTGCTCAGCACATTCTCAGAACAGAGCATGGTCATGCTTCAGTCCTCAGGCCAAGCTAAGCAGCTACAGAGACCAATGTATAGTTTATAATTTTGTATGTTGTCCTTTTGACTAGATTAATTACAGTAGTAAAATTAAGGGTAGTAACAGTGCTGCCAAAATACTGATACTTCTGATATTTATGAACATTTTAAAACAACAATATCCATTTTAAAATGATTGATATCAATATCACATTAATAGTAATACATCATAGATTTCAGAGAGAATGCAAAGATTTCTGCATTAAACACTGCCATGGCTTGCACATTTATAGCTATTTAACTGTATTTTGTTAAAAGACTCTTTTGGATGCGTCAAACAAGCTTTTCTGATGCCTCTAAAGTCTGGTCACTTTTAAGTCCCTGTTTACTGTGGATGATCTATTGCTGACTGTTTCAAATATTTGCACTCACTGGGTGCAGTGAGTCATTTTTACAGTCAGAGCTAGATTACAATGAAGATCCCTGGCTCCCTTTCCCTTGGTATTAAGCTCTGTACTTAATATTGATGCTTTTAGAAGTATTATATACGTCAACACTGGAAAATCGGGTATTATGACAACACCAGGTTGTAGAAGAAGTAGCACCTCTCTAGGGGACATCTAAGCTAATGCTTCCGAACACACGATCAATGATGTTTCTGGAAGAATCAGCAGATCTACTTACAGAAAAAATTATGATAATAATAGCACCAACACGTTCTCTGGGCATTTTTAAATGGTCCCCAAGTCTAAAGCGAATGCCGGAGCAATCACGGGGATAGTGTATAGCGCAATGGATCATCATTGTTGTCTAACAAAAGGTAACGCAAAGTCCTAATGCCCTTCCAGGAACCTGGTTTAACAAGTTAGTGTGGTTATCTTCCACACGGTTCTTTAAATAAGATATAACATAACTTTCAGCTACTAAACAGCTATTCAGTTGAGACACAAAATGCGGTACACTGTACCTCGTCAAAAAGGTCGCAGGCTCTGTAAGGAGGCCCTCTCTCCGACACAAAGCCTGCAAAGGCCATGCCGTCCAGAACCTTGGGCAAAAAGTCGTTCTCGATCAGGCCACGCTGGCCCAGGAAGGCAGCCTGCAAAGTAAAACAAAAGACGTCAAAGGGCAAGACTACTTTAATCAAATGAGTCACAGTTGTTCATGGCGTTTGGTAAAAATCCCTTATTATAAGTGCAAAGCCTATTCCTAAAAGACCACAAGTGCTACATGACGGAGGTGATACAGAATGACTTGCCTAAACTAGACAATCACCCCAAACAAACAATGTGACCCACACCTCAATCGGCCACTGTTTATGTGAATAGAAATGATTAGGTGACTTTCTTCTATAAACGGATGACTGCAGAAAACAGGCTAATCGTGAGTGTGTGTGTGTGTGTGTGTTGGGGGGGTGTGGTGTTGGGGTTTAGAGAAAGGGGGGGTTGGGAGGAAGACAAAGGGGGGGTGGGGGTGCTGGGCCTCTGAGTTGGGCTGGCACACGGAGATGCTGCGAGTTATTGGGGAGACGTGCTGCATTCCTCAGCCATAATCTGACCCATGTGGGGTGCTCTAAGAAGGATGTGCGGAGAGGTTGCTGTGGAAACAGCCTCCCACACAAACAAAAACAATGGGGGAAGGGGGTAACACATAAGTACAAGCCCTGCACTCACACACACATACACACACGTAATTTTGATTCTTTGCATGTGGCTCATCGCAAGGCCACAGTGCAAGGACAGAGGAGTTTTACACAAACGGGAGAGGGGACTGGTGGTGGAGGTGGTATCTAATCAACACAAAAACACTTATGCTTTTTGCCAACCATTTCAAAGCAAATGGCTCTTAAACTAAAGCACGGCTCCTTTGCTTATCGCTTGGTTCTAAAAGATTACACCCCCCCCACTCTAGCACAGGCCCACACCACTTGGTTTATGAAAAGGCAGGTATTTGTACAAGTGCAAGCAGCCTGTGTTTAGAGGTAGGATCAACAACACAATTGCCTCCAGCCTCTTCGAACAGTTTGTGCTGAAAATAAGACATTGATAAATGTGGAGGTGGGGGCTCCCATTTCACAGGAGTTGCTTTACTTACTGAGGCTGTGGTGAACAAATAAGCACCATCAGTGCTGGACATACAGGTTATTTTGTCAACTTGGAATGGTCAGCAGGGATGTCCCCACGACCAAGGGTTTCATTCCGATCTGATAGTTCTAATTGGCATTTCTTGCTTCTGGGCTTCCCCTACAGATGGGAAGTAGAATTTAAGCTTTAAGCCACCACTAAAGGACATGCTTTAAACGTGCATTTCTGGACAGTTCAGAAATACAGAACTGTCACCGAAAGTGAAAGACACATGTGGGTCTCACGCTTGTGAGGTGGTCGAGTAATATTACAGAATTTTACACAAATATGACAGCACATTTCTCATGAGCACTGTCCTGTTCGCTTTAACAGAGTTAAATAGAGTTAATAGTGCCAAGCCCTTTTGCTGCCACTGTAACCCCACTTGTTTGGGGAAATGTTTTTGCTACATAACAGAAGGGAAAAGCAGTTATGACCGTACAAATGCAACCTTTAAAGCAGAACATCCCCTTACTGGCTACTTTCTACCCTGCCCGTGCCTCACTAAAGCTAGCGTCGGCATGCTTCATATCAACCCCCTAATGTGCATTTTGCAGATGTGTTGAGAGGGGGGGAATTGAGAGAGAGAGAAGTGTTGAGTATCAGCTAATACCAATCTAATTCAATATTTTCTTTAATGAAACAATTGTAATTCCTACTGAACACAGCGCAAAACATAAAAATTGCTTGCACAAAAAAAAAAAAACGTTCCTAAGCTGAAGGCAAATGGGCATGTCAATCGTCATTACATAATTACCCACATATGAAAAAACAGTGACCAACAGAGGTGTAATCTGTTAACAAAAACATATGAAGTTCATTAGATGCCAGCGAATACAAGTCTAGACCAGTCCGAGGAGGACAGGGATGGTTACAGTAATCATTTACTTGTGTGTGTGACCCAGGCCCCCCCTAAATCCCTCCCCACAGACACAGGGGTTAACGTTGGGGAGTACCAACTTGACGTGCCGTCTCTCACCTTGTGAAAGTGAATCACGGGTTCGGAATGGATGCGAATGAGCTGCAGACAGGACCTGTAGCCCTGGAACAGTTGTGCAAACAAGCGCAGGAAGACCGCTCTCACCTCCTTATCCTGCCAAAGAGAATGTACGAAAGAGAGAGGGAGAGAACGAGTGTGTAAGAGAGAGAGAGACAAAACATCATCACTGGACTGAAAGACGGACAAGCAGAGTCAGATAAATGTCAGGCTGGCATGAGTCAGCGAGAAGGTGAACATTCCATGTTCCGAAATAGAGCCGTGTGCTAGGGAGGCAAAACTCCTCGCTCGCGAATACATTTTCCAACCCCCTGGGGAGCAGATAAGAGATGTCTCCTGCATCTGGCAAATCGGACCAGCTGCTCATCTTGCAGTTTTTGCTGATTGCCCAGCGAGACCGTTACGGGAAAAACAATCCAAGAGGTCAGCAGGGCAGAACTGGTTTATTCCTGAAGCTCTTACCAGCAGTTTAAGGTTGGATGGAGCGGAGCGTGGAGGAGGGAAGGCGTTATCTGCTATCTCCAGATCTGGGTGCAAAACCTGGAGAATAAGGAGTTGAGAATGAAGAAATGTCCTATTGAATTATTAAATCCAGAGCTTCACAAACACAACATCTGACCTGATTGCTTCCACTGAAAACGAGTGACTATTGAATTTTATTGCTGCGTCATTTACTGCTCACATTATGGAGAGTGCAGAATCAGATAAGGACACAGTCACAATCAAATGACTTAAGTGCAGATGTGATTCATGGAATTTCAGACAAGGGCAAATGCAGTATTAATGTGAACTGTAAAGAGTACTTACTATAGACAGAGCGGTCTGAGTGTTCTGTAACAGAGGCTCAGGTAGCTGGGACAGGTGGATACACTCTGGAACTTTTATTGTTCCTCCATCCAGGTCAGCGATGATCACATCGAGCTGAAAACAGAAACCCAGACCCCAATACTCAATAGCTCAATACTAATTAGTGCTGTGTATTGATGTGAATATGGCAATAGGATACATATTAATAATGGGGTTACAATTTAAAAATATTGCGTTATCAAATTTCAGCAAAACTGTCACAGTATAAAAAAACAAAAAACAAAACATGCATAAAATCTGAGTAAAAGAATGTTACCCCATTATCTAATGGTCAGGGTTTGAACACAACACATAGTAAACCAATTTTTGCATGTGAACTATTCATTAAAATTTGGTTTTAAGAATTCATACAGTACTGCAACACATCACTACAATACTTCAAAATATCAATATTTTCCTACAACCCTACAAGTGACAGTGCTGCCTTGACTGCTTTGCAGGTCCACCTAAACACTGGCCAGCAGATATGAAGCATTGCAGAAAGTCAGGGTTATTTTTTGTTCTGCAAAGGCCTAACTCACCAGTTCGTGAATCTCGCTCTGGAACATGGAGTGCACCCCCATGATGAAGGGAGTGGGCGAGTTCAGCATCTCCAGCAGACGGGACGGGAGGATAGGGATGTAAGGATAGCTGTGGGTTCAACAATCAGGGAGGCAGATGTTACTATCGTTGCTTGTCAGCAACATGCATGCCCTATTGCAACACTGTCATAATGATCTAAAAATAGTTCTAACTTAAGATTACGCTCGGGCAACTTCTGGCAGGAGATGCGTCCAAATTTGAATTCCATTACATCACATTCCATCTATTTATAAAGAAACAGACTGACCGAAAGCATAGGTGTCAACCAGTATGGTTCACCTGGGATACGAGATATTTAATACATTTGTGGGTGGTGGGATTGAGTATATTAATGTAGAGATATTGTCAATCAGTGGCGACCCATGACTAATAAGCCTAGAATTTTATGTTTATTTGGTTAAATAAACAAACAAAGAAACAAACACACACCTCTACAATAATACTATACTGTACTAGCCAAACTATGGGATTCTAACAGTATGTAAGTGCTTCACTAACAGCAATGCATTTACATTTTTTTTTGGGCCATTCTACATATTTAACGCAAACTGATAAGGTATAGAAAGCTGTGAGCATTCCCCATCGCAACTAATGGTTGATATGTAGTGTAATGACAATTCTAGACAGCTTGCAAAACAATGTAATATTAAATAATAAGTAATTTAATATTACATTGTATTATTATTATAGTAACAATGAACATTTTAACACTGAGGATTTTAAAGTTAGAAATGTTCTATATGATATATATAGGAGTTGATTTATACAGTGTGGAGGCTGTGAGTATACGATTCACTGCCTTCAGAGGTTGACACCTATGCAGAAGGTTGAGTCTATTCATCATAGAAGCATTGGCATGTCTAGGACATGCTGGCTTTCCTTTCCCTCTTCCCCTCTCTCTGTTTTCCACACATTCGCCCACATACCTGTATTTGAGAGGAAACATGAGGGCCTCTAAAGCTCGGCAGGCCTCCCCTAGTCTCTGGTAGCTTGTGGAGTGGAACAGAACCTTGTGTTCGGTCAGAACAGCACAAAAAAGATTCAAAACATTCTGGATTCCTGTAAAAGACAACAAAAAAAACGCTGTTAATGAGTATTTCTTAAGCAACACATTATTTGAGAAGGAGTTATTCATCAAAAACACACTGCAGAGATTTACATTCGGAGGAATGTCTTTGTGTGTAGTCACGAGTGCCATTCTGCAACAGTTAAAATGGTGACTGCTGAGGTTTTCAGTTCCAGACCAAGAACAGTCACAAACACGACCAAAAACAAAGACCAAATGTCCGGCGTAATGCGGAACAGACAGTTTAAACCAGGCGTTAAAGCACAAATCTTGGAAACAGAGAGCAATTTCATGCCGTATCGATAGCAATCACAGCAGCCCGCATTCCACATAACACATCTCTCTATATCAAACAGGATAATGAAAATATGTCCACGCGATTGCCGGATCTCATATCCGCATATCCTTTTAAATGATATAAATCAAATGACACCAAAATCGCCAGTCATTTTGGGGGGGGGGGGGGTGAAATGGTTTACAGTTCCTGTTATTGCTTGCTATCAACATACCACTGAGGCCATTAATCACAGGTTTGAGAAAGACACAGGGAGTCCAACAGTGACAGAGGCATCCGCAACAACTGCCCGGGGTCAACGGTTCAGCTATGCCTGTGTCAGGCTCTGACCGTCACCAACAAACAGGAACAAGATATGGAAATGAAGTATCTGTGCTACCTCCGAAAAGACCTGAATCAAAAGATAAGCCAAGAAATGAAGAAGAGCTCTGGAATTCACTTTCTGTGGTTCCACCATCATTTAATTAATTTAATTAACTAATTCTCATTAATTTAATTAACTCTCCTGTTATCCACAAACAGCAGTCATGAAGGAATTTCCCGAAGTTCTCAACAGAGGAATGCAATATTTGAGATGTATTGCTATCCTCAACTCCACAATGTTTACAACTTCATTTTGTGACCTTGGACCCTCTCGGAATAAACGACTCATTGCATCAGCTAAACAGAAAACAACAGGTTTCATAATCTAAGAGATATCCAACCAACCACACACACACACACCCACCCACTCTGACCTTGAGGTGTTTACTTATCAGCTGGAAACAGTGGTTCATTTCCGACCCTAAATAACTGCAGACGGACATAGACAAAAGACTACAAACAACAAACTGAGAGCTGCAGGCGAACTCAACTTCCTGTTCTGCTGAGCCCCACTTCCTGCGGAGTGCGACAGGGCTGCAGGTCATTCCTCAGGCCTAACTGAAGTCGAACACAGGCTCCAACCACCCCATGCTGTGAAGCAGAGTGCATCAGCTACGCATCCATCGGAAGAGAGACAGCACTTCACCTGATGATAGGACGTCCCGATCCAGGGTGAAGCATCAGTACCACAGGTGATCAAACTATACAATAGGTCAGTATTGGCTACATTCAGCCTGATACTTTCATGAGGCTATTTTACCCCATTACAGTGTAGGCCACCGGCGTAGACGTGACATAAATGGATGGTATATGTTAAAGTGGATGTAATCCCATTGGTTAAGTTTTCATCAAAACAGTTACAGGGATCCCAGGTGGTGCAGGGGTCTAAGCTTTGGCTCAGTCATCGAGAGATTGCAGGCTCAATGCATGCCTAGTGATGCCACAGCTATTTGTAGCCTGAAACATCTGGGATGGCCCTCCCTCTATCCAACATTACTCTAGCCAGCTCAGGGTGATGCTAGCCAGCACCTGTAAGTTGAGCACCTGTACGATGATGTGAGAGAACTGCCAGTTAGTTCTCCACACTAATATTCAATGGCGCTACTGTTTGAGGCAATTTGGAAATATGAGAGTCCACTGGCTTTGTAATTTGGAGAAAGCATGTGATAACCGTGTGATACAGAAAGTCCTAGCTAGTGGAGGCAATCGGAAGTGAAATCTTGGGCATAAGAAGATCAAGAATTTCAATACTGATTTTAGTATTGGGGGGAAAGTGTTACGATACATTTTCGAGCATAGCATGAATATTGTCAGTATTTCTACAACACTGCTTTTTTGGACAGATTAAACCACGTATGGAGAAGGAAAAGAAGGAAGCGAAAACAATACCACATCATCTGTCAAACATGATGGAAGTACTGTTATGACATTAACTTAAACCTTAAATCGAACCCTAAACTTACCCTTGAATCAACCGTAAACCCTAACCATTGACCTTGCGCTCGAATTAACTCTAAATCCTAACCCTAAAGCTGACCCTAACCTTACCCTTGCATCAAGCCTAAATCTAACTAAATCTAACATAAACCTTAATTCTAACCCTAAACCTTACCCTTGAATTAACACTAGATCCTAACCCTAACCAAAACCTTATGCTGGAATTATTTCTAAATCTGAATTTAAAAGGGTAAGGTTGACGTTAGTGTTAGGGTCATTTACATTCAGTTCAGTTGAATTTGATACAGGTTGCGCTGAATGCTAGTTGAATGTCAGGTGAGCATCTACAAGGCTTCTACAATGGACAAGATAAAAAAAGTGAAACCAATAATTATATTATATTTATATAATATATCTATATTAATAAATCCCTTAAATAAATCCAAAAGTCCACACTTCAGTCACCTCCTGCTTCATTTCAAATCCATTACGGTGGTGAATAAAGGCAAAATGACAAATTGTGTCATTGTCCAAATACATATGCCCATACATATGCCCCCCCCCCCCCCCCCCCAGGTATTTATTTATTTATTTATTTATTAATTTTACAAATCTAGTCTAGCCAGAGTGTTTCATCTGGTTGGGTGGTAAGGAATTTGAGAAGACTGAACATGATTAAGTACTAAAAGCCACAGTATCAGGTTGTTTTACTGTAAGGGATAAAGAGAAGTTGGAAAATGGCCAGTCTACCATGTCTTATCTAAACTGGTCTTACATACAACTTTAATCTATGCGAAGTGTGTACAGCATGTACAAAAATAGAAATTGTGGCTCAAGATCAGATTGTATTGACAGACACTTGAGATAACTGAGCGCTGCTGATCCATTAGAAACATGCAGGGAGAAATACACCCTGGCTTCGACCTGATCCGAGGAGCTGGACAGCAGGCCCACCCTTTGAAATAACTCTGACTGATTCACAGCAAAAGTACAACAGAGAGTTGGGGGGGGGACCGTAAATTAATAAGCAGCATAATCCGTCACTTATATGAGCCAATGTGCGGCAGACTGCTGCTGGGTCATCACACACACACACACACACACACACACACACACACACACACACACACACACACACACACACACACACACAGCATGTGCACCTCCACAGAGCACAAATACACTCAGCCATGAAGGAAGGAAGGTTGCGTAACTAGAAGGGAGGATGAGAACACGAGCATTTGTGACACTGTTCTCCAATTATGGATAAAACTGGGCTCGAAAAACCATCCTTAGATATTTATCTCACTTACGAAATCCTTAGTTCTTATAGTATCCTGAGGCTTGGGTTCTCCCACACGTCATTTGGTGAGCTGATTCAGGATGGTATAGAAACGCTTGCTAATCAACAATAAGGTAATGATGAACTTGACCAGCTTCCAGGCTCTGCGGTTTGTTGTCAGCACCCCTCTTGTGAGCAGACGGCCACAAAGTTCAATCTTAACTCAGCCTTGTCACAAACTATTAGGGAACTTAATGGTTTCTAAAAATGGTGTGTCAGAACTGGAGTAAACTGCACAGCTCTCTGAGAAAGGGCAATGTGACATGGAAACCAAGCGGGAAAGGACTGCTTAACTTCCAGGGTTAGCAGGATTAAGAGTAAATCATTCGACGATATTGTTTTGTCAGCACTTCATTAATCTAAGACTAACAAAAATCCACAAAAGCAAGACAAAAAGCTACCATTTTATGAAAACCCCCTGCAATAAGTAGTCTATATCAAAGTTGAAAAGTTCAAGTGGAGCTGTGCCAACCTAGAGTTTCTGTGAACCACGTTCTCAAGTGTTCCCACTTGAGATTACGAGGGTTTCGGGTCAAGCAAACTTTGCAGTACAGTGTCCTCCACAATCACTGGCAACGTAGGGGATGAGCTAAAAAGCCTGTGAAAGTAGGCCTGGATCTTCTGTGATAGATATGACAGACGTTAAACCTGTAGAAGAAGAAAAATTAGCAATACTTCTTAGAGAGAAATACAACTGTCATCCAAGTCAATGTCTGGTGCTCTTCCCCTGGGTGGTGTGGTGTGGCATGGCATGGTATGCCTTCGAATTTGGAGTTGTTTGCACTGCCAAGTGACCCCTACCGTGACCAAGCACCCATGCGCCAATGCTTATTTTGGCTACTCATGTTTGTTGGGATACCAAGCTCACCAAATCGCACCGCTAAGTGTAGATGGAGCTAGAAACAAAGTGGTTTGGTTGAACACAGTCAGTATGAGTTCACTGTTTAAACTGGCATCAAGTTAAACTAAATATATTTTCCAGTTTATTTCTCAACGTGCCCTAAAACAAACCAGCCACTGGAGAAAGAGGAACTGTTTAATTTTAATTTGTTTACACGCTTTGTACAAGTAGAGCGGACTGTCACAGCTGAGAGGTTTCTGGATTTGGCAGCAAGGATTTCCAATTTTGGTTCGTTCTGAACAGAAACGCTACTTTCCAGTGTTCTGCACCTTCACCTGGTAATCGGTCAGAATTAGTTAAAAGGCAGTGTGACACAATTAGCAGTTAGCTGCATCATGAACATTAGCCACACCTGATAGCCTTTGAACATTTCTGTATTGAAACTCTGTTAAGTGCCAAGTAGCACATCACTACTTCATTAAAAGGTTCCCCAGAATGGAAAACTGTATTTACAGCATACCCAAAAGCAAAGCTGTTCAACTGGCCCATTCAAAAACTCCAAAACTGCTTTGTAACAGTGTGGACTCACACCACCAACATTTACATATATCCAGCACACTAGCAGAAGCTTTCAAGGCTAATTGCAACAGCTGTATTAGGAGAATTTGGAAGAGAGCCTAAAAGGTAACGCTAAGCAGACCAGAAAAAAGGGCCGACTGGAAAAGGCACTGGAGGACGAGCTGACTAGGGAGGACTCCGATTAGTACTGTACTGGGCTGACAGGTGGAAGAGCACCTTTTGTTAACACCACCTCTCAGAGATGGCCCAACGTGAGAATTCTCAGCCAAGTCCTGACGTCCAATATTTCTCTATTAATACACTATATGAACAAAAGTACTGGAACACCTACTCTTCTTCTAAAACCAAGGATATTAAGAGAGTAACTGCCTCTACTGTCTGGGGAAGGCTTTTCACTAGATTTGAGGACTTGATTGCACTCAGCAACAAGCGTGCTGGTGAGGTCAAGATGTTGGATGATGATGATCACCACCCCACCTCATCCCCAACACCCCAGCTCATCCCGAAAGTTCTGAATCCTTCCAGAGAACATAGTGCCCCTGTTCCACAGCTTAATAGGTTCACATTTCTCTGTTCCAGAGAGTCCTATTCTATTGACAACACTTCTCTACAGGGACTAGACAAGCTGCGTGTGTGCACATTCATTAGAAAGGGTTTCCACAGACATGCGGACATATTCTGTATATTTTCTGATGCTAAACATTAAACATGCAGCTAGTGGGACTACATCTGTCAGAGTTAGCATTCCGTATATGACCTTTTTTCTATAGGGTTAAAAAGGTAATACAATTCATAAATTGCAGCTTTTCTGAGGCTGTGCATACAAACATGACATAAGCTGGTAAAAAATGAGGTGTGGCAGTTTCTTTCATTTGGAAATAAAAGTGCAATTGATCTTGTAACAAACGACAGAGTTGCAAGTGCCTGACAAACATTACAACATTGCTGTTGTCTCTGCAGCTGCTTAGCTTTGCCTGACAGATATGTGAGCCCTAAAACGTACAACATACCATAGATGGCTTTGTGTACACATCATATCTGCCTGCAGTATTGAGCATTTTCAACCAGCACAGCCCAACAACCAAGCTTCAGCTATGCTACGCCGTGCATGATATTTTACTATCCCTGGGCTTAGTACTTGCTGTAACCTCACATCATGTCACCTAAACATTCTGCTCTTCTGGAGCGCAATAAATAAGTCATCAAATATCAATCATATCTGGCCCATTACTACTGATCAGACACCACTCCAATTTTGCAATCATCGGCAACAGCATTTTTGAATTTTTTTAGGCCACCGTACCTATACTGATGCCTTGGCTTTGCATGCAGCGCTCTTTGAACCTCCTCACCTCTCTTTAATACATTAGCAGAGGTTCTGGGAGATAAAGAAAATCCACCTTGCTCTTTTTGTTCCCCAAGAACAAAATCTGGCCACGTTGCGCACGTAGCCACGTTCTGATGTCCAAGCGAGAGAACAACACAAGTTGAAATGCTTGTGGAAAACCCTGGAATTCACATTAAGAATTCAGACATATGAGGCCAATCACTGCCGTTGCCTCATGTTCGATATCAGTGGAACATGTGCTTCATTGGGTTTTGAAACATACACTCTCTGAAACTTACACAAACCATAAGGCTCAGGAGAACGTCAAGGTGCA
This sequence comes from Salminus brasiliensis, assembly GCF_030463535.1. Taxonomy (NCBI): domain Eukaryota; kingdom Metazoa; phylum Chordata; class Actinopteri; order Characiformes; family Bryconidae; genus Salminus; species Salminus brasiliensis. The sequence continues at coordinate 27,978,743 of NC_132894.1, forward strand.
GGCAATTTGTCCATCCCATTGACCCTAAACATAGCTATAATGCTATACAGACAAATGTATGAGTGATGTGTGTGTGTGTGTGTGTGTGTATGTGTGTGCGCTGCTCTCCAGTACGGTAAGCATTTGGGGGCATGCTAACTATTAGAACATTCTTTGGAAGGTCACTATCTGCTGCTTTCATGCAACACCACTCTTTCAGCAATAAGCAAGTTACTTTCATTTCAATAGATGAGAAAATGATTTCCACTGCTTGGAACACACGCCTTGCGGTCAACGAAATGTGCAAAATGCACATGCCGTGTATCATTTCACAACCCTTTGTCAGCTGAGGCATTGTGAAACAACCTTTTACAGGTTTTCACTGCACCATAAAAAGATTAACGATCAGAAAACTTAACCTCTTTTCAAGCCAAGAATTAAATATTAGTTTACCGTCTTCAATCTTCACCCTAAACTATTTATTGTCTGTACTCAACAGAACTGGCACTGGAGTTCCCACATGACCCTTACTGTACACAGTCGACAACGTGAAGTCATAAAACTGTAGCCAAGCCTTATCATGTGCTTCACACTCCAGGAAGCAGACACAGGCAAACATCAAGCAACTTTCAAAGGCTGTCCTTCTACTCCAGAGCAGATGCCCACATTATTTCATAACTATGTGACCCAAAAATTGCAGCTTATCCCGTAAGAGGTGACTAAGCGGCAAGGCGTGACCTAAAGCTGATTGACAAAAGTGAGGACAGAAGTGGCATTATGCAGTAAATGGTCATTTAAAGGTTAAGCTGAATTAAGGGAAAGCGAGAGAGCGCTGTGTGAAGATGTGGAGATGTGTAGCAGTGATTGACCATTGTGCCTGTGCAAGTCGTACTGAATGAGTTATTGGAAAAAGACCTACCTAGCTGCTGGAAGAGGAGAGCCACACTTTTATTGGTAACGGGCAGGTTGTCGTTTAAAGGAGTCTGGATCAGCTGCCGGTCTCCAGCTCCCAGAGAAAAGAGTTTCTGCAAACACAGAAAGACAAAAAAGTGTAACACATAATGCAGCACTGTGTGTGTGTTGTTTTTATGATACTCCACAAGTGAAACAATTAAAGCTTTAAACTACACTTATTATTGATCTTAAGACTATGTTTATGTATTTAAAAAAGTAAACACCAGTGGTCCGAGTGGCTAGCTCAAATTGCCTTGCCATTAGCATCCAGAGTGGATCCGGGTGGGTAGATTGCACTCTTTCCCCTCATCACTCATTACCACCCCCCACCCCCCACACCCCCAATGTTGACTGTTGTGGTAGTGCCAGGGTCCTGGTGCTGTCGGCTGCCAGGTCATGCTGCATCGGCATCAATTCAAAAAGAGGCAGAGACCAGATTTGAGACGTGTTAAGCACTTACTCTCCTAGTATCGTGAGCATGGCTAATGCTAGAGGTTACCTACAACGGGGTGGGTTAACTGGCAGCACTCAAATCAACAAACAATAATAAAAAAACAAAAAAAAACTTCATCTATAGATTTTATTTATTAAAAAATAATCTGCAAATGTTAATACAGAGTATATGTGACGTACTACAATTAGATGACAAATAAGGTTTCTGTCTGGCATGCAGTTCATGTTTGTGCAAGCAATGCAGTTTTGCAGTTCTGACCAGCATTTTCCTGGTCTTCCAGATCTTGCTTCAACTTCCACGTTTTTTTTGTATATCATTTCCCTCTGATTTGTAGGCATCAATTTGTTTCATTTTCAGACGCTTGGTCAGCTGGAATTATAGGAGTGCATGGCAGTTGAGTGTGAGCACCAGATTTGAAGATTCACTGCTGATGGTTTTTGACCTGCCTAACCAGTCCTAATGCACCCAACAAAAACTACCTTTTGAGACTTTTAAACTGGAAGGGCGTCCAAACTTTGTCACATCAAATATAAAGTAACTGTTTATTAACCCTTTACCAGAAACGTGTTATGCATTTTAAATGGTTTGTCAGGAGTGCACATATTTCTCTATACAACTGTACTGTCGCTATTAATTCCATGTGTAAGGTATATACTTATGAGTGTGAGCAATTATCTGGACTATACAATGTGAAAACTCATTGCAGCACATTGTATGACTGCAGATACAAAGCATTCAGGTGCATCATTCAGAATAGGAAGGATGAGTACAGGAAAACTCTGGATTTTAGGATGCAGACTAGGATATAAACCACACTCCTCTCATGTTACATAAGGAGGCTGCAGCTGTGTACATTCAAGAAAGTTCCATTATGGTCTCAGTCCTGTTGAATTTTAGCCAGTCAGGATGCAGCACACAGTAAACCCAAATCACAGGTTTACTAAAATAAAACAGGAAAGCCTGGCAGACGTCTAAAACAGGGCAAAGCCTAGAGCAGGACCCTGTCTGTGGCTCAGTGCTCTGAGACGAGACAAACACAAGTGAATGAAGTCCCAACAGACCTCAGTTAGACCCATTTAAAGGACTTGATGCTGAACATGCTGAGGTCAAGTGAAGGCTGAACAGGAGAGGCCGATGGGTTCCTGCCGTTCTAATTGGCTGGACTTCGGGTCATGTTGACGGATGAATTTGTTCTGCTCCTGAGGTTGCTCTGTTTGATCTCAGTGATATTCACCGTGCAGCTGGAAATTATGCTCACGGTCCAACACGAGCTCCTGCGTCAAATCATTTAGGGCTGCATTCTTTCTATTACTTCAGATTTTCCTTTTTTCTGTCGAAAACCAGAAAGATGCTAGAACAGTGTTCGAGTCATCCTACAAAACAGGTACCATTTGTGCCCACAATGTTTGATGTGCCAAAAATGCCTCCAAGTATTTTTACAAGTATTTTTATTAATTTATTTTTTTAATTAATTTATTAAGTGCTCTTATTAAAAGATGCTATATGCAATTCTGCAGAACGCCTGTTCATATTTGAATTTGACAGCAAAACCCTTCAGTGCTCCTTAAGAAGCTCAGCCACCCAAATTCATGCCCAAAGCCTTTCTCGAATGTTGTCCGGTCAAATACCATGATATAACAACATGGATAGTAATTAGCTTTAGCTAGGCTGGTGTTAACTAGATTGTGGGTTAGCAACCTACGATTTAGCAAGTGTTGCTACAATTGCAGCTGCTATGCAAACCAGTTGTGATTATCTCTTTCAAACATTCACAAACAGGACAAAACAATATTTTCCAAAAATAAGTCAGTCAAAGTTATCCACCTAGCCAGCTGGAATAGGGCAAAATCCTCCCCAGTGCACCAAATGCCTCACCAGTGTTTACACGGGTCATCGCCCTTGTTTGATCGAAGAACTTTTTGTTCAGATTTTGTTCGTCAGATCATTTCTCCTTGACAATGTGTGTAGTTCAAGACACTTTGTTTACCATTTACAGAGCCAGGGCTGCCAGTTCTGAATATCTGAGGTGGGTGGTATGACCAAACAAAAACATGCATCACAGTTTTTGTTAAGATTTTGGTGCTTTTACTGTATCACACTGTATTTATATATATTACATACATTCATTTTAAAAGAATAATATATTTCCTACATGTATTTACATGTAACAAATCTAAAGGAGAATTCTACTAGAAACAGTAAGCCTGTCTTTATAGGCCAACAGTGGCCTACTTTACTACAAATACACATTTTTAACAACAAGTGCATAAATCTATTATTTATACAATAGCAAACAGATACACCTGCAATTAATGCAGTCTTTAAAATGTTTTGAAAGTTAATCAACTGAACATTACAAAGAAAACAAAAACTTGTTTAAGTTCGGTATGTAAGAAACATGGTCTGCTGACGAATTTTGAACGTTTTTAATGTCCCCTGTTTCTCAGAATAACTCATTATCTATCTATGAAAATGCTTCTTAGTGCATCTGTTGGAAACATTTCATATCAGAGTGTTTATTTTATCTGCATAATGTGACCTTTGGGAGTAACCAATGTCATTACTAGCCTACTTAGAAAAAAAGACTGTAAAGACTGTAATCAAGTCCATACAGTTCAGCCTTTACAATTACAAAAGACTAAACTTGTATGCATCCCTTCAAAAACTACTAGACAAAAAGAGCTACAACACCAGTACGGAAGGGGGGGGGGTGGTGGTGAGGAAAAACAAGGAGACAGTAATATCCCACTCAACTCCCTCAGCTTTCTCCCAACTCTCCAGTGAAAATACCACAAGAGGTGTGACGCCTCCTTTCTGACACAGTTAAGGTACTGAGCCAAGCGAGCAAATTAACCCTGGCTGACCCCTGCTTAGAGCTGGCATGCTCTTACAGGGTCCCCCGGGGCCATGCAGCAGGGCTGTCTCAGGAAAGAGGTATTTGAAGAATTGTTTGGGAAAGTAAAGCCTTACCTGGGAGCCTCCTGCCACAGGCACCATGCATGTGAGAAGGTTGGCCACCAGACCGTCCAGAGGGAAGTTCAGGGTGTCGATGTAAACTGTGTAGATCAGTCCCAAACAGCCCTGAGGGGATACAGCAGGCATAAAATTCAGCCAGTACACACACGTGCACACACACAGAGACAGACAAACAAACACAGAGGATACACACACACAAATACACACACCTGTGCAATTAACAACACATTTTGGCCTCCTAGAGCACCTCACGCACTCTGGTTCTTGGCTGCATGAACTGCTGTATGTCTGCAAAACTCTTGGTGACTTTACAGGAAAAACCTTCAGAACTTTCAATAGAATTAAATGAAAAAAGATTGTCACGATTTCATGATGAATGGAATGGACTTGAAGTACAATGTAAAGAACAACAGTCAGGTTCTCATTGTGTCAAAAAAAGTGAAATTTTTTCTCGATTTCGGATGTTTTCATTTTTTACATAATTTTAACCTGGCAGTTGTTCTTTAAATTGTGTCCAACTTCCATGATGCGCTAGAAATGTGCCAAAATGGCATGGAAATACATGAAACTTTACTAAAGGAATGACATGACTGTCCAGTGTGATTATCTTCTGTGATTATATCTAAAACACTGCTTGAGTAATGTGTATGTAGGGGTGGTAGTTATTTATTTAGCGTCAGTAGTATAAAGCTACATTTATCTATAAATGGTATCCAATCACTGCCATGTGTACACTTAGTATTATTAGCTTCTAATTTGTCACTGTGAACATTGATCATTTTTGGAAATTTAAATAGGCTCTTTTTAAGATCAGAGTTAACTATATGCAACCAACTAAAGCAGCATTACGTAGCCTTTTGACCTTAAAGTAACTTCAGAATCTTTCTAAAGCTCTACTGACCTGTAATTGACTGAATCACACCTATGTTGTTGCTATTACAGGCTCAGCTCGCTGCTAACCGCAGTACGTAACTCCGGGCAGGACAACACATGCAATAACAGCTGCATAACCAGAGTCATAGTTGTGTAAAATCCTGTTATATCACTGCCTCTGTCCACATGCTTCTTTCACCTTTAGCCAGTGATAGAAGCATGTGGTTCTGTATCTCTTCAGTATATCTTCTCCAGAAATGCATGTGTAAGCATTAAAGTTATAAAGTTCTATGCATCTCCTGTAAAGTTGCTGTTTTGGACGACCCATTGTTTTATCAGTATTGATCAAAATATCCCAATCTAAGGCCTTCCTATTTTACTGGATGACAGCAATACACACTGGAGTGTAGATTAACAAATAAAAAAATAAAGAGATAAGAATTAAATTAAAGTTTAAGAATCAGTGCAATGGAGAGACTACAACTCATATGTCAGTTAGTCAGTGTTAAACTCCTGAAGAATAAAATAAAAATGTAAAATATCAATATAATATATGAGCTGCTTTTACTGGATATCAGTTTCGATATAGTAATTGGTTATCTTAGTTGGGCCTTGCAGTCACATGCTCCTCAACAGTTTATTTCTTATGTTTAACAGGAATTTCCCAAAGTATCACTAACAGGAAACGCTACCAAGGAGGCCAATTTCACACATAAGAAGGTCTGCTTAAGTGCCTGAATTACTACACTCGTCAATCTGGTATGCAGCTGTAAACATTTTGTCTCTGTTGAGTACTACAGGGCAATAACCCATCTTTCACAATAGCTGTTACCTATTTTAAGAATGTTAACCAAGACTATTTAAACCCTGAAGCAGGCATCGCTCTCCGAGGAGCTTCAGATGCAGTACATTTCCTGGCTCTGCACTTCTGGATCTGGCTCGCCAGTACTCGCTCATTCCTTCTGCAGAGCCTCAGCTAAACAACTGCAGCACTGCAGTGACCAAAACAGTTTAGCCCAGTGATGGCTTGAATTAGCCCAAATTGAACTCTGCTGTTCCAGCAAAACAAAGATGAAGAAAACAGTTACTACAGCAGAGATTGTTATTGCACTTGAATAGCATGTCTATTGGACCTCAGGAAGAATAGCAGTTATTGAGATAGCAGATAATATGGATTCTAAAAAACTAAACAAATACAGCACTGATCCTCAACACTACAATGTATTCAAAGTTAAGGCATCAAACAAACAAACAAAAAAACAGTGCTAGTCACTCATCTACTGGTTAAGTGTTGTTAATAAGGCCCAAACAGAGATGGAGACCTCCTGTATCTACTACCACATACTAGAGAAACCAGTTTAGCTGTGTGCATAGATGCATTACCCTAAATATCTCTGGGTAATCCAGCCTGGAGACCAGGATTAGACTCTTGGGTGCAAACACTTGTGCGGGCTGGATCAGACCATCTTCCTCCTCATCTTCATCTCGATCACCCTCCAACGTCTTTGTGCCCTGAAAGAGAATATAGGTGTGATTAATGATCTTCACGTCGTGAGGTCAAGTACACTGTAAGAAGGAAGAGAAGATACATTAAACAGATGTATTATACTATTTGGTCATGGGATCTTAAGTGGACATGTTCCAGCAAATGTGTGATGGATGCAGGAGAAGCATTCTCCTACGAACTGGCAAGCTGACGTAAAACTGGGTGCTTAGACAAGCAACTTATGGAGGCACCTGTGCATGCACATTCAGATGACTCTCACGTGATCTGCTTCCAGCTCTAGAAGACCAGTCAAACAGAACGCTGGATGGACCTTGGTGCCTTGAGTGCTATTAGCAGGTACGAGAGGGGCATTCTTCAGCTTAAACCGATTAGACTGTGTGTAGAGAACAGCACATTCTGTTTCGCTCCCTAAAGCAAAGGTTTTAGGTACGGAACAAAATTCCATCACTGAAATGCAGGCCTATTTAAATCAGCGGATGATCAGAAGATGACCGAACATCAACCGAGCTGAGGGTATTCAAAAAGGAGCGCATACATGTTTCCTCAACACGGGGTGGACAATTTCATGACATTATATTGTTATTATGATAAAATGCAGAAATATTGCTTCAATATAAATAGAGTGTAACTGGTCCTGTTCCATTCCATTTAGTGCAGTTGGTCAAACGTTGAATACCAGACCATCCAAGATGATCCAAGTAAATCTGATCAAGCTGATGAGTTGACCAGGTTGGCATCAGTCTAGAAACTGAGTACCAAACTGCCACTAAAGTAGTATGGTCTACTGTGGTCTTACCTACTATCTTCGAGGGTTAAAGTTAGGGTTATGTCTTAATTACTTCTTTAATTACTTTAATTACTCTCAGTGTTCTGCTCTTTCAGCGCTCTCGATTGGAGGTGGGGCACATGTCTGTAAGCAGCAGCACCATCTATCATGTATCATTCCCCTAGACTCCTAAGAGTTAATAATAGTTTGGGAGATATGTTATTGGTAATTCCTACTGCCAGTCAATAGTCTGCAGCTTATTTACATAAACAAACAAATAAATAAAAAGTGATCTGTTCTGTGACAGTCTGCTCTGCTGTTATTAATGCATTGGTTGTTGCAGCACTGATATAAATGATGATACATGATAGATGGTGCTGCTGCTAACAGACTTGTGCCCCACCTCCGACGGAGAGCGCCGAAGGAGCAGAACACTGAGACTGGCTAAAATATTACTGATTTTCCTTCTTTTGTAAACATACAAGTCAAGACAACAGGAAATATGAAGTGAGCAAAAATCATTAAGGTCCGTTACATACATTGTGCAGGAAAATGATAATGTAATTATTGTGACCGGCCTATCTGTCCCTTGATGAACTACAATGTCCCAGATAGGTGTATATACATGGTCAGCAGGTGTACAAAAAAAATGGCATGGCAAAACTCAAGCTTTCCCTGTCCAAAGCACATTGTTTCAGAAGTCTTGGTCTTTGTCTAGGTGTTCTCTGGCAAATGTAGTCTTGCCAAGGGTTTCCTCCTTGCACAATTCCCATGAAAATCAAACTTGTGCATTCTCTTTCTGATGGTAGATGCATGAACTTTGAAATCAACACTGGCAGGAACTACCTGTAGTTCCAGTGATGACATTTTAGGACTGTCGGAGACTTCTTAATGCATCTTTTGCAGTCTGCTCTTTGGCTGAACTTGCTAGGCCGGCCTTACCCGGCCATGCTGGCAGTAAATGATTATGGGGACAGTGGAACGTCTGATTTCTAATTGTTCTGAGAACTTCTGCATATAAGGACGCATCTTTTTCTTTGGATCTCGCTATGGTGATACCACTCACTTCAACCAAACTAAATGTCTGGGGTTTAAATAAGACGGGCCTCTCGAAAATCCTCTCCAATGTTTTAATCATTTGCAGCTGATGAAAAGAAGTCTAGAGGACTAGTCAAACAGAACCCTGGAAAGACCCTGCAGTCTTGAGTGCTATTAGCAGGTATGAGAGAGGCATTGTTCAGCTAAAACCCATTAGGCTGTGGAGAGAGAACAGCATGTTCTGTTGGTTCCCTAAGGCAATGGTTTTTAGTACGAAATAATTCACTAAATCACTAAAACGCAGGCCTATTTAAATCCTCTTCTTCCTCAGCGGAAGATGACAGAGGATGTTTCTGTTAATTCAGCATCACTCAGGGTTGATATGCATCAGGAGTTGAGAAGTTGAGAGAGCAATGGGAAACGATGCATAAATATGATTACAGTTAAACCCCCCAAAAACCTATGCTTAGTGTGCTCACGAGCGCATCGTGGCCGACTCGTAGTTTGCAGACAGAATGCCGGCCTTCCAGAGAGTTCTCACGCTAAAGCGGCGCGCCACGGATCTAAATTATTTGTGGCATCGGCTGAAACTCGGAATGATCCAAAGTAAATGGTCCATGTTAACACCCAGAAGTAATTCCTCTTTTTTATCTCAGAAATCAGGCAATAAAGATAACACAAAGTAAATTAAGTCAGTGGGACCTGCATACCTCTCAGGAACGAGCATGAGCCCATGTTGACAGAATTAATGTTGGCCTAGAATGGGGGAAAAGTTCAGGGAATCTTGCGATACAAGACTGTAGGCTAAGTAAAGAACTCAAGAGGGAAACTGTATCCCAGGTGCTGGCCTATTAATAGACTCGACTCAGAATAGACTTAGAAACTGTATAATTGTTCACTGTTTTGTCCAAGTGAAGTCTCCAGAGTTTTTGAGGGGGGGGGATGTTATTGTAACCAGCGACGACTTGTGATACCGGCTATGCGCTAAAATAGTGGAGCCTGGAAATCTAATCAATTAAATCAGGCTCAGTGTGTATTTGGAAAGAAATCTAATTTCCTTCAAAACTGTGTCAAAAGATGTAATCTGTACAAAAATAGCTAGAACATCATGAACAACTAAAGCCTGTACAATGCCCATTGTCTGAAACTAGCTAGGCCAAGAAAATATTGTTTTTTAATGTGCTAGATTGCAGGCGAAAACGTGATCACTTGGAATCTTGATCTGCTCCTCAGGGAACTGGAACAAAAGTTGGCTGCATTTTCTTAACCAAATACACAATAATTAGGATTATTTGCAAGACCTAGACCAAACGAAGAGACAAAATTGGCTGAATCTAGAAAATAACTATGTTTATTATTGATGACCCGTGTCTCAATTTCTTCCTCAGATTAAAAATATTACACCAAAAAGGAAAGGACAAAGCCTATAGTGATCAATTTCTGAAGCCTGATGCTCTCAATCTGGTTCCAATTGTCCTATTTGAGCTTCCAACACGCGCAGAAGCTCATATTGGTGCCCACCTTTCAAACCCTGCTGACTAAACCTCTTTATTGGACTCCACTGAGTTTGCTCAGACAATGAAAACATGCCATGAGAGCCACAGCATCTTATCTGTGGGAAGCGTGAGATTAAAATACCCCCATAGATGGAAAACACATTTCTGCATTATTGGTAGGATTTGGCTCAATTATGAGAGAAAATACATTCCATAGCTCCTTCTTCCAATCAGATAAAAGGGAATTTTACTTCAGTGTTTTGAATTCTATAGCGGAAAAAAAGACATATATCCAAAAATGAAATGGACTAGAACTGGATTAACTTTGCAGAGACAGATCATCCCAGTCAGTGCTTCCAGTCACTAATGGAAAACATCCTGTCTTAGTAATGTAATTCAGTCAAGGCTGCCGTTTACCATCGTTGTCAGCAATCCATTTAAATTAGAATGCCTTGAAATTTTGGCATAAAACAAACAAACAAACAAAAAATTCATCTGAAAACAAAAGGGTCTGTTAATGCTGTGTGAGATGACTCTACAGGCTGCACACATCAGGGTGGCCTTCCTTCTCTAATCGCCTGCAGAGCTCAGCACTAGAGGACATGGCCTAAGCGGGGAGGATTAAAGGATCTCTTTGAAAAAGACAACGGGAGGATAACTCCCGCGAGAAGTCACGGAGGGAGGCTGTGCCGGCCGACAGCTGAGGGCTATCACAGCTTCCAGGCCCAATGTGCTCCGCTTCTGCGCTCCACTCTACGGCCAAGTCGTTGCATAACCTTCAAAAGAGCCAGGCTACAAATGCACAGCGGCCGCTACATTACACGTATTTATGTTGGCATGTGCGACTCCAGCCTCTTTAAGGCAACAGGAAATCCACAATAAAGCCACATGCTGGCACACAGACTGACGCCTGCTGTAAACTGATTAAAAAGACTGATTCACCAATACGAGGTAAATTCATTAACCTTTTAAGCAGTTAAACAGAAACATGGTCAATTGAAATGAGTCACTGCATGGCAATGTGCCTCTTTGTCATAACTATCACAATGCAGAATCCTGAAGCTGGACTTTGGAGATTCCAAGGTAATGTGTATTGTCAGGATGTGGGAAAACATGAACAACTAAGAATGCTTGGCATTAATGAGCACAATTTACAGTGACGCCATTGGTCACTTTATAGTTTATAGGCTGTTGTTTACTCTGGCAAGCTTTACAAGAACCCCAACTGTCCATGGCCCAGTCAAACCAAAGAGTTTCCTTTCCTGCTCACATTTACTGTGACTGCTCTTGGAATTTGACTGTTTTCTTTCTGAAGCCCTGAAGCAGCTTCTGGACCTCATCATGCACGTGACATGAGCTGCTAAATAAAATAAGTTGTTCCTGAGAGGGAAGGAAAAAAAAAACGTTTGTGCATGAAGAGCACAAAATATTAAGCCAAGTAAACAGTGAAGCCTTTGTCCAGCAAAACAACTGCACGCACTGACGTCTGAATCTTAACCTCCTCATTCACCGGAGCAACAACATCAGCCAATAAAGCGAGATTGTCTGCCAGGGTTACTGTCCACCGCTGATCCATTTAATTACCAATCTCATGCACTAGCATTATAAGGGATCCTGAGACTCTGTGGAGGATAAGAAACTCATGGATAAGCATTATGAGGAACCATAAGTGGTACCAGAAGCTACATTCAGTAATGTATATAGGTCACGTTAACCATGAATGGTAACAAGACGGTAATGACAGCTCCAGTCAGCCAATCTCACCTGCAAGTTGACTTCAGCCTCGTAGAAGGTCAGGCAGGAGCAGTAGTGTCTGTCTGATTCCATGTCCGTCAGCACCACTGTAAAGAAGGTTGGCGGCTTCCTCTCGCGAGACAGCCTCCATCCTCCTGGCTGACAGAACTGGGGGGAAAAAAAAGAAAAAAGCAGAAACATGGTGTGTCAAACAGCGTATACACAAAGCATATGGTTATGATTTACCAAACAATCTTAAAAATGTACAGCGTATAACAAGCCAGGCAGTGTGCATTTTAATTCTAAGATGTCTGATAAAACTTGTGAAAAAGGGGAGCAGTTCTGAAACCAGTGCCCTAAAGCAGGGTCAGGTGGCATCATTCATCACCTAGAAGATGACCTTAGTGTTATTAAAATAAAAAATCAGGTGCAATGTGAGATTAGGTAAATGCTAAAAAATTACTTAATTCATTGAGTTCAACAATTAATCAAAAAGTCCAAAAATGTGTTTTATAGTTATTCTGACTTTTCTGTTAAAAAACACGTTGCTTAGTATTTTAAAATCAAAAGGTCAATTTGTATAAAATTGTCTTTAGAGACCCCACAAGTAATATATAGAGACCACTTCATATTGCCTATTGATATTTTGTAGACAACTCAATGAAAGATGAGGGTCTTCCCAGCTGGTCACCAATGTCAACAGATGTTTTCCGGTTGACCAGAGATTATGACGTCTGGTGACTAAGGGGCCCTTTCACACCTTACAGTCCGGACCAAAGTCTGAACCAAGGTTTGTATTTTTGGTTTTACATTGAAAAGAAAAAACCTTGCATTACTTGACACTGATTGGTTTGTAGAAAGACGTACATCTGATGTTGGCCTACTGGCAATTCAGCAGGTAGACTTTCCTGGATAAAATGAATGAACAGATTTATTTTGTTTCTTGTTAATATTATGAAATGGAAAAAAAAAAAAGAAAAAAAAAAAAGCTTGTCGTACAGCAATCATATTGTAGCTGACAAAAAAGGAGAAAAAGACAGCATTTTCAAGATGGCTTTTCATATGTTCATCAAACCAAATTTTAATTAAACATTTTGTCTCCTCCTCTATTTATGTGCTACCATTTATGTGCTTTCTTCTTCTGTTGTCTGACAAGTGCCAATAGCTTGCCTCAACTTCCTGTAATTGTTTTTTTTATGATTTGGACTTTTGGATCAAACAGACTGGACCATGGTTCAGTTGACCCGGACCGAGACAACTTCTTACGGTCAAGCCTTAGTCCTTTGATTTGCGGCACCTTTTACACCTACTATTCTGGGCCAAACAAGGTCCTCATCACCGCACAACGACTAATGCAAACATCAATTCGACATAGAATAGGGACAACAGCTTACAATGATGATTTTTAAGTCGTGATGTTAAGCTGCCGAACGTCATATTGATGTGAAATGCCACCATTTAGTTGTGAGGTATGTGGACCAAAAGCCAGCGTTTGCTAAACTTAGTCAAGCTAGTTTTGATATTTGAAGGATAAGCACATTTGATTTCTGACCAAAATTCAGCGTCTGTACAACGTCTTTCTGACAGCACACTGATGTCCAGTGCCTACTGGGTTAGATGCTAACAACTATAATTGATGCATGATTTATGTGCAAAATTCAAGTCCACATGTGGTAATACTAAGCCAGATTTACACAGGCACCTGATCATTATAAAATAATGATTGACGATGAATGACAAATAATGTTTGGTGGGTGGGGAGGAATTCTTTTTGAGATCGCACCCCCCCTTTACAAAAACAAACAATACAATATTTATGGGAATGAAATGGTCATCACTTAAAACTGTGAATTTGGCTGAAAGGAGACGACATGTATGGACATACAAACCAAGCTTCATTTCCAGTTTTTTTACCCAGAGTTATTACTGGAAAAAGATGCAAGGAGGGAGTTTTGGAAGTATTGGCCCAGATCGCCAAGGTGCTGGTAACTCATAAGCGTAAAAGGTGGTAATGCGTTTATTATTTCGGAGACCTGAGCAGGATGTCCTCCTTCAGCTACTACATCCTCTCATCAGAGAACAGGAAATGGCACCAATTCGCTTTACTTGCTGCTCACTCTAAACATGCCCTTCGGACTGTCTGAGCCAGGGAAATCCATCAAGAAACATGATGTAGCGGCCTTGTCCTGAGGTGAATGCAACTACGTCTATCTCGTGCCACCACTGGCTGATAAAGCTCAAAGGTCAGGCTAATAAGTCAAGAATAACAAATTCGTCCAGTTGAGATTCAAACTGCAAAAAAACAGACATTACACAATAGAGCAGTTCCCAGAGTAGGTGATAAAAGGCATGTCCTGCAGAGTGACAGATTGGGGAGGAGGAGTGAATGAGTCCGGGAGGCCAGGCAATGAGGAAGCTAAATGTGCGGAAGGTAGTGCCAGCACCCACTGTGGCCTGGCATAAGTGCAGTGTTTAGACTGCAAACAACAGACCAGTAGGAGAAACAGGAGGGAGAGGAAGAGCAGGACAGATGACGCAGGAGCAGGAGAGGACGAGAGATATGAAAAGAAAGCTTGAGTCAAAAGGAACAACAACCTGACATTATGTTAGCTTTATCAGGTTTACATGGAATTGTCATTCCACTAGGAACAATTTAGCAGCGTGCTCGGAAGAGGGAAGGGGAAGAGGGGAAACAGAAAGAGAGGAAAAGAAAGCGAAAGAGTGGTTACAGTGACCTGTGGGCTTGAACCAGGATGTCACCCACCAGCAGTAGACACAATAGCAGGCAGGATATCTGCAACGCTGGAAGGCAGAAGGGGAAGATCGGGATGCTCCCCCTTCCATCATCAGATTGGGACAGGTGCCAGGAAAATTACGGAAAAATACAAAAATATGCAAAGCATGTAACAAATTTCCTTGCCGACTACACAATGGGGCCGGGGACAGTGAAGAGTGAGTAGCGCATTTGGCTAAAGCCATATCAACAACCCACTTCTCTGAACTGTTATGATTTGACTGGCCAAATGTTCCATGGAGAAATGAGTTCTGAGTTCTGAGTTCTGAGTTCTGGCCTGAGCTCAATCACTCGAAGACGAAGCATCAGTTTGGGACCCGCACGTGCTTGGGTGTAATTCACAAGAAATAACATCTAGGCAACAACCATGACGGTAGATCTTCTTACATGCCTCTCCTGATGAACATTACAGCAATCTCTCTCTAAAACATCAGTGTGTTCTTTTACAGTAAATATTAGCTTAGACTTGGCAGCTAGGGCCATTTGAGAAGTCTCTAGGGTGAGGGCAATTCCTGGTGGACTCTAGAGTAGGACGCTTCCCACAGCCAGAAGCCCAAGCTTGACTGATCCAAACAGACAGGCAACAATGAAGTCGGAACCCCGCCACGGGTCGTCATCAGAGCCGGAGTCATAATATTAAACTTGCAGTGAACAGTTTAGCTTTCGGCGTGTTTGATCACATTCGCCTCAAAAGGACTGGAGGTCACTGGAGTGATCAA
The DNA here is from genome assembly GCF_030463535.1 of Salminus brasiliensis. NCBI lineage: Eukaryota > Metazoa > Chordata > Actinopteri > Characiformes > Bryconidae > Salminus > Salminus brasiliensis. The sequence goes on from NC_132894.1 coordinate 27,994,033, forward strand.
AACACCTGAACAATCTGAAGCTGTCCTGCATGACTGCGCACACGTAGGGAGGACCTGTGATGGCTAACGAGGCACTCGGAGAAAGAGCAGAGGGGCAGACGTGATGCTAAAAACAAAGTCCCTGATAAGATAAGACCCCAGCTACTGTACGCTCATGACTAACCTCTGTACAAAGTACAGGGTGACCAGCAAAAGAATGCTCATAACAGTGCAGCTAACCTCTAGGAGCAGCTGAATCACATCACATCACAGCGAGAGGACAGACCCTGTGCTCAAATTAGCTCCCAGTCAAGTGACAACGGCACTCAAAGTGTTCCAGTGTTTCAGTGTTTGTGATGTCAATAGGCTTGGCAACATTTCTGCCTTGTCGGAGAGGGTTCCTCGTCATGAGGGCAGCAAGAGGCACGTCCCTTGCTGCACAAAAAGCGACATTAGATCTGCGGCTTGACCTGCTAAGAATCGGCACAGCGGAGCAAGCATGAAGAACAGGACAACCAAATTAGACCCTCATCTGCCGTCTGCGCTATTCTGTTACTCTGCTCATGCCTTTCTGTTTAATGACGGCCATAAATGGCGTGGGATCATTGTCCCGACCAGAGGACAAAGAGAACATCGCCAGTCTGTATGAAACGCAAGAGCAATCGAGTGTGGGCTGTGTGCTGCGAATAACTTTCTTGCGTCTCATTTTTTCTCATTTCCTCTTTTCTCACTTCCTTTTAGAAGGTAAACCTTTTTTAAGTGCTTTCCTGCGATTTACAAGAAATTATTTCACCAGCAATTCAGCGAGTTGCACAGAGACAGAAGGAGACATGATAAAAGGAAAGAGGACCAAATAAATGAGTAAGTCCTTCCATCAATCAAATGAGGCACACTTCAGTTTTCAGATTTTGTATTTACAGGGTTGGGTATATTTAGGGATGATACTGACAGAGTTTCATGTAAAAAACAAAAATACATAAAAAAAACCCTATACTGGAACAGCAGCAGCAGATCTCAGGAAGACAAGACAATGACATAAATGAAAGAGGAGGAAAAGGAGTGTTGCAGAAGGTCTGGGCAGCACTGCAGGTCTCTGGCCAACAGCAGGTCTTTTATCACGTCTGATGCTACACTCCAGACATGGGGGTGGTCTATTTCGGTCAGCTAGGTCCAGGGTCTACACCAGGGCCGAGATAGGAAGTCCTTGGCCGAGCCAAGATGGAGACTCTATTCATAGGCGTGAGCACGAACGCGAGGAGCTGGAGGAAGCGCCTGCAAACTCCCGGAGTAAAAACACTTCCTGAAAACATCTTACGGGGGTCAAACCTAAAGAACGTAGTGGGGAAAAACTACTCTCTGGCATGGCTGCACTGTGTCACAGTGAGAGCAAACGGTGAGGGTCCTGCGTGTAATCTAGACAAAGCAGTTCCATGTTGCGGAGTTCAGACAGGAAAGTGATGTTAACCATATTTTGGACTCCACAGCCAAACTGTATATGTTTTGGCAGAGTATTGTCGCATGCACAGTACTGCTGGGGAAATTCTGCTGGCGTGGGTTATGCAATCCCACACACATGGTTCATTTTAGGGACTGGTATTTTTAGAAGGTCAAGAAGGATGTCTATAATTCGCCACAGGCCCTAGGGGGTGAGTAACATGGAGACACCAAAACTGAAAACGGAGACTTTCAAAGCCTCGGACTTGGCTTGCTGATGATGCTCCAAATATGTAAGCAATTTAGATAAGCGGTGGATGGCCGTATCTCCAATTTGGCGAGTTAGCATAACGTGTCAATTATTTAAGCCATGCATATTCCGATGTGTAGCTCATACAGCTGTGTCTGCCTAGCTCTAGTCTTGCACGGTCCTTTGGGGAGATTTCTTCACTTGAGGCAAATAGTTGGGTCTTTTTAAAAAACATGATATAAATTAAAAGCACACAGACAGTTCCCCACATGCTTAGCCTTGAGTACTTCAATGTGAATGTCATGTACAAGCAAACATCCAGAAATCTTCAGGGATTTGGGAATACGCTCATGCTTTCGGTTCTAGTTCCAGTAATTAAGTGGGGAAACAATACCTATCGAGACGGATGAAACTTCGGGAAGTCTCCAGGAAGTTCTGATAGATACTCTTTATGGGTTCATGAGAAACAAATAAGATTGGATTTCATTTGACCATATTAGAAACAAATGAACAAGTGAACAATAGCGACTAAAACACCTTCTCTTCTATTGTTCTCATAGACATACATTCCTGAAACGTCTCAGATACAGTGGTACCTAAAAAAAAAACAGGGTTTTCCAGAAACATATGCTTGTGAAATGAGCAGCACAACAACTGAAAATCTCTTTAAAAGAGCTCTGTACGCTGTGACCAGTCGAGTGTAAACACTTTTGTCCTGGGCCAAAGCGAATCACAATACCGACCTGCGTCACCTCAGCCCCCTGCCTGCGACCAGCGATAACACTTTAGTGGACAGGTGCTTCCTGTGGCCTGTTGAGAGCTTTACTCAAGCTCTTCTGCACTCCCTCCAATCAGTAAGCTTTCTTCTGTCCGTTTGTGTTCTTCACCTGACAAAACAAAGCTCTTCATACCGCGAGTTGGACAGAACCGACAACAGCAGCAGTCACGAGGCCCTGCCACTCCAGTGCTGGGCCAGGAAGGAGAAAGTGAACCCTCATTCTAACTGGAAGTGACTGGGCTTCCCCTGTGCTCTCTAAACAATAGATGACTAGTACACAACAGTCACTGACCTAGGCCTATAGCTTTACTATAGGTCTGTTTTTCTCTAGCAGCGACAGCAGGTGCTCTGTCCTTAAAGTGACAAAAACAAACTGGACCAAAATAGGCAGGAGACAGTAGCAAGGCTGTTCAGTCTTCAAAGAAGTGTTATTTTGGAATTATTGTCAAAGGCTATTAAAATCACCTGACTACGACACTGAACAGGGGAGTCCTGGTCAACAGGTCCAACAAATCCAAACAGACAAGCGGGGAGTTTTGCACACCCTCTAATTACAAACTGACCAGACAGAGCTTTAAGTTAGGAGATTCCACTAATGCTTGAAATGCTTGCCAAAGAATGCTTAAAATATATACAGGGAAAACACAAAAAGGACTAGGTAAAAGGCTCAAAATTGGGGTTGGCCTTAAAAACTAGTATCTAGTGTTCAGACTATATATATTTACAGATGAATGAGGCTAATATATTACATATTTGTGGCCTCGATCTAACATGTTTAAAGACATACTAATCAAACAAGGCACCTACTCACTTCCCTGGGTTTGGCTTTCTCTCCTCTGATGTGTGTTCAGCTGCAGTTTGGTAGTCAGCCGAGGCAGCGCAGTAAAATTTTCGAGGGATCGGACGATGAAGACATTAGATGTTAAAAGCCGGTTGCCTAGCATTAGCTCTTAGGCTAGCGTGGTTCCTCACTTGCTCACCCCCAGCTTTTGCGTCGTCATGTGCAGAGTTTGAGCTCAACTACCATGGTCACAAGTCCTGGTACTTGCAGCAACTCATAATTCCTATAGCTAGAAGAGGCTAGCAGTTTATTATATATAAATTTAAAAAAAGGACACAACTATGCCAAGGAAAACACAGTTGGCCATTCTAGGGTACTCAAGTACTCAGGGTCTCCCTCAGGGTCAGCTGCTAGACAACTTTGTGTCATAAATGCTACACATAAGAGGCAATAGTGGACTATAACGTTTGTAGACATCAGGGGAGGCTTCTGAATGTGTGGCAAGGTTGGGAAGAAGCCATGGCCAAACTTGCATAACCAAGAAAAAACAAGCAAAAACCAAGGATGAGCACATACCTGCCAAATGGTCTTTTTTATGGTTTAATTTTGAAGTTAGTTAAAATATGTTGAACAACATGCTAGACCTTGGAAATATGGGAAATATCACCAACACATCTGTCCGGCTGCGTCATATTACAATGGTGAGCGTCCCAAAGGTGAAAATGTGTGTACTCTAAGCTAGACTCTTCGTAAGTTCTAGATGCAGGTTTTTTATCTACTCCGATGAAGCACAGAAAAGGTCAGTACCCAGTGAGACCGAGATCTCAGACAAAAACAAAGCTCCTGGACATGCGAGTGGTCATGCCAGAGACTCGTTTGTTATCGTGTGCCAGCAAGTGTTGAATGGAGCTCGTTGGCTTGCTCTGAGTCAGGAAAACTGGCGTGAGGTTGTGACAGTGTTTCCCTTCGGCAGCCTGCAATGACAGGGGCAGGAAATAACAGGACGAAGTATGGACGAGCTCCCTGTCTTTCTGTTTGGTCATGCTTTGCTTGCAGTCACCATGCAATTCAAACACAGCATACTTCAGCACTGAAGTAAAGCGTCTGAGTGGTCGCACACTTGGTTTATTTATAACTAGCATTGTGTGCGGAGGAGGCAAGTGAGCGTGTGCGTTTTTTGCAATAACATATTTCTGGTCTTCGCAAATTATAGATGAAATGGGGAAAGAGGAGCCAATGAAGAACCGCCAAAGAAAGGGCATCTTCTAAATCAGCAAGACGACCGAAGACAGCTGTTTGTCATGTCACGTTTCTGTGCACAAGCAGCAGCAATGCCAGCGCTGAAGTAAGAGATTCGGTTTCCAAAGTCAATGAGCGGTTTTAAACCTGGTGGCGAAGGCTTCCTCGCTAACTTCCTGATGAGCTCATGGTGAAGCAGGCTGATTGTGTGAGGGGCCTCGCCACTTCCTCGGGGGCGTTGGATTTCTCATTACTCATGTGCACATCTTCCTGACAAACACATGATTCCATTCTCCCTCAGAAGGCATCCTGGCAGTTGGAATGCACTGTTTTGGGTTTCATTTTTTCTTGTTTAACAAACACTAAATGAAACAACGTGCTGCAAGGCATATCGGCATGGGCCACGTTAGCTGCCCAGCGACCATGACTCCAGCTTACCACCAGGGGGGTCAGCAAGCACTGACGGTGGACGCTGGCACTCAAACTGTTCATTAAATCATAAGCTCGATATAGGCGTCCTGGGGTAGGAGATTACTTGAAACACAATCCAGTGGCCCTCTGTCCCCAAATTAAGCAGGGGGGTGGGGGGTGGGGGACAAAGGGGCTCGACTGGACAGACAGCCAATGCTGCACAGACCATGTAACAACTGTTTACACATTTTCGGAATAACTCTCGGCCTCCTTCCCGGAAGTGCGTGCCACATTCCAGATTACAACAGGGAATCGGGAGGGAAGAGAGCAGTTCAAGAAGTCAAAGTCGGCAGACAAGCGAGATGACACAAACGTTTACAATCTGCCCCGTGCTGAGAGGTCAAATTCCTTCATTGAAGGATGTCGGGCCCCAAAAAGGAATGTTGCGTTTCATCACAGTCCTCGCAAAACAAAGCAGGCATAAGAGGATTCCATCAGTTTTACTGTCAGTGACTGGAGTGAGACTTCAAAGAATGTGTCTTTGCATCCTTTTGGTCATCATTAGACTAATTATCTTCTAGTACACTCTATTAATTGAGCTGTGACTGGATTTCAAGAGAATTAAAAAAACAAACATGAAAGGCCACCTCATCACTATTATACTCCAACACCAGGAGGATGAAGACTAGCACGTCTCATCCAACACATGTAAAGCCCACCTCTTTTCGAACTGCTGCCAATGCAGCGTCACTAGTTAGCCAGCACGGCTCCCCATCGTGGTTAACCAACATCACAGGAGGAGTAACTTGGGGAGGAAGTGCCATCCACCCACCCCTGACAGAGCTAGGCCAATTGTGCTCTCTTGGACTCTTGGGCTCCTGAAGGTATTTGAACCAGCAATCCTCGGATCATAGCGGCAGTGCCTTACTTGGAGTCCCTTAAGTAAGTTTTTCAAAAATGAAAATAATACACTGCTATAAGCAGAAGTTCATGTAGGGGATGGTGATGTGGCAGAAAACAAATCATATAACATCTCATAATTTCTTTGTTGCGAATTGATCAACCGGAATCAGAATTTGGTAAAGGACTCCTAAAATATGAGGTAAAACATACATTGGCGTTTGTCTTCTAGGGGAAAAGGGAAGTGTTTTATTTCAAGCCCATGAGTCAGGAGCTATATTAATTCACTTTAGATGGTCAGTAAAAAATAAAACCAGGTTTCAGTTTAGAAGCTTAAAGGCACTGCAGGCTGAAACCTCAAAGCCACAGTGCTTGAGGAGGCGTCAATAAATCTGTCTCAGTCCCAGCCTGTTGACACAGAAGTGGACTTGTAGGCTAACGTAAGCATAAAACACAGAAACAGTGTCCTGAGGAGAAGCTGACATCCATCAAACTCCTCTCGTGTCTTAGGGCTCTTAGAAACACACGAATGCTTGCCTTCTGTTGTGCCTCGTTTCCATGGGATGCTTGGCACACGGCCTAAGGCTAGTCCAGGTTTCGGTGAAGAGCATGGGCTGGCTGTTTGTACCTGGGTGTCAATAAACATGACTCGTGTGCCAGTCAGTCAGTTTTTATGATCCAAAACCACAGTGAGCCTTGAATGACTTGCCTGAGGCTGTTGCTAAAGTAGGCAGGTACGAGCTGCTGTCTAGAGGGAAGCATGTCAGGACAAGAACCCAGCCATACCTGTTACACGCAGGAAAAACAGTTAAAGAGAAAAGTTTCTACAGTCACAGCTGATTGCCTTCATCCATCAACATCCTCACTTACCGTTAGTCCTTAGAACACAACTGTGCTCATCATTCCCCCAATGTTACTTACGCACATATCCCATGGGTTTAAAAACAATAATCATTTTTTAAGGAAATTAGATACAGGACAATGTTTTTGCATGGAGGAAGGAAAAGGTCAAAAGACAAAAAGTGAAAACTCAGATTCCAAGAGTGAAGTTCAAACTGTGAGCAAAAGACAAAGAAAATGGGACCTCCAACAACCCTGCAAGATCTGATAAACAGCCCTTATCTTTAAAAAAGGGGAGAAAAAAATAAAAAAATAAAAAAATCAAGCTTCACTTTTGCTTCAGATCTTTCTGTGCATCCTTTCACTGTGAGAAGACAAGTCAACGCTGGATCTGAAAGGATGTGAAGCTGATCAAGAAGCTCTTAGTCAGAAAAGCAAACAAACAAAAAGAGTAACATCTGCAGAACATGAATCACATAGATAACCGGCTACTGGAGTCCGGACCTCAACATCCTTGACTGGATTTGGAATTACTTGGGTGGTAAGAAACTGAAAATGCTCCAACTTGAGGCAATGGGGAAGAAAAACCTTCCTGCAGATTTCCGGTGGACACTTTGAAGCGAGTGGTGCGGTGCAATGGATAACAGCACAACCTACCAGTGAGCTACCACATCATTAAGAGTCTTCTTACCAGGGATGCACCAATCTCATACTAGGACCAGATATCAGGCCTAATGCTAACAACATTAGGATTTTTTTTTTTGACACTAAATTTTGTGACAAACAACAATTCAGTTTATTTATGTCAGTTAATTTCTTATGGTTTATTTTACAAAGTTAATAAAGTGATGATAAAGTCAATCTTCGTGCCTTGGTGTCTCTCCCACATGGTGAGATACAAGGTTTATTAATTCAACAATGACATATCAGCATCAGGTATCAATATTAGATATCAGAACAGAAAATGTCAGATCGGCGCATCTCTACTCCTGGCCCAACTCTGAAATACAAATAACCTTGCAAGTTGCTCTGGATAAGAGTGTCAGCTGAATGCTACTCGCGTAAATGTAAAAGAACGTAAGGTAAAGTGTGGACACAATTAATACTGACTGTTTTACCTGAAAGGCAAGTAAATAAGGAGTGGTCTCTGACTTTTGCACAGTAATGTATGTTTAATAGTAGTGGTCATCCATTTTTCTCAAGACAACATCCAACCTTATTTTCCCTTTTATAAGGTCAACTGGGCTTTGGCTATTCCATTTAGCAGGCCTCTGTGAAGTTCACTGCCACAGGATACACTCCACTGGCCTTTACGTATCAAACAACCTCACGTTAAACTTCACTTTGGGCCATTAACAAAGACTACACAGCTCCGAGAGAAAGAACAGGACCCACTGAGGACTGAGGCTGTTCCTGCAAAACCAAAGTTCAAATGATGTAAAGTTACACACCAAAGACGTTTAAAAATCAAACACAGAGTTCAGCTAAGGACCACAAGCTACATGAATAACACTGAGCTGTTTTTTTAATCAAGTACACAAATGTTTTCATGGAGACAAGACAAAGGCATGTAAAGACAGACTGGTGTTTGCGGTCTGGTAGTAATTGAGTAACGTTGCTTTTTCAGACTTGAACTCTGAGACTCTGAGCAATGCATGACTCCTACCCTTGTGTATATAACTAATAGGCTCTGTATTAGGGCTCTGTATCTAGCAGTGTGCACGTTGCCAGTGAAGGGACAATGTTTGAGATCATTGTTCTGGAAGGAGCGGTTAGCCTCAGTACTTTCCTGTACTGCTGTTTAAGTAAACTATATCTGAATGACCATGAAAACCTATGAAAAACTACGATAACAAACAGGCCAACCAGTTCAAGCACTGCACTTAATAAATCAGTGCTCATCTATGAAGGAATTCCAATCATTCCTCAAAATCAATAATGCAATTTAACATCTTCCAGTATGACATTTGGTTGTAAATTTAAATTTCATATTGTGGAGCTTCAGAGCATTGAATTCCAACTGGGCATTCACTCAACCTACGCTTTGGGGATTTACCAGAAAGACACTTCTAGGTCATAAAACTTCATACTTTGGCATTTCAATAAATCAGTGAATTAGGCTGAATGACAACAATGTCATTTAAACAGACTGTGTCTTAAATAGCATAATTTGAGACATATGGTATATGGAGCGCTCTTCGCTCAAAACTGGAATGAAGTCACTATGGAGAAATGTTATGAAAACCATATCTGTGCAAAACACAAGTGTCCACAACATATGACTGATCATCCCAATGATGTCAGTGATTAGAAGGTAAATGTGCCAAATCATTACGACAGGAAATAAACAAACAAACTCAAAAACATGAATCAACTGTAATATTATTAGTGGCGAGGGCAAGGCCGAGCATGTCTGCTGCCTGGCAATGTGGCCAAGTTTGAAAAGACCTCAGTCTTTACCCTTACCCTCCTGTGTGTGTTGGGAGCCTTGCTAGTGCTAGGAGAAACTACGGATAAGTGGGTTAACAGGCAGTACCAAATTGGGAGAAAAAAGGAAAATAACTTTGCTATTGTAGATAAAAGTCTGGGCACTGCAATACCTAGTCAGATTTTTGAACACATGTAATTTGTAGGAATTCCTACAAAAGGAACATACATTATTGACCTCAATATGAATTTTATAAATGATAACGTACTTGTGTACAGGTGTGTGGAGCCAAGCATTCCCTGAAAATGCTAACATAACAAAAATACAGTTAGAAGTGAATGCAAATAAACAAAACCAAAAGATTAAAAAATTATGTTAAATGGTATTGGTAAGGTGTGTTAATTCTGACCGAACACACTTTGAACATACACATGCGTTTCACTAAAGCACGAAAATGACACACAAACAAAACTAAAGTACAAGAAGACCAAATTACCACAGTACCAAAACTGGGCTGGGGAACAGTGCCCGGAATGATGTACAATCAGTTCTAGGACGCTTTTGATGAAGTTGTGTGCTTAATATTTAAATTCTATAAAATACACATTGATAAAATCACATTCAAACATTCAGACAGTGATGCATCAGTTGTCGACAGCACGGTCCACTCAGACTCGAAAATGGGAAACGAGTGAATAATTAAGAAGAACAGGAAAGTAAAAAAAAAATTAATTTGATCAGTTAAGAGAAAGAAAGAGATCCCTCTCATGACTAAGGCCAGGCAAATGTCACTGTTTATGCGACGCTGAGTAGCCCTGTAGGTTGTTTGTAATGGCTGTTAGCCGTAGTGGACAAATCTCATCTCATCATGATTCATGAGATTGCACTTGGTCACGGAGCTTATGGGTCTCCACTCTTTATCCCCATCCTGTTGACGGTCTCTGGCAGATCTAAGCACTGAATAATGAGCGCGTTTCAGATGACGAGAGTTTTCAATAAGCTAAACAGTCGTGCAAAGGTTCAAAATAGCAGGCGAAAGAGCAGAGCTGGCCCAGTTCCTCCGAGATTGAAAACACCTTTGGAGACAAAAGTTGTAAATATGTTTGGGGAGGAAGAGGAGGGCACATTTTTTCCCCTTTTTTAATTTGGAACATTCCTCATCTGTGGTTATTTAGTTTGCTGGGGGCTGCTTTGACCACAAGATGCTTTTCGTGCTTGGTCTCATCCGCTTTGTTTTATCTATTCCCATGCGAAATCCTAGAAGTAATTTTCATAGTGCAACAAAAGTCTGCAAATAATAATGGTTTACAGACCACCCCTTCCCAAAAAAAGCCAACTGCCAGTTAAACACTACAGAGTATCTTCAATAAAACTACAAAGCTGGAATTCCAGTAATTCCACAAGTGTGACCATCTTCGCTGGAAACTTTCGACCCCCAGCAACTAATTTACTTCATTTCTATGAATTGTTAGGCCTACATGTGGTGAATGGGGGGGGGTGCGGAAGAAAATATTAACATATGAGCGCAATTAACATAATTAAAATGTTTATATTTTCTTGAACCAATAAGTTGAGGCACACAATTCACTCAAAGCGAGAGCAGATTTATCATTAACAGGATGTGGAGACGTCTAGATTCCTGACATGCAAAGACATATAAAACATCGCAAATCAGCAGAAACGGCACACAGCAACAAAACACAATAAGAACCAGGGGGCACAACTTGCGAGACCAACAACATCTGGAGACGCCGGGATGTTTGGCTGAACAGACAGAGAGGAATCTATATTTAGGAGCCGTCCACATGTTGGTGAAAGGCTTTTGGAACGATGCTCTGTGGATGCAATCATGCCGTGTGCCTCGATGGCCATTATAAACGGCCTGTGTTGCATTTCTGCTGGGACCGGGGCCACTGACAGGACCTGTGACTAACAGGGACACAGAGACAACTCTGCTCTATAAATACAACAAACTGCTTGCTTCTAATTTGTAATGATGACGGAGTGTTCAAGGGAGATGGAACAGAGTTTGTAGGGCTAGTCTAGAAAAAAAATCTCTTAACCATAGAGGAAATTACAGCAGCAGAGGTGTGTCCTAAGCCCTATCAGGACGAGATCAGTTTGACATGGGAAGGTGGGGTAATGTAATTATTAGAGTTCCTCCTTGATTTTAGTCCTGTCCGACTAAAATGCACCATGTCAGTCATCTGTACGGACTGCCTGCTTATAATCGATAAAGATTGGGGGGTGGTGTCTCAAGGTCAACTATGCTGTCTTGGAGTCCCAGCAATGGATGGCTGAGGCGTCACCAGGTATCCAGCCAGCAATCTCCTAGAGATGGAGCCAACACTTAGACAGTTGTGCCACCCAGGATTCCCAGTGGAGACATCACATGCCTCATTGTTGCTCTGACCAGGTTGTTTCAGGGCCTAATGCTTAATGTTACAAAACCCAGAAATGAATTTATTGTTCTTTTAATTATAACAGGAGAAACCATTTGAACCGCGGTGTACAGTTCTTGCAAAATATCCACAACACTGCTTGAACTAAATACTTTGTTGTAGTTATTCCTTTGTTGTTTCACATGATTTGTTTGTTTGTTTCTTGCCAATATAAATAATGGAGTAATACTCAATGAATCAATTATTTCAAACATTTCAGGAAATAATTGCTGATATTATTTAGCTTTATCGACTCTTTCATCTTTTGATATTAAACCCAACTGTATTCAGTATATAAAGAAAACAAAGGGACTGCTGTTGCTTATACAACAGCTCTATTCAATAGCGTATGCATTCCTAAAATTGCTAAATAAATTACAAAAAGCTCTTGAAGCACTCAGAATCGGGGTTGACCCACATTACGCAATCTGTTGGCTGGCCAGGCGTTCCACCACCTGCTCAGAGGGCCGGTCTATATCTACCAAATGAAGCTCCCCTGACAGGCCAAGACCTGAGCAATATATCTAAAAGCACCTAGCTTCTCTCTATTCTCATTCCCACGCAGAGATCCATGGCAAAGTACAAGGGGAGTTTGAAAGAGTACAATCATGTCTTACAAATGGGATTTTGTAATAATCAGGAATGTCCCATTATCAGGAATGCATCAGCAGCACCATCAAAGGACACTGCTTATTAGTTAGGAGAAATGCTTTGTATGGGGTTTGGTATGGGGTATGGTATGGTAATCTCAATATGCAATATATTTGGTTACATATATCTTTGCCACTTCAGTAAAATCCATTCCTTGTTGTATTTCATCTGCTCCACTGACCATATAGGAGCACTCCGCAGTTCTATAATTCCAGACTTTAGTCCTTTTGTTTCTCTGCATACTCTGTTAGCCTCCTTTCACCCTGTGTTCATCAATGGTCAGGACCCCACACAGCAGGTATTATTTGGGTGGAGGGTCATTCTCAGCACTGCAGGGACACCGACTGACATGGTGGTGGTGTTTTAGTGTTTGTTGGGCTGGTACGAGTGGATCAGACAGCAGTGCTGCTGCAGGGGTTTTTAAGCACCTCAGCGTCACTGCTGGACTGAGAATAGCCCCCCAACCAGAAGTATTTGGACAGTGACCAAGCCATCAAGGTGTGTACTTATAAAAATAAAAACAATTGGCCGCTACAGTTTCATGGCTTGGTGGGGCCAAAGTCCACTGAGAAAGTCATGAACTTCAATACAGGGGTTTACTTGAAGACGCAAACCACTGGTAACACTCAAGAACAAAAAGGCGCATATATCAGCAGAGACGTGTGTTAAGTCCTCTCCTAGTGTAGGACACGAACGAGCGGGTTAACTGGCAGTACCAAATTAGGAGAAAAAGGGAAAAAAAACTGACAAACAAATACAAAGGGAACACATATTCCAGTTTAGACTGCTGCTAGAAACATTACAAAGTCCAAAACAATAAAAAAAAACAAAAAAAAACAAGATAAACTGGAATTAACTGGAAGCAATAATCATCATCTGTCAAACCTGGTGGAGGCACTGTAACAGCATGGGCATGTATAGCTGGAAATGAAACTTGGTCACTGGTGTTTACTGGTGTTATGACAGCTAATAGAAGACAGAAGTGGCATGAAGCATTTAAATGTGTATAGAGCTATACTTTCTCTTGGGATTTAGTCAAATGCTGCAAACTGATAGGACGGTGCTCCACAAATCGAATGTTCTTAAAAGGCATTAATCACCGGACCTCAACCCATTTGAGCATGCTATTCACCCACAAACAAGCAGCAACTGAAGGTGGCGGTATTAATGGACTGGTTAAACATTTGGTGATGTCCATGGATTCTAGATTTCAGATCATCGTTAACTATCCAAGTATGTTCTACATATTTTTAGACAACGATGAAAAGTTTGTCTAATTGCTTTTAAGCCTGTGAAAATGGAGGAACTGTGTAAATAATGGCTGCTATTCCTAAATAGTTCAAACAATGTAGTTGTGAATCCCCTTAAATCCACTCAGGTTCGACATATGAAAATAGTGTCACTGTCCAAATACTTATGGACCTGACTGTAGATATAGTTCCAATTTCTGCAATTTATAAATGTCCATGTATCATGGATTGTGTATTTATGGAAATTTTGTTATGGCTCTTCAAGTGCCTTAGGAGTAACAGATGTTTGAAATTATCGGGCGAGTCTCAAAAAGCGGGTTTGAAAGATTAACTCTCACATCATCACATGAGCATGACTTCCTCGGGTGTGTAATTGCAGCCTGTCAGTCAGAGTCAGAAGAGAGTCTGCATTGCGACAAAAGAGAAATTCAATTTGACATGTGAGTTGTTCAGGCCAGAAAGGTTTCATCCGAGGGTGAATTTGCTTCCAAGCTGGTGATTTTTCTCCAACGCACGTTGAGAACAACAAGTCCTGCAAGATGTTTGGAAGGAAAGGAAGCAGCGAAGGTAGACTCCAGACCCCAATAATGACTGATGGAAAGCAGATTTTAGAGTAATCCCTGCTGTTATTCCTACACAGTGTAGCGTGAAACAGGTTGATGACAACTAGCTCACCATCTCAACGGTTCATGTCCTGTCAAAGTGGCTGAACAAAGCCTAAGAAGTCCCTTTGCTGAAAACGTCCGGCTCAGGACAGCTCGCGGTTAATCACAGTATGTCTTGGTAAACAAATAAACAAACAAGGAGATCTCAGCGGCCTGAGGCGGGCGATGTGAGCTTCTGAACCCGAGGGCAGAGACTGGTTTACTGCTACTGTTGCTCTGGAGATTTACAGCTTGTTCTCCTTCGGCTCAGATAAGCAAATATTTGGTCCTGAGCTGGGATGATTTGTGCCTCTGGGTAATTGGTCCCCGGTCTGGAGTCTGAAGTTTAGACCCCCCAGTCTGACCTAGAGGCAGCCAGGGAGTGATCTCCCTGATACTGACCTTATATGGAGTGTGCAGACACCCAGCAGAGCCATGATGATAAGAGGCTGGATGGGCACACTCCCCCTCATGCAGAGTGAGACAAGAGCATGGAATTCTCCAATTAGCGTAAATGAAGGGGTTGGAACAAACTTTCGAGTAAACAACCAACATCCATTTGTATTTGCTGACAGAGGAAATGCAGATAGGAGTTCCTGAGGATGTGGGAACACAGTGGGGATATCTTCATGGAGGCGTACATTTTTTTATTATTATTTATTTTTTTTTACATCCATTATCCTTTTTAAAGAAGCCATCCGTTTGAAAAGTTATATACAGGGTTCCACCCAACTTTTCCCACCAGCTCCATTTTAGTTATTTTCCATGACTTCCATGACCATTGATGACAGCACATATACATACATAGTTCTTAGATTATAGGCCTACTGTTTGCACCAAGTACTATATGCATTTTTCAATACAGATCCTTCTGTAAATCCAGAGCTGTCCTTGTAGATGGACAGTCTAGTGTTCTTTTGGTTAAATATTAAGGTTAAATAGTGTAGTGTGGCTCTGACAATGTGGCTGGAATGTAAGTCAGGTTGCAAGTTTATGTGTCTATATGACAGCATCAAAACTTCTAAATAAATAAAATATAATAATAATAATAAAATAATTTATTTGAACTAATAAACTTAGACATCATTGGCTAAAATATGCAATACCAGTGGCTCAGTAGCCATGACCTCACTAATACATTAAGGGCATTTTAGCAATTTTCTAATTTATCAGGTTTTTCCCCATGACTGGAAAACAAGTTTCTAAATTTCGGAATTTTTCGGATATTCCAGGACATGCAGGAACCCAGACTATAGCCAGACTTCCATCTTAATTGACTTCACATGTGACAGCAAGAGAGTTCCTACAGCTTCATCAGGTACAGTTCTTAACATGTTTGACAGATTTAGAACATCATGAAGAGCTTTTTAATCACTTAATCACAAGCAGGTGAGACTTCATAGGTGACTGCCAAGACCATGCCAAGGCATGACACCAGCCCAGGCCACTTATGAAATTAGATCACATGTTGTAGGCAGGTTCTACTACTCACCATCTCCACACCCGGAGGGAATGCCGTGCCATCCCAGTCCTTTTTGGGGAAGCGCTGGATGATTCTGCCACTTCCCTCTCCTGAACCTGGAGAAAGAAAAAATGCACAGTATGATGGTGAGAATGATGTTTTTAATTCACAAAGTCCACTGTTCATTATTTCATTATTCCAGTAACAATGAAGTAACTGAAGAAAGAAAGCAAGAGATCACATATTACAGGCAACCCTGCAATTCCTACATACTGCAACAAGAAAAAAGGAAGTACCACGGGCCATGTCAGGATAATCCCCCTACACAAAAGGCTGTAACGTGTGCTCACTATTCCAGACTTCAGAACTGGCACGTAAACTCCTCACGCATTCTTTCTGGTGCTTCCTGTAGTCCAAAACCTATCTTTCTTGGTCATTTCCTTCATGGAGACATGGAGTTGTGTTTGCGTAGCTTAGAACCCCCAATCTAATCTACCGTCCCCAAGGCCTCGTGTTCAGTGGAATCCTTTCAGAAATTCGGAACAATTCTGCCTGTTACAGTATCATATTTAAGACACATAAGCTTATTCTAATACTGCAAAATACTCGAGTTCTCCACCACATACAGACAGATGATTAATTTTGGTATTGCGATAAACAACACCACATACGGAGGACTTCACTAATAAAGAGAACACTGACCAACTGCATATTTCATTAAAATGGCTACAATTTGTTCCGGAGCAGCAAAATTGTACAGCACTTTTTAAAACCCACCCTACTACAGAATTTTAGAATAGTAAAAGTTAATATAGCTGAGATCACACTGCTAATGTGCATTTCATAGAGCATTCCTTGTGTAAATCCCCATGACTGAATCTGAAGCTGGGAAATGAAATCTGGAGTTTTCATTTTGCCTGAGGTGGTGGAGTTTCCTGCAATTCATCACAGCGAATGAACTGGGAGGCTGGGGTAAAGACACTTACTCACAAACTGACAACACTTAATCTGCCAAATTACCTGAATTCACCATGATAACCAAACTAAGGAATCTATGGACATACAGTTGCTTGAAAACAGGCCTAAACATGCCTTGAGGGATTGATAAAAACAAAGTGGCAATGTCAATCAGAGACAGCACCGACCCAGCACTCAGATTTAGTACTGGGCTAGTACCACCACAAAATGCTGGATTAGATCTCAGAAGAAAAAAAGGGTGAATCTTATGTGATAATTATGACATCATTATTTATAGTGAAGTAAAGTAGATCATGTGGCTATAGTAACCAAACAGTTAACATACACTCTTAAAAATAAAGGTGCTACAAAAGCTTCTTTAAGCGAAGCCATACAAGAAACACTTTTGATTCCACAAAAACTTTTGTTGAGATGTGTGGCAGGGCAGAGAGAAGGTCCATCACAAAATGCAGATTGGCTTCCTGAGGCCCTGTTCACGTGTATCCTAATATTTCTGGATAATTCACACAGGTTTTTCTCTCCATCTTCACAGCAGCACTTCTAAAAATCTCTCCATCCACACAAGAAATCAAAAAATGACCATGCCAGCCTAGCCGGGGGCATTAACAACTCACAACGTTTCATGTCAAACTCCTCAAGAGCTAGCATAACAGCCAAATCAGACCTAAATGCTGGTTTTGCTGTGTGGCAAATGTAGCATTCATCTACACACACATGAAGTCAGCCACATATTTAATGTAGCTGTCCTGAAGCAGAGAAAGACTAGGCTTATACTCAGTCAGTACAGGTAATGGGGTGGGTGGGGGAAAGGGGAATCACTGTGGCAGGAGTATGGCCTGTTTAAAAGTTAGCTTTAATACACATAGCAAACATAGAAACAGGGAGACAGGAAAATGTACCTTGGCTACCTTTTCACATTTCAGTCAAATAACAGAAACACTGGATGTAAAAATCTCTCAAAATTAGCAAATGTTTTAAGGAGTGGTTTGACCAAGAATGTCAACAATGGCAGTTTCAAACAATGAACAAAACCATATAGCCACCAATTAGCATTACGCAATGACGTCATGGTAGTTGGTGACTATTAGCTCTTGTTCATTTTAGTCACGCTGGCAATTTTGGTCAAGCTATTCTTTTAAAAGTGACAATTAACCATGACTCATTTGACAATAGCCTGTAATCCAGCTAAAATATCTTATTTCATTTTGCACATAAGTACACAGCTGTTTCTATAGACAGAAGTAGAAACATCATTTTCAGTGCATGCTCTGAGTCTTCATCAGAAAACAAATGCACAAAAGGCCTGAAAAGCCCCAAAATGGCAAACTTTAGTGCAAACTGCTTTTACATTTGCTGTCTTGATCTGCTCCACTAGACTGGGACTGGTGTCGATCCAGGCGTATTTTGATGGAACGAGTTCTGGTATTGGTTATAATAAGCCAGATACATATCCGATATACCACAGCCTATCCACAACCTGCGACAGTGTTGCATGTTTTTAATGAAGTAACAGAGAGCTCCAAAAGTCTACAGTCTGGAGCTATTTTACAACAGACTTTTAAGATCAGACATGCCAGTGTTTTGACTGTGTGCCAGGTAGTCTAAGTACAGCCTGCAAACGTGAGCATGCAGCTCCTCCAGTCTGCTTTCTGCTGTTTATCAAGAGCAGCACACCAGCACTAAACTGCTGCATCTGGTTTAAAACTAGTGTTAACAAAAACAGCACATTCATAAACTCATAACTCAGATAAAGGGGCAGCTGTGTATTCCTAATTTCTTGCCTCTCATGTTGACATCACAAAATCCAACAACTGTATGGAACATGTCAAGTCCAGTCAACTCAAATTTATTTGTATAACGCTTTTTACAACTGTTGTTGTCACAAAGCAGTTTTACATAATTAGTAAAAGACAGAAAAAAAGAAATAACGTAAGAAGATATGGAGGATCCAATACCCCTCAGTGAGCAAGCCAACGGCGACAGTGGCAAGCGAAACTCCCTCAGAGCTGGAGGAAGAAACCTCGGGAAGAAAACAAGACTCACAAGGGGGACCCATCCTTCTCTGGTCAGAACTATTTATAAATCATTGATAAAAGTTACCAAACCATCTATACTGTTGAACTGCTCTGATCATAATCATAATATATTATTCATGATCATAGTAGAACTTAATATAGTCATGGCAGTGATGGTCAGAGTAATGATAGTTAATAGTGGTGATATTAATAGTGGCAGATAGTTAAGAGTCCACATCACATTTAATGTCCATATTGTGCAGCTCTAGTCGATACTCGGCATTTAAGTGCTCAAATCAGAGCGAGGGGCAAAAAACTGGATCAGAAAATTCCTGACCTTTAGCTTTTCCGAGCATTGCTGCTGTAATCCGCTTCTGCCAATTTCCCACAAATGGAAATAATCTCTGTCCTTTTGTGATGGCATTTGATTCTTCAGAGGAGCTCTTCAGTGCAGCACTAGCCTACTTGCCAGCTTTTATTACACAACACCAGCAACATTGTCAAAGCCATTGTCAAAGATGTGCAAGTCATGCCAGTAGTCTGTACACATGATTCATGGAGCAGATGTAAAAGACATGATAATTCAATTAAAATTGAAAAAAATAAGCTTTTCTAGATTATCCCAGACTGTGCAGTCCACCTCTGTGATCACCTTTGGGAAGGTAAAAAAGTACACTGCAAGTACACATTCATTTCTGACGCATGGCCGAGGGGCTACAATGAATTTTCCAATCACGTCCATCTTTCAGCGGACTGTTTTCATGCTCGTTTTTCACACTGACTTTGACGTGGGTTCTGTTTCCTGTAAACATGCTGACCAGGGAACAGCAGTGCTGACATTTTCATTTCTGAATTTAATCTAGACTAGAAATACGCTTTCAAATAGAAAACTACTGGCTCTGGTCAATAACTAAAATCACTACATTGGTCTGCAAAATTATAACCTACAAGTGAAGCTCTATTTTCTGCCTTAACCCTTCAAAGGAAGACAGAAGCACTTACAGAGTTCCAACCCACACTTGCATACTGACAAGTTTATGTACTAGATCTGTAGTACTTACATGCTGGTTTGTGCACTGATGTCTTTGCATTGTGAGAGCGTAAATATGTGTAGCATGTGGAGTATATTTATTCTGCATATGTATGTATTTATTCTGTAAATAAGATTACGATTTTCCATCACCGTCGCACTCCAACCACTCTATATAGCTCTATAGATTATATAGCGTCTTATTTATATAGTGATATATATATATATATATATATATACACACATACACACAGTTGCACCAGACTTTTGCACTACTCAGGTACGTCTGTACATTTGTTGACCCCCCACATCTTCTTATGAATACTTCTAGTTGATATGTAATTCTTTACATATAATCACAGACATGGTTGGTGTGGCGCAGCAAATAACACCACTACCTGCCACTGAACTACCACATCTTGTGTGAGACAAGGGTTCAATTCCCGGTCTGGGTGACTATGCTGCGCAACACCAATAAGAGTCCTTGGGCAAGACTCCTAACACTGCATTGGCCCTCCTCTGTAATACCAGTAACCTTGTACGTCGCTCTGGATAAGAGCGTCAGCTAAATGCCATAAATGTAAATGACATGACATGCGATTGTAACCTTAAATCTACAATCCTGCTGCACTTTTTTTCTTTTACATAATGTAAATAAGGCCGTTGATGTTTACACTGTAAATATTTTATGATAAATGGACCAATAGAAAGGCTACTTAAAAGATAACTAGCATCAGACTGTTGCAGGTGGCATTTTACTGCATTTGTAATACTCCACAAATTAATGTTAAATTTCTCTGTAATGCTAATCTGTAGCATGTAGGCAGCAAGGCAAAAAATAAATATATTAAAAAAATAAATAATAATAATAAACAATAAATAACAGCAATCACTTTATCTGCTGAACAACAAGCTGTACACATCACATCTAATGGTGGTGGTGGAGGCATCTTGCTATGGGTTGCTTCCCAGTGGCAGGAAAAGGGACACTGATAACAGTCGAGAAATGCAGCCACATATGAAAACGTTCTTGAAAAAAGAAAAACCTTCTCTAGAGAGCATGCTAACTCAGACAGACCGACAGTTCACCTTTTGACATGACAATGACCCGAAGAATATAGCGAAAACAACACGGCAGTGCAGGCAGGTCTCTAAATGTCCTTGAGTGACCCATCCAGAGCCCAGACCTAAACCCCATCAAACATCTGTGCAGAAAAGTGAAGAGGGCAATGTGACCAGTCTGACGAAGCCTGAGAGGATCTGCCATGACGAACAGGATAAACTGCTCAAGTCCAGGTGTGAAAAGATTGTAGATCCATATCCAAGACAACATGTTTCTTGCTGCAATTGCTTCCAAGGGGGCTTCTATGAAGTACTGAATCAAAGATCTCGGTTTTTGATTATGATCATGGCTGTGTGTTGATGTGCAATATGTAGCCATATTCTGATCTCTTGAATGGGGTGCAAATGTTTGTGCACCCTTCTTATTTCACAATTATAACAATGCACTAGCCAATCACATGGGATACCACTGCAAGTACCTAGCAACTCAATGGCAACCACCTAGCGACACCACAGCACACATCTAGTAACACCCTGGCAACCATCTTGCAACACCATTAGAAAATTAGTAAATTCTCACCGACAATATTTTTGTTGGTCATGTAGGGGAGAGGTTAGACTACTAGGGAGTGGACCTAAGCAAGAAACATGGTAAAGCCTTAACCTTCTGTCACCAGCCTGCTTGTCATACTGCTTCCTCTTGCCCTGCCTCTCTCGGAATGTAATATTTACCAAAGTCCAACCGTTACACAGATGTAAAAAATTGGCTCAGGTACACAGATATGAGATAAATGAAACTGGAACATGCAACACCATTTTAAACAAGGAATTTGGTGAAAAGAAGGAAGCAGATGGATCATATACTAATCACAAAGCTTAGAAACATGTCTTATATAAAAGAAGGAGAACACCAGACAAGCCTTAAACCATCTGGAGATGTTCTTGGTCTGGAAAAAAAAACAAGGACTGTACTGGCAGAAGATAGAAGCCCTGGATCGAAGCGTTGATCCACAGTGGACAGTGTGCGCTCCACAAAATAATAAAAGGAGACTTGGTGTTAAAGTAATAGTCAGAAAAAGAAAAACATCTAAAACATCTAATAAAAACATCTAATGAACATGATAAATCATTGACCCCAGATGCAATTGACAAAGTGCTTCTGTAGTTTAGAATGCTAACAAATACTGGATTTAGACATTTAGACAGTCACCAAACTCATATATGACTGGAAAGAATACAGATTGAACACATTAAACATGCATGTTTCACAGAAAGAATAGAAAATATCATCCAGAGAATGGAAAATAGCTTTGGGGAAGATAGATGGCATGGGTTAACAGTAATTCTCAGAATCTCAGACATCAATTTAATTTATTTTTGTTGAGCACTGGGGATTTTTTGGCTTTGCTTTGCTTTGCTGTAAATGACTTATTTTCATTAGCTCTCTCTATAAACCGATCCTGGTGATATCACCAACAGAATAATTAGTAATTATCAGCACATTGGCCATATTTAGCTGATTATGATATATTTCCTTGTGGTCAATACTAATCTTATGAACCAGGCAATACATACATACTTAATGAAAGTACCTTTATTGTTGTTTTACTTGTATATCACAACAGTATCTAGAGCAAGAGTGAGAGCAAGACAGAAGAATGTAAGTGACTAGATCACTTATGCACGGCTCGCACCAACAGTGTTGCATACATTTCAGACCAGCTGTCTGCGGCCCCTTCAAGAGTTGACCTCTGAAGAACTCTTTGTGGAGCTGGGGACCAATTAATCTCAGAGACAGTCCCCAGCCGTCACTGGGGCAACAGCCGGGATTGGAGAAGTGGGCTAGTAATGACACACATCAGGTGTCCTTAGCCCACATTAAGTGAAATCATATGCCCGAAATCCCTAAGTGGTTTTAGTCCTGCCTCTGAGCGACGTATAAGCAACAAAATTCTTAGCGTTCCAGTAGGTTCCATACAGAACGGATCGTCTCACCACACACGGCCGCTTGTCATCCGACAGATAACATGGAAGGGCAGCAGGTCACCCTGGTTGTGAACTTCACCACACAATAAAAACACGAGATTTCAAGGATCCTCTTACAATAACAAACGGCGAAGAATTCCAAGCTGGTATTTTTCACTCCGTGTTCACGCTATAAAAGTCAATGTGCGTGAAGACCAGTGTTACGGGAAAGCAAGGTTTACGCAATTTACAAGAGTACGGTTGAAGATACTGCAGAGGTACTGCAGAAGACACGTTATCTCCTGTAACGAAGCAACCCGAAACAGCTAGAAACGCATTTGCGCCAAAGGAAAAAAAAAAATAAAAAGAAAAAGGACAACCTGGACATGTTTCAAGAACTTAAGCAATACGTAAAGCCCGCGGCATGAAACCATATGCCAAAAGCACTGATTTAAAAAGTGAGGCAATAACCAGTTTATTTTTGTCAGACGTGTTTTGTTCCCTCACATCTTCAACCGTACTCTGACCCAGAAACATGTCTCAAGGCAAAGCACGGCACATCCGAAACTTGTCACAGGGTGTGGCCACGCCATGCCTGGGAGCAATAAGCAAAAGACTAATTTTGTAGAAAATTTTGGGGTTAGCCCATTTAAATACATCAACATGTGCAGTTTTGTTACATTAGCCATCCCCCAGCAGCCGGTTCAGTGTTTGACTACAGTCTTCAAATCAGTTTTATCCTAGAATACAAGGAAGGGAACTAAGAAGAAGAAGAAGACGACATGAAACATCGTCCTGTAGGCCTGACAATCTCACATTTTAAGCTTTGAAAAAGTCCAGATTGCTCATTAGTCTTTTTTTTGTACTAGAAACACTCATCTATCTTGTCTCCATTCTTCTCCACAGCAGTTCTTCACAATAAATCACAGCAGGAGGAGCCGAACTTGGTTTCCGAGGAGGAATCTGGAGTCCTTTTACGTCATCACCACGTTAGCACCTGACATGAACTGGCTCAATCCACCGACAGGTGGGATGCTGGAGACAGGTTGGCAGCAAACTCTATCTAACCCTGATTGTAAGCGGGCTTTTGGAAAAATGTTTCTCCCGTCAGATCCATATTTCAATACCCGGTTGGAGTTCCGCACTATATCAGTGTTACATAAAATCTCCAGCGAGTTTTTCCACAGCTGCCATTCCTGCGGCAGGTTGCACCACAAATTCCAGAAAAGGAGATACACATGCAAAGGAAGGAAGATGCCACTCTTTGCATGGGTAAAGGGTAGCAAAGATTTGCAAATCTGTGATGTCAGAAAGCTCAGATTCCAGGAAGCATTCCAACCAGCGCGATCGGCCACAGACCTGGAAAAATAATCAACTGGGGGGAGGAGATGCGCAGCACCAGGACTGTTCCAAAGAACTGACAGGGCCAACAAAGCACACTAAGATACACATCTATCAAAAGTCTGATTTACTTTGGCTGTGGAAGGTCAGCCATGAAACCAAACAAAGTGAACAAACAAAAGATAAGCGCTCGGACACACTCGCGCAGTCTCCATTCACTCACTGAAGCCTTGCTTCTAAATGGGACCACATGTCCAAGACAAATATTCCAACTGTAAGCGAAGCTGACGCGGCCGATAGCTGAAACCTATATCGTCACCCCGTAACCACATGTGGTCAACCGCAAAGAAATCAGTTTAACCTTTCACAAGATGAAGTGATAGTCAAAAAAGGAAGTACAGTACACAGCACTGACAGACACAATCACCCACTAGGGTCATGCACTTCACTATTGTACATTCTACCCATTGTATAAGGAACCCAATGTGTGTACATCAACAGACAATACAGACCTAATATCAGATGATGCAATGCAATAGCTGTTTAAGTGCTCCTTGGGATAGACATGCCAATCCAAACCTCAGACAAATAAAAGAACAATAAAGCAACCCAGCAGATGTGCCATGTTAAATGTACAAAAGGTTTTTACCATTTATAGTTAGACTGAGGTGACGAATTGTGAATGCATGCAAACAGGGCTGTAACCAAGGAAGCAACTAAAACTGGTAGTCCTTAAAACACACCGCAACAAATTTAAAAACTACAAACCTCAATTTCCTGACTCAGGAGCAAAGGGAGCTCATGGTTGCATTACACTTACATTTACGGCATTTAGCAGACGCTCTTATCCAGAGCGACTTACAAAGTGCTTTGCTATTTACTCAAGAAAAACTTTAACTAGTTAGAATAGACTAATAATTCAAAGGATACCTCTAAGCTTTAGACATTACTAAACACAAGTCAATAAGGTGACCATAGTACTCTAATCGTCCAAGTATTCTCTGAAGACGTGGGTCTTCAGTCTGCGTTTGAAGACAGCGCTCGACTCGGCCGTTCGGACACCCAGGGGAAGCTCGTTCCACCACTTTGGGGCCAGGACAGAAAAAAGTCTGGACGCTTGTCTTCTGTGAATTTTGAGGGATGGCGGGTCGAGCCGAGCTGTACTTGAAGCTCGAAGGGCTCTTGGTGCGGATCGGCTTTTGACCATTGCCATCAAGTATGGAGGGGCTGGTCCGTTCTTGGCTTTGTAGGCCAGCGTCAGGGTTTTGAATCTGATGCGGGAAGCAGCTACAGGAAGCCAGTGAAGAGAACGCAGCAGTGGAGTGACGTGGCTGAATTTAGGGACATTGAAGACGACCCGTACTGCTGGATTCGCTGGATGAGTTGCAGGGGCCTGATGGTGCGCAGAGGAAGACCAGCCAGAAGAGAGTTGCAGTAGTCAAGTCTTGAAATGACGAGAGACTGGTTGATATCTAAAAATAATGATCACAATATGTAGATTTTAAATAATATCCTTTGGCAACATGTTTAACCAGCTGGAGTCGGGTTTTTCGCTGAATTTCTTAACGCCGCCAGTAAATGCATGTTGTAAGATATGCTGGATAATACTTACGTTTTATATGAAAATGCTCAGAACAATCTCAGCTCTCTCTACAATGGGACCCCATGTGACCTAGAGCACTGTGTAGAGATAATAACCAGAACCTGACCCTAAACCTGAAAAATCAGATTTCAGAAGTCAGATTTCAGAAAAATCTTCATTTTCACAAATTGTCTTTGTGCTTGAAATGAGCTTACCAGAGTCTTAATGTATGTATTAATAAAATAGTTAATAAACAACGAGAGTTAGAAGACAAGCTTCTGAATGTCCACTGGCCAGTTTCACACAAAATATAGATGGACGCACAAATCCACTACTCAAACATGGTGAGAGGCAGAGACGAGTCTCTTGACCCGTCTTCATAGCCTTGTAACTCTGGATGAGTCACATACTACCTGGCAACAGATGCAATAAAAAGGTTGGGCTCTATAGATTCAGGAAAGGTTTTTTCTGCACTGTTATCGCACAACTATCAATACAAATATCGAAAACAACGCATTTCATGTGCCAGCGTGTTCGTAGACGCCAGAAGGTTAAAAACTGAATTTGATTTCTCTTGTTCTCCAGCAATTATATAACACTGCAATTCTCACTTTTGAGAAGCTGAAATTATCATCAGATAAAAGCTTCAACGCACTACACGTCTTGTAGAGTCATCAGGTCGCTGTACTGTTCACACTACACAACACATTGTGAATGTTTAAGTCGTTGTTGTTTGCAAACTACATGACGACAGCAGGTCACACATTACACGACCGTTCCAGAAAAAACAAAACAAAACAAAAAAAAAACTGTCTGACTCTCGTCACCACACACAGACATACACACAGACATACACACAGACATACACACAGACAGACATACACACAGACAGACATACACACAGACAGACATACACACAGACAGACATACACACAGACAGACATACACACAGACATACACACAGACATAAACACAGACATACATGTAGATGCATGATAAGACTGGATTTAGGGAGTCCTTCTGCTTCTTCCTCGGCTTTCCTTTCTCTTTGCGTTTCACTGGCTGGAGCACGACCCCTCCCTCACTCCCAGTCATTACCTGGTCATGACACGTTTAACACTACAGGATTTCGACTCCTGGCAGATACAGATATTTATCATGCTAGATATTTTTTTAACTGGTCACGTCTTCAAACAGTTCACACTTTGTGACCCCTGAGCAAACACTGATTTGCCTCTGAGCTCATGTCTTTCTCAGCGACGTCAAAAATCTGTTGGTGAGTGGAAAAACAGGGCTAAATCAGTCTCGGCATTAAGAGACTGAAGACTACTATATAAACAGAAATAGATCAATTGTAGATCATCTCTAAAGAAAGCACACCAATACTGCCAACACCACTGGCTGCAACACTACCTCAAATCATAATAAATACACCCCCATGCTTCACAGTTGGCATGGTGTTCTTTTCATGAATTGTAGTTCTCAAACTGAAAAGAAAAACGTCTGTTTAAGTGTTTGATTGACCGAATAATAGTTAATAGATGAACTGTGACAGAAGATAGTACTTTGCAGAGCTGCCGAGAATGACATTTGATATCCACATAAAATGCCCTGCACAACATGTTTGCTATTTTACAGGCCTGTGTTTCATAGTCTACCAGGAGGGGAGGTAATAACACAAATCACTGCCTGTCTGTGTTTTTTCTGCCTAGACTAAATCATCTCCATGACTGCATGTATTCAACCTAAATACATCTTTTCAGAGACCAGTTAGCTAAAAACAAATCCATAAAGATTCTGGCAGAAAACAATGCTGGTCCATGCAAACTGCTGCAGCTGAAAGACGCCAGAACACATATTAGTCAACGCTCTCACCAGTGTCACAACACTCATCAGCCGTCCCATCTTTCCATGCAGCAGCCTGTTTCCAGAATCCCATATCCTACCACCAATAAAATCAAAACAATAATAAAAGGGCTTTGAAGAAGCCTGCCAATTCAGTTTTCCACTTTCCTGTAAAAAAAAGGTAAACACTTACTTGCCGCTGAAGGACCATTAAGCTCGTTCCACAAATGCCAACAAATCACTGCTAGTGCAGTGTGCAATGTCACCCAGACATAACGGCATCTGGCTGGTTCAGGGCCAATAACTGATGTTAGTGATTAACCCAAAGGGCAAATATTATGATACTGCTCATCACAACACTAATCCTTTTTACTTCTTTTCATGTACGGATCAGAAAAATGGAAAACTGTATTTACAGTATATGAACAATGAGAGTGCAGTGAACACAGCTGCAGAATCTCACTCAAGCGAGTGCTGAAATCTGCTGCCTGTGTTTTTTTTTTTTTTGTATCTGACTCAAACTTTCATATTTGTAGAATCTGTAAAACTAATGTGCCGCGTGGAGGAAGCAGAGTAAAGACTTTTAACATCACTATCCGGATAGCCCTCTCAAGAGTGCATCACTCAGCCCAGTACAGTGTGTATCAGACACAGCAGAGCTAGCAAACACTGCTAACCACACATTGAGCTCTGCAGTACAGTTCTGCTCAGAAATTCACAGGCTCTCACAGTGAGTGCTCGGAGTTTGACAGCATTTTAAAAGTGGTTGATGTAATCTCTGAGAGACAATGCAGGGAAAATTACAAAAACACCACATAATGATGAATTACCAAGTTTGTCTGAAAAGATTAATGTGGCATCCAACCCCAACATTGATCGGTATTAGTCGATCTCCCCCAAAACACTGATTGGCCCATCCCTAGTGTTCTTAATCCTTTAGCCAGTTGTCTGAAATAAGTGGAAAAGACAGGCTGCTTCCCGACCCAGGTACTAGCCACTGCCGTGGTTCCTGTGCCAGTATCCGCAGAAGGGAATCTTCGAGGACACAAGGAAGCTAATGCGGGAGAGATGAGTGGGAACGCTGCTATGCCATGCCACATGGCTCCTGTAACCTGTCAGACTCAGCCAAAATATCAGACATGACATTTGAAGGGTGCATAAACTTTTACACACCACGCATTACTATGGAACAAAATTCCACAAATGTCCATTGCTACATTGGAAACCATATGTCTGATCAAAAAGCTGTATACAAGCCCAAATCACACAATTAGACCCAAGAATCTGGAGCTATAAAGTTGAAGAATGGATAAATTGGATAAAAATACATTGCTTTGTTATCTTGGTAATTAAATGATGCAAGTCCACTTACAAGTCCACAAATTACAATAGTTATTGTACCAAAAAAACAAATGCAGCAGACAAAATTAATATGTACAAAGAGTCAAGATGTCATGTGTTCTACCCAAAATAAATCTAGAACTATGTAATGATACCAATTTTATCTAAAAGTGTCAGGTTAATGAGAATGACCCGTTTGAGATGTCCAAAACTGGGTCATAAAGTTATCTTGATTTATCTCTTGTGGTGAGATTTAAGGGTTTTCACCATCTGCCCAAAACAGTTTCCTCCCCGATCCTTATCTCACCGCCTTCACGTCTAAAGTGGGTCTGACAGGATAACGTAACCACATAGTCTGTACATAGTCTGACACAGGAACATCTGAGGTAAAGTGGGAGTAAAACACAGCTGAAGAGTTTTGTACATTAAAGTTTTGGGCAATTCAGTAAAACGCCACCTACACTGCTACCCAGCAACAATCTAGGCAGTACTTTGGTTCAGTGTTAATGACATGAATACACCACTGGACTGCCACCAACAGTCTTCTGTATTTCTACAACCATCTGGGTCAGAACAGGTGGCTAAAGACAACAGCAATCAGGATGAACATCAGAATCAGATCAGTATCTGCAGATAATCATAACAAATACTTCAAAAATGCACCAGATTTGACTAATATTTCATTTATATGCATTTCTTGTATCAGTAACCTAAATGAACTTTACAGAGTAATTTTGATAAAAATGTATCATTTATTTATTTATCACAATACCTGTAATCGCAGACCAAATGCATCTCCAGCGACATTTCTAAAAACTACTATTCAAATACTGTCCTTAATTAGTACAACGAGTTTCATTCAAAATGTGTTGCACTTCACCCAGTTAAACCAGTACAAATTCCTCTGTTTGTTATGAAATGTGCAGTTGACCAGTGTTCTTAAAGCTCCATATGCTTAGAAAAGCATATAGTGTATCACGACAACAAATCTCATCATGATACAATAATATATCATCATATTGCCCACCTCTAATATAAAGTGGATATAGTAAGGACTCCTACATTTTACCAGACCTGAGCCCGGGGCCAAACAAAGTACCAGGTTTTGAGTCGGGTTTAGGTCAATTTAAATGTAACATCAGCAACATTGTTTTTTAAGAGATTTTTAAGGTGCCCTAGAATGGAAAACTATTCATCTTGGTTTAGATGAATACTGAGAGTTCAGTATAAACAACTGACATAGAGTAAACCTGCTGTCTCCTTATTTTTGCAAAATCCCCATATTACTTTTCATTTAAAAAAAAAACATGCTATGTTACAACAAATGTACGCAATGCTATGCTAGGTTCCATGTCAGTGGTGTAAACCAGTCAATTGCAGCATTTTTCCCACAACCAAAGTAAAAAAAACAAAAAAAACAAACAAACAAAAATAAAATAAAACATCCACCATTTGGCCTTGCGAGCTCAGGCTTCAGTTCTAAGCCCATGCAGACCTCCAATATCAGCATCTGTCCAGAATTCCCATATTGGTTGCATCCTTATTTCCTATGGCAAATTTTGCGACACACACAGGTAGCACTTATCTCACCTTCACTGATAACAATGAAAAACATACAGAATGTTCATTCCATCACCCTGACATATTGAGAAATATGCTTTAAACAGAAGAGAACAATATAACATGTCAGTGCTTTAGACACAATGCCACATTAGATTGGCTTAAAAAGCCAACTTGTCATTTGAACAGGGGTGTCTAAGGCAAGTGTGCCCCACCACTTGTGCATCTGGTAGCTCAGATTACGGCAGAGCTAATCATTAGGCCTACCATAGCCATCCCACCCACTTCAGTTCTCCCTGTGTTCAAGAAACTGATTCAGACAGGCAGTCTGTCAGCACCTCACAGCTGTTGGAAAGGCTACCCCAGAACGTCCCAAAAATCCAGACAAAGCCAACTTAAATCACGATAAGAGCACTCTCTCTGACAAACAGAAAAGGTGCCAAAAACAAATAAACCAATAGTTTAAAAAGTTATAAAACACTGGGCTAAGAGCAAGATCTTTTTTTTCTTTAAGAAAACTGAGAGGAAAAAAAAATTTATTGACTGATTATTAATCTTGTATAACAGCAATTTTCCAGACATTTTTGTAAAATAGTGTACTTTTTGCATCACAGTGTGCAGACAAATCTCTTAAAAAAAAAAACAACTAAATACAGCCACCTATTAAACCACCCCAACAGCGAGCCAAGAAAACATCCCTCGTCCAGCGATTCAGCCAAAAGTCAAATTCTGCAAGAGCAAACTCGACGTCTATAACTGAAATGCTGAAGTCAGAACGAAGCCCTTGCATGGCTGAATTCCCGAGAGCTTTCCGCTCGAAGACAGAAAGGTTAGATTAAAGAACAGGCACCAGCATATGGAAGCATTTTAAAGCTTTCTGTCTTCAGCATATGCAGAGTTTCACTGTAGGTTTAAAGTTACATAACTCATTTCTCATACTTACACTCCAGCAGCACGCATGCAGGCTGACCTTCTGATGTGAAAGGTGACAAACTCAGGCAAATGGTCTGGGACCCAAGCGGCAGACCAAATTCCACTGTTTTACTTGGCAAATTGCGATTTATTGTGCTGCATGTGCCAGCGAGCGAATTTACGGCCAATAAAGGGGTAACAGTAGACCTACGGAGGAATACGCTGAAGTATCCAAGAGTGCACTTTCGTATACCCTCCAAACACAAACACATTAAACTTTATGGATCAAATGAGACATTAGTCTTGTGGATAAGGTGTATTGTTGCCATTCGTTCTTCAACTGGTTCAGGCAGCATACCTAAATAGCATGCTAATAACAAACTGCACATTGGACAGTAACATGTTTTGAAGATGGACAGCTGTTTGGAAAGCAAAGAAAATGCCAATCAGACATTTATACACATGCATTTCTGTCTATAAACACATCATTTATTGTGGGCAAGGCAGGAACAGCCTGGAGAGGTGCCAATTCACCTACGATTTCTGTTTTTGGGAGGTGGGAGGAAACCGAGGTACCCAGAAGAAACCAACACAGACATAGGGACAACGCTACAAACTCACAGACAGGAATAGCAGCGAGAATGAGACCCACCCTCCGCCCAGCCCCTTGCAGTGTGGGTGCCACACACACTACCAGCCGTGTCATTGCACCACCCTTTTCGATATACAAACATTTATACATTAAATGTAGAAACTGGGACTAAATCAACCTATATATATATATATATATATATATATATATATATATATATATATATATATATATATATATATATACATAAGGACGTCCTGATCTGACGCACTGAATCAGGGTTGATTCAGACATATTTCAATGGATCGGTTATCAGCTATTTCAATCCTGATCCACTTGCGATCCTTTTGTTAGTACGCTGTGCTCTTCTGTTATAGGCACCATAAACAGACGTTACTCGAAGTGTGGAACTAACTGAAGTGCAGCCAAAACCAAATTGGAAATACACTATCGCCACATCTTTAACTCTTGAACACTTTACATGTTGGCACATTCCTAATAACTGCAATCATCAATGCTGTTCAAAATCATGCAGCCCTGCTTTAGCAGGCAGGTCTTTCTCTTATTGTATTCCAGTGAAGAAATTATATTTAGCCAGTTGTGCACTTCCGACCCTCATAATGAAAATTCCAAGCAGCATGGCCACCAGCGGATGTGGATACTCGCTGCTAATCGGAGTTCAAATAGCATCAAGCAACAACGTCACAGCCGTCAACAACAGTAGATAAGAATGAGAAGGGAAAATAAACTGTGTAACTCTGGGGGGATTCACCTCCGCTGGGACCTGAAAACCAAGAGAAAGCAGGCTCTAGCTGGGCCTCGCATCCATTTATTATCTTTCTCTAATGGTTCCGGCAGTGCTGCTATGTGAGCGGGATGCCGGAGTCCAGCTCAAACTCCACAGACGCCAGGAACATTTTGTTCCCCATACACAAGAAAGTCGTTTGTCCCTTGGCAGTGTGTGTGCAAGCTCATGATGAGGGGGACACTATTTACCTATTCATGCGAGCCACTGCTGCAACTCACCCCATGGACTCAGCTGTGTTGGCCCTTTAAGTCAGGACTCTGGACAGAGGCCAGGACGGCTGGCGCACTCTTCGCACCCTCAGTAAAGGCTCACCAATGTTTACCAAAAGATGAGCCTCTCTGAGGGGCAACAGTGAGCTGAGACTGAGAAGACTGATCACTTTATCTGAGCTCAGTGCTAGCGATGGTTGAGTGGGCCATTCATTCGGTTGCTGTGCATTCTGGAGAAACAAAGTCTGGAAATAAAATTTGCAGCGGCCGTTCAGCTACTACTCCAAATCACTCCACATCAACCGGAATGTGGAGTATGGGAATAACAAGGCTCCAACACCACTCGCATTACCTAAAGTATTAGAGTTAAGAGAAGAAGGCTGTGTTATTAAGCATAAGAAGCAAATAGCAGGGAGCCTGCGGTTACGGGTTTGAGCTTTGCTCTGGTCTCTGCATGAGCGGAGTCTGGTGTGTTCTCCTCATGCCCACATGGATTTACACCAGATACTCAGGTTTCCTTCCACCCTCTAAAAACAAAAACAGGTGAACTGGCTATGCTAAATTGCCCCATGTGTGAGCGAACAGGTGTGTATGTGGTACGCTGGGAAGGAGTGGCACATTGTCCAGAGGATATTCCAGCCTAGCGCCCCATGATTCCTGGTAGGCTCTGGACCTACTGCAACCCTGACCAGGAAAAAAGCAGGTAAGAAGATGGATGGATGAATGGATAGGTGTATGTATTACGACTCGTCATGCTTCCAGGCGCAGAAGATAAGAAGATAAACTTGAAGACTTTCGTCTGTCCTGACACTGAGGTGATGAAATGAACTTCCCATAGGAGCCTGATCATTCCCTCAGTGAGTGAAGACCCATCTTTTTCAAGAGCACTTAAAACTTCCAACCTTAAAGGCCTGTATTCGGGTCTCTCCTTCAAACTGCATGGGGTTTCAGAGCGGTCACTGAAAAACAGGTCTTTAAGGTCTCTTGCACTTGCGACTGCACTGACAGCAGGTCTTATTTCTGTACTGGGAATTGTCAGCACTGTTGCGTCTGGCCGAATCTCAGCTGAAAGGTAACGTCAGGCTCTTCCTCATTTGCACAACCTAGTGTTACAGCTTCTGACTGTGCCACCATGCACAGCATTTTTGGAAGACGATATGAGCACAAACAACTTACTAAATGCCCCAGACATAAAAGTAAACAACAACAACAACAACAACCACCAGCCTGTACACAACCCATCAACACAAGCTGCCACGACTCAAACACCTGTGGGAGTCCCGGCAGGAGAGCATTCCAGCCCATTGCAACCAACAGCAGCGCACACTGCTGAGGATCCTGTTCTCCACCTGGGAGCTCAGCAGCACTCATGAGCATGCCTGTTTCCTCTTGGTTGGGGCTGTGCATCCGCTTTCCACAACAAAGGAAGCAGCTCTCTCGCACTGAGCCCTTCCCATGCAGCCATGAAGCTCCACTGCTGGGCTGCTGGAGCTACATGACAGGAACAGACAGGGAAATCAATGACACACAAACCCCTGTGCTTTATCCATTAGAGAAATCAATGGGGTGCTTAACTGGACACTATCACGAGCCACAACTGCTACTGTCTTTTTTAAATGGACAGGACGACCACCTGCACCTGGCCACGCGCTCAGTACAGTGTTGTTGTTATTCTTAGCACACATGATTTACACTGGAGCTGTTTTCTGGCCCGAAACTGCACTGGTTTCTCTGACAAGCCTCTCCACTGAGCCAAACACGTCACATGAAGATGAAGATGACCGGGATACACTCACACACACACACACTCACACACACACTCATACATAAACACACACACACACTCACACACACACAGCAGGACGTGACGGGCTGCTCACTCCTAATCCAACGGACATATTTCGCTTCTATTCGTTACCCAAGCCCAGTCACGACAGCATTTCCCCCCCACCGAAGCCCCTCAAGCAGCTCTGCACCGCTCAAATCTCAGACAGCTAGTTAGCTAGCTTCAGTGCTAGCTCGCTAACGCTGCCAGAGCTGACGGCCTCAATAAACATCAACACCAGCTCCGAGGGGGTGAATAAAGCGCGGAAACCTACCCGTTTTCTCCTGGTCGTGTCCAACGACAATGAAGTAATCAGCCAACCTAGCCATGCTTGCCTCTTTTCTGGAATTCTCCCACCACAATTCAGCATTTTTCTTTCTTCAAAAGCACAGCCATGTTTGACACAAACGTCGCCAGAGCGCATGCGCGCAATTCCAGGCTGCTCCTGCTGCAGCATGGGCGTGGGCCTGGGAGGTTTGGCGAAAGGAACCTCAGGCTGCACTGTTTGCAATGGGGATAGGCTTCAATCCAGAGGTGTAAAACGCCTGTCCTGGAGGGTCAGAGGAGTGTGTAGTTTACTGGTTTTACACCATATGACACTCCTAATTTCATGAGCCCACTGCCACGCCCTTCATCAGTAGAACTGAGGGTGTTGCAGGAGGGCCGATACTCTACTGACACTTTGATCATGGCGGATTTACACAAGCAGGGTAACCCAGAGATTAATCATCCATGCCCCCACACTTGCACAACCTAGGCTGCCACCATGCCACCCACACTTGGTCAGGTTCTTGTCAGCCAGGTCCTATTGGTGCAAAACAAGTGTATCGAAGCGAAGATGGCTGTCTTTTGTCATGCCATTTTTGGGTGGGGTAGAAATGTCTCCATTTTCATAAACAAACAAGGCGAATTAAAGGTGGTGGTGTCAGGTATCAGGGGGAGTGATGTCTACAATAAAAATAAAAGCTTTTTTTATAATATTTAAAATGACCAGTAAACCTGCAGGAGTTGATCATGGGGGTGGCATGGTGGCACCGTAGTTGTGCAAGTGTGAGG
The DNA here is from genome assembly GCF_030463535.1 of Salminus brasiliensis. Classification (NCBI taxonomy): domain Eukaryota; kingdom Metazoa; phylum Chordata; class Actinopteri; order Characiformes; family Bryconidae; genus Salminus; species Salminus brasiliensis. The sequence goes on from NC_132894.1 coordinate 28,029,642, forward strand.
GCATGGATGATAAATCTCTGGGTTACCCTGCTTGTGTATATCCGCCATGATCGTATTAAAACTACATATTATTACCTCAAACTTGTAAAACAGTGTTTCAGACATCAGACACCGTTTTCATAACCATTTCATTGGTTATGACCTTCAGCGATGGCTTCAGCATTGAGAGCCACTTAACACTTGAGACATCTGGTTCCCATCACCATCGCTGTGAACAATTTGGATTTGGCAAGCTTCTCTAGAACATATGAACCCGCTGTATATGGATTTGTTTACATCTTACTAATTTAATCAAATTCTGCAGAAAATAAAATAAAAATGATTCAAAATGCAATAACTGCAGTCAACTGTGGTTTTTGGTATAAAATTTGAAAAGCTCCAGATGCTCAAGGTGTGGTAAATTAACTAACTAAATAATTAGTTTCAGTTTTATTTTAGGAAAGAATTGCAGTAATGTGCAGTGCAGACGTAGTGTTAAGTAAGCATCGTTGATCGATATCTCGTAAGGTTAGTGCAAGTATTCCTCCTGCCGGAAAGTCCCATTTGCACAAGTTGAGCCTTACCCCAAATCTCTGGATTATCAATCTGCCAAGACATGTAGGGTTTCTTTGTTGTTTTTGCACTTCAGCTACAATGCTAACGTCGCTAACGGGTAATGAAAGTTTATAGGATAGCATCATGAAAACCTCATGCCTTATTATCACACCACATCAAACCACATCAAGCTGTTAAGTCTTCTTAAATAGACTTGTTTATATGATTTCTGATATTGTATGACATTATGTGGTCTATAAAAACAAATGGATTTCAGGCTTTAAGCTGGTTGCTATTACTGTTTTAAGCTATGTGAACTTTCTCCCATTTTAGATAACTGTGTCATGCAGTGTGTGAAACCACACAAGCAAGTCTGAGATTAAGTAACAACACAACGTGGCTTGAGGCAGCTATGTAATGACGGGGCATGCCATTTGCACGATGGTGACTGCTGACTGCCAGGCAAAACTAATGACTTGGCTGAGTAAATTTGGGGTAAAGGTGAGAGTTAGCAATTTATGTTTTGGTAAATCGATCACCTTAATATTACAGACTAAAGTAAAGCAGATAGCAAACCCACTCCACACTGGACTAAAGCCCCATATTTTTGGGCTTTGGGCTTGGGTTGGGTAGCAGATCAACTCTACTCTTGCCTGAAACTCAATATTTTGTTGGGTCCCGTCAGGCTTGGGTCAGGCAGCAGACTCCCTCCACTATAGTGAAAGCTCATATTTTGTAGGGCTTGGGTTGTTTAGCAGACCGACTCCACTCTTTGCTGAAACCCAAAAGTTTGTATGCCCCATCAGGCTTGGGTTGGGAAGCAGACCCACCCGATTCTTTTCCAAAACTCGATGTTTTGTCAATCTCCATCAGGCTTGGGTTGGATATCACACACTCCACTCTTGCCCCAAACCCAATTTTTTGTCAGCTCTATAAGGCGTGGGTTGGTTAGCAGACCTTTAACTCAAAAGGGCAGATTCTGCTGTAATTTTGAAGTGTCCTGTTATATAAGTACAGTGTTTTTCTCCCACATTTGTTGCCAGCTCAGGAAAACTGGAAATCTTTGAAGTAGTTAAAGATGGCTGTCACCTGTAGAGACAGCTGGATCACTTAATGTCTTTAAAATCTAATACCCTCACACTCCACTGTTAAAAGTATTAGATCCTTAAGGAACTTGGGAGGTTCCTCAGTTTGAGACTGCAGAGAAACCTCTTAAGGTGCTTTGAGGAACCTTCAAGGAACCTTTTTCTTCTAAAAATCCTTTTCTTGAAGGTTCCTCCACAGTTTCAAATTGATGAACCTCCAAAAGTTCCCCAAGGATCTGATACTTTAAACAGTATAAGGAACTACAATTCACTTCACCTGCTAGACAACACACCTTTAATTCAGGGGGTCTCACCTGAACATCCACATTCCTTGAACATGACTAAGTAGTTTTCATACTCATTGCAAACTGAGTCAGCAAACAAGAGCCATATACGGACTGAGTCACAAACAACCCCCGATGGTGCCGTTAGCCTGTTGAGCAATCCTCTCAATCAGTCCATAAAAGGATAAAGTAAGAAGTAACTGAAGAGCACAGAGATGTCTTTTTACCTCGTGTCAATTAGCAGTCAACAGTCAACACCCGCTGCCTGTAATGCAGCCTATGAGTGTCATGTTCTGTAATAAACAGTCCTGTTTGTCGGTTACCGAGTGGATTAAACAATCACAGGAAATTCCAGCGCTTCGGAATGAGTGATGCGTGCGGGGCCAGCAGCTGAATGATTGGATCTGAGTGTCAGAAGAAGTCTATTTTCATTCCAAAGGATCGATGACTTGGCTTATTCATGTAGGCTTAAATGAGTCAAATCAAAACACTGACAGTTTCACTTTAAGGTTATTGTGAGGTTATTGTATTTTATTCGAGAGCTCATCCAGCACTTTCAAAGTGTTAAACAGCATGAGTCAACATGATGTTGACATGTGAAGGTTAATCGTGTCTATGCAAAGCTTGAAGAAAAAAAAAAGACATGCATAGCTTAGACATGCATCGCCTCACTAGTCACAGGTCAGTTATCGTAAGAGTGATAGGACCGAGTAATCCTAATGGCATTTTTCGGCCTCAAAACTATTCACCCCCTGGGGCTTGTAATCAACATCTGCCCGAAGACCCTCTCTGACACTGTCTTCACCCAAACTATCTCAATATAGCAGAAAGTTCTTTCTGGTGCTGAAGTCATTTTTCAGTTTTAACGTGAAAGACATGAGATACTTTTAATGGCAGCTTCGCCATCTGCGGCTTCCAGCTTAATAGGGTCGTGGTTGGCCGTTTTATCGAGTTAATGCTGTATCCCTGAAGGGAAGTGGATGGGGGGGGTACAGACTCCTTCTGAATGCATCCATTAGCCTTGAAAAGATTCCAGGATACAAGATACGCTGACAGTAAATGTGATGAAGTTCTGTTTAATGTTGCATCAGACCACCAAATCCAATCACATCACTCTTGGAAATGGAAGAAACAGAAGGAAAAAAACAGAAAACCTTTGTCAGAGCACAAAAATGAAACAGAAATCACTAGCTAATTTTGTAACAGGCATAAGTCACACAAAGGGTACACCATGGCTGTGCTCCGAAAATAGTTTGAAGATGTGTTGTTTTTTTGGTGCTGAAGTTAATCTGTTTAAAATTGAACACAGATTTTACACCATGTCCTCGGTTGGAACAGCACACGTATCCATTCACACTTTTTACCCACCCAAATACTTTAGACATGAGCAACATTACCAGCCTCTCAGGGGAACAGGATTCTTTCAGTTGTTTAGTTTTTTAGTTTTTTTGTTTTTAAAGCTGAATTATGGATTTGTGATTCACATATATTTTTTATACAATTACAGCAATCTGCATTTGTTTAACACAAGGAGGAGTACAGAAAAAAAAACAGTGTTTTATGATCTGTTTGGCTACAGAGTGGAAATACTGGCTTGGTGGTGGTTGCTGGGGGGTGTGGGTTGGATTTGGGTTGAGAATGTAATGAGATGAGAGCCCCTCCCACCTGCAGTATAAATGCACTCACGCCTAGCGTGGAGAGTCAGACTATTAGCCGAGTGTCACAGCTGCATTTCAGCTCGAACTGCGAGTAGAGGAGCTGCTGGATTACTGCCTCTGCACGAACTCCTGAGTGAACCCCCAACAGCTTTACAGGTACGGACTTAATGCTCTCTCTCTCTCTCTTTCCCGAGGGGCTGCTCTTTGCCCCTTCATCTGATGGCTTTACCCCTGCTGGGTTTGTGGGGTTTTTTTTGTTTTGTTTTTTTTTAGCTCAGAGCTGAAGTGTGCTAGACTGAAATAGGTTATCTGTCTGACTGTGCAAGACGTTCAGCTCTTGTGCATGTAGTTAGGAGGGCTGCCTGTAAGCATCAGGACAAATGATTTAATAATCTTAAAAACGTTTAAACCAGTTAAAGTTTGTCCAGCATTGGTTTTTGACTTTTCAATCTATATGAACTGGACCTTAAACTGGGTGTCATAAGTAAAGACTGCAGGGAGACTAAAGCTCACCGGAGCTTTGGTCATCCTGTGTAGCCTTTGTCCTTCTTTTTCCACTCATCAGGGGGTTGAAGCGTGGTTGTAAGTTTACTTATTTGTTCAGAGCATGACCCCAGCCAGCCACTTTAAATAAATGTATGATGAGGGTAAACAGACTGGATTTTGGACCTTTGGCACACAGTGAGGGAGATGCTAGCAGGTAGATGGCTCTCTTTCCTTCCAACCTGAAGAAGGAATTTAACAAGTTTCTTTGATTTCTTTGTTTCTCCACAGATATCAGACAAAATGAACCCGATCCTTCTGTCCCTCTTCTGCTGCTGTCTGCTGGTCACTGTCACACCCGGTGTAGACAGTGCAAAACTCAACCTCAGCCAAGTTTTGAAAATGAGGTAAGTTTATTAAATTATTTATTTGATTTTTTTTTTTTTTACATATTTTATAAGGATGAGATGGTAATGGATTGCTTTGTAACACTTCTAATGGGTTGTCTGCTTCTCTTGCTGACCAGTGTCTGGCTACAGAGAACAAAAAGGGATCTGAGTACCCTGTCTGCTCTGAGGGAAGCACAGCCTGGGCAGTTTGTCAGACCTGAAGATGTCAAAGATGCTCTGCTTCCACATTCCAGGTAAGAACCTTTTTTTTTCTTATGTAACTGTCCATACAGTCCCGTTTATCACATTTCAAGTTTACTGAACTTGTCGAACAAGCAGTGTTTAAGTAAACCATGTCTAGGAGTTGGGATTAGGACTTGTCAAATAAGAATAAGGATTAGCATTAAATTTGTTATTAAGTTATTAAGCTTACTAGTTGATAGCTACTATGCATAAAGTATGCCTGATATGCAAGGCATGCAGTTACGAGCGTAAAGAATGCATGTTGGGACCTTCCATCAGGTTCTTAAAGTTTAAGGGGTCTAAAGTAAACCAGGGCTATCATTTACAAGCCAAACGCAATGAAGGAATGCAGAGTAGGAATGACCGTCCACTCTCTTTCTCTCTTTCTCTTTAGTGCCGGCCACACTGGCGTACGGACGAAACGTTCCAAGAACTCCATCAACCAGTCAAGGAGGTCTGGCTGCGCCCTGGGCACCTGCACCGTGCACGATCTGGCACACCGTCTGCAACAGCTCAACAACAAGCTGAAGGTTGCTAGTGCACCCATCGATAAGATCAGCCCACTGGGCTACGGGCGGAGGCGCAGGTCGGTCCCAGAGAGAAGCATGAGCCTGCAGCGGGAGGAGGAAGCAGGAGGCCGCCTGCGGCCCGTGTGGAGGCTGCACAGGCTGGAGGCGCTGCTCAGGCGGACATGAGCGAACAGGGTACCCGCACAACGGGACAGAGGCGGCGGAAGCCCCCTTTACTGGGCTTGCAGGCCAACTCCGAAATTCTACGCATGCCTCAGACTCCTGCCAAGAGTTTCTCTGGCGCGTACTTTTCCCGAGCCGAGCGGCTGAGAGGGAAAAAGTTGGGCCTGCGCTGCGCATGGCCAAAGCTCGAGCGCAAAAACAACAGCTGTTCCACTAAGCACTGTGAAAGAAAGAGAGACAGAGACAGACAGAGAGAGAGAGAGAGGGAGAGAGAGAGAGAGAGAAGAAAAGGGAGAGGGATGCTGTGGTCAAGCACTGGAGCCGTGGCAGAGCACTGGGTGTGAGCTTAAAGATCAACTGCACTGATCCCCAGCACCATGGACTGACCACAGGCACCGGCCAAAAGAACAAACCTCCTCCCATGGGACAGAATGTTTCAATGTCCTCTCGCTACTCCTCAGACAGACAATTTGGCGGGATTACGGGACTCGAATGTCTTCCATATACCCTCTCTCAGAAGATCAAAACACCTCTGGACTTAAAGCCATCGAATTCATCTGGAAAAGATATCGATATCGATGATTCTAGGGAGATGGACTTTAAGCATAAGGCAACAAAGCTGTTTTCTGTCTCAAACCACCTTCTCGGACACTGTATGAGGGATGAATGCCTTAGATTATAGGAAAGAATGCCTTTGCCAGTCCATAAGGATTGTACTGTACTTGAACCTTATTATTGTTTTGTATAGAGATATGTGCAATCTATATGTAATGTTGTTTTTTGTTTTATTTTTGCCAGTATATGTATATATATGCCAAAAAATGTTAGATATTGTTATTTAATTGTTTTATATTCCTTTCTATTACTTAAAGAGAGCTATTTTTGTACAGGAATAAATAATAAGGGCATTGTATGTATGTTGTCTATTATTCATTTTGTGTCGTAAATGTCATATTGTTTCAAGCTGTGGTCATAGAGTGATATGTTTTGATGTCTGTAATAATATATTTGTCAATCGGATTTTATTTTGCCATGTCAGAGTAACATTGTAATTCCAATAAACCTTTTTTTGCATAAATCAAAGTTGCTGTTGCCAGTGGCTCATCTTTTCTGATCTTCAGGGCATGAGGGTTTAAAACAGAAGTGGGCTGATCTCTTAAAGTGCCTCAAATGTGGGTTTTCGGCTTAATGTGACACGTCAGATTTTTCACAAATCAGATCTTCAGATCTTTCACAAAATTGTCCTACATCAGAAACATGGCTGTGACCTAACATATAGCTGTCTTCATCATCCAGTGCAGCAAAGAACATGCAGGCTTGTCACACTGATGACAGATATGGTTGCTTTTGGGTCATTTACAAGCATAGATGTGAACCAACAAGACAGAATGATTGGATCAGACAATATCTCAGAATTGCCCCCCTTGGCTAGCTGATGCCTATGTTGCATTCCTTCTAGATAGATTGACAGATAACGTTATTAATCCCAGAGGGAAAGTCAGGTATTACAGCAGCACAGAAGTACAGTGAAAAGCAAACAAGAGCAACGCAAAGTAAAGAGCAAAGTAGCCTCCCGTATATGTACAAATACATAAACAGAAGGAAGATATCATAAGAGTGTAACAAAGCAGTTAAAGTGATTATTATTATTTAATTATTTATGTATTATATTCCTTTCTACTACTTAAAGAGAGTTTTTTTGGTACAGGAATAAATAATAAGGACATTGTATGTATGTTGTCTATTATGTATTTTGTGTATCATAAATGTCATATTGTTTCAGATTTAATTTTTCCATGTTAGAGCCTCAAACGTATGTCTCCACAAATGCGCATACGTGTAGACTGAGTGGAGCAGAATGTCCAAAGTAACAGGATGGCCAGATCATGGCTTGACCCAGAGAGTAAACTGAGCCTGGACTGAGACCAGCGTCTGACAGAAGACAGGCAGTCTGTCCAAAAGGATGCTGCTCTCTGAGGGAGGTATAGGGACGGTCTGTGCAGCATTCCCCCGAGGTGTAGAGCAAAGGCCTTTGCGCTAGTGTGAGAGGCTCACCGTAGGACGTTCCTATTAAACACACCATTAACATTCCTCTCCTAATGAGATGGAACTTCAGCTATGCACTTTTACTGTGTTGCCCATGCTGTTTTAATGCAGCAGTCCACAACCATTCACAGATTTATGCAGTACTAGAATAAACACTGTGAGCAATGGAGATGCTGTCTGCTTTTTTTTCCATAGATAAGATGAATTTATCTGTCTGCAAACATGTGTTTTGTTAGGTCTTCTTGAGCCGGGGTCTTTGTGTTTGGCTTGCTAGTACTGCACAAATTCGGCCTTACTATTTCCTTGTGGGTGGATTTGGTATTCTAGTCAATTTAATGCCAGTTTCTTGACATTTCTATCAATCAGGACTATCTAACATTGACATTTCTATCAATAGGGCCTAACTAGGGCACCACAACCAAGCTCTCATACGGTTTCCCAATCAAATCTTGTATTAGATTAGAAACATTTGTAAAATACACCCATAAAGTCTGGAGCAGTTATTACGGTGCAAATCTTTGCCCAGTTTTGACCATTAAAAAGTCATGCCCGGGAAGAAATCTTCCACTTGTTCTCTATAAAGTTTCCTCATCCACAGGCAATTTGAAAAGTAAATACACACTCCTGGCCAAGATGTACTAAAGGCAGTCTGAGCAGAAGCTCACCTCTCTCCCGTCTGTCTAAAAAAAGGGTCAAAAAGGCCAAAACGTAAACATGCTTTTCTCTCCCAGTCTGAGGTGACATACGTTGAGGGATGTACAGGAGAGAGGCCATTGAACTTCCTCTCTGACCCTTACAGAGTGAACACTGATGACCTCCCAGCTGGTCATGGACACTGCAAGGGTCAATTCAGGGGTAATGAACTACATTAGAGACGTTCTACAGCTCAAAGTCACAGTGCAGACATGTGTGAGTAATATTGAAGGACTGAGGATTTGAGAATCTGTGGGATTAAAGCTCCACCTAGTGGAAATGGTTGTTGCTGACAGTGGTATGTTGTTGGACTTGGCTGCTGCACATACCTAGCCCTATTTTTACTCATGTACAGTATGCTGTAGCCACGGCCGGAAATCCCTAGCGTACTATCTCCATCCTATCTTTCAACACAGTTTCATATTTATGCTCATATACTGTGGGTGTGTATTCTTTCCACGTTCAGATTTCTTGAATAGTAATATATCAGCTAACAATAAACAATAGTAATTTAAGGGAATATGGTCCTTTATGGGACTCTGAACCCGAGCCCAAGCAAGTTCATTTGCTTTTAATCAGCTGACTTCAATTTCAACCTAATTTAACAAAACTAATTAAAATCCATGATAGAACAGGGCCACAAACTACGTAGATTCCAGGTGAAACAGTGAGTCACTGAGGTGTGAACGCCCAAAGGCTCTGCTGTATTGTGTTTCATACTGCACCTCACATGATGTATTTTCTTTAAGATTACATGACACAAAGCTGTGGGTGCGGCCTGTTTCATTTTCATTTTGAGGTCGTTGCAATCAGCCAAATATAACAAGACAAGACACTCACGCAAATTTAGAAAAGATACATGCAGCGATGAAAAAAATGGAACATGATTTGTGCTCTAAAGTCTTTTTTATTATTAAATGACATTAGAGGATAAACCCAATGGCATTTTCTGGAAGGAAAAGTGAAAGGAGGACAGTAGGATAAAGTAGGAGATAAAGCTGTCCTGGTTTCTGTACATTTAAAAGCAAAACATCTGCCAGACATCTAGATGATCTTAAAGAGATGTATGGCTCATCAGGAAACATCAATATCATCAATCCTCCTCACAGAGCAGCGACTAAGCCACAAGGCCATTCTTTCCATACAAGTGTAATACCACAAGCATAAAGGCAACATTTCAGTTTAAGAACCACACTAATTATTTTTATTTATTTATTACTAAATAAAAAGCATTAATTTTGTTTTTCTCATCCTTAAAAAGTCATATTGAAAGCATTCCTTTATCTATATAAGAAAGTCAGAGCAACTTCCAATTATAAGCTACAGTTTCTGATAGCACAGTGCCACACTTAGTTTACTCAGTCAGGTATTGATCTTGCCTTGTCTATCTATCTTCCATGTTCATGTACCTCACCTGGTTCCTGTCTGCAGCTCCGCCTTCTTGTTATTTCACTAAGCTGTTCAGTCCTGGTGTATATAGGCCCCTGGGTCCAGCCTACAGACGCCTGTGCTGGGCCTACGTCGCTTGAGAGTAATGAGAGGAGAGAAAGAACATGGCCAAATGTTCACTGCTGATTCTGCTAATTCTCACAGACTGGGATTCGTGTGACTACTGGGATTTAAACTTATGATCTCCAGTCCATTGACTGGCTACTGTGCAGTGGCGCAACTATCTAACTGTCTGATCATTTGTTTTAAATTCTTTTAGTTTGAATTCTGACAATGCCACAACCGTCCACACTCACTAGTCCAAGCTACTAAGAGTAATGTAGGAGTCTTTTACTGAACTAAGTTAACAAAAACTAGTGTGTAAATAAATGCTTTTAACCTTATATAAGTTGACCTGTCAAGAATTTCTTTTCAGTGCTCAATAGTCATTATTTCCTGAGAGTGCTGCTATGTAGATAATAGACATCAGGACACGGACAATATAAAAGCATAGCAGGCAATAAAGCACATAGTAAATACTGTCAATAGGATGATACACTTACATTGCTGGGGTCATCCCTCTTTATGCTGATGGGTTCTAATGCTCCATTTGTGCATGGCTCCCTTTCCTAGGCTGCATCTGCAGGTGTTCGTGAGCTGTGCTGTACAGAGAGGTGAGTGGTCCCATCACTTACACTCCTGTGCTATCTTCAGTCAGTGATCGCTGAGAAGCAACAGGCCGGCAGTTATCTCCTGCCAACACATAAAGGCTGTGGTTAAATGACAGCATGCATTTTGCATCACCCCTACATCCTATATAAAGAAAGATTCTGTTCCACACATTCTATTATTGCAAAATTATTATAATTATAAGTCAGTATAAGTTAGCCTTATTTATAAATGTATTAATGTTCTGATTGAAGAACTCTCTTCGCTGTTATTATTAGAGTACTTCTCCTCTAAAAATGGGGTGCTTCTTTGACTGGTCATACGGTTTCCGAACTTTAAGGTGGTGCTGGATGTCCAGCCCATGAAGTCCAACTTTGCTCCTTCTCCAGTTTGTAAAAGTGATCACAGGCAGAATGTTCATGTTTCAGGTGTGGGGTATTTTGTGGAAAATGCTCTGTCATTTTAACACAACCCAAGAGAGCTAAGTGTTCGGGATAATTAACACTGTAATCTGGACCATCACAGGGCCAAAGAGCATCACTGTTAAAAAAATACAGGCTCCTAAATCATTTCTGACTCAAATGTAATTAAATGAAAAACATATCGATGAAATTAACATGACAGACATACTTGACAACAAGACATACTTGATACCTGATGTTTGCTTCTTTAGTTTACAACAGGAGCTGACATAGGCCAGTGTTACTAGCAAACACTGGGCTTAGAATGTCTCCAGTCTTATTTCCAATAATAATAAAAGCATGTAAATGTATCCAGATCTTCATTTGTTTCTCACAGACAAATCCAAGCACTTTAAAACATGAGTGCAGTCTATAATTCATATTATTATTACCACCATTAATCATCATTACTCTTATTACTCTTACCATCACTACGATTGTATTAGTTATACTATATTATGATTATGATTATGATATAATTATTTTTTATGATTATTTTGCACACCTGAGCAGTAGAACAGGCCTATGTGCTGGTTGGTGACTGTCATCAATAATCTATAAATTGTTCTGATCAAAAGAGGACAGATCCCCCTTGTGAGTCTTGGTTCCTCCAGCTCTGAGGGAGTTTTTCCTGGCCACTGTTGCCTTTGGCTTGCTCACTGGGGGTCTTTAGGGGTTTGTTGATCTCTTGTCTTTTTACCGATTACTGATTCTATAAAGCTGCTTTGTGACACTGCCAGTTGTAAAAAGTGCTATACGAATAAATTTGATTTGATATAAAATCAAAATAAACCTCAGTAATCAGAACCTCAGTCTAATATGTGGTTTCTTTTAATACTTTAAAAATAATGTAATGCTTTCACAAGCCCAAGTTCACATGAATTGCTAAAACTAGTCACCTAGCTAATGTCAGATGTTTCACTAGTAACCTTAAGCACATCAGCTAGCTCCCTAGCTAACAGCAGCTAGCTAATATTTTTAGCATTATGCTAGCTAGCGTGCTAGTTGGTTAATCAAGGTTAATATACCTACAAATGTCAAACAAATGCAATACAAATACAAATAATTAACAAATATTAAAAAATTATATATATATATATATATATATATATATATATATATATATGATATATGCTGGTGTACTAAAATAGTTAGCTAGCATTACCTCACGTAGCTAATGCTAGTGCTGCCTTACGTTTGCTCGAGGTTGACAGACGATTATACTAGCCAAGTTTTACTTTTTTATTTTAAGCTATCTCTAACATTGTGGTTTGGCCAAATGTGGTATAGTGAAGACATTTCCCTGACATTTAAACGTTTAAACTGGACAGTATCTGTCTCGGTCATTAGCTGTGGGTCTGGTATTGATAGCGTTAGCCTTGCAAGTCCAGTCGCCTTGTCGGCAGATATTGACCAGCGGTCTTTTAAGCAGTCTGGAGCACAATAAAGACTTTTATTTATTTGTTTATTTATTTAAAAATTGCAAAATAAATGTATAAAAAAATAAACAAACGTGTATATTTAAATAATAATAATAATTATTATTATTATTATTATTATTATTGATGATGTCACATGTAAGGACACAAGGACAACTGACTTAAATTATTAGCCTAATATTTCTCAATTATTATTTAAAAACAGCGATTTGTTTTCACACCATTTGGATTCGTTATCCTGAAATAACGCGATAAACCATTTGTACTTATATTATGTCAAAACGAATAACTCAGGATCTCGAGTTAGGACCAAATGTTTGGATTAGTCATTATTCACACACAAACCTCAAAAAGCTCGAGTTTGACCAAATATCTCGATGAAAGAAGTATCTATTATTTCGAGATAAGTCCAACCGTTTTGACATATTTCTGTGAGGTCGTGTCTCTTCAGATCGTCTCCAGTGAAGGGGCTCTCCACACGGGGGCACCTCAGACTCTGGCGGGCGTTTGAGAGGGGAACCGTTTACAAAGACCTGCTCACATTCATCAGACCTTCAGGTCGTGCAAATGAGCGTGTGGGATGTGTACAAGCGAACCGCCTGCGTTTCCAAATCGCGCCCTGACGCCTGAGCGAGACTGCGGTCGAGGACTGGAGGGCTGGAGGAAAGGGGGAGGTGGGAATCCCCGCTGTGTGACACTGCTGCTGCTGCTGCTGAAACGATGCTCACCACAGCCTACCTGTGAGAAGCCGACAGCGGCTAATGTTAGCAAGCGAGGCAAAGTTTAGAGTTTCTGCAAGGCGATTAGACATGCTAGTGTGTGAGTAGCTGGTGGTTTGAGCGGCTCCTGATGGCCAGTGAGCATTAGCCGTTATTTCGCCGAGTCTGAGTTTCTCTGTGTCATTCAGGTGGAGACGGTGGAGTGAAGGGGAGCAGGCTCTGTTTGTTCCCTCTCCATTTCCCCTGAGGGACTGTCCCTCAGCTGCTCCCCCTCACAGTGAGGCTGCAGGTAGGGCTGAGCTCAGGGCGGTTCACCGTCGAAAACAACGCCATGTGTAGCCGTAACCTGTTAGGACTGATGTAGCTCGGTGCTGTTTTGCTCTTCATGTGATGATAGCTCAAAGTGGTCGTTTGTTGCAGTCATGTTGCTCTTCCTCTTCTTCTTCCTCCTCCTCCTCATCCTCATCCTCCTCCTCCTCCTCATCCTCTTCTCACAGGCCTGACAGAACAGAGAATGAGGAGAGCAGACAGCCGCCTGGTGAAGCAGCTATCTAGTCCCTGTTTAGGAAATGGTGAGTCCCTCACTCTCTGACACTGAAGCATGAGGTTTGGTAGGCCTATGCATCCACATACAGAGCTATACCGAGCACAAGGCAGTCTGACCTAACCAACGCCTGTCTCTTTATGTATTTATGTATTTATCCTGAGGGGAAATTATTTTTACCTATTATTATTTTAAGAGTATTTGCTGGTCGCTCTGTCCCACTGATTTCCCCTGAAATCTTGCATAATTCATTTGTACGATGTAAACCGAGCCGTTTAAAGTGGAATCAGACCTCTACCCTTTCTAACTCCTCCTAAAGCTCCTTCACAGAAAGCTGTTATACAGTCATACATGCGTTTAAACCCCGTCCATGGTGGGGAGGTACATGCAGAATAAATAAGATGCACCACTGCTTTGTCATTATCAGCATTAAGTATAAAACTTAGACATGTAGGGTTGCTGGTTGTTCTGCAAAGTTAATAAAAAGGCTGTGTCACAACTACTATAATGCAAAAATACTCATAACTCCTTCATTTCTGAGTGTCCTACATCTTTGTTTTTACATCTAAAATCTTGAATTAGGATAAAACTGTGAACTCTTGAAGAAATGCAGGCAAGCAGCATTTATTAACCCAGGCGTTGACACAACCTTGAAACCACATACATGTCCGGTGTTTAATCTACAGGTTCATTATGATTCAAAATGAAAAATAAATCGTTCAATGATGACCAACAGAGTCCCGTCAATCAATACCCCCCATGCAAGCCACAGACATGCTCACCATTCCAGTGGAGTTGCGTTAGAAGCTGTTTAATAATATGCCTGGCTTTGTGACTTGGAGAAGGCATGTGCTAGCCTTCACCCTCAGCCTCACTCCAGGTACTCCTAGCTAGTGGGCAGGAATTGCCTAGATGGCTAAATTAGGGAGGTAATTGGGTGCTAGTAGTTCTGGGACAATTTCAACCGATCAGTGTTAGAAAAGATGTTTAACATGTTCTGTTGACAATGCACACTCACATAATGCACTAATACTTGGTGGTTAGAGTCCTAAGAAGCTATTGTGAAAGCTGGTAGTGGGCAGCAATGCCTGCTCCTGCTGATGGTACACTATTAAACACCAGTTAATGTGCTGTTCTGGTGTGTACTGTCACAGGCAAGCGGATACGAGATTCCCTTTTGTTTTCATTAACTAAACCGAGACAAAAATGGAGAACTGCAGAAACCTTGTTGGGACAGGTTGGAAACAGGATTTTGGGTGTTCATGGGTGTTTTGTTTACTAGGAAGATTTAACCTGAGACAGACAACCTTTACTGTTGTTAAAATCCAATTATGGACCTAATGGTAGGAGGTGAGCCAGAATCCAGAGGGAACACGAGTTCATTACCCCGAGATCCCAAAATACTACTGGTCGTGTTATTGGGCAAACCATTTTCTCTGCCCCTGATGGTGCTGCAGTGTTGGCATCACTGTGCTGCTCTCAGTCTGGAGTTAGTTAGACAGCAAAATGAGCAACAACTGTTGAAAGTGGATCAATAAAAGTATTACTTAAAGTATGTAATAACTATGACCGCATCCTGCAATCAGACAGAAGTCAAGAGACTTGCTGTATTGGTAAACTCATTCCATGTGTTTGAAGGCTCTGAAATATAGCGATGAAGGCAGAATGGGCTTTGTTTGTCTGTGTCTTTAAGAAGGGCAAGTTATATGCACTCAGGCGATATCAGAGACTGAGGACAAGCTGTTCTGCTGTTCCGGAGCAGTGGGCTTTTCTCTCCTCCCCCCCTTTGACCTGCACTACAGCTCTCAGCCTGGGCTATTAAAATCCAGCCAGCATCCCATTAATCTCTCATGTAGCTCAAATCCCTCAGCCGGCCATCTGATCCACACCTCTTACTGATCAATGAGATGAAGAGAATGAGTGCAGAGGCGCAATCTGAAGCTTCATTCATCTGATTCAAACATAGCCCATTCTGTCTGATGAATCCTTCACTCCCAGTTACTTGCTCCCACAATTGAAAATAAAAAAGATCCTGTGTGATCCAGACACTTCCTATACACCTTACAATACTAGTTGTACTTTTAGGGTCAGGCTACAGTGGTGGTGCCGGCTGCCGTTTAGGGTCAGGGTTAGTTTGGAGCCCCGGTGAGATTACAGATAAAAGCAGCTGTTACAGCTGATCCTGCTGTCCATGCGTGGGACGCTTGTGAAATAATAAAAGGCACAGATAGGACAAAGCCCCAAAAGAGCTCGGTGAACAACAGGCGGATCAGGTAAGCCTCACCCCCTCTACCCTTTCTCACGCACACTGTTAACAGCCAGCACAGGATCATCCCATGCTGTCTGCTGTAAACAGGCCAGCGTTCTACAGTTTCAAATTGGCCGGAGGGCTGGTGTGTAAACAAATTGGAAATGCATGGAGTGCTGCGTCATCGGCCAGGCCAAGCTTTGGAGATGATGCGAGACCGGGGTTTGTTACGGCCGTTGTTACCTGTTCACTGAATGACAGTTCCCCTAATGGACAACAGGATTAATTATTTTGAGCTCCAACGCCCTGCTCCGGCTCCAAGGTCATAGAACGGGATTAATGATTGGTTGGGGGTAGGGGTTGTGTTGGTTGGAGCTGTCAGTCAGACAAGTAGTAATGGCTGGGGCTCTGAGGTGACATGATGGACAGTGTCAGGGGCTCTGTGGTGATCCTAGTAAGAACAGTAGAGGGTTGTTATAAAGACTGGGGGATACGTGTGTATGTGTGTGGGAGGGTGTGGTAGAACATGGGGCTTAGACATGGAGAGACAGTCCACATGCAGTGCACTTCCAGTCTGTTGACAGGCAGTTGCGACATGCTCCCAGGATTAGTGGCTCTGCAGACATTATGCCGTTGGTCTCTTAAAATAGAGAGAGATGGAGGCGGTCAAGAAAACAAAAGCGCGACGTCCACAAAGCAGCGATTCAGAGCAGTACTGGACTTGACCCACATCACACAGCCAAACGTGCATCTGTCCTTGCGCAGACCAGAACCAGAGCAGAAATGGCAGTGGCGGGGGCTGAAGGTAAGGGTGGCTGCAACAACACAACTGTGTGTGTGGGAGCTTGCAGAGGTTGATTTAAGAGCGAGGTATACACATTAATGTCAGAGTCAGCGAAACTTGAGTTTCTCACCACATCGACTAGGGCATTGTGTCGGGCTCTTGTTCAGTTTGTTGATTTCCCTTCTGAAATACATCTACAAAATGTCAGAAAACTGCTATGTACAATCGAGTGATCCCAGGTGTGGGATTGACAAACTCTGCTTGCCTCAGCCAGTGAGCATAAAGGCGTTTCTTGTTCATGATGCATCTAGATTTTGGCCAGAGTGGGGAAAACATATGACTGATTTGAAGAAACTAAATTTAAGGTTTATTTGGTTTTCCAGAGAAGGATAAAGTCTCCTTGTATCTCTGTTGTAGGACACCAGGCTTAATCCCTGTCTGGGAAATCGACTCAAAGTGCTTTAGCAGGGTTCCCACTTGCTATGGAAAATCTGGAAAACCTGATAATTTAGAGACTTGTTTTCCAGTCATGTAAACACCAAAAACAAAAAAGGGAAAACATGGAAAAGTTGAGCTCAGAAGCCATTAAGCCTCACATTTAAAAACACTAGGTTGAATGCTACATCCAGTGTGCGTGTGAATAAGCTTTTAATACGCTAATATCTGCAACAAGGCAGCTCTCCAGGAAGTTGCTTCCAGTGGGTTGCTGTCCACTGCTGTAGATTATTTGAGACAATCATTTTACACCACCAAAGAAGCTCTGGTCTCTTCAGCATGCTTCTTCAGTTCCAGTCCTGGAAGGCCAGCAGAGTCTGATGATTTTCCTGCTCAGAAACACCTGCTTCAACTGAATCTGTTAATTGCCAGGTTTAGTGGGTGCGTTTGAGGAGGGGAATTACTAAACTTATTCCATAGTATGTCAAGAGTGGGGACTCCCTGTAGTCTACAGTTTAAGTGTGGACATTCATGAATGTCTTGCATCAGTTGGGTCACATGGTCCAGCACTGGAGCTTGATGACCCTGGGCTACAGGCTTCTAACAGTCCGTTTGTGAAAATGTTGAAGAGCAAAAAACATTGATCTTTCATCTTCACCATTCAAAGCAGGGTTCTTCTGAGGGACAGTGTCCAGCAAAGTTTGGTCATTTTCCTCCTCAAACACGCCCACTAAACCTGGCAATTAACAGATTCAGTTGAAGCAGGTGTTTCTGAGCAGGAAAATCATCAGACTCTGCTGGCCTTCCAGGACTGGAACCGAAGAAGCATGCTGAAGAGACCAGAGCTTCTTTGGTGGTTGATGAAATGATTGTCTCATATAATCTACAGCAGTGGACAGCAACCCACCTCCTGGAGAGCTGCCTTGTTGCAGATATTAACTCCAACCCAAATGTAACACCGCCTTTCAGCCAGTGTAAAGGCAGCGCTCCAGAAGCGTGGTTGGAGACAATGCAAATCTACAGCGTTAATGGAGCTTGAATGGTTTTTGTTGTGTTCCAGCTGCAGTTCTGAATTCGTACAGCTTGGTAGAACCCTTTGAGCTTTCGCAGTGTGTGGGACCTGCTTTAGATCCTTCTTTCTGGGGTGCACAGCTGTTGGGTGACAGCAAGTGAGCGAGTGCACAGACCCGTCTGGAATGTGAGCTTAAGGAATAGACATTCTGCCTCACAAAGGACAGCCGAGGTTGTTGCCTGCTACCAAATCTAAGACTTGGCCGAGGTCCTGTTTATGAAGCCGGAGGGGGTCAGTTATTGCCAGGATTCCAGTGCTAGGTCTGTCCACACTGAGACATGAGCGTCTTTATAAAGCAGCGTGTATGCGACCCACTGTGCTTTGGCCCACTGACCAGCTCTGTAAACAATTTGGCCTAGAAACACACCTGGCACTGTAAGGTTATTTCTAGCTATGTTGATAGGAACCAAGATATACATGACAGAGGTGATTACGAGCACGGCTGTGAGCTGAACAGCTATGTTGCCACGGGTTTGGAGACACAGTAATGATATTTTATTTTATAGTATAAATACTTAAAGTATTAAGTATTTAGTCTTATGATCAAATAAAGCTTATTGTTTGTGTGGATTTTAGGTTAAAGATTAAAACTTTAAATCCTGTTAAATAATTTATTGGTAATTTTACCCCATTTTCTACAATTTCCACAATTTAGAAGGCCAGTTACCCAATCCCTTGTTCATGTGAGCTTCTCTTATCACTAGCAGTGTCCCAACACATGGAGGTTGAAGACATGTGAAGCCAGCCAGCACCTCTTTTCGAACTGCCGCTGATGCAGCATCGCTCAACAGCCAAGGAGCTCAGATCAAATTGTGGCTTCCTAGCCTCTGATACAACAGCTAACAGGCCCCTGTGTTGACCAGCATCACACTAAGAGTGATGTGGGGAGAAATTACCATCAGTCCACCCCTGAAAGTAAAATTCCAATTGTGCTCTCCCTTACTCTGGCTGCTGATGGCAAGCAGCATGACCAGCATGCAAATAAAGTGTGTTTATCCTACTATGATCCAGGCTGACTGAGCAACCTGACCAGCTCCCAGTTCCTTTTAAAGTATGCAGTCAAATCACTTTGTTTGTTTAAGTATCTTAAGTATCGTATTTTGTTTTGTTCATTGAAAGGCCACAAATGAACTTTTTGAGTTCTTCACTGCGGCACGTGGCAGATGAAATCATGTCTGTTAATAGTGCCGAGAGCACCCTCTGCTACAACAAAACCAAGGATCGGGAGTGAGTGGGACTTTAAAAGCAGATACCTGATCCATAAAAAAAATACCTGAATTGACCAGGAGTCCCTGGATTGGATCGAGACATCCCTAATGTAAATGACTAGGGATGCATGGTGACATCAGAATCATACCAGTATCTGCAAATACTGTTTGTTTAGACGTGACCATAATTTCTAACCAATATTAATAATATAAGTGATGTATTGTTTTTACTTTGGAAGAGCGGAGTCTTGCTAGGCTACAGTGCTAAACAATTTGCTGATCGTTTTGCTGCTTTTGTAACCCAAAGCCACATGATCCGATCCACTCCACATCCACATCTGCTAAAGAATGACTGCATTAACAACACTGCTTATATTTACAGTAAATTCTCAGGGTAACAGCTTCAGCCTGAACAGCAGAGTAGTACATCAGTACATCATCGACGTTTCTTTTTCCTATAAGTGAATCAGTGTTACTGTTTTTGTGCAGACATGCCCCGGCAGTTCCCAAAGATCACCCTGAGTGATGTGGATGAAGAGGTGCGTCTGCTGGCTGAGAAAGTGTATGCCTCTGCGTTGAAGGAGGAGGAGAATAAAGATGCTATCTCCATGTACACGGTGCCAGAAGACTGCCCCATCGGTCTGCAGCAGGCCAAGGACCGAGAGCTGCTCCGGGAACTGGCTGAACAGCAGTCTGAGGAAACAGCCAAGAGGTCAGCAGGAGCACACAGCAGGCCATGAGAATTTCAGTATCACCTGGTGCTGAAGCACACCACTGTTCCTCACAGCAGTGCATTGTACACATTCAAATGTTTGTACTTCAGCTATAGTCTAGAGATAATATCTAATGTGATGATAGAGACATTGGGTGTTTAAATGGAACATAGAAAACTAAGAAGGGGGGGGGGTGAAAAGGACAGATTTGTGGATTTAAGAGCATGTAGGGCATGTTCAAATCACATAATATACACTGTGAGGGCAAAAGTATTGGGACACATCTCGTAATTACTGATTTTTGTGATTACCCATAGTCACAGATGTAAGAAAAACAAGCACCTAGCCATGCAGTCTGCCCTTACAAACATTTGTGAAAGAACCATTGACTCTAAAGAGCTCACTGAATTCCAGTGTGGTGCTGATTGTAATAGTATGCCACCAAGTCAGTCAGTCAATGAAATTTCTTCCCTCTTAGATATTCTACCATCAGCTGTGAGTGGTATTATTGAAAAGTGAAAGTGTTTAGGAACCACAGCAACTCAGCCACAAAGTGACAGACCACTTAAAGTTAGAGTGGGGTCACAGAGAGCTGAGCATAGTGCATAAAAGTCCAACGCTCTCCTCACTTAATAACTGCTAGAGCTGCAAAAAGGGGGGGCCAGCCCCATAGTAATGCTCATGGATTTAGAATGGGATGTCATAAAAGCTGATGTAGGTGTCCATATAGTGTGTGTACGTAATATTTAAAGTAACAGCGTGTAATTCCAATGATGTATTGATCATTTACTACATCTGCGCTTTTTAAAATAAAGTGTGAGGAGTTCATGTAAAAAAAAAAAAAAAAAAACCTAAAGGGTAAATTTATATGCAGTAATGATTTATTGTCTTTTTCAAAGTCACGGCTTAAGTGAACATGATACAGCAAACGTTTTACAGCATACGTTTTTGACGTTATATGGAAAGATTTGATTTTTTTTCGTGTGTTTTAAATGTTTAGGAAGAAAAGTTTCAAGATGATCCGGTCTCAGTCCATGTCCCTTCAAATACCAGTGGTTGTGGATTGGGCTCGGACTACAGCCACTCCACTCATGTCCCCTGCCTCCACTTGCCCCTCTGTTCCAGACAACTTCCCTGAGTACCAGAGAGTCACTATCAGTGGAGATTACTGTGCTGGGGTAAGATTGATTTAAATTAAATATTTTAAAAAGTATTTATCAAGCCTTTATAATGGTGTATCTATAAAAATCTATGAAAAAAAGATGTGCATGTGTCTGCCAGACCCTGTTATATATATATATATATATATATATATATATATATATATATATATATATATATATATATATATATATATATATATATATATATATATATATATATTAATAGGAGCTCTCAGTAGGAGAATTTTAAACCCACCCCTACCTATCATTAAGCAATACGGCAGCCACTGATATTGTGTTTTACTTAGATGATTTACTGATTTAACAGTGGCTTTAAAGTGAGTTAAACAGAGTAAATATGACCAACCTACACTTTACTGCTTTTAAAAGTGCTTTTTAGTTTTTAAGTTAAGACATTCTAAGAGGTGCACGGTAAAAAAATGCTGGTATCAGAATACTGTGATGGGTGACTTAACATTTGCCTTTAATTTGAATGAGAACATAAAGTCTATTGTCCCTCTGCATTTAGATCACAGTCGAAGATTATGAACAAGCAGCTAAAAGTCTTCTGAAAGCTTTATTTATTCGAGAGAAGTATTCAAAGCTAGCTTACCACCGCTTCCCCCGGACTACCGCCCAATTTCTGCGCAGTGCTGAGAGTGCTCAGTGGAGAGAGGAAGATGAAGTCTTGCCAGGTATGTTTACACTTACTTACAATTCTGTGTTCTCGTGTAAGGATTGAGCACAGATTTAGACCACTTTCTAAAATCCTGTTGGTTCAACCATCCACTGTGCAGATCTCTGCCCATGCCCTGTAGAGGGAGAGGACCCCTACAACATGGAGAACATTCCAGAGAACCTGAGCTATGAACTGAAAATGAAGGATGGGATTATATATGTGTATGACAATGCTGAGGCTCTTCGTCAAAGCAGACCCCGCTGCCTGCCTTACCCAGACCTGGAGACATTTGCCTTAGACATGAGCCATGTGCTGGCCATGATCGCTGATGGCCCTACGTGAGTGTGTGTGTGTGTGTTTGTTAGCATTACAGCAAACAACATGAACTCAACATTTAAACATGCACCGAAAAGCAGCTCCAACATGTCTAGATCTGGATCTCTTTTGTATGTAGAAAAACATACTGCCACAGACGACTGAACTTCCTTGGGTCAAAGTTCTACCTGCATGAGATGCTCAATGAAATGGCTGAACTTAAAGAACTCAAGGGTGTCCCACACAGGGATTTCTATAACGTGAGGAAGGTATGACTCTGTACCGTCACCTAATTTAGCTTTCTGTAGGTAGTATGTTCAAATCCCATGTATTTAAACTTAAGAAATAAATCACTAAATCAGCTAAACAATCAGGTATTGTTAGAACAAACAGTACAAAAAAAAGTATGTATTTTTTTAATTTTTTATTTATATAATGTCAGTGTGTGTGTGGGGATATATTTATACTGTTTACTTATGTAAGTTATTATGGGTTTTTATTGCTCGTTCACAGGTAGATACACACATCCATGCAGCAGCCTGCATGAACCAGAAACATTTGCTCAACTTCATCCAGACCACCTATAAGACAGATGCAGAGCGTGTGGTGCTGGAGAAGGCTGGACACAGACTGACCCTCAGACAGGTTTTTAACAATCTCAGTATGGATCCCTATGACCTCACTGTGGACTCACTGGACGTACATGCTGTAAGTGACAGCAGGTGGCCTTTGGATATTGCATTTGTTGTAGTTAATTTTTTTTTTTTTATCTTACATTTTGTTGCATTGATGTGGGTTGGCTTTAACTTCTTGCAGGGCAGACAAACCTTTCATCGCTTTGACAAGTTCAACTCCAAATACAATCCGGTGGGTGCAAGTGAGTTACGGGAAATTTACCTAAAAACTGACAACCACATCAAGGGAGAGTACTTTGCTCGCTTGATCAAGGTAAAGAAAGACCTCCGACCTCATCAGTTCCACCTCCTATAGTCACATCACATGCGATGTTCTTCATTACTTTATCACCAGTCTTCCACAGATTCATTTCTTATTTGTCAGGAAGTTGCTCATGATCTAGAAGAGAGTAAATATCAGCATGCCGAACCCCGCCTTTCTATCTATGGCCGTTCCACCGAAGAGTGGGACAGCCTTTCCCATTGGTTCATCCAGCACAAAGTCCACTCTCCCAACATGCGTTGGATCATCCAGGTGCCCAGAATATAGTAAGTGCTACAGACTCTGTGATGTACATCCCTCAGGCAGTCACGTTCATTCATGAGCCTTTGTGTTTAATACATTTTCATGTCTTTGCAGTGACATTTTTAAGTCACGGAAGCTGATTCCTAACTTTGCTAAGATGCTAGAGAACATCTTCCTTCCCCTGTTTGAGGCCACTGTGAATCCTCAGAAGCACAAAGAACTTCATGTCTTTCTGAAATATGTGAGTTACATTCACAGCTGTTTCTTTTCTTCTTATTTTTTTAATACATAAAGTGCTCCACTGACCAAATAGGAGCACTTTATGTAGTCCATACTCTATTAGTCTTCTTTCACCTGTTCTTCAATAGTCAGGATTCTACAGGACCACCATAGAATAAGTTATCATTTAGAATAAGGTGGTCATTCTCAGCCCTGCAGTGACCCTGAAATTGTGGTGGTGTGTTAGTGTGTTGGGCTGGTATGAGTAGATCAGGCACAGCAGTGCTGCTGAAGTTTTTAAACACTTCTGGACTGATATTTAATCCAACCCACAAAGAATATCCAGCCAACAGGGTCCTGTGGGCAGCGTTCTGTGACCACTAATATAGGCCTAGGGGTTGACCAACACAAACTGTATAGCAACAAATGAACTTCTGTCTCTGACTTTACATCTACTAGGTGAACCAACTAGGTAGGGGTCTCTAAACTCCAGGAGCACTGCAGTGTCTGATCTACTCATCCCAGCATAATGCTCACTAACACACTAGTATGAAGTGTCACTGCAGTGCTGAGAACTACAGAGTCCTCCTACATGGTCAGTGGAGCTGATATAATGGACAATGATAGAATGGCTAAGTTGGTGTATGGTAACACCGAACAAAACCCTTTAACTAAATGTCTATAGCATCCTATTTTTAATTTGTGTTGCTTCTAGTGATTATCCTGCAGAGATTATCCAGCTGAATCCCATTCTACATCGAGATGGTCTTGAATGCCTAATTAACTGAATGATGTCAAATCACAATGGATTGTTAACAACCTGTTCAAATAAATTAGTATTTAAAGAAATAAATATGTAAATAAAGACTTGGCAACAAGTAAAAATAACAGTGCTTATGTCCATAACTTTGGCTCTTCTGTTGTTTCCTTCTCCTACATCAGGTGACAGGCTTTGACAGTGTGGATGATGAGTCTAAGCACAGCGATCACATGTTCTCTTATAAGAGCCCCAAACCTGAGCAATGGACCACAGATGACAACCCACCCTACAGTTACTACCTCTTCCACATGTACGCCAACATCATGGTGCTCAACAATCTGAGGAAGTAAGTGTGTGCTCAGTTATCAGATACTCGAACCTGTCCAGGCTGGACATTTCTATTAGATGGAGGCCAATGCATCACCTGTCAAAGTAGGGAACTGCCTGCAATGCTCACACCACTAATGGCCTTACTGGGTTTGCCTTAATTGTTCCAGTAAAGAGAGGCTGTTGAACCGCAGGGCTTAGAGGTACTTTGAATAATCTCTGGAGGACGTACACAGTGAATGGGTTTCCAGTTGCATGGATATATGGGAGAGAGTCCTGCAGTGCAGCCGGCCTTCTATAAATACCCCCATATCAGTAGCACTTATGTGTTGGGTTACAGTTGAAGTTCTTGGAAAGAATGCGGTACTGTGAGGGGGAATAAAAGGTGTTCAGTGTTCATCATTCTGGGTAAAAGCAGAGGTAACAGTCACCACAGACCACAGAGCATATTTTGAAATGGTGGGACATCAGTCCTTCCCCAGTGGTGTCACGTTCTTAGCTTTATAGCGATCACTCACTTTGCTGCAGCCTGACCAGGAAGCTAAACCAGCAATGATGACGCTGAGGTCAAGGTTGTGGTACAAGTGCACTGAGTAGACCAGTATGTTGTGATAAGCGGTTCTTCTTCTATAATAGATAATAAACTGAAGCTAAGAATATATGTGAAGGACAAATCTAGATTTTGTACAGTACCCCCACCCCCCACCATGGTCCATCATCCTTCTTTAAGAGAGTGCATTATATATTTGCCCATAGGGAAAGAGGTCTGAGCACCTTCCAATTCCGACCACACTGTGGCGAGGCTGGCTCCATAACCCATCTGGTCTCAGCATTCCTCACCGCAGACAACATCTCTCATGGCCTGAACCTCAAGAAGGTACAGTGCGGCAGCGTGCCTGCAGCTTTTAGCTTCGGCTTGTCCAAAACACTTTTCATCTGCATGGCAACCTTAACTCTCCTTATCACATTGTTGTATTACATTTAGAGAGGTGCAATGCTTCTACTGCCTCTGACTGCATGAGTGATGAGTGCAGGATCACAGGAACCACTGTGATGCAGTACAGACACATGCTAAGACATGCTTATGAAATGAGCGGAACAGAAATGCATCTAAATTCTTTTTTGTGTGTGTTCTCAGAGTCCCGTCCTGCAGTACCTCTATTACTTAGCTCAGGTGCCTATTGCCATGTCACCTCTTAGCAACAACAGTCTGTTCCTGGAGTACTCCAAGAATCCACTTAGAGAGTTCCTGCACAAGGGCCTTTGTGTATCTCTCTCGACTGATGACCCCATGCAGTTTCATTACACTAAGGTCAGACACAAACCGGCACCACCAAACGGCTCCATATAATGAGACTTCACAAATCTTTGAGGTGCACAAAGCTTCATCAAGCGTGGTGTTTGTGTTTTGTTCTTTAGGAAGCTCTAATGGAAGAGTATGCTATTGCAGCCCAGTTGTGGAAGCTCAGCACATGTGATTTGTGTGAGATTGCCAGGAACAGTGTGTTGCAGAGTGGGCTGTCCCATCAGGTAATACCCCTCCACCGTTTTGTCCATGCTCACACACTTCTCTCATGGAGGTCTTCATTTGGATTTCAGTGAGGCTGGGAGCACAGTATGACTTACTGTCAACCACATTGACAAGTTGTCTGCAACCTTAATAAAGAACAAATTTAGAGATCATTGTTCATCATTTTTGTGGAGGGCCAGAGTCCCGCACGGTTTTGCACATTTCCTGTTCGAGCAGATTCAACTCTCCTGTTAATTGCCAGGTTTAGCCGGCGTGTTGGAGCAGGGAAATGAGCAAACTGTTATGTACTCTGGCCCTCTGCCCCTGCCTGAGTAACTTCAGGCACCAAACTAAATGTGTTGGCTGATCGACTGCATTTATAAATACATTCTATTCCTTTAGTTACTGCTAATCAAATGAATATCAGAACTAAAAGGTCAGTACTGAAGCCCTGTCCACCTTCATTCCTCCTACAGGAGAAAAAGCACTTCCTTGGGGCTGACTATCTGAAGGACGGGCCTGAGGGGAACGACATTCGGCGAACCAACGTAGCTCAGATCCGCATGGCCTACAGACACGAGACACTGTGCAATGAACTCAGCTTCTTGGTGGATGCAGTGAAGTCTGAGGTTCTGGTCTCACAACCACAGTGACCAAGCTGCACAAGTTCTCAAAAGAACGTATCCATACATACCCCTATACTCATGCATGCTCCCTTTTAGATGAGATTGCATGCATCAGGGCCAGCAGCGTGCTGGTAATGACATTGCTGCTCAGGTTGATGGGGCGGAATAAAACCCTGCCACACTGTAGCCCACAATGTCTTCCAATCTTCCATGTCAAAGCAGGTATATGAATGTCTGTGTGCTGTTGCATGCGATTTTTGCACTTAGCGACACATCCTCGGCACTCCAGATGTAAAGTGGGTCAGGAACTTGGGAAGTGACTGGCGGTAGAAAGACAGGGGAATAGCTCCCCCTTGTGGAAATATGGAGAAAGCAATCTTGAGGCAAAGTGAGGTAAATCGTGGCCTTTGGCATGAGCCCTAATAGCTATTTCAATGAGACTATAGACAAAGGGACCGCTCCTGGTCACCCACACTTAACAAAACTTCATAACTGCTAAGTCCAGGTGAGTTTGAGCACAGAAATCCTCAAAATGTGCTGGATTGAGGTCCTTCAGAACTGGAGCTAGACACCTCTAGACTAGCTGGACTGGCTGCCGATACAACAGTTCCAACTGTAGTAATGACTCAGATCTGGTCCATGTCCTTTATCCAGCACAGCCACTACACCACAGCCACTGTGAGTTAATATATAAACTAGAGTAATTATTCATAAACCTCATTTGTTAAATGTGTTGGACACTACAAACAAAACACTTGAATCACTTGACCCATATATATCATGCTTTATTTGTTATTAGAAGTTCTTCATGATGTACTGTGTGTTTATTGCCTGCTGCCTCTGGTGGCCTTTTCATCCCACTTGATTTAGCAACTGGTCAGAAACATTGCACATACTGTATAAAGGTATATATTGTATACTCAACTGTACCTAAATATTCTTTATATTGTAGTGACTAATAAATTGTTCCATAGGAGGATGAAAAAGGGATGTCATTTTCAAGCCAAATATTTTGTGCTAAACATGAGAGAACATGGGTTACTGGTGTTCTCTGCTGTGAGAAAAGTGGAATGTTTGCAATTTGTGAAGGCCATCTAAAAGCTCACCTTTCTGTTCAGCTAAGATCAACTGAACCATTCTTACTCTGTGAGAGTGTTAAACTGGTGTTTTTCGTTGGGCTACCTTCATACGTTAATTCAATGAGTGGGACTTGTATCTACTGCTGTGCCACCTGTCTTGTCATTGGTGTCGTTTATGGAGAGGACACTGGGACAAGGCTTTTTTTTTTTTTTTTTGTGTCCTATTTTGTGATACAGCGATTGTTGAATTTGTGGGCAAATGCCAATATCCGATTTTTAGTGTCCTTATCTATTTATGCTATTTGGGACTACATCGTCTTGGGCTAGTGATACAGAGAAATATCTATTGTGTAAAAATTAAATACATTAATAACTAACAATTCCACAGTAGTCCAGTTTAACCTAAGCGCACAAAAATATTGGAACACCTGCTTATTCATTCATTGTTCAGTCATTTTTTTCTCTCCCTGAAATCAAAGGTATTAAACAAAAAACAAAAAAACTTTATCATGTTTCTGTTGGGGTTACTGTCTCTACTGACCAAGGAAAGCTTTGTATTGGATTTGACTGCATTCAGTGGCAAGAGCATTGATGAGGTTCTGAGAGTATTTGATGGAGCAACAACCATCTTTCCAGAGAACACAGTTCCACTGCTCTAAAGCTTCGTGCATAATGCATCTGTAAATGTGAACACATTCCCTCTGGGGGGAAAAGTGTTTCTTACAACATCGCCTCAACACAAATCAAAATCCGTTTCTTTCAAGTCCAAGATTGAGTGAATGTTTAGTTCTTAAAGAATATTGCTCCAAATGCTGCAACATATTGAGATGGTTTAAGGCTGACAATGTCCCCCAAAAAATGTAGAAACCAGCACATTTGTAAATAGCTTTCAGTGGAAGTCAGAATAAAATAAATCCAGCCCATGTTGGAGTGTGTCAATGTGAAGAACACCTTGCTAGCAAGATTGAGGATAACTATTGACCCACAAACGGCAAACATGGCGGCCTACTGGCATTTTGCTCACCCTGGGGTGGTGGTTAAGCAAAGTATTAGACAAAATGTCACTTGTTGCTCATTGACCATCAGCAGACCATTTCATACTTTTGTAAGTAATTTTTCTAACATTAAGGTCTTTGCATTCAAAGTCAGCTTGAGAAGATTATAAACTATCTGGGTGATCTGAGGGTGGCCAGGCAGTGCCCAACGGTCAGCGGGGTGCCGACCTTACCAAGACACAGTTGAGTGATATATGCTCGATTTATGATCATTTATGGCAAAAATGGAAAAAAAAAAAACAAGGATGTCGCCGTAAAATGCCATGTTTTCAACTACTAATTGGCCCATTTATTATCTACTGTCATTTGGGGGGAAATATGTACACAGGCCACATGTTTGTTGACCTCAGAGAATAACCGACTACAGAGTGAGGGCTTAGCTCAGCAAACACAGTTAAGATAACCTAATCCTTTATTAGTCCCACAGTGGGGAAATTCACAGTGTCACAGCAGTGAAGGGAGAGCAAGACACTCAAATGCAAAATGTAGATAAATTACCAATATATACACAAATAATAGAAGTAAAAAAAATAGAAAAACAATATTATTTACAGATAATTGCAAATTGACCCTTAATTGCACATGGGGGTGCGGAGGGGAAGGGGTATTGCACATTGTATTTTTACATTGAGGGACCTCTGTTTCCTAACCCGTTTAACAAACGTTGTTAGCTAGTGTCTTTTTGGTGTTGGAGACATTGGAGTGGCCTGACAACAGCCATATCTCAGAGAGTGAGTGCTAATAGTTGTTTAGTAACAGCTTATCCAGAGCGACTTCACTGTTTACTCCTCAACTGGAGTAACTAGTTAGCATAGCTAGAGAGCTAATATCCTTAACTAGTGCCAGCTCCAGCAGTCAGAGTGAGTGGCGTCACGTGTGCGGTCTTCACTGTGTGCAGTGTTGCCAACTCCTCAGTAAGGAAAGTGACTATTGGCTTTCCTAAAAGTTGCTAATCCACTTAATCTCCAAATTTGCATAATCGTCTGTAGAATAAAGAAAAAAAGTTGTGGAAGAGAACAAATATTTTTGGGCTTTTTTCTGGCCATCACTTCACAAAAATATTTCATGACTTTAATGCTTTGTCTAGACCCACGTTACATCACTAATTTTTACATAAATAACATACGTCACTTTTGTCCTGTGTTGTTAAATGTTAGCATATCTATATAATTTAATCAAGACTGTTATGTGGGGTGGAACTGCTACTCTATGGTCAACCCTTCTCCTTTATCTGGACTTGGGACCAGCAAAGTGACCTTAAAAGAGTCTCTTTGGCAAAGTGACCTTAAAAGAGTCTCTTTGGTGACTTAGTTTGTTTTCTTTCTTTTTTTTAGTTTTTTTTTTTTTTTTAGTTTTGAGGTTGAGTGAGTGACTGAGACTGTAATTTGAATGCAGTGATTTAGTTTTGTTGATATTTACATCCTGCTCTGTAAATAGGGGGTGGGGTCAGCGGCGGCTTTGGCCATGCACAGTTCATTTGCAGTGTGGACGTGGAGCGGTGTGGGTCTCCTCTGAATGGAAGACAGTGAATGTAGTGAGACGGGGCTCACAGCAGCACCCACTGCGGAGGACATTAGCTGAAAAACATGTCTCCAAAACTCTCCAATAACACCAGGAAAAGTCCCTAAGTTGGCAACGCTGACTGTGTGTGCTCTTACAGATTACAGATGTCCTTACAGATTACAGATGTCCTTTTCAATGCCCTTTACTGCTTTGGGGGACAAAAGAAGGGTTGCTTGCCAAAGTGCTGTGATTTCTAAAATGCTTAGTTGTTAATGGTTAGCTCAGTAAATGAATTATTATACGCTAACTTCTTTTTATGACAATTGTACCAGGGCTAATTTATTCCAGTGGTGTAGATTTTTGCAAGATATTTTTGGATGAAATTAGGAACTGTCCTTGTGACTATTGTATTGCTGTGTTCAGCGATTAGAGCACCATGCTATTTATGACAGGATTGTGGGTTCGATACCCGGGCTCGGCAAGCTGCCAATGTTGGGCAGTGCCCGTTACCCTCTCTGCTCCCCGGGCACCGCAGCAATGGCTGCCTACCGCTCTGGGCATGTGTGCACATGTTTGATCAATATGTGTGTATGTATGTGTTCACTGCACGGATGGGTTACAGGCAGAGGCCAAACTCCACCTGTGTCCAAAACATGGTGAATACGCTTGTCTAGTCTTGTCTTGTGGGGTCTGTAGTGATTCCCACCTCTAGAACATACATCCTTATACCTAGGAGATTAAATGTGAGTATGATGTTAGCTAATCTAAAATCTTAGCTAAACTAAATGGCTAACTTTGTAGTTTGCCATCCTCACTCCATGAAATTGGGTGCTAAATAAGGTAATAATTGACTGAGAATGTATAATTTCAGTAGCAAATGACATCAGGGTTGACTGGCTTGGCAACTACTTATTATATTAAATACTGTACACTACATTACTATATATGCTGTATTTGAGTCTGCTATCAAGCAGCTTGGCATAATGTTAGCTAGATAATTTGCTATTTAGCTGACTTTTTTTGTCATTTTAAATTTTTTTACCATTTTAGTTTACACTATTGCCCAGATAGATTATCACAGAAACTTAACATGAACCATTTAAAACACTCAGTAAAACCATTATTTAAAACAGTAGCAGCCAGAAAAAGGTAGATTTATTAAAAACATCTCATTCACTAAAATATTATTTTACAAAGTACAAATATTATTTTTGAAAAGAACATTGATGGCTACATGAAAAATGTTGGTTCAATAAAAAAAAATAAATAGCTACATATGCTTGATGCTGTTTCATAGAAGACATTCAAACAGTTGATGCACTGCAGGGTGTCGCTGTCTGTGGTGTATGAGGGGCTACTCCTCTTCTCTGCTGTCAAGCTCATTCTCGTTCTCACAGTCCATGGTTACACTAACATCATCTGCATTCTCCACGTCCTGGTTTTCCACCTCCTTCACATCTTTCCCACTGCAGTTGTCCCACACCTCAGTCTCTATGCACTCCTTCTGCTGCTCCCCTTCCCACATCCCTGTAGAAGACTTGCTCCTAGAGCAAGAAAGAGAGTGGTCAGACAGTCAGTTTGTCAGGCCTGAAGATTTAATGCTGTATTTTATATATATATATATATATATATATATATATATATATATATATATATATATATATATATATATATATATACACACACACAATAGGAAAATAGGAAAAGTTGTGACTGATCAGATTATCTGATCTGTGTGAACTGGGAGAGGTCTTGGTTGGCAGCTGTATCTTAAAGAGACAGATGCGTTTACACTGCTATAACATGTGGCTCAATCTCAGACCACCTCTTAGAGTGGTTTGAGTGATCGGATTTGTATCCCTTTTACATGCGTCTTGGGTGCATTTACACTTGTGTGGCTTGGCCTTATCCTGGTATACTGCGATACTTGGCACTTATCCTGCGATACTCAAGACAAATGAAGTGACCAGATGTTAACAGGGTCTCATACTGTATGTAGTCCTACATTGGAAACATATCCATTTATTGTTTTTTAAATCATGATTGCCATCATTAATTGGTGTTTGTTCAGTTTGTCATACGTAGCCATAGGATGAAAAGGTGGAGGACAGTACAAGTGACTCTAGGCCACAAAAGAAGCCAAGAGCATAGAGAAGCATAGATCAGATAAAATATTTGGGCATTGAATTTTATTTGTTAGCGCATATGGCAGGCATCCCTAAATGTGGGCATGACGATGTTTGCGTTTGTTTTGCCTGGAGTGATGCCACATAATTGTACCAATAAGTTGCCGGTGATGGGTTCACACTAAAGACATAGAATAAATATTGGATCTGTGCCATAACATCAGAATTATGCTATGTGAACATTGTCATACTAATGTTTTTATTTGTGTCTGTTTATTTCGAGAATATCATTTATTCATGTCTGATTTCAAGGCCATTACTTACATTTTGAAGTACCAAACAGCTACTATGGCGGCCAGTAGGAACGTGAAGATGGTTGTGATGAGCAGGGCAGTCGGGACGACTAGGAAATCAGACAGGAAAGGTAAGACGTTTTTTTGGACAATCTGTACAAAAGTCTGTATTTATTAACATGTGTAAACAGTTGTGAGCAGATTACAATAAGGCACCAACCTCCAATGGTAGACTTTGAGCTGCTAAAGGCTAATGCTTGTTCCGTGTCATCTGGATAGTTCAGAGAGGGATTAAAAGATCGAGACCGCCCCGAGAAAGTAGACTGAAGATCAGGCCAAGAAGCAGAAGGAGCTGATGAAGTAGCTTTTACCCGTTTTGGAATTCCAGCAGTGGGTGATTGAGGCGTGCGTGGTGCAGCTGTCCCACTTGTGGTCGTATGCACTTGTGTTGTGGCCGCTTGAGCATGTGCTTCAAAATCTGCAGGTTAAAGAAGTAGATTATTGTTATATAAGTGCTTGGCACAACCTATTAAGGCTGAACAGATTTGAAGTTTGGTAACATTGGCTAGTTGCCAGCGTATCCCACTTGTTTCCTTCCGTATCATTACGTCTAAGCACCTCAGAGGAAATCGGGACAATTTCGTAGGCAGATTTTCCCATTTCCTCCAGATGCACTACTCTGTTCTGTTTTGTTGCCAAGGAAGACAAAAATTTGGCAAAGTGGAAGGAAGAAAAAACGTTAATTAGGGCTGTGGTGTTTGCCCACTAACAATCCATGCCATCTATAGAGATCAAAGAGTTCCCCCATTTGTTTCAGTATATATTTAGGAAGTTTAAGTTCAGTGAATGACTTAAAATGGTACAAAGTCTAGTGACCTCAAACGATACAAAAGTAAGCAGTAAATGGCCTGGGCTTTTGGAGAAAAACTGAAAAACAATGTAAACTGTAAGAAACAAGGGCTTTTTAGGGAATAAGTAATTGTTTAACAACTTACAGCTGATCTGTAGCAATTGAAGAAAATTAAGCGTTAACATTTAATTCAAACAATTTACAAACCTTTTATCTGTATAAAAGCAATGTTGAACATACTGTGTTTCTGCAGTATTTAGACAACATTGAATGTTCATATTACTCACATAATGACTAAAAGGACACTTAACAAAGGAAGACATCTCTTAACTCTTAAATGAAGCTCTTTTCTTCAGAGAAATGACAAATGAAGCCAGAGTGTGGTGAGTACAGTTTCCTACACTATCAAAAGGCTATTGGAAACTGAAGTAAACTGAAGAGGTCTGGTACTGGATGAGATCTGACAGACTCAAGTGCACAACAGCATCAGAAGACAAGTTTCTGAGAATCAGCAGCTTGTGTGATAGGCGGCTCAACACCTTGTAGCAAAGCTTAACACGGGACCAAGTCTCAACTGTGAAGAGGAGTTAGAGCTGCAGGTTTAACAGGTAGAACAACAGTAAGAAAGTCAGATGGCTAAATAGGAAAAGCAGGCTTGCCTAGCCCATGCAACACTGCCAGTGGACTACTGAAAAAAACTGGGGATGCTCTAAAACCTTTGACCCGTTGTATATAAACATGCAAACTTAATTCTGTGCTAGAGCTCTACAGTCTTTTGCTTTTGAGTTCCACAGTAATGGCATTTGCAATACTGATGTTGAAGAGGACTACAAATGCAAATGAGGCCTCTTTCAAAATTGGTAGCACTATAATGTCAATATATATATATATATATATATATATATATATATATATATATATATATATATATATATATATATACTAGTGGCCCTACCTGTTGCATTAAAACAGAAGACATCAAACTTTTCGCTGAGACGAGCCCGCCACACAATGACTCCAACGCCTCCTTTTCCACAGGCTTGGTTGACTTGAATCCTTGGAATAACAGCAATTTGTTCATCTATCCACCCAAACCTGAAAAAAGTCAAAAACGCAACTCACACAACAGCAGTTTCACACATCATATCCTGCGTGCCACCAGTAACCAGTCTCATTAGGCTGTACCTGCATGTCTCGAAACCATGTGTAGACGCACGGGCCACTTGTGCTTTATCTGCTATGGTCACACCCAGATGTTCACACACATCTCTGGCCATGGAAGCAGTGAAGGCATAGCTGCCTGAGAGGGATGCATGGAACACGCCAGAGATGGTGCCATGTTTGGGGTACACTGTTTATTACCAAAGAAAAGTAGAGTGAATTCAGAGTTCGTGGTGGAATCCTAAATGCTCTAAATTCGAGTACTACCAAAAATGTACTGTTCATGGACACTTTCACACATTTAGATACAGAGACAATGTCCTTTACAAAAGGTATGATAAGAACCCAATTTCAACCTGCCATCAGTAATTACATTTAAAAAAAGGAAAGGTACCTTGGGACCCAGTATCAAGTAAAAATTTCTAGAACTGATATGGAATATTGCAATACTGTTATTTACAACACCATAAGAAGTTCTTTTCAGCTAATCACAGTGTTTAAATACTGACATTTAAAGCAGCATAATAATCAAAATTTTAACTTAAACATGTATGACTTTGATGAATTTGGCACAAAATTATAGAGAACATACCTCTGATCTGACTGACATCTATAAGCAGAGCAAATGTGATCAAATTTGCCCAGAGTAGCAGCACCAGCATCCCGGCTTTGGCCATGACGGAGGAGTCCCGTTGCTTCGAGATGAAATGATGTGTGTGTCCGAGTGCCAAGAGAAGAGGTTATAGTGAGGCTATCCCCCCCAGGGGTGCAGTGAGAGTGAGCAAAGGGGGCGGTTATTGCATAAATGCCCCGTGTGAAGAGTCATCACAAGGCCACGGCACAGGGGAAGAGGAAACAGGAGGTGCGCTGGCATCTCTGGCGAGGTCAGAAGGGGGAACGTGGGCTGTAGGAGCCCGGCCCAAGCTGAGGAGAGATGGCTTGATGATAATGAACACAGATGACCGAGGCCATGTTCACATGCTGTGCTTAACAAAAACCATTACCTTAGCAAACATATTGTTCTTATGGATTTGAAATAATTTGTAGAAAGAATTATTATTATTTCCATAATAATGAACAGCAGATCAGTGGTTGAGTCCATAATTGAAAAGCTGTGTAAATGTGTCAGGCAAGTGTCAGGCAAGTGCTGATACCAGTCTTGGTGATAAAAGTTTAAGACAGGTCATTTTATAGATTTATTTTGTGTTTAAAAAAGTGGCTTATGCAGTCCTAACTGCTAAAACCAAGGGTTCTGAGGACTGATGAAGGCTCGGGCTTTCAGGATTTTTTAACCTTAGCATAGCCTCACACGTTGTTAGACTGGAAGGTTTCAGTAGGTGAGCCTCTAAAATAATCAGTTGACATAGTTGAATTACTAGAATTAACCTCTTAAACTCATCTGAGCTTCTGGTGGTTTCTGGCTTGTTCTCCCCACTGTTGTAACTTAGCAGAAACTCTGTCAGTTTGGTTTGCATGTGGTTACTGATTAGTAATCCTTAGGGTGCAATAAAAGTCACCGTGCATAAGAGGTTGATGTCTAATTGAAGACGATTAAAAGTGTGGATTGTTCTTAAAGTACTGTTAGTTGTTTACATATGGAAAATAATGACATTCTGAGGTCAACTGCAGTTATCGTGTTTACCAAGAAGGATCCACCATCACTCAGTTTTTATGTACTTAGTTTGATTTAGTTTTCCCTCCATTTTGCTCTTCACTGCATAGATGTAACTGAGTAATGTAACATTTAAAAAGCACTGCACGGATTCAACTGACTAATGGAACATTTTTTCACATCATTGCGATACATGATAGGCTGTAAAATGCAGCATAAATGGCTGAGCTACAAATGGCTACATAAAAAACAACAGTCTTATATACTTTCTTTAGCTAATATTTGAAAACGCCATGTTTTTTGTTTTTTCTTCGGGAATTACAATAAAGATTTTTTTAGATCATCTTAAGACTTTTGGTAAGTTTAATCTTAGGAAAGCTTTTGAAAATCCGACCCCAGGTCATCTTTTTTACTTTTGCATGCCACTGAATATTTAGGTTTACTTTTGTTAAAAAAATCAGTCTGTGTTGTATTGTTATTGAATAATATTGAAAAATTATTAACATGACGAGTAACTCTTCACTTTTAATCAGTAATTTATTACCTGGAAACACTTTAGGAAGAGTTTGAGAGGACTGACTATGAACTATGCAGTGCTGACACTGTGAGGGACCCTATGGGAAAAATGGTGATAAAGGGCCTCTGGTTGTGACTCTTTAGGAGTGACTGTAAACAAAGTGTCTTTGAAGCCATTTCCCAGAGCAAATGAAGTTTAGTGGGAGACAGTTGATGAGCAGAGATCTTGTTTGTTTAGCTTTGGCACCATACTTGAACAATTATTTCCTGTTCTCCATTGCTCAGTCATTAATGAGCCAATGTTCCTCTTACTTCCTGTGATCTTTTACTGACATGCAGTTCTGCTCTACTTCCAGCAAAACATCTCCACTCCACACACTCACACTCACACAAACTGTACGACATTTCACTGTTAGGGGGAAATGACGCAGGAGCACAGGAAAAATGAGCCAGTCATTTCTTTGCCAATATCAGAGAGTCAGCAGCTCTTCTACGAGAAGGGGTTTTGGCTGGTTTGCCCCCTGCTGATGTTTGCATAATATTACCTCATAGTGAAAGCGTATTTGCAATAAGTAGAACTCAGTGGCAAAATCACAAGATCATCATCTCAAATACAGTATGGCTTAGTTTTAGACGTAGTGACAGGTCTGATGCCATAGCTTAAAAATAAGCTTAAAAAAACGTGTCCTTTAGAGGTGGCACAAAAAGCTAACACTTCCCTTCTGTAGGGGAGCCCAGGAGCAAGATGTGCCGACAATTCATAGTGTTGCTTTAAAGAACCCTTTCTAGCACCGTCATTCGTCATCAGAAACTGTAGCTCATTACAAAATCACTGCTGCAAATGAGCAACCACCCCATAATATTTTTCCATTGATCGGTAGTGAATGGGGTTGAGTGTGTGTCCAATAAGCTGCATACTAAACATGGGCTACAGCAGTTGTCACCAGCCCTCCAACCCTCCTCCTGCAAAGTACCTCCTCCTGATTAAGGTTGGAGCTAAAGTCTGCAGGAGCAGGGTTGCTGGCCACATTTCAGTAAATATTCAGAACCAACGCTGCATCTGAAAGTCTAGATGTCCAAATAAAACCAATGACCAGCTGAGTCACTGAAAATAAACTACTGGTCTGGCATTATCAAAATCAAAAACAAGGCTGGATTCCGAGACCCAGACGAAGGCTAATTGTAAGCAAAAAATAATTCCAATCATAATTCACCATTGGCACTTCAATTTAGTCCATTTCAAGAACAACTGGACTTTGTTGTCTTTATTAATGGCGCAGTGTTTACATCATTATGACAGTATGTACTTAATTATATGACTCTAAAATAAGAGTTACCTGTACCAGATCAGTATTTTTTGCAATGACTCTTTGGACGTGTTTAACGTACATTTTTAAGCATAAATCATAGATTTGTGTAGATTATGAACATGATATCACCGTTGATTCAATGACCGTAGGTTTGTTGGTTTTAAATGTACACTTACAGTGGAAAGCAAAGGTTTGGGCACCCCTGGTAAGATGCATTCTTCATATTTCTTCAATATCTTTCATATTTGTGCAAGTGTCACTGCACAGTAGAATAGTGAACCACCACTCTATAGTCTGCTAAATTACTGAATGGACTTTCTAGCAATCCTACAAGCAGTCATCTCTTAAATGTTTTATTGGACTCTCAAACCTTTGTTTCCCACAATTATTGAACCCATGGCTGTATTTATTAATGGTTTCCCATGGAAGTATTTCTAAAGCTTTGAAATTTGTTTCATTTTTAACTTTGTGCCTTTTGGCACTGTATAGGTACAGAGTACATGTTTCCAAAAGAGTGAATGGTGAGTGTATGTTTGCAACAGTCATTTAAGCTGCCTTAGCTGTAACAATATAATATTTTGTAATAATATTTTGAAGTCACTGGGTAAAATGACTAAGTATGTTTTCAAGGCACCTTTTATTAAAAGGTGGAGTGGCACAACCAGTAACACACATGTGCAAATATCTAAAAGGAAATCTCTCATGCTAATTAAAGGTGCTCTCTACAATTTCTGGGGAGTTGTTCACACCATTGTGCTCTAAGGACACAACCCAACACATCAAATCAAAAAGGCAATTGTGTGTTGCAAAAATATTGCACTTCAGGAGCTACCTTGGAATGTCAAATCAAATAAACTTTGTATACATTAGCAAACATTTTAAGAACCATATCAAAGTTCACAGGTCTTTTAAATATTGTTCTAAATTTCATCTCATAAAAACCTGAGAAGTAGAAAAGTTAAGTTTGAGTGGTAAGATTACATGTTTATGTCACACGTTATGTTAGCCTTAGAAAATGCTGGTAGCCAATGACAGATAAAGTGGAACACCTAACAAATCTAGATTCAAATTATGGTATGTTACAAGCTTACTTGGTCCCTAA
This sequence comes from Salminus brasiliensis, assembly GCF_030463535.1. Lineage (NCBI taxonomy): Eukaryota > Metazoa > Chordata > Actinopteri > Characiformes > Bryconidae > Salminus > Salminus brasiliensis. The sequence goes on from NC_132894.1 coordinate 28,068,875, forward strand.
GGAATAACAGGTGATTTTGCCCATTGCAAATTGAATGCTTCTCTAAAACAGCTCTGAACTGAATTATTACTGATTTGAACATCCCCATCAGCAGTGAGTTGGGATCCAGAGTTCAAGTGAAGTCCCCGCAGACTGTATTTGAAACGTGGACGTGTGAAGGGCTCGGTGCTACTCAGGCGTGGGACTCTTAGATCCTACATGCAGTCCTAAAAACTTCTTTTTGCCTGGAATGGCTGCCTTCTCTGCCGATGTGTCTCCTTGGACGCTGTAGTGGTAGCTGAAGAGGTTCACAAGATTCACCACCAAGAACATGACTAAGAATAAAGTGAGGACAATCCACAGAGTTCGATTTCGTTTGAATATCTTCGGGCAAATCCGGTCCAGGACTTCCAGTGCTTCTTCATACTTACTGTAATGGTAAAATTAAGAGAATAGTTAGCACAGATACATGACGTTTCTTGTGGCCATTTGTTGTCTAAAACAATGAGTGCGTTTCAACATACTTGAGAAATCAGGTAATGCAAGCTTCTGGTCTACATATTTCAGAGTTCTGCTCTGCAACCAGCCAATAACTTCACAGAATAAGACCCGAAACAACATCATGCAAACCAAAACTGATGCTTGTTTTACACATCGAGCCACTATATGAACATACGTCATCTAGAAGATGAAGTTCTAGATGATGGATGTTTTAAATTCTTAATTTTGTCAATCATGTTGTGGATTTCAGCATTGCTCCGAAAGTGTTTTGTCGTCATTCTGCAGGTTTCCATGTACGCGCAGACTAAGAAATCTGAGGTGTCCAAATAAAACCAATGACCAGCTGAGTCACTGAAAATAAACTACTGGTCTGGCATTATCAAAATCAAAAACAAGGCTGGATTCCGAGACCCAGACGAAGGCTAATTGTAAGCAAAAAATAATTCCAATCATAATTCACCATTGGCACTTCAATTTAGTCCATTTCAAGAACAACTGGACTTTGTTGTCTTCATTAATGGCGCAGTGTTTACATCATTATGACAGTATGTACTTAATTATATGACTCTAAAATAAGAGTTACCTGTACCAGATGATTTTTTTTTTGCAATGACTCTTTGGATGTGTTTAACGTACATTTTTAAGCATAACAAATCATAGATTTGTCCGAATAAGACTAAGAAATCTGAGGGAACTGGTTAAAGAGTATACATGCACTGAGAAATCTGATTACTGATCTGAAATCCAGCTCTGAAATCCAGCTCCAGCTTTATTTTTTTTACATTTCTTGACCTCACTTTTGATCAAAGAAATCAAAGTATGCTGTTCACATGACTATTTGAGTAATCTGACTTCCGAAATCCAATTATGATTATTTTGAGTGCATATAAACGCATTCAGTGTTTCCCAACCCAATCCCAAAGACCCTCAGTCCCAGACAAAACCAGGTCTTTGGTTCTTTGCTTAGCTCAGGTCTGCTGGCACGTGTGTGAAAGAGCAAACTCGGTTGGAAAACACTTATTTAAAAAATATATATGTTTATACAATCACCTGTTTGGCTTTTTTTCTTTCTCAAAATCTTCTCCAGTTATCTCTTCGGACTCTATAAGCTTTTCTTCTGCCTTTTCCTCCTCCTCCTTGACTTCTTGAAGCTCTTTCAATCTTTTCAGTCCTTCCTGATACCTACGTATGTAAATACATACTATTAAAAAATACTGTGATTCTGCTACATAGACACAGAATCTCCACAATTTCCACATTACTAGCAGCACAGAAATATAGTCATATTGCTGTACAGACAAATCGTATAATAATCTGTGTCTATATGGTCTATATTTAGGAGTCAAACCAATGTTGTAGTGCTGAAGTAAATAGTTTGTAAAACTGTCTGGACTTGATTAAAGCAGATCTTTAAATTCAAAGATCATGGAATATCACCACCAAGGGAGCAAAGCCAGCTGCCTCTGGTCTCAGTGGAAACATATTTAATGTGATTCATCTAAAGTGTTAAATCACTTTAGACTTTCGGGGGACTTTCGGGCAATCTGACAAATCAGGGTTTGGAGAATGCAATCTGCACAAATGCATAACACCAGCTAAAAATTGGGGTTGGGAAGGAGTAATGGTGGGGGTGTAAAAGTAGCATCCATTTAACATTCAAAGGTTTCTTAGGGAATCACACGTGGCTCTTTCATGGATGCACTTCAATTTTGAGGACTGTATAGAATAAAACGACATTCTGGTCAAATGGGTCCTTTATGGCAACAGCGTTTTGCTTCAGCATGAAAATGCATTAAGTGAGCGTAACACGGAAAGTGAGTGCTGAGAGTGGAGTAAAAGAATGGATAAAATGAACCACTGTGTGTGAGCTAGACCTAATTTACATTTATATTTACTGCATTTAGCTGACGCTCTTATCCAGAGCAACTTACATGGTTACTCATATTACAGAGGTGGGCCAATGCAGTGTTAGGAGTCTTGCCCAAGGACTCTTATTGGTCTAGCGCACCCAGACTGGGAATCGAACCCTGGTCTCCAAAATGGCGTAATAGCTCACTGGCAGCTAGTGGTTTTATCTGTTGCGCCACACCAACCACTACAAAAGGAAGACCTTCCTTTTGTAATCATCCACCATCTGTGCCTGACCCTCAGCAATGTGGCTGAATACAATCAAATCCAGAAGCAACATTCCAGCTTTTAGTAGGAAGCCTTTTCAAATATGTTGAGTCTTCCTTTTGTAGCAAATGGACAATTTTCTAACATGTTGTAATTATTTAAGTCAGCAGTCCCAACCTTCTCCTGGAGAGCTACATGCCTGCAGGTTTCAACTCCAGCAGATCTAGGGGTAGGGTTCTGCAGTGGGAATGCATTGGAAGACTTAGTTATACCAAAGTCCTTATAGGGAAGTCAGTAGCTCACTTAGTGGCCTATAGTGACAACTAAAACTATGAAATCCATAAGGTAGCTTATGCATTGTTTGTTTGGGTTGTGTGGGTTGAGTGTACAATCCTTGTGGGTGACGGCACTGCAAACATTAGAGCTGTGAATTGAATTCAGGGCACCAGATGATGAGAACACTAATCTCTGTGGCCTGGAAGGAACCCAGTTTGACATGTCTGGTGTGAGATATGGTGATGACATCGGCCATTTGGCCTATAAAAGAGCTTTTTTGTTGTTGTTATTACAATCAGTAATTGGCTTTTCAAGTAATAGATAGGCCAGATCCCCTTTTTTTATAGCTTTTACAAAAGTAGCCAATAGTGTATTAGCCCCAGCTCCAGACCATTTACCTACCCCAAAGCTGACATTCTAAATCATGTGCTGCTTTTAATTAAAATTTAATTAAATAATTCCTAAAGAAAATAAAGGACAGCTTTAATGTATGGTAGTGTCTTATCAATGTAAATGTGCCAGTATTTGCCAGCAGTCATGTGGTTCTCTTGTAATACTTATCCAGAGTAAGCACATGATAGATACACCTTGCCAAGATGTGTGTGTGTGAGCGTGTGTGTAAGGTGTCACCCTTTATTGTAGGCTTCCTCTTCAATCTTGGCCTTGATCTCTGCTCTGATCTCCTCCAGGCTGCAGGAAGCTTTGGCCGGTGTGGCTGCCTCACCTTCCTGCTCAGTTAGAACTTTTCCACTGCATTGTTTTGGAAGAGCAAAAAAGGAGTTAACACTGGAGCTATAAACATGTGCCATTACGCAGACCATTGCGCTATATGACGCTAAACCATTTTGGCCCTCACTTTAATGAATTGTCTGGATGCTTCTTAAAGTGGCACTCACTTGAGAGACGAAATGTCCAAAAAACAAAGTCCTAAGCTATACGCTATTAAAAATGTTCCTATGTCTAGGAAGACACGCACTTTAAAGAGGTTGTTATTCTCTCTCTTAGCTGAAGCCTGAGCGTTAAAGCTTTGGGCATGAGAGTAGATGGCATAAGGGGCCTTTTAGTCTCACCTTATTAACAAAAGCGAGCGCCAAGCCCAAAGTCTGGTCTTTGTCAAACGTTCTAACCTAAATGTTTGGATTAAATCTCAGAATAGCATGCAAAAACAGCTGCAGCTGGGGCTTTCATGGAATGCCTTCAACCTGCTGAAAATTTGGAGGGAGTTGCATAAGTTGCAGTCCTTAATAAGGCCCACACTTCCTGTTCGAAATGATTTACTGACCTACTCCTTCAGATAGGCTTCCTGAGGGCCAGACAAACAAACAAAATATCTTGCAGCAGTGCAAGATGTCTTGATAAGAGGACCCCTAGTACATGTTGACCAAGATTGCAGCTATTCCATTGTTGTGAAACAGTGAACAGTAAATAACCTTGGTCATGAAAGGCCCTTTTGCAGAGCTGGACCTTCTGGGGAAACACTTTAAGTTTCAAAATTGTCTGTAATAAAACCTGTTCTGGATTTTACAGTATTTTCATGTAAAAAGAGATGTAATGGTAATTTTGTAGCAGTTCCTCCAGTCTATTCATAGTACCATATACACAAACTGTGGTGACATGCCAGCGACGATATATGGACCTTATTAATTTACTCACTTTTCTCCTGTAACTGGCTGAGCTGGATCTGATGGGGTTTCAATCTTCACGCTGTTGGCCTCACACTAAACAGAGACACAAGAAACATTAACAAATCTGAAAGATTCTGATAATATGAGTGAAATAACAGCCTAAACTGCCATGTCTTGACAAATGACCAGAGCTCTTGCTTTGATAAGGCATCATCAATCATCTGACACATGTAGACACAAGGCCTACATTGTTGTGACAGACAGGAAGAAGCTATTGAAAAAAATGGAGCTCACCAGTACAGGAAGGGCACCTGGGCCAGCGCTGGAGCCACCAGAGGCAAGGCCAGCTCCAGAGGTAAGGCCAGCTCCAGGGACAGGTCCTGGGCCTGCCATTGCTGGAGTCTGACCAGGGACGTTCAGGAGATTAAACTTTGGAACTACAGCCACACTGACTCTCCTCCTGGGTAAAGCCTAGAAGGATAATGCACAAACTGTTGTTTATTACAATTGGACCAGACCATGCCATGTAAGCGCTCTATAATGGAGGCTTCTACCAAAGGCACAGTACCTTTCCCATTGTCAGAGACATAGATCTTGATGCACGTGGAACTCCGTCATCTAGACCAGATAAGCAAAAAAACTAAGAATGCTTTTTCTTGTCCTGTAAAGATACCATTTCAAAGATCCACAATGACGATGTGTCTCCTTAACTGTTCCAAACAACTTTCTGAGGATGCTCACCTCCAGTTTCTATGGAGCTACAGCGGTTGGAGTTCTGATTGGCCAGTTTCTTAAACTCCATCAACTCTGCATGGTCCTTCTCATAGGTCCTCTTGAGGTTTTCCACATACTGCAGCATCACCTCTGTAGCCTTGTTCATTCGTTTCTCCTGCCACAAAAAGGCAATAGATCAATAACACTGGCTGAATATTACCAATCTCACTGCTTTCTTTATGGCTATTGAAGGACTAGAAAATTGTCCCATACTGAGCAACACAATAATTGTCATAAAACTTAATTTATTGTAAATATTATTAATAATTTTTACCAAAACAAATAACAGCTTTGAAATCATTGTGATGCTCCATTGACTTGTAATAGGGAAAACGGTGTCGGTGTCGTTACTAGTCCAAGCTTGGCACACTGCTGATAGGGTTTATGAATGGTTATCAATTAAACTGCTAATCAGTTAATACATCATATCACTTAATACATCATTAACACATTATAAATAATATAGCATGTCTATACTGTTAAACCTCATATCTTGCATACATCTTACATTTTTGACTCACTATATCAGTCAGCTGTAAGGTGTATTCAACAATTAATTAAGTTAATAATAATGAATTCACTGACCATTTAAAAGGAAAGTCTTATTGTTAATATATTTAATTTATTGATATATAAAGTTAAGTACCTTTATTGTCATTATTCATTTGTACAGCAAAATTCCTCCCTTCAAATATGCCATCTTGGTAAGCTGGGGTCAGAGCACAGGGTCGGCCAAGCTATGGTGCCCCTGGAGCAGAGAAGCTTCAGTGCCTTGCTTAAGGGCCCAAGCTTACCAAACCCACAACCGTGTGATTTAAAAACCCAGCACTGAGCTATTCATCCCATAGTTGCACTGCTTATATAATGGCACTGCTTTATACCAGGGAGCCCAATTCTGGCCCAAGACTGGGTGCTCAGTCTTGGTCCTGGACAGTTCAGTAGTAGATCTCCAAGATCAGGATTAGGCACCTATGCTGGACACCAGGACTCCTTATCTCTGCTCCTGTAGGGCTGCTGACCAGTAAAGTGTGATGATTCCCCTAATTAAATGTACCTGATTAAACTCATCTGTTAATGTCAGGATTAAATGTGTGTGTTTGAGCAAAAACAAACAAACAAAAAAAACATCAAACTGTTTTAGACGCCAGCTCTCGAAGTCCACAATTGGAGATAGTATTGTATGTCTGTTTTATGAACTATGGAGCCAGAAGATTTAATATGGTTGTCTTTAAGAAAGAAGCCCTTTAAAATAGTAGCTTTATAACTTGAAAGGTCTTGAGTAATTGTTTCTTTAGGTTGCACTGTAATCATGTTGTTCCCAGTGAGGATTTCCTGATTCCTGTTGTTGTGAGCTAATGACAAAGATAGATGATTGCTACATATAGCAGTGAATCGCTATCATGGATATGATTAGAGCTATATAATGTCGCTGTCACGCGAAACCCCTGTATCTTCAAAATGTCACTGGAGTAGGAACAACCTTTTTTTCCAAATCATTTTGGAGCATTTCTATTGGTCCATTCATCATGCAATTATGATATAACATAAAGAACTGCTAGATTTAAAATATGCCAAATATTAAGTTTCAGCAAGACAGCAGCGATAAGTTACTATAAGGCTTATGAATGGAGGTAAAGACGCTCACAGCCAGGCCCTAAGGCATGCAGAGTCCAACATTAAGAGCGTTGCCACTGGCAACAGACATACCATGGAGGGCTTCTCCATTCACATAGTTTACTTTGGCCTTCACATTAACCTAAGAGCAAGCATAACATTGAGCCAAATCTTTCACAAACATATCTGGTGGAAAAAGGCGCATTCCTGTGCCCCTTAAACCATTCGAAGATAGGCTGCTTTCCCTCAATCAAAACAAATCGAGGAACACTCATGGGCGTCGCAATCTTCCTCACTGAGCTTTGCATCAGGGGCCAGCAAGCAGCACATGCAACTCAGAGGAGAAGGCCTGTCTCACCTGCCGCACTGCGCCCACCATCTCAGCCCGGCTGGATAGGCGGTTGGCTAGGCGGTGCATCACAGCTAGGGTCTCGATGAGTCGCTGGTAGGACTCCCTCTGTTCGGCATTCTGCCACATTGACACCATGCTCTGCAATTGAGAACAAAACAGTTGTGACCTTGGATTGCTGGTCTCTGAGGAGTTCTGCCCCTGCTAAAGTAACGCAGTCCTGTTCCCCCCAAAAATGGCTTTACTGTGTTTGCGTTATACTGTGCATCATGTTAAAACCCATTGGCATGGCCCTTAAACTATGGCTAACTCCACCCAACATTTCTTCTAAACCTTTCATCAAACCTCTTACCAATACCTGTCATCCTTCTGATTCTTGTCACCATTGTCTTCATTTTTGGTTAGTCCTTTGGCTTGGGGGATTATTTGTTTGCTGTACTTGTGCATGTTGCTTGTCCTGAGCAGCCTTGAGCAGGTATGAGATTGTGATGATGGGTATAATGTTGAATTAACTAAGTTAACTCAACTTAGTTTAGGTAAAATATTTCCTAACTCACATTTTTAGTTTGACTAGAGCATTAAAACTTGTATCTGCAGCTGGAATATGGTGTTTAGTCTCTGTCTCCTCATTTTCTTTACTGTTCCTTCTGCAGGTTAGAACGTGGTGAGCAGCCTTCCAATTCTCTGACTCCCGACCACGGAGGGCTGTGGTGTTGATGGTATTTAAACCTATGAATCTGTCTCTTGACAAGCAGGCAGTTAGACAGTTGCGCCACCTTAGGACAGTAAAACTATGTGCATATCTGTGTTCAAGAAATTATAGGAAGATAAATTTACACAGATCTTGCAAGCAGTGTAATTTCACAGCCCTATGTGGTATAATGGTCTAATTGCTTGCTTATCAAGCTTGAGGAGATCATACGTCCAAACTGAGGGAGAAAAGACACCGACTAAAATACTGAAGGTTTTGAGGCTTAACTTAAAATGTATTATTGACCAAACTGAGATGCAGACCTAGAAATGTGAGTTAGGAGAACTTTATAATTAACTGTTAAGGTGACTCATTAAACTATCTGTAACTATCAGTTACTTTGTCAATTTAAGTTGACCTAGCATTTTTTTACAGTGTACATTTACATTCACGGCATTTGGCTGATGCTCACATCCAGCATGACTGACATAGGAATCACGTTAGACAGGTAGGTGAATGCAGTGTTATGACTCCAGTCAGGGACTCTTATTTGTGTAGTGTGGTTTGCTTGCCCAGCCAATAAGCTGAACTCTAGATTTATTTATTTATTTATTTATCCTAGATGTATTATTATTATTATTATTATTATTTTATTTATTCAATTTATTGCTCTTTGGGTGTAACTGGGACCTTGAGATCTCAATCTCGTTCACCCCATGTACCACATGTGATGCAAATGACAATAAAGTCTTCTTGAATCCTTGAACCCTATTCTGCCACAGAGAAGGCGGTGTTGTTGCCCACTACTACTTTCATCTGACACTGAGGTTGGTTTTTGCTTACAGCCTACAACTGAGTTGAAATCATTTGCATACTGCAGACTATTCTATCAGCTACTATCAGCATCACTAACAGCACAGCAAGGCCGATACTGCAATAATGAATAACCAGCCCTCGTTCTCCTTGTGACTGACCTTCAGCGAGTTTTTAAACTCTTCCAGTTCCTTCTCTGTGTTCTCCTCTGTGAGGTTTCGCTCCCTCTCTGCCTGCTTCAGCCTTGTCTCCAGCGTGTAGTTGTCATTGCGGAATGCGAGGGACAACTGCACAAAGGCATTCTGTTGGGGAGAGAACACACCGGTCACTCAATTTCTAAGCATGACAGAAGAGAGACGCCCAAACCTAAAACGTATCCCATGCCCTGCAAGCTCCTGATTCCTTACATACTCTGTGTGCTTTCTTATGCTACTGTTGCTCAGTACAAAACCACTGTCTGTACACCACTGTCGTGCCCCTTGTTGTCCATGAATTGTGTTATAACACATTGTAGACTGCAACAACACCAACTAAGTGTAGGGTAGGAAACCAGCTGCAACCAAGTGGAAACCAATAGACACTCATAAACAAGGTCAATCCTGTCAATGGCTGGAATGCCATATGAGGAAGCCAAGACAAAGAATGTTTCGCGTCTGATAAACCCTGTACCCTCTATAAACCCCAGTAAACTGTCCAGGATTACAGCAACGCCTATCTGTTATGCCCTCGTTGTAGTATTCAGCCCATTAGGCACAAGATCAAAGCAGAGCTGGAGATGGAGAGGAATACAGAAACGACCTAGAAGCCCCTTGTGCTTTACAGTGACGTTCAAAGCATGGGGTAGCGAACAGCAGAGCCTGAGCGTTTGAGGGGAAGACACAGAGAGCAGAAGGCCGGGCCTTGACCCTGTCCAGCTCGCTAGCGTCATCCTGGGAGCAGATCGTATCCACAGAGGCATGTTTGCGCTTCCTCACAGGGGACAGGAAACCACTAAGGCCTAGCAAAATTGCCTTGTCCTAAGCCAGGCTTGGGAGCGTAAACGGAATGCCATGGACTTTCCATACATCAGTGCCTTCAAAACAGCCTCAGTCAGGGACACGGTGTACTGTCCACCGGTGCAGCTGCCAGTTACACAGCACACAGTAACTGGCAGCTAGTGACTCATCATTGTCTAATAAAATATTATCCTCCTGATCATCCTCATAATCCTCTCTCTATCAGTTTGTTTAATGAATTCTTGATCTCTCCCTGGTGGGCCGACATGTCCACCCTTGCTACTCCGGAGGGTCTGAGCAGCGAACACACACTGATAGAACAGTCACAACGTGTTAAAAGGGTTTCTGAAAAGGGAATAAAATACCCACCTCGACTTCTTTCTCTGTGAGCGGAGGTGCACTGAAACAAAGGACACAAAGGTTCAGTTATTGGCCTGTTGGTGGTTATCCTGACCTGAAATCTACCATCATTCTGATTTATGTTACATTGCATAGCAATATAGCATAAATGTACAGGTTTCTGGTACTTCTTGCAGTAGACCAATGGGTTAGCAGTATATTAATATGAACCAAACAATCTTAACCAAAGCTGTTTTTCCTTTTTCTTTTTCAGTTTCCTGCCAGATGCAGTAGGGCGTTAGTATGTTGCGTTAGTATGAGTTATAAATTACATGTATTTGAACAGATACCACATAATGGTTACCTTTGTTGTGACCTCTAGTACAGAAGGTAGTACAGTACAGTGGCTTAAGTTTACATTTGTTTATTTTCCCTTTTGCTCCCAATTTGGTACTGTGAATTAACCTATTAACCTGTTCTAACCCCCTCTCTAGCACTTTGCTCCTAGCCCTAGGGGTATAAGGACTTAACACGTCTCCTCTGATACATGCAAAGCCAGCCACCACCTCGTTTTCAAACTGCCGCTGATGCAGTGTCACTGACTGACAGTACCCGATTCACGCCCCCTGCCCCATTTATGCTGAGAATGCGCATGCATGCTCATGCCTCAAAACAAGAGCCAGCAACATCAGCCAGCATTAAGACATCCTGAGTTTATAACATATATTACATATTAGTGCTATATATAGCTATAACGGCTAGGCTGGCTAGCTAACCTAAGATGATCTACACTGAACCACTCTCTTCCCTAATTAAGTTCTTTATTGTTTTGTGATCATCTACTGGCTACTCAATCTGCATCCCCTGCTCAGTTTCTGCCAACATCACTTTAAGAGTGATTAGGGGAAGGAGCGCAATCTTTTCACCTGAAGAGAATGCAAAACAACATGGCTTGGGGTTCGAACTCACGGCGCATTAGGCTGCTGGAGGCTGCTGGGCCACTCGGAGCCCCAGAAAAATACATTTTGTCAAAATGTGAATATGTATACTTACAAAATAACTCTCACATCCTCAACAAGTAAATCAGGATGTCTTACACAATACTGTTGTATTAATGCAGCACTAACAGAGTTATTCACCCAGAAGTAGGGTTATTATTATTTTGACCGTATGAATACTGATTGGCCCTATAAGGTTCATGTCATAGTGAATACAGCGTGTACTGACCATCCTGGTAAGCCTCTGTGTAGTTTGAGTTTGCGCAGCATGACGTCTGATATATTGGGCATGGCATCTGCTTTCTCTTTCGACTCCTCATCTGTTGGCGAGCCACCTGTAGGAGAGGAGGGACCTGCAAGTGACAGAACAATGTTAGGCTTTAGTCTAACCCAGTGTTTTTTTGTCCTAACTATGCACATTTTATGGAGTTCTACAGTTTCACAGTAATTCACAGTTTAAACTCATAATTATCTAGTGCATGTACATGAATATGGTATGTTGTATCAATATCTCCCCCCTTATCAATATCTCTCTCTTGCCAAGAACAGAAATCTGGGGCTGCAGTGGGTACAAACTCATCATAACTGGACAGTTGGAGGCTGGGGAAATGTAGCCTGGTCTGATAAACCTTGTAATTTGCCGAGGCACAAAGATGGTAGGGTAAGAATTTGGCACCAGCAGCATAATTTCAAGGAACCAACCTGCCTTGTGTCAAACTACCAGAGTTTCATGACAATGAGTTCAGTGTTCTTCAGTGACCTTCCCAGTCGCTGGATATGAATCCAATAGAACACCTTTGGGATGTGGTGGAACGGGGGATTACAGCATGATGCAAGTGCATCTGAAAACTCTGCAGGACCGTGTGATGCAGTCATGTCAACATGAACCAGAATATCAAAGAAATGCTTCCAACATCTCATGAAATCCATAAAGAATTGAAGGTGTTTTTAGAGCAAAGGGAGGCCCTACCCAGTATCCCTAATAAAGTGATCAGTTAACATATGTACACTAAGGTTTTAGTGTATGTATATATATATATATAAAACACACGTCATGTGTGATAGGTAGTGCCATGAACAGCTACTTGTACTACAGGCTGATAAGCATGCTAGTATTCCAAGACCAGATTTGAGAACTGTTGTTCTGATATACCCATATTATTGCTCATCACACCCTCTGATGAGTGGTCTGATGTTTGGCCTGTGTACTAATAGTGACATGTGTATTGCCATCTTCTGGTGTCTGTATGTAATAGCATGTTTGGACAATACTACTGGATGAAAAAGGTCATCAGGTTCAGGTAAGACTGTACAACATACAGCACTGGATTAAGGCTAATGTTGTAGCCTTGAGCACATAGGATCTGAATCCAAACAAAAATAAATGCTAACTTGGGGTCATACCTCGCTCCTGTTCGGCCATCTCACTCAGGTCCGGCAGCTTTGACCCTGAGATGCTCTGGTTCCTTATCAGCTTATGCTCCTGAATGAGGAAACAGTCCAAATGAGTATAAATGTAGAAAAGATTCCTCTGTGTAATAATATGACTGTATGGGACCATCTCAGAAACTGAAGGTACTATTTTACCTTTTTACCACATGCTTTACTGAGTCATACAAAGACATAAATGTTGCTTTAAATAAAGACTGCAGTGCACTATCCAATCTTATGATGTGCCTGGTTATCCAGAAAAAATCCCAGATGGGAAAAATTCTCACTGTTTTTATTTCATATGGGGCAGACCAGAGGCAGCTTTTATCTGACCATTTTTTCTTTATTTACTTCAGTATTGGACACACAGAGTGGATTATTAATATCATGACCCACTAGATCATTGACTTTTGGTGTCATATGGTGAATTTTTTTTTTAATATTGCAATATATATATTTTTTTATATATATATAAAAAAACGATTGCAATGGCATTTAAAAAATAATGTGCAGCCTACCATTACGTTAATAACAGTGCTGAAAAAGTCTGATTTCCTAATATTTTCTGAGAGTTTTAAAATGTTTGCTGGATACAAAAAAGTTTTATTTATAATTCAATCATTTTTCTTGTAATTACAGAACTTTAACTACAGATTTTGCTCCAAAAACTCTGTTTTCATTCCTTTAAGAGTCAACTCAATGTAGTAATGTAGTAATATAAAGTCATACCTTCATATTACTGCAATACCATAAAATCTGAGCTGGTTATCATATCATGAAAATCACATTGTGCGCAATCGCTTAGTCTAAATGTTTAGTTACTATAAGAAACTGAGAATGTGTGTTGTAAGTCAGCTTAGTCTCGCTTAACACCATCATTTACATGTATGAATTTCCCTTTTTGTATTACTGCTTACTAGTAAGACTAGTAAGGGGGGGGGGGGCAGGAACCACTGGTGGTTCTGAGGAGTTAGAATCTCCGTAAGAACTGTGTAAGTGGGTTTTAACATTCACCAGTGTATTGGGATTTGTTTCAGAGCATAGCTGTGAGGCCATGGTTCTTTATAGAACCAAAAATGGTTCTTCAACAGCACTGCTCAAGGATCCATTCGTAGCACAATTGACCGCAGTGATTACAGCTTTTATGATGTGTCGCAAAAACTCAAAAAAAAACTTTCTAAATCTGTCTTTACTAGCATGGCCAGTATCAGCCTGGACCATATTGATTGATTGTCTTAGTAAGCATAGATAGACTAGGTGTCCTGGACTAACGTATATGCAGTTGGAAGCGTGTTAATTGTAGTTGGTGACGTATACGAAGAACTGAAAACCTATACTGATTTTCATTCCACAATCTGACCAGGATCCTTCAAGTCTCAGTGTTTCTTCCACATTCCTTTATGTTTGCTCATTACAGGTCTGAACTGATTACCTCTCGCAGTTTGGACAGTTTCTGGATAGGAGGCGCTGGGAAGTCCTTGTAGCCAGAAGACTTCAGCTTGTCTGAGAGGGAGAGGTCTTCGTCTCCTTTGGGTGCACCATTCCTCATGTTCATGGAGCCCACCGTGTCCCAGGAGACCGCCCTCATGAGGGGTGGGAAGGCTCCAATGGTTTTGATCTCAGCTGTGCACGGCGCTTGCTGGGTGGGTGGCCGTGGGACAGGTTTGGCCACTCCAGTGGCTGGAGTCTGGCTGTCCGGTTTTTGGGCTGCTGGAGCTGGACCAGGCATCTTTCCCCTGTCCACCGGCCCAATGGGTTCTGTACTGTCTTTCTGGGCTACTGAAGGCTCTCTGACTGGGGCAGAAGCAGCATGGCGAGGAGTCAGAGTGCCAGAGGAAACCTTGCGCTTTTCGGGTGGCTTCCAGTCTACCAGCCGCTTTAGACTCTGAACAGGAGTAGAAGTAAAGGAGAGCATGATTCTAATAATGTTACTTATCATATACATATCCTTCTTAACTACACTTACATACTCCTAAATCTCCCATGACATAAGTGCCATGTAACCTTTTCTTTTGCTATGGCGGTTGCTATGGTATGTTGTTGCCACGTGTTTCCTATTGAAATCTTTAGTGGATGCAAAGTGATTGCTAAGATGTTGCTTTGTGTTTATATAGTTTATATATGTTAATATAGTATCATCGGTGGTCTCTAAGCTGTTGCTATTATGTTGCTATGTGGCCATTATGTTGTTGCTAGATGATTGCTGTGGTGTTGCTAAGTGGTTGCTATGATATTCTGGGTGGTTGCTATGGTGTGGCAAGTGAAATGTGAATGTGAACTTGTGAATGACATCTGAACTGACCTCCTGGTCTGGCTTATTTGTTTCTCCGTGGTCACGCACAGCAGGCACCTCCAGTCGCTGACCACACAAAAGACACACACAAAATAGTTGGAACAACATCACAGTCAATATAATGATCAGCAATCACAGATGACAGGCATTCCAGTCGTAGATGACTCACCTGACTTGTGGGTGGGCTTGTAGGGGGGCTTATTGTGACCTCAGTAGGCAAAGCTATAGGGAGCCGCAAAACAGAAAGAATCATTGAGAATCTATAGATAATTTCATAGGCCGTCTCTGTGATGAACCCAAAAGACTAACTGCTTAGCGAAGGCATGCACTGTAAGTTAAGGCTGTACCTGTTTGTGGGGGAGCCGAGAAAGAGCTGCTGCGTGAGGGTACAGGAGAGGAGCCTGGTGTTGGGTTGGGTGAAAGAGCTGAAATACAAAAGCACCCGTGTTAACCATGTTTGGGATTACATGCAGAGTGATCTGCTGTCTGTTCACATCACTACCTGAGGCCTACAGTGAGTAGGATATTATTGGAGATATTGCCCTACTGCGTTTTTAACCAGTTGTTTTCACTATGCCGGGCATTTTCTTGTAGCAATCTTGGAGTTTCATACGCTATATGGACAAAACTATTGGGACACACCTCTTGATCATTAAAGTCAGGGATTTTATTCAATCCCATTGCCACAGCCTTTCCACACATCAGTGAAAGAATGGATGATTCTAAAGAGCTCACTGAATACCAGCATGGTTTTATAATAGGAAGCCACTGTTGCCAGTCAATAAAAGTCAGTCAATGAAATTTCTTCCCACCTAGATATTCCACCATCAGATGTGAGTGGTATTATTGAAAACTTTGCCGTTTAGGAACTTGGCATTGACTCTGAGTGGGTTTGTACAAGTGTGATTTGCGGGGCCCACTTGGGCTTCCCCATCGTTACAACCCATCTTAATCTCACGTAGGTCCCATCTAGGCCCCATGTGCATTGTAGAACCCTAAATGGGGCACATGTTTAATGCCTCCTGGTCCCACCTCTGACCCTAATGGGACCCTGGTGGTATATAGGCTGATTCTGTAACGATTTATTTGAGGCCTATAAGGCTCAAATGAGACCTAGAGACTAGAGTTCAGTAGAAATGATAAAGGATAAATCTGACTTAAGGCCAGTAAACAGAGTAAAAGGCTAGGTCTTTGACTTAATGCTTGCAGTATTCTTTCTAAGATCTAAGCACGCCTATAAAGCAGTGTCTCACTGTCCTACCTTCAGTGGGGTAATGGGCTTTCCCTTGAAGTCTACACTATCCATTCTCTGTTTCTTCTAAAAACTTATCTTTTCAGACTATACTTAACAGGAACACACTCTGATCTTATCTGTACTTTAGTTTTTATACACTTAGGATTTCTGCACTTATCGTTTGTGTTTATGGTATGCTTTGTGGGCAAAACAGGACTTTATGACTGTAGCAGATTGCATCAAGTAAGCCATGTTGGGGTTCTCGTCCTTCAGGCCATGATTTTTTGAAGATTCTCTGGGTGTTTAAATCAAGTTTTAAACAGCTAGTGATTGAAAGTCACTGGATTAAATAAAGGAATGAAAATGTACATGTAAGGTCAATGTAAGGCTCTTATAGTAAAAATATTACCATGCATGGAGGTCCACCACTATAGGTGGGCCTAAGGGCAATATGCCTGACAGATGTGTTACTAGTTATGGTTAGGACCATCCAAAGATTGGATATAGACTTAATTATGTTTGTTCTATAATTATGGGAAATTTTGAGGAAAGGTAGAAGGGTGTGACTATACACTCAGGATTGTAGTAGGGCTGTTATGGTTATATCTTCAGAGTTTTTACTGTACAAAATACATAATGAAACTGAAAGATTCAACATCCAGCAATAGTTGTAGAATTGCAAGTAAAAAAAAAACCCAGATGATAACAAACCCTAAGGTAATCCTGTTTGAATCCTGCTGACATTCATGTGAAGAGTCTGCATGCATGTGAGTTATGTTTCACAATATGACTGGCCTTTTTTCCCCTTTCTCTCCAAGTCAATCAAGTGTGATGATAGCAATCAAATCACAGTGCTAACAAATGCAATAAATAAAAGCATAGTTTAAAATATTCAGCATCAGATCACCTCTCAACCCGCTTCTGAATTCATTCTGAGTGAGTCATATCTGCATTGTATCCTGGTAAGATTTCAGCCACCTGCATTTACACTCGGTAGTCAAACACGTCTCCGATTAGTCTGATTGAAATCTGATCACTGTGTGGGATGGAATAGGCAAATTTGCTTCTTGCGCTGCAATTATTACTGGTGTTTCTGTTGTTCTGGGATGGGTTTCGGTTGTCAAATGCGTCTTGGAGAGATGGATGTGTTTATACTGCTATAATGTGGCTTAAATGTATCTTAGACCACCTCCTGAAGTGATTTGAGCGTCTTGAGTGTCTTGATCTGCCTCCACCTTATCCAGATACAGTCCTGATTCTCAAGACGAATAAAGTGGCCAGGTGTTAACAGGGACATGTTGTGGCAGCTGTGGCACTCATGTCTGAAAGAGACACTATAGCGGTGTCTGAATTCGGCCATATTCACAATCCCCTACACCCAAAAATCCAGATCATTAACTAGAGCACTGTTATCGGGACCCCATTATGTGTGTGAGCTCACTGCTGTGTGACAGCAAACTGCATCACATACATAATCTTTATTCTATGTATTCACGTGTGAATCTTCAAACCAGAACAAAGCAATGAATTATGGGTATTCCATATCTGCTAGGGCACAATGTTTGTACACTACTTATTGTGGTGCATTGTGGCATTGTTGTAGCACACTGAAAATTCACTGTTTTTGCACCATTGCCAAATGGAGGAACCCCAAGGTAGTGCACTATATAGTACATAGGGTACAATTTTGGACACAGCTTATGATACCAAATCAATTTCCTTTGTTGGCAAAGGAGAGCAGGCAAAATCTGTCTGTTTTTATGGATTTGTGTGATTATCAATTTTCCTACATGCTTTATTGATAAGTCATAATGAATTCAGAAATGTTTAGCTGGCTCTCAAGCTTGGTCAAAATTAGCACTGGCACAGTATTAGCATCGAAACATGTTAGTCAAACTACTGAAAACTACTGAAAACTACAGTAGAAAACTACAGAAAAACTGCCTAAGATAACTTAAATGAGGCACAGCTCAAGGCCATAAGGTCGTTGTAAATTCAGTCCATGATGTGTTTCTGCTTTCTTCTATAGTTTATTTGCTGGCCTTGTATCAGTAGCCCCGAGAGAAAACGAGGAAGACACTTTCAGCAAGTGTATCGCGCCACCTGCTGTTTAGCTTAGGGGATGGACACTTGTGTATGCACATTTCAACCATGGATGTCAGGGACAGATGATCAGTCAGAGACTCAGTAAGAGACAGAGTGTCTTGTAAGCTGGCCTGCTGGGTGGTCCAGCAAAAGCTTTTACTGTGTCCCTAAATATCTTGTGTAGTGCCCTCCGAGAGCTTATGGTTTATAGATGTGTAGACATTGGAAAACTGTTGAGTGTGGAATTCAGACCTAGAGCTGGAGGTCTGTAACTTTAGACTTTAGTTTGAGCTAAGCTTAGAGCTGCCATTACCTGTGGGTGATTCTGTGAGGCTGCAGGTGGAGCGTCGCCCCCTGCGGGTCAGGAAGCGGTCGCTCACTTTCTTCGCCTCCTCCAGCAGCTCCAGGTTCTTCTGCCGGTCCTCTTCCGACAGCTGCATCTCTGGGAGCTGATCTTTTACCAGGTCTATCACGTGACCATCATTGTCTGAGATGCATGGACACAGAAATCACACACACACACACACACACACACGTCTGTGTTCGTAGCTTAGCACAGGCGTCATGCCAAAATAAACTATAATCAAAGCAAATCGTCCCAGTCCCTCGAATTCTGCTTTCCAAAATAGCCTCACGAGTAGACCCCCATGTTTCCTAGCTCGAGAATGACCAAATTTAGACATTTACAAGGCCCCGGTACAAATGAGTGTGTGGTGAAGTCATAAATCAAAGAGGATTTCATTGACAAACCTAAAAAGCTTTCCACATGGTTTTGCACATTCTGAAATCAGACTAAACTGGTCGTAAATTAGAGCACACACAACTATTTATTCTTTGTGTCAGCACATGGCAAACCCTAGAATTGAGCTTGAGTGTCATACCTACTGTAGTGATGGGCCCTGAAGCACCAGTGTTTCGCGATAGCCGTGGCCTAGGACTGTGGGGCCTGAGACAAGAAGTATAAACAAAGACGTTACAGCAGCACTTTTTCTGCATAAGCCTGAACCACAGGAGAAGACCATAACACATGTCGTTTCACCTGCTCATTGGTTAACTAATAGCTACTCTGCTTGTGAGTTGTACATGTGAGTTGTTTACTGGAACAAACCTGGCTTTCTCCAAAAGACTTGGCTCCTGCTTGCTGACTTGCCTTGGCAGAACGATTGCAGGGGGAGCAATACTCACATTCACAAGCTTGGTTTCAACAGGCACGTACTAAAAAAAACAGAGAAACAGACTTCTTTATAGTTCAGCAACAAATATCTACATATTTACAATTAACTTTACAGTTAAACTTTACTAGAAGCAGTCAGTCAGACCTGTTTAATGGCTGATGTCTGCTTCTTCAGTTTTTCACTGGAGCTAAAAGGCTAATGAAAGCTGTACCAGTTAGCATCATACAAACTAGCTAATTCATTATAGACTCTTAAAAATGAAGGTGCTACAAGAGGTTCTTTAAATGATGTCATGAACGAACAACTTCGGTTCTCTTAAAGAACATGTTTGTGACATTAGTGATTATTAGATTATTAAGTAACCTTTACATGAAGTGAAAGACCGGTCCTTAAGCCATTTCATCATGTAAAATCTTGCTTTAAAAAAATGTTCCCGCTCCCACATTTCTATTGCAAACATGGTTCTTTATGTTTCTTAATGGTTTCATGGCATCAATGAACCGTTTGATTTTTAATTTGAAAACTAAAATGATTTATTTAATTATTTTTCTTCCCAACTCTTTTTTTAGAAAGCCAATTACCCAGCCAACTCGTTTGTACTCTCCTCTCCATCATACGTAATGCTCCCGACACTGGGAGGGTGAGGGCCGACACATGCCTCTTCCTGTGGAACCAGGCACCGCTGATGCTACATCACTGGGCAGCCAACACGTTCTGAGGAAAGCACCAGGTACCAGGCTTTGATGCATTGGCATCATACTGAAATAATCTACTCAACAACTGGCCTTACTCTGACCTTATTGGGACCCTAATGGGCCTTGCTCTGACCCTAACTGGCACAACTTGCCTTGCTCTCTCCAGGTCCGACTGTGGATGGCAGGCAGCGTGACTCTGGATTCTGGGTTCATAGTGGCAGTCCCTAAATCAGTTGAGTGTAAGCTGAAGGACCTCACTGGTGTTCTGTGTTCGTTTAGCGTACATAGTCTGTACACTATGTACTACTCTGGTACAAAGTAGTGCACTATATAGTGAATAGGCCACAGTTTCGTACACGGCTAGTGTCTCTTTAAGATTTCCTACAAGAATGTATTGAATTCTCAGAGTGGGGCTCTCAGCAAATGTCCAGAACATGGAAAGACTTGATGGAAAAAACCCCAGAAACGTGGTGGTTATTTCAGGAAAACACCACAACATGGCTGGTTCAGCAGGTGGTCTCAAAGCTGAAGTAGAGATTTCCCATATGCAGCATGCTCTGCTCTAACGTCACTGAAACTTTCACAGAAAGGCCTAAAACGTGGTCCCTTGAGAGCCACTAAACAACACACACACAGGCTAGTCCCATGGGAAAACAGACTGTTTGCAAACACATCCTTTTTTTATTATGAGTCTAGATTAGACTCATGTCTATACTGATTTCCTTCTTCACAAAACCCTTTCATTCCCCAAATCCTTCTCCTCTAAAATGTTCACATTGTTCAATTCTCAACCAACGGCTCATCACTGATAGAGGTCTACAGCGCAGTACTGGACGTTTTCAACAATACCTCCCAACAAAGAGCATAATGTGGCCATTATGCAACAAGAAGGGTGACTTTTATTTGTTTGGCCTGAGAAGTCCAAGATTAGATTTAAAAAGTTTAACGTGGTCCTGCGGCGGAATCTGATCTAGGTCCTAAACTTTATGAGTGTCTGTGTGGGATGTCTCTGCTCTCTCTCGAGAAACTGAGCTGCTTTAATGAAACAGCAGACCGTAGCAGGCTTTGCTGTTCGAACAATCTTCGGTCCTCCCAAAAAAAAAAAAAAAAAACAGGACAGTCTATCCTGTGCTTTTTCCGGGCCTCTTTTTCAGTGCTCCATGGCTTTAGTCACTGAGAGAATACGACAGGGACTCGAACACAAACAGGAACGCAAACATGATGGTCCTTATAAAATCTCCCTCTCTCCAAAACTTCTAAATCAGATGAGCTGATGGCTATAAATACAATGACAAAACCCTAGAAGTACCAACACAGACTTCAGTCTTGCTTATCTGCAGTAACATTTGCACTCGGATCTTGAAGGGCATCATCCTAAACACGCAAAACCAGAAAACTGAATTTGCAGGAACAAGCCAAGTTACTGGAAAAGCAAAACGCCTCCATAGCAACACACACCAATAATAAACATGACCTGCAGCGAAGACGGCTCTAAATGAAGCTTGAACATTTTATTAGGAGTTATTTTCTGCTATAAAGCAAACTGTGGGAAGTCTTTGTGCTATGCTAGCAGAAATTAGCTAAAGTAAAAGTGTGTAGTCCTAAAACTAATCTAATTTTCTATTTTCAAACAATACCCTAATCTTGCTCGGTATATCAAAACCACTACTTCAACGGTGAAAGGGGCACTTTAGTGAAGTTTTGCTATTAGCCATTTTATACAGTAGCCTTGCAACAAAATGTTGTATCTGTAATTTTACAAGTAAAGGAAACAAGATGTACATTTCTTTCAATGTAGGAAGGTTTCATTCCACATTAATTTTGATCATGAATAAAATCCTGCTAACTTTAATTAAAGATGCCCTGGAATGGAGAACTACCTGAAGAACTACTGTATTTACCTTTGCATAGTTGAATAATGAGTTCAGTACATGTAATTAACATACAGTTGTTTAGTTTTGACTTATTATATTTACACCCCAAAATTATTTACATACACCCAGTCCACTCACGAAATATGGAAACCAGGCTAAAAGCTAATGCTAGCCAAGCATGCAAGAAGGGCTGACTAAAGGAAGCACCGCAGCAGGTGTCCACAGGTACTATGCTAAAAGATAGCTTAGTCTACCAGCTACAGTTTGCTAAGCACACACTGTGCAGAGAGAACACTATCCAAGTGTTTTTGCTACAGGTCTAAAAACAAAGCTATGCTATGCTATGCAGCCCCTGTGAGCTGCCGCAGTGACGCAAACCAGCCAATAAAAACACAGCTCTCTTTTTTTTTACCATAAAACTAAAATCAGCATGTTTCATTCTGAGGCAGGATAACAGGGTTGTAAATAGGCGTGTAAAACCACATCTGAACATTCTTCGCAACCAGAGTCAAGCACTTACTATTTATTCATGTATTTATACTTGCAGAAGACGAGAGAAAGCCCCCAGTGCACTGTATGTAGATGAGCATTGATTGACTATGTTCCTACTTGAGTGGCAGAGAGAGAAAGAGAGAAAGTGAAAGAGAGGCTCACTCACACTGGAGGGCGAGCTGGAGGAGCTGTCAATCTCCTCCGGAGAGTCTTCCTCTTCTTCAGGCAGCGTGGGCATAGCGGGGGTGGCCGAAGGACGAGAGCGGGTGTGAGGGAAGATAAAAGGTGTGTCGGGCTCCGGGACCACAAGAGGATGACCCCTGGGAGAAGCTTGCTTAGCCGCGGACCCTGATGCACCGCATACAGCAGAGGTATCCTGTGCGTGCTGCAAGACATCACACACCACACATATACACACACTGGTTATTACTGTTTGCAGGTTGTGAATGTCTGTCGAACAAACATTCAAAAGCATCATTAAATCTCCAATCTGACCATAATTCAGTTTAGACGGAAGGAACTGTTCATTGGAAGGAACATCATTGACTAATATAATAGCTAAATAATTCTCTGCCTACACCAGAGGTGTTTAATTCCCAACTTGGAGGGTGTGAAGCTCCCAGAGATCTACAGAAAACGACAGTTCCTCACATTTTCACTATAAACTGCCTGAAGGTCAGCATTGTAAGGCAGTGGTTCTCAACCCTTGAGATCATTTAGGGGCATTTTGGAAAATCTGTGTATTTTTAAGAATAATTTGTCTCATTAGGTGAGAGAAGACATTCTGTCCAATGACAGTGCTGCAGTACTTACCCAAAGAGCTAGCCTAGCAGTTTTTCAGCTAGCTTACCTGCTATACATAAACAGCAAAACCAACTCTCTGTCAGTTGACGCCAAATAATCCTGACACCCAACTGCTGAGTTACATCAAGTATGTTTGAGCAGGAAAATGAGCAAACTGTGAAAGACTAGGCCCTCCAGGTATGTAACTGGACACCCCTGGCTTATACCAAATCTCAACCTCAGGAGCTGAGAGGAGCTCAATTTCTTACAACAACAAACTAAAAAAATAGGGGCCTCATGAGGACCAGCCATATGTCCCCACCATATCAAAACCTCTGTATTTTCCATCATCCTGGGCACATCTTGTTCCCACAGGCTCATATCCATGCACACATATGGTGTGACAGGAAATCACTCAGCAAGGTGAAGCTTAATCAAGATTTTGTGTGGTAAGAGATTTGCCTAGAGATTGAGATGCTAGCCTGGGGGCGCTGTGCATCTACATCACGGGACTTGCCTGCTGCCACCCCTTTGCATTTTTTCCTCTTATCACTGAGATCTATCTCCCTGCATGTATCGGAGGGGCCTGGGAGCAAAAACCAATGGCATCTCAGATACTCTGTCATTGACTGTGCACACATTTCACAAAACTAAGCACTTTTAAAAGCCCAGGACTGAAGGCTACAAATGTCACTATGCAATCCTTAACATAGGCTCTAAGAATCCTAAAGAGGTCCATAAATATGTTGGGAAAGTTGCAGTTCTGATGTCTATTGTGTTTTATTCATGCACTGCCTACAACACACGTCCATAAAACGTAGCCATTTTAGCTTCAGAAACCCGTTTTCCTGTAAAACACGGTTTCTTCTTTGGAGTTGGGGGTGGACGAGCAAGGCCAAGTTGGGAGACTGCTTCATGCTCCCTAAGGAATGCATTCCTAATTCCATTAAATCTATTCTCAATTCATCCTAGTGCTACCAGAAGCTATCTTTGGCTTCCCGTTAACCCAAACAAAACGGAAGACACTGTTTCTATGTTCTTAGGGATGGAAATAGAAAAAGTTAGATAGATAGACAGAGAAAGACACCCACAGAGAGAGAAAGGCAGTGAGAGTGGGAGAGCAATAGCATTTAAATGAATTTCCTGTAACAGAGAAAACATCCGGTGGAGGATTTGTATGACAACTGAGTTTATATATTAAAAAAAAGCAACAGAGCTTTCACAGTGTAAAGCATGACTGTGCAGGGCTAAATGTCATAAGCACAAGAAATGTCAGCAATGACTCATCGCATAGCCAGGAAATCAAAATGTACATCTGAAATGCCTGGGAAGGAAACATCATCAAGTAACGTTCATATGTTCCTCTAACTAAATCAACAAGAAGTGATGGACTGGCAAAACATTATCACAGTGATCTGTGCCTCAGCCAAAGCTAATGAGGTTAGACAAGCCATCAACGAGTGTACATCGGGGCAAATGCGGTGTTGGTCTCCCAGGCCTGATGTCAGTGATGTGGTACTTCTGCAATGCCTATTCTTTATTTACTGCCAGACTAACTCTTCCCTATCCTGCACGGACCCTCTCTGTTTTTTTCAATCCTTCGTTCAGGCGAGCTCATACTCCTTCACTTTCCTCACAGACAGACATATATCGGACCTTGAATCCTAGCTGAGGCGGTTCCCTTAAAAGGGAGAAACACATTCTCTGCAGATAAAGATGCATTTATTTATAGAAGAATGCATTTATGGCACTGCAGCGGCTCACAGGCACCATATAACATAGCATTGCGTGCTATAGAACAGCTTTGTTTTTAACAGTGTAACAAGAAAACTGTAATTGTTTATGACTCTTTGGTCAAAGTGCTGCTGTTCTTCTCTGTCCTGTTAGCTAACGGAAGAGATTGTAGCTGGGCGACTAAGGTTAGCCTTTAGCCTAGCACGAAAACCTGCTTGCTTCCTCAGGTTTGGCTTCCTTGCGCAGCCCTTTTCAGTTGCCTTTCTGATGTGTGGCTATCTCTAAACTAAAGTATATTATTAAACATAATATCCTTTTGGAACTTTTGGAGGTTCTCGAGTTTGAAACTGTGGAGGAACTTCCTAAGGTGCTTGGAGGATCCATCAAAAAAAGGAAATTAGGAAATTAGGAAACCGCCACAGTTTCAAACTCGAGAACCTCCAAAAGTTCCAAAAGGATCATACACTTTTAACAGCATAGTCTAGTTAGTTTTTTAGGGAGCAGACACTGCAGAGAAGAGATGGTAGAAACCAGACAGCTAAAGTTAGCTTTTAGCCAAGAAAGAATACCGGCTTGCTTTCCCGGCTTTAATTTCACTGCACACAGGTTTGTGTTACCCACGGACATTATTATTTTCTTTTAAATGAAGAATGAACAGTGTTCGAGGTTCACAGCAAATCACTTCCATGTATGTAACTCCCATTATTCATCTATGTCAAGGTCAATAAAGCTTTCTGTTCTATGGTGCCTTCAACAGTTACCAAAGGCCTCAGTTTAGGATTTGGTTAGAGTCTTGTACCATCTGTTAAGGTTTCTTATCACAGCGGAACTTGGTGTTTGGTTGTTCTGGTCAATTACAAACCTAATTAAGAAGGCAGCTAAGCTGCATAGCTTGGTTGTTGTTTGTCGGAGCCTGACCGGACGTTGCAGAGCTTTGGGCGGATCGTGAATCTTTTTCTGCAGACTCTCCGTTTTTTTTAAGTTCCTTTACAAACTTTAAAAATTTAAAAAGTAAAACTGTATTCACTCATGGATGTATCTTGGAATAATTATCTTCTAAAAATGACCAATACTGACCTTTAGGGTTCCAGCAGGATCTGCAGTCTGTGGCTGAGAGGCTTGGACAATATCAGTTTGAGATGTCTCGGAACGTTGCTCTTTTCCAGATCCTAATTCTTTGGCATGACCCGTCCAGCTTGTCTGTGGTTCTTGTAAGACCCCGTTGACACTTGCCTCTTCTTGGATCCTTCCACTGCTTTCTAGTTCTTTTTTGCTGCTTCCACTGGTTTCCAATGCACCTTCTCTTGCCTTTAGGTCAGTTGTACTGAAAGCTTGGAAACTCTCCCTGTTGTTTTTTTCTTGAGGTTTTCCTTTTTCCACAAGCTCCCAGCCTGTACTCTCTCCACTATGTTCTAATTCTAAACTTCCAGAGCTTGCCGATTCTCCTTGGCTCCTTCCACTGTCCTCCTGCTTATGTCTGAGACATTCGTTCCCTTCAGGGCTGGTAGTTTGGCCACTATCAACGTCCTCTAGTGCAAATGTGCTGCTCTCGCTTCTTTCAAACTTTGATGCAGAGCCTTCACCACAGTCTGGTTCCTCTGACCTGAAGTAGAACAAAGAGTAGCGATTTCCAGATGAGATGCATTTGGAAGGTGGCCGTCTATGTAGGTACTAAACAGGTCGTGTTAGGAGTAATTTGTCATCATGCGTAATCAACATAACCGTCAGCAGAGCCGTATCCTGTTGCATTACCTAAGAAATATGTGTCTTTGTTCAAAGTGACAGATGAGCCTTTCATTCCAAACTAAAAGCACTCTGTGGATTTTTGCAGGAACTAGTAAAGAGCAACAGTAATTAATTGGAGCTTTGGTGGGTGACAATGTAAACTCTGCTGTTTCTGCACAGTCTCACCTAGCATGGGCCCTCTTGGGCTGAGGATTTTACATAAACACACACGCGACTCGTCCTGTAAGAACTGGAAGAATGTAAACACTGACCCGGCTACATTCTCCCATGTGTGACGGTGCGTGAGCTCCTCACAGGCAGGGCCCAGGAGAGGGGAAGTTTCCGGCAAAGGGCTGTGAGCGGCAGCAGACCCTCTCTCGCAGGTGTTCTGTTCTGGTGGGCTCTGTTTGCTAACCAGTCCCACAGGAAGAAGATCTGACAGAGAGGAACCAACAACTGTAAAAGAAAATGCACTTGCAGATTCAGCTCTGACATTTTACCGAAGCATGCTACCCAAGGGTGGAGCCAAGGGGTGGCTTGGTGTGGCCAGTGCCACTCTACTGTGAGGTAAGGCCATGCTTCTGGCCATACCAGTTATGCAAAGTAAGTAACATCAGTCAAGCAGCATGACCAGAATGAAGTTATCTTGCTGCGCTGTGTAAACGGTTAGGTTAGATTTTACATATGTATTATCGGTAAAGTCTGGAGAGTCATTGACATTTGACATAATGCTTTACAATAACAGAGAGATATTTTTTTATGTCAAACTATGTGTATGCTGTAAATATGCTAACAAATTGGACTTAGAAATGTTAAAATTACATAAAAGAAAAAAGAGTAATTTAATATACTTCTTAAATACAAACATAAAGACAAATACTACAGCTATTCATGTCTGTCGTGCATAAGACTGGATATATCCTCCATATTACTCAACTGTTTCGAGTCGGGTGAACATTTGTGATCATTTTACAGATCTTTGAGATGAATCAACTTATTATGAATAAGTTTATTTAGTTGTCATTGGCAAAAGGACAGTGATTAACCCATGCAAGCTTTAAAAATAGCACACAAAAAAAGAAACTGCACTGATGTTGGATTTAATCTTTTCTCTGATATTGACTTCCAGTAACTGAGTCAGCCATGCTAGGTCAGTAATATACAGTGGGTTTGTGTGTAGAATACAACCTATTTGAGTAAAACTCTCCTAAAGCTTTGCCATTGGCTCCTGGCTCCAACTATTTTTATACTGGGCATGTATTTCCCTCTTCACTTACCATTAGTGTGTAGCCATTCCCCCCAGGCTACTCCCCCCTATGCAGTCGCTTGTAATTTATATAGCGTTGCAGCTGTCTGGCCTTAATGTTGAAGGCTGTAAGAGCAAGTTACCACTCTCTCTGTTGCTGAGTGGGGCTTCATGTTGGCTGAATTCTACAGTGATCACCTATGCACTAATGCAGGATTATGCCATTAGCATTTGAATCCAGTTTCCAGTCCTGAACTTTGTATTCCTTGGTAGGTGTGATATTACATGGTCAATCAATTACATTAACTGTTTGTGTGTTGTATTACCATTTTCAATTATTGAATTACATTACTTGGAGACCTGAAAAAGTAGATAAAGGCTCCAATTCAACTTTGATATGTAAAATGTCCATTTACCTGGGCTGTCCCGCCCGTATATTCCTGCATATCATAACACATCCAAAAACTTCTGTTAAAAGAGCCTGTTTTTACACTTAAGGCAAAGTTGGAAACTACAATGAAAGTGAAAGTTCGATGCAATCATAAATACCACATGGTATAATGAAAGTTCGATGCAATCATAAATACCACATGGTGAGCAAAACTCACAACAAGTTTAGGTGAATTGCCTACTGTCATCATTTGGATGAATAAAACAACCTATTTTTGTACATAACATGACTAAAAGTTTTGGAATATGCAAAACTTATGATGCTTCCAACGGAGGAGAGTGCACTAAAATAGGTGACCCTCAATGGCTAAATATAGAACTTGTAACAGTTTCCTGGAATTATGACTAATGGTCAGTACCTGAAGAAGGAGCCTGTGAGAGAACGGCGCTCAAGTAGTTCACCCACGGATCAGATGAGTCAGTAGAGTCATCTGTGTCCTGGGATGCTTCCTTGTTGTCACAGCCCTGAAACGGAGATGCAGTATTGCCATGGTGATCGTCAAAACAGTCATCAGGCCATTAGGAATAAGGCATTGCTTCTCTGCCCTTTTGGTCTGTTGCAAAAGGTTTGCTAATCTGCTACTGGGCCAGATCTACTTTGACATTTAAAAAACCATAAAACACGAGTTCGGGTTTGTGTAATTTAATTGCACTAGGCGGAAAGCAATGGGGACTCTTCAGAGGAGCATGGACAAGTGATAATTATGAATACTGTCCCTAAGGAGCACTTGGAGATACAGTTTTGAGACAAAAGCTCCTCTTTCAGCTAAACAAAATGTTCTCAAAATGAGATAATTGAATCAAAGGAAAGGGTCTCCTTAAAGCTTCCCCAAATGTTCTCAAAAGAAAAACAATCCAGATAAATCCCAGATCATGTCAGATAGATAACGACACAGCTCTCAGCACTTTCTGCACTATTCATCATTATCAACATTTGTGTTGTGAATATCTAGATGAAGGACTGAGGTTTGATTTAATAGGATTACTATTGGTGTTATGTCTCAGATAATAGCACTTTTTCATTAGATGTTTACTTCCTGCATCCTCTGATGTTCAACCTCATCTTGCAGCTAGCCACTTAACCAGCAGCTATCCAGGTAGGGTCAATTTTAGGTCACCTATCTTTACCATTGCTCTGTCAACAGGCTAACATCTAAGATTTCAACCCATCCTGCTCATGTCCTCTAACTGTGTGCAGTTATATCCATGTCCATAAGTGCAGTACTTGTTCACACTTCATTGAAGGCCATCCTCAAGCACAACTGCTCAAGAAATATGCCTGCTCTGTGGTATTGGCATGGCATTGGCCTTCTAAACTAGGCTTTCCTGGTTGTGGAGAGTGAAACCAGCAGGGCTCCTGCAGCATGTTCCCCTGCTGAGCCTGACACACAGATGAATATTGCAGTGTAATCGAATCACTTGGATAATTTCCTGCCACATTTGTGCTCTCCCTCGTTTTCTCTCTCTAATTCTTCCTCTGGTGAGTATGGTCTTCTCATTGACCAGGGATATTTTTAGCAGGCCATGCAATCCATGGCCTGAGAGGACTGACTCTGTGAAGAAAATAAATCTGGCGAGGTCGCGGAGGACGAAGCCCAAGGGACCCCGCAGCCCCAGGGTCGATTCGCGGCGAAGCCCTTGTCAAGGCTGCATGAGAAAGTGAGTGCCTGGCCCCCTCTTTCTCTGCTTGCTCTCTCTTTCTCTCCCCCAAACTGATTATGTAAGATAGTCCCAGCTCGTCAGATTTGTTTAAAATTTGCTTGGGCGAAGCACAGCCAGTACCGAGCCCAACCAGGAAGTGGGGAAGATAACAGCAAAGGTCCCTACGTGCGGCAAAAGAGGGGAGCTGAGCTGGGGTGCCAAAGGTCAGGCAGGTGAGTGGCACCCGTTGGCGCCTACAGCTCATCTCGCCATGAATAAATAACCAGCAATGACAAGCTGATCAAACACGGGCGCTGTCCTGACCTACCATAAAACTACATTTACATGTAATCTGCTGCATGACACGGACCGGCAAGCAGCTTAGCTCTTTACAGCCTGGGGCTGAAGCTTCTTCTAAAAGTCATACCTTCAAACAGGACTGCAGCTGTCATGATGGATCCATGCACATTAGAGCTCCATACCCTCACGAGAAGCTAAAAACTTTACTTGCAACAATCAAGCACAACTAAGATCTAAGATAAGTTCTGCTCAAGTTCCAACAAGTAACTCACAACAGTCATGTAACACTCAGCAGTGCAAAGACTTTCCATGCTCATGAAACAAGCAAAAAAAAAAAGATGTTCCAACTATACCTGATGGTTCAGAAAGAATCACTGACGCTTCTTCCACACTTCTCTACTCTCCTACAACTTTCTTCTCATTCCAGCTCTTAGTTGTTGTTGTTTTTTCCCTCCTCTGTAGCAGCTCTCCAGTCTTCAGCGCTCTCTCTCTCTCTTCCTTTCCCTGACTTTTTTTTCTTTCTCCCTGCACCATCCTCTCTTTGACTCCTGGGAGCTTTGACCATTTAAGGAGAAGGCTTCTCGTGCCTCTCTCTGGGCAGCTGCTACACTGCGTTCTCTCGCCTGACGCTCCAGCGAACTCCAGCTGAAAAATGGCCGTGTCCGCAGTGTGTGGTGCCCTGCATGCCTTCGTTTCACCCTGCTCTTTCTAGAGCCTTCATTGCACCTTTAAACACCACTGAATCACAGGAGTGCAACATCCAGCCATTTTCCCCATCCCCTCATCTCCTCAACATGCACATCCCCCAAGCAAACAAATGTGGCACTTGTAGAGGAAGTGAAGAAGGATCTTCGGTAAATTGCGATGCCTGACTACCCATGCGAAAAACAGACACTCTGTGAAAGCTTGGTATTTTTGACTAAGCTTCTGCAGATGTCCAAAGCATCTCCTTCCATGAGGACAGTCCATGTTTGATCACGAGATTTTGGACACACACAATCAGTGACATTCATTCGGATAAAGTCGAAAGCACACAGGAGTCTGATTAGATAGAATGGAGTGGAGAACAATCTGCTTGTTCTCAGTTCTTCATGCTCATGACTACATAACAAACATATCAGTTTCATAGCACTTTCAGAGTAATGCATGGTACACTGCCAAAAAAGCTTTTCAGAGGAATGAAGAACCATAGACGAACCACCTTTAACTGAAGGGCCACTTTTGTAAATGGCAAAGAAGCTTTTCTGAAGCTCCACACGGTTTAAAGGTTCTTGATCAACTGTGTGTCCAATCCAAGAACCATTTAGAAACCATTAGAGCATTGTTACTGACAGAAATGAGTAAGTGCACTCTTAAAAATACAGGTTCTACGGCTCTGAGTGGCTCGGTGGTCTAATACACTACCACTATGGCCTGGGGGGCCGCGAGTTCGAATCCCGAGCCATGCCATCAGCGTCCAGAGTCTGAGGGAGCACAATTAGATGATGCTCTCCTCATCTTTCCTCATCACTCTCTAGCAATGTTGGTCGACAGTGCTGTCTGTTTGCTGGTGTGGCGAAATTGGGGACCCTGGACCTTGCCCAGTAATGACGCATCCGTCGCTGTGGCAGGTGGAGGCTGGCTTTGCATGCGTCGATAGCATTGCTAATGATAGGGGGGAGTCACACACTCTCTGCCACCGTTTGAAAGTTGCTAAGGAGCCGTTTCTCTTCCAGTACATGCTCCAAACTGAGAGATCTGGTGTAAATATCCCACTCAGCCTCCCCGGTTATTGCCTGACAGGTCACTATGGGGCAGGAGAATAATAATTGTTCACTCAGCTCGAGGGCACTGGTTGCCCAGATAGGATTACTGGAAACGAGAAACGTCTGTGGAAAAAATTCCAGTGATTCTTCTCAAATTTATCTTGTACAGTCCAACAGAGATGACTGGATTCGACAGGCAAGTCTCACGAGATTGCCTGTGCTTCATAACTGCCATCACTTAAGAGTCGCTTGCAGTGAGACAGCACTGGAACACCACTGGACTTTACAGCACCACCGAGCCAAAAGCACAAGCTATGACCAACTTCTTGTGCGCCCCTGGTCAAAATAACGCGAAAGAAGAGAGAGAGCTCTTACCTTGTGGCTGTTATCCTCGGCTCCGGCGTGCAGAAGCGAGCCACCTGTTTGAAGAGAAGCAGTTACAAAGAGGCACACGGAGGCATTTGCATCTCACTGGCCTGTCATGCAAATGACCAAGTGTTAAAAAGCACCAAAATAGCCGGCCTCCTCTACAGCATGACGCATTGAAGGAGGTTCAGGCAACTGATTGCCAGGTCAGTTCACACTCTCTGTCTCTGTCTCTCTCTCTTTCTCTCTCTCTCTCTCTCTCTCTCTCTCTCTCGCTCTCTCTCTCTAGTCCTGTCTCCATATCTATGGGCAACAATAACCTGGCAACCATTTACATGAAGCGCTTGATCCTGTGGCTGAGAGCGTGCGGCCCACACTGGCCTCATTGTATTACTTCCTTTAGACCCGAGCAGGAAAGTGATCGCCGCTCTGCAACACAGTGTCCACTCATAAAGCCTATTAAGGTTGACATGCTTTACGTCTTCCTTGGTACGTTTTTTACAGGTTTTCCACCAAGACTGAGTCAGCGATTGTCTGCTTCACAATTCATGTATCATTAAAGTGTTTGAGCAAAGCAGCCAGCACTGTGCCGTTCGGCGGCGAGATCACAGAAGAGCATCCTTTTGTGCTTCAGAAGAGACAAACACTGTAGAACGGCACAGCGAGATGTGCTGTTTGTTTGAAGTGCGTTGAGGAGAGCTCTTCAGCCTGACAAATCGCGAACCACACATTTCTCCTGCTGCCAGGGCTGTAAATGTATGCCTTGATCTCAGAATCAAAGTGTGACAGACACTGAATACAGTATTACGCCTCTTTAAAGTCTTTTAAAGTGTTCGATGTCCTGTTGTTTTAAAACAGAGGTACACTTCTTTAATCTCCAGTCTCCAAAAAACAGCACTACCAATAGAATTGGGTGCTCCAGAGCAGCCGAGGTCACCATCAGCCCAACGCCTAGCGTCAACTAGCCTCACTGCCCCTGAGCCAGTATAAAGCCAAAATGAGACATGTTAAGTCATACAGGCGGGTCTTGAACCAATATACACTGTCCGTCCAAATGTTTGTGGACACCCCTTTTAATGAATGCATTTAGCTACTAGTCCCTGTAGAGAAATACTGCCAGTAGAATAGGACTCTCTGGAGCAGATGAACATCAACCTATTGACACCAAGCCTAATGTCAGGTGTGGGCTAGAGGTGTATAAAGCCCCCCAGCATTGAGCTGTGGAGCAGTGGAGCTGTGTTCTCTGGAATGATGGGTGGTGCTTCATCCAATACGTTTGGGATGAGTAGGGGAGTTAGGGTGGTGATCATCCAACATCCTGACCTCACTAATGCTACTGTCACTGAATGCAATCAAACCCTCACAGCAATGCTCCAAAACCTAGTAAAAAGTAGAGACAGTTACTCCAACAAAAGCAGGATGAACTCTGTTCAAATACATTTGACAGGGCAGCGGTAGCTCAGTGGGTAAGGTGCTGATTATCCATAACAAGGTTGTAGGTTTGATACCCAGGTCTGCAAGGCCCTTAACCCTGTCTGCCCCAGGGTAGCACGGCTGACTCTGCGCTCTGACCCTGTCTTTGTCTTACCTGGGATATGCAGAAATCTTTAAGAGACAGTGGCAGCTCAGTGGTTAGAGCTGATGGCAGGGTTGTGGGTTCAATATAGAGGGTCGTTATACTGCTACTGTTGGGCCCTTGAGGAAGGTGAATGTGGTTGTCTTTGTCTTGTCTTTAATTTTAGGAGAAACATATAGTGTATTGACAAGGCTCATTTTGATCTAATAATAATAATAGTAATAGTAATAAATATAATACTAAAAATAATACTTTATTCTAATATAGCGCTTATCTAAACCCCAAAGATGCTTATCTGGCTTATCTGTTTGAGTTGAGCATCTTTACAACCATCACTTCAAATGTGATGTTAGACTGCATTGATACAGAATTGCAGTGTTTTTACCGATACACATACAGATTTGAACACGGTTAGAAAAGATATAAATTACATTTAATATATATTTTAAATAATTTGTTTAGACAAAAACTGTATTTTTTCAGTAATTTACTACATAATGTAATTATCTTTACTAGATTTGATGTTGTAAAGTCTTTATGTTCACCCCTATATTCCTATAGTGCTGTCTTTACTGTGGGAATGCTCTGATGAGGGCAGGCTGACCTTTTGTAACTGCATATTTGTTTAACAGATTTATTTATTGACAGATGTGTGCCAACATATTTGGTGTTTGATCATAATACCTAAATACAGCCAGATGGACGTACAGTAAATGCAAATAGGACTTAAAGTGAACTTTGACACACTGGCTCCTTTCGCTAATTTGACTGCTAAAGACTATCATGAACAGTTTGCCAGACACCATTTGCTCTACTCTATTCATTGTAATTCAGCTTCTGACAACAAAACCACCCCAGAAGAAATGAGCAGTGAAACACTTTGATGGAAGTGGGTAGCTGGGCTTTACACTCATCATTGCCACTGCTTGGTTTAAAGTGGCCAGATATTCAAAAGTATCCAGCTGAGAGCAGCTCTGTGGTCAGAAGCTGATAATGGGCTACAGGCTCTGTAAGATTGTGTATCAGCAAGGTGGAGCTACAAGGTAGGGTTTTTCTAAATGGTCTCTGATGGATTTGGAAATATTACTTGCAAACCATGTATCTCAGTTTCTGAGAGGTCACAGTTGTGACAGTTTACAGACTTTTATGGTTTATAATGTATTTTAAAAAGTAAAAATCCTGCATGCTGCTCATTATGAAATTACTTCTGTCTGAGAAACTGTGATCTAATCAATATGAGTGTTTGTCTCCTGCTTTGTTTGCAGGTACTCCAATAATCACACTCAAAAGCAGTCAATAAATTCGACTTCCACAGGAACTAAAGTCCTAAAAGGCATTTCTGTGAAAACTGAAGTTACTGAATGAACTTGTGCAGTGACCCAACACAAACAAGCCATCCGAAGCAGCTTCCAGTGTACGCAGCTGTCACGTCACACAACTTCATGTGCCCTTCATTTACCTGCTGCTTTGCCTGTCAAATATGACGCTGTTCAACACAGCATGCTTAAGAAGGAAAAACAAGGCTCATGTGATAAGAGAGGCCAGAAGATGAGTGCTGACACATAGGATGATTACATCTTGGTTACTGCTTTTTTTTCACCTATACAAACACACTAACTGACTGAGGCCAACTGATATGGAAATTTTGTCATGATATTTTGTCTAATATTAATACAGATTTTAAGGTGGCAAATATTCCAATAATATTCCAATAATATTTTTCTTAAAGACAGCAATAGTTTTAGCTAAATTTTGTTTTACTGGC
Source organism: Salminus brasiliensis (assembly GCF_030463535.1). NCBI lineage: Eukaryota > Metazoa > Chordata > Actinopteri > Characiformes > Bryconidae > Salminus > Salminus brasiliensis. The sequence continues at coordinate 28,104,554 of NC_132894.1, forward strand.
TGACACGGTGTTCATGGTATGGTAAATATTTCCATCAGTTACGAACTCCTTCTCAAATAAACACCAGAAACTCGCATCATAAATTAGGATTTTTTTATCCCGGTCAATTTACACTGATTTCTTTTTTTTTTTTTTTTTTATGAAAATAGGTCCACATCCTCTACAGACAATACAAGTCTGCACAATTACTTTCTGTTTTTTATATATAACAAACATCAAATGTGGCATTTTTGTCCAAATAGAAAATTATTACAAACACCTATTTCCACATAGAAAATTAATATAACCTTTTTGAAGGTCATTTGAACAGGTGTGTCCAAAGTTTTGCATAACAGTATACTATATATATATATATATATATATATATATATATATATATATATATATATATATATATATATATATATAGTATAGTCAAGTCTATAAGTATTTGGACAGTGACATAATTTGTGTAATTTTGCTTCTGTACACCATCTCGGTGGATTTGAAATAAAGCAATGGAGGGTGTGATTGAGTCACTTTAATTCAACAGGTTTAACAGAAATATTGCACTGCTGTTTTTATACATAGTCCCTTTACTTTCACAGGCTTAAAAGTAATTGGACAAATGACTGATAAGCAGTTTTATGACCAGATGTGGCCTGTTCTCTTGTCATTTCATGATAAATTAAGGACATAGAAGGTCTGTAGTTGATTTCAATTGAATTTGCATTTGGGAGCTGTTCGTGACAACTTTCTAATGTGGTCCAAAGAGGTGCAATGCAAATGAAGGAGGCCATCATTAGGCTGAAAAAACTAAATAAACCTATCAGAGAGATAGTAGAAATGTTTGGAGTGGTCAAATCAACAATTCAACCACAGAACAAATCAACCACAGAAGAGATTCTTAAAAAGAAGGAATGCACTGGCAAGCTCAGCAACACCAAAAACCTGGGAAGCCACCAAGAGAGATAAAAAACCCTCTACAGCATCCAGTCAAGTCAAGATCACTTTCAAGGAGGCTGGCGTATCAATGAACCACTGGTAACACAAGGACAGAAAGGCAATATTAGACTGCTATAAACCATCTAAAATTCTGACTAGCTCTGAAAAGAGTTTTTGGACAGATAACACCAAGATTACTGTGAGTATGGAGAAGGAAAGAAAGGTTCATGATCCAAAGAAATACCACATCATCTGTCAAACTTGGTGGAGGCACTGTTATAGCATGGTCATGGATGGCTGCCAATGAAACTGGGTCATTGGTGTTTATTGATGATGTGACTGCTGCTAGAAGTAGCAGGATGAATTCAGACATGTGTAGAGCTCACATCCAGTCAAATAACTTTAAACATATGGCTAAATCAGGGAAATGGAATGTTATTGTCTTTTTAGTTTGTCCAATTTCTTTTCAGCCCTGTAAAAATGGAGGAACAGTGTAAAAATTGCTGTAATTCCTAAACAGATAATGCAATATTTTTGTGAATTCCTTTGAATTAAATCTTTGAATTAAAGTCTACACTTCAATCACATCTTGGCTGCTTCATTGTAAATCCATTGAGGTGATGTACAAAGTCAAAATTACAACAAAAGTGTCCAAATACTTAATTTTGATAATTGGTTCGTTAATAATTTTTTAATCAGTTTTATTTCACATAAAGGCTGTTTTCTGACCTCTCACTGATTATAGACTTAGTGGTCTCTTTAAAGAGTGATATAAAACATGACAAAATTTAAATTTTATGTGTTTACTGTAGTGTTCACTAAATTTTAAAATAAAAATCTTAAAGGCATCTGGCATCTGCAGATACAGTTAAATCTGATTATGGTCAGTCCCTATTTAAAACAAGCAGAGCAGACCCATACATCAGTGTAATGTAGCTCATAGCACACTGATATACGATTAAGGCCTTTCTCCATTCTATTCGTGTGAACTGATTGCTGCTCTTATAGGAACAGCAACTTGCATGACATGAGTGTTTTTTTTTCTGTCCTGTGTGTTTCCCCCAGATAAATGATGGCGGACTTAGACCAAAGCCGCAGAAGCGCCCCCTGAGGCTCCAGCAGGAAGAAGGAGAAGAGAAAGAGAAGCTATTTCACTCTCCACACACAAGCAAAGTTCAAATTAAGATCGACAATATAATATTCTGTTTGGAATATAAAAATGCCAGATGTGTTTTTAAAGTATGTATTTTTAGAATGCAAGGAAATGAATCAGTACCAGTCACTGGAGAGGGTGGGCTGGGGCTGCTGTGCTGAGAGACAGACTCCAGTTCAGAGCCAGCAATGCTGCATCTGCTGCCAACTGCTGAATGGCCAACATCTGCTGGGCTCGCATCAGAATGTATGGAGATATCTGAGGACTAAGGAGAACAAGGACAAAGGCAAATTTACCATTGCTAATAGTGAACACCTTGGAAGTTGAGCAGGGCTGTAGGCCGGACTACCTTGTTGAGTCCTAGACTACATCTAGTTGAGATTGATGCTTGTTCATTCATAGAATTGCCCTAACCAGGCAAGTCAACCAGCTGGATGACTTGTACATGTGCTTCCTGAATTGAGGATCCAGGAGCACAGTTGCATTTCTCAGTGTAACTATTAAAGGTTCAATTCAAATTCTTGTCCTGTTGCTGCTGAGAACTAAGTTTTAAAAGGTAGTTGTTTAATAACTGTAGGTAATCAAGCTATAACATCTGCCGACAATCCAGAAGGAGCTATCTGTACAAAGTGGAACCAATGATTTAATTATAAAGGAATGACACATAAATAAGTGTAAATGCAGCTGCAGCTGTAAAAGCATACCGGTGTGCTGGTGGACATTCGGGCCTCCAGTGCACCGAGCTGTCTCTGGGTGTGTGTGGCTCTGCTCACAGCATCCTCCACTCTGCGGCTGATGGCCTCCAGCCTTTCCTTCACTCTACTCTGCTCCTCAGTGAGATGCTGGGCAACCTGCAGCGCTCTGCCCACCACTGCCTCCACCCTCCTGAGGGACTCCAGCAGCTTCTCTGCCTCCACATGTCGGCTCTCTGCTTCATCTCTGCTTATGTCACCTGTCATCTCTGTCTCCACAGCTTTGTCCTGCTTTTCAGCTACAGCCTGGCTTTGGGTGTCTCTGAGCTCGCACTTCCTCTGCTCTTTCTGAAAAAATAAATCAAAGACAAACCATTAGATTCTTGTGTTTTTATATTCTTCTACTACTTTATGTATATAGTAAGATGAAATTTGGGGCGCTAATAATTCTGAGCACAGTGTAAATGAGAGTTTGTTTGATGTGGGAAACTGCTATCTTTCAACCAATTAAATCACAAAGAGGAACAGATATGGGTATAAACTGGACATAATTCATGTAATTCATCACCTCCAGCTGGACTTCCCTCAGCTGGGCCTCTAGGGTAAGAATCCGCTCCTGCATTTGACCAGTGGCCTCCTGGGCTTCCCGGGCTGCCCGGCTCCTCTCGCCCTCCAGCCTTAGAGCTCTCCACCATGTGATGGCTGCTGCTCTGCGTGCCTCCTGTGCCTGCCGCTTGGCTTCAGCCAGCCTGTGCTCCTGCTCCTCCCACGGAGCCCGCAGCACCTCCAGCTCCTTAACACTGCAACCACAGCCACAGCAGTACATACATAACTGTGCTATATACAATTGGCGAAGTGGGCAGGACAACATTCATAAGGACTGTGTAACCTGTGTCATATTTGTGTATTACAATACCACAAATATGACACAGCCCCAAATAGGAATACAAACCCCTCAGTCCACAAGCTTTTTTCACTTACAATGGCAGTTCTGAATCTCTCAAAAGTCCAGAAATGCACGTGTAAAGTGTGTTCTTACACTTCCTAGCTGTAGGGGGAGCCCAGGAGCAACAAATGACCACCCCTCGCCACCATGTTTTATTACTCCTTAAACTGGCTACATAATTTTTTGGGCTTTCCTTCAAAGTTTGTTCTTATTTGTCCCTTAATGCACTAATACCTAACGTTTACTTCACCTTGAGTTCACATCTCTCTCTCTCTCTCTTTCACACGCTCTGTCATTCCCCCTCCCTCATTCAGTCACTCGCTTGCTCGCTTTCCCACGTCAAATACACACACAAACCCACTCGTTTGCTTGCTCTAAGGTGCCACGTAAAGAACATATGCCTCTCTCTCCTCCTATCTCCTGGCTGTTGTATGTTGCACCTGCATTTCTGTCCTTAGGTTTCTAGCTACTCAGGACTGATTAACCCCCAGTGAAACATGTGTGCATGTGTACTGCTGTCTGCAGTCCTGTTTTTGGTGGCCTTGGTACATTTTTGGAGTAGCCTACTGAAAATCTGCCTTCACACAGGTAGTGGGTGGAGCTACTCACATGCGGAGGCAATATGATATGTGTTATTTCTGATACTTACATTGTCAGAAAGTGTTGTTTGGAGCTTGCCTGCTGTTGCTGTTCCTGTGAACAAGCTCTCTCCAAACTTTCAGCCGTGGAATTGCAGACAGCATCCTAAAAAGAAAGAAATCAAATACAGAACTGAGTATTTACGTGAAGAAAACACGTATATCAGTCTTATGAGCTTTTACATAACGAAATGGAATAGTTTATGTAAAAAGTTAGGGATGCTAATCATGAAGGAAAGCAAATAGTGACTAATTAGCTTATTACCTTCACATCAAGTTCTAGTCATGTTAGCATGTTTGGTCAGTTTGTCCCTTTAAGTGAATGTCTGTGCTGTTATTTTCTCTCACCCTCTCTGAGAGATGTGCATGAAGCAGATGTTTGAGGTCTGCAGATTTGATCTTGTGGATGATATTCTGGATATCTTCTCTCGGAGATGGAGGAGGCAAGATCTCAGGCATGGAGCCACACATCTCCTCCATAACTGTCCTCTGCTAACAGAGACAACTAGAGGTTACTTTAAATGAGGGTATTTTGTACAAGCATCAACATTTAAGTGGCTGTAGTATAAGGATGATTCCGTGATCGGGTTGCCATTTGTGTCCCAGTGATATACCATGGTACATGGTAAAGCATCATGTACAACAACCTATGTGTATATTTTAGATAAAAAACAGACAAATAATAAAACCCTTTTTACAGACATTATGCAATAATATTACTGAAATAATGTGGAATCTATTTAACACTTCATGCTCAAACCCTCATTTTCAATGGCTGTGTAGTGTAGCTTACATTTCGGTTATCTACCAACATTCACTCAACCCTGTTACTTGGACATATTCACCCCTATGATGTATCCAGTATAAATTTGATTATTAAATTACATTAAATGATATTAGAAATTATTTCATTAAATAACATAATTTAATATTAATGAGTAATTATACTAAATTATTAGCAAATTATACAAGTCACATTTTCAGTGGCAAGTTGCATCATTAAATTTTTTTAAAATTCATTCCTCTCATTTCTTTCACTTATTGTCCGTGATGTAGTACAACCCTGTAACCCAACTTATAAACTGAATGTAAATGTTTAATTTTATAATAATATATGTTGCAAAAATCATTGTATCCTCATGCATTAGCATAGATGCTAGTTAGCCACATTGTGGTAATTCCACGCCTTGTTACTTTAAATAGCTCCCCTTTCATGGTATCACCTCCAACGCTACAGGGTGTGGACATGCAGAGTATGGTATTACCGGCTGAGCCTCCAGTATCTCATGGTGAAGTGAATAGTGGTTGGGGAAGACACCTCTCTTCAGGCCAGGAGGACTCAAAGCACACTTATCAAACCTGCCATAAAGAGGCAAACTGCATGAATTGAATCATGAAGGATTCAAACATTTATACTGAATATTCATTAAAACTGGCAGACTGCTGCCCTTTACCTCAAGAGTGCTTGCTGCGAGTGCTCTTGTAACCTCATCAAGTCCGACTGCAGACTCTTCAGTGGCAGCAGAGAAAACATGATGAAGAAATCTTTATACATGACCAACAAAATGTGTGAATGTGTGAATGCAAGGGAATAACAGACCTCAATGATTTTGTGGTGCTCAAGATAAGTGTCCTTCAGCTTCTGCAGTGTAATGTTTTTCTGTAAAAGGGATAAAATGAGTCACTTTATTTTTTTTTTGAAGACACGGAGGGAGTTTGACATAGCTGGCTAGCCAACCGCTTGTAATCTCATTATATTAAGTGCAATTAATCACATTCTTGTTTTCAAATAGAAAACCTGCATGTACACACAAACATTTTTATTCCATTTTAAGAAAATGTCTTTTTACATTTACGGCATTTAGCTGACGCTCTTATCCAGAGCGACTTACAAAGTTACCTGTATTACAGAGGTGGGCCAATGTAGTGTTAGGAGTCTGGCCCAAGGACTCTTATTGGTGTAGCGCAGCACAACCACCCAGCCTGGGAATCGAACCCCAGTCTCCCACATAGTGTGGTAGCTCAGTGGCAGGTAGTGGTGTTATCTGTTGCGCCACACCAACCACATTTTTAACATACTTGAAGTCTCAGTGACCTCCATGAAATTATATCAGAAGAAAATGATAAAATATTTTTTTATAAAATACTTTAAATACTCACCTTTACAGTGATTAAAAGAACTAATGGCACTAATTCAAGTCAAAACTACAAAAAAATGTAATTTCAAGATTTTAAGTAAAATTTCTGAGATGTAAATGTAATAAATGTTAATATTAATATAATATTAGATACCTTTAAATAAGAAATTTGGTAAAATATCATTATTTCAAGTCAAAATGTCAAGAAACAAACATTATTTGAAACATCATTTAAGTCTCACGAGACAAAAAGCATCTCTCATGAAATGTCAGTGTACTGCTGTAACTCATTAACATGACTATTTTATGAACAGATGCAGTTAAGATCTGGGACAGAAAGATAGAAAGACATTTTAGCACAGCTAGCTAACCGCTTTTGTAATCTCAGTTTTGAGAAGTTACATTTTAAGAAAATGATTAAAATCATTATTTTCAAATTCATGGTCATCTGTTCTTAATTCTACATTCAGATTTTTTGTGTTCAAGGCAAATTTGCAGATAAAAATTGTTTTTCAAGACACTAAGACAAAAATTTTAAGAAATAAAATAAATATTATTTTAGATACTTAGTAAAAATATTGAGAAAAAAATGTCATTTTGAGAAATGAAATATTTATATAAGTAAATATATAAATGTAATTATGTCAAAATTTTAAAGAAAAGTTATTTTAAGATACGTCAAAATTTCAGGAAGCAAACATCATTATTTTAGATACTAAGTGAAACTTTTTTTTTTAAATAAATGTAACTTTAAGATACTAGGTCAAAATTGATTTTTGAGATACTTAGTCAAATATCTTCAATTAAATATTTTAAAATAAATATCATTTTGAGACACAAAGTCAAAACTGAAAAAGAAATGAATGTTTTTTCAAAAGACTAATTAGTCATATTCAAAATGAGAGGGAAAAGTTCCATAATTCTCAGACAAAAAGACAAAAAAAGCATCTCTCAATATTGTATTAATGATTCACTAATGATTTATAAATTCTTTGTTCTAAAACGTTTGACTCATGTTCAACCACCTGACACATTTGAATCCTGAAGCACTTTTTAAATGTTCTGCTGTAACTCATTAATGTAACCTGACTGGTTTGCATACAGCACTGATAAAGTCATGCGTCTCACCTTGGTAATTTCCCTCTCTCTCACTGCCAGTAACACTCGGGTCTCCTCCAGTTCCTCCTGCAAACAGCAGAGGCCAGGTTAAAGGAAAGAACAGATTACATCCACAAACAGTGAACAGTGTGTTCATCTTGGAGACGTTCTCTCACTCTGATGTCTGTGTTGGCTCTTTTTAGTTTGATCAGCCGGTCTTCAGCACAGCTCCTCTCAAAGATTAGTTTTTCATTCTGTTAAAAAAAAACTGTCAGAGGAAAAATGCTGTGCAGTAATTATTTATTCATCAGATATTTGTTGCTTTTAAAATCATACCTTTTCTTCAGTGACTTTGATATGGGCCTTCAAGTGTTCACTCTCCTCCATCTAAATGGTAAATACAGTGTTATTAGTGCATTCAGTCACTGTGAAGGTGATTTTTTTTTATTGTAACATCTTTGTAAAATATTATTATTATTATATTTATTTTTTATTGAATATTTAAAAAGTATTTTATAAGATTTTATCATTTTCTCCTGCTCACACTTTGCGGGATGTTCTCTAACTTTTTTTTTATTGGCACCAAATTGTAAAGGGCCTATATCATGGAGTAATAACTTATCATGGTATGTAAGTTGTATTATATGATAATGCTAAAATGGACCCGTCACTCCCCAGTCAACTAAAAACTATGATGCCAATTTCACATATGTCACATATATATATTTACATATTTTTACCTATTCCATCCACAGCACCTTAGTGCCACATTTCCTGCCAAAGTAATAAGGCGGCCCATACTTTTGCTTTTGCCCTTGGGTAACTGGCCAGGAACTACATGCTATAGTATATTGTTCTCATTACCATATTGGCAAATGTGCCAGACTCAAATGATCTCCAAGGAGCCATTCAGCCCTTTTCCCATATGTTCCCATAGTTCCAACCATGGACCCCAAAACCCAGTACATAAAGCTTTAAGCACTGTTTAGGAGCATGACTGACCAGTGCATGGCTGTTGGCCAGAGCTTTAGTGGCTCTCTCCTGACTTTCTCTTAGTGCTCTCCTGGCTTCATCCAGCTCCTCGGACAGAGAACGTGCTCGCACTACACACAGCTGGGCACTGGAGATATCAAACATATGCAGTGAGATACAATGTGTTTCACATATGGAGACTCATCATTCTAAAAGGGATTTCTACATGAAGATGTATTTCAGAACATATATAGAACCATCTGAATGCATTTACAGTTTGAGTGACTGCACGTTTGGGCACTCCTGGTCAAAAATGCTGTTACTGAGACTGGCTTAGTGAGTAGAAGATGAACTGATCTCCAAAAGGTAACGATTTTTTATATATCTGTGGGAGAATGACGTGCCTCCCTCCAGTAACTCCAGTAGTCCAATAACCTGTTAATACACTTTTGTTGTTTTTTTTTTTCAATTCTTCTCATTTCTATATAAGAAGGAACCTTATAAATTACATCTACTTTATATGGCCAAAAGTATTGGAACACCTGCTTATTCATTGTTACTTCCAAAATCAGGGGTATTAGAGAAAGTGTGTCCTGCTTTTGTTGGAGTAACTGTCTCTACTGTCTCCACTGTCTCTACTCATCCCAAAAGTACTGGACAGAGCATCATCCATCATTCCAAAGTTAGGCTTGGAGCCAATAGGTTCATGTTTATCTGCCCCAGAGAGTCCTATTCTATTATCAGTACTTCTCTAAAGGACTGATTTGCACATCTGTGTCAGCAATAGGTACAACTTAAAGTAGCTATAGGCACTCATTAAAAGGGGTGTCCACAAACATTTGGACATATAGTGTATCTTGGGACAATGATATACCACCTTGCCAGTTTGCTGCGCAGTTCGGACACCTCCAGAGTGAGCTGAAGGTTTGCTTCCTCACACTGAGACACTGTCTTCAAAAGGCTGCTGTTCTGTCCACTCAGCCTGTGCTGGGCATGCTTCAGCTGTGCCACCAGGCCCAGCAAATCGCTCGATTCACTGGAGCCAAACGACAAAAACAATCCCAGTGTGGCACCGGCAGCATTAATCATGATTAACAATGATAGCTCGTAAAAGTGCACGGCCTAAAGAAATGAACTGACTCTACTAACCAGAAACATTCAGCTTGGTCCGTGAAAGTGGTTTCAGCCAGCGAAGAAGAGTATTCAGTCCCTATAAATGAACAGCAACAACTTTAATGTGGTCTAAAACCACATTAGAATATCTAATGAGATTATCTGATGCTCACCAATGCTGGTTGCTTTACACAGGTCTGATCCTGAGGCCTGATAGCTGTCTTCAGAGAATCTACAAGAAAACAACATGTGGTCAAATAATGGCCATCAGACTACACAATACCATAAACTTAGAAAGCGTTCCTTAAGGGTTCTTTAGTAAAGACAATGATTTTGTATAGAACCACAACAACAACGTTAATGCTTAGAGCTTTTTAGATTGGTGGAAAACCCTTTGTTCTACTCTATATTGAACCTTTTAAATAATTGTCCTATATAGCATCAAAAAGGGAACCTTCAGTCAGTCACTGATTCAGGGGCATCATTAGATCCAATTTACTCGGCCATGTGCCCCAGTAAAATATTGCTGTGACCCACTAAAATTTTACACAGCGGTAAAAGTATCGTGGATTACTGAGCAGAACTACAGGACATGCAAATTCACAACAGACACTACATTACCCATTATGCCCCTAAGTCAGAGACAGTTTATATTTTGCAAGGAATAACAGGCATTTCTAAATATTTAAATGAAAGTCAGTCACACCACAGGCAAGGTCTGTGATAGCTCACATGATAATGATAGCATTTGATTATAGCCACTTATAACCATATAACCTACCAAAAAAAAACATATTAGATAGGGCTGGGCGATATGGTAAAAATACTCAAATATTCACAATACAGTGAGTCCAAGAAGTATTTGATCCCTTGCTGATTTTCTTTGTTTGCCCACTAATAAAGACACTATCCTTCTGCACTTTTAATGGTAGATATATTCTAACATGGAGAGACAGAATATCAAGACAAAAATCCAGAATATAATTTTAAAGAATATATTTTAATTAATTTGTATTTCAATGAGGAAAATAAGTATTTGATCCCTCTTGCCAAACACACTCAATACTTAGTGGCAAAGCCTTTGTTTGCAAGCACAGCGGTGAGACGTTTGTTGTAGTTAACCACAAGTTTAGCACACACACCAGGGGGAATTTTGGCCCACTCTTCTTTGCAGATCCTCTCTAAATCATGAAGGTTGGTGGGCTGTCGCTTGGCAACTCTGACCTTCAGCTCCCTCCATAGATTTTCGATCGGATTGAGGTCTGGCGACTGGCTGGGCCACTCCATGACCTTAATGTGATTTTTCTTGAGCCAATTCTTTGTTGCCTTTGCTGTATGTTTAGGGTCGTTATCATGTTGGAAGACCCAACCACGGCCCATTTTCAGATCCCTGGCAGAGGGGAGGAGGTTGTCCCTCAGGATTGTGCGGTACATGGCTCCATCCATCTTCCCAGTGATGCGGTGAAGTAGCCCTGTACCCTTGGCAGAGAAACACCCCCAAAACATTATGCTTCCACCTCCATGCTTGACGGTGGGCACAGTGTTCTTGGGGTCATAGGCAGCATTTTTCTTCCTCCACACATGGCGGGTGGAGTTGAGGCCAAAAAGTTCAATTTTGGTCTCGTCTGACCACAAAACCTTCTCCCAATAACTTGGTTCATCTTTCAAATGATCATTGGCATACTTGAGGCGCGCCTCCACATGTGCTCTCTTCAGCAGGGGTACCTTTCGGGCACTGCAGGATGTGAATCCATTGTTGCGCAAAGTGTTGCCAATTGTTTCCTTGCAAACTGTGGTCCCAGCTGCCTTCAGGTCATTTGCTAACTCCTGCCGAGTGGTTGCAGGACGATTTCTGACTGTTCTCAGCATCATTGCCACCCCACGAGGCGAAATCTTCTTTGGAGCACCGGGCCGAGGTCTGTTGATTGTCATGTTATACTCTTTAAACTTTCTGATAATTGCACCAATAGTTGTTACTTTCACATCCAACACCTTACTAATCTTTTTGTAGCCCATTCCAGCTTTGTGAAGGTCAACAATTCTGACTCTGAGGTCCTGTGACAGCTCTTTGGTTTTACCCATGTTGGAGACTTGAAATCTGTGTGATCTGTCTGATTCTGTGGACAGGTGTTTTTCACACAAGTGATTAGTGAGAACAGGTGGCTTCAGGTCAGGTAACAAGTTGATTGGGAGTGTCTAACTGGTCTGTAAAAGCCAGAACTGCTAATGAATACTAAGGGATCAAATACTTATTTCACTCCATGAAATACAAATCAATTAATATATATTCCTTAGATTTATTTTCTGGATTTTCTTTTTAATATTCTGTCTCTCCATGTAAGAATACATCTACCATTAAAAGTATAGAATGATCATGTCTTTATTAGTGGGCCAACGAAGAAAATCAGCAAGGGATCAAATACTTCTTGGACTCACTGTATATAGAATAAAATATTAAAGACATTTTCACAATATACGATATTTATCACAATACATGTAATCATCAGTAATATATATTGACACTAATAATGCCTCAATAGCAACAAATTCGTAAAACTGCTATTTAAATACTCTCCCATACTAAATACAGTGTTTTTTTAGTCTAATTAAACTGTTTGTAATGAAACAAGCAGCTGATCAGCATTCTTTAAGCACTAACCAAAATAACAAAATTCATCACAATACAATAAAATGTTGGCATATTGCCCAGCACAAATATTAGACCACTGAAACAAAGGCATCAGATACGTTAGTATATGTTGTATTTATGCTAGCACAATATATGGTCTTGCTGACAGTATCACAATATATTGAATTGTAACCAAAACACAGTTGCCGATATACAGCCCTTCTACACAATCTGTGTTCCTTAACTGTTATTGCAGTAATGTCCACTGTAATTCTAATACTGCAGAGATGTGCAATATGCAGTTGAGACCCCAACAAATCACTAAGTGTTGTATTGTGTAATCTGATCAATCACAAATGTTATTGGGTTATATGGGTGTCTGAATTAAATAACGTTTTGTGTCCAACAAACATTCATCATTTTGCTTAAAAATAACACTGCTGACTCACACAGTCACACAGCAGACAATGTAATTATAGCTCACAGCTATATGTATTGGTTATAACCACTAATTACCATATAGCCTACCAAAAGAACACATATTAGACTACTGAAGCAAAGGCATCAGTTACCTTAGCATAGGCTATATTTATGCTAGCACAATATATTGTCTTGCCGACCATATCTTACCAATCACAGATGTTATTTGGGTGTCTGATTTAAATAACGCTTTGCATAAAAAAAAAACATTCATAATTTTTGCTTAAAAATGACGTAGCCCAACCCAACTCAAATAAAATACTCCCTCATGTGAATAGCTTCTATATTTTGGGAGTGGTGGTCATAGGAACCAAAACTGTAAGAGTGTAACACCTCTAAAAGCTACATTACAAAAAGATAATGGTTAAACAAATGATTATGCATGCACTGTCTAATGCCTGAGATTTGGCTTTGCAATAGTTTTCTAAAGGCTTTGGCCGAAATTTATTTATTAATTTTTTAAAAGCCATTCATGGTGACATTACCACCATCAACCTTACATATAAAACTCAGAGGACACATGCAGGCTCACTACTTGCTTTTGTAAACAATGTCTCCTGCTTTCCTATCACTACCACCATAAAGAAATCAGTCAGTGTCAGTGCAGTGAAAAGGTTACATCAGACTGCTCTGAATGACTTTTTTTTATCTCTCTTTATCTCAACAATTTAAGAATTTTTGAAAATGGGTGGAGTTCCACTTTAACATGTATGTTACATAGAAAAGCCTCAGGGCCTAGGTCTGTCTAATTCTGCTATTATGCTGTTATATAAATGCAGACTCCAAACAGGCTTGAATTGAAGACTTCAGCAGGGAGTCAAGAAGATTTTAAGGGCCTGTGATTGAGCCCTTAAAATGGATTAATGGAGTTTTTCCTGGTTGTGGGGCCCAGTGTAATATCTTTACATGGGGCCCAAAATTCCTGGCAGCGCCCCTGATTACATAAACAAAACCTGAGGAGTTCTCAAATTATACACTAAAGAAATTAAACAAGCAAATAAATCATGTCGTCCAATATAGGCAGTACACAATTCAAGCGCAGATGTGTAGATTTGGTGTAAATATCGACTAAGTAACTCAAGCCGAACTGGCCTCTTATTAAGCTTACAGTCCTGCAGCCTTGTATGTTTGACATCACGCCATTGAGCAGTTCAGTGAACATCACAGAACATACGTCCAAAGACTGTGAGACTAGAGTCCAGGACCAGAATTGGGGATCCCTGTTCTGTAAACTGACCAGTGTTCTATTAAAACAGCATTCAGAGAACTAGCATTATTTGCTCCTGGGCTCCCTCTGTGGTTGGAAAGTAGAATTCTCCCTTTAAGCTACCACAAAAGGACACACTTTTCACATGCTTTTCTGGACAAGCTGGGTGATACAGAACCGTCACTGAAAGTGAAAGGAGGCGGTAGGGCAATATTACAGGATTTGACGCAAACAGTAACATATTGCAGTTTCTGGTGTGCCAAGCCTAGAGTAGCAACGATAGAGGCTGAAGCTGTTAAGTCAGATAAAACAAACAAAGCCAGCTTTGGACACCAAACATGTCTTGGCCAGTCAGCTACCTTTAGGATGAGGAGACCTGGCACATTTGGTTCAGAGTCAAAAGCCCAGGCTGAAGACATTGACTACATATAGGCCTACAACCCACCACTGTTTAACTTCATTATAAAGCTTCTAGCTCTTACCCGTCTTGGCTACACTGCGCGATCCACCTCCTCATGGTGGTGTGGAAGGTATCTCTGCTGACGAGGTGGTCCTGGTCCTCTGGATCCAGCATTCGCTGCAGGACGGTCAGCTTGTCCTGCCCGGGGCTGTGGCCCGTCATGGCCCGCAAATACTGCATCACAGTGGAGGCCAGGACCTCTCCTGTTGGTGAGAGATATCTCTGAGGTCTGCCCCCAACAGCTAACAGCCCACTGCTTTCAACAGGAAAGAGGAGACTCTACCTTGGCCTGTGGTGTCACATGCCTCGAAAGTGATGTTTAGCAGCTCTTCCTCAGAAAAGCCGTTCATGTCAGGTTGGTCACACAGATCTCGGCTGTCAGGCCTGAAGGCTGAAACAATGACAAAAAAAGCATTGAGCTAGTTACAGTCATCACTTCTCAGAACGCAAATGTACTCATTTAAAAAACTCTGATCATCAAAAAAACTTACTTTCCCTGCAGTCCAACATCTGGCAAGGCTCAATGGAGTAGGTTCCAGAGTCGACAGACAGGCTTGGAGCGCTGTAGCCATGCTGGTCACTATGCTGCACCTTGGGCCGGTGAGGTGGAAAGGTGGCTTCGCTGCCCTCAGAAGGATCCTCAGGGCAAGTTAGGCCCCCATTGAAGTTCAGCGAGGCCATAGCCACTGCTGACAAAGCATGACAACCTTATTATGGCTGTAGATCATTCTGCTAATCTGCTCCGGCAAACCTCTGCAAGACTAATAATGCTGATTAATGCACTTGCAACTGTGATTTAAAAGGGAATTTGTCCCTGCATTAGTCTCTGAGATGTAAATAAAGTCATGTGAAAGTGGTTTCATGTGAAACGTGTCACTGTAGGGAATGTAGGTGGTGATAGGAACCAGAGGTCATAGCCATTTTATTCAGAATTCCAAACCACCAGTGAACGTACACGCATAAGTTCAGCCATGTCACTCCTCATCCGCTTCCCGCATCAGATTCAAATCCCTGACGCTGGCCTTCAAAGCCAAAAATGGACCAGCCCCTCTGTACTTTATGGCAATGGTCAAAAGCCGATCTGCACCAAGAGCACTTCAAGGTCAAAATACGGCTCGGCTCGACCCGTCATCCCTCAAAATCCACGGAAAACAAGCGTCCAGGCTTTTTTCTGTCTTGGCACCGAAGTGGTGGAACGAGCTTCCCCTGGGTGTCCGAACAGCAGAGGTGCTCGCTGTCTTCAAATGCAGACTGAAGACCCACCTCTTCTGAGAATACTTGAGCGAAGAGTAGAGTATTATGGTCTCCTTATTGACTTGTGTTTAGTAATGTAAACTTAGAGGTATCTTTGAATTTTTAGTCTATTCAAACTAGCTGAGGTTTTTCTTGAGTAAACATTGAAGCACTTTTGTAAGTCGCTCTGGATAAGAGCATCTGCTAAATGCCTTAAATGTGTCCCTGTACCTCTCCACCATAAAGAGTAATGCTCTTAAAAGAGAACCTTTTACATTCTAAGGACTCAAGCCTTGCCCTCAAAGCCTTAATATGTAGACCACATATTTATATATATATTAGTTTATAGATGGGACCAGGGCCCAGGACCTCATGAACATGGCTTGTGAGCAACGCTGTGGTAACGATGCTTGGTGAGGCCGGCAGCCGCCATGGTAGAAACGCTAATGCCACAGCAGCGATAAGTGGCCTTCAGAGTGGTAACAATGCTAACATCACTGTAGAGATGCTGAGCAAGTCAACATTTCTGTGCACTGTGACACACACAAACTAATGCCACTATCTTTACAATAATATTTCAAGCAAGGAGACCCAACCTCAGCCTAAGATTACATCTTCTCTCAACAGCACAGATACACAAAAAGGTGTCCTCAGACCATCAGTACAAGAAAATCTCTCTTCTAAGCAAACAAGAGGCAGCTCTTTTGGATTTGTCAGTAAGTGAAATGGCCTCTTCTAGGCCTTCTAGGCAAAAATCTAGCCAAACCCCTATGAAACTATAATACAACAATGTCTCAGGCCTCAGCCAGATGTCTGCTTCCTATCACAGTCACTGTGAACAATTCTGACCTGGCAAGTTTCTCTAGTCCCACCAAAGCGCTCTGAATGACTTTATTTACATGTTCACTTTAATTAATCACTCAGTACACTAATTAATCCATATCTGACTATTAATTAATGTCTTAACAAACATAGGTACTATGAATGGTTCCTGTAGCGCTGCCATAGAAGAACCATGTTTGCTTCCATTAAGAAGAAGCATATTTATGAGAGAGATGTGTGAGTTTGGAGAACCTTTAAAAGCTTCTTCTCACTCACACAGGCATCTTTATTACAAACAATGGTTCTTTATGGACCTAATAGTTCCATAAAGAAGGTGAAGGCTTCACTCAAAGAACCATGCATATGGCCCACTGACTCCCCTTAATGCCACTATTCCACCTGAAAAAGAAAAAAAGCTCAATTAAAACATACCTTTCCAAAGACCGTTATCCTTCAGAGGCCTCCATTCTGCTCAACTTTAATGCACAGTGCTCAGACCGGACCAGCTAGCAACATATATGAAGCCTGTTCTGAAGGCTTCATGATGGCTGCACTGTAATATGTGAGCAGCGTCCCGTTGTCCAGGGCTGACTGTGCTGTTCAAATAGAAACCCCTTCAAAGCTGATCTTGAGAAAAAGGCTTTGTCTGTTTTCATCTCAGTACACACACTGCCACACATCACATCCAGCTGACATGGCTCCCCCCACCCCCCAAGCCACTTATTTTGCAGCCTGTGTGCTCGTAACAGGACACAATGTTGTAATGGACCATTTTAATTAACATTCGGCCGTTTTCCATATCAAATGATTCAGCTAGGCCGATGCTTCACACACTAATCGAGCCTTCCACTCACTGCTCTTGTCGCTCAAAGGCATAACCAAACTCCAAAATATTTACCCTGGCTGGTCAGAAATTCATTGTACATGCTCATAGTTTTATCCCTCTCGATTACTAGCATTATTTTTATTCTTCTCATTAACATTATTATTAGCATTATTAGTTTGAGTGATAATAACATTGATGATATGGTTCCACTGACACCTGTCAAGGGGTGGGATATACATATTAGGCAGTAACTGTAAAAAAAAAAAAGGTCAAGCATTAAAATCTGAGACACTTTGACAATGACCAAATTCTGACGGCTAGACGGCTGGGTCAGAATATCTACAAAACTTCAGGCAGGTCTTGTGTAGTGTTCCCAGTAGGTAAGTCAGAGGTAGGTCAGTGCTCAGAGGATGGATAACCAGAGAACTGGTGACAAACTGAAGGCAAGACGAGACAAATGAATGCTCATGGAGGCCTCCACCTCACATGAAGGATCTGCTGCCAACGGCTTGGTGCCAGATACCACAGAAAACCATCAGAGGTCTTGTGGAGTCAATGCCTGGGTTGGTCAGAGCTGGTTTGCCACCATGAGGGGGACCTACACTAAGGTTTAGGCAGGTGGGTTTTAATGTAATGGCTGATCGATGCGTGCGTGTGTGTACATATGTATATAATCAGACACTGAAATACTGTATCTTGTATGTGTAAAGTCCACCCCACACTGATGCAGATTCACTCCCAAATAATGATATAAAATTCTAAAAGGAAAAAAATCCTTATTCAATAAAATACAAAAATCAGACACAAATTAATAGCACCATTTTGCAGAAAACTGCACGAGCTGAACTAGCATATATACGTGAGAGTAAAATCGTGAAAGTGAAAAGTAAAAAGTAAAAAGTATTTTTTGAGATACATAGAATTTGATGTCAGCTTAAATAATATCCCTAAAAATGACAGACATTTATTTTTATTTTTGCTACTGGGTAAATATCATGTCATATACATGAAACCAAATGTATGTGTGTATTTTTTAATGTTTGGTTTCAATTGCCTTTCTTAATGACAATATGGATTATTAATTACAATTAATAAATACAAAAAATATTAATTATTAAAATGATCTCTAAGAACAAGAAGGTTAAAAAGACTGTATTTTCTTTTTTGTCATTATTGCTGTGTAATGCCTGCTGGTTATATATGGATGTGTTTTATTTTTACTACTATTATTATTGTGGATATTTTCGATTATATTAATATGTATTAAATATTTATGTATTATATAAAATGTCCAGCCCTGTATTAGTACTACGACAATACAGTTGAATTGGATTGAATTGAATTGGATTGGGGACTTTTATTTTGCTCTCTCTCCGGCGCTGACACGGGAACTGAACGGCGTTGTTGTTCTGGGCAGCAGGCTGTGGTGGAGATCCGAGGGAGAGAGAGAGGAGCGTAACTGAAGAAATCTCTGCTGAGGAAAGTGTCGGAGACTCTTCACCATGTCTCGGGGGTCTATTGAAATCCCCCTGCGGGACACTGATGAGGTGTGTAGCCGTTTCACGCGTCCACTTTTGTCTTTTCACAACTGTAGCGTTATTTGTAGCCAGCTAACAGGGCTAGCGTCGGCTAACTGCCGGACTAGCCTTGCTGGCTAGCTCGCTATGATTCTCGCCGTTGTGAAAAGTTCGGCTGAACTGCGTGTGTCAGGGTTTTATAGGAAATGTTATGGACCTAATTGACGTTGTTCCTGTAAACGACGAAAGCTGTATTGACTATACATCTACTTATTTCCACAGACCTGTGTAGTTGTAGCTATGTGTGTAACTTAGCCGCGGCTAGCTTGTTCACCTGCCAAAGTAAATTCACCTCAGTTTAGTATGAAATGTGTAGCTGATGTCCTCTTAAATGTCCTGACCTCTCCGTGCTCATTCACTGCCCTTAACTTGTGTCTTTCGTCTTTCAGGTGATTGAGCTTGATTTTGACCAGCTCCCTGAAGGAGACGAAGTCATCAGTATCCTCAAACAAGAACACACACAGCTGCACATATGGATTGCACTTGCTGTAAGTTTAAATCTTCTGTCTGTGTATAAAAAAAGTTGGCAGATTAATCATTTCAGCCCCTGAAATTCCTCTGACTTGCTTTGTGACTTTTCCCAGCTGGAGTACTACAAGCAGGGAAAGACGGAGGACTTCGTGAAGCTGCTGGAGGCGGCTCGCATCGACGGAAACCTCGACTACAGAGACCATGAGAAGGACCAGATGACCTGTCTGGACACGTTAGCAGCGTACTATGTGCAACAGGCGCGCAAAGAGAAGAACAAAGATGCGAAGAAGGACCTCATCAACCAGTCCACCCTTCTGTACACCATGGCAGACAAGATCATCATGTACGATCAGGTGAGAGCAAGCGTACTGTCGCACAGATGTCCCGTTCAGCTGTGAGCGTGTTGATGGGCCAGTCGGTTCTTCCGCAAAGGATGAGGATAATTTATGTATTTGTCTGTTTGTCTCAGAACCACTTGCTGGGAAGAGCATGTTTCTGCCTGTTGGAAGGGGATAAGATGGATCAGGCAGACGCCCAGTTTCATTTCGTCTTGAACCAGTCCACAAACAACATACCGGCACTATTGGGTGAGTCAATCATACATGTTCTTACTGTCACATCAAAAGCTTTTGAAAATCTTTATCTTTCTCCTATGAAGTTATTGAGTTCAGGGTTTATTTTTTTCCCCAACCATTTTATAAATACAGGGTTGTATTATTATAGAGGTGTCTGTTTCTCACGTGTCCTTATTGTCATATTGTTACCATCACAGGTAAAGCTTGCATTTCTTTCAACAAAAAGGATTACAGAGGAGCTTTGGCCTATTATAAAAAAGCACTACGCACAAACCCAGGTTGCCCAGGTGAGCTTACTGAATCATACTCCCCACCCTCATTGTTTTGTTTTCTATATTCTCATGTAATTAACATGTCTTTTTCATATCTGTAGCCGAAGTGAGACTTGGAATGGGCCACTGCTTTGTGAAGCTCAACAAGTTGGAGAAAGCGCGCCTGGCTTTCAGTCGAGCCCTAGAGCTCAACTCTAAGTGTGTGGGAGCTCTGGTGGGTTTAGCTGTCCTGGAGCTCAACAACAAAGAGGCAGACTCCATCAAGAATGGAGTGCAGTTGCTCTCCAGGGCATACACCATCGACCCTAGCAACCCCATGGTGCTCAATCACCTTGCTAACCATTTCTTCTTCAAGAAGGTACAAAAAAATTATATTGTGGAAAGAGTGTGATGATGATGATGATGATTATGATAAAAATAACTGTAAACTAGCACGTTGTTAATTTTTCATTCTTTCTTTCCAGGACTACAGCAAAGTACAGCACTTAGCTCTTCATGCATTTCACAACACAGAGGTGGAAGCCATGCAAGCTGAAAGCTGCTATCAGTTGGCCCGCTCTTTCCATGTTCAGGTAAAAGCAGAATTCCCATTTCTTTGTAGCAAGACAGAATTGGTTTAAGCTGGTTGGGCACTCAGCCTTTTTCTTCCTCTTTTCTTCAATATAGGAGGATTATGACCAGGCTTTCCAGTACTACTACCAAGCCACTCAGTTTGCCTCCTCCACCTTTGTGTTGCCGTTCTTTGGTCTGGGCCAGATGTATGTGTATCGCAGAGACAAAGAGAATGCTGCACAGTGCTTTGAGAAAGTCTTGAAAGCTTACCCCAATAACTATGAGACCATGAAAATCCTTGGCTCACTTTATGCCACCTCAGATGACCAGGAGAAGAGAGACATTGCTAAAGTATGTCCTGGCTTCTATAAGTAATATGTTGCAACTTGCTTTTTGTTTTAATATGAAAAAAGTTAGACCCTTTTTGTGTTCTGACAATGTTTTAGGGACATCTAAAGAAGGTCACTGAACAGTATCCTGATGATGTAGAGGCCTGGATTGAGCTTGCACAGATTCTGGAACAGACAGACATCCAGGTAAGATGGATGGATGGACTGATTGTGAGTGTATAAGGACATCCTTGCATTTTGCGGGGGCTAATGTTCAACAAGCTCAACTACTTGGTGTGGCGCAACAGATAACACTGCTACCTGCCAGTGAGTTACTACACCATGTGGGAGACAATATTGTGGGTTCAATTCCCAGTCTGGGTGACTATGCTGCGCTACACCAATAAGAGTCCTGGGACAAGACTCCTAACACTACATTGGCCCTCCTCTGTAATACAAGTAACCTTGTACGTCGCTCTGGATAAGAGCGTCAGCGAAATGCCATAAATGTAAATGTCTCTCTTATAACAACCTCCTTATCCTTCCTAGGGTGCCTTGTCTGCATATGGCACAGCGACACGTATCCTTCAGGAGAAGGTGCAAGCTGATGTTCCTCCTGAGATCCTCAACAATTTGGGGGCTTTGCATTTCAGACTGGGCAACCTTGGTGAAGCAAAGGTAAGACTGATAGAAATTCTGATTTGTTCAGACACTTTCTACTAAATTATTTTTGCTGTTTGTTTACTTGTGCTGTAACTTGACTGATAGCTGTCTCAGCAGATGGTTAAAGCACTCCCCCCTGATTCTCTATAGAAATACTTCCTCGCCTCACTGGAGAGGGCCAAAGCTGAGGGCGAACACGATGAGCATTATTACAACGCCATCTCCGTTACCACCTCCTACAATCTGGCACGACTCTATGAAGCCATGTGCGAGTACCACGAGGCTGAGAAGCTGTACAAGAACATCCTGAGAGAGCATCCAAATTACGTAGACTGTAAGGACCTCAAAAAGCTTCATCTATTAAGTATGTTGGTTGTTCTGCCTGTTGGGTGTGTAGTACAAAATCATTCTACTTCGTAGGTTACTTGCGTCTCGGTGCGATGGCTCGTGACAAAGGCAATTTCTATGAAGCTTCAGATTGGTTTAAAGAAGCTCTACAGATCAACCAGGTAAGCATAATCTTTATCAATAATTCTTACTTGCTTTGAAGTTTTAATTCTTTTGAGAGTTTTTAATCACACAATTTGATGTTTTTCAGGATCACCCAGATGCCTGGTCCCTGATTGGAAATCTTCATTTGGCCAAGCAGGAGTGGGGTCCAGGCCAGAAGAAGTTTGAACGCATCCTAAAGCAGCCTTCTACTCAGAATGATACCTATTCCATGCTGGCACTGGGCAATGTGTGGCTGCAGACACTACACCAGCCCACAAGGGACCGGGAAAAGGTGCCTGATGCTGTTTGGTTTTCTTTAAAGAGTGCATGTTTTGACCTTCCTTCCTGTCAAAAAGCACATTCTATTCTTATTACCTTATCCTTTTTTTTCATAGGAAAAAAGGCACCAGGATAGAGCTCTAGCAATTTATAAGCAAGTTCTGAGGAATGATTCCAAAAATCTGTATGCTGCTAATGGTATAGGTAAGTGCACAGTTCATATGTAGCTTCCTGAAGAACAATCTTCCTCCTGGTTCAAACTCCAACCCAAATCAAATACACCCCATTTAGCCAATTTATTTGGATCAGATGAGGTGGATTAGGATTGGCTCTAAAGTCTGTGGGAAAGTAGCTCTCCAGAAGCAAGTTTGGAGACTACTGGGCTATAAACATGTTCTTACATTATGTCTAATGGTTCTTTTTATTTCTTTCTTTTTCTTTGAGAAGATTGCATGAGAATGTTGGGACTTCCAAACCTATTTTTGTCGTCTTTTTCCATTTTCTTTGTCCAAACATTACCAAGGTCTGTCGAAGCTGATGAGCCATTATGCTTGTTATATCTAACACAGGGGCTGTTTTGGCCCACAAGGGCTATTTCCGTGAGGCCCGTGATGTGTTTGCCCAAGTCAGGGAGGCGACCGCTGATATCAGTGATGTCTGGCTGAATTTGGCACACATTTACGTAGAGCAGAAACAGTACATCAGTGCTGTGCAGATGGTGAGCGAGAGACAGAGAAATAATACAACCTTATTGATGAGAATAAGAAAGCTTTAAGCTGCTCAGATCTGGCCTTGTGACTTGTTCTTTTGCGTTCCCAGTACGAGAACTGCCTGAAGAAATTCTACAAGTACCAGAATACAGAAGTGCTGCTGTATCTTGCGCGAGCTCTTTTTAAGTGCGGAAAGCTACAGGAGTGTAAACAGATGCTGCTGAGGGTGGGTAAACAAATGGATCTGAATCATGCAGGTTTCTGTGGTTCAGCATTTGTAGTATCATTTTACCAAACCCAAAGTCTTTGTCCTCTTCTGATCTTCTTTGCTGTGGTTCATCAGGCACGCCATGTGGCCCCCAGTGACACCGTGTTGATGTTCAACGTGGCTCTGGTGCTGCAGAGGCTGGCAACTCTGGTGTTGAAGGATGAGAAGAGTAACCTGAAAGCTGTGCTGAGTGCTGTGAAGGAGCTGGAGCTGGCCCACAGGTTGGTTGGCTGCTTACCCCAGCCCAAAGTCTGTAACACACCAGTTGTAGACTCCTTCATCACTTAAACACGTCTCTACTTACTTACTCATGCAGGTACTTCAGCTATCTCAGTAAGGCAGGAGACAAGATGAGATTTGACCTGGCACTTGCATCAAGCGAAGCAAGGTAGGTCTACATGACATTCTGGCTAACTGACTACAGCTGATGAGAAAATGATCTGTATATTAGATTTTTTTCTCTTTTACATCTCTTTTAAGAAGCTGTGGCTTTGTTCTAGATGGTGGCTCTTACTGCTAAGCATGTAAATGAGAGTATTTAGCATGGACTTGACATAGAGCACTTGCATTGCTCTTCCAGGCAGTGCTCTGACTTGCTCAGCCAGGCACAGTACCATGTGGCCCGGGCCCGTAAGCAGGATGAGGAAGAAAAGGAGCTGCGGGCTAAACAGGACCAGGAGAGAGAAATGCTGAAGCAGCAGTTGCTCCGTGAACAGGAGGAGAAGAAGATCAAGGAGGCTGAGGAACAGAAGAAGCTGCTGGAGCAGAGAGCTCAGTACGTGGAGAAAACTAAGAACCTCCTCAACTTCACTGAGGAAATGAAAGAGTCTACGAAAGAGAAGAAGAAAGGAGGAGGGGGCGGCGGGCGGGTGAGTGTCTGTACGTTCAGCAGTTTTGTGGTTTGTAGTTAGAAGGATGGTGTCGAAAACCGGTGTTTTGATTTTTTAGCGCAAGAAAGGAGCTGACTACGATGACTTTGTTAATGATGACTCTGATGAAGATCTGCCCATCAAAAAGAAGAAAAAGAAGAAGCCCCGCAGTGGGAGTGAACCTGAGGAGGAAGGAGAAGAGGGTGAGAAAAAGCCACGCAAGAAACGGAGGAGGTGAGGAGACTCTTAAAACTATTTATTTTTGTATGGGTTTAAGTGGATTAGAGCTATCTTTTAAGCCTGTTTTACTCTTCCAGACCAGCTAAAGGGGGAGATGACGGGAGTGATGAGGAGGAAGGAGGCTCGAGACCTAAGAAACAGCGTAAACCCAGGGAGCGCAAAAAGATTGAGAAAGTAGAGACATCATTTCACTAATTTTTGTGCAAATAAGCTACTGTAAATTAACACTACGGTCCAGTTGATAAGCAAAGGCATGTTTAGGTTAACGTTTAACAAATTATGGACGTCTGTAATCGAAGAGCTTTTCCATTCAAACCCAAATGATATTAAGATAATCTCTCAGAGAAGTATGTAGCCTTGTCTTTATTGTTTTTGGTGGCAGATGTCCGGTACTTCTTAGTAATGATGGTCTTTTAGCTCTACTGTGTTTCATATTCCTTTAAGATCAGGTTCTAACGGTGTGTGTGTTCTCATCCTAGCCCAAACCTGATCGCATGCCGCCATCTTTTAAAGGAAAGATCAAATCCAAGGCTATCATTTCTTCCTCGGATTCCTCTTCTGATGAGGATGGCTTGAAAATTGCAGAGGACAGGTAAGAGCAGTACTAATAGTTTTGATAAGTTCAGAATTTGGATAAAACAGCTAGATTTGTGTTTAGTAAAATTGATCCACTTTATGTAAATAATGCCATGTTGCTAGTTATTTCAAAATATTACCACTGCAGTAATGCTAGATATCACACATTTTTGTGCATACTGTTCCACACGGATACTGCTAGTGCTTTTACTGTGTTGAGCCACGTTTGTCTGTCCCACCAAAATCATAGCTTTCACTTTTGAGTATTTGAAACTGAAACTGTTGACAGAACCACTGTACACAGGCATCACACATAAAGGGAGTTCACTGCAGTATTTTAAAGTAACTGGGAGCTGAATGACCAGGAAGGTCAAACTGTGTTAAGATATTGTACACTATAAAATAATTAGTAACTAAAATTCACATAAATAAAATACAAGGTGATATTACTTTAGTTGTAAATAGCAGCACCTCTTAGCTAACTTATGTTATTGCGGTGTTATTTACTGTAATGTCAGATATTTAGGGCTTTTCTGCCAGAACTCCAATAGTGATGCTGCAACAGTGACACAATGAGCTAAAATAGCCTCAAGATTGAACAGGTGTTCAAAAATAATTCATCGTAATATGCCTAGATCACCTCCGACCTTCTTGTTGATCAGTTGAGGAAGTATCAGGGCTATAAGATTGTTTTCAGTCCAACTTCAGCTTTGCTTTCTGTCTCAGGAATGCACGGGACAGTGGTTCTGGTTCTGACGACGGAGGCCACCAGAAGCGCATTGCCTCAGACAGCGAGTCAGACAGAGAGCGCAACCGCTCAGGCAGCGAAGCAGGCAGCCCCCGCCGCTCTGTGAACTCGGATGAAGA